>NC_133524.1:10072500-11322500 GCF_049354715.1 Callithrix jacchus
CATAATCTACTTAGGCTAAAACTTTTGTAAAACAGCCCATTTATAAACTACAACTTTCTGCATTTATGAAGTTCTCTGTAATGCTTTAGTAGCTAAAGATGGGGAAAAGGAAACTTTAAGTTAGTTTTAAAGTAAACAATAAGAGTATCTAGGGTAACTAAGCTTTTGGGTTATTTCAGACAATCTTACATAAAAGAGCTTAGAAACTACTCTACCTAAATAGCTCTAAGTATTATAAGTCAAGAGGGTTCCCTTTACCACTTAAGCTCTGGTTTCCTCATGTTATAATGAAAAGGGATAGTTTGTCACTGCTCCTGAGAGTGGAGCAGCTAGCCTAGGTCCCACTGGCACTTTGGACATGAACAAATTATAACAGCAGCAGGGTCAGTTGTAACTGTGATTGTCCTGGTTGTCCTGGGGTGTAAGACAACCACCTATTATCACCGTTTTGGGGGTGATAAAACCAAGAATAGGAAGATTACCCAAAATCGTGTACTTAAGTGGTAGAGGCAGGCCTCGACGACCAGATCACTCCTCATCTTTTGAAACGTTCGGTGCCCCCACCCTCTGATGTGATTATTCCCTGTCGGCCACCAGGGGGCTCCTGTGCATGTCTGTCTCTGCACTTGCGTCATGGAATTTGCATCAGCCAGGATCCAGTTAGGAGACAGAAACCACACAGTAGTTGAAGCAGGAGTGCCTCATAGGAAGCGGGATTTGGTGCATTGACCAAATCCCACCATGCCCCCATGCTTACGCTTTTTTTGTTTACAAAATCAGGGTTGAACAATTGCCACAGAGTTCCTGTGCATGCAGAGCTCAAAATATTTACATTATGACTCTGTGAAAAAGTTTGCTTACCTCCAATGTAAAGAACTTAACTTGTGACAGGTTATTGTCTATTACGGACCAATTATTAACTAATATCTACTACAGGTAAGGAGAACTCTAAAGAATACAGGAATAGCAGATATAGCAGTCACTGCCCCCAGGGCTGGGGCACAGAGTACCTGAGGAAGGAAGAATTTGGAAATATTCTCCCCACCCCCTGCAAAGCTGAGATTTGCATCTCGTTGGAGGATGGTCCACTGGGTAGTGGAGAAAGTCGCTGAGGGCCATTGCTGGCTGGAGAGCAGGGAGCTGCCCCCAGCATGCCAGTGAAGCTCACTAGGAAGCTGGCCAGACTGTCTGTGGGACTCAGTGGAAAGCCACCAAGGAATTGTCTCTAAAAGTCACTGGAAGCTGCCTGCAAGAGCCACTGTGTGTGCCACGTGACTGCCAGGTCCCACTGGAGCAGTCGGGGAGGAAAGCACACTGGAATTATGAAGGCAAGCCCTTTCCACCGCCCGCGTGCCTCTACCGCCCTCTGCTGATGGTGCTCACCAGGTGCCAGCCAGCACTGGAGAAACGCCCACAGGGTCCTGCTCCAGGATCACCACATGGGCAGTGAAGGTGCATTTGGGGTGCAGAGGCAATGCATCGCTGACTGGCAGTGTTGCAACAGGTTGTCTTCAGATCTGCATTGTAAATTGCTCTGACACACGATGGTGTTCCAGAAATCCTCCCTGAATGTCACTCTCCATGAACCATCTCTTAGGTGGATCTTGGCCTGTGCTCGGTGATGGTCAGGACTTGGCCAGGTCCTGAGGCCCCAGGACCTTTGCCATATGTGGAGAAGAGGCACACACCTCTGGGCTCTATGTTGCCCTCCCTCCAGGAAGACTATCACCCCATGCCACAGAACACACACTCCTCCTCTGGTCCCATACGGTGGGCCTGCATTCTGAGTCTGCAGCTCCCACCTGCCTGGGGCACATGCCACCCCTCCCCGTTTCTCCCAGCCACTCCTGGGACAGTCAGCTTGCCTTCCATTGCTCTGTAGAAATGCTGTCTGCCAACTCATCTCCGCCGTCTCCAGATCATCACCTGATCTCCTGATGGCGACATCTCTTACGGACTCCCTCCATGTTTTTGGGAGCCAAACGCCCCCTTTTCACCTTGCTGATGACCCAGCCGTAGGCTTTCTATCTTGCCACCGCCTTACTCTGTGTGTCCATTAGCATGGATTTGTCACCTGGTGCAGCCACATCCTCGTCCTGGTTCTGTCCTCATGCCTCATCCTCGCTCCTCTCTTTACCATGGGGCCTCTCGCAGCCCAGCCCTCATTTTAGGGCTAGATGAAGCAGGTATTAGACCTTTGTGGGCTAAATACCTTCTTGAGCATCTAGTTCCAAACACATGAGGAGGGTTTTTGGTTTATTTTGTTAGCGTTCTTTATTATTATTTGGTATGTATTTCTTAAGAGATGGGAGTCTGGCTATGTTACCCAGACAGCAGTGCGGTAGCGCCTCACACGGCTGCTCATAGCACACTGCAGCCTCCAACTCCTGGGCTCAGGTGATCCCGCCTCAGCCTCCTGAGGAGCTTTTTGGACTGTTTTATCATTTTTCTTGCTTTCTTACTATTTCTGTCAACTATGAAGGAAGGAATTTTTTTCTTTCCTAATAGAGAATTTCTTGGTACTTTGGAAGGTCAATAAGAGCTGTTTCAATTTGTATCCTGTTCTTAATGTCCTTACAGCAAATCTAAAGAGCTGTGTCGTTGGATTTTTTTCCAGATACTCCAGCAACTTTCCCGCTAAAAACTTGGAGGCAGATTTTCCTTAAGAGGCCAGGAATTGTTGTGACTTTTTGAAGTCTCACCAGCTTTGGGTGGTGGTTTCCATCTTTAGGAGCACGAGTCTGTCTCAGGGCGAAACTTCAGTATAGATGACATGTTCTCAGGATATTTCACAACTTGCTGCCTTGCTGGATGGGCTACGTTTCCTTCTCCAAGTGCCAGTGCCTTCACATGTTGACGAGCTGTCACATCAGAAGTCACAGTCACTCACCATCATCAGCAACACTGCATACGCAGGTTTTCAGCTTTTCATGGCACATTAACAAAGCAATTAGGAAGACCGACTGCCACGACTAGATGGGTTCCAGGGTGCATGTCTTTCTGATAGGGAGAGCCAGGATCAAGGAGTGCTTTTTCTTCCGAAAAGGTTCTACTAAAAGACAACCCATGGGCTCACACCTATAATACCCCCACTTTGGGAGGCCAAAGCAGGAGGTCAAGGCAGGAGTTTTGCTTGAGGCCTGGAGATTGAGACCGGTGTGAGCAACATGCTGAGACCTCGTCTCTACAAAAAATAAAAATAAAAAATTAGCTGGGTGTGGTGACACACGCCTGTAGTCCCAGCTTCTTGGGAGGCTGAGGCAGGAGGTTGCCTTGAGCCTGGGAGTTCAAGGCTCCCGTGAGCTGTGATTGCACCACTGCACTCCAGCCTGTGTGGCACAGTGAGACCCTGTATCAAAAATGAAAAATCAGACCTGTGAGTAGAAGTAATTTAAGCTGCTCAAGACATGTTAAATGTACGACCATGACCCCAAATTGCCAGTCATGCTTTGTGTTGCAGGTTATGAAAACTATCCACCCAGCCTGGCAACCAAGACAGTCAAAGCCTCTCATAAAATATATACCAATAAACAACCCACAAATGATTTCACCTCTTTAATAAAAAGCGTTTATGCTTAAAAAATGGAATGAAGTGGGGCTTCTCTCCTTAAAAATGTTAACAGAACTACTAAAAACCTTGTGTTCACAAAACAGTTGCTGCAAGTATTCCCCTGGCATATACGAGAAGGGAGACAGGGACCTCGAGCAGCGTGTGGTAGTCATCAGGTTTATTTCTCCCCTGCTTCCTGGGAGCCTGGACTCTGCTCACGTTTATGCTCTGCTTCCTGCAGGTCAGTCTCAGCTTCGTGCTGAGCCACTTCAGCTCGTTTGCCCTTTCTGTCCCCTTTTCTCTTTTTCCCCTGAGGATTTATCCTTTCCTGCTGCCGTTTTGGGCTTCATTTCCACTTTTGCCGAAGCAGGTTGAGCCGACAGCCTGGTGGACCTCTGGGCTCTGCCTTGGCCACCCCTAGGGCTAAACTGACTTTGCCCTTGGTCATCTTGGCGGTGCCTGGTGCCTGCTGGCCGAGAGCCTTGTGAATCTGGGTGCGTTACAACTCCCTTTCCCACCCCAGCCTCTGGGACCGCAGCAGCCACCAGGAATTCTTTTTTTTTTTTTTTTTAAGTCTCAACACATTTGGGTGGGGATTTCCATCTTCTAGGGGCTTCCCTGTTAGTAGAGCACACGTCTGTTTCACAAAGAACCTTCAGGTGGACAAGGTGTTCTCGTCTATTTCCCAATGTGCCTCCTTTCTGGATGAGTCAGGTTTCCTTTCTGAAGACACTCAGCTCAATTAGAATGGGTAAGGGTTAAATTCAGCAGACTGAGAGGTGATTTCAGTGCTTGCCCCGTCGGACAAAAGGCATTTCCTTGTGCAGTTATTTTCTCTGGAAGGTGAAGCATTGTTGAGGTGGTCAGAATTGATCAATTGCGGATATGACTCATGGCCCTTGAAATATGATGTTGGATTTTTTAAAAAGCTGCTTTTTCTCTCTTTTGATCTCTGGTCACTGATTTTCCATATCCCTCAAAATATGGTGACATGGCCAGGCTTCCTTCCCAGCCTCTGGAGTTGGTGCATTACTACTGTGATTTTCTTTGAGGATATTGGCTAGGGCCTTTGTTTCCCCAAGGGTTCTGCAGAGATGTAGGGGTAATTCCCATCAGGGCCATTGTCCTTGTCGTTTTATTCTTATTGCCAAAGAAGTTCACTTGTGTGTGACTATAAGACAGGTCTCCCAGAAGCAGCTGCTGTAGCGATGAGCTCACTCCCCCATTGCCACAGCTGCCTTCACCGGCCCCCACGGCCTGCAGGAGAGCATCCAGATTCCCATTCCGGGGTGTGTTCCCTCTCTTCCCCCTCAGCTACCCTATCTTCAGACACTCCCCTGCACACACATTCATGCCTCAGGCCTCCTCCCTCCACGCCCTTTTTCACAGGGAAGCCTCTGCCGAAGGCCTTCCCAGCCTTTCTAGTTGCTGTTTCTATTTGGAGGCCTTCTTATCTCCACGCCGAGACAAAGGGGCACATCCCCTTCATGCTGCCACTGCCGGGACCCCGGTTGTTTTCACTGTGAGCCTGCCTCCCCCACTGTACTCAGGATGCCCCCGCCCCCACGGGAGTTGATTCAGATTGTCTCTTCAATGAAGTATCAACAACTTTGTTCCAGAAAAAACTTTGATTAACTGTGTTTTTTTCCTGCTGTTCCTAGAGAAAACATTTCCATGAGAACAATGAGGCATTCTGTACGTTAGGAGATGTTGAACTCTCATCGAGCCATAGGAGTGAGTTTCCGTATAGATGATCAGTTAATAACTCTGGCAACAGTGTTTGGCCTGGTGCGTGGACTTGGTGCTTTGGGTCTGTGGGTGCCCACAGCATGGCACCTGGGCTGGCATTGTCATGATTTGGGGTGATTGACTTCCTGGCTTTTTGTAGAGGGACTTTTGAAGTTAGAGCAAGTGAGGCGAAAGACTTTTCCTGAGTACTGCAGGACAGAACTGCCTCATTGGTGGCTCTGGTACTCCACAGACACTAGGCAGTTGTCACTAATCAGTGCAGTGCCAAGTGCTTCCTTACCTTGTAGACCTGGGACTATAACAACATGAGCCTCATTGTGATGCCATCACGCATGTGCCACCTTAGGGATGCCGCAGTCCCTGTTTTTATCCTGGGAGAACTTGTGCCAGCTGTAGGTGTGCTGTCCACCAACTTTAAGCTTAGTTAATTCTACCGAACTTGAGAAGTTCCATGAGGCAAAGAGAATAGAATGGCGCTTTTCAAAGCTGCTGCTGCTTTTCCGGCTACTTTCCCCATAGCACCATAAACATGTAGAGCTGCTTTCTCTGGACAAGAAAGCCCGGGATAAAAATGAAAAGTTTATCTCCCAAAGCAAAACACATTCCTGCTGAGAAAATGTAGGTGGAGTGTGGTGGGGAAGGCAGATAGATGTTGTGGAATGCAGTCTTCGTATCTGGAGGGGAAGCTTTAGGAATCTTTGCAGATGAGAAGAAACGACATCATGTTATCCTTTGTAGTGAAGTTGGAGAGCAAGTGACAGCGTTTCTGAGAGAACCCCACCCAGTCACCACTGAGTCAGACACAGAACTGTGTCACCCTGTAAAAGCTGTCCCAAGACCCTGCAAGCTGTTATTCAGGTTTCTTAAAGGGTTTCCTCTGATACTCAAATTCAAAAATATCATTGTGGTGAGAAGGACACAATTTCGTTTATTTTTATTTTTATTTTTTTGAGACAGAGTCTCGCTCTGTCACCCAGGCTGGGGTGGAGCAGCATGATAATGGCTCACTGCAACCTCATCCTTCTGGGCTCCAGTGATCCTCCTGCCTTAGCCTCCTGAGTAGCTGAGCGCCACCTTATCTGGCTAATTTTTTACCTTTTTTTTGTAGAGATAGGATTTCTTTTGCTGTGTTACCCAGGCTAGTCTCGAACTTCTGGACTCAAGTGATTCTTCCACCTTGGCCTCACAAAGTGCTGGGATTGCGGTTATAAGCCACTGTTCTTAGCCCTAGACACAATTTTCAAGCTCACCATATATCTCTCCTACACTGGGTGAAAATAGTTTCCTTGATTTTATTTTTTTATTTTAATTTTTAAAATAAAAATTTTTGAAACAGAGTCTCACTCCGTCACCCAGGCTGGAGTGCAGTGGCACAATATCAGCTCACTGCAACCTCCACCTCTCAGGAGCAAGCAATTCTCATGCCTCAGTCTCTCAAGTAGCTGGGATTACAGGCATGTGCCACCATGCCCAGATAACTTTTTTTGTATTCTTGGTAGAGATAGGGTTTCACCATGTTGTCCAGGCTGGTCTTGAACTCCTGACCTCAGGTAATCCATTTGCCTTGGCCTCCCAAAGTGCTGGGATTATAGGTGTGAGCCACAGCACCCGGCCCCTTGTTTTTTGTTATTGGGGAACGTATAACTTTTTATTGTGGTAAAATATATATAAAATGAATTTACCTTCTTAATTATTTTACAGTGTACCGTTCAGTGATGTGTTGAGCACATTTACATGGTTGTCCAACCATGCCCACTGTCCATTTTCAGAACTTGCCATCTTCCCCAGCTGCTGCCCATTAAACACTAACTTCGCATTCCCTCCTCTCCCCACCCCTGGTAATCACCCTTCCACTCCTGTGTCTATGATTTTGATGACTCAGGTACCTCAATTCAATTGTACAGTGTTTCTCCATTTGTGACTGGTTCATTTCATTTAAGTATAATGTCCTCAAGGTTCATCCATGTTATTGGCCTCTGTCAGAATTTCTCTCCTTTTTTAAGGCTGAATAATATTCCCATTATATGTGTATGTATATACCATATTTTGTCCATTCATTTGTTGATGGACATTTGGGTTGTTTTCACCTAGAATTCATAATTGTTTAAAGGCAAAAACAAAAAAGTTCTGTCATTTGAAATTTGGTGTGTTTTTTCGTCGTGGTTTTTTAATGCAAGCAAATTTATTATGAATAAAGTATCAAGGTTTTTTGTTTTAATTTTTGTGAGTACATGGTAGGTGTATTGATGTCCTTAGAAATTTATGATGATAGAATTATACTTTGTAAATGTGCATTTTTGCTTATGTTTGTAACCCCAGCACTTTGGGAAGCCAAGGCAAGTGGATGGCTTGAGCCCAGGAGTTCGAGACCAGCTAGGGCAACATAGGGTTCCATCGCTTCAAAAAAATTAAAAATCAGCTGGGTGCAGTGGTGCGTGCCTGTAGTACTAGCTATTCGGGAGGCTGAGATGGGAGAATCGCTTGAAACCGGGAGGTGCAGGCTGTGGTGACCTGTAATCATGCCATTAAGCTCTAGCTTGGGTGACAGAACGGGACCTTGTCTCCAAAAAAAAAACAGTGCATTTTGGACAGTTGAAAATACGGGCTAAATTAGCTTTCTAAGAAGATACTTTATTGGCATGTGACTGGCATTGTTATTCTCATAGTTCTGTTACTTTGGTTAATATTTTTATGCTTTACTTTACTACCTAAAATGTTGGATTCTTCCCCTTAGTAATTTTCTATGCTTTTTTTTCTAACTCATTAGAGGTATAAATTAGATTCTGAGTTTTATACCATATTTCCTTTGGCAGTAGAATTAAAATTGGGAAAAATCATCTATATTCGTAGAGATTAGTGGTGAAGTCTCTTAAATGAGCGAAATGTCTATAAACATATATTAATGATTTTCTTTTGCCACTTTACTCTGGAGCAAGTTTCCCAACATTGTAACATGAAGTGCAGTTTAGGGGAGAAATACCTACTATCAGAATGCCAATCTTTTTACCTGTTTGTGGTAAATTGTGTGTTTACATTGTCATGAGGGTCTCTCTCTTGGAAGAAAGAGGTTATTGTTTGTTCTGAATGAGGTCAGTTGTAGACAGTTTCAGCTAAAAATTGTGAGGAACTGATTTGTTATTTCTAAAGCTTTAAGTTGAGTTTTTGATATTTGACTTGTTTTGCGTTATATTCGTGACCATAATTAATAGCATCCACATGGCAGGTAAGATGTGTTATCCATTGTGAATACAAGGAAATGAGGAAAAAGAGACCAGAATTCTTAGGGTCTGGAGTTGGCATACATGGATAACACATGGATAGAAATAACTTCTGTGATCTTTCAACAAGGCGGAATTCCTGGCAGGCAAGAAAGGCCACTAAAGACCTGAAGTCTCTGAAATAGAAGACCAGCTCTAGGATGCCAAGAGTTTCCTTGGAATCCCTGGACCCCAGATGTCTGTAACTTGCCTCCTTATCCACACCTTATGTTTACTGTCTTCCCCACCCTGCTTGGATACCCTTATTTGGTTCAGGGGGAAATAGAAATGAGCAAAGTCAGCCACATCAACACTTAGGCTTTGTAGGATTGAAATACAGATGTGTGTCAGTCATTCCAGCCCCAGCACTTAGCAGTGACCTAGAGAAACAGATAGGGCCCTTCATCTCTGATCCATCCTCTTTCCTCTGTGCGGAAACCTGGGGTGAGGGCTGCTCCAGATCCCCAGCCTCTTGGCTGGCCCCTTGGACTCCTTCTTGGGGCATGTCGAAACCCAGTCTCCAGGTATCGCCTGCATTTTGCTATCCCTTGGCTGTGTGTACAATGTCAGCGGGTGGAAGCTTATTTACAGTCTGTAAAGACATCGGGATAAAATCGTCCAGAACTTTTGAAACCAGTTGTTGACTGAAAAAATTGCTCTATATTTTTGTTAGGAGTGGTTTTTAAATTTTGTTTATGGTATTGACTAGCAGTGAATAATTGCTTTATTCACAAGAGTTCAGTTGTCCTCAGATGCAGGTGGAGATTTCAGGAAAATCTGCAGCTTCAGAATTGAGGCATTGTAAGTTACTTAGCACCTAGCTTCTCCTGGCCACCCACCCCAAGAAGTAAGCTTGAGTCCAAAACACCTAGCTTTTCAACTGCTACAAGAGTGGATGGCATTAGCTTCAGGCTCACCTTTGGAAGTTATTCTCAGGTTGCCAAGGCATGCAGCTGGGCAGCAGTGAACTTGAAGGCTGTATGCTGATGTGCTTGTAACCAGTAATTTTTTCTTACTGGTTTCCCTTGCAGTTTATAAAGCTTTTTGGTGTAAAACAGGGTTGGCAAACCATTTTTGGAACAAGCCCAGTAGTAAATATTTTTGGCTTTGTGGGCCTAGGGACTCAATTCTGCCCTGTAGCAATATGTAAGCCAATGGGTGTGGCTATATTCCACTAAAACTTTGGGGGGGGGTGGGAAGGGGAGAGAAAGCAGCTGACTGGATTGGCTCAGTGGCCACAGTTTGCCAGAAAATGGGCAGATTAACTGAAATGAATTGCTATTGAGTTCCATTTTACTGTATAGGAAAATCTAGGTTAATAAAAATTATAGAATGTAGGTCAGGTGGGTGGCTCATGCCTGCAATCCCAGCACTCTGGGAGGCTGAGGCAGGTGGATCACAAGGTCAGGAGCTTGAGACCAGCCTGGCCAACATGGTGAATCCCCCATCTCTACTAAAAATACAAAAATTAGCCAGGCATGGTGGCGTGCACCTGTAATCCCAGCTACTCAAGAGGCTAAGGCAGGAGAATCACTTGAACTGGGAGGCAGAGGTTGCAGTGAGCCGAGATCGCACCACTGCACTCCAGCCTGGATGACAGAGTGAGCCTCTATCTCGAGAAAAAAAAAAAGCTAAAGAATGGATGGGATTCAAGCTGTTAGGAAGTCAGTCAATACACACTGAGAGCATACTGTGTTTATTTCTGAGTAGTGAATATCTTAACATACACAGCATGGTGTAATAATCTGATTAGGACTATGACACAATACAGATATGTGTTAGCAAGGATGTGGAGAAATTGGAACCTTCATACACTGATGGTGGGAATGTGAAACGGTGCAGCTGCTGTAGAAAACGGCCTGGCAACTCCTCAGGTTGTTAAATGTAGTTATCATGGGCCCAGCAATTCCACTTCTAGGTCTGTATTCTAAAGAAGTGAAAACATAGGTCCACACAAAAACTGTACCCCCATGTTCATGACAGCATCATCCACAATAGCCGAAAGTAGACACTGATGAATAAACAAAATGTGGTCTGTCCATACAAGTGAATGTTATTCAGCCATAAAAAGAAATGGAGTACTGCTGCATGCTACAACATGGACGAACTTTAAAAGCATCGTGCTAAGTGAGAGAAGCCAGACCCAAGAGGCCACACATTGTATGACTCCATTTATGTGAACTGTCTAGGATAGGCAAATTCATGGACACAGAAAGTACATTTGTGGTTGCCAGAGGCTGAAGGGATTGGAAACTGAGTAGTAAGGAGCACAGGTTTCTTTCGGGGTTCGGGGAAATGGCCTAACATTGATGGTGGTGATGGTTGTACAGCTCTGAAGATACTAAAAGCCATGCTTTCTGTGAGTGAATGTATGGTATTTGAATTATATTTCCATAAAGCTATTACAAAAACAGTCTAACTAGTTCCAGGATTAATGCATGAGAAATTAATAAATTAAAATGGTCCAAAATTATTGTCTGGTTTAAGGAAATCTAGAAAATGAATGAGTATCTTCAGGTCCCCTGCTTTCCGTGGTGTGTGTTCCTAAGCTTTCCCATTCCCTGGATAAACAGGAATCGTGTCCAGGGAAAGGGATATAGTACATCCCTGATCCCCTGAGTGGTAATAAGGTCAGTGCCCTGAGCCCCATTCCCACCAAGCATGAGGTATGTCCACTGTGTTCCGAGGACCTGCTCTGCCTCTGTAATTGCTGCTCATGGAAGGCTCATGGAACTTGCTTGTCTCTTACAGATTGAAGAGGGCAGTAAAGCCGCGGCGGTCGACAAGTTACTGGCTGGAGACGAGATCGTCAGCATCAATGACATTGATCTCTCAGGGTTTAGACAGGAAGCGATTTGCCTGGTGAAGGGGTCCCATAAGACCCTGAAGCTGGTCGTTAAAAGGTAAGACTTGAGCTTCCTCCCACATTTACCACGACACACAGGAGTGAGTGCAACATCAAAGTTGTCCCACCCACATCACTGCAGAGATCGCGATTGGGACCCAAGTCCTGCATATGTGCACTTAGAGTTATATGTCTTCGCCAAGCATGGGCCCAGCATCAGTAGTCGAAATGGTTCCTTATTTTATTGTGACTGATTTTATAAATTTTAATGTATTAAGTGGATTTGAATCCGCCTATCTTTCCTTTGTCAATATGTAGATGATTCTCTTGGCAGGCAGAAAACTGCTTATGCTCTCAGTGAAGTGATATGTTGTTGCCTGTCTTGTACACAAGGTGGCAGCCCGCTGCATTTTCTGTTTACATGCTAGAAAGAGAGTGACTGTCACGAAGATGCCAGCCGCCAAGGGTTTAGAGGGCTGTAGTGAGGTCTGGAGGGAGGGTCTGGAGGGAGCTGGCTGTCTATTCCTGTATGTCACATGTCAGATGGAGCTTGGATGGTTTTTTTTTTTTTTTTTTTGCTGTAGCTTGGATGGTTTTAAGAGGTTAGAAAGCGAACTTGGGGACATGATACAGTAACTAAAACAATACTCCTGGGTACCACAAGAATGTTGGGTGATATGTCGTTTTCCAAGAGAAATAACTCCCCACCTTGGTTTTATAGTTGGCTTATTCACAGGAAAATGCCTAGATATCCTTTTTGGCAAAATTAGCATGTTCTTTTGAAGGCTGGCTATAAATTTTAATTAAATAATTGACATTTATTTCCATTTTTAGTACAGATGTGAAGATATCTTCCTTTGTTTTGAAAACAATTTTTTTTCAAGGCTGACCAAGTGAAGCAGGGGGATGGAGAAGGAACAAAGACATCTGTAACTGGTTGTGACTAATTATTTGTAAACACCACTGCACTCGGACCAGCCAAGACATCTTACTAAAGGCCTTTTTTGAAGGGGTCAGGGTGGACGTGCCAAAACTATCCAGAAAAGGTTCAAAATGAGGAAAAGCCAGACATGGTGGCTCACACCTGTAATCCTAGCACTTTGGGATGCCTAGGCCAGAGGATCACCCAAGCCCAGGAGTTTGATGGAGACCAGTCTGGGCAATATAGTGAGACCCCAACTCTAAAAAAAATTTTTTATTTAAATTAGCTGAGCATGATGATGCATGCCTGTGGCCCCAATTACTCGAGAGGCTGATATGGGAGGATTCTTTGAGCCTGGGAGGTCAAGGCTATAGTGAGCTGTGATTGTGCCACTGTATTCCAGCCTGGGTGGCAGAGTGAGATTCTGTCTCCAAAAAACAAAATGAAGAAGAAGCAAGGAGGAAGGAAAAACATGTTTTGCCACATGAATTTAGCAAAGTTGTTTTTAAGTGGTATGTGCTATTCCTCAGTAGTACCCTTTTAACAACTCTTTGTAGATCAGAAAGTCAAATCTCAGAAATGTGGTTTCTGAGCCATTGGGGAGGGTGGGCAACGAGAGGCACCATGACATTCTGTTATGATTCCTTTGTGATCACCCTGTTAACCCTCCTATAGCAGCAGTTTGTTCAGTTAACTTAGTGGAATGCTGGTGGTGGAGAGAGAAGCTTGTTCTACAGAGGAAAGATGAGGAGTTATCAACTGACTCTGGGGGTCATCACCCTGCTGCTGAGGCTGCTTGCGACTTCCTTTTCTTCTGCCTCCTGTACTGTCTCATTCTGGGATGCCAGAGCCCCCAAAACACTGGGCTGTGCTTGTTGTCCTACTGTCTGTCTCTTCTTTGGTGGAGATACCTGCTTAGTCAGCACAGCTGGCCAGCTTTGTACCACCAGGGCATAGCTGTGCGTAGAAACTCCCAGTATGGAAGGTCTTGAGTCGGAAGGTGTGTGCATTGTGAATGTTCAGAGACATTTGCAAGTTTCTCGGTCCCCTATCACATCATCTCTAGCATAGGATATTTGTAGTTTGTTTTTATTCTCTGTGAAAGTGATAGGTTAAATATGATTTCATTATTTACATTTGCATTTCCAAAGTTATGAGAGTGAAGTCAGGTATTGTTCCACATATTTAGAAGCATGGTAGAGGTGATTCTTTTCTTGAACTAGAAGTACATATTTAGTGATAAAGATAGTCTAAAATCTGTTCAAAGGAGGGGCTGGGCACGATGGCTCATGCCTGTAATCCCAGCACTTTGGGAGGCCGAGGTGGGTGAATCACCATCACCTGAGGTTGGGAGTTTGAGACCAGGCTGACCAACATGGAGAAACCTTGTCTCTACTAAAAATGCAAAATTAGGCTTGGCACAGTGGCTCACGCCTGTAATCCCAGCACTTTGGGAGGCCAGGGCGGGCGGATCATGAGGTCAGGAGTTTGAGACCAGCCTGACCAACGTGGTGAAACCCCATCTCTACTAAAAATACAAAAAGTAGCTGGGTGTGGTGGCATGTGCCTGTAGTCTCAGCTACTCAGGAGGCTGAGGCAGGAGAATCGCTTGAACCTGGGAGGCGGAGGTTGCAGTGAACCAAGATGGAGCCACTGCACTCAGCCTGGGCTACAGAGCAAGACTTCGTCTCAAAACAACACAAAACAAAAAACAAAACAATTAGTCAAGTGTGGTGGTGCATGCCTGTAATACCAGCTACTCTGGAGGCTGAGGCAGCAGAATTGCTTGATCCCGGGAGGCGGAGGTTGTTGTGAGCTGAGATAGCACCATTGCACTCCAGCTTGGGCAACAAGATCAAAACTCTGTCTCAAAAAAACGAATAAATTTTAAAAAGTTAAAATCTGTTCAAAGGAAAGCCATGCTTCAGGAGAACTGGTTGGTGGGTGGAGAGAGAGAGGGCCTCAGGGCATCTGCTGGCTGCTTTCACTGAGTAGGTACTTAAAAGACTCTTGGCAAGAGAATTAAACTTTTGCCCTGAAGGATCTCCGGGAGCAGCTGTGGAGAATCACCATTTTGTGTTCTGCAGACCCACTTTCCTTTAAATGAGAGGTGTGGACAAAATGATAATGTGGTTTAGAATTTTATTTACATAACGTGTAATGAGATATAAAGCAGAGGAGTTTATTTACAGACTTTTATTTCCAAACACTTTCAATAACTGTATTAGGAAAAAAAACAAAAGCTGTTTTTCCTCTGCTCTCACACAGCATTCAACACAGAAGACTTCTGTGACCAGCTGCGTGCGTGGAACTTCTAAAAATCCAGCCACCTTTATGTGGTTTTCCTTATTACAAAAGCACCAATAGGTGCTTTCAAAATTGTTTTCTTAAAGCCAGAACACATATTCTTCTCTAACTAAATATAAATCTCTATTTAAATCTCCCCACTCTCCTGTCCCATTCCTAGGCAACCACTAATCTGCCTTCTGTCTCTGTGGATTAAGTAGCATTTTCTAGCATTTTATGCTCCAGGATGGAGTGTGTACCCTTACAAGTGGCTAGTTCATGAAAAGAACTCTGCAGGTAGTTCGTAGATTGAGACACCAACATATTCATATTCTATATTGCTCTGCTTAAAGCATGATCAAATGGTAAAGTAGCTTGCCCAAGCCTTGTTTGACCTGTTGCAATCGTCTGTCCCCATCTGCAAAAAAGTGGTGAGGGAAAGAGGTACATACATCTCTGTGTAAAGTGCGGTATCCATGGTTTTTTGTTTGTGAGACACAGGTTCTTGCTGTCTTGCCCAGGCTGGAATGCAGTGGTGCAATCATAGCTCACTGCAGCCTCAAACTCTTGGGCTCAAGCAATCCTCCCAAAGTGCTGGGATTACAGGCCATCGCACCTGGACTCGCCATGGTTTTTTAAACATCATTTGAATAGTGGTTCACGGATAAGCTTCCCTCCCTGTAGTGACAGCTGCTACACGTCTTATTTTGTAGGCTCGTTTTATCTTTGTGTGTGTGGGGACCAGGGGACCAGGCGGCTAGGATAGGATTGCGATGGGCCACTTTCACAAAGCGGTGGCATCTTGTTTCACAGGCATGGGCAATGTGGACCTGTGGTGGTTGAGAAGCTGGTGCTGGGAAAGCGATGCGGGAGGAGACAGGTGGATCACTATCTCTGCAGACAAATGAGCGTCAGCGCTTCCTCTCACCCAGGGTGCGGGGGAGTTGGAGACAAAGAAGGTGTAACAGTCAGCCCTACCAAGGGCACAGATGTTCTTTCTTGTGAGGCCCAGGTGGCATTCACGGCCCGCGATGTCAGGGAAGGGGGTGCTGCCCAGGAGTCAGATCTATCGGTTAGGTTGGGAGGAGAGGCTGAGGCTGGCAGTTTTCCTTTTCCCTTTCTTCTCAGGCAGCTTGTTGTTCTGTCTCTACTTGGCTGGAAAAGTGCTCTTTGCAGGAAAGTTCAGGGTAGATGTGTGGCCTGTTATGATGCATGCGCCTGCACGTGTGCGTGTGTGTGTGTATCCAGTTTTTTTCATCTGCACTGTTTTCCTAGGTGCCCAGGCCCACCCCTGAAGAGTCCTGGGCAGGTCTTGAATGGATCCGGGCTCTGGCATTTTCACAGAGAGCCATAGGCTCTTTCGCTGGATGGTAGCAGTGGGTCTACCTCTTGCTGGATTAAGCACATGTGCTTGGGAAGGTGAAGGCTGCAAACTGGGTGGCCCTTTGGCATTTTCCCCATTAACTTAGCCCAGCTGGGTTAGTGCCTGATGTCCTTGAGCTGTGCCGGAGGAGAGGGAGCTGGGTTGGGAGGGAGGGGAAGGACCGGGGAGCCGACAGCAGCTTCTAGCACAGCTGGGCTTGTCCTAGCCACTTGGTGCTTTCTCTGAAATCTGCATTAACAGCGCTGGGGACAGTCATCCATTTTTCTCACTTCACAGGCAAATTGCTATAAGTTCAGCTTCTAAAAAGCACCTATAATTTCAAACACCCTAGGGAAAATTTCCTTTAAATATCATATTATAAATTATTTTCTAAAGCTTTGCAATTACCCTTTTTGGCTTTTCCCCCAAATATGCATTATAATATTAGTTTTCTTTTACAGAAAAGTCTGCCTGCCACCTTGTCATTGACCCTGCTGTGGGCAGTTTCTCTTGAACCAGTCATGTGTTGCAAGTCGTTTTGTGGGGGCCTAACCGTGGATAGGGTTGATTCATGTCATTTCCTGCCTCTCTGCTGGCAGCCCTAAACCCTCTTGTGAATCTAATTATGTCCACTAAGCTTGCATTCAGGAGCAGCTTAGCAGCAGAGGGGAGGGTTTTTTGCAGCAGGCTGTAAGGGTTTGTGAGACCATGTGGCATGGTCCTGCATTTGAAGAGAAGAGGCTGCACGTCGAGGGGCAGCACTGATGTTTGCTAGGAGCAAGTTTCTTACACTATGCGTGCCCTCGTCGGTGCTGCTAGGATGCCCTGACTGCTGCCGCGAGCCCAGATTGTGCGGTGCCCCCCTCTGCTGCTGGCTCCTTGGAGCTGCCCTGGAGCAGGTGGCCCTGCGGCCCCACAGTTGATTAGCACAGATGTTCCGGGAGCTGCTACTCGAAACGGTGTGGCAGCAGTAAGGGGCCATCCAAGACGTCAGCAGGTTTACACCCCCACCTACCCACCCGTAGCACCCCACCCCCTCCAGAGCTACTCCGGAGGGAGAAATGGTGTGTGGTCAGACGGAGGGCGTGCTCCTTAGTGGGGACACTGGAGGACGTCAGGTGAAACCCATGCCTTCGAGTCTGTCTGATGTCTTTGTGATTCAGGAGTGGGTATTTTATTGTGAGCATTTGGGAGTTTATGGCTCTTTGCTACTGTGTTTATTTTCTTGTTAAAACAAGGAGACCGGACTTGTTTGGGCTATTTTCTATTATTGTTTTTATTTCATTTATTTATTTTATTATGAGTGAAGAAAGGAGGGAAGGGAGAGAGGATGGGAAGAGGGAAGGATGAGATCTTGCTCTGTTGCCCAGGCTGGAGTGCAGTGGCTACTGACAGACAGCCTCCAACTCCTGGGCTCAAGAGATCATCTTGCCTCAGCCTACTGAGTAGCTGGGACTACAGGTGCATGCCACCATGCCCAGCTTTTTGGTTTTATTTTTTATTTAATTTTCTTTTTGTTTTTATACAGTCTCCTTCTGTTGCCCAGTCTGGAGTGCAGTGGCATGATCTCAGCTCACTGCAACCTCCACCTCCTAGGTTCAAGCGATTCTCGTGCCTCAGCTTCCCTAGCAGCTGGGACTATAGGCGTGTGCCACCACACCTGGCTGATTTTTGTATTTTTAGTAGGGACAGGGTTTCAATATGTTGCCTAGGCTGGTCTTGAACTCCTGGCCTCAAGAGATCTGCCCCACTCGATCTGCCAAAGTGCTGGGATTACAGGCGTGAGCCACCACACCCAACCAATTTACTGTTTTTATTAAGTAAGATCAGGAGGGAAAAGAAAACTACATTGATCAGAATTGTTTTATTTTGGGGAAAGTTACTTCTATTGGGGTTTTGCCTTAGTGTGTGGTTTAGGTAATTTAATCAGATGAATCACTGTTTGCAACTAGTGGCGGTTTCTAATATAGTGAGACTTACAGAGGATGTGTAGCTTATCTTTGTGTTTGTTTGGGGTCTCTGGAGGACCTATGATGCTGCGCAGTGGGATTCACACTGTACAGGGTATTTTGAGGTTTGAGGAATCGAGAAGTTAGTATTAGCATTATCGACGAAGTTTAAATGACTTTTATTTTTTTAATGGGTTCTGTAAATGGAGTAGAGTTTTATTTTTAAAAACGGAGCAGTTCTAATAAGATCCACCAAATTGAAAGCCCTGAGCTTAGGAGAAAAGGTTTATCTATACTGGTTGAATTCCTAGTGTGCTATTGGGTGGGAAAGAAGAGTGTTCTGGTGAGATTTTGAGAGCAGACCCTAGAATGTCCTCTCTTGAGACTTGAGGGGACAGGTCTTGGCAGCTGTTGTCTGGGAAGCGGTGTCCTGTGAGAGGCAGCAGCCCAGCAGTCACCGAGGACCCCTGGGCTCGCATGCTGACCTCTTAATGGGCTTGGCAGGGCAGGGGGCCTGCATGTGGTTTCTGTCCAGTGTGCCACTTACCCTTGCAGTCACCCCTAAGGGACAGGTAGATAAGGCCTTTGCAGGTTGAGAAGATCCCAGATACTCTGTCTGTCCCACATGGAGCACACTGAGCATGTCCCCTTCTGTCCATCTTGTCCTTGGCTGTGGTGGTACTGGCACGCTCTGGCATGCTCTGCTCTGCATTGGCCACTTAGTCTAGATGGAGACAGACACATTTTCAGTGTGTTGCCAAGGGGCAGAGAGAGGTGATATTGGCGGAGCCATGAGCGATGGCTGCCCGATAGGCGGTAAAGGCTGAATAAACGTTGCCTCTTCTTAGAACTGTCCCCTCAAGCGTGGTTACCACTAACAACCCTTGGTTGCCAGGTGGGAGAGTTTTGGGGAGAGGATATGAAGTACCTGACACAGCCTTGGCCCTTTCTACAAAGTGAAGAACTTAGTTTTTCTGTAAAGAAAGCCTGTTTTGTTTTTTGTTTGTTTTAATATGACTCGCTAATTTATTCACACAAAGAAAATGCTCAATAATGAAAACAACTTCATCCCATGCCTCTTTCTCACTGAGACACGCTCATACCCGTCCTGTCCCCAGCTGCAGGATGTGTTTCTATGTCTTGGCTATCTCAAGGTACTTTTAAAACCAAGTCCTCATAAAAACCATTTAGAATAGTAGCCTGATAAGTTGGTTTTATTGCTGAAGAAAGGCTGTTTGTGACGGTGAGAGTCCAAAGGCCTTTGGAATGGAATGAGATGGAATGTTGAAGGAGAGTGCTCAGAAGGTTTGTTGGATGGGAGTCATGTCCACATTGATGGGGATATGAAATGGGCTGATGAAGTCACTCGGGGAGTTCGGCGTCCAGACCATGCTTTTGAAAGGTAGCCAGCGTCATGGAGGGCAGGTGGCTGCAGCTCTCTGAACCACAAAGGGTAGTTGTACTGTTGACTCTTGCTGATAGTGTGTGCTTGCCTTTAATAATAAGGAAAGCAAACTCATTGCCCTGCAGCTATATGACAAAAAAAAGAGGAAGGAATCAGATCTTTCTTCAGTGATTTCACTGCTTTGATTTGCCAACTATGACCTGGTAGTTTATTAAATGTAAAGACACAGAGGAAAGTTCTCTGGCTCAATGCTCTTGCAAAGCAAAGGTTGCCTTCTCCTCTCGGTGAGATGGTAAGTGATCAAGTAAGGGAGGATTTTGATCAGCCGTTTGGCATATGTTGATGATTGAACATGAGTGGACATCTGGCTTGCCATAATAACCACAGGTGCGGTGGTATCTAATAGTCCTCTGAATGTATATAGGATCTGGAGAAAGTTCGGAGAAAAAGCACAGGCTTCCTTTGGAGAAGTGTTACTCAGTTGGAATAGCATCTCACTACTGCCACATTCAGCTAACCTATGGTGGTGCTGCCTGTAAGTTCACATCCAGAGTAATTCGTGGACTTTTTTTCCCCCGATTTTGCCTCTGAGTTTCATCTCTTTTCATGGTCCGGGCTCAATGTTTCTTTGCTGCGCTGCGACTCTCAAGTCCCTTTTATACTTTCCCTAAACCTCGTATCTCTTCTCTAGACATTGTTTTTTGTTTTTCTACGAAGAATAGTACCTTGAGTAACCGTAGGCTCTGGGAAGGGAATTTGAGGACAAATTGAGTAAAAATGCAGTAAATTATTATGGGCTTTATGTAATGAGCAGAACTCCAGAAAGGGCTAGGTGGGGATATTGTTTGCCGAGATCATCTAGTGGGCAGAATTCCAGAAAGGGCTAGGGGAGATTGTTTCTTGAAATCTCTTTCCCTTCCCTTTCATCTATTTACATGGCTAGAACGCTTTATACATAGCATTCAGAGGACCGCAGTCTGCAATCTGTTTTGCTTTTTTTTGGTATGGCTTTTGCCATGTGTATACTGATATGTTGACTCAACAAGTGGGACTTTTTGTGTCTTTATTCTTATATCCATGGCGTTCATCCTTAGGGCTATATAAAATTAGTCATATTTTATTAGCCACATCAAGTGGCTGCACACTTGAATGTGCTGAGTTTCTTTGCCAACAAATTCATTCTGTTGAAACATAGCCAGAAAATTATGTGGGTACCCTTTTGAAAACACCAAGCTGAATGTTGATGTTTTAGTGAAGTGATTGGACACTTGGGGGATATATATGGTTGAACACAAGTGGCTCGGATACTGGGAGAGAGATCTTTTATTTCCTTTTCTTTCCATCAGTAATGGGTTTATAGAAATGAAGATTACAGAAGTTAATGGGGAAAACCAATCATTCGGGTCTGCTCCACTCCTCTGTTCTGTGGTGCTCAATTTGGCCTGTGGATTCTGTGGCATTCCTCGGCATTCCTCTGTGATCTTTTCTGCTATAGGACCCAGATTGAACACCAGAGGCTGAGGCCAGAGGCAGGGCATGCTCTTTCTAGGGGTGAGGTGGGCAGGCTGGGGCTGGGCAGAGAGCAACGCTGGGGCTTTCACCCACGTGAATGCTGCTGCTGGGCCCTGGCGTTTGCTTACAATGCGGCTCTGATGTCTCAGTTTCAGCTACTTAGGTCATTTGGGAATTTTTATCTTGCCTCAGTTCTCTTCATGTATAAAAGCAGGAACTACTTGCCTCTTATCTCCTAGGACCACAGACTTTATCAGCATGATGTCACCATTCACGCAGGCATTGCCCGCACCACTGCCCGGGAAAAGGCACTCTGTGTATAAATCTTCCCACAGTGCCCTTGGGGGCCGACATTTCTTACAGAAAATACACGCAGAGTTAACCATTTCTAGAGTGCTCTGGCGTATTTGTGTACATTCATGTGATGTATGTGAGAAGCACTCCCACCATGTGGTTACAGTCATTCCTTTAGGTCCTGCCTTCCAGGAGCTTGGAGCTGAGTAGGCTGAGGAGCTCTCACAAGTGCGGACTCAGAGAGGAAGGAAGGGTGGAAGCTGATCCAGGAAAATTTTTGTCAAGGACAGGCCAGTGGAGCCATCCTTTGCAGCTGAGCCAGGTTCGAGAGGCAGATATAAATGTCTGCCAGGCATACCAGGTGTTCCAAAGCTGGTAAGCCACAGATGGAAGTCCTAGTGAGAATAGCAGAGGGGAGGCAAGCGAAAGGGAGGCTTGGGAAAGGAAGTGGAAACGCAGGACGGGGCCAGCACACAGCGGCTCACACAGAGCTGCTCAGGTGGTGCAGACACTCCGGGCCCACAGCAGCCCAGACTCCGTAGGTCTTGGGGACCTGAGAATTTGCTTTATCTCCCAAGATCCCAGATGCTACAGATGCTGCTGACCCAGGGAGCATGCTCTGAGAACCCCTGGACTAGACCACAGAGAACCCAGGAGCATGGACTTCCTTCTGGGGAACCTGGGAGCAGCTGATCGTTCTGGAGTGAGGGGAAGACCTGGCTAGAGCTATGTTACATGCAGGGAGACTGTTCTGGCAGGAGGTGTAGACTGGGAGAGAAAGAAGCCTTCCAGAGGACTGGCAGGAAAAGGAAGGAAGTGGAATCAGAGCCAGGGTTCATTTGATGTTTATAGGGAAGCAGCTTTTGTTTAAAGGATTAGAAGAGTGTGAGCAATTGTCAGGTAAATTCCTCTCTCCCCAAACCCTGGGGGCTGACATCGGGAAGCTTGCGCAGTCACTGAGGCTGCCAGAGTGTTTTCAGTACTTCCCATCCTGGCCCTGTATCTGCAAGGCCTTTCCAACTGCGGACTCCTCTTTCAAACCCTCCCCTTCCTTATCTCCAAGAAACTCCTAGAAACCATTATTTATTTGTTTTCCACGAAACCTTCCTCAGCTCCCAGTGTAGGCCAAAAGCCCCCCACCTGTGCAGTCCCCCCACCCCCCCCCATAGCAGTTTCCAGGCAAAGGGACCAGCTGGGCCTGTGTTTCAGACTTTAGGCTCCCAGCAGCCAAGGCGCCTCCCCTCCCAACCCCTGCCTTGGCCTCCAGCCAGTGCTCTTACTGTGCACTTAATTAGCTGGGGGCACGAAACACAAACTATTTGTCTTGGGAGGTGGTGCTTCTTTGCTTTCTTCTGAAAGGTTAGGAAAATAACCCAACATTCGTGATTTTTATTTTATTTTATTTTTTTTAGTTTGAGGAAAGGGAAGGAATTCTGCTCTTTGTGAATAATAAAGATTTCATTGAAGCAGTTCTTATAATAATTCCGTTTAAAAATAAAACAGGATATTTGATATCTAATCTGTTGTTCGTTCTTTTTTTAGAGATGGAGTCTGGCACTGTCATCCAGGCAGAAGTGGAGTGGTGCAATCATAGCTCACTGCAGCCTTGAACTCCTGGGCTCAAACATACATCTCTTGTTCTTAATGTTCAGTGACATCCTAGCATTTTTTATATTTGTGATCTATACACTGTCCTTAAAAAAAACCCCAAAACACTACCTAGCATATCAAATTACTCTAGAAAATTGCAGTCAGTTTCAATTAACTTTGGTATACAATCTGTGGGAAGGGATTTCAGGGGAACCCACCATTAGAATGAATAGTTCCATGTGGAGTGCCAGAAAACTCAGTATTGTCAATATCATGGTGTTTTGTTATATGAAAGGAATCGTGTGCATTGATTAAAGATTATGTTTTGGAAGAATGATAATGGCATGAGCCAGGTGTGGTGGCTTATGCCTGTAATCCCAGCACTTAGGGAGGCTGAGGTGGGAGGATTGCTTGAGCCTAGGAGTTCAAGACCAGCCTGGGTGACATAATGAGACCCCATCTCTTAAAATTTTTTTTAAGTTAAATAAATATAACATAACACCTACATATAACTTTGTTGATTTTAAAAGATAATGGCTTGAGAGAATGGTCATAAAAGCAGGACGACTGGGGAAAGAAAGGCACTTGTCAAGTCTGCAGGATCAAAAGGAATGCACAGAAACATGTCTGTCCTGCACATGAGACCCACAGTTTTAGGGACAAGGTAGTTTAAAGCCTTGAAGGAGTGTGTGGCTTTTGCAGGAGGAAACAGCACAGTCTCAGTCTACGGAAGTACTTCTGGGAGCCCTTCAAACTGAGCCAGAGGGACTGGAATGTAGGCAGGCTCTAGGTGGCGCCAGAGCGCTCTGTTCCCAACTCCATGGGTCTGTGATTGAGCGACCTGCATACAGGGGCTGAAGGTCCCCTGCTTCTCCTTATCACTGCCAATCCAGCTGTTTCATAGGTGCCAACAGAAACCAGTCTGACCCTGGCTTAGTCCCCAAGTATATTTATTAGGTACCAGGAAATTCAGAGGACTTGGGACAAAAAGCATCTATATTTTAGTAAATTTTCATTGTCCACAGTAACCAAGATATCTTCAGTTAAAACAGAAAGAGTATAAGTCTTTTCACTGTGTGTCTTCATTTGCTTATTTAAAAAAATTTCCCTAGGCCAGGTGCAGGGTCTCATGCCTGTAATCCTGGCACTTTGAAAGGCCAAGGCAGGCAGATTGCTTGAGCCCAGGATTGTGAGACCAGCTTGGGCAATATATTGAGACCCCCATCTCTCATTATATAAACAGTTAGCTGGGTGTGGTGATGCATGTCTGTGGTCCCAGCTACATGAGAGGCTGAGGCAGGAGGATCATTTGAGCCCAGGAGGTCGAGGCTGCAGTGAGCCATGATCGCGCCACTGTACTCTAGCCTTGGTGGCAGAGGGGAGACCCTGTCTCCCCTACCAAAAAGAAAACAGCCATAATTCGCATAAGAACTGCTGACTATGTCATCTTGAAATCAACATATATGTCTGTGTATTATCTTTTTAGAAAGGAGCTTCTGGGTTTGTTTTCATTTTTTCATTGCCTCATAGAGCATTGCTCATTCTCCTCAGACAGTTTTCAAAGATGTAAACCAGGTAAGATGCATTTTATGAAGGCTGCATTCCCTGCCTGCCTGCAACAGCTCCCACCCAAGCTGCCTTCTGCACATGCATTCCCGTCCATGGGAAGCCCTCTTCCATGCCGTCAGCCTCCCTGGCTGTGATGCCCGTTCCGACTCTCCTATCTTCCTCTTTCCCTGTCCTGCATTTTGACCTCAACCCTGTGTCTTTTTGTCCCTGCCGATGGACACATCCACAGGGATGTCCCATACCTATGGGAGGTGCACAATATACACTTTGAGATTTTTTTGTTGTTGTTAATTATAGTAAAAATACACGTAAAATTTACCATCCTAACTATTGTAATGTTCATTAGTGTTAAGTGTATTCATGTCATGCAGCCAGTCTCCAGAAACTTATTTCATCTTGCAAAACAGAGACTCTATGTGCATTAAACAGCAACTTCTTATTCTCCCCTCCCCCAACACCTGGAACCCCCATTCTACTTTTTGCGTTTGTGATTTTGATGAATCAGGTATCTCATATAAGTTGAAACATACAATACTTGTCCTTTTGTAACTGGCTAACATCACATAGCATATGGTTCCCAAGGGTCTTCCATATTGTAGCATATGTCACAATTTCCTTTATATTGCCAAGTAATATTCCATTGTATGGATAGACCACATTTTGTTTGTCCATCTGCCATCCATGGAACAGTAAACGTTTTGGCTAAATGGCCAGCTGTTAAAGTGTCCATATTAGCTATAAACTGAATATCGTCATTATAGAATAAACTTCTAAGGTAAAAGAGTAAATCCGAAATGATATTATTACAATTTTATTTTAAAACATATTCAGATTTAAACAGAGTCACATTTTGGTCCAGGAATGGGACTGTTTAGCCCTCTCAGCTGCTAGAGGGCTTCTGTGATTACTGCCTTATTCATTCACAGCCCTGTATTCTTATTTTAGCCTAAGGCCTGTGGAAGGTTGAAATGTGTTTTGGGTTTTTTGGCTAACTGCTATCATAGGTTAATGTTACCACCAAGCCACTGTCTCCTCTGATGTAACTGAGCAAGCTGAAGGGCTAATTTCTCTTCATACTTGGATTTAAGGAATCGGTGCATGGGAATGATTCATTTTCTTTGAAACAGTTCTGCAAACTGAAGCTGGGTGTACATGGGGAGGAAGGTACTCTCTGAAGCAGATTTTGAGAAGCAGATTTAAGGCTGAGCATGGTGGCACATACCTATAATCTTGGTGCTTTCAGAGGCTGAGGCAGGAGAGTTGCTTGAGGCCAGGAGTTTGAGGCCAGGAGTTTGAAACCAGGCTGGGCAACACAGCAAGACCCCATCTCTACAAAAAATTAAAATTAAAAACGATTTTATTTTTAAAAGCAGATTTAAGATGATTACTTTCCATTTTTATCATCTTTGCTGCATGAAAAGTTGCCCCAAAATTAATGGTGTCAAATAGAATTTCTAGCTGTAAAATTATATGAGCACAAAGCAATTGGCCTATATGGAGGTACTCAGAATCATGCTATGTGTTAGGGCTGGCTATTTCAATATTAAATATATGCTCTAGAAAATCTCCAAAAGGTAGTTATCTGCACGTTATGAAAGGGATGGGCAGGGAGGCGGTGTAAACAGTCACTGTGCTAGGGTTGCAGGCAGCAGGCAGTCATAGGCGAGTAGCAGCGTTCCTGCCATGCAGATGAGATGGGATGACTATATCTCTAAGGCTGTGCTCCAGCTGCAGGCCTGCAGTTGGTTCATATTTGTGCTGCCCATGCAGTAGCCACTACCCACATGTGGCCAGTGAGCACTTGCAGTGTGGCCAGAATGACTAGGGAACTGAACTTTGGATGTTATAACTTTAAATCTATTAACCACTTATGAATAAGGATAAGTGACCTCCCTCTTCCCTCATGACTCGACAATGGCTCTACTCGGGATTGATGTGCATCTGTCCAGGGCCAAAGCCAGGAATAGAGGCAGGGCACAGCAGGGACTCACTCTCTTCCTTCCCCCGTGACAGGGGCCTCTGTGGGGCTGGCTTGAGCAGCAGCAGATGCCCAAAAGCTTTGGGGCTTATTTCTGGCTGCCAGCTGGGTTCCTCAGTCATTTTCCACATCGCCTCTGCAGGGGCCATATATGCAAGTGACTTGCTTCTCTCCTGTGTCTGGTGAGTGGGCCAGGAGGTTGGGTGACAGCTGGGGCTGTCTGGTGTTGCTGTCCATACGGCCTTTCCGTGTGGTTCACTTGGGCTTCCTCATGTTATGGCGTCACAGGGTCACTGGATTCCTCATAATCTATCACACGTATAAATTTTTTAAGTGACAGGGTCTTGCTCTGTCACCCAGGCTGGAGTGCAGTAGCATGAACACGGCTCACTATAGCCTCAACCTCCTGGTCTCAAATCATCCTCCCACCTCAGCCTCCCTAGTAGCTACAACCACAGGCGCATACCACCACGTCTGGCTGAATTTTTAATTTTGTGCAGAGATGGGGTCTTGCTATGCTGCTCAGGCTGATCTCAAACTCCTGGCCGAAAGCAATCCTCCCACACCAGTCTCTCAAAGCACTAGGATTACAGGTGTGAGCCACAGCACCCAGCCATTTGCATGCATACTTTGTGAGAACAAAATCTGTTGCTAATGTTCTTATATGTGCTTGCTAATGATAGTTTATCTGGGAGAACTTTTATTGTACCCATGGAGAGCTGCTGTCCCTCTGACTCAGCTAGTAGCCCAGTTATTCCCGTAGCAGGGTTGAACTAGCTCGTCCTGAGTGTCAGACGTTTTCTTTTCCTAGCCTTCTCTTTTTCTCCCCTTTCCTCCAGTTTCAGTCAGTCTAGTTTATTTTCTTCAGTAATTAACTATAAAGGAAGATGAAAGAAGTTGTGGATATCATAGCACAGAGAAAGCCAGCTGAAAATGAAATTCACATGGCCAGAACCTTCCTTACGAGGATTTTGAGAAATTCCATGAGGTACAGTCTGGGTTTTACAATTGCTTTACTTCCATGGGGTGCTGAATTTGTCTTTTATGCTTTGTCTTTGGTTCCTGGGAAACTATCATAAAGTCAGCATGTCCACATTTTGCCACCCACATACTTTTCCTCATTAAAATGATCTGAGTCCTCGAAAGGTTTGTGTTATAAATGCTTTTCAGTTTTATTTTGTAAGATGTTCTTTATTGCATAATATTCTTTAATGTTTTTGCCTGCTGGGAAAAAGTCTGATCTCCACAAAGCACTTAAAGAAGCCCACTTGAGCTCTTTCTCCATTCTTGATTGGGCTATCAGCAGTCAGTTCTGTCCCAAATTAGAGAAAAGTAAAGCTGGCTTCCCATCCTGAAGCTGGAGAAGTGAGCTTGGGAGGATCTCAGGCCCGGCAGTGTTCCCCTGTCCGTCGGGATTTCTAACCAGACACACCTCATCACACCTGGGAAGGCGTGGCCCAGACACTAAGAAGCCACACATGAGATGGTGGGGACTGTGGCGGGGGAGCCCAGGAAAGTTCCTCCACGTTCAGGAGCCCTGGCTGAAGGGATTCCAGCCTTTTGGTGTGGGTCGTCATGACTCCCCGGGGGGATCTTTGGTTGACTCACAGGCTCAGGGGAAGATGCTAACCAGAAGGTGGCTGTCTTTACTTTGTTACCTAGGTAAATAGAGATAAGCTGTCTGAACTCTGTGTGACCCAGCCGCCTGGTGGACCCATATGCCTTTTCTCCAGCAAAAGATAGGAGATTCTGTTTGTGTTCATATTGGGGCAGGGAGAGGGCAAAATTTGCTTATTTATTTAGAATAAATGCTCTTTATTGATTTTTACATTTGTAAGATTTTAAATTGACAAGTAACAATTGTCCATATTTATGGAGGAACACATTTTAGAGATAAGGGCTGGCTGGTCGTGGTGGCTCACGCCTGTAATCCCAGCACTTTGGGAGGCCAAGGTGACTAGATCACTTGAGGTCAGGACTTTGAGACCAGCCTGGCCAACATCGTAAAACCTAGTCTGATAAAAATACAAACAAAAAAAAAAAACTGAGCATGATGAGCACCTGTAATCCCAGCTACTTGGGTGGCTGAGGCAGAAGAATCCCTTGAACCCAGGAGGCGGAGGTTGCAGTGAGCCAAGATCATGCCATTGCACTCCAGTCTGGGTGACAGTGAGACTCTGTCTCAAAAATAAAATAAAGATAAGGGCTGCTGTACATGTGGAGCCTGTGATTCCCATTCTGCGTTAGGGCAAATGGACGGTGAACAAAAGTCTAAAAAGAAGGTGTGGGTGCAGATTCAGTGGGCAGCCCCTGAACATGGTGCCGTGTGCCTGCCCGAGTTGCTATGACCAGTGTCCATCTCTGCACTATTTGGCACAAGTGTGCGCGCTGTATGCATTCTCTGAGCCCCTGCACTGTTTGGCATGAGAGCACACGTACTGTGTGCAGTTCCCGAGCTCCCTGCGCTGTTTGACACGAGTGTGTGCCCTGTGTGCAGTCCCCGAGCCCCCTGCACTGTTTGGCATGAGAGCACATGTGCTGTATGCAGTTCCCAAGCCCCCTGCACTGTTTGACATAAGCGTGTGCCCTGTGTGCGGTCCCCGAGCCCCCTGCACTGTTTGGCATGAGAGCACATGGGCTGTATGCAGTTCCCAAGCCCCCTGCACTGTTTGACACGAGCGTGGGCCCTGTGTGCGGTCCCCGAACCCCCTGCACTGTTTGGCATGAGCGCACACGTGCTGTATGCAGTTCCCAAGCCCCCTGCACTGTTTGACACAAGCATGTGCCCTGTGTGCAGTCCCCGAGCCCCCTGCACTGTTTGGCATGAGAGCACGCGTGCTGTGTGCGGTCCCCAAGCCTCCTGCACTGTTTGGCATGAGAGCACGCGTGCTGTGTGTGGTTCCCAAGCCTCCTGCACTGTTTGGCATGAGAGCACACGCGCTGTGTGCGGTCCCCAAGCCCCCTGCACTGTTTGGCATGAGAGCATGCGCGCTGTGTGCAATTCTCAAGCCCCCTGCACTGTTTGGCACGAGCGCATGCCCTGTGTGCGGTCCCAAGTCGCCTGCACTGTTTGGCACGAGGGCGTGCGCTGTGTGCAGTCCCTGACCCCTGCCCCGCTGTGTTCTTTTCTAGGAGGAGCGAGCTGGGCTGGAGGCCTCACTCCTGGCATGCCACCAAGTTCTCTGACAGCCACCGTGAGCTAGCGGCCTCCCCGTTCCCCTCCGCCAGCAGCTGCCCTTCCTGGTCCAGCCGACACCACGCAAGGTAGGTACCCAGTCCTGTCCAGGATGCCAGGTTTGTTCAGCCTTCTGCAGGCTCTCAGGCCTTCCAACCCGTCAGGAGAGCACACTTCCTGATTGCAGAATAATTTTGATGTTTCTGATGAGATTGGGCCACCGACATGTAATCACAGTTGGAGTGCTCTGAATTTTTCACTGAACAGGCAAGCGTGTGACACAAAATGAAATGGCAAGACAGGGCATGAGTGAGAAGGGGAGTATAGGACTTGGGTTTCAGCCAAGCTCCTTTGGGACTGGCCAGGTGGGATGCCAGGCAGTAGGGTTCTGAGCTGGTGGGTTGGCGTCCACAGCGTTCTTCTCCTTTCCAGGTTTTACGTGTGGACTGGAAGGCAGGAGATATATATGGGGCAGCAGGTGTATCTTGTAAAAGCTCCCAAGAGGTTCTGTTAAGCTTTGGCAGCCTCTCCCCTCAACCCTCTTGGGGTTAGGGGCAGTATGCTCGCTAGTCTCCTGTTAAGAGGATGGCAGTAACAGCAGATAGTCTGGTTTTGGGGTGTGTGTGTGTGTGTATCTGTGTTTGTGGGTGTGTGGGGGGTGTGAGTGTGCATGTGTATTTCTAAATGTTTGTGTGTGTCCTTGTATGTGTATGAGTGTTCATGTGTGTGTGTGCCTGTATGTGCGCATGTGTATCTGTGAGTGTGCATGAGTGAGCATGTTTGTGTATGTGTGCGTGCAGGCATGTGTGTGTGTTTGGAGTTAATGTAACCACTTTGTTTTCCGCTGTTAATAAATACTGGTCTTGACTGGACACAGTAGTAGTTCCTGCCTATCATCCCAACACTTTGGGAGGCTAAGGTGGGAAGATTGCTTGAGTTCAAGACCACCCAGGACAACACAGCAAGACCCCTTCTCTATTAAAAATAAGAAAGAATTAGTTGGGCATTGTGTGCACACCTGTAGTCCCAGCTATGCAGGAGGATCACTTGAGCCCAGGAGTTGAAGGCTGCAGTAAGCTATGACCGCACCACTGCACTCTAGCCTAGAAAACAGAGCAAGACCTCATCTCTTAAAAAAAAGAAAAAAAATACTGGTCTGTAAAATTGCAAGGTAAAAGATTTATATGACGTGAAGGAAGGACATCTGAAATATAACATTACCCCGAAGTGACAGAAGATGATGACACTTAGAGCCCAGTGTGTTTTTGAGGGAAAGAAAACCAAACACGGATTCTCAACTGAGTACTAACACTTAAGTGAACAGTAGGCCTTTTTTTTTTTATTCCTGAAGTGACTTAAGGCAAGGAGATCTCCATTAAGCCCATTTGGCAGTCTCTTGATGAAAGAAACATGGGCACTGCCCACATCTGTGTGGAAACAGTGCTCAGTGTTCTCTAGATCTGCTTGGATTTGGGATCTCACAGAAAAATCCCATTTGGAGTATTGGAGGGTAACCGGGAGCATGCCCTGGGTTTGAGGATACGTGGTCTGTTCTCATAGAAGATGGTGGGAAACCCAAACAGTCATCTCCGTCCCATGGATGACGACAGCCATTCTCCAGTGTTCTGTCCTGGTCACGCGGTTCTCTCATCCTTGCTCTCCCCCAACCTAGTGGAGCCACAGCTTTTTCCTCCTGAGGGGTGAACATCTCAGTTTTGTTGACCTTTAAAGAAAGCATTTCACATTCTGGATAGTTTCACCATTGAGAACTCTCAGTCACACAATTATTACCTTACAGAGGAATCAATGTCTCAACTCACCGTTAATTTCATCCTCGTACATACCATCCTGCTTAGGAGCCTGTGTTTTTTGACATTAGCTCCAATAACTCTCCAGGGTGTAACCAGTTAGCTAAAAGCTGAACACAGCAGCATGTGGTGGTATTATTATTATCATTATTGAGACAAGGTTTCACTCTGTTGCCCAGGCTGGAGTGCTGTGGTGCTGTCACAGCTCACTGTAGCCTCAACCTCCCAGGCTCAAGCCATCTTCCCACTTTAGCCTCCCAAGTAGCTGGGACTACAGGCATGCACTACCACATCTAGCCAATTTTTAAAAAGTTTTTATAGAGATGGGGGTCTCACTATGCTGCTAAGTAAGGCCAGTCTCAAACTTCTGGCCTTGAGTCATCCTCTGGCCTCAAGTGAAACTCCTGCCTTAGCCTCTCAAAGCACTGCGGTATCAGGTGTGAGCCCTCAAACCTGGTCTGTAACAGGCCAGCTAGTAAATGTTTTTGGCTTTGTGGGCCACACATCTCTGTTGCAGTTACTCAACTATTGCCATTGTAGCACAAGAGCAGCCACAGACAATAAGTACACACATGGGCACAGTCGGATTCCAGTAAAGCTTCACATACGAACTAAAATTTGAATTTCCTACCATTTTCACAGGTGAAATAGGAGAAATTGTATACCTTTGATTTCTTCCCCCCACCATAAAACATACAAAACCATTTTGGCCGGGTGCAGTGGCTCCTGTATAATCCCAGCACTTTGGGAGATTGAGGGGCGGGCAGATCACTTGAGGTCAGGAATTTGAGACCTGTCTGCCCAACATGGTGAAACCCTGTCTCTACTAAAAATAGAAAAAAGTTAGCCTGGCGTGGTGACAGGCGCCTATAATCCCAACTACTTGGGCGGTTGAGGCAGGAGAATTGCTTGAACCCGGGAGGCGAAGGTTGCAGTGACCTGAGATCACGCTCTGTACTCCAGCTTAGGCGACAGAGTGAGACTTTCTAAAAAAAAAAAACAAAACAAAACACACACACACATACACACACACTAAACCAACAACAACAACCTGGGTTGTGGTGTGCCCACCCCTGCGCTTAACTATTGATTGACCATAGATGTGTAAATGCAGACATTGCCTGCCAGCCATCTGGGCATCAGGCTGAGAACGTGCACTAGGGTTGAAAGACATCTGTCTGGTAAAAAGGCATGCAGTGGCAAGGACACAGTCCTTTCAGCCTGTGCTCAGTTGTTCCCCGTGTCTACTGAAATCCATGTGCTGAGCTGCAACCTCACCCCCGGCACCTTGACCCTGGGAAGTTACTATTTGGTGTTTTGCTATTTCCACAGAGGGCCAGCTGTGTCTACCACCTTGCCCTTTGCCATTGCTGACGCTAAAGCACACCATGCCTTGTTTTTCTCATTCTTGCAGTTCTTCCTCCCATGACCTGTCTAGTTCCTGGGAGCAGACGAACCTACAGCAAACCTTAGACCACTTCAGCTCCCTGGGGAGTGTTGACAGCCTGGACCACCCCTCCGATCGTCTCTCGGCAGCCAAGTCCAACAGCAGCATTGACCACCTGGGCGCCCACAGCAAGCATGACTCAGCCTACGGCTCCTTCTCCACCAGCTCCAGCACTCCTGACCACACCTTGGCCAAGGCCGACACCTCCTCCGCAGAGAACATCCTCTACAGTGTGGGCCTCTGGGAAGCTCCCAGGCAGGGTGGCCGGCAGGCTCAGGCTTCAGGAGACCCTCAGGGCTTGGAGGACAAGCCCAGGTGTTTCCCACCCAGGGTCCCCAGTGACAGTGGAAAAGGTCCCAGGCCAGAGTACAATGTTGAGCCCAAGCTGGCTGCTCCTGGGAGGTCCAATTTTGGGCCAGTCTGGTATGTTCCTGATAAGAAGAAAGCACCGTCCTCCCCGCCTCCTCCCCTTCCCCCTCTCCGCAGTGACAGCTTTGCTGCCACCAAGAGCCACGAGAAGGGCCAGGGCCCTGTGTTCTCAGAGGTGGCCGCGGTGCAGTACTTTACGGCCCTGGCTCAGGCTCAGCCCCGCAGTGACTGGAGACAAGAGCCCACTGATCGGCCATGGAGGTCAGCACACCCGGGGAGCCTCGGGAAGGGTTCAGGAGGCCCAGGCTGCCTGCGGGAGGTCCGCGCAGACGGCAGCTGGCCGCCCTCCAAGGACACCCTCCAAGGAGCTTCCGGCAGGTTGCAGGCTTCTCTGTCCAGCTCAGACGTGCGCTTCCCACAGTCTCCTCGTAGCGGCCGCCACCCTCCCCCGTACAGCGACCAAAGCACTCTCTGTGCTGACAGCCTCGGACAGGAGCCAGCGGCTGCCAGCTCCCAGAACGACAGCCCTCCTCAGGTGAGGGGGCTCAGCAGCTGGGACCAGAAGCTCGGGAGCGGCTGGAAGGGCCCCTGGCCACCCCGTGTGCAGGGAGGCCCGCAAGCGGCACAGCTCCGGGCAGGATGTTGGCCTTCTGACGTAGCCCCCAGGGCCCTCGAGCATCTTCCCCAACCCCTGGTGGGCCAGAGCCCACGCCACCACCTACCTCAGCCAGAGGATCCTCCAGATGCTTGTGAGATAGGACAGTGTTACCCGCTGGACGCAGGGGCCGAAGGCTGCTCTTTGAGAGCCCAGGAGCCTCCCAGGTTCAGCCATGGGGAAAAAGCCAGCCAGCGGCCGGCAGCTGGCTTCCTGTGGGCAGACAGGGACAGCAGCAGGATCTGCCTGCAGGAGACACCCCTGCTGCACTCCCTGACCCAAGAGGGGAAGCACCAGCCCGAGAGCAGCCCAGAGGGCAGCACTGCCACACCAGCACCATTCGACGCCCAGGTGGGCAAGCCCACCCGGAGAAGCGACCGCTTTGCCACCACCCTGCGGAACGAGATCCAGATGCGTAGAGCCAAGCTGCAGAAGAGCCGGAGCACAGTGGCTCTGACTGCAGCAGGTGACTCGGAGAATACCACTGGCCACTGGAGGGCCGAGTCGGGAGGTGGCACCCAGGAAGGACCCCTCGCTGGCACCTATAAAGACCACCTGAAGGAGGCCCAAGCCCGGGTCCTGAGGGCCACATCCTTCAAGCGTCGCGACTTGGACCCCAGTCCAGCAGACCCGTACCCGGAGTCACTAGAACACCAGATGGGGGATCCAGATGCCGTCCCCCACTTCTGGGAGGCAGGCCCAGCCCAGCCGCCCTCATCTGCAGGTGGTGGACCCCACCTGTCCCGCATTGGAGGCCGGAGGCGCTTCACAGCTGAGCAGAAACTGAAGTCCTACTCGGAACCCGAGAAGATGAACGAGGTGGGCCTCACGGGGGGCCGCAGTCCTCACCAGCACCCCAGGACATCTGAGGATTCCATGGGCACATTTGCCGACAGGTGGAAGTTTTTTGAAGAAACAAGCAAACCCATTTCCCAGAGGCCTGCACAGAGGCAAGCTCTTCACGGAGTCCCAAGAGACAAGCTGGAGAGGCCTCGGACAGCAGGCCGCACCTGTGAGGGCACAGAGCCCTGGTTGTGCGCCACCTCCCTTGGGGAGAGCCTCAGCGCTCACAGCACAGTGGAGAAGGCAGGGCCATCGGACCCACCACGGAGGCTCGGCACCTTTGCAGAGTATCAGGCCTCCTGGAAGGAACAGAGGAAACCTCTGGAAGCCAGGAGCTCTGGGCGCTGCCACTCAGCAGATGACATCCTGGATGTGGGCCTGGACCCACACGAGAGGCCACCGCACGTTCACGGGAGGTCCCGGTCTTCGCCATCCACAGACCACTACAAGCAGGTAAGCGTGGAGCCACAGTGGGGGCATGGCCCCCTGGGTGGTAATCTTAACACCAGGACAGGACACACCCAGAATGCAGTGGCTGGCGCCAGGGTTACTCAGCTCCAGCTGTGCAAGCAGTTACCTTTCCCAGATCTCCTGGTGTCCACTGTGTCAGAGGTATTCGGGGACAAAAGTGACACATTCCCGAAAACCCACATTTTTCATTCTCGTTCTCATTGCCATAATCTCTGGCTTTAACGGTCTTTCCCCTTAAGTAGCTTGCTCCTACCTTCACACTCAGCAAACAACTTGGACGGCAACTATGGAGAACAATAACTAACCCTCCGACATGGAAATATGCGGTTTATGTAAAAGCTTAAAACAACATACAGGAACCACTTTTCAAACACTGATGGATGACATCTAATGTTTATGGTATTTGGGTCTTTTTAGTATTCTGGTTTTTATTTGCAAGTATTTTTAAGAATTGCTCTGGGGCAAAATGTATTTAAAACACATTAAGTTGTTGCACTTTTTAAGGTGAGAGTTTTGATGGTGAGAGTTAATGTCAAGCTTTCCAGAAAACTACATGTTTGTCAGCCCTGCTTCAAAGTTGACAGTCTTTCTCTCTGACCGCTGCCCGCTTTGAAAGCTTTTTCTCCCTATTACATCTGCACATCTCAAAGGAAAAAAAAAAAGTTCTGCAGTGATAGGTGCAATTTCTTTTTAAAAGAATCTGGGTGGGTGCAGTGGTGTCTTTGTAATACTAGCACTTTGGAAGGCTGAGGAAGGATGATCACTTGAGGCCAGGAGTTCCAGATCAGTCTGGGCAACAAAGCAAGACCATATCTCTACAACAAAGAAAAAAACTTAGCCAGGTGTGGCGGTACCCAGGAGGTTGAGGTTGCAATGAACTGTTCTCACCACTGTACTCTAGCCTGGGCAAAAGAGCAAGACCCTGTCTCAAAAAAAAAAAAAAAAGAACCACTAGTAGATTTAATACAAGATATCTAATATGTGCATGGAAAGAAAGCTGCTGGTTTGCTCTGTGGTGTCCCGGCTCTGAAAAAAACACACAGATGCTGTGAGTGTTTGTTTCCGCCATTGGATACCCTGGCTTGTGGCTATTCAGCATGACCTCTGAGAATTCCATGCTTGCTCTGTCAGGAGCAAAGAACCCCAGAATCCCAGGCTCTGACGAGTCCTAGAGCTTGAGGCTTCATCGCTGTAATTTGTGACCAGCTGTATTTTATTTCTTTTGGCCAATTGTGCCACACACTTTTACAGGCTTCATGTAGGAGTTCTGTTTCCTGCCCAGAACAGAAGTAGATGCAGGGTCTTAGTTCAGGCGTCTCAATGAAATGCTTTGTAGAGCTGCCCTGGCAAGGCGAACCCACAAATGAGGGCTTTCATAATCAGATGTCCTGAGGAAGCCAGCTTGAGGACTTGGTGTCTCTTTGTGTTGCCCTTTGCAGGAAGCTTCTGTCGAACCTCGAAGGCAGGCAGGGGACCCCGGCGAGCACAGAGAAGAGTTTCCCTCCGAGGAGGGACAGTCCACGCCGAGGTGGGTGAAATTTGTTTCAGAGTTACTGAAGAGGTGTCCAGGGGTGGGCTTTTGTACAGTGGGTGAATGTTTGGTTAACATGGCTAGACGTCTGGCTTTTGCCAAACCCAAAGCGGCTGAAATCCAGCATGATTTCCAGTGGATGTCTGTGCACCCTGCAGCCTTGCCCGGAGATACAGCCCAGGGTGGGGAGGCCTTCTTTCGCGGCGGTGACATTTTTCGGTTCTTAAAACGGCTACTGTATTTAGACTGCTTATGGAGAAAGAATGAGAAGTCCCATTTAACAAACTGGAGCCGCACGCTTTGCACGGAGAGCCTGACGGAAGGGCAGCTTTAGCTATCTAGCACACAGCTGTGTGCCTAGCCGCAGCCTGGAAATCAGAGTTGCCTCTAAGGATTGTTAGTAAGAAAGGAAGCAGGGCAGGCCTTCCTAAATTGGACCTAGTTAATGAGTTCATTTTGAGCTTTAAAATAGAAATCAAGTCAGTCGACTCCCAAAGAGAGGCTGCAAGCATCTGCAGGAACTGTGGCAGCCACAGGAGATTAAAGCGTTTTGTGCTGTAATCCCAGAATGTGCACCATGGTCTTGCAGTTGCAGTGAGGATAGGGTTAGATTAAATACATAGTCTAATTTGGGCCGGCTGTGGTGGCTCACACCTGTATTCCCAGCACTTTGGGAGGCTGAGGCAGGTGAATCGCTTGAGCCCAGGAGTTCAGGACCAGCATGGGCAACAAGGCGAGATCCCGTCTCCACTAAAAACAGAAAAAGAAAAAATTAGCCGGGTGTGGTGGCAGTTGCCTGTAGTCCCAGCTACTCGGGAGGCTGAGCTACTTGTTCAAGAATGAGAATCGCTTGAACCCGGGAAGTGGAGGTTGCAGTGAGTGGGGATCACGCCACTGCACTCCAGCCTGGGCAACAGAGCGAGACCCTGTCTCAAAAAATGTATTTATTTATAATCTTGCACTTCATCACACTAGGAGGACAGGAGGAGAGAGTGTGCGTCTCTGCAGAAGACGTGGTGCAATCTTGTTTTAAAAAGGCGGATGGATGGATGGGAGTAAATGCATGGCAGGGTTCCCGGGTGTGGATTTTTCTGTTGCCTTGAGAATCTTGTGTGATTGCCGTGATATTCAAATTAAACACCTCAAAACTCAAGGTTCTGTTGCTGAAATTACCAATTAAAAATTTGCTTTCAAGAGCCTCATGTAATGGGGGTTTTATCCCATTTGGCTTTAAACTGAGAGCTGTCAGTCTTCTACAAGGGGATCAAATATTTATGTGACTCTGCAGCGACAGGATTGATATTGTGTGTGTGTGATTGTGTAGGAAGTCTCTGCAGTTACTTAACAGACTCCAAGGCTGAAACCAAGAATGTGTGGGTCAGAAAGGCCGACGAATAATCCACCTACAGAATTTAGCTGTGTCTGAAAAGCACAATTAGAGCTTTATGACCGTGGATTCCTAATGGATCACGTGCCGAGTACCAGCTGCAGTCTGTTTTCCAAGCCAGCTCCCAGGCCATTGAGGCCGGCCGTGCGGTGCATGTCGGGCAGTGCTCGATGGGCTCTTCACTTGGGGGCCTTGCTGTGCTCCTGCGCTCTGCCTGATGCCATGGGCATATCAGCTGTGCAGAGGGCACCCATGCTGGTGGGAGTGGATCGCTCTGCTTTGCGTGGAGGGGGTCACCCTGAACAGCTGTCATGTGCAGGCTGTGTGTGAGTGAGTGAATAGCGCTGTCGATGCTGAAAGGGTCGAGAGGAAGGGGGGGCATGCTTCATTCATCAAGGCCCTGTCTCCCAGCAGACTGCATAACCACTCCAAAGAAATTAGTTCCAGAAACTCTCTGCTTTTGAGCTACCAACCCAGCAATTTTCAGAATTGTGTGCACTTTTTTTTTTTGAGTGGTGAGGCATGATGAAATTTGAGAACATGTAGGTTGAAAAGTTTTCAAATTTTTTCAGAGACTCTTTCATTTCTGAAGGATCAGTGAGAAAAAAATACACTTGAAAACTTAAAATGGAGAATAATAGAAGTCAAAGTTCAGGCAAAGGATTGTCCTTTGCCCGCCGAAAAGAAAATCTAGACTACAAAGGTTTGAAGATACCCAATGTTTTGCATAAATTTAAAATAATGTAATCATGTCTGTGTAAATCATATGAAGTACTGCTCTGATAACCAATGAGTGCCAAGAAAAAGTGGATGGGTAAGTGAATGGGAAAATAGAGGGATGAGTAGGTGGATGTATAAGCAGATGTATTGGTGGCTGAATGGATAGATACCAGCCTGACCTTCCTTGAGTCAGTCTTTCTTGATTGTGGTGAATAATCTTTCCATATTAGTACATTCTGTGTCCTAAAATTTTATTCAGGATTTTAGTTTACACACTAGTAAGTGAAATGGGCTTTACTTACCCTTCTGCACTAGCATGGCATTTGGAATCAAGAAGACATAAACATCTCAAAATAAATTTGGTAGCACACATTTATTTTTTGGTATGAGATTTTAGACCTTGTAGGAAAGTTTAGATGTACCACATTTGTTCGTTGCTCCTCAATTTTGAGAGGCCTTGGGTGAGGACTGTGTTCTGGGTGGCTCTGGAGACTGGCGCTGAAGTGAGATCTGGGGGTGGCCCCTGGAGATGTGGGTGCTGGCAGTGTCTTCCTTCTCTGCCTTCTTGCAGCCACTTCCGCCCCCGCCTGCAGGAGTCACTGCCAAGTGCTGATGAGCTGGCACTGACCTCAGGCTTGTATTTTGTTGGGACAGATGGGAGGGGAGGCGAAGTATGAGAGTATATTCTAAATCCCAATACCAGCTGCAAAATTGAATGCATATGAAATAGAGCTCTTTAGGGAAAAATTTGCTTTCATATAATATTTATAAACAAGCTGAACCAACCTGAGGGTCATCTTCCTGGATGTTTACCCTGAGAGGTGACTTAGTGTACAGAGGTTCATGTGAAGACCAATTTTTCATTTACAAAACAAGCTGCTTACATGTAGATTTCAGAATAAGTAACAGATTTGTCATCCAGGCTCTCCCCTTCATTTGTCACTTTAGGGCAGACATTTGCTTTCCCTGGCCTTCAATTAGCTCAGGGCAATTGAAGCTTTCCATTCTGAGCTGCTCTGCTAGGTAATTATGAAGACTGTGCTAGATCGGGTTAGGATAAAAAAGGTGAAACTTGATCTTGGAATTTTTTCGAGGCAGAGCCCAGCATTCTGCATAGCTTTATAGAGTGTAGTACTGCATGCTGAACAGAAAGGTTCTTCTTGTGCAGGGAGTACTTGTGGACTTAACACTCTCACTCCAGAAGGGATAGATGGTAGCTGTAGAGAAAGACTGCGGCCTGGGTCTAGTGGGCTTGTCTTTATGTCTTTGTTGTTCTTTTTGGATACAGGGTCTCGCCCTGTTGCCCAGGCTGGAGTGCAGTGGTGCGATCTCTGTTCACTGCAGCCTCCGCCTCCTGGGCTCAAGTGATCCTCCCACCTTAGCCTCTGGCGTAGCTGGGACTACAGGTGCACACCACCATGGCAGGTAATTTTTGTAATTTTTGTAGCGATGAGGTCTTGCCATGTTGCAAAGCTGGTCTTGAACTCATGGGCTCAAGCAGTCTACCCATCTGAGCCTCCCAAAGTGCTGGCATTACAAGCGTGAGCCACCACACCTGGCCTTGTTTTTAATGTCTTACCAACTACAGTTTTTCCTTACATTTATACCCATGGGACTTAAGAAACCCAGAACCGAGAGAGATGGCCGCCGTGTGTTTGCTTGTTGCTTTGGTCTCGTGACTTTACATTATTTAGAAGGAATAGCTGTCAGGTGATAGTTTATGGTTACAGGATTTGGGCTAAGGAGGAGAAGCAAGAACAGGGAAGCAGATCCACAAAACCCTCATGTGGAAGGAGAAGCATAAAAAGGAGGGTGAAAGTGACCAACACCCCAAGATGCCAGAGCTGAGGGAAGCCAGAGGGAAATACAGAGGCAAATTTAACTCGGGCATCTCAGTGCTAGACGGGGCAGGTAAGCATTCTTCTACAAACAGAATTTGTGTCATTGAGCAAGGCACAGTGGCACGCGTCTCTAATCCTAGCACTTTGGGAGGCTGAGGCAGGAGGATCACTTGAGTCCAGGAGTTCGAGACTAGCTGGGGCAACCTCGCAAGACCCCATCTCTACAAAAAATACAACAGTTGCTGCCTTGTGGTTGGATGCCAATATACGCAACTATACTCACACAGGCTCCTTCATCCCTTGTGTGACTCCTATGCTGTGGCCTGAGTCTTGCCTTTCCAGAAGAATCCAGCCCTGTCGAAAGCTGCCCCTTTGTTTTGTAGCAGCCCTGTCCCTGGAAGCTACCCAAGAGTTCCCGCTAGCCAGGTGAGCCACCTGGAGCCCCTGGCAGCCCCTCTTGGGCGAGAGACTCCTGTAGCGCATGCTGACGTGGCAGCCTCCCTCCTCCATTCTGCCTCTCCTCTGGCCTCCTTTCTTGTCAGCTGGCTGCATTCTTCAAAGCTCTCAGCCTCTGGACTGACCTTGGCTGAGTTTGCATATTACAGGATCCTTTGTGGCTTTCACCGTTCTCCAGAGAGCTACCTGGAAACATAGATATCCATTCTCCCCTTTAGCTTCCTCCAGCCACCATTCCTCTTGGCTGTGTCCTAGTCCAGTCCTCCACCCAGGTTGGGCTGAGGGGACACAAGCACTCACCCTGAAGGCTGTATAGACTGATTAATTGATTCATTGACAGGGTCTCGCTCTGTTGCCCACACATGTCTCACTGTAGCCTCGACCTCCAAACTCAAGCGATCTCCCCAAGTAGCTGGGATCACAGGCATGCGCCACATACCTAGCTATTTCGTTAAAAAAAGTTTTTGAAGAGACAGGGTCTCACCATGTTGCGCAGACTGGCCTCAAACTCCTGACCTCAAGTGATCCTCTTGCCTCAGCCTCTCAGAGTGCTGGGATTACAAGGGTGAGCCACCACACTGCACCCAGCCAATGTGTTCGCTTTTAAAGTTGGTCTTAAGAGTCCGATAGATTCAGTGTCTTATGTGGCTGTTAGGTCCTTGCAGCTAGTCTCAGAAATCGATTTAGCTCATCTGTTTTCTGAAGGCCCACACATTTGAAATAAAAAAGGAAATAGTTCTGAGTCACCTCCTTCTGAATATAAATAGAAAATGCATTCAAATATTCCCACGAGTTTTATGTCTTTTAAATCTTCACAAACCCAAAGAATTCCCAGAGGCCGCCGCCAGAGCTCACAGCACGTGTCAGTCAGGTCTGCATCCCACTGGGCCAGCTGAGCAGCCCGCTTCAGCCTCCTTCATACCACACAGCTCGCCACCGCCTCCACCCCTAGGAGAATCCAGAAGGCCGGAGGACACAGGAGGACTGACGCATGGGCGGTGATGGTGACGGTGCAGGAGCCAGTGATGTATTTCTGCTTTGGGTTTTCTCACACATGACACTTGGGAACATGTCTGTCCTCTTTGCCAGTTTAAATTTTTCTGTGTTTGCTTCCATGCTAGCTCTTAGAATCAAAATCAAGTGTTGTGAATGGTGTGCTGCATGACCATGGCTGTGTGTGTGGGGAGTCTCATTGACCACGGTGCTGACACAATCACCCTTGGTGGGAGAAAAGAGGATGTGAAGGACTCCCTGTAAATGATGCACTCCCTGTGGATGAGGGACAGGACAGCACGATGCCATGCCAGCAGAGCTCTGTGTCGTGTTAGTCGAAAGAAAAGTGATGGCTGAGATGAGTCCTCCTGTGGCACCCAGGAAACTTTGATAGCTGGGCTCAGAAGCAGTGACACTGCATTGCCCAGAGCCATGAACATTGTGGTTTACTCTCAGCAAAGCCATGTCACCTGTCACACACACCTGACATCGGCTTTACAGTTTTGCTTGCATGTACCTTGCAAATCTGTTTTGTGTTTTATAGCCTAAGAATTATAAAAATAAGGAAACAGACAGATTTCATATATAGACATACTTAACAGTCTAATAAAAAAATCAAAGCCACATATTGTATGATGTTATTTATATAAAATGTCCAGAATAGGCACATGTGTAGATAGAAAGTAGATTAGTGGCTGTCAGGGGTTGAGGGAGGAGAAATGAGGGAGAGACTGTTCCTGGGCACGGGGCTTCTTTCTGGAGTAATGAAAATCCTCTGGAATCAGATAGTGGTGACTGCTGTGACTATACTAGAAACTGCTGAACTGTGCTGTTTCAAAGAGCAAAGTTGATATATTTTATCTCAGTCTTTAAAAAAAATCTCAACACTGGGAATCCACAAGAAAACTTTTAAAATTTAAAATGGGTCTGTGAGGCCGGGTGTGGTGGCTCACGCCTATAATCCCGGCACTCTGGGAGGCTGAGGTGGGTGGCTCACCTGAGGTCAGGAATTCAAGACAGCCTGGCCAACATGGTGAAACCCTGTCTCTACGAAAAATACAAAAGATTAGCTGGCGGTGGTGGCGGGCGCCTGGGCAAGAAGAGCAAAACTCTTGTCTCCAAAAAAAAAAAAATGAATGAATGAATGAATGAATGAATGAATGAATGAAGAGTCTGTGCATTAAGTGGCTGTAGCTCAGAGACTGACAAAGTTTGTGGAAGATGAGATGATAAATATTTTTTACTTAGAGGGACATAGTGTCCCTGCTGCGACCACTCAGTTCTGCCATGATAGTGCAAAAGCAGCCACATGGTGACCAGGTCACCCTCCCTGCAGGCCTGCTAAGAGGACCCTGGCTAGATTTCAGCCATTGCTGATCCCCCTGGCAGTGGGGGCAGCATTCCCACTGTTCCACTGGACCCAGCAGCCATCGGGGCCCTTCCCTTCTCCACATTCCTTCCTGCCCTGCCCTAAAGCAGGAAGCAAGACGAGGAAACCTCTGAGTCAGGTATGTGGATGTCCCCTGCAGAATTTGCCTGGCCCCTTCCTTCAAGTCATTTGTTTCTTTCTGTGAGTCAGCCCCACTTCCTATTTACCAGGCACAGGTAGTTTTACCTGTGGCTCCCTGAGCAGAACTGGAGTCGGAGTGACACAGGCTGTGTCTCTAAATAGAAAGCCTCCATGCTGCCATGCCTCCTTCCACTGTGTTTGCCTACTGTATGTACCAGAGTGCCCTCCCAGCTCTCCTTCTCCTAAGCAAATCCCATCCTTTCTCAGATCGCTTCCGGAGTCATCTGCAGAGTTTGGGTCTCATGGTTTGTGAGACACTCTCAAGCAGCTCACCCAAATCGAGTGGTGTCAGATGGTGAAAGGTTGAGCGGTCTAGGTCAGGGTCACTTGGAAACAAGTTCCTGGGGGAGCAGAGCAGCTTTCTTCTCTACTTGGAAGAATAGGATAAAGCACCCTTAGACTCACTGGTTTCAAGTTCTAGGGAAGCAGATGTTGATGACTCAATAGAGGAAAGGATTCTGTAACCATTGCTTTAGTGAGGGGTTAGCAAACTGTGGTCCACAGGCCAAATCTGGCCCCCTGTCTGTTTTTTAAAATAAAGTTTTATTGGCGTGCAGCCACATCCTTTTGTTCACAGACTGCCTGTGGCTGCTTTCTCTGTATGATGGCAGAGAGTTGAGTCATTGCAACAGATCAGATGGCTCCTAGAGCTGAAAATGTCTGCCATCTGGTCCTTTACACAAAGGTTTGCTTGCCGACTGTGCTGGGCTTAGTGGAGGAATGTAAGGGATGCTTACATGACTGTGCTCAGGACAGGGAGCACGGAACCCAGTGGCAGTCTGTCTGAATGTTTTCCAAGAGGCTTCTTTGTAGTAGTTCATGATTATCTTGCAACATGATATCCATCTCCCCGTCTCTGGTGTGGTTAACTTGGGGAAGTTTGCTTTGTCCAAGTAGAGGGAGCTGTGGCTTGTTCATAGCCCAAGAATTCGGGCACATGCAGGATGCTGTAGCACCAGCTTCTCTGACTTGGTAGCGATAGCCTGGGTCAGGGAAGGTTATCCTTGGACCACATGGGCTGGGCATGCTACTCAATTCATGGAAAGTGACTCAGAAAAGTTCCAGGTTTCGCCAAGGGTGTCTTAAGTGGTGAGGAGGAAGTTCTTCTAGAACATAAGGGTACTAGGGTGGTGATTTCATTCTGTTCTGTTTGTATTTGTGAGATTTTTCAAGGGCACACATGCTTTGTTTCAATTAAAAGCAGATTTGCGTGCATTTTATTACAATGGTTATTATTTTAAATCTTAATAGTATTAATACTGTACAATATACAAAAAGATTTGAGCATCTTATATGCCCTGATAATTATGCCTCTAAGAAACATGGATATCTGAAAAGCCACATTATAAACTTTAATATTATAAATGTGCTTTTTGTTTAGAAGTAATTCATGGAGAGTCTCCTTTAAGAATGGATTTCTAGGCCAGGTGCAGGAGCTCATGCCTATAATCCCAGCACTTTGGGAGGCTGAGAGGATTGCTTGAGCCCAGGAGTTCAATACCAGCCTGGGCAACATAGTGAGATCTCATCTCTTAAAAAAAAATTTAGCTGGGCATGGTGGTGCACCTGTAGTCCCAGTTATTTGGGAGGCTGGATTGGGAGGATCGCTTGAGCCCAAGAGGTGAAGGCTGCAGTGATGGTACCACTGCACTCTAGCCTGGGTGACAATGAAACTCTCTCTCAAAAAAAGCAAAAACAAAAAAAAACAGGATTTCTAGTGCACAGCCAGCATGCACATCTTGTTTTTTAAGACTCTTCTCTGATAAAAGGAACCAGGGCTCCTCAGAGGAATGGCTGAGTCTAGGTTTGGGGCTGCGACTGTACAAGCTGAGCCTGGAGTATCTTAAAGTGCCAGAAAATAAGGAAGTGCTCAGATACACCCCTAAGTAAACCCAGCAGTGACAACAGTGTGGGTATCTCATTGGGACACAGGAGCCAATAGTGACCAAAGGCAGAACAGTCTTAAGCAGCAAAATTAAGTATTAGTGGATCATTGTAACCCAATATATAAAATGAATCCACAGCCCAGACTGATACACAGAATGGTTGAATGACAAATGAGGAATAGAGAAATCTGCTGTGCAGAAAATTGTAAATTGTTTGTGTAGCTCCTCTGCCCTTCAGGAGGTGGGGCACAGCTCCCCATGCTCAGTGTGGGCTACCTACAGTAAGCTTCCTCCAAAGACACAGTGTGGCCGGGGGTGCCAGGGAGAGGAACATCACACTGGAGAAGCCAGCTTATACCAACTTCACCAAGTGATCATGGTGTCTGTCCTCTTTTCCAGTTTAAATTTTTGTGTGTTCGTTTCCATGCTAGCTCTTAGAATCTAAATCAAGCGTTGTGGATGGCATGCATGACCATGGCTGAGTGTGTGTGTGTGTGTGTGTGTGTCTCATTGACCACAGTGAAACACAAAACAATCACCAAACACAAAACAACTTCACCAAGTCATCGGGGTCCACATTGACAGGTAAGTCGTGCTGACAGCATGCACCCTCGATATCGTAGGATGACAGTGGCACTTCACTTCCACGCAATCTCCCCAAAAGTCCCAGACTCATCATAAAAATGCATCGTACCAGTTGAGGGATATGCTGCAAAATGCCAGAAAGGACCTCTTCAAAACTGTGAAGGGCATCAAAAACAAGGAAAGCCTGAGAAACGATCATAGCCTATTCAGGCTGCTATAATAAAATACCTAAGATGATACGATTTATAAACAGCAGGGGTCCCTTTTATAAGGGCACTAATCCCATTCATGAGGGCCCCTTCCTTATGACTTAATTACCTCCTAGAGGCCCCACCTCCTAACACCACCACCTGGGGGTTATGTTTCAACATAGAAATTTTGGGGTAGAAGTCACAAATACTCACTCTAAAGCTGTAGCACCCTCACAGCAAGAGCTGGAAGAAGCATTCCTGAGTGTGATGCAGTACCTGGATGAGGTTTGAGGATAGGAAGAGGACGTTGAATAAAAAAAAAATTGGAATAATGTGTGACCTTTAGTTAATATTAATGTACCAAGATTGATTCATTAACTATGACAAACATACCTCATGGTAATGCCAGATATTAATAATAGGGGGAAGTAGGTAGAGGGCAGATGGGAGCTCTTGCCCTGCTGTTGCAAGTTTTTAATAGATCTAAACTCATTCTAAAATGAGATGCTGGCCAGGTGCAGTGGCTCATGCTTGTAATCCAAGCAATTTAGGAGGTCAAGGCAGGAGGATCACTTGAAGCCAGGAGTTTGAGATCAGCCTGAGCAACATAGCAAGACCCTGACCAGGTGTGGTGGCTCATGCCTGTAATCCCAGCACTTTGGGAAGCCAAGGCGGGTGGATCACCTGAGGTCAGAAGTTCGAGACCAGCCTGACCAACATGGAGAAACCCCGTCTCTACTAAAAATACAAAAATTAGCTGGGCATGGTGGCATACACCTGTAATCTCAGCTACTTGGGAGGCTGAGGCAGGTGAATTGCTTGAACCTGGGAGGCAGAGGTTTCAGTGAGCTGAGATCATCCCACCTCACTCCAGCCTGGGTGACAGTGAGACTCCATCTCAAAAACAAAAACAACAACAAAAATAGCAAGACCATGTCTCTACAAAAATTAAAATAAATAAATGAAATGTTTAATTAAAATGTATTCTTACAATGCATTTTGAGTTACTCAGTTTTTAAGTATTAGGAACACACCTTTTAGGGACTGAAGGGTAATGAAATTTTTTTTTTTTTTTTTAATTTTTATGTAGAGACGATGTCTTTTCTTGTTGCCCAGGCTGGTCTCCAATTCCTGGGCTCAAGCAATCCTCCCACCTCAGCCTCCCAAAAGTGCTGTGATTATAGGCATGAGCCACCACACCCAGCCCTATAATAAAATATTTAATCAGCCATCAGCGGATTCCTGTCCCCCGTGTGGCCTGGCAGTATGTGTTGAGCATTTGGGAAATGGAGATGGCCCAGGGTGAGTGGCACTCTCTCTTAAAGACAGGAACAGGTACTTGGTAAAGTAATATGTGAAGTTGAAAAGTACTGGAAAGAACATGGGCTTTGGAGTGGAAGACACAGGCTCGAATCCTCATTCTGCTTCTCAGTGTAAGTGTGTCAGGCCCCCCAAGCTTGCTGACCTCACGGCCCTGGCTAATGGGGATGTGCAGAGCACCCTTGCTCTCAGGCTTATTTACATGCTTAAGGGATATAACATTAATGAATCAGCATAGTGCCTAAGATCATGTGTCGATATGGGGGAAAAAAAATCTAAAATAGCAGTGATACAGTAAAGGCTGCAAAGCAGCATGTTATTTGGAGAAATGACCAAGAGTTGAAAGTAATTGCTATGAACGTAGAAGAGGTTGACAGGAGCAGATTGGAAAGAGAAATTCCGTCCTGGTGGCTGAGCCCAGGATGCAGGAGGGTGGGATAGGGCTGTGAGGCATAGCAGCTGGTGACGCTGCTTCCTGGAGGTCTGGGGCTGCGTTAGGAGGGAGGTGGGATGCAGGGACTTTTTACAGATCATTGTAAAATGGTGAATTGAGAAAGTCAGGACTAGCCTGCCTTCATCTTCTTCCCCGAGTGCTTTGCACACAGACTTCCAGAAACACTTGTTTGTTGCTTGATGGATTACATTCCTAATGAGTGTGTAATCAACCCAAGAACATATGGACATAGAATAGGCTGTTGAATGTTTTCTTTTGCCTCCTTATGGTTGTGGAGTTAACTGTGTGCCACGTATGTTATAGGATTATCTAGCATCATTAAATAGAGAAAGCCATAACATCAGTGCAGTAGGCTTTCTGTATTTCCCCATTAAAATATAAGTGCTGGGCACGGTGGCTCATACCTGTAATGCCAGCACTTTGGGAGGCTGAGGCAGGAAGATCATTTGAGCCCAGGAGTTGGAGGCTACAGTGAGCTGTGATCGAACCACTGCAATCCAGCCTGAGAGACAGAACGAGACCCTGTCTCTAAACACACACACACACACACACACACACACACACACACACGTACGTACGTACATACGTACGTAAAGGAAGACTGCCCCCCAAGCCTTTTGGGGTTTTAAAGTACAAGTCTTTTGGGGTTTAAGCAGTGGAGTGTTGGGAACGTCCCCACTGTGAGGAATTGCTGATGAAGTGATGGGAAATGCACACGGAGTCTTGAGCCGTGGAGGTGAAGGTTGACAGAGCCTGCGTGAGCTTGCCCATCAACAAGACAGCAGGCACAGACAGGCCAGCTGTTGTGAGCTTGGCTTTAGGACTCCATTCAGTAGGCAGGAGGAGGGCTGCAGCAGAGGCGGACTGCCTGAAGCACATTGCTGCCTTCACAGCTGGGGGAGCTCCCATCCAGCGCGGTTAAGCAGAGCCAGGTAAGGGACCCCTGCCTTTGCTCTCGGGGCAGTTCATCCCAGATGGGACTGGTTTCAGGATGCCTGCGTGGTTTGTTAGGGGTTTGTAGTTCCCAGTGGCTCTTTTGTTCTGCTGTCTTGAAGGGCAGGTTGCTTGCCAGCTCATAATGCTGTGGGTAAGGTCTGGCGAGGTAGGCAAATGTGTTCTCATTGTTTATTGTTCTGCCTGAAGATGAGAAATAATGCAAATCAGGGTGCAGATTCCGGCTCAAGCTCTGCAGGCATGCACGTATGTGTGAGGGCACGCTTGCTGGTGCTGCATGTGTGCCTGTGGATGCATGCAATTTTTGCAGCTTTGGGATTCACAGTTAGCTGAAAGCACACTGGAACTGGAAGGCAGTGCTCTTAACACTGTGTTCTAAGCTGAAATTTGTAGAGCCGTCATCTGCACTGATGGGACTGCAGCCCTTGGTATGTGGGACCTTTGCTCCATGTGAGTTCTGCAGATGAGTTCCCCAAGGGAGCTGGCTGGAGGACGCCAGCATCGCATGAAGACCTGCCTGCCTTGTTTGCCTTTTCTTTTTCGATAGCAGTAAGAAACAGGCATTCCCACTACTCAGACGTTGAATACGGACATTGAGAAAAAAATGGTGAGTCAGCTACATCCAAATGAAAAAAAAAAAAAAAAAGCGAAATCAGGTGTGCATGTTTAGTCATGAGAAATGCACCCTGAGTGCATTCTCCCATAGCCTGCTAATTGCGGTGAGATGATTTAAATAGAATGGAATCACCATGGTTCTTGGCATTTTCCTGTTCTTTTATTTTGCTCTTTGGCTTGATTGTGACAGCTGAAGGGTTTTACTATACATGTGTTCCCTCCTCCCCTTTTATGTTGTGATAAAACAAAGAGTTGATTAGTTTTGGGTATATTTCTAAATGGTTGAAATGCCTTTGCTTGTCTAAAGGAAGCTTTTGTGTGTGCAGAGCATCGATGCCATTTTCACAGGGAAATTGATGTATAAATATATGTGCACACACAGGCTCTCTCTCTCTGGTCTGCGTTAACTGACTCATGAGTAGGTGTCATTTTGAAATGCATGTTTTTTTTAGCTGTTGTGTTAGTCGAAACGTAAAAAGGCAAAGGAGTTTGAAGAAAGGTTTTTGGAAATCTACCTGGCTAGCACTTCCAACTAAATAGCCCACTGCCTTGTAGATGCTCTTAGGATTTATAAAATGAATGGAATGTAATATTTTAATGTATCATATAAAAAACTGAAGATTTGATATCAAGTTGATGAATGGTTGGCATATTTCTTTTCATTACAAATTAGGACCTTTGAGGTCATGCTCTACAAGTATTTTTGATTATTGCAGAAAAGTATTGCTTGGGTGGTAGAGGCACATTTATTTCTTTTGTCATACATAGTAACAAAAACATTTTATACTATGTCCCTTTCTGTTTCTCTGCCTCTCCCACCCCCAGCCCCAAACCAACACCATACCTCTTAAGGAAAAATTTGCAGGGGAATTCTCATCTACAGAGGCATGAACAACACACACAAAAGTGTTTTTTTACAGAGGGCTAGGAATAACCATACATGTTGGTGTCAAGCATATAGGCTGCAGAAGGCTCTATTGCGCAGCCAGGGGGACAAATGACCCTGGTGAATGCACGCAGAATGCTGCTGCTTTTGCATGGGCTGGCTGCTCTACCAGAGTCCACCTATGAATTTTGAAGGTTGAGGAAAGAAGGGAATATTTTATGTGGCCCTTGGAATACATTTGCCTTACACCACCTTTAATTTTTTTACCTCTCATATGCGTTACATTTTAAAGAAGACGAGGGTGGGGGAGCAGTGGAAAGAAACTGGCATCTTGTATCCACCCATCTTTCCCCTGTCCTTGGGCGCTAATTTTCAGCTAACTTTTCCTAGAGCAGGTAAGACAGCCAGGTCATTTCTGGAAGGCTTGTAGACATCCCTGGATGTCCGAAGAGGTCCTAGAGTTATTTCCTTGCTCATCTTTAAAATATATTTGCAGACACCTTTTTTAAAATTCCTGAAAGTTCACAATGCCTCTTCACATGCATACCTTGGGTCCTACTATGCGGGTACCATCTGGATTTCATAATGAAGCAAACTGGAGGTAGGGTGATTGGATTCTCACAGCCAGTTAGTGAAGAGCCTTGTGGGGCAGCACAGCTGATTTTCAGTCTGGTGGGCTTCTGCGAACTAATGGGTCGAGGTCTTCCAGGTAAGGCTTAATGTAGAACTGGCCCAAGAATTCCCAGTTATTCTCTTAGTAATTTTCACATCCCTTATCCAGTGTGCTGCAGGTGCAGTGAGAAGGAATTTCAGTTTAGACTTCTGGGGGTGAAGTACAGAAATCCGTTAACCGGGTGGAGACAGCATGTGTGCTCCTCAGCCTGCGCTGGCATGGCTTTCAAAGCTGCCTGACCATTCTGACCCTCTGGTTCTTCATCCATAAAACAAGGAGCACAGATTAAATTATTTAGCATTTTTAAATTATTTATTTTTATTTTTACCATAACCTTGATCTTGAAGATCAAATTATTTCCAAGGTCCCTTCTAGCTGTAGTCATTTTTAGTTCTTAGGGAGAGAAGCCAGGGATTCAGATTTCCCTTCAGTCATATTTACAACTCTGTGGGTTGATTTGTGGATGTGCTGGTTTGCTCATTTGTCGTCATTATTTGCAGGAACAAAAGCATATGAATATATATGAGATACACACATGTGTAATAGCTTCGATATCCATTTACAAATAAAATCAGCTGTGTCAGCAAACTCAATTTTCTGCCAACAGGGCTTTGTTGATGGGAGTGCCCTTGACAGCTAAACCTACTTCGGTCTTCTTGTGGTGATGCCACATAAAGCCACTTGCTGACAAGGTGTTCTTGGGTATAACTTGCATGAAATTAGTTATAAAATTATTCTGTTAAAAAATCTAGCCAGGGACCCTTAAATGTACTTCAAGGCCATTAAGGGTGGAAAAACTAGAAATTCTCAGAAAATTTTCAATATTTGTACACGTATGTGTGTGTGTACACATATATACCCATACACATATATGTACTACATACATTTTCTGTAGTGATTATGCATAAAAGTAATTGTCATGTACAACAAATATCTGAAGTCTATTGGGTAAACAATCCGTTTCTGATTCTCGTTCAGCTGAGTTAGATGATAGGCAGGCAATAATCTGAGATAGGAAGTTTCCACAATTTTAGGTCAATGCAATTGTGCTAGAAGGAAGATTGAGATTTTCTCTTAATTACAAAGCTGTTCTAACTAGTTTTTAATGTATCTTGCCACAGGACCACCCAAAATTCAAAATTACTCCTGATTTTGTAAGCTTCACATATGTTTCTGAGAATGAGTATTTATACTAATCTGGGATTATACCTTTCTAGGCTGGGATATACAGTTTTATTAACATTTCCTATTTTAAAAATCAATTTTGCTAATTAAAACCATTTTATTAAGATACATAGACATTATTGGTGCAGTGGCTCACACCTGTAATCCTAGCACTTTGGGAGGTCAAGACAGGTGGATTGCCTGAGCTCAGGAGTTCGAGACCAGCCTGGGCAACACAGCGAAACCCCATCTCTACTAAAATACAAACAAATTAGCCAGGCATAGTGGGGTGCGCCTGTAATCCCAGCTACTCTGGAGGCTGAGGCAGGAAAATTGCCAGAACATGAGAGGCGGAGGTTGCAGTGAGCCAAGATTGCACCATTGCATTCCAGCTTGGGCGACAGAGCAAGACTCTGTCTCTAAAAAAAAATAATATATAGAATTTCTGGGAGGCAGATATTATAAATCACCCTCAATCCTATGACCCAGAGTCTCCACTGTAGAACATGGAAGTGTATCTGCTTTGAAGTCCTTGCAAATATGTATCTTTACACATGCAATTATATTATACATATTATATGTAAGCTCCCTTTTTCTGTAACTTGTATGTGTATGGTACATGACATTCTAAAGTATAACAACCCTGTTGCCATACTGTGGAGATTCAGGGCTGCTTTTGGTGTTTGACAATTGTGAATAATACTGCAGCAGATATCTGTATGATATACTTGCTCTCTTCCACATTGATTTCCTTAGGATAAAATTCTAGACATGGAGTTGCTAGGGAGGCATTTAGAAAATAGCACCACATTGCCCTCCAAAAATGTGTGCTTACTAGTTACACTCTAGGCACCGATTGCCCGGGACAGTCCTACTTCTCCCAAAACTTTGTCAGTATTAGACATGTTTTAAATTCTGTGGTTTGGCAGGCAAAAAAGCTATTCCATTTTTTAACTTGCATTTCTTCAGGGACTAGCAAAGTCAGACTTTTTTGGTGTGCTGAGTAGCCATTTGTGTTTTCTCTCTTGTAGGTTACTCTTCAGCACATATTCATTTTCCTACTGAAGACGAGCCCTTTTTTGATTATTGTCATTTAGGTTGCAGATACATCCCTGCTGTGTGCTGTGTGCCGTGTGCCTTCCAGATGTTAGTGGGTGGCTAGACTTCAGCTTTTTTGACGTACAAGTGTGTTGAATTTTAGTGTTGTCGAACTTACACCTGGAGCCTCTGTGTGGCCAATTCTGCCTTTTGGTGGCTACTGGCTTCTGGTAGTTGTGCATTGCTATTACTGGTCTCGTTACCATGTGCGCCACAGCAGGTGTGACCACTAGGAGCCGTCAGCATGAATTCCCTAGGAGGTGTAGACTTCCATCTCAGAAGGCTGGTAGGAGAATTGTCTCTGGAAGAATTAAGTGCTCAGCTTTCCGAGAACCCTAACTCATCATAGCTCCCTTATTTTGCTGTGGTTGACAGGAAGGAAACTTGTGGTCCTATTGGAAGCACAACCGTAGGACCTCTGTACATACTGGCGCCTGGTCTGCTCTGCACACTTGGATGCCTGCCGCTGCTTGTGCCTTTCTGCTTTTTGTTTACATTTGCTCTCACTGTGATGTGATGTTCATTTTGATGCTCAAATTGTGTGTTTGTTTTCCTGCATGAGCCATTTCTAAAGATTTCATCATTTAGGGTATACATAGATCAAAGTAAGTAGGGACTACATACATGTATGTAGAAACACGTTCTGAGCACCAAGGAGCTTCTCACTCACCAGTTAATATTGTTATTATAGTCATTGTTTTGTGGAAAACCTTAGTGACCTCATATTGCTCTTAATGGGCAAGTGAGCCTACAAGAATCTGTAGTAATTATGGAAATGTGACATTACAGTGGAAGAGGAGAGTTGGGACATGGCTCTGGAGTGGAGCTGGGGCTGTCCACCTCCCATTTAGGATGAAATCCTTTCCTAGGTCCTTCAGCTTCAGCACACTGGAAGTCTAAGGGATTTTGTTTGTGTGTTTGCCCTTATGTTTTAATCACCGCGAGGATAAGAAGAACTGCAGTCTCTGTGGAAAAGGTCTTCAAGTGACGTCAGTGTTATTATCCTCCTGGTTAACAATTAGCATTCTCAAGGTCGAGTACTGTGCTGCATGCAAAGTTGAATCAGGCACAGACAGAACCTTCCTCGGAGGAGTTTGTCCTCTATTAATAGGGAAGTTAATCTAGAAATTGTCCTAGCCAGTTTACGCTGCTAAAACAAATTACCATAGACCGGGAGGCTTCAACAACAGACATTTATTGCTCACCGTTCTTCTGGAAGCGGGTCGTCCAAGGTCAAGGTGCTGGCCTGTGGATTCCTGGTGAAGGTTCTCTTCCTGGTTCACAGATGGCACCTTCTACCTGTGTCCTCACATGAGGGTGAGCAGAGGGAGGAAGCAAGCTCTCTCATGTATCTTTTCTTTTTATGAGACAGTCTGCTTCTGTCACCCCAGGCTGGAGTGCAGTGGCGCAATCACAGCTCACTGCAGCCTCAGACTCCCAAACTCCTAGGCTCAAGCAATCTTCCCACCTCAGTTTCCTGAGTAGCTGGGACTTCAAGTACGTACCACCATGCCTGGCTAATTTTGTTTGTTTTTGTGGAGATGGAGACTCACTATGTTGGCTAGGAGAGTCTCAAACTCCTGGTTTCAGGCAGTCCTCCCACCTTGGCCTCCCAAAGTGCTGGGATTACAGGCATAAGCCACCATGCCATCCTTGAGTGCTTCCTATAAGGGTACTAATCCATTCGTGAGGGCTTCACCCTCCTGACTGCATCACCTTCCAAAGACCCCACCTCTTAATCCCATCCCATTGGGGTTAGGATTTCAACTTATGGATTTGGGAGGCATGACACAGGCATTCAGACTGCAGCATAAATGTAAATGTCTGAGGAGCACGGGAGTCAGAAGGCCCAAGTGCATCAGGCTGCCTGCTTTGCTTTCTGCACCTTTCCTCTCTCTTTTCTCCTCCCTTCCTTTGTTTCTTCGTTCCTTCTTTCCTATTGACTCAGTGAGCTTTTGCTGCAGTCTGCTTTGTGCCAGGCATTGTGTTGGACAGAGGTAGATGAGGCAGGAGTGGGCACAGTCATTCTAGCCAGGAGGAGAGATACAAAATGAAAATACCACACAATGGTGAAGTGCTGTCTGGGGATCAACAGGTGGAGATTCAGTACTGTGCAAGTTCAGAGAAAAGAGGCACATCTGTGTCAACGGGTCTAGGAAATGTTTCATGGAGGAGGTTGCATTTCATTGGGTCTTCAGAACAGATATGGTTTCCTTGGGGAGAGTCCAAAAGAGTGCAAATCAAAACAGAGATTTGGGAACTACCAGGCATGCACAGGTAGGGCGGGGCATCTCAGTTCACTGCAACTCATCAGAGAGTACATCTCAACTCACTACAACTCATCAGACAGTATATCTCAACTCATTACAACCCATCAGACAGATATCTCAAATTACTACAGCCCATCAGACAGATGTCTCAAATCACTACAGCTCATCAGGCAGTATATCTCAACTCACTACAACTCATCAGAGAGTACATCTCAACTCACTGCAACTCATTAGAGAGTACATCTCAACTCACTGCAACTCATCAGAGAGTGCATCTCAACTCACTACAACTGATCAGAGAGTACATCTCAACTCACTACAACTCATCAGAGAGTGCATCTCAACTCACTACAACTCATCAGAGAGTACATCTCAACTCACTACAACTCATCAGAGAGTACATCTCAACTCACTACAACTCATCAGAGAGTACATCTCAACTCACTGCAACTCATCAGAGAGTACATCTCAACTCACTGCAACTCATCAGAGAGTACATCTCAACTCACTACAACTGATCAGAGAGTACATCTCAACTCACTGCAACTCATCAGAGAGTACATCTCAACTCACTACAACTGATCAGAGAGTACATCTCAACTCACTACAACTGATCAGAGAGTACATCTCAACTCACTACAACTGATCAGAGAGTACATCTCAACTCACTACAACTGATCAGAGAGTACATCTCAACTCAACTGCAATTCATCAGAGTATATCTCAACTCACTGCAACTCATCAGAGAGTACATCTCAACTCACTGCAACTCATCAGAGAGTACATCTCACTGCAACTCATCAGAGAGTGCATCTCAACTCACTACAACTCATCAGAGAGTACCTCTCAGCGCACTACAATTCATCAGACATCTCAAATCACTACAGCTCATCAGACAGACATCTCAAATCACTACAACTCATCATGCAACTCATCAGACAGTCTTAACTCACTACAGCTCATCAGACAGTATATCTCACCTTATTACAACTCAGTACATTTCAAATCACTACAACTCATCAGACATCTCAACTCACTACAATCCATCACACAGTACATTTCAACTCATTACAACTCATCAGATGGTACCTCTCAAGTCACTGAGTTTTTTGGTCTGTCATACCCTGATAGAGTTATGGAGGTGAAAAGAACACAGGTGAAATTGTTGGGTAATATGAACACCTCCTAGATCCATCCTAGATGTCTAGAAATTCACACACACATTTGTGGCTCAGAAGAGCATGTAGGTGTAGGGAACAAGGTGTAACGTGAACCCAAATTCACACATCGCTTGTTACCTTTGCCCAGACCTTAGTAGTTTTAAGCTTTTGTCAATAATAGATCATACCTAATAACTATTACACAACCCAGATGCCTCTAAAACTATTATTGAGGTGAATGAAAAAGTCTGCCACAGTAAGATACTATTTATCAGAGAGATTCAGATATGATTTTTTTCTCTTTTAATCTAAAGGACTATAGTAATTAAAAAAGTCAGCTAATGTACTATAAGCCATTGTTGGGAATCTTGGCATGAAATCCAGCTAGGGTACCAATTGTGTCCATATCAAATTTTTAGAAGCAGATACCCTGATGTGTTTATAAGTTTTATTTCTGGTCTGCCACCGCCTCCTCAAAATTCCCTTTGTATACATTGAAAACAAGAAGCCAGCCAGAGAATCAATAAGATCACTTGATCATTACAGCATAAAGAGTAGAATAATAGTGTTAGTTACCTTGCTGCATAACAAATCATCCACCAATTTGGTGGCTTGAACACCACTAAACATTTATTATCTCATATACTTTCTGAGGGTTAGGGAGGAGATTAGCTAGGTGATTGTGGCTCAGCGTCTCCTGAGATTGCAGTCCACATGTGCCAGGACAGCCATCTTCCAAAGGCTGGCTTGGAGCTAGCGGATCTGCTTCCACGAGGGCACCCATATGTCTGTTGGCAGGAGGCCTCAGTTCCTCCCCACATAGATCTCCCTATAGGGCTGCTTGAGTGTCCTCACAACATGGTGGCTGGCTTCCCCCCTGTGAGTTATCCTCAGGAGAGAGGAAGGAAGAAGTTGCAATGCCTGTGTGATCTAGTCTCAGAAGTCACACATTGGCACTTCTGCCGTATATTTTTTAATCAATTTATTGAGGTATGATTGACATATAAAAGGCTATACATATTTAATGCATATGCTTTGATGAATTTGGAGATAAGTATCTATATGCCTGTGAAATAATCACAATCAGTGCCTTAAATGGATCCATCTCTAAAAGTTTCCTACCACCCTATCAAGCCTCTTTTTTGTTGTCGTTATAAGATCTACCCTCTTAGCAAATTTTTAAATGTACAATACAGAATGATTAACTACAGATGCTGTGCTGTGCAGTAGGTTCCTGGGATTGATTCATGTTGTGTAATTGAAACTTTGCGCCCTCTGACCAATACCTCCCTGTTTCTCCTTCCCGCATCCCCTGGAAACCACCATTCATTCTATTTGAATGTTTAAAATTTTTCACGTAAGTGGAACCATGTAGTTTTCTCCTTCTGTGCCTGGCTGTTTCACTTAGCATAATGTCCCATAGGCTCATCCATGTTGTCATAAATGGCAAAATTTCTCTTTTTTTTGTCTTTTTATTCCACTATATGCACACACATTTTATTCACTCATCTGTCAGTGTCTGCTTAGGTGGCTCTGTGTCTTGGCTGTTGTGAATAGTGAACTAATCATGAACTATTCACTATAGTTCTTGCTGCAGTGAACATAGGAATTCTGCCATATTTTGCTTGTTCAAAAGCAGTCAAAGTCCAGCCTACTTCTAACAAGTTCTAACAACCTTGTTTGAAGGAAGGAGTTTCCAAGGAATTATTGGGACTTGTTTGTTTGTTTGTTTATTTGTTTGTTTAAGGATAAGGTCTCTCTCTGTTGCCCAGGCTGGCATGCAATGACACAGTCATGGCTCACTGCATTGTTGAACTCCTGGATTCAAGTGACCCTCCTGCCTCAGCTTTTTGAGTAGCTGGGACTACAGGTGCATACCACCACATTTGGCTAATTTTTAAAAAAAAATTTCTTTTGGTACTAGATCTTGCTATGTTGCCCAGGCTGGTCTCAAACTCCTAGCCTCAAGCAACCCTCCTGCCTAGGCATCCCAAGTTGCTGGGACTCTGGGCATGAGCCACTGTGCCTGGCTGTTTTTGATAACTTTATACACCTTGTGATCAAAACAGTAAGTTCCAGAAAGCTCCTTTGTGCTCTTTCCAGTGAAATCCTGCCCCCCAACCATCCCTCCCTGATGGGTGACTCTAGTGAGTGTTGACTCTTGTTGAGCTTCATTCTGCCATATTCTGCCATACAGAATGAGTTTCATTCTGTAAGCTGGACCCTGCTTGTATGTTCTTTGGCGGCTGACCCTTCATTCAGGGTCGTGCTCCTGGGACCCATTCTCATTGCAGTGTCTCAGTAGTTTTTCGAAATTACTGGCTAGTGTTCCCTTCTGTGAATACAGCACCACTGGCTGATCCACTCACCAGCAAATGGGCAGTGTTTGGCCAGCATGAATGAGGGCTTCTGTTGTTTGTCTTAGGTCAGAGAGTTGTTTATCTGGGAGTGGCGGACTGGCTGGGTCGCAGGGCAGGTGTGTGAGAGCCTCCTTCCTCACACAGTTTCACTAGGACTCAGAGGCCATGGTCTTTTGTCTCGTGTGACGAGCTTGAGACTTTCTAGAGTTGAGTTCATGTAGCTGTCCTCAGCTTTTGATAAGGGATGTGTGTGTTCCAATAACACTTCGTTTATAAAACCAGGAGACAGTGGAGAGTTGGCCCTTGGTTTCTAGCTTGCAAACTCCTGGTCTAGAAGATGAGACAAATATTAATTTTTAAAACCCACATGTGTATAATTGCTCATTTTGAAAGAACTATGAAGAGAACACTAAGGAAGAGGAATGGTGAGACTTTTTACATGGGTGGGGAGTCTGATGAATTTGTCAAACCTATGATTTGATAACTTCTCTGACCTCTTTTTAGTTGCTACTGGGAGCAGTGGTCCATATGTGAACCAGTGTGGAGCTCCACAAGCTGCCTTTTCAAATCATTACAGTTAGCAGAGATGAACCGGCCCAGGGTTCAAAAAGCCTTTCTGGCTGGAGGAATGTGGATCAGTCCCTCCAGGCCTGAAAGAGGGCTGGCAAGTGGAGGGGGGAGTGGGAGGTGTACTCAATCTTACCATTTTCACAAATGAGAGTAATGTCGTTTGACGGGTATGCCAAGCCACTGATGACAACTTCAGGAATAGCTTTGAATATCTAAATGATGTGGGTAGGAAAGTGGGAGATTAGGAGTTCGGGAGGGGAGTTCCTGTAAAGCAGAGGTTCCCAGGGCTGGCTCAACACCCACTTTGCCTGGAGGGCTCTCCCTGAAACAGATTTGCAGGTACACCAGCCCTTGTTGTTTTCCACCTCTGCCCAGGCCAGGCCTTCCCATCAAGGAAGGAGAGCCCAGCTCCCAGGGCTCACATTCTGGAACCAAGAGTGAGGCTCTCCAGGCACGGAGACAATAGAAGCCTGGAACAGATCCCCAAAATGTGTGTGCTGAAGGCATACTCAGGGTCTGATACTTGAGGGGTCATCACACATTATAATCTCCAGATCTAGGCAGGTTCTGTTACTGGGCACTAACCCTCGAGAATTCAGTGCCTGTAACTATGATTTGGATCATCTGTGCTTTGGATTTCTCTTTTAATCTTCTCTGTTTCCTCCCCTTCTTAACCGCAAGTGATTTATCAGCCTCTCTAATTCAACTTCATTACTCTTTGACATCCAAGTCCCTACAAGCACAAATAAAAACCAAGGGAAGCAGCAGACCTTTTTATTCGTCTGTGAAGACACTAAAGAAATACAATTCACCTGGCTTTCTAGAGTAATTGCTTTCCCCAAATGGCATTAGAATCCTGGCATACAGCGAGCAGCTTCAGCAGAGACATGGCAGTAGAGAAGTGACTGATTTAAGGATGGTCCAGGGCTGGTGTCCCCCCTGAAGGTAGTTCCACAGGACACAAAAGTTGGAGCAGAGCCTGTGAGAACAGCTGTGTCCTTTGTTGTCACTAGCTGGTTTATCTGTTCATCGGGCAAATGTTGTTTTTATGACTGAAAGCTGGGCATGCAAAGGACAACCGAACAGCCTCTAGCCTGCTGGTACTTGCAGTCTGGGAAGTCCTATGGTAAATCGATATTTGTTTTTGTTAGTTTTTTAGACACAGGATCTCACTCTGTCACCCAGGCTGGAGTGCAGTGGCAGAATCATAGCTCACTGCAGCCTCCAACTCCTGGGCTCAAGCAATCCTCCCATTTCAGCCTCCTGATTAGCTGGGACTAAAGGTGCACGCCACCATGCCTGGCTGATTTTTCAATTTTTTTATGGAGATAGGGTCTTGCTATGTTGCCCAGCTGGTCTCAAACTCCTTGTCTCAGGCAATTTGCCTGCCTTGGCCTCCTAAAGTGCTGGATTACAGGCACGAGCCACAATGTCCAGGCTTTGTTTGTTGTTAGAGACAGGATCTCCCTCTGTCACCCAGGCTGGAGTGCAGTGGCGTGATCATGGCTCACTGCAACCTTGAACTCCCAGGGTCAAGCACTCCTCTCGCCTCAGCCTCCTGAGTAGCTACAGGCATGCCCCACGACACCTGGTTAATTTTTATTTATTTATTTATTTATTTTATTTTTGTAGAGACTGGGTCTTGCTATGTTGCTCAGAGTAGTCTTGAATTCCTCCCACCTTGGCCTCCCAAAGCACTGGGATTATACATGTGAGCCACTGTGCTCAGCCTGGTAAATTGGTATGTCTAAGTAGAGAATGGTTAGTTCCATTGTTCCCAGATGTTGAAACTTTAAAATGTTTCTAATACAGCTCTGCATTGGTTGGTTGGTCAGTTGGTTGCTTGCCTCTGTTGGGCTCCATCACCTTCCCCACTGTCTCCTTCTTCTACCTCATCTGGCCTTTATAGGGTGCTATGTTGACAGAAGAGCTTTCCACCTGCGCCTCCCCAATGGTATGTGTCTGTAAGAGCTGCCCAGGGCCTGGGAAGGACAGTGGAAACACCAGGGACTCGTTCCGGAGACTTGTGCTCAGGATGACGTGGTGTGCCAGCTCTCAGCTGCCTGACCCACATTCTGAGGCCTGGTTCTTCAGTGTGCAGACACCTGCCTGACAGCATCTGATAACACCTCACCAGGCTAAAGGGCAGACCAGCTACCTGTGATTCCTGATAAAAATGCTGTGCTTGACAGAATCACTTCTATTTATGCCCACAACCAATGGAGGAGTTTCTAAATGATAACCTCAAGCTGTCAGCATTGAGCTTGAGTTGACGTTTGAGTTTCCAAGCATTCCACGTTCCATGCTCATGGAAACCTGGCTCTGTTTGGAAGCAGCAATGCTGGGTCCTACCCCAGTTGTCCCATGAGATAATTGTGCTCTGTGTACACAGCTCTGGTCCCAAATCCTGGCTTTGTAGTATACACTCTCAAGGACTCTTGGGCCACCACAGATACTGCCCTATCCATTGCTATTCCTGATGGTATGCTGCTGTGTAATATGTGTCTATATGGCATAAGTTAGCCTTTTGCAGAATAGGTAAACGAAAGGAGGAAACACCTCAATGTCATCCATGGGAAGTGTGTTCACTCTGTCTCTTAATTGTCAGAATGAGGCAGTGCCATTGCCCAGAGCTCCTTTGGCACCTTTTATACCCCTCACCAGCTGGCTTGGTCTGCTACAGGGGTGCCCTTCCCATCTCATTGGCTGGGTGTGTTGTGTTGTGTTGTGTTGTCCTTTTGGAAGAAGGTTGTATGGTGCTGGTGTCACAGAGGCCTGTACCCAGGTCTGCTCCATCACAGACTGACCCTTTGGTCTTATGTGCTCAGCGGGTGCCTGGCTCATAGGAAGCCCACACAACTCCTTCTCCCATACCAGGGCCTTTATCTGCTGCCAGCTTACCCCATCCAATGCAACATAGCCTGTGATCAGCTTGTACAGGAGAGGCAGCTTTCTGGGGCGTAGTTGCCTGTCTAACATCACATGGCTGGCACATGATGGATTCCGATTGGATCTGCCTGGGGAAACCTCAAGTCACAGGCAGCTAGCATAGCTTGAGCATCCCTAATCAGAAGGCCTGAAATCTTAAATGCTGCAAAGTTCAAAATTTTTGAGCACCGACATGATGTCAGAAGTGAAAAATTCCACAGCTGATCTCGTGGGACGGGTCGCAGTGAGAATGCAGGTGGAGATTGGGCAAGCTGCTGCTGTTGGCTGTTGCTGGCACCTGACAGCTGAGGTGGGTGTTCTGGTGACATTGCTGTGCTGCTTCCTTACCCTGGACACTTTCCTCTCTCACTGTATTGATGGTATGTGGCACTTTTCACTGTCAAGTGCTTATGTATGAGTAAGTGTAGGAAAAGTATTGCTTGTTGTCAGCGTATAAACTCAGAATCCGGAATGATGGTGATGCCAAACAGCCAGATTGCGCACGTGGGTGCAGAGAGACTGACACTTGCTTTACAGTGGTTCGGTGGATACAAACTTTGTTTTGTGCGCAGACTTATTAAGCATAATGTATAAAATTACCTTCAGGCTATATATATAAAGTGTATATGAAACAAAATGAATTTCAGGTTTAGACTTGTGTTCCACCCCCAAGATGTGTCATTATGTATGTGTACTTTCCAAAGTCCAAAAACGTCTGAAATTCAAAACACTTCTGGTCCCAAGCATTTCGGAAGAGAGATGTTTAACCTGTACTTTAGAAAGAACTCAGACACTAGAGTTCATCGAGAGCAGCATTTCAGCAGCACCTGTGTTGTGTGTCTGCAAATCAGAATGTATCCCTATCCCATCATTGATACCAAAAGTAGTTACGAGGCCTGCAGCGGTGGCTCATGCCTATACTCCCAGCACTTTGGGAGGCCAAGGCAAAAGGATCACTTGAGCCCAGAAGTCTGAGGCCAGCCTGGGCAACATGGTAAACCCCATCTCTACAAAACAATTAAAAAATTAGCCAGGCTATACTGGCGTACACCTGTGGTCCCAGTGCCTCAGAAGACTAAGGCAGGAGGATCACTTGAGCCTGGGAGGTTGAGGCTACAGTGACTCTCGATCACGCCCCTTCACTCTAGCATGGATAACAGAGCAAGACTCTGTCTCTGCCTCCCCCCAACACCCCCAAAAAAGAAAAAAATAGGTGAAGAGGACCCTGCGGTACGTGTTCCTTAAGTCATCTGCAAGATTCAGAAATTTTCGCATCCTCCTTGCTAAAGATAATTGTTAACCCTATTCAGAAAACAGTGGTGAATTACTGACTACAGAGCAGTTCAAAACTGTTTAGTTGTGTTGGGGACATTCATACACAAGGTCCTTTCATGGAGAACTTAACCATGGTGTCTTATCCATGCTTAGCTTTAATGCAACTTCTCCCCTTTTAAAATTCTGCACAAAAAGTGAAAGTGATTGAAAGCAGCAATGCATTTACATCATGTTCAAGTGAAGATGTAACATAATGCATGTAATAAACATTTGCCTGCGAGGCCCTGAAGGAAATAGCCCAGCTCCCTGGCCTCTGCAGAGGTGCTTTCAGCCCAGAGAGGAGCATGGAGGCAGGTGAGCAATTGGGATGATTGGAGAGAGTCCCCTTTCTGAGGCGTGACCTGGGGGTGGGGTGCTGTCAGGGCAGGACTGGCAGGGCTAAGGGTCATGTGAGAAGGAGCCAGCCATGCTGAGAGCTGTGGGGAGGCGGAAACAGCACAGGGAGACTCAGAGAAGTGGGTCCAGTGTCTTCAGGGATCTCATCATGGACAGATGGAATGTGGAGATGAAACTGCCACCTCTCATAGGTGGAAACCTTGCATTCAGACGTGGGGCTGGATGTCTCAGCAGAAGCAAAAATGGAGTAATGCTAACAGGATCTCTAGAGCGATTTTTTCTTAGCAGTGGTTTCAGTCCTGCCATAGCACATTGGGTGACTGAGTACATTGATGGTGGCCCTTCCTGCAGGTTTGTCCCCTTCAGATTAGTTCTGTTTGGCCTTGAGGTGCTGTTTTGGAGCCTCACCCTCCGTCTCCTTCAGCGGCAGGCAGCCTAAGGAGAATGGCAGGGCCACGGGTTCCATGTCACAGGTTTCTGAAGTCTCTGCTGCTTGGAGCCTGGTGACCCTGTCCCCTCTGGGAACTGTGCAAGCAGCTGTCTCCTTGGGAACATGGCATTAGCATGTTTTGCATGAGAATGAACACCAACCAACGCTGAATATCAATTGGATCCTAGAGTGCAGCTGCCTTTTAAATGTTCCTTTGTGTGGCTGAACTTCCTGCTCCAGTGGATTCCTGGAGCTTGTCTGAAGACACAGAGTCCTTAAGTCATCTTAGTGTCTTGTGTGCGCTGTCTCTGGATCTTGCTGTCACCATTTATTTTATCCTTAGAAGTATGGCAAAGAGAAATACATACATATATACAGAGACAGACACATATCTGCACACAGACACAACACAGACACACATACTTACACATGCTTACAACGTACACAACCTGGGCACACACCCACAACATACATCTCCACAGAGACAACACAGGCACACATACCCACACACACACACACAACACACAGGCACACACATATAACATACATGGACACAGACATGCATCTACACACATGAACAACCCAGGTGTACACATGCAACACACATCTACACAGAGACACACATGTGCATTCAGACACAAGCCAGACTCACACATACATCTACACGTGCAAACAACCCAGGCAAATACATGCAACATGCATCTACACAGAGATATACATCTACACACATACACAGCCCAGGCACACACACAGTATATCTACTTATATGCTGACAGACATTTATACACATACAACATGCATCTGCACACATACAACATAGACACAGGCAACATCTACATTTAGACCTGTGCACAAGCACAACATAGACAAATCAGGCACACAATCTACAGAACTGCCTCTTGGAACCAGTTAGAAACAAAAGTTGGAGTATGACCCCAGCAGAGTCCCAAATTCCCATTTTTGGTCCTTTTCTTTCTTTGTGTTGATGACCCTGATTTCCCAGATTCTTATCAACTGGGACAATAAAAACCAATTAGTGATTTTATAACTTGACTTTGCAAGGTGGGGGTGGGGGACAAACTTGGTCCAGATGTCGTGGTGCTGCTGCAGGTCTGAATAAAGTGCAGTGTTAGGACGGAGGGCCCTGCGTTGTGCTTCTGGTGTGGGGAAGTGATGATGCAGCACACACCACTCCCCTGAGAACAGAGCACCCACCTCCTGTAGGGTGGCCCTGTAGGAAGATGGGACAGAGCCTCTGGGTGCCTTCTGACCAGGAGAGAAGCCAAGAGCCAGCCTGCCACCTGGTTTCTCAGTGGTCTTTTGCTCCATGTCATTGTTCACCTTTCACAGGGGCTTTGCTCCCTGAAAGGGAGTTCTCTTTTGTTTCTAGGTGGACCTCGGAGCACCGCTGCAGAAGGCACTTTGCAAATAGCATTCCGTTTTCATTAGTGGGTGACGAAAGGCACTTGGATTTTAGTAATAAATCATAGTTCATTTAATTGTTTCTATGATGTGGGGGTGTGATATGGTTTGGCTGTGTCCCCACCCAGATCTTAACTTGAATTGTATCTCTGAGAATTCCCACGTGTTGTGGGAGGGACGCAAGGGGAGGTAATTGAATCATGGGAGCTGGTCTTTCCCATGCTAGTCTCATGAGAGTGAATAAGTCTCATGAGATCTGATGGGTTTATGAGGGGTTTCCACTTTTGCTACCTCTGTTTTCTCTTGCCACTGCCATGTAAGAAGTGCCTTTTGCCTCCTACCATGATTCTGAGGCCTCCCAGCCATGTAGAACTGTAAGTCCAATTGAACCTCATTTTGTTCCCAGTTTGGGGTATGTCTTTATCAACAGCATGAAAGTGAACTAATACATGGCACTTCAGGAATTTCAAAAGGGGAAAAAAGTTCAAGTTAACTCAACTCTTTGAAATGAAATGAATTATTGAACACTGAAACATTGAGGCTGGGCACAGTGACTCACACCTGTAATCCCAGCGCTTGGGAGGCCAAGGTAGGTGGATCCCACGAGTCCAGGAGTTTGAGACCAGCCTGGGCAACATGGCAAAACCCCATCTCTACAACAATACAAAAAGTAGCTGGGTGTGGTGATGCATACCTGTGGTCCCAGCTACTAGATTGAGGAGATTGAGGCGGGAGGATCTCCTGCCCAGGAGGTGGAAGCTGCAGTGGGCCCAGATTGTGCAGTCCAGCCTGGGCAACAGAGTAAGACCCTGTCTCAAATTAATTAATTAATAAATAATTAATGTTGAAATGAAATGGAGTGTTGAATACTGAGCCATTGAATATTGAAATGCAATGTAGGGCAGACATCTGACCTGTGAGAGCACTTCTCAGAATGCAAGTCAGTTTGGCAGCATTTTTTTTTTTTTTTGAGACGGAGTTTCGCTCTTGTCACCCAGGCTGGAGTGCAATGGTGTGATCTCGGCTCACCGCAACCTCCGCCCCCTGGGTTCAGGCAGTTCTCCTGCCTCAGCCTTCTGAGTAGCTGGGATTACAGGCATGCGCCACCGTGCCCAGCTAATTTTTTGTAATTTTTAGTAGAGACAGGGTTTCACCATGTTGACCAGGATGGTCTCGATCTGTTGACCTCGTGATCCACCCGCCTCGGCCTCCCAAAGTGCTGGGATTACAGGCTTGAGCCACCGTGCCCGGCCAGTTGGCAGCATTTTAATGATGTCATTCCGTATTTTGTAACCAGGCAGATGTATTCTTCTCTAACCCATGCACAGCTGTGTTCAAGTTTGTTTTTTTTTTTTTTTAAAACAGAGTCTCACTTTGTTACCCAGGCTGGAGTGCATTGGTACGATCTCAGCTCACTGCAGCCTCCATCTCCCAGGTTCAAGTCATTCTCCTGCCTCAGCCTCCCAAGTAGCTGGGGTTACAGGCACACACCACATGCCCAGCTACTTTTTGTATTTTTAGTAGAGACAGGGTTTTACCATGTTGGGCCAGGCTGATCTCAAACTCCTGACCTCCAGTGATCCGCCCATCTCAGCCTCCCAAAGTGCTGGGATTACAGATATGAGCCACCGCATTTAGCCGTTCAAGTTATTTTGATAACACTTCAAATTAGGAGTTTGTTAGGGTCTGCCCAGTGCTCATGAGAACTTCAGCGTCCTTGAGTCGGGTTGCTATTGTCTGTAGCTCTGAGGTTGAGCTGTTTGCTTACAGCTTGTTTTGTAAGCCTGTGCTGTGCAAGACTTGAGCTCTTCTGTCCTCTTCCAGACCTTGAGGACTTGAGCTCCTGGCTTTGGGGTAATGGTACCCAGCCCTCCCCATGCTCCCAGTAGCGCAGGTTGGAGCGCACATGGCCACAGCCTCCTTACAGCAGGGAGGGGAGGGCATTGGGTATTCATTAAACCCAGGGGGACATTTCCTGAGGACACAGCAACATGACAGCCACTGGGTACTTGATTTTCTGTGTGCAGTCTGGATGGGCTGGAGCATCTCTGAGGCCCAAACCACCAGGTGGCACATCCACATTGTTCCAAGACATGAGTTCAGAGGCAGTACAGCCCCTGGTCCTGGAACAAGGCTTTATGTAGGCGCTGGGTGCCCAGAGGAAGAGGATCGTCTCTTCTGCTTCACACTTAGACCGCTTGCTGCCCTTGTTCAGATCTCCTTTAAGAGCTCAAAGGTCATCTTCTAATGAGCATAGCTCCTTCCCTGAAGCAGAGGCTCGTTTCTTACTTTGCTGGGTCAGAAAGAGCCATGTGCCAGCAAAGACATGCTGAGCTGATTCATTGAAACACTGACAGTTGCTCGCCCCTGAGATTTTGCTATAGCATGGATAAACACACATGTGAGGCCTGCCTCTGTGTGCTGCAGGCATGCTTATGCATGTATGTCATATAAACATATGTACATGTGATATGGGATAGTAATGGGAAGATCCATAAGTCATGGCCACTTCTGAAAGAAATAACCCTTCTTGGGTGCAGTGGCTCACGCCTGTAATCGCAGCACTTTGTGAGGCCGAGGCAGGTGGATGGCTTGAGGGCAGGAGTTTGAGACCAGCCTGGCCAACATGGCAAAACCCCATCTCTACTAAAAATACAAAAATTAATCGAGTGTGTTGATGTGCACCTGTAGTTCCAGCTCCTTGGGAGGCAGGCAAGAGGATCACTTGAGCCCAGGACTTTGAGACCAGCCTGGTCAACACAGTGAGACCCCATCTCTACAAAGTCAGATGTAGAGATGTAGACTTTTAAAAGTCAGCCAGGTATGGTAGTGGGCACCTGTAGTCTCAGCTACTTGGGAAGCTGAGGTGGCAGGATTTCTCAAGCCTAGGAGTTTGAGGCTGCAACATGCTGTGATCACACCCCTGCACTCCAGCCTGGGTGACAGAGCAAGACCCCAATTCTTAAAAAGAACCTTTGTTGGTCTTATTTTTCATAATACAGTACTGATTTTCAAGGTTTTATTAAAGAATTGGTTTGCAGCTCATCTTAGAAAGGTTTACCTCTTTGTATATGGCAAATTTCCATAAGCCACATAAAAATACTGTGACTTGAAATAAATATTTCTGAATATAGCCATATGTGTGCATTTTCAGATTCATGTTTTTCTAAAATTTTTCTTCATTTATTTCTGCAAAAACAAATGCTGTGTGTGTGTGTGTGTGTGTGTGTGTGTGTGTGTGATGTGTGCACCTGTCTCAAATGCTTCATGTTCTCTTGTGGGACATGCCAGTCAGCCTCATGTTGTCTGAGGTGTATCAGAACTCCCCAGCTTGCACAGGATTTGCGGTAGAGACAGATATGGGAATGTGCATATGGATTTCACTCCTGAAAGTGGCTTAAGGGGATTGTGAAGATCCAGGTCCAGTACCTTGTGGCAGGAAGATGTTATTGGAATTGTTGGTTGATTCGTACTTGTTCTTCCTCTAGACAAGCAGATGCCTGGTGTCGAGAAGGCAGCCCAGGATCACAGCGGCACCCACCAAGTCAGAGTGCACCGAACCCACCTGCATTCTCTGAACTATCTCACTCCCAGGGAGCCCCAGAGCTGCCCCAGGAGGTCCGGGGACGAGCAGGAACCCTACCTCGAGATTATAGATACTCAGAGGAGAGCACCCCAGCAGACTTGGGACCCCGAGCCCAGAGTCCCAGCTCACCCCTGCACGCTCAGGGACAGGACTCGTGGCCAGTGAGCTCAGCACTGCTCACCAAGAGGCCAGCCCCACAGAGGCCACCGCCACCCAAGCGCGAGCCCAGGAGGTACAGGGCCACAGATAGCACACCTGCCGACGTTCCCCTGGCTATTCCCAGCAGGCCCTTCCCAACGCCATCCCCTGCATCCTTGGACGTGTGTGTGGCCCACCTGTCCCTCTCCCACAGCCCCTCTGTGTTCAGCAGTACCCAGCCCCCGGACACACCAAAGACCACCACCTGTGAGCGTGTCGGCCAGCATGTGAGCGCGGACACATCCTGTCCTCTGCCAGAAGCACTGCTCCCTCCCAAGCAGCAGCACCTGCGCCTGCAGACAGCCACCATGGAGACCTCGCGCTCCCCCTCACCCCAGTTCGCCCCTCAGAAGCTGACAGACAAACCTCCCCTGCTCATCCAGGATGAGGATTCGACCAGGTATTGTCCTGTGACTGGGCCACTTGCGGTGTTCCCTCCTCATGAGGCTCCTTCCATGGGATGTGGGTTCTCAGTGGGTCTTTCTGGGGGATCACCTGGGCACCTTGCTTTAGCTCAAGGCATTAGACTTAAAGTTAGTCCTGGGGAATAATTGTGTGGAAGAAAGTGCAGCTTCAGTGTTGGTTGGATTTTTATCTCAGTGGTGGGCTGCTGTTTCCTGCAGGGAATGGGGGGAGATGTGAAATAGGTGGTCCATCTTCCCCTTCTTCCAATCCAGATGCATTTTTATCTACATTACCCACAGGCATCTGCAGGTTAGAGGTGCGTTTTTGTGCATTGTTTTAATGCAGTCAGTATTTGTGATTGGAATTGAGTTTAACCTAAGCATGTAACCTTCAGGTGAAATTTGTATTTTTTATGGTGTCCAGTGTTTTCTTACTCCTTTTCTTCCAGATTTTTTGTAATGTTAGAAAGCTAAGCTGGTATATACCTTTTGTTAAGAGAGAAGAATACTCAATCACTTTTCATGGTGCTATCATCAGGATTTCAGGCATGGAATTACTGCATCCATTGAGATGTTGATGGAAGTCAGTCAGGGACTTGACCTTTCAAGAGCTGGGCCCAGCATGGTGGCTCACGCCTGTAATCCCAGCACTTTGAGAGGTCAAGGCAAGTGGACTGCTTGAACCGAAGGAGTTCGAGGTCAGCCTGGGCAATGTGGCAAAACCCTGTCTCTACTAAAACTATAAAATATTAGCCAGGCGTGATGGTGCACACCTGTAGTCACAGCTTCCCAGGGAGGAGGCTGAAGTGGGAGGTTCACCTGAGCCTGGGAGGTCCAGGCTGAAGTTAGCCATGATGGTACCACTGCACTCCAGCCTGGGTGACGAAGTGAGACCCTGTGCAAAAAAGAGTGCTGGCTATTTAGTTTCTTCCCATGCAAACACCACCTCCTTGAGTGCCTTGAAGGACTAAGAAATGGAAGGGGAGAATTTACGCTTTGATCTCTAGAGCAGTGACTCTCAACTTAGGAGGTGGAGGACGATTTTGGCCCCCAGGGAACATTGGGCAATGTCTAGAGACAGTTTTTGTCGTCCTAAGTGGGATGGGGGTGGGGGTGCTCTCAGCATCTAGTAGTGGAGCCCAGGGAGTCTGCTCAGCATCTGCAGTGCAAGGATGTCTGACCACAGATGCCAGCTGCTCTCAGGCTGGGAACCCTGCTATAGAGCTGCATGCCTGGTGTAGGACCCACTGTCGCTTATGCTGTGTAAACGTGGGGCAAAGAAAATCCAGTCGGCCGGGTATGGTGGCTCACACCTATAATCCCAGCGCTTTGGGAGACCAAGGTGGGCAGATCATGAGATCAGGAGATCGAGACCATCCTGGCCAACATGGTGAAACCCTGTCTCTACTAAAAATACAAAAATTAGCTGGGCATGGTGGTGCATGCCTGTAGTCCCAGCTACTCAGGAGGCTGAGACAGGAGAATCACTTGAACCCGGGAGGCAGAGGTTTCAGTGAGCCGAATTCATGCCACTGTACTCCAGCCTGGCAACAGAGTGAGACTCCTCTTAAAAAAAAGGAGGTAGGGAGGAAGGAAGCCAAGTCAGTGAATGCAGGTCCTCAGTCAGATAACAGATATTCTCGCCACAGAAAGTTCTCTGGGACCTCACTACTCTAGAGTCTCAAGTCATTTTTTTTCTTGGCTTCTAAACAACTCAGCAGAGAAAGCATATGACTGATACTGATCCTGTATCTCCAGCTGTGGCATTGTAACCACAGCTTTATCTGTGGGCCAAAACTGGGCTTTGCATCATTTAAAATGTCTCTGGAGATCACTCAACTATCCTTTCAATTGGTAACATTGTATGGTTCTGAAAGGAAAGTGTCTTACTCCTTTCAGGCTGCTGTAATAAGATCTCACGGACTGCACTGCTCATTTACAGGAGAAATTTGTGTCTCACAGTTGTGGAGGCTAGGAGTTCAAGATTAAGGCATGGCAGATCTGGTGTCTGGTGAAGAGCCATTCCTGTCTCAGATGGCTTCTTCTCACTGTGTGCTCACATGGCAGAAGAGGCAGAGGGGCTCCTTGGGATCCCTTTTCTAAGAACACTCATCCTCTTCGTGAGGCTCCCCGGTCATGACCTCAGCAGCTCCTTAAGGCCCCACCTCCTAACACCATCACCTTGGGGGTTAGATTTCAACATACTACTTTTGAATATGTTTCAATATGTTGAAATCTACATATTGATTTGATTGATTGATTGATTGATTGAGACAGAGTCTTGCTCTATCACTCAGGCTGGAGTGCAGTGGTGTGATCTGGGCTCACTGTAACCTCCGCTACCCAGGTTCAAGCAATTCTCCTGCCTCAGCCTCCCGAGTAGCTGGGACTACAGGCCTGCACCACCACACCCAGCTAATTTTTATATCTTTCGTAGAGACAGGGTTTCACCATGTTGGCTAGTCTGGTCTTGAACTCCTGATCTCAGGTGATCCACCCGCCAAACCTCCCAAAGTCCTGGGATTACAGGCATGAGCCACTGCGCCTGGCCTCTTTCCCAATATTTTAAAACCTTTGAAGGGAGATTTGTTTATGTTGTTTAATTTTTTCTATTGGTCACGTCAAATTTCTGCACAAAAAGGGGACAGTTTCACATCAGCACATCAGCACAGGCTGATGTGAAAGTCAGTACTAGGCGAGCAGGGCTTCTGCGATGATGAGGGAGTGCAGAGGCTTCTGCGTTTGCTGCTGCTTGGATAAGGTGGCCGGGTTTTCCTCCTCCATTTATTATTATTATTATTTTAACAGAGAGGTGGGGGTCTCACTATGTTACCTTGGCTGGTTTCAAACTCCTGGGCTCGAACAGTCCTCCCACCTGAGCCTCCCACAGTGCTGAAATTCCAGGCGTGAGCCACTGCACCTGGCTGGGGTTTTCTTTCATAAGTTTGACCTACCTAAGCAATATTTTTCACATTTAGACTGTAAATTTTCTTCACGAGGAAGCAGTTGTGAGGACTGTCTGTGAGTCCCTAGATAAAACACATAAGACGTTAATGGACCCTACTGGAGAGAGGGAGGAAAATACACAGTTCATCTCAGCTTGAGCACCACTCCTTTGTGGATAGGGAAAGAGCCCTCCTGCATTCCCAGTCACCAGTGAAAGAGAGAAAAACAGCATTACACTTAGAGCATCGTGGCTGCCCTCATGCTGTGGAAAATTGGGTTCATTCGTGTAATGTTGTAGGAGCAGTTTTGGGTTGACTTCATTAGAAACACATCCTAATTTGGGGTTGGGGAGTTTGGCCTGTTCCTTTTTGCTTCCCTCCCGACCACCAGCAGATGGGGCTGCTTCTCCAGTGCTCTGAAAAGCTCTTAACAGCCCTGGTTAGTGTGGTCCGGCCTGGTGCCACTGAAAGCAGCCAGTGGGGGGGCTGCCCCAGATGCGAGACCACGGCATTGCTGGGCTTGTTCCTCTTGTTCTCTTTCTTCTAGCCCTCCAGGGGTGCTTTAGGTGCCTCTCTAGCCCCCCCCCCTTTTTTTTTGAGATGGAGTCTTGCTCTGTTGCTCAGGCTGGAGTGCAGTGATGCAATCTCAGCTCACTGCAACTTCTGCCTCCCACGTTCAAGCGATTCTCATGCTTCGGCCTCCTGAGTAGCTGGGATTATGGGTGCACACCACCGCACCCAGCTAATTTTTGTATTTTTAGTAGAGACAGGGTTTCGCCATGTTGGCCCCTCTGGTCTCGAACTCCTGACCTCAAGTGACCCACCCGCCTCACCCTCCCAAAGTGCTGGGATTACAGGCCACCACACCTGGCTGAAACTTTAAAAAAAAAAAAAAAAAAAACACACATCTGTGCCCTTTGGGACTGACTTAGAGTAATACAGAACTGATGATTCCCTGCTTACTGCGAGAGCCTATCTCACTGGTGTGCAAATGTGTGCAGCACTAGTTTGAAGCAAAGGAGAGTGGGGGGTGCAAGGACAGTGTGGGGTGGGCTGTCCTGCACATGGCAAGGGAGCTTCTCCCAAGTGGGGCAGTGGGGACTCTGGCCCGACTCCAAGCACAGCCCCTCTGGAGAGGAGCTCTCCTCAGGCCCTGAGAACCACAGGGGAGCCTGCAGGCTTATACCAACCTCAGGACTGATGGGAATCCTGGAAAATGCCCATCCACTGCAGGCTTCCCCTGCAAAAGGACATGCATTATCATTGGAAGAATGGCAAATGGTATTAAATAGTCCTCACAGCCCTCCACAAACCCCGGGAGGACGCCCTGGGATGCCTCGGGGATGGCATTGGCAGTTTGAGCATGAAAGGATGCTGGGGTCAGGAGGCAGAGGTAGGAGTCAGAGGGAGCTTCTTGAGGCCTCTGCCTCATCCAGCATGTGGGATCATGGAGGCTCCTTCGAGTCGGGTGGCTGGCTAGCGCCTTTGAATCAGGTTCCCATCCGGAGGGGACGTGTCAATCAGGGTTTGTGGCTAGAGCATGCTTTGCGATTTCAGCAGACAGTTCTTCTTCCAGAATTGAGCGGGTAATAGACAACAACACGACAGTGAAAATGGTACCCATCAAGATTGTGCACTCAGAGAGCCAGCCAGAGAAGGAGAGCCGCCAGAGCCTGGCACGCCCCACTGAGCCTCCTGCCCTGCCCCGCGGGCTGGAGAAAGACCAAATCAAGACGCTGAGCACATCCGAGCAGTTCTACTCCCGCTTCTGCCTATACACGAGGCAGGGCACTGAGCCCGAGGCCCCACATAGGGCCCAACCAGCCCAGCCCCAGCCCTCAAGCACCCAGGAGCCCCCTGAGAAAGACCGCTGCGCCTCCCCTCCGGGGCTCAGCTACATGAAGGCCAAAGAGAAGACCGAGGAAGACCTGAAGTCGGAGGAACTGGCCAGGGAGATTGTGGGGAAGGATAAGTCCCTGGCCGATATCCTGGATCCCAGTGTGAAGATAAAAACCACCATGGACTTGATGGAAGGCATTTTCCCCAAAGACGAGCACCTCCTGGAAGAAGCCCAGCAGCGGAGGAAGCTGCTCCCCAAAATTCCCTCTCCTAGAAGCACAGAGGAGAGGTGAGTAGACATGGCCTCCCAGCTTGGGCATGACTCTGCCTGGCATCTCTTAGGCTTGTAAAGGGAAAGGGGGCATGTTTGTTTCTTGGTTTTCATGCTTGCCTTTGGGGAAGACAGATTTTCATAAAGGCCCCTTGATGCTTAGCACTTTTTGGCTTTTTTGTGAACCTCCTGGAAGAGAAATGGAGGGTTAATAGCCCCATCCCAGGGTGTGATGACTTTGGGCCTGACATGAAAATATGAAAATACACACTGCAGGCCACCAAGCTGCCTTGGCCTGAAGCCAGCAGGATTTCTGACAATGCCCACAGGTGTTCTTTCTCATAAGATAGCTGTTCTCAGTGGGGGCCGTTGTCTACCCTTGGGGACAGTTGACAATGTCTCTATGGGGAGGGGTGCTCCAGGCTTCTGGTGGGTGGAGCCCAGGGGTGCTGCTCAACATCCTACAGAGCACAGGGGGCCCCACCACAGAGAATAATCCAGCTCCCATGCATCCCTAGTGCCAGCATGAGAATGAGGGCTTAGGTGGAATATATGTGTTTCTTTATGAAAATTTTTTTTAATTTATTTGAATTTTTTTTACATCTGCATTTTAAAAAGCATTACAATTTGGCCAGGCACAGTGGTGCACACCTATAATCCCAGCATTTTGGGAGACCAAGGTAGGCAGATCATTTGAGCCCATGAATTCAATACCAGCCTGGGCAACATGGCAAAACCCTGTGTCTACAAAAAAAAAACATACAAAAAATTAGCCAGGCATGGTGGCAGACACCTGTAGTCCCAGCTACTCAAGAGGCTGAGGTGAAAGGATCACTTGAGCCCAGGAGTTGGAGGCTGCAGTGAGCTATGATGGCGCCACTGCACTCCAGTGCAGGCGACAGAGCAAGACCCCATCTCTTGAAATAGAAATGAAAGAAAATTGTGACTATTTACACCTGCCTGATGAATATATTTTAATTGGATTTGTAAATAGCACTTTTGGTGTATCTCCTTAAGCCACTTGACCACAAAGGCATGCGTGGTGGCATCTTCCCTGCTGCTGGCATGTGTTCTGCCAGCACAGCATCATTAATGGGTAGGAAGGTAGAGTGAGCATGACACGCAGCCAAGGAGGTAGCTGGACCAAGTGGACCCAGGCAGGGTGGCACCGACAGGGCTGCTGGGAGGAAGGGAGAAGGGTTGATGTTTGTAGAAAGCATCACACGTCCTTGTCCTCATGAACCCAGGCTCTGGGCGGAGGTCATCTGTGCTCTCACCTCTATGGTGGAAAGTTTTAGGCATTCCTGCTTATTTGAGTTTTTACCTTTTTAAAAAACTGTTTCACACACTTACGAGTGTCCATTTGGCAAGGTTGATTGTTTTCAGTTTTAACCTTGTCACCTGTTTTTCCCCCTTTGGCTGTCTCATCTTCCTGGCTGGTGTCCTTTTGTGAGCACCAGCATTGGTTTGTCACAACCCAGGGGGTGGGGCAGAAGGGCTGTTTGCATGCACAGTCCCAGCTCATTGAAAGTTCCCACACCTCTACCCAGGAAAGAGGAGCCCTGTGTGCCTGCGGCTGTGTCCCTGGCCACCAATTCCACCTACTACAGCACATCGGCCCCCAAGGCGGAACTGCTGATCAAGATGAAGGACCTGCAGGAGCAGCAGGAGCGTGAAGAGGATTCAGGGAGCGACTTGGACCATGACCTGTCGGTGAAGAAGGTAGGAGAGCCCATTCCAAATGACAGCACGTGTGTTCTAGGCTGGGGGGGGAGGGGGGCATCCAGACCACACCATCCTACCCCAGCCCAGACCATGCACCATGTGTCTTGAGGGCGTTTGTGTTCGGCTTGCATTTAAGACAGTGGAATTTGAGGCGATATTAGTAAGCCCTCTGTACTTAGTTCTGTGTTCTAATCTTGAGCCATTCCACAAACGTCTCTTTGCTGTTTCTAATAGGGTCCAATGTCAAATTAGTTTAAATAGTCGCCATTCTCTTTCATTTTATTTTATTTATTTATTTTTGAGACAGGGTCTTGCTCTGTTATGCAGGCTGGAGTGCAATGGTGCCATCACGGCTCACTACAGCCTTGACCTGGCCTCAAGCAATCCTCCTATCTCAGTTAAAGGAAAATTATTTTCATATTAGAAAGTGGTAATTTTTATTTGAGATAGACTCTCCCTCTGTCACCCAGGCGGGAGTGCAGTGGCACAATCTCAGCTCACTACAACTTCCACCTCCTGGGTTCTAGTGATTCTCCTGCCTCAGCCTCCCAAGTAGCTGGGATTACAGGCACCTGCCACCATGCCTGGCTAATTTTTGTATTTTTAGTAGAGATGGGGTTTCACCATGTTGGCCAGGCTGCTCTCAAACTCCTGACCTCAAGTGATCCACCCACCTTGGCCTCTCAAAGTACTGGGATTACAGGCATGAGCCACTGCTCCCAGACTAGAAGGTGATAACTTTTTGGTTCAATGTATTAAAAAGGGAATGAAAATTAAGGGTTTGGGTCTTGGGACTTTTATGGGCCCTCCATCTGGCGCAGGGTACCATTCGCTTCATTCTGATTGCACATTCCTCTTAAAAAACAAATAATCCAAAATGTGTTGAATTTTTGCACACAGAACCAAGAAAATCATACCGTGGGGACTGTTTGAATTTAGGCCACACCCTACATGTAGAGAACTGCATTCTTTGCTCACATGCCTTTGTTTCTCATGATACAATGAATTTCCGAAGTGGCATGGCATGCTTTGATCCTGCCGCCCTCATCTGTGGGGCACTTTGTCCACCTGCTTTGGGAGGCTAGAGATGCTGGGCAGCCGCCTCACCAGATGTATGACTCCAGGACTGAATGAGTCGCTGTGGGCTGGAAGTCAGCCTGTACTTTAGTTCAGCAAGCGGAAGTTGGACACCTGCCCCAGAAGCACACGCTGTAAATCCCAGTTCTCCATGGTGCTGGTGACTCAGCTGTCCCATTTTCCTGCTTGATTTGACAAGGCAGCCACTGCTCCATTACATTTTCTCCCTGCCTTCCCGCAGCCACATGCTCATGATGTCACACGTTCCTGCAACGCGTGTGCAGGAGGAGGCATGTTCAGGGAGGAAGCGAGCACAGTGCAGATGGGGGCAGGCCACCTGCTCTGTAACTGCTTCAGGGAAACCGTGAGACCCTAATTCCGCGTACTTCCAACATTTCCAGGGGGACCACAGTTGTCCCAGTCACAGCATTGCTGGGTGGTCATAGAGCTTAGAGCCAAATCAGGGGACCCTCTGTTTTAGGAGACTAAGGACAGAGGGGAAAGATTGGAAGCCCCAGGCGGGAATGCAGCAGAGGACTGGTGGCCGGTAGAGAAGCATCACGCAGAGATGGCAAAATATGGTTTTATACTTGGGATAGATCAGAAGGACTCTGCCCAGAAAAGAGGTCACCATGTTGAGTTGTGGGGCTTCTTCAGGAGAACCAGATAGCTGATTGGTTTCAGTTCAGAATCTTTGAGAAGTATGGCCTTTCCCCGGGAACCAGGAGGTGTGTACAGGGCCCAGACAGAAAAGACCTTGTTTCCCCCACAGAAGGGAACAAAAGGTGGCCTGGGGCTTGATCCCCCTGAGCCCCGACCCATCTTAGTGGAGGGGTAAGAGTGGCTATGTGCCTGGTCTCTACTGCTGCAGGCTCTAAGCAGAGCCTCCCGGAAAGCCGCGCACTACGAGAAATAGCAGATTGGCCTGCCAGACAGTACTGCCCACAGTGGTGAGTCCTTCAGCACCCTGGGTGGTGTGGACAGCCACTGATCTGTGTGCTGTCCTGGGCCAGGTCTTACCTCAGAAATCTTTGAAAGCCAACAGCTGCTCTTTCTACAATGGCCTTTTAACAAAAGGGAAATGGTTTCAATAAAAATTTGTATATGACATGTAAAAGAACCAATAAAGAAACCTGGACTCCTTCCAGAGGGTCCAGTTTCAAATTAGCTCAGTTGAGGTAGATTTTGAGGGCATGTTCATCCACTGGTGTAAAATCTGCATTTCCACAATTGCTGAAGGATAATGGCACTGAAAAATTACTGAGCAGCTCTGGCCAGTATCCTTCTGGCCACAGTCACCTACATTGCTTGCAGTATTCCTTCAGGCTAGCATTGGCATCAGACAGGAATCTGGAAAGTTCTTCATGCCTGTTTCCTGTTTTGTGCTTTGCCCTCAAGTGATGAATATCTAAAATGTGGCCACACATTTATCTCAGCTGTGAGATTCTCGATTTAAACAGTCTCTCCAGATCGGTAGTGAGTAGGAAAAGATGCAAACTGCTTTTCCTCAGCTCTCACACCATGGCAACCAACACAGAAGACTCTGGTGACCACATGTGTGGAGGGTGTTTTCCACACACCCAGCAAGCAGCCACTTCTGCAGCAGACACCAGCTGGGTGGCCTCTGATTCAGTTCAGTTGTGACGCTGTCAAACTGGAGGTAGTGTCACATGCCACGGGTTTAGGGCTCAGTCCCTAAGACTGCACCCCCACCACACACCAGTCACAAGTTCGAGTCTCAGGGACTTCTGACCAACCACCTTGAAGTTGGGGTTCCCATGACCTCCTCTTTGGCTTCCGTTAATTTGCAAGAGTGGCTCACAGAACTCAGGGAAACATTTACATTTATGATAAACGGTGTTACAAAGGATATGCATGAAGAGCTGTGTAGGGCGACGTATGGGAAAAGGGGCATGGAAGAGCTCCCTCCAGGAAGCTCCATGTCCTCTGCCTTCCAGAAGTCCCCCAAGCTCCATCCTCTTGGGCCTTTTATGGAGTCTTCATTGCATAGGCCTGATTGACATCTGTGTAGAAATGTGATTGGACAAAAAGGCTGTGATCCAATCCTAACGGACTGAGGAGAAAGCCCCAAGGTCTGCCTGTTGAGATTCTTATTGTCCTCTCTATGTAACGTTCCTTCCTGCAGGTGGGCCGCAGGACCCTTCGGGAATATGGGGATCTTAAGACCTGCAGTCATTCAAGGAGGTGGAGGATTTCTTGATGGAAAGGTTGGGGAAGATTAGATTGTGCTTTGGGCAGGGCAAAGGGTGCAGGAGAAGGTCAGGGAGCGAGAGTCTGTTTTCTGAGGCATAAAGCACCCCAACATTATAACAAGGGCTGCACACATGATGAGCCAGGAACTGTGGACAAAGCCCAATGTAGGTAAATAAGTAGATCAATACCTGCATGTATATTGCATCACAGGTAAGTAAACAGACACACAGATATATAGATACAGAGGAAAAAAACAGAAAAGAAATGTAGACATATGTTTAAAATTGTAAGGGAAGAACATGTCTTGTCATTCTGAGCAGCTGGAACCTGATTGGAAAAGCCAAAGCAATGTCTCCATTCCATGTGATCTTTCTAGGAGAAAGCTGTGCTGGTGACTCAGCAGCGAGGGTGGATGCGTCCTGCGAAACTGCTTCCCGCTTTAACCTGTAGGAGAGGCAGGTGGGCTCAAAAACCCAAGGCAGACTGAGCCAAGAGGAGGCGCTCCCCTGATAATAGCTTGTACCTTCACATTTCTGGGCCATTTTGGGGGGATACACACATGTTAAGTGGAGATTCTCTTTAAAAGCATCTGTGTGTGTCTGGGCCCAGTGGCTCACACCTGTAATCCTAGCACTTTGGGAGGCTGAGGCAGGAGGATCACTTGAGCCCAGGAGTTTGAGACCAGCCTGGGCAACATGGGGAGCCCCCATCTCTACAAAAATAAAAAATATATCTGGGTGTGATGGTGCATGCCTGTGGTCCCAGCTACTTGACAGGCTGAGGTGAGAGGATTGCTTGAGCCCAGGAGGTCACCTCTGCAGTGAGTGGTGATCATGCCACTGCACTTCAGCCTAGGTGACAGAGCGAGACCCTGTCTCAAAAAAAAAAAAAAAAATGAATAAGTACATAAAAGCATCTATGTGAGGGAAAGACCTCACGCAATCAGGAAATAGGCTGCCTCGTATCCGGCATGTGTTTCTTCTGCTGTGGGGTTGACTTTTCCTGCCTAATGCTCATCCAGCTGATGATTTTACCCTTAGATTATGGAGTCAGGGCAGTTGCTCCTTATCCCGCAGCCTATTGTTGGTGAGAACTGATACCTCCCGGGCACTTACTAGATCTGAGCATTGGGCTAAGCACTTTACACACCGCCATCCCATTCACCTTCATGCCAGTCCCAGAGGTAAGGCTGTGACTCCTGTGCTGCTCTTGGGCACTCTGTCCTGAAGAGCTCAAGTGAGACATCGATCTGTCATCTATCCAGGCTCAAGTGTGTGCCTCTCTGCTGAGCTCTGCAGACCCGATGGGATCAGAGTCTGTCAGCTTCCCCAGGGAAGGGATGACGGCACTGACGATTTCCGATGATCCACTTTGCATGCAGTAGTGTTGCTTGTTATGACAAAGTGAGCTTTCCTGTTCATTTTGATCTGTGCACCTGAGTACTCTTCAGTGTCTGTCCTGCCATGCACTCTCCAGAGCGTGTGCTGGCATCACAGCCCCAAGCAAATTGCAGTGGTAGTGGAGGTGAGGCTGGTGTAGTCAATAGTATCTCAGGCGGGGAGAGCCTTGAAAGGCAGCTCATGGCCTTTGTCGTAACCCTTGCTTCCTTACAATTCACTCTGCTCAGGTAAACGCCCATGACACATGCTGTGGATGGATTCAAAGGTAGAAGGACTGCCTTGGCCATGAGACAGGGTTCTTCCAAGCAAGACTTACCTGTTGGACTCTTTAAAGCCACCCCTGTAATTTCTCTCAAATATGGCATTAGAGGAGGAGGAGGATCTGTTTCTTTGTCCGTCACTCAGATCAAAGTGTATGTTGCCACCTCACTTTAGGATGGCAGCTGATTTAAAGGGTTCATACGTTTCACTTTTATTTTTACTCTTTAAAAATTAATCATTTATAAATGGGTGTGGTGATACCTGCCTATAGTCACAGCTACTCAGGAGGCTGAGGCAGGAGGATCACTTGAAGCCAGGGGTTTAAGGCTCTAGTGTACTATGATCATGTCTATGAATAGCCAGTGAGCTGTAGCTAGAGCAACATAGCAAGGCCGCTTCTCTAAGCCAGCAGAAAGGTAGAATCATTTAGAAGGCTGGTGGGAAGGGGCATAGAGTATTAGTGTCTAATAGTTACATGGTTTCAGTTGGGGATGATGCAAGAGTTCTAGAGACGGATGGCGGCGGCGGGTGGCCAGCAGCATGAATGTACCACACACCGCAGAACTGTGGTGTGAAAAATGACTAAGATGGCAGGCTTTATGTTATATATATTTTACTACAATTTTTAAAACAGTCCCATCTATTTGCATTTTGGTCAAGTTGAAATCAGTAGATTATAGTAAAAGATTGTCTTTTAAGTTCATTAGTATCCCTTTATTGGTCTTAAGTTTTCATTGCTAGGCCAGGTGTGGTGGCTCACGCCTGTAATCCCAGCACTTTGGGAGGCCAAGGTGGGCAGATCACCTGAGGTCAGGAGTTCAATATTAGTCTGGCCAACGTGGTGAAACCCCATCTCTACTAAAATTACAAAAATTAGCCAGGTGTGGTGGTGTGCGCCTGTTATCCCAGCTACTTGGGAGGCTGAGGCACGAGAATCACTTGAAGCTGGGAGGAGGGAGTTGCAGTGATCTGAGATCGAGCCGTTGCACTCCAGCCTGAGCAACAGAGCAAGACCCTGTCTCAAAAAATAAAAACAAAATTAATAAAAATAATTGCTAGTGACAATAATTATATGTACAGAACACTTACTAATCACGGAATTCAGTGCTGGACATAAGACTCAATAGTTTCTATGTGAGTCCTTAAATTGGAAAATTGCAAAGGACAGAATATATAGGTCTATGACTCCTTCCAAAGATATGGGTTGAAACTGCATCTACCATGAGGAGCATCGGGGCCACAACTCTGATGTTGTCTAATAGGGCATGAACAGAACGAGAACAGGTTTGTTTTATTTTTAAATGCCAATAATGTCATCAGGAGTCATTTTCCTTTCCCGTAGTCATTTAAATCCCCTATTATTTGATGACACAAAAGTGAGCTTTCACGCAGGTCGACTGCACCTTTGGCGCAGGTGCACCAAGGCGGCAGTGAACAGCATGGCCGGGGTGGGGCCAGCCTAACCAGTGTCTCTGTGTTCCCTTGCTGTCCCACGCCCAACAGCAGGAGCTCATCGAGAGCATCAGCCGCAAGCTGCAGGTGCTCCGGGAAGCACGCGAGAGCCTGCTGGAGGACGTGCAGGCCAACACCGTGCTGGGGGCCGAGGTGGAGGCCATTGTGAAAGGCGTCTGCAAGCCCAGTGAGTTTGACAAGTTCCGAATGTTCATTGGGGACCTGGACAAAGTGGTGAACCTCCTGCTGTCACTGTCAGGCCGTCTGGCCCGGGTGGAGAATGCCCTCAATAATTTGGACGACAGCGCTTCTCCTGGCGATCGGGTAAATGCTGATGAGTCTGATTTGGAAATTGGGGGGTGGTCTCGTGGGAAGGCTGGTTTTCGAGTGTTGTGAAAGCTCCTTGAAGCCTAGCATAGCTTCCACATGGCCTGTCCACCTCCTCCTGCATACCTTGTCGAAGCAGTGCACGCTCTGTTTCCTCTCCTTCCTTTTACATTTATTTAGTTGTTTGTTTGTTTGTAAGTGGTAGGGTCTCATTCTGTTGCCCATGCTAGAGTGCAGTGGTGCAATCTCAGTTCACTGCAGCCTCTGCCTCCCTAGGTTCAAGCAATTCTCCCACCTCAGCTTCCTGAGTAGCTGAGCTCACAGGTGCTTGTCGCCATGCCTGGCTAATTTTTCTATTTTTTTGGTAGAGATGGGGTTTCACCATTTTGGCCAGGCTGGTCTGGAACTCCTGAGCTCAAGTGATCCGCCTGCCTCAGCCTCCCAAAGTGCTGGGATTAAAGGTGTGAGCCACCATGCCAACCTCCTTTTCATTGTGTGTGGGGCAGGGGGGTGCTCATCAGATGCAGGGAGTTGAACCATCATTGGGCTGCAGGGCTGCAAGATCTTCCCAAAGAACTGTCACCTCTTCTCAATATTTTTTCAGATATTCCTATTGACTCTTGACTCTTACTGATAATCATGTCTTCCTAGAAAATCATGTGTTTGTTTTTAACTTTTCTTTGACCACCTGTAAGTCCACAGCAGATATACCTGCCTCCTGACGATCATAAGTACTCAATGATAGGTATTTTTTTGTGGTGGTTGTAGCTGTGATTTAACAAGAGGGCATATATCAGTCTAGAAGGAACCAGACAGTGCACCTCGCTTTTATTCTGCTCCGGAGGCGTGCAGCTCTCAAGGCGTTTCTCAGTGGGTCTGTCTTTCGTCCTTTCACATATGAAACAAGAGAAATAATAGCTGCCTTGTTGGCTTTTACCTCATAAGCCAAATATCAGTAGAACGGCTAGTTTTGTTTGCACAGAACAGCCCTTCAGTGTGTTCGTCTGTATCATGAATAAAACAACCACTCTCAGAAGGGAAGCAGAAGAAGCACCCCTCCCCTCTCTCCAGGTGAGAGTGATTTCTCCATGTGAGCACAGTACACTGTCCTGGCACTGGGCTTGGAGACGATGCCCTTCTGCACTCAGCCAAGTGCTTAGTAACTGTGTTGTGGAACTAGCTAGGTCAGGGTGGCATTGTGCCCGAGGGGGCCACTGGCCAACACCCGTGCACAGCCCTGCATCTTCTCCACCCTCAGGCTTGCTCGTGTGCAGACACTCTCTGCAGGCTCAAGGGCTCCTCCTCCTCCTGCCAGGAGGGTTTAGCAAGCCTGCCCTGAATTTCTTTCGCGTCTTCCCACGTGGCCAGCTGTCTCACAGTGCTGCCATGGAGCGCACCTTGATGCCAAGAGGGTCCTGCAGTCCTTTGCCCTTTGTAGCATCTCAGAATTCTGTCATTGTGAGTCCCTTGGTGACTTCTGCTCACCATTCAAGACAGGTGGGAGAGAGTCAGGCTCACACAGCAGAAGGAAACTCAGAGAGGCCCGTGGGCAGCTTCTGGAGGCCTCAGGCTGGAGCCCGCTGCAGCCATGAGACATGTGCCCCCAGGCCCTGGGTTTGTCTGTGTGGATCCCATCAAATCTCTGGTGGCATCAGGGTTTTCATCGATAAGTTGTGGGACACCCCCCACAAGTTGCCAGTGTCTTCAAGGGTTGACCAGTGCCCTGGCTTTCATCCTGGTCCTCAATGGGCTTGTTTGTCTGTCAACAGCAATCACTGCTTGAGAAGCAGAGAGTCCTGGTCCAGCAGCATGAGGATGCCAAGGAGCTCAAGGAGAATCTGGACCGCCGCGAGCGCATCGTCTTTGACATTTTGGCCAACTATCTGAGCGAGGAAAGCCTCGCGGACTATGAGCACTTCGTGAAGATGAAGTCGGCCCTCATCATTGAGCAGCGGGAGCTGGAAGATAAAATCCACCTTGGTGAAGAGCAGCTGAAGTGCTTATTTGACAGCCTTCAGCCCGAAAGGGGCAAATAAGAGCTCTGTCCCCAGTGGAGGAGGGACACGGGGCCTCCAAGCTCCAGCTCCATTCCCAAGGATACTCACGAAGACCCCACCCATGTTGGTGCCCTGGAGAGAGACTTCTCCCATAGCAAAAGGGCTGTTAGAAAAGCAATAACTTTTGTGTTTGTGTGGGATGATTTATTTAATTTTTTAGTTTCCCTTTTGATTGTTGAGAGCCATTTTCCTTTACATATAACTACACGTGATGCTAGGCTCTGCTGAATGATGAATTTCCACTGCACGGGCTATGGGCTGGGCCCATGGTGCATGCCGAGCGGTTACTGTCAGTGGGAGACCCATTGTTCCTCCCGTCTTCAGATGCTTAGCCAACTGCTTGGACAGCAGCCAGCACGTCATGATGTGCATGAGAAGGGAGACCCTGGTGCGCATCTTCTCTTGTGATTCATCCAGGCATGGGCGGCCAGGTTTTGTCCCTGCTCATTCAACAGTGTGAGCATCTGTCTGTTATCTAATGATGTTCTCTGACCCAGCATAAATCGTGATGGTGATGATGATGATAATTTATTAACTTTTTGGAAAGGTGAATAGTTTCCTAATGGTTAAAAACCAACTGTGAAATGATCAGCCTGCATTGTTGGATTCACTTGTTCTAAGATTAAATTACCACTTAAATAATACGCATGCTTTAAAACACACGCACCAAGTAGGCAAATAGCTTTAGTCCTTCTCACCCAACATCAGTTTTTCTGCAAAGTAAAATTTTTTGGTTAAGAGTGTGTCCAGTAATAATGTGCTTGTTAGCTGTTTCTCAAGACCAACAGAATATTCTTTAAGTTACTTTCCCCCCATGTATTTTGTATGCATATGGTTGTCCATGATAATTGGCTACTTTTCCATTTCTTCTTCCTTAAATAGTTTAGCATGGCATGAGGGGCACATTCCATGTACGGGAAGACCCTTCCTCTGGCTCTTCAGAGGTCCCATGGACTGCACAACTCCTGAGCTTGATCTTTTTCTGTCACGAAGTTTAAAGATTCTGTGCCCATTTTCTTGACTGAAGTGGCAGGATTCTAAAGAGCACCTGGTTTATTAAAAGAAAACACTGACATGCTGTCAATTTGCAATTGACAGGTCACAGATTGGGAGAAAATATTTGCAAATTGTGTATCTGACAAAAGGTTTGTGTCTAGGATGTACAAAGGACTCTCAAACTGAAAAGTAAAAAAACAAACAGCTCAAGTAAAAAGCAGGCAAAAGACTTGAGACACTTCACCAAAGAGCATACACGCATGGCAAACAAGCACACGAAAAGACGTTCAGCCGCCGATGGCTTGGTTATAATTTATAACTTACTTATTTTTATCTAATATAGATTCAGTGTATTTCTTCAAAAAATGTTTATCTGATTAAATGCATGTTAATGGTGAGTGAATCCCTTGGGTGACTTCACATTTAGGTTGTATTAGGGCATTTGTTGGATCAAGGATCATTTTAATCCTGCCTTCCCCTTATTCCCATAAAAGAAGTTTTCCAGTGGAATAGAGATTTCATTTTGTCAGCAGCAGTGACCACAGCCTTACCAAAGCACACACATAGATGTCTTAAAAGACTGTAATCCACACGTCCTGAGCCAGAGGGTCCACACTGACGGTAATGCATTCCATAGAGCCACGTCCAAACTGGCAAGCTCAATGATGCAGGCAATAAACCACCTTTTTGGCAGCCTACCAATGCCAAAAGGATAAATGCCCTTCTAAAAGTGTGTATTCCTATTAAATTAAGCTCTTGCTAACTTGGAAAATCCCTGTTTTGCCAGTGAAGCTTCCTTCTTCTCTCCAGCTGGTAGTCACTTGCTGTGAATGTTGGTCACGTCTGAAAAGGTGAAACTGGCTGTGCACTTATCCTCATCTTTCTCCCCCAGGGAGACGACCCAAGGATTTCAGAGTATTTTGTTTGATAGAGCTTTTACCTGTTATTCTTTGCCCTCAAATACGGTATTGTGGTCATTCTGATGATATGTGTGTAAAATGTGAATAATCCAATTTGTGTGTCTGTACCCAGCCTTTCGATGTCTTTAGGACTTTCTCTTCTACATAGCAATACATAGTGCTCGAGTATCCTTGTAGCAAATTGCATAGAGTCACAGCTGTCCTGTCAGTTCCCCTGTTTGCCTCTGAAATGTCTGGTTAGTGGGGATCCAAAGATTCTAGTGAGTTAATGTCCATAACTCTGTATCTAGTTGTTGTTATTCATAGAAAAGCAATCTGGTGCTAATGGTTGGCCCTGGTATTCTTAGGTGGCAGCTGCTCCCTCACCCTGTCGTAGTGAGGCTGTGGAAGGCTCTGCCTATGGGTTGTGGCCTGTGGCTTGTATCCTTCAGTCCACTGCAGCAAATGTGTGTAGATTTCGTGCTTGACACTTACCATTCACCTCTCAACAGATCTTTCTGCTTGACTGTAACAAAATAAATAGTGTCTCTTCAAGTGAATAGAGCATGTCTTTGATTTATCTACCTTATAGCTTTTGTAAAAAAAAAAAATCCTCACCATATGTCAGATTCTTAAGCCATCTGAGTAAACCACAGGCCAGATTACATCAGTTAGCTGGTGCCCCAGTAATGCTGTGTGACAAACAACTATAAAATATCAGCAGTGTTCACTGGAACAAAGTATTGGCTTAGCTCATGAATTTATAGATGAGCTGATTTGGGCTGGGCTCTGTGCTGTGTTCCTCTCCTCTTCCTTGTGGGACCAGCAGTGTGGCTAGATGTGTTTATGGCAGGGACACAAGACAACACACCCTGTCACCAAGGGGCTTCTCCTGGCTTTGTCCTGTCACACCTGCTAACCTTCTGGCAAAGCACGTCTGGCCAACTGGCATCGAAGGGTGTGGAACGGGCTCCACCTCTTTAGTGGAGGAACCATAAATTCACCTGGCACAGTGTGGATACAGGGAGAGGTGAAGAATTGGGGCTGTCCATGGGCTCCGTCTCGCCCGCCCTGTAGTGTCTACTGATATGGGGTGGCACCAAAGCAGCTGGGACCATGAAGCCAAGCTGCCTGGAGCAAAGCCACCTCTGTCACTTCCTAGTTATGTGGCCACAGCAAGTGACCTAGTCTCTGTGAGCCCCAGCTGCTTCTCTCATAATTGGAGGTGGGCTGCTGTGAGCTCAAGTGAGTTGATACATGTACCTGTGCTTAGACACCATGCTTGAATCACAGCAGGGCTGTATAAGCTATGAATATGGCTCTCATCATTCTGCCGTGGACCTGGAGGAAACACTGTCCCTGTCATCAGATCTGCCCACCAGAACCACCCGAGAGATACTATTCATTTCTGTTAATTGGTAGGATTACAGATGTTTCTGTTAGGAAACAAATTTGTGAGACCTGAAGGTTAGGCAGTCGGGGTTATGGGAAGGCACTTTAGAAAAAGGAAGAAAAGATGCAGTCTTCCTCTGTCGCCCAGGCTGGAGTGCCATGGTGTAGTCATGACTCACTGCAGCCTCCAAATCCAGGGCTCAAGTGATCCTCCCATCTCAGCCTCCCAAGTAACTGGGACTACAGGTACACTGCACCACACCTGGCTCACTTTTTATTTTTGTAGAGACAGCATCTTGCTATGTCACTCAGGCTGGAGTGCAGTGGTGCAATCTCTGCTCGCTGCAACCTCCCGAGTTCAAGTAATTCACGTGCCTCAGTCTCCTGAATAGCTGAGATTATAAGTGTGTGCCACCATGCCCGGCTAATTTTTGTATTTTTAGTAGAGACAGGGTTTCACCATGCTGGCCAGGCTGGTCTCGAACTCCTGACCTCAAGTGATCCATCCGCCTCAGCCTCCCAAAGTGCTGGGATTTCAGGCATGAACCACCACTCCTGGCCTTATGATGGTCAGATCTTAATTTCTATGTTTAACCTCTTGTTAAGCTTTGGGCTGTAAAGTAGATCAGTTTCTGTGATTCATTCTAATATTTTCTAACAGTCAAAAACTGGAAACAGCTCTAATGTTTATCAACAGGAGAATAAATAATGACGGTCTGCTCTGTACAATAAAATTCTGCTCAGAAATGCAAAGGCATGGATTACTGAAACACAAAATTTAAGAATGCATCTAATAAACACTGTGCCAAGTGGGAGACGGCTGAGGTAAGAGGAGTGCCTGCTGTAGGACTTTGTTTATGTGAGGTTCTAGAATTGGCCAAGCTGTCTGTGGTAGAAAATATCAAAGTCACAGTTGTCTCCAGAGGGTGGGGTAGGCACAGGGTACTTGGGGTGAAGTTCATGTTCTGCAGATGGATAGGGGCCTGGGTTACACAGGTGTTGGCTTTTGTAAAAATTCAACCATTATACTCGTAAGATTTGTGCATTTTATGAAAAAATAAATATTGAACTGCACTTTATGCTATGCAAGCTGATGTATTTAGGGAAGAATTACTGATGTCTGCAGTTTGCTTTGAAATGCATAAAAGATGCGATGCGTGAATGGGTGAGGAGAGATGAATAGGTGTAATGATATGAGATAGGCGCAGTAAAACACTAATGGCAGAAAGTTGGTAGTGAGTATACAGGTGTTTACTGTAAAACTCTCAACTTTGCTGTTTGAAAAAGTTTATCATCAAATATTTGGAGAAAATGTGCATCTCGCCCAACATAGCCTTCCTAAGAGCCTTCCATATGATCTGTCTGCTCTTAGGTGTCCACAGAAGAGATGCAAAAGCCATTTCCTGGGACTATAGTTTACTTATTCTCTTGTCAATGTATTCATACAAATATAATTATTAATATTCTCCTTCTCTTTTTACCAGAAAATTATAATATGGTGTCTTTGTCCATTCTTGCATTGCTATAAAGAACTACCTGAGACTGGGTAATCCATAAAGAAAAGAGGCTTAATTGGCTCACAGTTCCACAGGCTGTACAGAAAGCATGACTGGGGAGGCCTCAGGAAACTTACAATTATAGCAGAAGGCAAAGAAGAAGGAGTCATGTTTCATGCGGTTGGAACAGGAAGGAGAGAGAGAAGGGGGAGGTGCTACACACTTTTAAAACAACCAGAGCTCATGCGAACTCACTATCGTAACAACAGCAAGAGGGAAATCCACTCCCATGATCCAGTCATCTCCCACTAGGCCCCTTTTCCAATATGGGGGGGGGGTTACAATTCAACATGAGGGGTGTGTGTGTGTGTTTTGAGACAGGGTTTCACCATGTTGGCCAGGCTGGTCTTGAACTGACCTCATGATTTGCCCACCTCAGCCTTCCAAAGTGTTGGGATTACAGGCGTGAGCCTACATGCCCGGCCTCTGGCCTCTTCTCTAATCCCATTCATGGGCAGTTCTGCCCTCATGGCCTGATTACCTCCCAAAGACCCTACCTCCTAAATACTAGCACATTGGGGTTAGGATTTCAACATCTAATTAGGGGATAAAGGGGCAAACATTCAGTCCATAACAGTTGTCAACTTTTTGGCACATATAAGAATAGCATGTTTCTTCAATTTTTCTTTTTTTTTTTTTTTTTTTGAGGAGTTTTGTTCTTGTTGCCCACACTAGAGTGCAATGGCATGATCTAGGCTCACTGCAACCTCTTGCCTCCCAGGTTCAAACAATTCTCCTATCTCAGCCTCCTGAGTAGCTGGGATTACAAGCATGGCATGTGCCACCATGCCTGGATAATTTTGTATTTTTAGTAGAGATGGGGTTTCACCATGTTGGTCAGGCTGTTCTCAAACTCCTGACCTCAGGTTATCCACCTGCCTTGTCCTCCCAAAGTGCTGGGATTACAGGCATGAGCCACCAAGCGCAGCTTCTTCAATGTTTTTTTAAGTTTGAAAAAGAAAACAAAATGGTATTTAAGAATTAGAAGGGGTAGGTGTAGATCTTAATGTATAAGACAGCCATAACCTAAAGGATGCAAGGAGAAAGACTCACCTAGTGATAAGCTTGCCACATTCCTCTGGAAGTGATGAAATACTCGTTCTAAATAGACTGTGGTCTGGATGCAGTTGCTCATGCCTGTGATCCCAGCACTTTTGGGAGGCCGAGGTGGGAGGATTGCTTGAGCCTAGGAGGTCAAGACCATACTGGCAGCATGGCAAAACTGCATCTCTACTAAAAATTTTAAAAAAGTCAGCTGGACATGGTGACCTGCACCTGTAGTCCCAGCTACTGGGGGAAGCTGAGGTGAGAAGATCACTTGAGCACAGGAGGCAGAGGTTGCAGTGAACTGAGATCATGCCACTGCACTCCAGCCTGAGCAGCAGAACCAGACCCTGTCATCCGATCAATCATTTTTTTTAAAAAAGGCAGCAAAACACACTGCCACGTGTGTACCTATGCAACTATCTTGCATGTTCTGCACATGTACCCCAAAACCTAAAAAGCAATGAAAAAAAAAGGCTCTGAAATGCCTGTGTATTGTCATCCCTAGAACAACCACTGAAAACTGTACAAAGAGATTCAGACAACTCAATAGATCAACTAAAACATGTTCAGATAACCCAAAAGAGGGCAGGAGGAGGAAAGCCGAAACAACAACAACAAACAAAAGAAACAAATATTAAAACAGCAGACCTGCCTGGGTGTGGTGTCACGCACCTGGAATCCTAGCACTTTGGGAGGCCGAAGCGACAGGATCGCTTCAGTCCGGGAGTTCAAGACCAGCCTGGAAGACATAGGGAGACCCCGTCTCTCTACAAAAAAAAAAAAAAAAAAAAAAAATAGGGGAGGGACAGTGGGGGTGGGGAGTTGGGGAGAGATAGCATGGTGAGAAATGCCAGATATAGGTGATGGGGAGGAAGGCAGCACATCACACTGCCATGTGTGTACCTATGCAACTATCTTGCATGTTCTTCACATGTACTGCAAAACCTAAAATGCAATAAAAATGTGTGTGTGTGTGTATATATATATATATATACACACACACACACACACATATACCTCCCACTTAAATTTAAAAAAAAAATTAGCTGGGCGTGGTGACATGTGCCGGTGTTCCAGCTACTAGGAAGGCTGAGGCAGGAGGATCACTTGAGCCTAGAAATTGGAGGCTGCAATGAGCTATGATCACATTATTGCACTCCAGCCTGGGTGAGAGTAGACCCTGTCTCAAAAAAGAAAAACAAATTCTCCATACACAGTAGAAAAGGAAGAAGTGGCTATTTCTGCTCTCCACATGAAAATCTCCACATGAAAATCTGTTATATGACAAGACTTGGAAATCATCACTTGGAGCCCAGTGGGAGTGAGACTATAGTTACCCCCTCCAAGTTCAGATTGCCCCTCCTACCTTCTGCCATAGGAGGGGACTGGTGGTCTGGTGATTATGGTTGGGGGGTGATTGGGGGCATCGGATATAGTTTCCCAGACACAATTCCTATTGACAGTCTCCCTCTACTTCCCACCCCCCCACCCCACAGCCCTCTTCCTGCAGAGGCACCTGGTGCCACAAAGAATCTTGCTCCCAGCAGGTCTGCATCTGAGCCTTCTGGTCTACCAAGCCAGCTGGCATTTGTCTATCACCTTTCCTGCTACCAGGATTTTTTTTCTAAATCATCTGCTGTGTTCTCTGAGGGTTGATGCCTCTTTTACACCGTCTCTGTCATTTTAGTGGGCTTTGGGGAGAGGGTGCAGGTAAATGCCTGTGTGCGGTTTTGTTTTTTTTCCTGTTTTAAAAGATAACCAGTAGTCAATGCAGAAAATCACATAAACTTGTCACATTGTAGGACACTGAAAAACAAGAAAGATCACTTAGAATTCCCCAGCCAGTCAGGAGTCCAAGACCAGCCTGGCCAACATGATGAAACCCTGTCTTTACTAAAATATAAAAAATTAGCCAGGCGTGGTGGCTCACGCCCGTAGTTGCTACTTGGGAGGCTGAGGCAGGGGAATTGCTTGAACCCGGGAGGCGGAGGTTACAGTGAGTCGACATCGCACCACTGCACTCCAGCCTGTCAACAGAGCAAGACTCCGTCTCAAAAAAAGAAAAGAATTCCCCAGCCAGACATAGGCAGTGTGTTAATGTCCTATTAGTGCTAACAAATTACCACAAACTTAGTGATTTAAAATGCCACATTTACGCATTATGGTTGTGAAGTTCAGAAGTCTGCACTCACTCATGCCGAACTAAGGTCCAGGTGTGAGCAGGGCTGCGTTCCTTTCTGGAAGCTCCAGGGAGAATTAGTTTCTTGCCTGTCTAGTTTCTAGAGGCCGCCCCATTCATTGTCTCACGGCCCCTTCCTCCATTCTCAAAGACAGGTGTCTAGTGTATTCCAGCCTCTCTCTGATTCTCCTTCCATCATCTCATCTCCCTCCCTGACCCTCCTGCCTCCCTCTCATAAGAACCCTTGTGATGACACTGGCCCACACAGATAGGCTGGGATTATCTCCCCACAGCAGTATCCTTGATTCCATCACAGCTGCAAAGTGTTTTGCCATGGAAGGCAACATAGCCACATACCCCCTTCCTTCCTTCCCACCTTCCTTCCTTCGCACCTTCCTTCCTTCCCGTCCTCCTTCCTTCCCCCTTCCTTCCTTCCTTCCTGCCCTCCTTCCTTCCCCACTTCTTTCCTTCCCCCACTACCTTCCCTCATTCCTTCCCTCCCTCTCTCCTTCCCTCCCTCTTTCTCTCCTTCTTTCCTTCCCTCCCTCCCTCCATTCTTTTCCTCCCTCCCTTTTTCCTTCTGCTTTTTTTAAGGAAGCAGGATTATATAATAGTATTTTTGAAATCTGCTTTTTATTAAGCAGTATTGGGAACTTCATCCTTAATTATCCTTCAACACGGTATTGAATTTTGGTGTGATATCCCATTATAAGGACATAAAATGGTTTACTGAACATATTCACTAAGTGCGGTTTCAGGATTTTGCCTTTTTGTCCCAGTTGTAACCTCAGTTACAGAGTTCATTGGGTGTGCCTTGCACTTAGATCTTTGCACACATCTCTGCTCATTTGCTCAGAATAAATTCCTTATTATGGAAACCCTGTAAGCAAAGGAGTCCAGTGGGATTTTGACTTACGTGTAACTTTTTGTCCTACATACTGGGTAGCTGGCATCATTTGCCTTTTGGCAGCCTCATTTCTTACACAGGTTCCATTTGAAGCTGTCCCTGATCTTAATAGGTCAGTTTCACACACCAAGAATCACCCCACATCTTCCACTCATCTTCCCTACCTATACTGTTTTCCAAGAAGCCTGTAATTCAAGACTCAGCTAGAAAAAGGTCATTTCCCATGAACTAACAGTATCTTTCCCAGCTGGAGCCATGGCTTATGCCTGTAATCCCAATATTTTGGGAGGGTGAGACAGGCAGATCGCCCAAGCCTGGGAGTTGACCAGCCTGAACAACAAAGTGAGACTCCATCTCTACCAAAAATACAAAAGCTAGCTGGGCATGGTGGTGTGTGCCTGTGGTCTCAGCTACTTGGGAGGCAGAGGATGGAGGATCATTTGAGCCTGGGAGGTTGACTGAGGCTGCAGTGAGTTGTAATTGTGCCACTGCACTTCAGCCTGGGCAAGAGTGAGACCCTAAAAAAACTAAAATGAAAAGCCTGCATAGCCAAGACAATTCTAAGCAAAAAGAACAAAGCTGGAAGCATCACGCTACATGACTTCAAACTATATTACATGGCTACAGTAATCAAAGCAGCATGGTACTGGTACCAAAACAGAGATATAGACCAATGAAACAGAACAGAGGCCTCAGAGGGAATGCCACACATGTACAACCATCTGATCTTTGACAAACCTGACATAAACAAGCAAAGGGGAAAGGATTCCCTGTTTAATAATGGTGTTGGGAAAACTGGCTAGCCATAGGCAAAACCATTCAGGACATAAGCATAGGCAAGGACTTCATGACTAAAACACCAAAAGCATTGGCAACAAAAGCCAAAATAGACAAATGAGATCTAATTAAACTTCAGAGCTTCTGTACAGCAAAAGAAACAATCATTAGAGTGAACTGGCAACCAACAGAATGCGAAAAAATTTTGCAACCTACCCATCTGACAAAGGGCTAATATCCAGAATCTACAAAGAATTAAAACAGATTTACAAGAAAAAAGCAAATCCATTCAAAAGTGGGTGAAGGACATGTACAGACACTATTCAAAAGAAGACATTTATGAGGCCAACGAACATATAAAAAAATGCTCATCATCACTGGTCATTAGAGAAATGCAAATCAAAACCACATTGAGATACCATTTCACATCAGTTAGAATGGCAATCATTAAAAAATCTGGAGACAACAGATGCTGGAGAGGATGTGGAGAAATAGGAACACATTTACACTGTTGGTGGGAGTGTAAATTAGTTCAACCCTTGTGGAAGACAGTGTGGCGATTCCTCAAGGACCTGGAAATAGAAATTCCATTTGACCCAGCAATCCCATTACTGGGTATATATCCAAAGGATTATAAATCATTCTATTATAAAGACACATGCACACGTATGTTCATTGTGGCACTGTTTACAATAGCAAAGACCTGGAACCAACCTAAATGCCCATTGATGATAGACTGGACAAGGAAAATGTGGCACATATACACCATGGAGTTCGTGTCCTTTGTAGGGACATGGATGAACCTGGAAACGATCATTCTCAGCAAACTGATACAAGAACAGAAAATCAAACACCACATGTTCTCACTCATAGGCGGGTGTTGAGCAGTGAGAACACATGGACACAGGGAGGGGAGCATCACCCACTGGGGTCTGTTGCAGGGGAGTAGGAGAGGGACAGCGTGGGGTAGGGAGGTTGGGGAGGGATAACGGGGAGAAATGCCAGATATAGGTGATGGGGGGATGGAGGCAGCAAACTACTTTGCCATGTATGTACCTATGCAACAATCCTGCATGTTCTGCACATGTACCCCAGAACCTAAAGTGTAATTATATATATATATTATATATTATATATATATATATAAATGAAAATAAATGGTGTCTTTCCTAATGCATGGGTTGCCAGTGGTCCTTCACAACTCAATCTCACCCTGGTGGATGCCACTTCTGCTCACACTTGTACTTATATATTGCTACTGCTTTAAAAAAAAAAGTCATTACCTGCAGCTGATATGGGTTAGACACCAGTTCTAGGGCTGATGGGGAGAGAAAAATTAGGAGACCATACAGATGTTGGAAGTGGACCCTGCAGGTCTATTAGCAAACATGCCCACCCTCCAAAGGCTGGCAGAGCAAAAGAGGCTACATGATGAAGCAAAAGAAGCAACCAAAGGGTGACAGCTGCAGTGACCTCAGGACCTAGGACTGAGACGTGGAGGAACAGGGTGACCAGTGGAATGTGGGGACAGAACTGAACGTTGAGGGAAGGCCTCAGAACTGGAAACCATGGGTACAGTGTTGATGAGAACTCCCAGCTGCCTGGACCAAAATCCAGTGTTGAAGAGCCAGGCCAGATGTCTGAGAGGAGCTATGTCCATGTCTGACCCGCTGGACGGGTAAGCTGACCGCCCTCCCCTCAAGCCGCCAGTTCACATGGAGACCATGTCACTGGGTAGTGGAGGTTCCTTCCTTCTTTATTGTGTTTTTTAAATTGTGGTAAAGTATATGTAACATAAAATTTACCATCTTACCCATTTAAGTATACAGTTTAGTGGCAGTAAGTACATGTAATTGTTGAGTAACTGTCATCACTGTCCAGCTCCAGAACTTTTTATCTTCCGCAAATGAAACTGTCCCCACCAAAGACGGACTCCCCATTACTTCCTGCCACCCCCTGGCAACCACCACCTACTTTCTATCTAGGAATTTGACTCTCTATTACAGGTACCTCCTGTGGGGAGCCAGACAGTATTTGTCCTTTTGTGACTGGTTTCTTTCACTCAGTGTAATGTCTTTGAGGTTCATTTGTGTGGTAGTCTGTGTCAGAACTTCCTTCCTTTTGAGACTATGGATAGAAATCATATTTCTGGTGTCAGTAGAGACCACATTTGGCTTCCACTGCCTGTGAGTGGGCACTTGGATTGCTTCCACCTTTGGTTACTGTAAATAATGTTGTTATGAACATGGGTGTAGAAATATGTCTTTGAGTCCCTGCTTTCACTTCTTTTTGGGTATACACCCATGCGCACGCACACACATACAAACACACATAAGGAGACATACACACACATATATATAAAACAATATCCATATTTGTACATTCCTTTGCATCCTTTTCCCACTTAACAGTGACAATTTCCTGTGATTAAAATGCTTTTGAAGACTTCACTGTAAATGGTTGAATAATATGCTATATCCCCTGGAATAATGAAATTTACTTAAGCACCCATATTGCTTCACATATTACTTATCTCCAGCTTTCTCTTATTCCCAATGCCAGCAACATCCCTGGTGAGCATCAGTGCCCAGACAGTTTGATCCCACTTCTCTGATTTGTCCACTAGAATTGATTCCAAGAAGTGGGAGATTGGGTCAGGAGACACCCATGTTTTTATTCTTGATAATATATATGTATTTTTCTGAGACGGAGCCTCACTCTGTTGCCTAGGCTGGAGTGCAGTAGTGCTATCGCTGCTCACTGCAGCCTATACCTCCCAAGTTGAAGCGATTCTCCTGCCTCAGCCTCCGGAGTAGCTGGGACTACAGGCGTGTGACACCATGCCCGGCTAATTTTTGTATTTTTAGCAGAGATGGAGTTTCACCATGTTGGCCAAGCTGGTCTCGGACTCCTGACCTCAAGAGATCTGCCCTCCTTGGCCTCCCAAAGTGCTGGGATTACAGGCGTGAGCTACTGCCCCTGGCCTTACTCTTGACCGTAATTAATTAATACACTTTTATGTTTGTGTCTCTGTATGTGCACCATTTTTTCCAATTAAAAAAGTAATAGACTTTAAGACATGAAAAGAAAAATCACTAGTAATCCTAGCATTCAGATGCATCTTGTTTTTTTGTCTTCCCAGTATATCTTATGATGGGCAAAAATAAGATCATACTACTATATATACTAACAACTTTGTTATCTGCATTTTAGATTCAACCCACAATAGACATTTTCCCATGTTGCTAAATCTTTTTCTACTTTATTATCTGCAAAGTATTATAATGAATGAATGGCTTTGCTTTAACATATACTACGTAGTAGAGCATATTTATATGCTCAAATTAATCAATCTTCCATTGCTTGACAACTTTTTTATTGGAGATAGAGTCTTGCTATGTTGCCCAGGCTGGTCTCAAACTCCTGGGTTCAAGCAAGTTTCCCGAGAGAACTGTTTCGTGCAATATTTTTTATTATTTTCTTATTTTAAATAATCATGCTTATTGCAGAAATATTTGAAAATACCGAACAGCCAGGCACCATTAAAAAAATCACAATCTGAGTGTCATAAATGGACACAATATTGTATGAAAGAAACTAGTCACAATGGCTGGGCTCAGTGGCTCACACCTGTAATCCCAGCACTTTGGGAGGCTGAGGTGGGTGGATCACAAGGTCAGGAGATTGAGACCATCCTGGCTAACAGAGTGAAACCCTGTCTACTGAAAATACAAAAAATTAGCCGGGCATGGTGACATGTGCCTGTAGTCCCAGCTTCTCGGGAGGCTGAGGCAGGAGAATAGCTTGAACCTGGGAGGCAGAGGTTGCAGTGAGCCGATATCATGCCACTGCACTCCAGCCTGGGCAACAGAGCGAAACTCTGTCTCAAAAAAAAGAAAAAAGAAAAAAAAGAAAAAGAAAAAGAAGAAGAAACCAGTCACACAAAAGCATTGACAATATGATCCCCATTTTGAAAAACAGGCAAAATAGAAATGTGTGGGGGTGCATGCTGAGATGACAAAACTATGAAAGCAAGCAAAGAAGTGGGAATATTGTGTATCTGAAATGAAATGGTGGTTCCATGGGTGCTCACCCCACCATCATTCATTGAGCGGCACACTTGTGTGATTTTCTGTATGTGTGTGACCCTTCACCATCCAAATGGCTTACAAAAAACTCAGAACCTCTCAAACCCAGTTTAAAATGTCTCCTAACAGATTAGGATATAGCCTTTCAGTTCAATTTGTACCTCTGATTATATCATACATACTCTTTTGAAACATGTAATTTGTATTTGAAATATTATGGACATCTTCCTTTTGGTCACATAGAATGGCAACTAGAATGACTGTCATGAAAAACATTAAAAGTACCAAATGTGAGAGAAAATATGGAGAAACTGGAACCTCCATCATTGCTGGTAGGAATATAAAATGGTACAGCCACGTGGGAAAACAGTTTAGCAATTTCTAAAAAATTAAATGTACACTTACCACATGAACCACCAATTTCACTCCTAGGCATCTACACCAGAGAAACAAGGACATATGTCCATACAAGCTTTTATATTCAAGTGTTCATGACAGCATTATTTATAATAACCAAAATATGGCACCAACCCAAATGTCCAAAAGCTGATGAATGAACAAACTGTGGTCTATCCACACAATGGAATACCATTCAGCAATGAAAAGGGACAACATTCTCATACCTGCTACAACATGGATGACCCTTGAAAATGTGCCATGTGAAAAGAGCCACACAAAACTATTAACTCCTTGTATGATTCCATTTGTATCGTCAATGTTGGTGTATAGCTCCATCGCATGGACGTAGCATAAATTCTTTCACCAAGCCCTATTTTTGGATTTGATGTTGTGTCTCAGTTTCCAGTATTACAAACAATGCTGTGATGACCATCTTTGTGGCTACATATTTGTGGCCATCCTTAATTATGTCTTTACACCAATGCCCAGAAGTGGAACTGCCAGCCTTAAGGTGGGTGCATTTTAAGGCTTCTGGGAACTATTGCAAAGTGGCCCTGCACAGTTTGCTCAGACTGCACTCCCACCAGCAGAGCAAGAGGGTCCAGGGTCTCCTTTCTCCATTACAGCCCCTCCCTCCTGGCACTGCTCACCCTTGGGAGGCTGTTCCAGGTCCCAATCCTCCCCCCACCATGGTCTGTATTTGTTTGTAGTTTCCTGGGTGCACTGCCACCATAGTCTGGTTCTCCAACAATGCCAACTGCGGATTTTCAGTCTTCACCCTTGCCATCGTAGGATGGATCCTCTCCTCTGTGTCCATGGGCCTTGTGGAGTGGAGAACATGGTATGTGAAAGGCACCCCACTCCAACCCCCTGTGGTCACCTGCATGGGACTATTTAGAGTCTGCATTTACAAGCATCACACCAACAGGACCACAGCCATATTTTGTTACCTATACAGCTCTGAGGACACCTTTCTCCCTTTTGAAATTCACGTGGCTCAACGCTTCCTACTGACTGCCAGCATTTTCGGATTCCTTGGGAGACCCTTTAAAATCTTTGCACTTAGGAACATGTCCTTGGGACTATTTGGGGATGACACCTACAATTCATTCATTGTTTCAGGAATTCTCAACATTGCTGCTGGTATGTTTATCTTAATTGCTGTGCTCCAGAGCTACAATGCTGTCGTAAATTCAAAGGGGATCACCTTCTCACCGTCTCTCCAAATGCCCTTCAAGCCAGATGTGCAGGAAGTCGCCATGGCCATTCAAGTGGCAGGGATAGCTGTCTTCCTGATGCTACGTGGGATATTTTCTCTATTGTACAGATGCTCCCTATACGCCCAAATGCATCCTGAAATTTCAGAAATGTGAGTTTCCTGGTTGCATTGGCTTTGCAAACCCAAGATTTCTGGGAGTTTATGGGAATGTTATTAGCATGCTCTATGAAATATTTCCAAGGACTCAAGACCATGGAGTGGGTAGCTTGAGACAGAAGGTGACCAACTGCCTCCTTCTGTTATCTTGTGTATCTGAATGTGGTTCACTGATTTGTTGGTTGAATTGAGAACTTTTATTTAAAAAAAAATCTTCCCACCTGCCAGTTGGTCTTATTACAACTGGATTTTAATTATTGTTGGCTAGAGCAAATAACCAACACCATAAACTAAGGGTAGGGAAATAAGAGTTTCTGAGCACATTAACTTCTCACATCTCCCTCTTAAACTTTTGCTGAAAACAATCATAGACCAGGCATGGTGACGTACACTGTAATCCCAGCACTTTGGGAGGCTGAGGTGGGAAGATCACTTGAGGCCAGGAATTCAAGATCAGCCTGGGCAGCATAGCAATACTTGGTCTCTACAAGAAAAATTAAAAATAAAATAGCTGGGCATAGTGGTGCATGCCTGTGGTTCTATTTACTTGGGAGGCTGGGGTGGGAGGATTGCTTGAGCCCAGGAGTTGGAGGCTCTAGTGAGACATGATGGCACCACTGCACTCCAGCCTGAGCCACATAGCAAGACCCTGTCTCTTGAAAAACAAAAATCCAATAAACAAAAAACCAAGAATGGACCTTCTTTTCTATGTCATGGTAATAACATCTCCCTACCATATAAGTTCTCCAAAATGTGCAAAATTAGAGAGGATAACATAAATCTCCTCACGTGCATTGCCAGCTTCCACAGTTACTGAGATTCGGGCACTTCTGCTTTGTCTTTCCACTCTTTCCCCTTTCTAATCTACTTTTCTTTTTCCTAAGTTTGTTTGTTTATTTGTGGGGTTTTTTGTTTGTTTGTTTTGAGACAGTCTGTCTCTGTCGCCTGGGCTGGAGTGTAGTGGCGTGATCTCGGCTCACTGCAACCTCTGCCTCCCAGGTTCAAGCAATTCTCCTGCCTCAGCCTCACAAGCAGCTGGGATTACAAGCACCTGCTATCACGCCCGGCTAATTTTTGTATTTTTAGTAGGGACAGGGTTTTACCATGTTGGCCAGGTTGGTCTCAAACTCCTCACTTCAAGTGATCTGCCCAGCTTGGCCTCCCAAAGTCCTTGGATTATAGGCATGAGCCACTGTGCCCAGCCTCTTTTATCTAAGTACTTTAAAGCAAACCCCAGACACCGTGTCTCTTTATCCCCATATACTTCCATATTGAACTCTTAAAAAAAAAGTGGACACTTCTTGCATAACTGTATATGTAAAAATTGAGCAGTTATTTCTCATTATGAAATAGATGTTTAGACGCCTTAAAAATAATTCTGTACTTTTATTTGTCCCACACCAAGTGTTCACTCTGACTCTGAAGTGTTCATCTAAAACACTGCCCCCCCATTGCGTACGCATGTGCGCACGCACACGCGCACACACACGCGCACAGCAACCCGTCTGCCTTTTTTTTTTTTTTTGAAGCAGGGTCTTGCTCTGTCGCCCAGGCTGGAGTGCAGTAACATGATCAAGACTTGGTGCAAACTTAACCTCCAGGCTCTGGTGATCCTCCCTCCTCAACCTCCAAAGTAGCTGGGACTACAGGCATGCACCACCATGCCCAGCTAATTTTTTGTATTTTTGTAAAGATGAGGTCTTGCCATGTTGTCCAGGCTGGGCTTGAACTCCTGGGCTCAAGCGATCCTCTTGCCTTGGCCTCCCAAGCACTAGGATTACATGTGAGAACCACCGTGTTTGACCTCATCTGCCTTTTTAATAAATGATTTTAATTTGCTGAAGAAAGTGGATTCACTTAATTTCTTACCTCTAAAGGCTTGATTAGAGTCCTGGTCCATTCCCAGAGGAAGAGTATTTCATAGGTGGTACCATGTACTTCCTACTGACTGCACTATGCCAGGGGTACATGGTCATTATCCCTTTCAGTGATGCTAAGATTGGTCAGTGGATCAGTGAAGGGAATGCCTGATCCCTTTTGTAAGTTTCCTCATCAAACTTCCACCCAACCCTAATGGTTTCATCTACTGATGGTCCTTGTTTGAATAAACTATCACACTGAGAATTGTGAGTGGTGACCTTTCCCTTCTTCCATCCCTCCCCCTCACTCTCTCCCTTCTTCTTTCCTTCCTTCCCTTTTTCCTCCCTCCCTTCCTTCCTTCCCTCCTTTCCTTCTCTCCCTCCCTCCTTCCCTCCTTCTTTTTCTCTCCCTCCCTCCCTCTGTTCTTCCTTCATTCCCTCCCTCACTCCCTCCTCTCCCTCCCTTTTTCCCTCCTTCTCTTTCTCCCTTCTTCCCTTCTTCTTTCTCCCTCCTTCCCCAATTCTTTCCTTCTCTCCATTTCTCTTTCCCTCCTTCCCTCTCTCCCTCCCTTCTACTTCTCTCCTTCTCTCCCTCCTTCTCCTCTTCTTTTTCTCCCCTCTTCCTTCCTTCTCTCCCTCCCTCCTTCCCTCCTTTTCTCCTTCCCTCCCTCCCTCCTTTCTCCTTCTTTCCCTACCTCCTTCCTTCTTTCTCTTCTTCCTACAGGGATCTCTGTTCCCCAGGTTAGAGTGCAGTGGTAGGATCATGGATCACTGTAATCTCGCACTCTTGAGCTCAAGCAACCCTCCCGCCTTAGCCTCCTGTGTAGCTGGGATGACTGGTGGGTGCCACCATCCCCAGCTAATTTCTAAGAAGTTTTTGTAGAGATGGGGTCTTATTAGGTTGCCCAGGCTGGTCTTCCACTCCTGGCCTCAAGCAATCCTCCTGTCTTGGCCTCCCAAAGCTGCAAGTGGTGACTTTCTAATGTGAACATTCTTGCCAGATATATCAGCTGAATGCTTTTGTGTGAGGGCTATGCGGAGGCTGAAGTGGGAGACTCTCTTGAGCCCAGGAGTTGGAGACCAACCTGGGTGAAACTCCAGCTCTAAGAAGAATAAAAAGTTTTCCCTCATCAGCTGTGACTATTCAGTTACTCTAAAATCAGTGCATACACAAAAAAGGCAGAGTAAATGCTTCATTCTTTTCTCCAATTGTTTCTAGAGTGAAAAAGGAGAATGCTCTAGTTACCATTAGGGTTAACCAATGTATTGGTTGTTTTTATTATTTCTGTTTTCTTTTTCTTTTCTTTTTTTTTTTTGAGATGGGGTGTCACTCTGTTGTCCAGGCTGGAGTGCGGTGGTGCAATCTCAGCTCACTGCAACCTCCACCTCCCAAGCTCAAGCGATCCTCTGACCTCAGCCTCAAGAGTAGCTGGGACTACAGGTGCACACCACCATGTCCAGCTAGTTTTTGTATTTTGTAGAAATTGCATTTCACCATGTTGCCCAGGCTGGTCTCAGACTACTGAGCTCAATCTGCCTGTCTCGGTTCCTAAAGTGCTGAGATCACAGGTGTGAGCCACTGTGCCCAGCTTCTTTTTCTTTGTTGAGTATCAACTCAACCCTTGAGTATGAATTCATGAAATTGTTTCTGTGTTTTTATTTTGGAAATTTTCAAGTGCATTCCAAAGTAGAGAACCTATGGCCTCAGCCACAATGATGATCAATATCTGATCCGCCGTGTTTCAGCCCTACCCTTCCTCCCTGTCCCATCTCCAGCTTGGATGATTTTAAACAAATCCCTGGCAATATGTTATTTTATCCACAAATACTTTTATATGTATCTCTCAAAAATATAGACCTCATTCTTTTTAACATAACCACATTGCCACTATCACACCAAAAATTAACTTCTTTTTAAAATTCATTTATATATATATGTATATACACATACACACACACACACACAAATTGAGATGGGCATCTCGTTATATTTCTCATGCTGGTCTCGAAGTTTTGGGCTCAAGCAATCTGCCCACCTTGGCCTCCCAAATTGCTAGGATTACAGGCATGAGCCACCATGGCTGGCCAGTCACTTCTTAATGTATTCAAATACCCAGTCAGTGTTCACATTTCCCCAATTACCTCATAAATGTTTATAAGAGTAACCTGTGGGTTTTTATAAGTTCCAAATGTTTCACTCAATTGCATTCACCCTTCCCTTTTATATTCGAATTGTCCCATCTTTGGCAGTAAAGTCATGGTGGCACATGTGTCCTTTGACATGTCCTCATTGGCTTTTATTTTTTAAGATTAAGAAAACCTCTTTATTCAGGACAATCTTTTTTTTTTTTTTTTTAATTGTGTCTTTTGGGTGATTTTGCATGCAAATTAAGTATTTTATATTGTTTTTAAAATTTCATTTGTACATTGTAAAAATAAATGGCAAATTCATGCTAATAAATAAAATTTAATTTCTTTTTTTTTTTTTTTAGGGAAAAAGAGAAGAAGGGGAAAAAAAGAAAAAGAGGGAAAAAGGAATATTACTTCATTCCTAAAATGGGTTTCAATAATGGCCAATCAATATTTTGAGTGTTTAAAGTGGTTAATGCATATTTTATGTGTTTAAAATGGAGACCTCTATTGTGTTTATTTGTTCTGGCTCTGAGTTCAAGTCCTGGATATCATTATCAATTTGTTGTCTCGTTGAATCTAAATCTCATTATGTGTCTTATGTATCTGGGTGTTAAGATCTCTTATTGTTGCATTAATCCTTTTACCCTTGCATCCTTGTAGCTTTGAAATCTATTTTATTAAGTGTGAGAATTGCAACTCCTGCTTTTTATTTATTTATTTTTGCTCTCCATTTGGTTGGTGAGTTTTTTTCCATCCCCTTGTTTTGAGTCTTTGTATATCTTTAGATATATCGTTAGATTTTGTGGATAATATATATTTTGTGTGTTTAAAATGGAGAGCTCTATTGAGTTTATTTGTTCTGGATCTTAGTTCCAGTCCTGGATATCGTTATCAATTTTCTGTCTCGTTGCATCTAAATCTCATTATGGGTCTTATGTATCTGGGTGTTAAGATCTCTTATTATTACATTAATCCTTTTATCCTTGTAGCTTTGAAATCTATTTTGTCAAATGTGAAAATTGCAACTCCTGCTTTTTATTTATTTATTTTTGCTCTTCATTTGGTTGGTACGTTTTTTTTTCCAACACTTTGAGTCTATGTATATCTTTGGATATACCGTTAGATTTTGTCTGTATCTTTTGATTGGGAGATTTGGTCGATTTAAATTTAGGGTTGCTGCCGTTTGATATTAACTGGCTATTTTGTCCTTTTGTTGATAAAAATTCTTCTTTATGTTACTGCGCTTTACTTTTTGGTGTATTTTTAGAAAGGGTCATACTGGTTGTTCCTTTCTGTGTATAGTGCTTCTTTTAGAAGTTCTTGTAAAGCAGGCCTGGTGGTAATAAAATCTCTGAGTACTTGCTTGTTCCTAAAAGATTTTATTTTTCCTTCAAATGTAAAGCTTAAATTGGCAGGATATGAAATTCTGGGCTGAAAGTTCTGTTGATTAAGTATATTGAATATTGGCCCCCACTCTCTTCTAGCTTGTAGGGTTTCCGTTGAGAGATCTGCTGTAAGCCTAATAGGCTTACCTTTATGGGTGACTTGATCTTTCTCTCTGGCTGCCCTTAATATTTTCTCCTTCGTTTCGATCTTGGTGAATCTAACGATTATGTGCCTTGGGGTTGGTCTTCTTGAGGAATATCTTTGTGTTGTTCTCTGTATTGCCTGGGGTTGAATAGTGTCCTGCTTTGCTAAATTAGGAAAATTTTCCTGGATAATGTCCTGGAGAGTATTTTCCAGCTTGAATTCATTCTCTCCGTCACATTCAGGTACACCAATCAAGCGTATGTATATTAGGTCTTTTCACATAGTCCCATATTGCTTGGAGACTTTGCTCATTCCTTTTTATCCTTTTTTCTCTATTCTTGTCTTGTTGTTTTGTTTCATTAAGTTGGTCTTCGACCTCTGATACCCTTTCTTCTGCTTGATCCATTCGGCTGTTTAAGCTTGTACATATTTCACTAAGTTCTCGTGTTGTATTTTTCAACTCCATAAGTTCATTTGTATTCCTCTCTATATTGTCTATTCTTTTCAACATTTCATCTAACCTTTTTTCCAAGTTCTTAGTTTCTTTACATTGGGTTAGAACAAGTTCCTTTAACTCCCAGAAGTTTCTTATCATCCACCTTTTAAAGCCTACTTCAGATAATGGAACACAGTCCTTTTCCATCAGGGCTTGTTCCGTTACTGATGAGTCCTTTTCCATCAGGGCTTGTTCGGTTGCTGATGAGTCCTTTTCCATCAGGGCTTGTTCCGTTGCTGATGGGTTCTGATTTTGAGTATACTCGGCCTTCTTAGGCTGTTTTTTTCCCTTCATTGTAGATGAAGTTGCCTTTCTAATTAGTTTTCTGAGTCGACGTCCGTCTTATTGATTCCCAGTGCTGGGATCCGAGCAACCCACTGTGGCAGCCTAAATAGCAGCGATAAGACTGATGGTGCTCTTCTGCCCGGGAATCTCTGGTCTGGCTTCCCTCTTGAGTCCGCAACAAGCGGCTCTGACTTCCCGGAGCTCCAAACTCTGGTCAGTAGGGAAAGCAGTCCCGTTGGCTCTGCATGAAGAGCTGCTGTGCCGAGACGCCGGCAAAACCGCTGCGGCGGCCACAAGAGTAGCGCTGGCGACCCGTGGGGCTCCTCCACTGGGAATCGGCTGAACGGTGAGTGACGAAAATTCGTCCAAAAGTGTGGCGTCGTCTCGTTCTCTGAGCTTTCACTGGGAGCTACAATCCTGAGCTGTTAGTGGTCGGCCATCTTCTATTTAGGACAATCTTAACATACTATTTACCTCAAGCAACTCTTCACTTTATCAATAAAATTCACTTTACAAAATAATTGTCCTAAAGAACAAAATGGTAAGGAGAAGGACATATCAACAATACTGTTTGCTACACTCATCAGGTGATAAGAAGAGAGACATTGAAATTAAAGCATGTTTCTTTACTCTACATTTAACTACCTTTTGTACCAGTGGTTTGTGACCTCATGGAAATTTCTCCCAGAAGAATGCCCATACACACAAATTATGCACAGGTTCTCAAAACTCTCCAGAAACCTAATCTTGGATTTCGTTTTACAAATAAGTGACAATTTCCGAAAGTTATTTTTTCTTTTTCATTTTCTTTCCTTTTCTTTCTTTCTTTCTTTTTTTTTTTTTTTTTTTGAGACAGAGTCTTGCTCTGTCACCCAGTCTGGAGTACAGTGGAGTGATCTTGGCTCACTGCAATCTCCGCCTCCCAGATTCAAGCAATTCTCCTGTCTGAGCCTCCAGAGTAGCTGGGATTACAGGTATACACCACCATGCCCAGCTAATTTTTGTGTTTTTAGTTGAGATGGGGTTTCACCTTATTGGTCAGGCTGGTCTCAAACTTCTGACCTCAGGTGATATGTGATCCACCAGCCTTGGTCTCCCAGAGTTCTGGGATTACAGGTGTGAGCCACTGTGCCCAGGCCCCAAAATTATTTTTTTCATGTACAGTCTAGAAATTCCCTCATCTCATAATCTGCAGCTTATTTTTTAAACAAATTAACTTTACCAGTTAGAAACCTTCCTAGAATATTAATGAGCATATATATATTATGCTGAAACCTGTTTTATTAAACAGCTTTGAGTATTGGTTTCTACATTTAAAGTTTAAGAAAAAGTAGGAATTGTAATAAAATTGAATTGATACTGAAGTCATTTTCCATTCTTCCAAGAAAGTTGACTAAAAATTATGTTAATATTTATCCCAGGAGCAGTAAGATCATGTAGCAGTTTTATGGATGTCATTCCCATAATTTGCATGATAGCAGTGATGTAGTCCCTATTACGCTTTTTGTCTTGTTATTTAAAATATTTTAATAACATTTTGTTGAAGTAAAATTCAGACTGTAAAATTCATACTTTAATGTGTCCAATTCAATACTTTTTAGTATATTCACAGAGTTGTACAACCATCACTACCGTCTAATTGCAGAACATTTTCATCACCCCAAAAGGAAATTCCATGCCCTTTAGCAGTCCCCATTAGTCTTTGAGGCTTTCTTTTACACCCCTCAACAAGACTTCCAAGTGTATCTTGTACATGTCAGGCACAAGACCTTGAATCAGCTATGTGGTTCCTTTAGTGAGCCCTGGAGATGAAGACAGGATTTAGAAACCACAATTTGGGCACTGGTGGTGCTTATCCACTCAGTTGTCATTATATTGTCTTTTAAGTGAACAGAACCAGGATATATGGTTGTTGTTTTTTTTTTCCAGACAAAGTCTCACTCTGTTGCCAAGCTGGCATGCAGTGGGAAGATCTAGGCTCACTGCAGCCATGCAACCACCACCTCTCAGGTTCAAGCAATTCTTGTTCACCAACCTCCTGAGTAGCTGGGAATACAGGAGTGTGCCACCACACGTGGCTAATTTTTGTGTTTTTAGTAGAGATGGGGTTTTGCCATGTTGACCAGGCTGGTCTCAAACTCTTGGCCTCGAGATCTGCCAGCCTTGGCTTCCTAAAGTGCTGGGATTATAGGTTTCAGCCACTGTGCCTTGCCTGTAATAATTTTCTTTTTATGATTATATCACTAATTTGATAAACAGTTAAATTTATTCATTTAGGCTTGTTTTCTATTTTTGATATCATTACTTTTGTCTTTTTGACATAGTTTTCTATAGGATTATCTTTGTCTTTTTGATATAGTTTCCATTTTGAATATGTGGAATATTTACCTAATTTTCAAAGTCAAAATTATACAGCCGTATTTATTCAGAAAAATATGAATAAACTTATGTTTCTTTCTCTATTATATTGTCTCCCACCATAGGTAACTTTTACATTTCTGGTTCATTTTCCAGTTTTTTGGGTTTTTTCTCTTTTTGCAGATAGAAGGGTGTGTGTTTATATTTATTCCATTTCTTACAAAATACTATCATAACATATATATATATATATATATATATATATATTTTTTTTTTTTTTTTGATACCTTGCTTTTTCACCTGACAACAAATTCCTGGAGATTGCTCTATATCAATGTGTAGAGATCTTCTCCTTGTTTTTATGGCTGCATAGTATTCCATTGTGTGGATGTACCCTAGTTTATTCAACCAGTTATGTATGTGTATATGTGTATGTGTGTGTGTGTGTGTGTGTGTGTGTGTGTGTGTACATATTATAACTTTGTGCATACATCCTTCTGCATTTTTACCAGTGTACCTCTGGGACAGATTCCTATGGCTACTGGATTAAAGGGTAAGCAAATCTGTAATTTAAAAAACTAATTGCAAAATGTTTCACTGTAAGAGTGACCCATTTTGCACTCCCATGAACAACCTATAAGAATGTCAGCTTCCTCACACCCTTATCAAAAGAATATATTGTAAAACTTTTGATTTTTTTAACATAATAGGTGAGAAATGGTATCTCAGCATCATTTTTAATGTATATTTCATGGGGGATTGTTTTGTTTTGTTTTGTTTTGTTAGAGATGCAGTCTCACTATTGCCCAGGCTGGTCTCAAACTCCTGGGCTCAAGCAATCCTTTCGTCTCAGCCTACCAGCATGCTGGAATTACAGGTGTGAGGCACCACAACCAGCCATGTATTTCTTTGATTAGTGAGGTTGAACTTTAGAGAAAAACATTTCTGGTCTGTTTTTACTTTTTTTTTTAATGTTCTCTGTCAGTTATCTATTGCTGTGTAACAAATTAACCTAGCACTAGTGGCTTAAAGCAAGACCCAATTTTTATTATCTCACAGCTTCTATGGATCAGGAGTTTAGGCACAGCTTCTGCTTCACATTCTCTCACAAAGCTGCAGTCAAAATGCCAAGCTGGCCTGTGGTCTCATCTGAAGGCTCAGTGGGGAAGTACCCACTTCATTGCTTGCACACATTGTTGCCAGCAGGAGTTATGCAGAGTGTTACTTCTTCTATTCAGTATTTATAGTTGTCAGGGAAGCATTAAATATTTCTTCTCTTTTGTTGTACTAATATGACAAACAGTTTTGTTTTGTAACTTGTATTAGGAGCATAGGTCTTGTTTACACAGATTTAGGTAAATGCCCCTGGGTCCCACTCAGCAGGTGTGACTTTCATGAACTGTGGAATGCTCTCTGAGCATTCTGCTGTGAGCCCCCTGCTTCAGTGACACAGGCAGCCATGAACATAGGCTATGCCTTACTGGGACTTCAGCAGCTGCCCAATTTCCTGAAACCCAGGAGTAACTTTCTTTCTATGACCTTCACTCTCCAAGCCAGCCCATTCTCTCAGTCCCTAATGTCCTGCATTAAGTTCTCCCTGTTTGAAATACCTAGCGTTTTCCTGACCAAAACTGACTGATGGGGCAGAGATAGTTATCAATACTCCTGTTTCACATTTGATGATCTCTTGGCTGATAGCTTTCTTGCATGCTGCCTCCGACCTCAGAAGGCTTTCTACTTCCCCCCGAGGCCTAAAGTATCTGCAAAGCAGGGCTTCTCAAACTTGAGGGTGCATCTGAATCCCCTGTAGAGCTTGTTAAAACACTGTGTCCTGGATTTCCACCCAGCTTTGCTGATTCAGTAAGTCTGAGTTGGGAATTTGCATTTCTGGCAAGTCTCTCATGAATGCTGATGTTCTTGGTGCAGGGACCAGCTGCTGGGAAACATTCCTTGCTAGAGTCTTCCTCCTTCTACCTAAAGCTCACTCATTTTGAACACCTGGATGAATTATTAGTAATTTAAAAATTAACTCATCAGTGATTACTCTGCTATAGTTTATTTCAAGACTGCTACAAAGGAGGCATTATATTGTTGCTCCTTCCCATGTCTTACTGTTCTGACAGCACTGGTTGTTTTCAGTATCACCTCTTTATCTCCCATATTAATGGGAGCATGTCAACATTTTCAGACACAGGGCAAACTGGCTTCTCATAGGGTGTGATATTTGATTTTGAAATGGGAAAATTGAGCATAAATTCACTCCTTAAAAGAAACTTTTTTTTTTTTTCTGAGACAGGGTCTGTCCCTAAGGCTGGTGCGATCTCAGCTCACTGCAACCTCTGCCCCCTGGGCTCAAGCAATCCTCCCATCTCAGCCTCCCAAGGATCTGGGGCCACAGGCACACACCACACCTGGCTAATTTTTTGTATTGTTGCCCAGGCTGGTCTTGAACTCCTGAGACAAGCCTTGGCCTCCCAAAGTGCTGGGATTATAGATCTTGAGGCACCTGGCCTCAAGGAAACTATTTTTTTTGAGAGAAGGAGAGAAAAAAAAAGGAGTGAAGGAGAAGAAGAAAGAGGAAGAAAAAGAGGGAAAGAGAACGGAAATGTTGCTTTATTCTAAAAAACATGGGTATTAATAATGGCCAATCAACATTTCATTTAAACATATGAGTAGATGTGATGTGGTATTGACAAGAATGTATATTTTGTGTATTTAAAGTGGAGAGCTCTATAAATATTTATAAAGTTTACTTGTTCCAGATCTGAGTTTGAGTCCTTGATATCCTTATTAATTTTCTGTCTCATTGAGTCTAAGTCTCTATGTATCTGGGTGTTAGGATCGTTAGCTCTTATTGTTGCATTGATCCTTTTACCACTATCTTTGTTGCTTTAAAATCTATTTTATCAGATACGAGAATTGCAACTCCTGCTTTTTATTTATTTATTTTTGCTCTCCATTTGGTTGGTAAATCTTTCTCCATCCCTTTGTTTTGAGTCTTTGTGTATCCTTGCATGTGAAATGGGTCTGGATGTAGCATACAGTTGGGTTTTGGCTGTATCTTTTGATTGGGGGATTTAGTCGATTTAAATTTAGGATTACTGCCATTTGATGTTAACTGGCCGTTTTATCCATTCATTGATGTAAATTTTTCTTTATGTTGATGCTCTTTACTTTTTGGTATATTTTTAGAAAGGCTAATACTGGTTGTTTCTATGTGCAATGCTTCTTTCAGAAGCTCTTGTAAAGCAGTCCTGGTGGTAATAAAATCTGAGTACTTGCTTGTTCATAAAAGATTTTATTTTTCCTTCAGTTGTGAAGCTTAGTTTGGCTGGATATGAAATTCTGGGCTGAAAGTTCTGTTCTTTAAGGATGTTGAATATTGGCCCCCACTATCTTCTGGCTTGTAGAGTTTCTGCTGAGAGATCTGCTGCAAGTCTGATAGGCTTCCCTTTGTGGGTAACCTGACCTTTCTCTCTGGCTGCCCTTAGTATTTTCTCCTTCGTTTCAACCCTGGTGAATCTAATGATTATGTGCCTTGGGGTTGCTCTTCTTGAGGAATATCTTTGTGGTGTTCTCTCTATTACCTGGGGTTGAATATTGTCCTGCTTTGCTAGGTTAGGAAAATTTTCCTGAATAATATCCTGAAGAATATTTTCCAGCTTGGATTCATTCTCTCCATCACATTCAGGTACACAAATCAAACGTAAATTTGGTCTTTTCACATGTTCCCACATTTCTTGGAGACTTTGCTCATTCCTTTTTATCCTTTTTTCTCTAATCTTGTCTTCTCGTTTTATTTCATTAAGTTGGACTTCGACCTCTGATATCCTTTCTTCTGCTTCAACAATTCGAGTGTTTAAACCTGTGCATACTTCTCGGAGTTCCTGTATTGTATTCTTCAGTTCCATTAATTCACTTATATTCCTCTCTAAGTTGTCTATTCTCATTAAGATTTCGTCAAACCTTTTTTCAAAGTTCTTAGTTTCTTTACATTGGGCTACAACATGTTCTTTTAACTCACAGAAGTTTCTTATTATCCATATTCTGAAGCCTGATTCTGTTAATGGGATTCGCTTGTTCTCCATCAAGCCTTGTTCCCTTGTTGATGAGGAACTGTGATCCTCTTTAGGGGGAGAGGCATTCTGATTTTGAGTATTCTCAGCCTTTTTATGCTGGTTTCTTCCCATCATTGTAAATTTATCCACCTGTCGTCTTTGTAATTACCAACTTTCAAATTAGGTCTCTGAGTGGACGTCCAAGTTGTTAATTCCCAGGGCCAAAATATGAGCAACCCATTGCGCCGGCCAAATCAGCAGCATTAAGACTGATGGTGCTTTTCTGCCTGGGAATCTCCAGTCTGGCTTCCTTCTTGAGTCGTAATAGGCGACTCTGCCTTCCCGGAGTTCCAAGCCTCGGTCAGAAGGGGAACCAGTCCTGTTTACTCTGCACCAAGAGCTGCCGTGCCGAGGTGCTGGCAAAACCACTGTGCCGGCCACAAGAGTTGCGCTGGTGACCCGTGCGGCTCCTCCACTGGGAATCTTCTGCTCCGTGAGTGACAAAAATTTGTCTGAAAGTGTGGCGTCCTCTCATTCTCTGCGCTTTCACTGGGAGCTGCAATCCCGAGATGTTAGTGAGCAGCCATCTTGGATCATTCGCCCAAGGAAACTTAAAAAAAAATTTTTTTAAGATGGAGTCTTGCTGTGTCTCCAGGCTGGAGTGCAGTGGCATAGTCTTGGCTCACTGCAACCTCTGCCTTCCCAATTCAAGCAATTCCCCTGCCTTAGCCTCCTGAGTAGCTGGGACTACAGATGCGTGCCACCGTGCCCAGAGAATTGTTTGTATTTTAGTAGAGATGGGTTTCACCATGTTGGCCAGGATGGTCTTAAATCTCCTGACCTCATGACTGCCCACCTCAGCCTCCCAAAGTGTTGGGATTACAGGTGTGAGCCACTCCACCTAGCCAAGGAAACTTTTTAATTGATACTTAATAGCAAGCAGCAACAGATTACAATTAGGCCAATCTGTGACAGGAAAAACAAAGAAAGGGAAGAGGAGAGAAAGAAAGTCAATTTCTGGAAGACCAACAAAACAATTGCTTGTCTCCATTCTGCATTAGAAACAGTCTGCATTGGAAACATGGAGAGCAAACCAGTAGTACTTGCTAATAGATTTGATGATGGGGGGAGGGTACAGGAAAGTATATCAGATCTTGTTTTCTTTTTTTAGAGACAAGGCATGACAGATTTGGTAAGCCATCGAACCTGGCCTCAAATGTATCTTTGACAATGAAGCATTAGTACAGTTATAGAGTGGTGTGAGCCATTTCAGGATCACCTGTGGGGCCTTGTTCAAATCTCCCCTCCCCCCAATGAAGCACCCCCTCCCCCTCCCCTGGTCTCACATTTGTGAATCACTACATTAGAAGAATTCACTGAAAATAGGAAACCAGACTTGAAAACTTGTCATTACCATGGTTACATAACATTGCTCTGGAAGTTTTTTGTTGTTATTGTTTTTGTTTTTTTTGAGATGGAGTCTGGATCTCTTGCCCAGGCTGGAATGCAATAGCATGATCTTGGCTCACTGCAGCTTCTGCCTCCCAGAATCAAGTGATTCTCCTGCCTCAGCCTCCTGAGTAGCTGGGATTACAGGTGTACACCACCACGCCCAGCTACATTGCTCTGGAAGTTCTAGTCAGGGTGATGCAAGTCAGGAGACAGAGAAAAGAGTTATAATTCTCCTAGAAGGGTGTGTGAATCTTTGTTCAGCTAAGCTGATCCTATACCTAAAAAAAGCCCAGGAAAATCTTGGGAAAAGCTATTATACTACAATAGAAAGTTCAGTTATATAGCTGGATACTAAATACACAAACATCAACAATCTTTCTGTGTTCCTACATGAGCCAGTTAGAATTGAGGCCGGGCACATTGGCTCACACCTGTAATCCCAGCACTTTGGGAGGCTGAGACAGGTGGATCACCTAAGGTTGAGGTTGGGAGTTTGAGATTAACCTAACCAACATGGAGAAACCCGTCCCTACTAAAAATACAAAAATTAGCCGGGCTTGGTGGGGCATGCCTGTAATCTCAGCTACTTGGGAGGCAGAGGCAGGAGAATCACTTGAACCTGGGAGGCAGAGATTGTGATGAGCCAAGATCGTGCCATTGCACTCCAGCCTGGGCAACAAGAGTGAAACTCCATCTCAAAAAAAAAAAGGAAAAGAAAAGAAAAGAAAAGAAAAGAAAGAAAGAAAGAAAGAAAGGAAGAAAGAAAGAAAGAAAGGAGATGGTAGAATTGAAATAGAGTACTTTCACAAAGCAACAAACTCTCAAATATCTAGTAATAAACTTAATATGAAATGTGCAAGACCCTGTATGGTGCAAACTGCTCAGCCTTACTAAGAGCCAAAAAGGAGACATGTTCCCAGTCCCAGATGGGGAGATTAAATTTTGCGAAGTTGTTCCACCTTCCAAGATTATTTTGTTGACTTAATGTGATGCTAAGCAAAATGTTTATGAAAATTGGCAAATGAAAAAAATGAGCAAAACTTACATGTATTAAGATTGTTACAGTTTATTAAGTGTAAAGTTTATATACAAAGAAAGCCAGTTGAAACAAATAATAATCTCTAGTTAGTGGCATACTTGCTGAAAACTTAGGGGGATGTGTACTTCTGTCTGCAATTTACTATGAAATGTATCAAAGAATAAGATGGATTGATGGATGGATAGAAGGGTGAATAATTGAATAGATACATGAAAAAGAAAATACAGTAATTTACCTCTTCGTCAGAGCAAAAAAATGAATAAAAAGAAAACAGAAAATACAGTAGAATGTTAATGAGAGAATCTACGTGGTATTTGAGTTGTTGACTCTAACATTTTTTCAACCTTGTTTAATATGTGAAAGTTTTAGGCTGACACAGTGGCTCCCACCCATAGTCCCAACACTTTGGGAGGCCAAGGCAGGAGGATTGATTGAGCCCAGGAGTTAAAGGCTGCAAGGAGCTACGATCACACCACTGCACTGCAGCCTGAGTGACAGAGTGAGACCCTGTCTGGAAAAAGAAAAGAAAAGAAATAAAATGTTCATAGTAAAATGGGAAAAATACAGAGCAAAGAACAATGAAAACCAAAATTAATATAAAAGATGTTTCCAGCTTGAAAAATATGAGCTGGATAAAGATCAGGTGGAAATGGGCTAAAATATTAACTGTAATGAAATTATAGGTGGTTTTTATTTACTTTTTCATACTCCATGCATTAATTGATCTTTTTCTTTCTTTTTAAAAACAATATCAAAGTACTTATTTTAATTTTTTGAAACAGGGTCTTGCTCTGTCACCCAGGCTGGAGTGCGGTAGTGTGATCTCAGCTCACTACAGCCTCAGCCTCCCAAGTAGCTGAGACTACAGGCACGTGCCACCATGCCCGGCTAATTGTTATTGATTTTTTTTTTTTTTGTAGAGATGGGGCTTCACTTTGTTGTCCATGCTGGTCTCAAACTCCTACTCAAAAGACCTTTCTGCCTTTGCCTCCCAAAGTGTTGGAATTGCAGGTGTGAGCCATGGTCCCTGGCTCAGGAGCTGCTTCTTATGGATGAGCAAAGAAAATAGTTTCTTATGACACAATCTCCTCCTGGTGAAGATGTGAACATTATTGAAATGACAACACAAGATTAGAATATTCCATAAACTTGGTTGATAAACCAGTGGGATTCTTCGATTTCTCCACCAGGTGACAGCATAAGCATATCAAATAGTAAAAATAGTCTTAGAGCATGGTATTTGGTCTGATATTGAACATTACTGCTAATTGACCAGCTGTTTATTTTGATATGTTACTTGCACAAACAAAGGATTAGAATACTACATCAACCAGCTGGGCATGGTGGCTCATGCCTGTAATCCCAACACTTTGGGAGGCTGAGGAAGGCGGATCACAAGATCAAGAGATCGTGACCATCCTGGCCAACATGGTGAAACCCCGTCTCTACTAAAATGACAAGAATTAGCTGGGCATGGTGGCACACACCTGTAGTCCCAGCTCCTGGGGAGGCTGAGGCAGGAGAATCGCTTGAACCCCAGAGGTGGAGGTTGCAGTGAGCCGAGATTGCATCACTGCACTCCAGCCTGGTGACAGAGGGAGACCTTGTCCTAAAAAAAAAAAAAAAATTATTACATCAACCTAGTTGATAAACCAGTAACAGGATTTGAAAAGATTGACTCCATTTTTGAAAGAAGTTCTAATCTGGGTAAAATGCTATCAAAAAGCATCACACGCTACAGAGAAATCTTTTGTGAAAGGTAGAGTCAATGGATGCAGCAAACTTCCTTGCTATATTATCTTAAGAAATTGCCACAGCCAACCCAGCCTTCAGCAACCACCACCCTGATTAGTCAGCAGCCATCAACATAGAGGCAAGACTCTCCACCAGCAAAATGATTACCACTCACTAAAGGCTCACATGATCCTTAGCATTTTTTAGCAATAAAGTATTCTTTGTTTTTCAACATAGAGTCTCACTCTGTCACCCAGGCTGCTAGAGTGCAGTGGCACTATCACAGCTCACTGAAGCCTCAATTACCTGGGCTCAAGCTAGCCTCCCACCTCAGCCTCCAGAGTAGTTGGGACTACAAGCATACACAACCATGCCTGGCTAATTTTTGTATTTTTAGTAGAGATGGGGTTTTGCCATGTTGTCCAGGCTGGTCTGGAATACCTCCCGCCTAGGCCTCCCAAAGTGGTGGGGTCACAGGCATGAGCCACCTCGCCCAGACTGCAATATAGTAATTTCACTTAAGGGAACTACATTTTTTTAGACATAATACTATATTGCACACTTAATAGACTGTAATAGTCTGGGAATGATGGCTCACACCTGTAATCCTAGCACTTTGGGAGGTCGAGGCGGGTGGATCACCTGAGGTCGTGAGTTTGAGACCAGCATGACCAACATGGAGAAACCCCATCTCTACTAAAAATACAAAATTAGCCAGGCGTGGTGGTGGGTGCCTGTAATCCCAGCTACTTGGGAGGCTGAGGCAGGAGAATTGCTTGGACCTGGGAGGCAGATGTTGTGGTGAGCCAAGATCTTGCCATTGCACTCCAGCCTGGGCAACAAGAGTGAAAGTCCATCTCAAAAAAAAAAAATAGACTACAATACAGAGTAAACATAATGTTTATATGCATTGGGAAAACCAAAAAAATCATGCAACTCATGTTATAGAGACATTTGCATTATTTTGGTGGTCTGGAACTGAACCTGCAATATCTCCAGGGCATGTCTGTGTATGTGTATGTGTGTATGTGTGTGTGTGTGTGTGTGTGTCTATAATGTTCATGGCAACATTTATTTTTGATAATAAGAAAAAAAGAACTTAAAGCAATCAAGATATCTGAACAGAGTCAAACTGCTAGATATTTGTATAAATGAAGAAACTTGATTATAGGTAAACAAAGCAAGAATCAAGTATAAGAACCATGTCCAAGATTAGTCCCTAAATAGCAGAAAAGCTGACTTTATACTGAGAGAACTGTTACTCCCTGATTTGTTATCTCTCCTGCCTAGGAACTCAGAATCTTGAGTCAATGGTAAAGTGAAATTATGGGGGATTTTTCTTTCTTTGTACCTTTATGGATTCTGTGTTCTATATTGAGCATGTATTAATTTTTAATAAGTTATAAATAATGAACACATCTGGATTATATAAATTACTCTACATTCATAAAGCATTGTTCCTCCAGGTGGCAGCACAAGCCCATCAAATAGTTTCAGAGTACAGTAGCCTGAAATTGAACACGATTACTGTTCATTGTTCATTTGTTTATTTTGACCTGTTATTTGAACAAATTATTCATTGTATTGTTAATTTTTATGAAAGAATTACTGCATATTTATTGCAAAGTTGGTATACAGAATAGGATAAAACTCCAAATCACCTGTTGTGGCACTACTCAGGTATAGCCAAGATTAACACTCATTTATCTTCACGTTTACAGATGTGTGCTGGAAACAGGAAATGACATGTTTTTAAAGCAAAATGTGCCACCCACATACAATTGCTTTCTTTAAAAAAAATGTTTTTTTAATATTTGTGGCTGGGCATGATGGCTCATAGCTATAATCCCAACACTTTGGGAGGTCAAGGCAGGCAGATCACCTTAGGTCAGGAGTTCAAGACCAGCCTGGCCAACATGGTGAAACCCCATCTCTACTAAAAATATAAAAATTAGCCAGGCATGGTAGCGGGCACCTGTAATCCCAGTTACTCTGGAGGCTGAGGCACAAGAATCATTTGAACCCAGGAGGCAGAGGTTGCAGTGAGCCGAGATGGCACCATTGCACTCCAGCCTGGGTGACAGAGTGAGAACTCCATCTCAATAAATAAATAAATAAATAAATAAATAACAATGTTATTGTGGGTACACAGTAGGTGGATATGGTGGGAAACTACTGAGGAAGTTGAGGCTAGGAGAGGCTAGTTCATGAAGTTTAAGGAAAGAAGCCGTCTCCATACACGAAATTGCACAGTGTAGCAGCGAGTGCTGATGGAGGGCCCACAGCGAGTTCTCCAGAAGACCTAGCCACGATCATGGATGAAGGTAGCCACACTCATCAACAGATTTTCAATGTAGATGAATGGGCTTATCTTGGAAGAAGATGCTACCTAGGACTTTCACACCTAGAGAGGAAAAGTTAATGCCTAGCTTCACAGCTTCAAAGGATAGGCTGCCTCTCTTGCCAGGGGCTAATGCAGTTGGTGACCTTAAATTGAAGCCTATGCTTATTTGCCATTCCAAAAATTCTAAGGCACTTAAGAATGATGCTAAATCAGGCTGGGCACGGTGGCTCACGCCTGTAATCCCAGCACTTTGGGAGGCTGAGGCAGGCAGATCAGGAGGTCAAGAGATGGAATCCATCCTGGCCAACAAGGTGAAACCCTGAGCAGGAGAATCGCTTGAATGTGGGAGGTGGAAGTTGCAGTGAGCTGAGATTGTGCCACTGTGCTCCAGCTTGGGTGACAGAGTGAGACTCAAAAAATCAAAAACAAAACAAAACAAAAAACAAAAAATGATGCTAAATATACTCTGCCTGTGCTCTAGAAATGGAACAACAAAGTCTGGTTGACAGCCCATCTAGAGCATGGTTTACTGGTTTATCAAGTATTTTAAACCCACTGTTGAGAAGTACTGCTCAGAAGAAAAGATTCCAAATACTGCTGCCCATTGATAATGCACCTGGTCACCTAAGAGCTCTGAGGGAGAGCTCCAGGGAGATTCATTTAGTTGTTTTCAGGCCTGCGAATACAACTTGCATTCTGCAGCTCATGGCTCCAGGGATCATTTCACCTTTCAATTCTTAGTGTTGAAGAAGTCCATTCATAAGGCTATAGCCGCCATGGGGAGTGATTCCTGTGATGCATCTGGGCCAATCCAGTGGAAAACTTTCTGGAAAAGACTCAGTGTTCTAGATGCCATTCAGAACAGCCGTGGGTTTCTCTGAAGACAGTTGAGGCTGCAGAAGGCGGGTGCTGGGGCAGGGCCCTGTGGCACCACAGTGCTGTGAGAGTGGAGTGGGACCCTTCCTCCTGGAGGTGGGGGTGGCGGCCCAGTGGCAGTGGGTGCTGAGCAGGATTTGCTGCAGCCTGGAAGTCTATGGTGGGGCCGTCCTCGTGGGTACAGGGTACCCCCTTCACTGTGCCTGGGGCATCCGATTCTCTGGACCCGCCTCAGCTCAGCCCACTTCTGCATGTTCTTTGTACTTTTTAAATTTTTTTTGAGACAGAGTTTTGCTCTTGTTGTCCAGGCTGGAGTGCAAAGGGTTCTCATCTCACCACAACCCCCGCCTCCCAGGTTCAAGTGATTCTCCTGCCTCAGCCTCCTGAGTAGCTGGGATTACAGGCATGCGCCATCATGCCCAGCTAATTTTGTGATTTTAGTAGAGGTGGGGTTTCTCCATTTTAGGCTGGTCTGGAACTCCTGACCTCAGGTGACCCGCCAGCCTCAGCCTCTCAAAGTGCTGGGATTACAGGCATAAGCCGCCGTACCCAGCCATATATTTTTTTTGTATATAAAATATAATATATATTGTATATTTTATATATAGTGTATATAGCTATGGGGTGATATTTTGATACAGACATGCAATGCATAATAGTCAAATTGTGGTAAATGGGATGTCCATCCCCTCAAGCATTTATCATTTCTTTATGTTACAAACAATCCAATTATATTCTTTTAGTTATTTTTAACTTATAATACATTATTGTTGACTGCCCTGTTGTACTATTGAATACTAGATGTTATTCATTCTATCTATTAGTAATTATAGTTTTGTACCCGCTAACCATCCGACTCCCCACCCACTCCCTTGCCAGGCTCTGGTAACCTTCCTTCTACCCTCTATGTCCATGATTTCAATTGTTTGATTTGTAGCTCCTGCAAAAAAGTGATAACATTTGAAGTCTTTCTGTGCCTGGCTTATTTCACTTAAGAACAATTGTTTTCGAATGTATCCTTTCACATTGAATGTATCTTGAGCATTTAGTATCCCTAAATTCTTTGCCATGGTGATCTGTAAATGGTGCACTGTGTTCCATCCGGTGGATGCACTGTGACTTGTTTCACTGATTTAAATTAGTCATTTAGGCTGTTTTAACTGTCCTTAAATTATAAAAGATGTACCATATACAAAATATGCAGAGAAGAGTATTACAGCCGCTCAATGAATCACTATTCAATTTTGATACATGGTAATTTGTTGCCATCTTTGCTTCAGACATTTTTAAGAAATAATAGTTTACAGATAGAGTTGAATGGTTCCTCTATCCAATTGATTCCTGTCCTTCCATCCCACAAGTAACTTCTAATCTGAAGGTGGTGTTTATCCTCCCTGTCCCTAATCACAGACTTTAACTACAAAAGTATGTTTATTAAACAATACAGTATTGTTCTGAGCTTTAAAGTTTCACACAAGAGCATATCCTTTATTCACTTGACATTATGACTTAGACATTTACCCATGTTGACATAGACCTGGCTAATTATTTCTGTCCTATAATTTATAAATATACTGTACTGGGTGGGTTGCAGTGGCTTGTGCCTGTAATCTCAACACTTCGGGAGGCTGAGGTGGGTGGATCACCTGAGGTCAGGAGTTCGAGAGCAGCCTGGCCAACATGGTGAAACCCCGTCTCTACTAAAAAATGCAAAATTAGCCAGGCATGGTGGAGCTTTGGCATGTGCCTGCAATCCTAGCTACACGGGAGGCTGAGGCAGGAGAATCACTTGAACCCAGGAGGTGGAGGTTGCAGTGAGCTGAGATCATGCCATTGCACTCCAGCTTGGGCAACAAGAGTGAAACTCCATCTCTCTCTCTCCATATATATACTATATAAATATATATATAATATATAATATTATACATCACAATATATATATTATACATCATGATTATATGTAATTATTATGATGTATAATATATATTTTATATATTATATATCCCAACACATATACACACTATATATAGTATAAATATATATATATGCACACACACACACCCATATGTACTTTACTAAAACATTATCCTATTGACAAACACTTGGTTGTTTCGAATCACTGGGAATCAATGTGCTTCGGATGCAGCAGGTGAGGACTAGTGCCACCAGGGGCCTTGCAGAGAACAGGATTGAATGGAGATTGGAGGCCTTTGGCATTCCTAGGAGAGGAATGGCTGAGCCTCGGCAGTTTCCAGGATACTCCCAAATCGCACTCCCTGATGCCTTAGATTTCAGTTCAGCCAATAGCGAATGAGAATCCCATTTCCTCACATCTCGCCACTGCTGTGGGATATGAGACTTGGCTTTGGCCTCTCTGAGGTTAAGCATCTTTTCATGCTTATTGGCTAGCAAGGTTTTGTCTTTGTGAATTTCCTACCCAGAGCTTTTGCTTCTCATCCCTTCACGTTTGTCTTTTTCCCATTGATTTCTAATTTTATAAACTATATTCTTGGCCATCTCTACTAAAAATGCAAAAATTAGCCAGGCTTGGTGGCAGGTGCCTGTAATCCCAGCTCCTCAGGAGGCTGAGGCAGGAGAATCGCTTGAACCCAGGAGGCAGAAGTTGCAGTGAGCTGAGATCATGCCATTTTACTCTAGCCAGGGGAACAAGAGCAAGACTTCATTTAAAAAAAAAAAAAAAAATATATATATATATATATAATATATATTTATATATAAAGAAATATATGTATATTTAAGAATATATATATATTCTTAATCCAGAGAGGATCTCTACAGCAAGCATGTGGCACGTGCAAACTGAATAATTTCAGGTGAGTTTAATCAAGGGACTGTGTGGGCCCCCCCATCCACTGGTTCCATATCCCCAGATTCAACCAATTGGGAATTGAAAAAATTCAAACAAAAGTTCGAAAAGTGTTTCATTGGTTTGTTGTTGTCGTGGTGGTGGTGGTGGCAGTGGTGCTGTTGATGAGGTCTTATCATGTTGCCAAAGCTGATCTTGAATTCTTGGCCTCAAGTAATCCTCCTGCCTCAGCCTCTTTCGGTCTCAAAAATGTTCAATTGTGGCTGATGTGTAGTTAGACCTAAGATGGTTTCATCTGTACAGAATATACACGGACCTTTTCTTGTCATTATTCCCCAAACTATGCAGTGCAACAACTATTTACATAGCATCAACATTGTATTAAATAGTATACATAATCTAGAGATGATTTAAGGCGTACAGGGGATGTGCCTAGCTTATATGCAAATACTACTCCATTTTATATCAGAGACTTGAGTATCCTTGGATTTGGGGATCTGTGGGGGCATCCAAGAACCCATCCCCCCACCACCCTGCGGATACAGAGGGATGGGCGACTATATTTCTAAAAGCAGGAGCAAGTTGAGGGCAACCAACAAGGGCTAGTTCAGTACCAAGGGCTGGCAGCAGTGGGTGATGTCTCAGCACACCAGGCCTGAAATGGCAAACAAAAGTGTTGGGTGACCATTTTCCCTAGATTTCTCAGCATTCCCATGGGTCCTGGTTGCTGGTGGCAAAGAGCCCTGAGGAGGTCTGGTCAGCGCTGATTGGAGAGCCACCAGACTTGGGAGCCAGAGATAGCATCTAGTAAAGATAGAGATTGTCTCCCTCTGCAGAGGCATTCTCACATCCTAAAGCTTTCTCCGTCCCCTCCTAGGAGATAGGGCTTACCTTCCAGCATTACAGCCCAAGAGAGTTTTCCCTCAGCCCCTGGGCAGTGAGGGGCATTCCAGGTCATGTCTATGGAGGCGAGGATGGCAGGTCTTGAAACCACCCCGAGGAAACTCCAGCTCCCAACTCGGGGCTCCCTTCCTGCGGCCAAGCTGCGCAGCTGCAGGTGAACACCCAGACCTCAGTGTGGCCCGTGGGAATCGGGGTGGTGGGGACCAACCCAGGCGCTTGCAGGGCTGCTGATTTCTGCTGTGAAGAATACACAGTCTGTGTCTCTGAACAGAGCCTTGCAGTCTTTGGTCAGATGTGCACATGAAACCCGTGCAGGCTACCTCTTTCCCTGGCAGGAGGGGACAATCTCAGCCCTTTCTCAGTGTCTGACTTCATAGGAATGAGCAGAAGGGGAAGTGAGCTGCATTAACAGGAGCCATACTGCAGTGGAGGCATGCCGCCAGCATGACATCTCTGGCTATGGTATGAGGCCAGCGTTTCCATGATGCCAAAGAGAATGGGAATTTCCAGGGGCTGGGGAAGGGTGGAATGGAGAGATGTCCATCAGGGGGTGCAAACTTCCAGTTTTACCAAATGAATACCTTCCAGAGATGTCACATATCACATGGTGACTATAGGTGACAATACTGCACTGTGTACTTGAAATTTGCTAACAGGGTAGATCCTAAGTGTTCTGACCACAAAGAAAAAAAAGTAAGTATGGGACGGGGTGGATATTTAACTAGCCTGATTGTGGGGATTATTTCACAATGTACACATATATCAAATCATCAAGTCATACACCTTAAACATATACAATAAAATCTGTTTCTAATTTAAAACGTTTTATAGTAATTTTCCCCACATAATTGGGCATACTGGCTCATGCCTGGGAGGCTGAGGTGGGAAGATGGCTTGAGCCCAGGAGTTTGAGACCAGCCTGGGCAACATAGCAAGACTCTGTCTCTACAAAAAATAAAAAAAAAAATTAGCTGGACATGGTGGCGCACATCTGTAGTCCCAGCTACTATGGAGGCTGAGGCAGGAGGATTTGTCTAGACTGGGAGGTTGAGGCTGCAGTGAACTATGATCGCACTACAGTACTCCAGCCTGTGGAACAGAGCAAGACCCTGTCTCTAACAAAACAAAAAAAAAACAAAAAAACAAAGTCCCCCATACTTCTTTTGTTTGTTTGCTTGCATTAGATTTTGATCCATCAATAGTTTATGTAGTTGAGAAGTGAGATTGGGATCTGTATGAGGTAGGTGAAAGCTATCCTGTTTTAGAAAGGAGATTTTAAAAATGCAGTGACCTGGCTGGGCATGCTGGCTCACGCCTGTAATCCTAGCACTTTGGGAGGCCGAGGCAGGTGAATCACCTGAGGTCAGGGATTCGAGACCAGTCTGGCCAACATGGCAAAACCCCGTCTCTATTAAAAATACAAAAATTAGCTAGGCATGATGGCACATGTCTGTAATCCCAGCTACTTGGGACGCTGACACAGGAGAATCGCTTGAACCTGGGAGGCAGAAGTTGCAGTGAGCCAAGATCATGCCACTGCACTCCAGCCTGGGCCACAGAGTGAGACTCCATCTCAAAAAATAATAATTCAGTCACTTAAACTACAAATCTCACCAAGTGACCGAGGTGGACACTCGAGATCAGTGGGTGACCTGCTTCCAAACAGTCATTCGGGGATTTGGGTTTCCTCTTGTTTCCCCTCCACCCCCTAGGATGCTGTCCTTGTCTCTAGCTCGATGCTGGGCTGCCTTCGTCTGTGTGTGGCAGCAAGTGGCAAGAGGAAAGATAGCATGGAGGACACACACCTCTAGCATGTCTTAAGTCCTGGGCCAGAATCCACACCTCTTACTTCTACCCATACTCCATGGACGACTTTAACTTATATCCACCCCCAACAATAAATGGGGCCACCAAATGTATCCATGTGTCCTGCCAGAAGGGGAGAATGGATTCCAGTGACAATTACCAGTCCCTGCCACAGAATTCAGCACAGATGTTCTCTGGGTGGCTGCAGAGTTGCTTGATGCTTTTTTTTTTTTTTTTTTGAGACAGAGTCTGGCTCTGTTGCCCAGGCTGGAGTGCAGTGGCATGATCTCGGCTCACTGCAACCTCTTCCTCCCAGGTTCAAGTAATTCTCCTGCCTCAGCCTCCCAAGTAGCTGGGATTACAGGCGCCTGCCACCATGCCCAACTAATTTTTGTATTTTTAGTGGAGACGGGATTTCACCATGTTGGCCAGGCTGGTCTCAAACTCCTGACCTCAGGTGATCTGCCTGCCTCGGCCTCCCAAAGTGCTGGGATTACAGGTGTGAGCCATCATGCCCGGCCTTGGCTCAATGCTATTGATTGAATCCTGCCAGTTTCCCCATACATTCGCACAACCACTTCATCATGTGCTAATATCTTATGCTGTGTACTCATCTCAGTCCACTTCTTCATTAGCCTATCTGCTTATTAATGCTTCAGGAATGTGCTTTTTAAATTACACCAGCTTTACAGTGCCTTTCAGTATCAAATAGAACAAGTCCTGCCTCTTCCACTTAGTCTTCTTTTTTGCAATGTTTTCCATTTTTAAGATAGCTTATCTATTGCTAAAAAATATACACATTTTGCGTATTTCTTTTATTTTTTGTAGATGGAGTCTCGCTCTGTTGCCCAGGCTGGGGTGCAGTGGCACAATCTCGGATCACTGCAACCTCCATCTCCTGGGTTCAAGCGATTTTCCTGCCTCAGCCTCCCGAGTAGCTGGGCTTACAGGCCCACACCACCACGCCCAGCTAATTTTTTGTATTTAGTAGAGATGGTGTTTTACCATGTTGCCCAGGCTGGTCTTGAACTCCTGACCTTGCGATCCGTCTGCCTGTCAGATTTTGCCTATTTCTTAAGGTTTTGGGTTTAGTTTTGTTTTCTTTTGAGACAGAGTCTTGCTCTGACATCCAGGCTGGAGTGCAGTGGCACAATCTCGGCTCACTGTAACCTCTGCCTCCCCAGTTCAAGCGACTCTCTTGCCTCAGCCTCCTGAGTAGCTGGGATTACAGGCGTGCATCACCACACCTGGCTAATTTTTGTATTTTTAGTGGAGATGGGGTTTTGCCATGTTATCCGGGATAGTCTTGAACTCTTGACCTCAAGTGATCTGCCTGGCTCGGCCTCCCAAAGTGCTGGAATTACAGACATGAGCCCCTGCACCCAGCCTATTTCTTAAGTTCTTAAACATTAGTTTATCCGCTCATAGAATTTTAAATTATCAGGTATTTCCTTTCAGCTGGTGGGAGATACTATTCATTATATTACTGCTTCGTTTGTTACTGGTGTGATTCTTATTATCAAATGGCTTCATTTTTATTTGTAAGAGACTCTTTTCCCTCTCTTGTTAAATTTTTCTCTTGACTTCTGTGTTTTGAAGTTTTAATATGACGTGTACAGGGTGTGTATTTGTTTTTGTTTATCTGCTCTAAGAATTCATGTCTCATCAACTCCAGTAAATTATCAGCTGCTGTCTTTTCTAATAAACATTACCTTTTCCACATTCTGTCTGTTTTCTCCTTTGGAACTCATTAGACATGGGTTGAACTTCTATTATCTCTTATCTTTTTTTTTTTTTTTTGAGACATGGTCTTGCTCTGTCGCTCAGGTTGGAGTGCAGTGGCATGATCTCAGCTCACTTGCAGTCTCGACCTCCCAGGCTCAAGCAATACTCCCTCCTTGGCCTCCCCAGTAGCTCAAACTACAGGCATGCACCACCAGGCCCGGCTAATTTTTGTAGTTTTTATAGAGACAGGCTTTGGCCATGTTGCTCAGGCTGTTCTCCAACTCCAGGGATCCAGTGATCCTCCACTTTGGCCTTCCAAAGTGCTGGGATTACAGGCATGGGCCACCGCCCCCAGCCTTATCTCTTATTTTTTATGTCTCCTAAACTTTCATTTCTCCCACCTTTTAATCCCTCTGTAGTATATTCATGGTAATTTTCTCAAATCTATTTCTCTGGCTCACAAATTTTCTCCTTAACTATTTAACCCATTCATTGCATTCATTTCAATGACATACTTTTTCCCCCTGGGAAGTTCTCTTTTGTTTTCTTGCTAAATGTCTCATTATTTGGTTATAGTAGCCTGTTATTTTATTATGGTTTCCATTCTTTCATATTTCTAATCAATGGAAATCAATTATTTTATGGTCTTTTTCAGATACTTTTATTATCTTAATTTCTAAGGCTACTAATTCTCAAGTTTGTCCTGTCCACCAGTTCTCCCTCATGGTGGGTTTTTCAGTTTTAGCGGGACTATTCCTGTGGGAGCTTTGGATGCCCTGGGTCATGGAAGAGCCCTGTAGGGTAGATTGCATTTGTTTCTGCCAGATACAGCAGGGACTGGGCTGGGGCCAGTTTTTCCACTAATTTCTCCCCTGGAATTTCCATGCCACAAGGATAGTGTGCGTTCACACTCCACAACTCTGTGCATGCACTTGAGATTCTGTTTTCTTCTAAGATTGTTTTCCATTCCGTCCCTTGGAGTATCCACAGAAACCAGCTTCCTTGGCTGGGCGCGGTGGCTCATGCCTATAATCACAGCACTTTGGGAGGCTGAGGTGGGCGGATCACCTGAGGTCAGGAGTTGGAGACCAGCCTGGCCAACATGGTGAAACCCCGTCTCTACTAAAAATGCAAAAATTAGCCAGGCGTGGTGACGGGTGCCTGTAATCCCAGATACTCGGGAGGCTGAGGCAGGAGAATCACGTGAACTGGGGAGGCAGAGGTTGCAGTGAGCGAGATCATGCCACTGCACTCCAGCCTGGACAAAAGAGCAAGACTCCATCTCAAAAAAAAAAAAAATGCTTACTTGCTACTTCCCTGGGAGGACGAGAAGTTTACCTAGTCCTCCCTTTCATGAAAGAGGTGGTCAGTCCATGTCCCAGCTTTATGCAGGAGTCTCAGTTCCACCCCGATTCCTGTCTTGCAGGGTCAACTTCTCAACGTCATGTCTTTTACTCTACTGCTGGAATGAAAACCTCAGCCCTTAACGGTGAGTGCCTAAGTTGGGATACAACCTCCTTCTGATCGAGGAAAGGGATTTTTCTTCCTAGCTTGTCTGCATATTTGATGTTGGCATTCTATTTTATATAGCATGCCTATGTATTTGGAGAAATATGGAGGGTAGGGGATGTATTACCCAACCTGCCCAGTTGCCAGAACTGCAAGTTGGAGTCTGTTTCCAATTTTTCAATACTATAAATAATGCTATGATGAATGTCCTTGCTCATTAATCTTTACCCACATCTCTGGTTATTTTCCTTGGATAAATGCCTAGGAATGGTCAAAGAGTATGAACATTTGTAAGGTGTTTAATATATATGTAAGGCCCCGTTGCCAGCCCCCCAAAACGTACCACTTTGCATTCCCTGGAATTCCTGTTTTCCAGTGCCCTTGCCAACATTTGGAAACTTAAAAAAAAATTCACCATTTAGTTAGATTTTTTAAACATTGTGAAAAACACAAAGTGCAAAAACAGTACTTTTTAATGTTTATAACTAGTTAAAAAAAATCAAGAGTTGGGCACAGTGGCATGTGTCTGTAGTCCCAGCTACTCAGGAGGCTGAGGTGGGAGAGTCAGTTGAGCCCAGGAGTTTATGGCCAGCCTGGGCAACATAGTGAGATGCTGTCTGAAAAAAGGAAGAGAGAAAGAAGAAAGAGAAAGAGAGAAAGGAAACAAAGAAAGGAAAGAAAGAAAGAGAAAAAAAGAAAAAAAAGAGGGAGGAAGGAAGGAGAGAAAGAAAAAAAGAAAGAAAATGAAGATGAAATTTTGACATTGATACAGACAGTTTTATTGGAGCACAACCATGTCCATTTGTTTACATATTGTCTAGGGCTGCTTCAGACTATAGCAGCAGATGTGAGGCAACATGGATGAGGCTGGAGGACATTAAGTTGAGTGAAATAAGCCAGGCACAGAAAGACAAATACCGCATGTTCTCACTCGTATGCAGAAGCTTAAAAAGTTGATCTCATGGAAGTAGAGAGGAAAATAGCAGTCGCCAGAGGCTGAGGGGGCAGAAGATAGCCAGAGGTTGGTTAACAGATACAAAATTTCAGCTAGATAGGAGGAATAAGTTCTGGTGTTTATGGCGCTCTAGGATGACTATAGTTAACAACAGTATATGTTTTTTTGTAGCCAGAACACAGGATTTTGAATGTTTTCAACACAAAGAAGTTATAAATCTTTGAAGTGATTAATATACTAAATACCTTGATTTGACCACTATATATTGCATGTATCAAAACATTGCTATGTACCCCATAAATATGTATAATCATTACATGTCAAATAAAAAATGATAAAATGTTTTTAAAACTCCCATGGCAGAGGTGATGAGTACACTTGGCCCTCTGCATTGGTGGGCTCCACATCTGTGGATTCAACCACTATCCGATTGAAAATATTCAAAAATTCATGAATGGTTGTGTCTTTACTTAACATGTATAGACTTTGTTTCCTTGTCACCATTCCCTAAACAATATGGAATAACAACTATTGACACAGTATTTACACTGTATTGAGTATTATAAGTAATGTCTAAAGATGATTTAAAATCTATAGGAGGTTGATATAGGACATCACTTTCGCCATGATATATTGACTAAAGTAAGTTCCAAGGCAAGCCCATTCCAGAATAGGGGAAATGAACTCCACCTCTTGATGAGAGGAACAGAAAAACATTTGGACCATTTTACATCAGGGACTTCAGCATCTGTGGATTTTTGTGTCTGAGGGAGTATCTTGAAATCAATCTCTTGTGGATACAGAGAAATGACTGTAGTTGCACAAGAGACAGATGACCTACAATGCCTAAAATATTTACTATCTGACCATTTACAGAAAATGTTTGTCAACCCTGTTTTAGATAAAATACGCCCATACGCAAATAATTTGTGGTACATCACACAGTGGGATACTAGCCATAATTGAGATGAAATGAACTACAATTACACACAATGGCACAAATGAATCTCACAAACACAAACCTAAGAAAAAGAAGCCACATACAGATGGTATGTGTCCTGCTGATATAATATTTAAGAATAGGCATGAGAACTTGGCTGGGTGTGGTGGCTCACACCTGTAATCCCAGCACTTTGGGAGGCTGAGGTGAGTGGATCATGAGGTCAGGAGTTCCAGACCAGTCTGGCCAACATAGTGAACACCGTCTCTACTAAAAATACAAAAAATTAGCCAGGCATGGTGGCACGTGCCTGTAATCCCAGCTACTGGGGAGGTTGAGGCAGGAGAATCTCTTGAACCCAGGAGGCAGAGATTGCAGTGAGCTGAGATTGTGCCACTGCACTCCCACCCAGGCAAAAAAAAAAAAAAAAAAAAAAGAACAGGTGTGAATGGCCTCTGCTGATAGAAGTCAAGAGAGTGGTAACCCTTGTCAGCTATCATAGGAACTGGAAGAGACCATGAGAGGCCTCTCACTTGCTGATCGGTGCCAGTTCTATGGGTGAGTTTACTTTGGGAAAATGTTTTCGGGTTTGCACTTAGGATTTGTGCACTTATTTGCAGGCAAGTTATATTTCAACAAAAATTATAGAAAGAAAAAAATGTTCAGGGAGCACTGCTTGGCCACATTGGACTCGTGAGGAACTCTTCTTAGCTTTGTTCTGTGACAAATAGGAAGTATGTTGCCCTTGGAAAGGCCTATATATTGGTTTCAGATATCTATTTTTGTGTAACAAATCACCTCTGAAATTAAAGGTTTAAATAACAATATATTATTATTTGGTCATGATTCATGAGTTGAGAACTCAGGCAGGGCTCAGTTAATTGGTTCTTCTGCTCCATGTCACATCGGCTGCAGTTGTGCATTGGGCTGCACAGCTGTCCAGAATGGAAGGTGCAAGAAGCCTTAACTTACATTGTTTGACATCTCAGTGCTCCTTTCCACGTGGCTGCCTTGGTCTGCCAAACAGCATAGCAGTCTCAGAGAAATCAGACCTCTTACACAGTGGCTGGCTTCCAAAAGTAAGAAAACTGGGCTGGGAGTGGTGGCTCACCTGAAATCCCAGCACTTTGGGAGGCCAAGGTGGGTGGATCACGAGGTCAGGAGTTCAAAACCAGCCTGGCCAATAGGGTGAAACCCCGTCTCTATTAAAAATACAAAAATTAACTGGGTGTGATGGCGTGTGCCTGTAGTCCCAGCTGCTCCAGAGGCTGAGGCAGGAGAATTGCTTGAACCCAGGAGGTGGAGGTTGCAGTGAGCCAAGAGTTAGCCACTGCACTCCAGCCTGGGCAACAGAGCAAGACTCCATCAAAAAAAAAAAAAAAAAAAAAAAGAAAGAGAGAAAGAAAGGAAAGAAAAAAGAAAGAAAGAAAAGAGAAGAAAGAGAAAACAAAAGCATCTGCTCTCTTAAGCCTGGGTATGGAAGTTTTAGGACATCACTTCCACCATAATATATTGACTAAAGTAAGTACCAAGGCAAGCCCATTCCAGAACAGGGGAAATAGACTCCACTTCTTGATGACAGGAACAGAAAAACATTTGGGGCATTCTTTAATCCAACCAGGACTTTTTCTAGAGTGATAGCTCAGTCAGCTGGAGCTCATCCCACTTCTTGGAGCCATACCTAGGGTGCTAGAGCCTCAGCTGATTACTGAGGATACCCCGTTTCCCTGCCCCTTTCTGTATCATGGGAGACTTTTGCCCAACCATTAATGTAACCTGTTTATGTTCCCATCATCTAAGCACTATTTACATCAACTCAATCAAAGACACACACATCATTTAATAATTTGCAGAGAGAATTTACAGAATTAATTGAATTGGAAATAGTCAGTGTTGCATTAAAAACAATAAGGCTGAGTGTGGTGGCTCACACCTGTAATTTGAAGACTTTGGGAGGCCGAGGTGGGAGTACTCTTGAGCTCAGGAGTTCAAAACCAGCCTGGACAATAAAGTGAGATTCCCGTCCCTACACAAAATAAAAATAAAAAAATTATCCAGGCATGAAGGCACGTGCCTGTGATCCCAGCTACATGAGAGGCTGAAGTGGGACGATTGCTTCATATCAGGAGGTTGAGGATGCAGTGAGCCATGTTTGTGCCACTACACTCCAGCCTGGGAGACAGAACGAGACCCTGTCTCAAAAATAGAACAAAATAAAAATAAAACAAATAAATGCTACTATGCACTCTGTTGAGTATAAAACTCAAGCAATATCACTGAAACAGTGATTACTGTTACTTGAACTTTTGTCTAGATTGATGCTTCTTTTTATTAGCCCCACCCATTTCTCTCCTTCATCAGTGCTTCTTCAACTGAATGTGCATGGGAATCACCTGAGGAGCTCGTTAAAGAGCAGCTTCTGTTTCCAAGGAACTTGTTAAACAGCAGGTTCTGATTCTGTATGTCTGGGGTATGGCCTGAGAACTCCCCCGGCTTTTTTTTTCTTTTTAGATGGAGTCTCGCTCTAACGTCAGGCTGGAGTGCAGCAGCGCAATCTTGGCTTACCGCAACCTCTGCCTCCCAGGTTCAAGGGATTGTCATGCCTCAGCCTCCCGAGTAGCTGGGACTACAGGCGCCTGCCACCATGCGCAGCTAATTTTTGTATTTTTAGTAGAGATGGGGTTTCACCATGTTGGCCAGGATGGTCTTGATCTCTTGATCTCGTGATCCACCCGCCTCGGCCTCCCAAAGTGCTGGGATTATGGGCATGAGCCACTGTGCTCAGCCAAGAATCCCCATTTTTAATGAGGATGCTGATGGTGCTGCTGTGTGGACCACAGAGAATGGCTGACTCACATTGTTGTTGGCCATAATCAGACCACATTGGAATTCAGCCAATCAGAGCTTGGTAACTTCCAAAGCCCATATGGCTGCAAACAGCATTATTAGGACCTTCCATCAACACTTCCTAGCTAAAGTGACAGAGTTAAGCTGGTTCTTTATAAGGAGTATAAATCAGTTGGTTAGTGATGAAGCAGTTTATTCAGATGACAACCAAATCACACACAAATACACAGACACACACATACAAATCTATAAATGAGAGAGAATATAAAAAAAGGGCAGAAAGCTAGATTCAGATTGTGCAAAAACAAATACACAAGCACCTTAGCAGAAAGGCAACTTGCACCATATCAGATCTTATCAGCTTCAAGCAGACTCTGGAGAGGTGAGCAAGCTTTCTGAGTTAGGGTGGAATTTATCTGATAAAACTATGGTATTTCAATTTGATATTTCAATATGGTTTGTCACTGACATAGGATTGCAAAAGTAAGTTTGTAATTTTTTTACGTGAGCACATTAATTTGGACATTGTAAGGCCTTTCAGAAATGTTGATCATAGCCTTCAAGAGTGTTGTGTGTGCACAAAAAGGGATTTATTCAGGTTTACAAATTTCACAGTCAATTTATTTGAGTTACAAGTTATAATGCCTAGTCTTTCCTAAACCTTCTAAGTTCAGTCTAGAAACCTTATCATTCTCTTTTCTTTTTAAATTCTATTTTAAGTCTAGCAAATAATAGCAACCACTTTTAAAGGGCCTTTGGAAAACACTCGATCCTATTTACAAATTTAAACACCTTCATGCATTTTAAAATATAGTTAAAACTTGTAGCAAACTGCACTCAATTCCCTTCTTAATTACTTCAGTTGTCTCAATGAACAAATACATTCCCAAGTCTACAATAACTCTTTTAAATGTGATGAATTAAATTTCCATGGTGAAACTTCAGTTCTCTTAAAATGTTCCAACACTGTATATGATTTAGTTTTCATGAGCCTCAAGACAGTGACAAGAAAAAAAAAATAATTTTCAACTAAGATCACAAATTTACTCAGTTACACATTTTACAGAGATTTCCAAACCTTAGAAATTCTTTTAAACTTTATGAATGCATGGAATGTCAAATATGCACAGATTCTTTCTGCACCCCAAATATAAATCCTATAGTTTTGATTCTCTTAAGAGTCTCTGTACTTTCCCTAAATCCTCCTGGAGCTGAAAGATTCACCCTCCTACAGCTGATTGTTACATCCTAGTAACTGAGTCTGTGTACACTCTCAAGATTTGGGTTGCACCCTGACTAAATGCTTGTCAATAACCCTAATGGGCTACTTGAACCCTACTCACAGTTGCTATGTCCATGATGCCATACTTTTTGGGAGGTGCTCTCAAGGCCCCTGACCCTTAGTTTTAAGTCGTACACATTATTGATTCTTCTACATACACGTGGACATTTGTAGGTTGACAGCATAGATCACTTGAGATTTTGTATTTATCTGGTTCTTAAGATGTGTATTTTTCCCTCTAGCTCTAAAGACCTTTGCACTTAAAGGAATCCTAAGATAGATAGATAAATGTCGTTTCTATTTGCTAATGAAGGCCTTTGGAATCCGTGGAATCTTTCTAGAGGCTTTAATCAGATTTGGGTTTTGGGGCAGGATTTTCTTGTAGGTTGTGGTATTTTTCTTCCCTAAAGGCACATTGTGTCTGGCATCTCTCTTTTTGTGATATCAACAGGAAGATACCTTTTTATGAATACTCCAAATAATATTCAATTTTGGATACCTCAAATGGCTTTGCCCAAGTCACGAGCACCGATTTTGAGGTCATTTATTGACAAGAAGGTGTGATGTTGGTGATTAACAAGATAGTTCTTTATTCATTTAACAAATATATCTTGATTACCTGCTCTTTGCGGATAGGCAGTGGAGAATGAAACATGGCTCTTTTCCTTCTGTTGCTCCTTGCCTAGGGTTCCTCAACCTTGATGCTATTAATGTTTTAGGCTGGTAAGTCTTTGTTGTCCAGTGCCTTGAATGAGGTTTAGCAGCCTACAATCAGTGTCCTCTACCCACTAGATGCTAGCAGCACCACCTTGCCTCTTCCCTCTCCACAGTCTTGACAATCAAAAATGTCTCAGATATAGCCAAATATCTCTGGGAGGCAAAGTCACCACATTGAGAACCACTGTTCTAGTCAAATAAGGGAGAATAGATATTAACAAGTAAGCACAAATACAAATTCAGTAGGGGCTATTGGCTCATGCCTATAATCCTAGCACTTTGGGAGGCCAAGGCAGGAGGATCACCTGAGGTCAGGAGTTCGAGACCAGCCAGGCCAACGTGGTGAAACCCCGTCTCTACTAAAAATACAAAAATTAGCTGGGCGTGGTGGCAGGCGCCCATAATTGCAGCTACTTGGGAGGCTGAGGTGGAATAATTGCTTGAACCCTGGAGGCAGAGGTTGCAGTGAGCCGAGATTTCGCCATTGCATTTCAGCCCGGCCAACAGAGCAAAAACTCCATTTCAAAAATAAAAAGAAAAAAAAAAAAAAGAGAGAGAGAGAAAGAGACATGATGTGCTACTATGAGAAATCCTGGTGTCTTAGTCCATTCTGTCTGCTATAATAAAGTGCCATAGAGTGGATCTGGCCATCTTTCTTTTTGTGATGTTAGCAGCCAGGTGTTGCTCAAAGCCGAGATCTAGTCAATCCTTCTAAGTTCTTCTATTTGCTCATTCTAACTCTAATTTCATTACTCCTTTAGGATTATCTTTAATGCTTCTATAAGGAGCCACTTTGCTCATTGACACGTTAAATAGCCAGAGATCCAAGGTAAATCTGGACTTTCCGCAACTCATGGCCAACGTGGGCATTTCTGGTTTGCCTCTGGTCTATACTGGATATGGGCTGCTACAGTTTATGGCTTGTACTTAAGAAGTCCCACATGTCATGTCTGGGGCTCCTGGGTTTGGTGGGATTTCTGGGGGCTATCATGGCAGGCTTCTGTTTCCTCTGATTTCCCTGCACTGATTGGAACCCCCTGAACAGAGTGCTATAGACTCTGTTCCCTACTGAAGCAGCAGCAGGAGCCTGGGGGCAAGTCTCCAGGCATGTTAGTTTCCTAGCGCCACTGTAACAAAGGACCGCAAACTGGGTGGCTTAAACCAACACAAATTGATTCTCTCACAGTCCTGGAGGCCAGAAGTCTGGACAAGGTGTGAGGGAGGGACACACACTCTCTCTCTCTGAAGACAATAGGGTACAATCTGTTTCATGCTTCTCTCCCAGCTTCTGGTGCTTGCCAGAAATCCTTGGCATTCATTGGCTTGTGGCTGCATTATTCCAATCTCTGCCTCCATTTTTACGTGACCCTGGTGTCTGCGTCCCTTCTGCCCTCCCTTATGATATAACACCAATCATATTCAATTAAAGGCCCACCCTACTCCAGTACCACTTCATCTTAACCGCATCTACAAAGACCCAATTTCCAACTAAAGCCACATCCACATGTACCCTGGGCTAGGACCTCAGCATATCCTTTTGTTGGGTGGGGGAGCACAATTCAATCCCCAGGACCAGAGAACCAAGACAGTCAAGAGCAGTGGAGGTTCTTCCTGACAACAGGGTCATGCTGACCTTGGGGTGGTAACTGTGCTGGCAGAGAAGGCTTGGGCAGCAAGTAGTTTGATTTGCAGGGACAGAACCTCTTTCCCCAAAACAGTCTCCTCTGCTGTCACTGAAAATTATTGTCTCTTTGGAATTTTCAAAGTGCACCTGACTAGAAGTCAAAGGTAGGGACAGAGCCCACTTCAAGGGCTGCCGCCTGTGCAGTTGTACAGGGTCTGGTGCTCCAAAGGGCCCGTGCTTATTTTAGTGGCCTATTGTTACCATCTGGAAATTCTTGAGATATTTTTTGGAACAAGGGGTCCTGCATTTTCATTTTGCACTGCAGAATGTAGAGCACAAACTATGTACCTGCCCCTGGGTTGGGACATCAGGCAGGGGAGCTAAGGCAAAAGTCGAGCTCTGTTACAGTGTGGTTGGCCTGCAGCTGGCTTCTTGTCCATTTCTACTTCTGGGCCAGGGAAGTCGGACTGTACATTCCCGTGCAAGCCTAAAGCTGAGTCACAAACAGATCCAGGCTCTTCAATGTGCTTATCATGTAGAGCAAGTGTGAAAGTGGCTTGTGATTACACTTTGCTCAGGGATTGGCGTAGGGCTTGGCACCTCTTTTTTTTTTGAGATGGAGTTTCGCGATTGTTACCCAGGCTGGAGTGCAATGGCGCGATCTCGGCTCACCACAACCTCTGCCTCCTGGGTTCAAGCAATTCTCCTGCCTCAGCCTCCCGAGGAGCTGGGACTACAGGCGTGCACCACCATGCCCAGCTAATTTTTGTATTTTTAGTAGAGACGGGCTTTCACCTTGTTGACCAGGATGGTCTCGATCTCTTGACCTTGTGATCCACCCACCTCGGCCTCCCAAAGTGCTGGGATTATAGGAGTGAGCCACCATGCCCGGCCAGCACCTCTTAAATGATAAATAAACCCCTCTTGATTGTGAGGTGAAGTAAGGCAAATACTACCCAGATGGCTGTGTGATTCAATATTGTAAAGTCAGTTTTTTTAGGTGCCTATACCCCCACACCATCCTCTTCCATGGGGTGTAATATGATGCTTTTCAAACTAACAGCCCTGGGTGGGCATTTCAATGAGTTCCCCTGTGATGCTGTCACTGCTGGTCCACGAGCCATGCTGTGAGCAGAAAGAGTCCTAGAAACAGGTGCAGTGGCTAAAACCTGGAATCCCAGTACCTTGGTAGGCCAAGGTAGGCAGATCACTTGAGTCCAGGAGTTTGAGACCAGCCCGGACAACATAGTGAGACCCCATTTCTACAAAAAGTTAAAGGATTAGCCGAGCATGGTGGCTTGTGTCTGTGGTCCCAGTTACTCAGGAAGCTGAGAGGGGAGGGTTGCTTGAGCCCGGGAGGTTGAGGCTGCAGTGAGCCATGTTTGTGTCACTGTACTCCAGCCTAGGTGACAAAGTGAGACACTGTCTGAAAAAAGAAGAGAGAAAAAGAAAGAGTCACAGAAACAAAAAACAACTAGTTATAAAGTTAGGAGGTGGGATGGTTAATTTCATGTGTCAACTTGATTGGGCCACTGGGCCACGGGGTGCCCAGATATTTGGTCAAACATTACTCTGGGCGTGTGCGTGTGAGGGTGTTTGTGGATGACATAACATTTGAATTGTAGACTGAGGGACGTAGATTGCCTTCCCAGTTTTGGTGGGCCTTGCCTAATCAGATGAAGGACTGGCTAGAACACAAAGGCTGAGTAAGAGGCTGCTCCTGCTGTGTGACTGCTTGAGCTGGAATGTTGGGCTTTTCCTGCATCTGGACTCAAACTGAAACACTGGCTCTTCTTGGATCTCAAGCCTGCTCACTTTCAGACTGGAACTGACACCATCAGCTCTCCTGTTTTTCAGGCTATCAGACTTGGGCTGGAACTGTGCCATCATCAGCTCTCCAGCTTGCCAACTACAGATCCTGGGATTTGTCAGCTTCCATAAGTCCATGAGCCAATTCTTTATGATAACTCTCTCTCTCTCTCTCTCTCTCTCTCTCTCTCTCTCTCTCTCTCTCTCTCTCTCTCTCTCTCTCTCTGTGTGTGTGTGTGTGAGAGAGAGAGAGAAAGTTTGGAGATATATATTTATACACACACACACACACACACACACACACACACACACACACACACACACATATATATATGTATTCTATTGGCTCTGTTTTTCTGTACAGCCCTGATGAATACAGGAGATCAGATGGGATAGCTGGGCTTCAGTCTTATGGTTGATGCATTGTAGCACTTGCCAGGTCTTACTGGGCTAGTTTCTTAGATTCTCTGAGCCTCGTTTTCCCACTATAAAGTCTAGGCAGTATAAATGTTCTCATAAATTACACATTTGAGTCCAGGAGTTTGAGACAAGCCTGGGCAACATAGTGAGACTCCTTTTCTACAAAAAAGGTGTGGTGGTGGTGCATGCTTGTAGTCCCAGCAGGAGACTGAGGTGGGAGAATCATTTGAGCCTGGGAGTTGAGTTGGAGGCTGCAGAGAGCTGTGATCGCACCACTGCACTCCAGCCTAGGTAACAGAGCAAGGCCCTGTCTCAAAAAAACAATACAGATAAATTATACATATCTCGTAGGGTTTCTTGACTTGAGCACTGGTGTCGTTTGGGGTAGATCATTCTCTGTGGTGCTGAGCTGTTGCTGTGGGCACCGCAGGATGTGTGCCAGTATCTCTGGCCTTACCGACTAGATGCCAGGAGCACCACTCTCCCAGTTGTGCCAAGCAAACATGTCTTCAGGCATTACCAAATGTCCCCTGGGGAACACCATCACCCCCCAGTTGAGTTGCTGGTATATAACAATCATGTTGGGTGTGTTGCTTCAGGATCCAGTGAGGTTACCTGTGTCCAGAAATGGTTCATGCTGCAAGAGAGGCTAATTTTAATGCTAGTGTCACCAAATGAAAAACAAAGATTGCTCATTTGTGAGTGAGATAAATTTTCCTTCTTGTCTCTGCAAGCCTGAGACTTCTGAGCTGCTCTGCCTGGCTCATAAAGCAGGTCTGCAGTTTTAAGCATCTGTTTTTCCAAATACACAGGGGACCAGAGTCCTAATCCTGAATAAGAAAGAAATCAGCCAGGAGGAAGCATCTTGTAGTGTGCTGGCTCACGGCCGCTGCCTCCTCCTAAAATTATGGTCTGCTCGGAATACATTTTGAATTGGCCCCTTTACATTTTGTTGAACGGAACCCATGGGAAGGGAAGGAAAATAAGTAAAAGTGTTAGGTTGGAAGAGGAGACCTGGAGAGGAAGGAAGTGAGTGACTCCAAGTTTTCTAAGTTTGGGAGAGAAATTGGTCTACATTTTAAAAACTTCTGAGTTTTAATCACCCAGGCACAAATGCAGTGTCCCGAAAGCATGACAGCCATTTACTGATTCCGAGGATGATGTTGTTTTGTGATGCGCCCCCAGACACAGGGGAACGAAGCACTGAAACGAACCAAACGCAGACTGGCTGGTTTATCCACACAGCTGACGCTTTGGGAATTCCCTGCATGCCTTTGGAGTGGAAGATTAGGACATGAGAAAAACCTAAACTTTCAAACTGGATGCATCTACACAAATCAAGGAAGTCCCAGTTGAGAAAACTGCTCCCCGTCCACACACGAAATCTAAACAGTGACTTTTTTGAATATGAGTCAAATAAGTGTCTAAAGTTTATGTCTTTACATAAAGCCATGAAATAAAACACCAAGAAATAACCTCACCCTGTCCCTATTCCAACTTCTGAGCCTGGGGAGAGGTCCCCTTAGGGATCTTTGCAACTCCCCCTTCCTTTGATGCCCCTAAACCAGCAAGACAGGAATGAACAAGAACAACATCTTCTAATCTCCTCCACTGCTTGTGGATTTGCATTATTTAAATCTATGAGAAACACCCATAATTGAGTAATTATTCCAGCATTTAAAGAATGCCAAACAATGAACCATTTCTTCTTCAGACCTAATCCAGCCCATTTCCGTTTTCCTCTTAGCACAATGTGTAGAATTACCCAACTTGCCGCTTCCTAGAACACTTGATTGTTTATACAAGGTAGGCAAGCCTTCTCTGGCGATATTTATTTTTCTCATTTTACACTTGGTGATTGTACCCTTCACAGATTTTCCTTTTCTAGACATTTATCAACTACTGAATGTGTATAGGTCCCATTTTTTACTTTCCTTTTTACAAATAAAGCTTATCCTTTAGGGGAGGGCTGGGGAGAGAAGGCAGAATCTAATAGTAAACATCTTCAGACTCTCTCTTTGTTGGCATTACTCCTTAACCATCATTTTAAGGAAAGTATTCTGCGAGTTAGAGACCAGTGCATTTTAATAGCTTCAGAAAGGGGATTTCCCTGAGGGTCTGGGAGGAGAACAAAAGCATTTGCATCTCCTTTCCCCAGAGCCTAAGTGGATTTTTCCTGAACTGCTTTTCCATGTGAAGTCTTGGTGGGAGGATGGAGCACTACAATGTTCATGCTTTTGCTGTTGGCAGGGCTGTGGTTTTAATGTGGAGGAAATAAAGAATGTAGAATTGTGCATTCAGTTGGGACTCAAGACTCCTTCACCCTGCCGTGTTTCGTGTGTGCATGTGGTTTTTAGTCCAATATGGAAAGCCTCGCTTGACTCTAAGAAAGACAGGCCTTATTCTCTATCTCTAACAATTCACACACGCGCGCGTGTGCGCGCGCGCACACACACACACACACAGAGAGAGAGAGAGAGAGAGAGAGAGAAGAGACAGAGAGAGAGAGATTTCCCGATTTATGGCAAAGCTGGGGGGGGGGCAGAGAGAGAGAGAGAGAGAGAGAGAGAGAGAGAGAGAGAGAGAGAGGGAGGGGGGGGGATTTCCCGATTTATGGCAAAGCTGGGAAGTCAAGAGTCCCTTCATCCCCCCTACCAACTTCTCTTCCTTCGCATCTCCATTCACAAGTCTTTAGGGACGATCAGCAGACGCCTGGGGCTAACATTGCTCACAAGTGGAGAAGGACTAATGCTGTAATAAAGAGGTCTTGGTCACCCTAAGTGCTGGCCTCTTCCTCTCTGGTTCAGCCCCTTTTAGGAAGAGAAATGCAATAGCCTCACTCCTGTTCTCTCAGGCAGAGAGCATCCAGTGGCAGTGGGTGGGCATGTGGATTAAGCTTTCTCAGTGAGGGTCTCCAATCTCTCTTCTTTGGCATGCCATGTCACACTCCTTTGGCCTCTATTAATGTGCAACTGACAGCAGGAATGCCTCTAGATGTTATGGTGATTAAATGAGCTCGTATTTGCTAAGTGCTTAGATGACAGCAAGTCTGCAGGAGCCTATCTTAGGTCAGGCTCTTTAGAAAGGGTGCCTGAGATGGGGGTTCTTGAGTGAGCAGCTGGTTGGAGCCAGGCTTACATGGGTAAGGGAGGTGGGATCGGGCCGGGCAGTAGCTGGCAGAGCTGTGATTTTGGGAGAAGTCCAGCCTCAGCCTGATCCCATGGGGAGCTTTGAGGTGTCAAGGGCCTTTGAGTTTGTCCCACCAAGGCAAGGAAACTGCACGGTCAGCTCCTGGGGGTGGGTGTAACCTCTCAGACATCTGTTAGTGAAGGGTCGTCCTCATGATCCTCCACAAGAAGGGAGCCTGCAGCTCTACAAGTAAATAATTTCATGACAGCAGCTCCATGTGCCAAGGGGCAAGAGCTCAGAACTTGGGAATCTGAACACCTGAGCCTCAGTTTCCTCATCTGAGCCATCTTCCCTTTGGTCTCACAAAGCCTCCCATGAGTCCCCATATTGAGGCTGGCACTCTGGCTTCATTTGTGGACAAGTCACAATTGTATTATCAGGGCCTATTTCTGTGTTTAGTCCCTGAGGGAGTGCAGGCTGGAGCACAGACTGTCCCCTTCTCTGCAGCATCCCCACACCCAGCACAGTGTCTGCAAATGCGAAGTCCACACATATTTGCTGCCTGCCTGAACCGGTAGAGCTCTTTCACCTTAAGCGAAGACTCCTCGGCACTGGCCTCTTTGAGCTCCTAATTCGATGCAGCTTCCCCTGCCCCTTGCTCTACTTGATGCTTTTTTCATCTTGCCTTTTCTTCTGAGTCCTTCGATGTGTGGTGTATGTGTTCTTCTCTTTCCACCGTCTCTCTGCAGAAGTCTGTTTCACTCCAATATGCTCCATCCCCATTCAAAGTACTTTCGAGTGATAGATTTATGTCCAGATTTGTGAGATTCTAAAAGGGCCAGGGAGGGTGGAAATGAAGCTTCAGAACGGCCATGTTGGGTGGTAAGGTAAGAAGGCAGTGGCAGCCCCACTGGCAAGAAACCATGCCAATTGGAAGGGAAGATGTCAGAGCAGGGACACTCAGCACTTGGGGCATTCCCTGGCACATGCGACATCACAAAGTATTTGCTTTTTTATGGTCTCCTCTTTCCCCTGGACATGTAATAATTGTGCATGTTTAACTAAAAGGACTCATGGGGTGGAATTTCTGACATAGAACATTCAGGTAGGGGTAGATACTTGGGGAGCAAGAAAGTTTCTGTGTTGTAGTGGGAGGAGGGGGAGAAAAGACCTTCCTTGGATAGTTTCTTGGACGTTGCTATACCTTCACATTTTTTTTTTTTTAGATAGGGTCTCTGTTCTGATGCCCAGGCTGGAGTGCAGTGGTTCAAACTTGGCTCACTGCAGCCTCGACCTCCCCGACTCAAGTGATCCTCCCAACTCAGCCTCCCAAAGTGTTGGGATTACAGGTGTGAGCCCTTCAGAACATGGCCGTTCTGAAGCTGCATTTACACCCTCTCTGCATTGGGATTACAGGTGTGAGCCACCGGTCCCAGCCTCAAATTCTTCTTCTTCTTCTTTTTTGAGTCGGAGTCTGTTGCCCAGGCTCTGTTGCCCAGGCTGGAGTGAAGTGGCAATCTTGGCCCACTGCAACCTCCGCCTCCCAGGTTCAAGAGATTCTCCTGCCTCAGCTTCCAGAGTAGCTGGGACTACAGGAGCGCGCCACCATGCCCGGCTAATTTTTGTATTTTTAGTAGAGACAGGGCTTCATCAAGCTGGCCACGCTGGTCTCGAACTCATGACCTTATGATCCGCCCGCCTCGGCCTCCCAAAGTGCTAAGATTACAGGCGTGAGCTACCGCGCCCTGTCCATTCTTCTTTTTTAAACAAAATTTACCCTCATAAAAGTGATAAAATGGTAACATTTTACAAAAAATTGGAAGACAATGTTTAAAAATCCAGCAAAAGGAATGCGAACTCTTGTGAGCATTTCGGGACATTTTCCTCCAGTGTCTTCCCCTAAGTATCTGGATTCTAATCAGGCTCTACCAGATATTTTTGTATCACTGTAACTGTTTAAAAATCTCCCGATACGGTCTCGCATTTCCTGGCATAACGTGCTGCGGCTGCAGCCGAAGTAGGTGGGCGGGGGGGTTTAGAGCAAGACACGGCTCTAACTCTGGAGCTTGAGCTCCAGCTGGGAGCCTGTGAAACATTAATTAGTTGCTGTCTATGCTGAAAGCTTCAGGAGTCGGTCGGCTTCCTCCCTAGCAATGCTCTACCTGGGTCTCTGCTCAATCAGACCCCACAAACAGGATGAAGACTCCGGGAAGGTCAAGGAGCTCCCGCCTATTGTGGGGACCCAGGTCTGCCCTTTTGGGGCTGTCCTGGCGGGGACGCGAAGTGGCCACCTGTCCAGCTGCCCGCTTCTAGTGGCGTCCTCCCTGCGCCGCCCGAAAGGACCAGGAGCAACTCCGCAGCTCCCTCGGCCCCGCCTTCAGGGGCTTTTCCCACCTTCGCGGGACCAGACCCGCTGTGTGGGAGACCCAGGGCGCAGCCTCCCCCCAAGTGGGCAGAGGGTCTCCCCAGACAGCCAGAGTCCGGGAGCGGGTGAAGGGAGGGGACTGCCCGCTCTCTCGGGAATTGTTTGCGCCCGAGGAGTCACCCCAGGCAGGCCGCGCCCGCAGTCCGGGTGGGGCGTCGTCCTCCCCGCCCACCTTCCTCTCCGCCGGGGCCCGGGGGCGGACTGACGCGGCGGCGCCCATCCTGGCCCCCGTGCGGTTTCCCGAGGCCAGAGGAAGGTGGTGCAGCGGGAGGGAGAGAGGGAGGAGCGTGCGGAGAGGGAGGACGACAGAGGGGGAGGAGCAGGCGGAGGGGTGGGGGTGGGGTGCGGTCGAGGAGCTGAGCGCCGAGGAAGACCCCGAGGGAGACTGGGGGCGGAGCAGTCAGCGACCGGGAGCCGCGGAGGACGCGAGGCCGGGGAGGCGGAGCAGCGAGAGTGGGTGGAGAAGCGGAGGCGGCGAGAGGAGCAGGAGCCTCCGTGGGAGATTCGGGAGGAGCCGCCGGCAGGGGAGGAGCCTCCGGGGCTGGGTGAGAACGGGGCGGGGAAGACGGAGGCGGGGCTTGCGCACGCCCCGCCCCCTCCCGCCTGAGCCGCGCTGAGGAACGAAGATGGCCGGGCGCACCGCGGGAACGGAGGGGCGGCCGGCAGCTGCGGCAGCGGCGGCTCCTGGGCTGTGACTTCGCGCGCCGCGGCCACCCGGGCTACCCGAACGGAGTGGGCGGCACGGGCAGCGGCTCGCAAGGGCGGGCGGGGGGGCGCCGGTGCACGGGCGCCGGGCGGAGGATGCGCCAGGAGCGGCGGGCGGCTCCCCGCGGCCGCCCCCGCGCCCCGGGCGCCGGGCCTTAGTACTGGCGGAGGAGGCTGCGCGCGCGGGACGGCCGGGCGGCGGCGGGGCCCGCGCCGTCATGCCTTGGCTGAGCGGAGGTCGGCGGCGACGGCGGGGACAGCCGCGGGAGGCCCCGCGGGAGCCGCCGCCGTCCGCGCAGCCCCAGCGGGAACCGCCGCCGCCGGCGCCCCCTGCCGCGGTCCCCACGACCCCCGCCCCCTCCGCGCCGCCGCCGCGGGTCCGGGAGAGCGCCGAGCTGCCGCTGCCGGCCGGCTGGGAGGAGGCGCGAGACTACGACGGCCGCGTCTTCTATATTGACCACAACACGCGCCAGACGTCGTGGATCGACCCCCGCGACCGGTAAGCGGGCCGGCTGGGGGCGCCAGACCCGGCGCGGGCGCTACGACCCGGGCCGCCGGCTGGCGCCACCGCGGATGCGCTGGGGACACGCCCCGCCCAGCGCGGGGCCGCGGAGAGCCCCCGGGCCCGGGCAGAGTTCGGAGCGCCTCCATCCCCAGGACCGGGGGACTCCCTGGAGTTCCCCGGTCCTGGCTAAGATCGAGGCGCCCCCATCCCTTGGGCCCAGGGAGAGGATCGGAGACACCAGGAGGCCCTCGGGGCTAGGTGAAGATCTTTGGTTCCCGGGGCCCGGGAGAGGATCCGCCCCGCAATACCCCGACTTCCAGGGCTCTGACCAAGAATGGAGGTGCCCCCGCTCCAGGCCTCGAGTCCTCTGAGCGCCGAGGCCAGCCACCTCCCGGTTCCCCGCTGCTGGGCGGACCCTCTGATTTGGTTCCCTCACGTCACCCGCTGTCCGGCGCCTGGGAACTGGGCGCCTGGAATTTCCTCTCCAAGGGCTGACAGATGGCCCTCTTTTCCTTTCTCTGTGGTAGCCTCGCCCATCCCAGTCCCGGGCGTCTGCTGCCCACTGCCCGGGCTCTGGCTCTGCAGGTGTTCCCAGACCCGCGGTGGCGAGATGAGCTGTCACCTTGGATCACAAACGTGCGCCCCAGCTTTGGTGTGCGGGTTCCCTGTGTGGCGGGCTCAGGCTGGTTTCCATCCAAAACCTAATGCCAGATGGGCCCTTGAGGGATTCCCAACCCTTTTGGAGTTGGAGAAGTCTCTTCCCAAACTCTGTTGGTTGCTCTTTAGCGCCTTGAAACTCGTGAGTTAAAACTCTGTTTGAAATAGCCTTCTGTACTGCAGCCAGAATGCAATATGATTAGTCCCATATGCTTTTGGAATAAACGAAAAACAAGAGTTGTATTTTAAGTTTCCTTTTTGTGCAAGATATGCATGGGGTCCAAAGCTGTCTTATTCACGTATAAAAACACAATCAAGTAAAAACGGATTCTTCTGAAAGCACTACCAGATCTCATTTAATTTCATGTAATGAAGCTTTTCCTTAACTTTTTGCTTGATCGTCTACTGGTTTCGATTGTTCATCTGCTTTTACAGATACGTATTTTGTGTGGAATTGGGAATTCTGTGGACACCAAGTGTTTCCACAGGTTTTCTGATGTGTTGCTCTTTCTAGAGCAACTCTCCTCCCAGGGCCTGAGTGCCAAAAAGGAAACAACACCACAGGCTTCACAGTGATTTGAAGACTTGCAAAGGCCCAGTGTGGTGACATTGTGCCTGCTTCCTCCTACCTGCACAGGGCAGGCAGCCTGCATGGCACTGGCGTTTGAAAATAAACTTTTGAGGAGAAAAGCTGCTGAATTGTTTGAAGATTTCTGAGTTCAAGCAGGGAAAAACAAAAGAAAGCAAAACAAAAAGGTCGTGGTTCCCTAACATTCTCACTGAATGTTGCAGACCTCTGGCCTGTATCAATCCTGGTACAATTTTATGGGTTAAAAAGATGCTTACTTATTTTGAAAATCAGGTGAGATCATGTTATAATTTTAACCAAAGGCTAGAGCCCCAGCTGTTTGATCAAGCCTTGGATGGTTCTGGAATTGGTAAAACTGCTTGGAATGCAGCGCCCTTTTATACCGTATGTATGTTAAAAGCCTAAACAACTGGAAAATGAACCAATTAAAAATAGTGTTTTGCTTAGAAAAGGCTAAGGCTCACTTTCTGAGGGTAATATAAAACAGTTGTGCTTATATTGGAGTGGAGATTGATGCTGAAAGGTATCAATGTGGGGGTTTTTCTTTTAATGGTACAACCTGTGACAAACGTGAGCGGACCATACAGAAATCAGCTTGGAGAATCTTGTTTTCCATGTATTTCAGACACATTTCCTATATTCCTTTTTTCCAGAAATCAGTTTGTTACTGAATAACATTTTTCACTTTTTTCGGATAATCTCTTATGTTATAGGTTTTTAAAAAAATCTCCGTTCTAATGCTAAAAGTGTCAATTGAGTGAACAAAAATGGATATTTTACCTTTTTTTTTGTAAAGTAAAAACGTGTGTACTTTTATGAGATGTTGTTTTTATAGTGAGTAAAAATTCAGCAGGGGACAGCTTGAACTTCAGCTCCCATAATACCTTGCCCGAAATATGTATGGAATGTTCAGCAAGCCACAAACATTTAAGTGGAGTCGGCTGAAGGCTGTAATAGTCATTCTTCTTCCTCTTTCAAAACAGAACCTGGCCGAGTTTTATAGGTGGCGGGTTACCCTTTAAAGTTGTAATTAACTTTTATTATATGGGAAGAACTGTATGTCAGAGGGCAGTGTTTTCTCTATGTGCATCTGACAGTTAAAACCCTTTTTGAGTCGCATTTGAGTCACACAATTGGAAAATGGTATTCAAGAAATATGAGGACTTTCACCAAAGAGCTTCTACATAGAGACCCGACAGGAGAAAAGCAAATAAATAATAGCTTTTTATTCTTTTTAAGAAAATAAAACTATGGTGGAATAAATGAATGTAGTAGGTTAAGTGAAAATTGTTGACTTTAAACATCATTTCGTATAAACTTTAGTAAAAACTGTATGGCATAAAATATGGTCCAACGGTTGTAAACAAAATCTCTTCTCGAGTTTTATAGTAATTCCATTCAGTGTTGTGTTTAACATTTGATATTGCCAGCTCAGAGCATGTAGGTGAAATTACTGGGACTCTGTTTTTTAAAGTTACAACAAAGAAGATACAAGCCTAAGGAGAAATCTACGGATGTGGCTACAGATATATACACAATCTCAATATATTAAAAACTTTATTTTTTAGTTTGATTATAAGCCTACCTTCGGTTGGCTGGGTGTGGTGGCTCACGCCTATAATCCCAGCACTTCGGGAGGCTGAGGTGGGAGGATCACTTGAGATCAGTTCAAGACCAGCCTGGCCAACATGGTGAAACCCCGTCTCTACTAAAAATACAAAAATTAGCCAGGCGTAGTGGTGTGCGCCTGTAGTCTCAGCTAGTTGGGAGGCTGAGGCAGGAGAATTGCTTGAGCTTGGGAGGCAGAGGTTGCAGTGTGCTGAGATCGTGCCTCTGTACTTCAGCCTGGGTGACAGGGTGAGACTGTTTCAAAAAACAAACAAACAAAAAAACCTACATGCGATTTAAATTATTTCTATAGATTGATACTGTGCATATAATTTTCATAGTTTACTGGGAATCATACCCTAAAACTTTGTTAAAAACTACAAAGTTAGGCCAGGCGTTCTGGTACATGCCTGTGGTCCCAGCACTTTGGGAGGCCCAGGTGGCAAGATTGCCTGAGTCCAGGAGTTGGAGACCAACCTTTGCAACATAGGGAGACTCTGTCTCTACAAACAAATAAAATAGTTACCTGGGCGGAGTAGTGTGTGCCTATTTTCCCAGCTACTCAGGAGGCTGAAGTGGGAGGATTGCTTGAGCGGGGGAAATCCAGGCTGCAGTGAGCCATGATCGTGCCACTGCACTCCAGCCTGGGCAACAGAGTGACACCTTGTCTCAAAAAACAAACAAAAAACCCACACTAAAAAAACAAACTACAAAGTTAACTTATTTCTATGGCTGGTAATTTTCTTGCTTGAATCTTGTGTGGTTTACATTAGTGGCACACTAACATATTAACTGAATATATTAACTCAGAGTACCCTGACCACTTTATGAAAAGGTATTTACCATTTGGGCAGAAAATATGGGAAGAACATTTTTGCCTCCTTTGTAAAGATTCACTGTCTTTGACAGTTGTGTTTACATGTGTGTCTTGCAGGGTTGTTTGGGAATTATCCTATAGATGGACTGAGTGGCTAAAACCTCATGTTCCATTTCCTGTAGCCCAGGTGGAGTTGTACAGTACTGGAAATGCCAGCTGTGGGCAGTTTAAGTATAGTGGACAATATCACATTTGAGATCAAAGTGTAAATAATCATGTGGATGGCGGAAGAGCAAGATCATGTCATAGCATAAGCTCTTGGGGACCCATTTGCTCACCAGATGGGATTTGACCTGTGCTACATGGAAGAATTCTGTGATATCTTAAAAGTCCTCTGAACAGGCTTTTGCTTTAAGGGGAAAACAATCCATGGCTCTGGAATTTGCTAGGTTGGATCCCCATTTAACAGCCAAATAACATCATTGCTACCTTCTTGGAACCTTTATTTAGTTATTCAGTATTAACTAATAGGAGGTTGACTATATTTATCCCACAGAGTCTATTTCTGGATTATATAAACTGTCCTGGTTGAGCTTTCTGATAAACAGGTAATGATTTCTCCCTTTTTCTTTTTTTTTTAAGGTTATAGATAGTGTTTGTATGAACATGGGGAGCATCTTCTTTTTAAGGCTGTAAGGGCTCAGTCCCTGAAAGAAGTGTCTCTTGTTTCTATTAAGATCATCAACCCCCATTTTTTGGTCTAATGTCTTTCTTTTCCTTTCCTTCCTTTTTCTTTGTTTTTGAAAGAAAAGTGAAAGGAAAAGTAATTCATTTCCAAAAATAGCTCCCAGATATTTGGAAATCTCCAAGTTTCCTTCTCTTTCCTTTCACTCTGATTTGGGAAGTGGAAATAATGCATATCACCATCTCTGGTTAGGTTCTACTTCAGGAGCCCATGGGTCAGCGACATGTTCATGGTCATTTGGTCAGCCTACGGTAGGCTTCTTGACTTCCAGCCCAGATCCTTTTGCTAATGGTGTCTGTCTTTCCCATAAATTTAATAAAGCGAATCTGATGGAATAAAAGCAAAGTTAAATTCTACTGAATTCAGTTATCCCCATTTAAATCTAATAAAGTGAAGCAATATTTATGGAGATTCTTGGCCTTCTGTATGCAGGGACAGTATGTGGAGACCAAGCTGGTCTGAGAGGTGGCAGACAGACACATGAAATGAAGACAACAATGGTTGCAAGGCATCCTAGGACTGATTCAATTTCTCGGATAATGATCACTTTCGAGAACAGGAGGGCTCACTTGAGCCTAGGGTTGTCTTTGTCTTTGCGCATCCTTCTCCTGGGTAAGGGCTTCTAGTGATTTTCCAGCAGTAGAAAAGCAAGATCATCTATAGGGTGATCCACTCAGTCCATCTATAGGATGATACCCACACAGCCCTGCAAAACGCATTTGTAAACACAGCTGTCAAAGACAGTGAATCTTTACAAAGGAGGCAAAAATGTTCTTCTTGCCATATTTTCTGTTCAATGGTAAATACTTTTTTTTTTTTTTGAGACAGAGTCTTACTCTTGCCCAGGCTGGAGTGCAGTGATGTGATCTTGGCTCACTGCAACCTCCCGCTTACGGGTTAAAGCAATTCTCCTGCCTCAGCCTCCTAAGTAGCTGGGATTCCAGGTGTGTACCACCACACCTGGCTAATTTTTGTATTTTTAGTAGAAATGGGGTTTCTCCATGTTGGCCAGGCTTGTCTCGAACTCCTGACCTCAGGTGATCCACCCACCTCAGCCTTCCAAAGTGTCAGGATTACAGGTGTGAGCCACCGCACCCAACTGGTAAATAGCTTTTCATACAGTGGTCAAGGTATACTGAGTTAATATATTCAGTTAATATATTAGTGTGCCACTAACGTAAACCACACAAGACTCATGCAGGGAAACTACCAGCCATAGAAATGATAAGTTAACTTTGTAATTTGGTTTTTGTTTTTTTGGTGTGAACTTTTTTTTTTTTTTTTTTGAAAAACAAGATCTGGGCAAGATAAGGGGGAACAGGAGAAAAGTGCTGACCTTGAAGTGCTGGGCGTGTTCTGAATAAATGAGGGAATGAGTCAACTTGACTGACCCAGAGCTGTCATGTAAGGGAGGTAACACTAAGACCAGAGCATGCAGCTCAGAGTCCCACAGCTTTGGGGCTGGAAGAGCTAGGATCATCTTGTTCAAATCTTCTTTTCTACTTGACAGCCACAGCCAAGGGGTGTGTTCTGCCGGCCATTAGAAGGGCAAGTGACTTTTTAGCTGGGTCTTCTGACCCGTTTGGGTGCTCTTTCCAGAATGCCACCCAGCTACCCAATCCACACCCATTTTTAAGCATCCTGCCTCTGTTCATTCATTCATTCATTCATTCAACAAGTGTTCATTTGTTGCACAATTTCTGAGTCTAAGGCACACTTCCAGGGTTTGGGACTCCAGTGTTGAGCAACACCAGACAGGCTGCCATGGGGCTTACCTTGTGCTTGTGTCCTTTTCCACGAGGCCTCACCATGCTGTTCCTGCCTGCAGGTTTCTCCCTGTAGGGATCCCTTGGCTCTGTGATTGTAATGGACACGTGCAGAGTACTCTAGGCTTTGCATGGATGTTTTCTTTCTTTTTTCCTTTATCAGCTTTTTCAGTTTTAATTGCATGAATCTTTTCATCGAAAGCCCATGATGGCTGCGTGAGGTATAGGCAATAGTGATAAAACTGGGGCCAAGGGAGATTGACTTAGTGGCCTCACTTCCTATAGCCAATGAGATCAGCATCTGTTCCACTTTGGAGTTGAGCCAGGTCCTCTGTCTGTTCTTGACCCTCCTTTGGCTAGGTAACTGCGTGCCCCTTGCACCTTGCTATACCCACTAGTTAATTTGATCTTGAGTTCATTATTGTTTGATATTTAATCCTTCCTGTGGTATAGTGTCCCCTCAAAGATGTCCACGTTGTAGTCCCTGAAGCCTATTAATAAGTAACCTTCCATGGCAAAAGATACTTTGCAGATGTGATTAAGGTAAGAATCTTGAGATAGGGAGATGATCCTGGATTATGTGGGTGGGCCCACAAGCACCCTTACTAGAGGGAGGGAGGAGGGCGAGGTCAGAGTCAGAGATGAAGATGTGACAACGGAAGCAGAGGTTGGAGTCAAGTGGCCATGAACCAAGGGATGCAGGCGGTCTCTAGACGCTGGAAAAGGCACGGAAATGGACTGTTCCCTGGAGCCTGCAGATGGAACGCAGACCTGCTGTTACCTTGATTTTTGCCAAGTGAGACTGACTTTGGATTCCTGACTTCCAGAACTGTAAGATAATAAATTTTTGTTGTTTTAAACAAACTTGTGGCAATTTGTTACAGCATCGGTAAAAATCTTACCCCCCACATGCATTGTCATCTTAGTGAGAATGGAAGCATCTGGTCAGCTCAGTGTCTGTATGACAACCACAGCAGCTGACGTTTATGACGTGCTTAGGCAGGTACTGTGTGAAGCATTTTACACCTTTTTTCTCTCTCTGGCTTCGCATAATATTCCGAGAGAGTCCTTGTTTCTTGTGCAAGCATGGAATGTCACTCATATTGGGACTCGCATCAGATGTGCTGTACCAAACATATCTGATGAGCTAGCCAAATATGGGGGCAGGGAGACGTAGGCTTTCTGAGAGAAGAGGCCAGTTGGAAATTATTGGAGGTTTTCTCAGGTGGTCACAGGCCTGAGCTAGAGTGATCAGGGGCACTCAGACTGGAAAAGGCAGGAATTGTGTCAGAGACATTGTGAAGTAAACTCAGTGCAGAAGATTTAGCTAATGCTTGAACGAAGGCAGATGAAATTAGGAGGGCGGCAAAGGAGTCTCACTGGCACCTAAGGAGGAGCAGGGACTCATTGAGGGCAACTGAAAAGCCTTCTTTCTATTAACCCCACTCAGAAGCTTTCTTTCTTTTTTTTTTAAGTATACAACAGAATATTTTATTAGAGATGCTTGTAAGACATTCATTTATTGCACAGGTAAGTAAACAGAAAATACGGATATGCTTACATAGAAAGAAATTGGTCAATATCCAAATGTGACACTATCTATGTCATTTTGCTCTGGACATTAAAAAAGTTGATTGCAAATGAGAAATTGGTGCCATGTAGGAGCTTACTGAGTGGGGCACAGAAAGACACATACCATATGATCTCACTTATATGTGGAATCTGAAAAAATCCAGCTAACAAGTATAGAGTAGAATGTTACTTGTCAGGGGCTGTGGGTGGTGGTGGGGGTGATGTTGATCAAAAGGTACAAAGCTCCAAGTTAGACAAGAGGAATAAATTCAAAAGATCTAGAGCATAACATGGTGACTATAATTAACTATATTGTATATTTAAAAATTGCTAAGAGAGTAGATTTTAAGGGTTCTTGCCACAAAAAAGTGATATATATGTGAAGTAATACATATGTTAGTTGGTTTGATTTAGACATTCCACAATGTCTACACAAAACATTGTGCACAATAAATATATACAATTCTAATTTGTTATTTAAAAGATTTAATAAAAGTGACATTAAAACATACACAGAAAAAAAAGAAAAGGAACAGTTTAGTGAGTGGCACTAGGGCTCCTGGGAAGATGCAAGGGTAGGCATCAACTGCCTGGAGGCTGAGCTCTCCTTTGCGTCAGCAAAGGCATCATGTTAATAAACATGATATATAACATGGCATAACCATGTTAATGGTTATAGTGGGTTCCTGCAAGATTTTATGTAAAAACAGAGCCACGCTGCATATGGAAGCTGAAAAAGAAAGAGAGAAAGAGAAAGAGAGAGGAAGCGAGAAAGGAAAAGACAGGAAGGAAGGAAGAAGGAAGGGAGGGAGGGAGGAAGAAAGGAAAAGATACCATGATACCATTGCTTTGGCATTGCTTCCTGATAGGACCTTCCCAGCTTGTCTACCCTAGAGTGCTATAGGCAATAGGTAGGTGATGAAACTTTCACTGGTTACGTAGAGAAGCATGTTGTGTTGGTCAAGTTACTGTATTGCTGATGAGCAATGTCCTAAAAGGTGTCCAAACTAAGAAAATGTTATTTTTATTTTATTTTATTTTTGGAGACAGGGTCTTGCTCTGTTGCCCAGGCTGTGGACTGCAGTGGCATGATTATAGCTCACTGCAGCCTCCAACTCATGGGCTCAAGCAATCCTGTACGTGACCCTGGTCTAAAGTAACCCTGGCGGTGGGTTAATTCCTTGTTGTTGGGGCTGTCATATGTAGCATAGCATGTTTAGCAGCATCCCTGGCCTGTCCCCACTGGATCTAGATATTAGTAGCAAACTCCCCCACCCTCAGATGTCTCGAAAATGTCTCTACACATTGCCAAATGACCCCTGGGGTAGGCAGCATCCCTTGGCTGAGAACTGCTGAGCTACTTCTATCTACCTGGTTACAATGCTTCATCTTTAGCAGCTGAATTTGTTTCATACCTCTTGTCAGTTCCTGAGATACTGTGCAATGGAGGCCTGTTTCTGTGTTTCCATGAACAAATGTCAAACATATTTATATGAAAAACCCTGAACCAGTATATGAAACTGGGACCATATATTACTCTGAGTGTATTCTTCAATTCTTGGAATATTCTCAACTGATAGGTATTTACTGACTGTCAGGAATATACATACATGCAGTGGAACAGAAAATGCATCTGTTCACACTTCAGTGTTCAGCAGTCTGGAGAGCTGGCTGTTTGAGTGTTGTGTGTGTGTGTGTGTGTGTGTGCGCGCACGCACGGTGTTTGTGTGTGGAGGGAGAGATCGGGCTGCCTCAGATGGTCTGAGCCATTCAGTGCCCCAAGCCACTGGGTTCCCCATTCTGTGGAGGAAGAAGGGGTGAGAAGAGTGGAGTGCTTCAGCCTTTGCTCAGAATCTAGAAATGCAGAGCAAGGACATCTTGAAAGCCTGCTTATGGAGCTGTGGGATCTTCAGCATTTTTCATCTGCAGGGTTCTATTTTAATTTCTTTAAAGCGGAAGGGACTGAGGGAGAGCATGAGGAGGAGGGCGGGATGTTGATGTTGAAAGTGAGCTGGGGAGATGGCTGCACCAAGCCTGGGGTGACCAGCCCTGCGGTGACAGTGGGTGGATCTTTGAGGCAGGCGGGAAGTGCCCCAAGCAGCTTCTCTACCCGAGGCTCCATGCTCAGGAGAGAGAGCATCTACTAGGTTGGGCGTGATGTTTCCAGGTGGCCTGGAGCTTGGCCTGGAGCTTGGCCAGGAAACCACGTAGTCACTGCAGGAGACGTGGTTTTTCTGCCACTTAGAGCTCTGTCCTGTGCATAGGTACCTATCTCCAGCATGGGGGAATCCTTGGAGTATGGAGTCAACTGGATTTGCCCTGAAAATTATCCCCATTAAAAAAAAAAATTGAGATATAATCCACATACTATAAAATTTACCTTGGGCACGTGGCTCATACCTCTAATCCTAGCAGTTTGGGAGGCCGAGATGGGGAGATCACTTGAGGTCAGGAGTTTAAAACCAGCCTGGCCAACATGGTGAAACCCTGTCCCTGTTAAAAAAAATACTTAAAAATTGGCTGGGCATGGTGGCAGGCAACTGTAATCCCAGCTACTCGGGAGGCTGAGGCAGGAGAATCACTTGAACCTGGGAGGCGGTGGTTGCAGTGAGCTGAAATTGCACTCCGGTCTGGATGACACAATGAGACCCCATCTCAAAAAAATTAAAAAAAAAGTGTGCAGTTTAGTGGGTTTCGGCATATTCACCAGATTGTGCAACCATCAGCCCTATGTAGTTCTGAATACTCCCTAAAGAAGCCCCGTGTTCATTAGCAGTCAGTCCCCATGCCCCAGCCCCTGGCAACCACTAATCTGCTTTACGTCTCTATAGATTTGCCTATGTCATACATTTCACAGGGCTCTCCCTGTATATTTCTTTGCAACTTCCTATGAATCTGTAATGATTCCAAAATAAAAAGTAAAAAAGAGATTGAGAATGAAGGAACCAAGCAGAGATCTAGTTACTTATAGCTTCAAAATAAATTTAAATTATCTTTAACTCATATAGATTTTATTGTGCTTTGTCTATATGTAGTACTTATCATATGGTAGGCCCTCAATAAATATTTGCTGAATGTAATTATGCATGTAGAGACAGGTTTTAATTAATTTATAATGATCATTTGTATATTGCCGTATTTCACTGAGTTTTCCTCATGTACAGTATTCTGATTTCTTCAAGAGCAGTCCCTCCTTGCAAGCAGTCAGGTGGCCACACCTTCTCTGGATTCTGGGGATATGACCCTGTCTGCACTTCCTGGTGATGTCCTGATTGCCCTAAGCCAGTGGGTCTCAAGGGAGGATTTCTTCTTCCCTCCCCCTATCCCCAGGGCATTTAGAAACATTTGGAGAGGGTTTTGTTTTGTTTTTTTTTTGAGACAAGAGTCTCGCTCTGTCACCAGGCTAGAGTGCAGTGGTGCGTTCTTGGCTCACTGCAACCTCCGACTCCCTGATTCAAGAGATCCTCCTGCCTCAGCCTTCCCAGTAGTGGGGATTACAGGCACAGGCCACCATTCCCAGCTAATTTTTATATTTTTAGTAGAGACAGGGTTTCACCATGTTGGCCAGGGTAGTCTTGATCTTCTGACCTCGTGATCTGCCCACCTCGGCCTCCCAAAGTGCTGGATTACAGGCGTGAGCCACCTCGCCCAGCTGAGATTTTTTGATTGTTGTACCTGGGGGTAGATTCTGCTGGCATCCAGTGGGTAGAGGTCAAGGATGCTGCTGAACATCCTACAGTGCATAGGATAGACCCCTTAACAGCAACTAATAATCTAGCCCTTAATATCAATGGTGCCTGAGATTGCTCTAAGCCAATCATAGAGCATCTAGGCCTGTAATTGGCTGAGGCAGGAGCACATGACTCAGACCCGGTGAACAAGCTGTGAGGGGAGGTATGAGACAAGCATGGTTGGGGAGAAGGCTCCTTGTCCCCATAGACCTACATGGAAGTAACTCCTGCTAATTGATGCTCTGTCTCCACGGAAATCTGGAGGTGGGCAGCCACACCAGTGCCCCCAAAATCAGGAGGGAGCTGGCTGAGAAGCTGAGGGTGGCAGAGTGGAAAGTCTATGTCTTTGATAAGGTGGGTGGATGGATGAATTAAGCTTTGGTAGCTGTCTGACCTCAGTACCTTTTCTTACTCGAAATGTGATAACAGAATCTCCTTATCCTTTAAAGCCAGTAGAATTGGAATTTCTGTTATTTGCAGCCACTTAAGGCATTCTCACTCATGTGCTTTCTGTTCCTTGCCACCCTGTAGTTTTCATGATTGGCATAACATCGGAGATTTAGGCTGCCACCAAGCTGCTATCCCCTCACTTATTAAATATTCCCCTCTTTTTCACCCTATTTATTATATAAGTACTAACATTATACTGCCTATGTACAGTTACTTTTTCTGTAGTTTTGTTTTTCGTATTTGCCTTAAGAGATAGTTGTAGGCATGGAATGAATACAACCCATTTTTTTTGTTGTTAATTTGTTTGTTTTCAAATATTTTATTTTGGAATATTTTAGAGTTACAGAAAAGTTGCAAAGGTTAGATGATTTCCCTGTTATTAACATCTAATATCACCATGGTATATTCTGTGGTGATGTTTCTTTGTCCAACCTAAGAAACCAGCCTTGATAACATTATTAACCAAACTCTAGACACTCGGATTTCACCAGTTTTTCCAGTAATGTTCTTTTTCAGTTCCAGTGGTTTTTTAGAACTATTAAACTGTTGGCATTTATATGGTTCAATCTAATCTTTGTAAGTTTGTCTAACGTATTTGTTTGGTATGTATTCTTTTGTGTGGTTGACAGCCTTGTTAGACCTGCTCCAGGGGTTCATGGTAGAGTGCAGGGATTCTAAAGGATTTTGGAATCATGGACCCTGGAAAATCTGACACAAGGTAGGGATTCTGTATTCAGAAAAAGGCACCAGCACACAGAAGCTTGCATATGCTTTCAGGAGGATTAGAGCTCTCTGAAAGCCCAGCTGCGGTTCCCAGAATAATGGAGGCTTGGTTTGAAGTGAGCAGACACCCCCAGAGATGTCTGCCATGCACTCACTCTGTATCGTTGAATGAATGCACACTCACATATTCACCATCACCAGCTTAGGTGTATCATAAGGGATTAAATCAACAGTAATTCAAGGAGAACCTTCCATGCTTTCTCCACCCCTGCCCCCATACCCAACCCAGCTTTAAACTGGTATGCAGCCACTGGATACATTCCCCAAGTAGTAGATAAGTTTCACATGAAAAGGGGAGCTATAGATGAACCTCAAAAATGTGACACTAAGTGAAAGAAGCCGATGTGGACACAACATTGTTGTATGATTTGATTTTTTCAGAGTGTCCAAAGAAGGCAAATCCATAGAGATCGAAAGTGGATTAGTGGTTGCCTGGGGCTGGGGGTGGAAAGGGTGGTGACTACGGATGGGCAGAGGGGATCTCATTGGGGTGATGGAAATGTACTGAAATTGGATTGTGTGTTGTATAACTCAGTAAATTCATAAAAAACATTGAATCTGACATATAAAATGGGAGAGTTTAAGTAATCTATGTAGATTATACCTCAATAAAGTTGTTTAAAAACAATTTTTGTTGTTGTTTGTTTTTAGACAGAGTCTCATTCTGTCACCTAGGCTGGAGTACAGTGGCGTGGTTTTGGTTCACTGCAACTTCTGTCTCCTGGGTTCAAGTGATTCTTCTGCCTCAGCTTCCTGAGTAGCTGGAACTACAGGCTCATGCCACCATGCCTAGCTAATTTTTGTATTTTTAGTAGAGACGGGATTTCACCATGTTGGGCAGCCCAGTCTGGAACTCCTGAACTCAAATGATCCACCCACCTTGGCCTCCCAAAGTGCTGGGATTACAGGTATGAGCCACCACCATGCCTGGCTGTTTACAAACAAATTTTAAAGCAAATCTGTTTTTAAATTCAAGTGGTTACCTTGATTTGGTAGTTGGAGAAACCAAACTATGTATATTAGACTTGGCAGCCTCTAACCATTCAAAAAGCATTTTGGGCTTCTCAAAATGTCCATACAATTGCCAGGGAACCTTGCCAAGAAGCCACATGTTAACATTGCCCAGGAGTCTTGCCAACTGTAAGGGGAGGATACTACCATGTAACAACCCAGTCATCATTACTAGATTAAAAATATAGTGGGTTTTTCACTAAGGCAACTAACTTTTTCATTGAGGCATTTATCTTACAGGATGACTCATTAGTACTGCTATTTGTTTTATAAAGTTGAAGTGATATCTGGTTACCTGGCAGTATTTGGAGTCAAGTGAATTTTGTGGATAAATGACCAATTAATACTTGGCCTTTAAATGTTAACATTCTTTTCTTTCACACATTTATTTTTGTTCTTTTAATTGTTTTTGAGATGGAGCCTTGCTCTCTTGCTCAGGCTGGAGTGCAGTGGTACAGTCTTGGCTCACTGCAACCACCGCCTCCTGGGTTCAAGTGATTCTCCTGCCTCAGCCTCCTGAGTAGTTGGGATTACAGGCCAGCACACATTTATTTCAATGTTTAATATTAGAAGTGTTTAGGGGTTTTTATTTAGAAGTTTGGTGATATGTTTGTGACCGGAAATAGGCTGTGGTCAAATTGGTTTCCTTATGTGTTGTTTCACTTAAAGTTACAGTTTTCATGGATCTATTGAAAACATTAGTGAGGACTTACTACTTATTGTACCACTAACTGCAGGGACTACCTAGGTGTGGGTAGCCCTGATTTCAGACATGGACAGCTTTGAGTCTGACTTGGGGCTGCCATTTGCTGTGTCTCCTAAGGCAGGTTATTTGGACCCTCTGAACCTCAGTTTCTTCTCCCATAAAATGGGGACAAAGTGTTTGCCCTCTGGGTTGTTTTGAGGACTCGATAAGGTTAGGTAAAGGTCTTAGGTGAGTGTCTGATGCAGTACAGGCACTCACATGTTCTTTGTCCTTGTGGTGATATTAAATAGTCCTTCTTCAGCTTTGTGATACCTCAGCGTCTTTAGTCTTTTGCCTATCAAAACAGGCACCCCTAGCTGGGTGCCTGTAATCCCAGCACTTTGGGAGGCTGAGGCGGATGGATCACTTGAGCCCAGGAATTTGAGACCAGCCTGGGCAACATGGCAAAACCCTGTCTCTATAAAAAATACAAACAATAGCTGGGCATGGTGGCGTGTGCCTGAAGACCCAGCTACTTGGGAGGCCGAAGTGGGAGGATCGCTTGAACTTGGGAGGTAGTGGCTACAGTGAGCCAAGATTGTGCCACTGCTCTCCAGACTGGGCAACAGAGTGACACCTTGTCTCAAAAAAGCAAGCAAAAAACCAAAATTTCCTCCCTCCATGATTCCACTTCTGCTTCTGAGTTGCTTCCTTATTTTCCTTGTAGTTGGGTAGCACTGGAGGCTTAGCAGTGTAAAGACAAGTGCTCAGAATTTATGATAACTATTTTTCCTCTCCAAGCAGCTGTTCTTTGCATTCTCATGATTTTGTGGCTGGGGAAGCAGAGTTGCTGGAAGTGAAATGTTACTAAAGAGAGATAACAGATTAGAGCAGAGCCATTGAGATTTTTCTGTCAAGCGCCAGATAGTAAGTATCTCAGGCTTTGAAAGCCATAGGATTTTTTTTTTCTCTCTCTCCCTCTTTTTTTTTTTAAACCCTAGGGACCTGTGAATGGAGGCCATGAGGATTTTGTTGCAACTGCTTGACTGCTGCTGTAGTACAGAACCAGCCATAGACAATACAGAAACAGACAGGCCTGGCTATGTTCCAATAAAACTTTACTTGCAAAGACAGGAGGCAGGCTGGAATTGACCCATGTACAGTTTACCACCCCATGATTGATGTCATTCTATTTTTTTTTTTTGAGGCAGAGTCTTACCCGGTGGCCCAGGTTAGAGTACAATGGTGTGATCTTGGCTCGCTGCAACCTTCACCTCCCGGGTTTAAGGAATTCTCCTGCCTTGGCCTCCTAAGTAGCTGGAATTACAGGTGTGTACCACCACATCTGGCTAATTTTTTGTATTTTTAGTAAAGATGGGGTTTCACCATGTTGGCCGGACTGGTCTCAAACTCCTGACCTTAAGTGATCTGCCCACCTAGGCCTCCCAAAGTGCTGGGATTACAGGCATGAACCACTGTGCCTGGCCGATGTTATTCTTGTTTACCATGTTAATACAGTCTTGCAATGAAATGACGGACTGTATATACAGTGGTCGTCCCATAACATTATAATGCTATATTTTTACTGTACCTTTTTTATGTTTAGCTATTTTAGACACAGAAATACCACTGTGTTACTGTATTGCCTATAGTATTCAGTACAGGTTTGTATCCTAGGAGCACTAGACTCTACTGTATGGCCTAGGTGTGCAGTAGGCTGTATCACTAAGTTTGTATAAGCCCAGTGTGTGATGTTTGTACAATGACAGCATTGCCTGACAATGCGTTTCTCAGAACATATGCTCATCATCAAGCAATGCAGAACTGTACAGCCAATGCTTTTGTGTCATACACTTTCATTATTGCTGCATTAGTTTGGCCATAAATCTGAAAATACTGTGAGTATGTATGGAATTACTGATTTCTAAGAGTGACATCATAGTATCCTGGAACTTGGAAATTGTAGTACTCAGAGATGCTAGAGACTGAAAACAATTCATATTGTATGATTAGACTTTGTTCCATAACTAGCAGTCACTTAATACTGGACAGATGTTAAGAATAAAAGTCGGCCGGGTACAATGGCTCATGCCTGTAATCCTAGCACTTTGGGAGGCTGAGGCGGGAGGATTGCTTGAGCCCAGGACTTTGAGACCAGCCTGGACTACATAGGGAGACCCTATCTCTACAAAAATTAAAAATTAACTGGGTGTAGTAGCACATGCCTGTAGTTCCAGCTACTTGGGAGGCTGAGGTGGGAGGATTGCTTGACCCAGGAGTTTGAGGCTGTGATAAACTGTGATCACCACTGTCCTCCAGCCTGGGTGACAGAGCAATACCTTGTCTAAAACAAACAAACAAAAAAAGAATAGGAGAAGTTGATTCAAGGTCAAGATCTTCAGCCACATCTCAGCACTCTTGTACAGTACCTTGGAGGGAGTTGTCATATGTGTACCAACAGCTTTTCAATGTTTGTTGAAATGTGCAGGTGAACTTACTTTTGAGACAAAATTAAGTTTGCCCAAATTTCTGTGCTGTTTGGGTCTCGGATGGAAACTCACAGCTCAGAATTGAGGGCGGCATGGGCAGCTTGTCCATACTGATACCTGGGAAAGTCCTTGCTTTTGTGGAGTCACAGGCCAGTGGTGGGAGATGGGAAAGTGGGTAAAGCTGGTTAGAGAGAGGCAGCAGAAGACAGTGAACATTTCATACAGAATTGGCTTCGGTATATTGCTGGCAGCCTATGCCCAAGGTTGGAAAAGATCTTCCCACCTGGCTGGGCGCGGTAGCTCACACCTGTAATCCCAGCACTTTGGGAGGCCGAGGCAGGCAAATCACGAGGTCAGAAGTTCGAGACCAGCCTGACCAACATCGTGAAACCCCATTTCTACTAAAAATACAAAAATTAGCCAGGCGTGGTGGCGGGCGCCTGTAGTCCCAGCTACTCAGGAGGCTGAGGCAGGAGAATCTCTTGAATCCCAGAGGTGGACGTTGCAGTGAGCAAAGATCGCACCATTGCATTCCAGCCTGGATGACAGAGCAAGACTCTGTCTCAAAAAAGAAAAAAAAAGATCTTCCCAGCCTTAGGTTCGCAAATGCCACTAAAACAATGGTAACGCTCAGCCAGGCGTGACTGAGCCCCTTGGGACATTTGCACTGTCTGGAGACTTTTTTTTTTGCTGTCCCCACTTGGAGGGATGGGGTATGTGCTGTTGGCACCTAGTAGGTGAGCCCAGGGGTGTCATCCACACCTGCTGTGCAGGGCGACCCCCCATAGAGAGTGAGACGCCCTGAGTCAGCAGAGCTGGGGCTCATGCCTGCTTCAGGGCTCCAGCAGCAAGCTGTTCTCATTGGACCTTGCCCATGTGGGGCTTCTGGTGCAGTGGTAGCAAATAGCAATAACTGAGCTTGTCACCACATTACAAGGCACAAACTGGCAGGGTGAGGTGGACAGGAGTGTGGCTGGGTGGGTGATCATTTTGTGGAGGGCAGCAGGAGAGGCATTGTTTTTCAGGTGCCTGCAGGATGGGAGGAGGGAACCTGAGGTGTCTAGGGTCACAGGCTTTCAAGAAGGATCTGCAGGTTCTGAGATGAAAGCAGTGGGCCAGCAGGACGGTGATGGGCTGAGGCGGCTACAGCATTGCCTCATGGGCTACTGCAGGGTCTCTGGGTGTGACTCTGAGCAAGTAGGGGAGCTATTCTGTTGGGAGACTTAACATTTCATGGAGGTGGTTCTGACTGCTGTGGGGGACTAGGAGGGCAGGAACTGAAGTAAGAAGACTGGTTTAGGAGATGGCAGCTGCCCCTGGGGCCAAGCGATAGTGGCTTAGGCCAAGGAGGAGGCACTAGGGTGGCTTTCTGAGGACCTGGACCCTGCGATTTGGTCCTCTGTCTGCTTCACCCCAGCTCCTGAAACCCTCCCTCAGAATCCTTGCTGGCTTGGGGAGTAAAGGGTTCTGCCAAAGTGGTTATCAAGGCTGTCATGCGTGGATCAGCACAGGAGCTGGGGTTTTTCCCAGACTGCTTCTTGGCCTTGCTGCTAGTGCTGTAAGGAATTCTGTGGATCAGGAAGTGCTGTGCAGTGCATTCATGATGTGCCTGTTATTTTAGGAGTTGGGCTGTGTCCTAAAAAACAGTGTCTTTGGCTGGGCGTGGTGGCTCATGCCTGTAATCTCAGCACTTTGGGAGGTGTATGCAGGCTGATCACCTGAAGTTAGGAGTTTGAGACCAGTCTGACCAACATGGTGAAACCCCGTCACTACTAAAAATATAAAAATTAGCTGGGCATGGTGGCATGCCTATAATCCCAGCTACTTGGGAGGCTGAGGCAGGAGAATTGCTTGAACCTGGGAGGCAGAGGTTGCAGTGAGCCAAGATCTTGCCACTGTTCTCCAGCTTGGATGACAGAGCAAGACTTCGTCTCAAAAAAAAAAAAAGACAGTGTCTTTAGGGAATATTCATATGTGCTTTTGGAATGCCTGTGTAATGCTTTAAGTTCTTGCGTTTAGAAACTGATATTTTATTATTTTTTAAAAAAGAAGTGATGATCATTTGCTTTCTAATAGCTGGGTAGTTTGGATCTAAAATGGTAGGACTGAAGTCCATGTGACCAACTCTACAGCGCTTTAAAATTTTTCCCCGAGGGTAACATTGCACGTTTTCTTCAGGAACACTGTGGCACTATTTGATTTGCTGTAGATAATACTGATTCAAAAGGCCTTCCAGATATATCATTCTGTGACTGACCTGGACAGGTTAACTCAAGATTGTCATCTTGTTAATCTCAGTATTAAAAGCCAAAGCACTAAACCCCACCTCCCTGAACGCTTATCATAAACCTCCAAAATGTCACCATGGACGTGGCATATTGACAAAAATGTCAAGGATTACCAAGAATAGCTTCTTGCATTCACATGTAGTTACAGGCAAAGGACAGAGTAGCTCTTGCACTTTAAGTGTCACTGCAGTGGCCAGAACCAATAATTCCTGTTTGAACAACTCCCGGCCGTCAGCTTTACCTCAAGGCTTTAGATAGACTTACTTTCAATTTTTATACAGGAACACATGTGCTTATTATGCTTGAGAATTACTAATAGAGATACTTCTCTTTGTTATGCTATTTGCCACTCAGCTCCTTTTAAAAGATAGATGACACTGAAGTTTTATATAAGCACATGACTGATAAAATACTTGTTTTTCCTGAGTCATTGTCAGTGTCTCAGCTATAAACCTAGTGCCAGCTCAGTAAATATTTGATGGAATCCAAAGTCTGCATTTTGTTAAGTTGGGCCAATTTTTTCTCTTGTTGTGTAAAGTAGAGAAACGCATCACTTTCTTCCCATTTATTTAGGAGTGGTTAGTAACCCTTCTCTCATCTGTTGGAGTGGTCATCCCTTTTCTGCATCAGTGAAAATAACACCCTAGCTTTTCACTTCAAGCACAAATGCTACTTTTGTCTCATTTTTTGGAGTTATAAAACCATGTGGATTAATCCCAACCAGGTGGTGAGGAGCCAGAGCTAAGCTGTTTCTTTCACCCGGTGACCCGCGCGATTAATTTGTGGAAGAACGCTCTCCAAACCCACAGGAAGTTCACAGCTTGGATTCCTTGGGAGCTCTTTAGTATCAATTGTGTAGCAGAAAAAGTGAGCACGCCTCTGGGTCCTTTCTCTCTTCTCCATAGTCTTTTTTATGTCTAACTGGTGTTGGGTTGCTTTACCTCTCCACCCAGAAATAAAGAAAGTGAGTATCTTGGCATATTCCAAACTACCGAAATAAGTGAAAATCAGGAAATTTCCCATGAAGCAAACCGGTGTACCAAATGACATAATGGTACCTCAAGCATTGGAGTTACTGGAATTGGTTTTGTGAAGTGGTTGGCCAGTAATGTTTGCAAAGCTGGGAGGTGTAAGAAGTGGTTGGGTTTTTTACTCACCAAAAAGGCAGCCCTACATTAAAGTTATAGTTCTCATATTAATGAATGGCTTTTAAAGAAACTGATGTTCTTCAGTTCTTTTTTTCCTCCCATGGCTTGCTGTGAAAGTAAAGATGAAACAGAAGTATGACTGTTAGGCCATCTGTTACTAATTAGGCCCTCTGCTTACTGGGATCAAAAGATGGGATCAAAGTAAGAACTCTCCAGAAGCAAGAAAAAGAAGGTGTGTAAAAAAGGTGTCAATTGTAGCATAGTTTGTTTATAAAGGAGCAAATGAATTGTATGTACAGCGATCCTTCGTAGTAACTACATCTACTCCAGTGGAGTTGTTTAATAAAACAATGTCTCGCCATCTCTACCACTGTTACTCACACCTGATTTCTGAAATGCCTCTAAGAACTCTTCAACGGTGAAAAGAATCAGAACATCATAGGCTTGAAGCCACAGGCATCAGTTCTATTTTGGGGTCGGTCTTACTCCTCAGATTTCCCACACAAATCCAAAGTGTTGGCCCATCTGCAGTCATGTGGTTGGGTCCTTCCTGCTGAATAACATCTCTAACCACAGATGGTAGCCAGCTCCAAGTTAGATTGTTCTTTCTTTTGTTGAGCTGGCCATGGCTACAACTGAAGTTTTACCTGCCCATCTGGTCTTGTTGATTCTCCTGAGAGCTCATTCATATTTGCCCTTATTTGGTGTTCATAATGAGCACACAGTGGTCTGCTGATTTGTGACCACTGCTGTTTGGTTCGTTTGAAGACTATGCAGACTAAACTGTGTCCATTATTCTGGGGATATGATTATGATCCATTCACTGTTCTGGTTATGTTGCTATCGAGTGCCTCACATCTGTGATGTGGCCATTACCTTCATTTGCTGAATGTTGCACATCTACTTATATTGTTTTAAAATGCATATTTTCTAGGAAGAGAGAGCAGGCAGAAATGTTATATTCTTTATCCATGATGAGTATTGTATCAGGTAGAAACTCTGAGGTGTTGGCCACAGAAGTGCTCTCTCTCTCTATTTATATATAGCGCTATATATATATATATCACACACACATATATATATCACAAACACATACATATATATGCATATATATATATTTATTTATATTTATATTTGAGACAGAATCTGGCTCTGTCACCCAGGCTGGAGTGCAGTGGCACAATCTTGGCTCACTGCAACCTCCACTCCCAGGTTCCAGTGATTCTCATGCCTCAGCCTCCTGAGTACTTGGGATTACAGGTGTGTGCTACCACACCCAGCTGATTTTTTGTATATTTAGTAAAGACAGAGTTTCACTATGTTGGCCAGGCTGGTCTTAAACTCCTGGCCTCAAGTGATCTGCCTGCCTCAGCCTCCCAAATTATAGGCATGAGCCAGTGCACCCGGCCTCCACTTGTATATTGAAGGTCATGTGTATGTGTATACAATATCCTAATTTGGTGCTTTTCAATCCTAGCCACATGTTAGATTAACCTGAGAGCTATAAATTTGTATTTGTTTGTATTTGTGCGCGTGCGCGCGCGCGCACACACACACACACACACACACACACACACACACACCTGTGCCATCCTAGGAGGCTCTGATCAGTAGGGCCCAGGAAACCCCCTGATATTTATCCTTCCTCCATTAAAAAAATTGGAGTAAAATTAACATGACATAAAATTAAACACAGTGAAACCCCATCTCTACTAAAAAATACAGACGTTAACTGAGTATAGTGGTACACATCTGTAGTCCCAGCTACTCATGAGGCTGAGGCAGGAGAATCGCTTGAACCTGGGAGGCGGAGGTTGCAGCAAGCCGAGATTGTGCTACTGCATTCCAGTCTGAGTGACAGAGTGAGACACTCTGTCTCAAAAAAAAACCCAAAAAAGAATATAAAAGTAAACATTAAACATTATTTTGAAGTGTACAATTCAGTGGCGTTTGGTATTGTCGAAGTGTTGTGCAACCACTATCTTTAGTTCTAAGGCATTTTCATCACTCCAGAAGACTCTGTACCCATTAAGCAGTCACTGCCCATTTCTCCCTACCCGCAGCCTCAGGCAGTGACCATTTCTACTTTCTGTCTTTATCCATTTGCCTATTCATATGGGAAATCTGAGGAGCAAGATCAACCTCAAGATAGAAATGATACCTGTGGCTTCAAGCCTATGATGTTCCAGATCTGTTTATTGTAGAGAGTTCTGTTCTCACAGGTATTTCAGAAATCAGGTACTAGTAATAGTGATCAGAGGTGGCGAGACGTTGTTCTATTAAACAATTCATATTAATAGAATCATAGAATATATGCCCTTCTGTGGCTTCTTTCACTTAGCACAGTGTTTTCAAGATTCCTCCATTTGTAGTGTAGCATGTGTCAAATACATCATTACTTTTTTTTTTTTTTTTTGGAGACAGGATCTCTCTCTGTTGCCCAGGCTGGAGTGCAGTGGTGTGGATTACCACTCACTGCACCCTTGACCTCCTAGGCTCAAGCAATTTTCCCATCAAGACTTGTCATGTGACAGAGTGGCCCACCCCCTGAAGGTACCATCAAGACTTGTCATGTTGTCAGAACTCTCAGGAGGTGATACTTTGTCTACCTGAAAGGCACCCCAGCATTCATGCATAAGCCCTTGAGCTGTGCAATAGTTAGTTCTGTGGGGATTCCTCTGGTTGGGAGAACACTCTCAGTACTTGTTTGAAATGTCCCTTCAATCGTGTCAGTGTGGCATATTGAGGTTTTCTACCCTGAAGAACAGTATATTCAGCCTGCTTTGCCCCACCCCAAGTACCCTAAATTCCAAAGCATGGCTGAGGGCCAAGCTCAAAACTGAGAAAGTGGGTTGGTTCTGGGGCTGTGGGTGGAGATTTCTAATGAAAGAAGTTTTCCATCTGATAGCAAGCTGGGCATGGGGGCGGGAGAGACAGGGTCCCCAGGGTTTTCTGCTTCACAGGCACTCTTATGAGGAGACCCTATCCATGGATCTGGCATCCACCTTAGTGGTTCCCTTGTTGCTCCTGGACCCATAGGGGCTGGAGAGCCTGCCGTATTCCATGTGAGTCGTTCTTCCTTCCTGTCACCTTCTGCATCAGTCCACAACTTGGACTCCCTTTCCCCCACCCTTGTCTCCCACTGGTCTAAAATAAGTTAGTTATGCACCGATGTTGGGAACAACATAGGGATTCCTGAGACCAGATATTGATAGGTGGGAAAAGGGAAGGAAAAAAAGCACTGTGAAGGGTTCAATTCCATATGAATGCATGTGTTTTGTTAAGTTCTGTGTCAGGGCAAAAGCTTTTATTTATTTATTTATTATTTTTTTGCAAAACGTATTTTTTTTTGCTGTGCATTTTCTATAGGATTATCTTACATATAGTATATTCATTGTTACAGGGAAGAAGGCAAAGGAAAATCTGTTTCAGTCTCTTGGTCAGCCATATATGTTAGCACATGCTCTGCGTATCAGTTTTAAAGATTCATTACTATTTCAAAACCATTGCCTCCCTCCAAAAAAGGAGAGGCTGGCTCTGGTGTAATTGTTGCATTTTACTGTGTACTTCATGCAGAAGTGTACTGAGTTTATATATTTGGCTGGCATTTTTCTTTTCTCTCTTTTCTGCCAGACTGTATGCTGTCAGGGGTTGCCCTCAGTTGTCCTGTTTCTCAGAGCTTTTCCTGCACTTGGCAAGTGGCAGTGCCCAGTCTTCCACAGCCGGGTGAATGAATAATTATTTGATGACAGTTCTGAAGATATTTTCGTGATTCAAGGTGGAATTCTCAGTTTGAAAAACAGATGGCTGGTGAAAATTACTTATCATGTGCTCTCCATATATGGGTCCTGTTTACTGTATAGGAAAAAACAAACAATAAATTCTTCACCCCAAGTCACCCAGACTTGTGGGCACTCTCATACACCAAGCATTTCTCCAGTGGATACCAAGTGGTATCCTGTAATTCAACTTACTTCTGACACCATCTATCTAGAGTTACAGTCAGATCCCACAGGTTAAGGGCTCACTCAGTTCCACAAGACTGCCCCCACTTCAAATGCCAGTCACAAGGAGCAGATTGTCACTCCTACTTCTGACTGATCAGCTATGAATTAGGATCCCCATGACCCCCTCCTTGGTTTTGATTAATTTGTGAGGACTGCATACAGAGTTCAGGGAGACACGTTCCTCAGTTTATTGTGTGAGTAAAAAGTATGATAAAGGATACAGACAAACAGCCAGATGAAGAAACACACAGAGCGAGGTCTGGAAGGCTCCTGAGCACAGGAGTTTCTGTCCCTATGGAGTTGGGATGCACACAGATGTGTTTGCCAACCCGGAAGCTGTCTGAACCCGGCACTTTAAAGGGATTTTTGTGGCGATTTCATCACGTAGGCTTGATTGATTATTAACTCAGTCTCCGCCTTTCTTCCTTTCTCCAAAGTTCCAACCATGGCTTGGTCTTTCTGGTGCCCAGCCCCCATCCAGGAGCCCACCAAGAATCACCTAATTAAAAAAGACCTCCCATCATTCAGGAAATCCCAAGGGATTAGGAGCTCTGTGTCAGGATTCCAGGGTCACAGACGAAATATCAGAACAAAGGATGTACCTCCCATAGCTGTGTTCCTGCCTTTGAGTGAATCTGTTGTATAGTACCCGTATTGCTCAGGAAATTCCAAGGGTTTTAGGAGCTGTATGCCAGGACTCTGGGGCAGAAGCAAATATATATTTCTTCATATACCACAGTATCACACTTTGACCCTGCTCACCTGGAATCTTCCCTGTCCATTTAGATGTGAGGCATGCGGGGGACGGATGAATATTTACTTGTGAGCATCACTCATACAAGTGGTTCTCAATGTGGGCTTCCAGTTCAAGTGATCTAAGGAGCATTTCAGAAATACTGCTTCCTGTGTTCCACCACCGACCAGTTCAATCCCAATCCAAACGGCCCCTGGCCTGCATGGAGATTCACTGGCTATGGGACTCCATCTTGCTTACAATAACCAGTAAATGTTTGCTAATCATTTCAACCGCTTCATGACCTTGGAAACTAGAAATGGGGTTTGTAGAGGGGAAAGAGGTGTAATTGCTAGAAATGCTATTGTATTATTATTTTTTTTTTGAGACGGAGTTTGCTCTTGTTACCCGGGCTGGAGTGCAATGGCGCGATCTCGGCTCACCGCAACCTCCACCTCCTGGGTTCAGGCAATTCTCCTGCCTCAGCCTCCCGAGTAGCTGGGATTACAGGCGCATGCCGCCATGCCCAGCTAATTTTTTGTATTTTTAGTAGAGACGGGGTTTCACCATGTTGACCAGGATGGTCTCGATCTCTTGACCTCGTGATCCACCAGCCTTGGCCTCCCAAAGTACTGGGATTACAGGCTTGAGCCACCGCGCCCGGCCATGCTATTGTATTATTTTTATGGAATGGGAGTGGGAATGCTGTATGGGGAGTGAGGCTGGGGGTAAGGTTTGATGTTCTGCTGACCATAAAATAAATTGTATTTGTGTCGAGTAGCTTTCTCTTCTCAGCTCCCATAGGTATGTCCCTGCCTTTGCGTGAATCTGTTGTATAGTGGCAATTTGTTATGTATTTGGTCCCCCGGTGAGCTGAATTCCTTGAGGTTAACTCCTGGCACTGAACATCTCAAATAGCTTTCCCGCAGTGAATATTTAAACAAATGAATAGCACTTTGCAGTTTTTTCATAGTGCTTTTCCTAGGGTGCGGTCCCCAAGCCCTCTCATCCTTAGCCAAGATTACATGCCCAAGGCTTGTGAGCATCATTCAGACCAAGCTTCATGCATGCCTTGCCTGGCAGGAGCTCTCTGTACATACCATCTGTTTGCCAGGAAGACTTTGCCCACCTCTGTGCCTTGGCATGGTCATTACAGACAAATGCCCACTGGGGTTGGGCCTAAAACCAGATGGCAAGCTGACAGAGGGGTAACAGGGAGTGGTGGGTACTGTGGTGAACTAGTGAGCAGCCCCTTCTAAAGGGATGGCCATAGTCAGCTTTAAACAGTAACTTTCTTTGGGGACTGTAATCCCTGTGTGCTAGCCCTTCTGATTTTCTTTTTTAATTTAAAAAAATTCTTTAATAAGAAGATGGAATTTCCCTATGTTGCCCAGACTGGTCTCAGACTCCTGGGCTCAAGCGATCCTTCTTCCTTGGCCTCCTACAGTGCTGGAGAGAGCCACCGCACCTGTCCCCTTCTGATTTTCAAGGGAGTTAGACATTCTGGGTTTTGAAATGAAATCTGAGTTTTAATGTTGGCAACCTGTTGGAGTATTGGTAGAGCACCCCAGGGCCAACACAGCAAGCCAGGTGGAACACTTCTGCAGTGCAGGTGGCCCTAAGCAGTCTTGGAGTCATGTGGTTTCAGCTCTCACCACCTGGCTTACCCCTCTCTAAGGCAGAGGAGAGCAGAAGTCAGAAAAATTCAGTGATGGCTCCACTTGTCCTCAGGGATCATGGGAAGAGAAGGCTGTGTTAGATTCTCATTGAAAGCTTCCTTTTAAAAAATGGCTTTTAATTTTGTACACACACCACAATCCCATCCACTTCTCTACTGACAATTACAGCTGTATTGGGGTGTCTTCTCTAGTCTTTTTTCTTTTTGTAAATAAAGAAACCAAAATGTGATTATATATCAAGTAATTTTTTTTTTGAGACAGAGTCTTATTCTGTCACCCAGGCTGGAGTTCAGTGGTGCAATCTCAGCTTACTGCAACCTCTGTCTCCCAGGCTCAAGTGATCCTCCTCTCAGCCTCCTAAGTAGGTGGGACCACAGATGTATGCCACCACACCTGACTAATTTTTTGTAGAGACAAAGTTTTGCCATATCACCCAGGCTGGCCTTGATTGCCTGAGCTCAAGCAATCTGCCTGTCTTGACCTCCCAAAGTGCTGGGATTACAGACGTGAGCCACTGCGCCTGACCTTCAAGTAATTTTATAGCCACCCTTTCTCCTAACGATTTAGTCAAAGTACTTCCAAGTTATTACAATGTCTTACTGAGCACATTTTGAAAATGATCCCAGATAGGCCTCACCAGGACAGGAGTTCTGGTTTTGTGTTTTTTTCCCTCCAACCACAGTGCCTAACCAGAGCCTCACATGTAGCCAGGTATCCAAGGACTAACTATCGATGATTGTTGGTATGCAGTAAGTTGTTGGATCACATCTTTATCATTGGACACTGGCTTGTCTCCTTTTTTTTCTGCTGTAAGTAGTACTGTGATGCACCTGTTTATATCTGAAGCTCCTCACATAATTTAGAGAATGATCATAGGTGATACTGTTGGCACTTGGGGCTGGATAATTCTTTTTGTGGGGGCCACTCCGAGCATTGGAGGATATTGAGCAGCATCCCTGGCCTCCACCCACTGGATTACAGGAGCACTTCTTTTCTGTAGTTAGTTATAAACAAAAGTATCTCCAGACATTGTCAAGTGTCCCCTGGAGGCAAAATGGCCCCTGGTTGAGAATCCCTATGCTAGTGCAATTAGTGGTCTGTGAAGAGTGCCAATGTCTTACAAGATTTTAGACCTTAAAATATATGCTGCTTGGGAAAATACTCCAGTGAACAGTTGTTCACGGCCTCTGCCTACTCCTTTGTTTCCCCCACACTCCTTCCCCTGACAGCGCAGGATTCTCCCACTGCCCTTGACACTGGAGCCAGGCTGTCTGTGTGTGGTTGGGCTGCCATAGGAGGACCACAGGCTGGGAGGCTTCAGCGACACACATTTGTTTTCTCAAGGTTCTGGAGGCTGGAAATCCCAGATCCAGTTTTATCCTGGTCAGTTGGTTTCTGGTGTGGACCCTTCCTGGCTTGCAGATGGCCACCTGCTCACTGTGTGCTCTCAAAGGAGTCGGGGAGAGACAGCAAGAGAGTGAGAGCAAAAGAGAGAGAGAGAGAGAGCACGCAAGTGAGCAAGCATGTTTCAGTGTCTTGCTTCTTATAAGCGCACAAGCCCTATGGGATTTGAGCCCCCCAATTCATATGACCTCATTTAACCTTTATCACCCCTTACCAGGCCTTATCTACAAATGATTTGGGGTTTGGGTTTCAACATGAATTTTGAGGGTACCCAGTTCAGTCCATAGCATTTCACTCCTGGCCTCCCAAAACTCATGTCCTTCTCACATACAAAATATATTCATTTTATCCCAACAGCCCCAAAAGTCTTAACTCATTCCAGTGTCAGTTCTAAAGTCCAAAACCTCATCCAGATCTCCTCCAAATCAGGTATGGGTGAGACTCAAGGTATGATTCATCCTGGGGCAAAATTTCTTTCCAGCGGCGAACCTGTAAAACCAGACAGGTTGTGTGCTTCCAAAATACAATGGTGGGGCAGGCATAGGATAGACATTCCTGTTCCAAGGGGAGAATTGGGAAAGAAAGCAGGTCCCAAGCAAGTACAAAACCTAGCAAGACAAATTCAACGAGATCTTAAGGCTCCAGAATAATCCTCTTTGGGTGGATGCCCTACTTTCCAGGCCCATGGGGGTGGCAGGATCACCCTCACAGCTCTGTGGGGTATCCCCCATTTGGCTATGTGAGGTCCCCACCCTCTGAAGCTGAGGATGAATGGCCTTGTCCCCTGGCCGTTGTGTGGGAGTGGCAGCCCGGATGGTCTTTGAATTGTCCTTGGGGTGATTCTTTGACTTTCTTGAAGAATAGTCCGTGTACTCATCTGGATATATCTATGGTCGCATCCTATAGAATCCAAGATATCCAGTAGCCTTGTTTTATTCCCTTCCAATTTCTCTGTCCCTGTAGTTCAAACTGGCAGTGTCTCTGCTGGTGTAAGCCTATCTCTCTTCCTGGCTTCTGCTAAGATGGCTGATTAACATCATGGGTAACCTCTCTATGGAGTGACTGTCCAGCCACATCCTTGGTGTTTTCTCCAGGACACACTCCCTCATTTTTTTTTTTTTTTGAGATGGAGTTTCGCTCTTACTACCCAGGCTGGAGTGCAGTGGTGCGATCTCGGCTCACCGCAACCTCCGCCTCCTGGGTTCAGACAATTCTCCTGCCTAAGCCTCCTGAGTAGCTGGGATTACAGGCATGCGCCACCATGCCCAGCTAATTTTTTGTATTTTTAGTAGAGATGGGGTTTCACCATGTTGACCAGGATGGTCTTGATCTCTTGACCTCGTGATCCACCCACCTCGGCCTCCCAAAGTGCTGGGATTACAGGCGTGAGCCACTGCGCCCAGCGCTCCCTCATTTTTTGTATCTGTCTATCTACCTACCTATCCCTCCCTTCCTCCTTCCCTTTGTCCAGTCAGCCATCCCTGCCTTCATCCCTTCATTCATCCTTTAGTTCATCCTTCCATTTCTCCCTCCATCCTTTCTCCATCTCTCCCTCTGCTCATCTATTCATCTGAGCATAGTACACTCCAGGGGAGGTCCTGGGAGACAGGACCTCTGTGATCCTTGACTTTGTGGTATGCAGAGTCTAGTCAGGGGCATCCGAAGACACTTGTCCTTTAGTGAAAATTCAGGGTTGCCTAGGCTTGTGGTGAGCCTGCCTCTCCAGGGAAAGGGGGCTGTGGATGCCTGGAGTGAGAAGACTGAGTTAAGGTCATTTGTGGGTATAGAGCACTGGACTGGTTTTTTGGAAGATGCAAAGACAAAGGGCCTTTACCCTTGCAGCCTTGTTCTCTGAGTTTGGGTTTCTGGACCATCATGTCTGAAAGCCAGGTGAATATGGCCCTTTGGCCTCCCTTCGTTTCTGGACCTGGCAATTACCCCTTCCTTCTGACATGCCCCCTCTGCCATCATAAAGCCAACCTCGGGCACTCGAGGTTTGCGTCAGCAAAAGGAACTCACTGTGGAGTCCTGATAAGCAATGTTCCAGCGATATGGGTGGCCAGGCAGTTCTGAACATAATTAAGCAGGCCTGATTTACCTGACGGTTCTCTTGGATGACAGTCTGAACCCTCAGCTGCTGGCTCAGTCTTGGGGATTTGCATGGACAAGTCTGAGAGATCAAATGTAGTTCAGAAAAATGGCGGCTTACTTATTCTCAGTGTTGCTTTCAGTCTTGGAGACAGCTGGGTGTTGTGCTTTTGTTTTGACCAGCCAGCTGTCCGGCCTAGCCGAAGCTCAGCTCTCCCTAGCCAGGGCTTCAGGTGGGGCTTCTATTCCTACCTCATGGTCACGTGCATCAGTCAAGAGAAGGAACTCAGGGCACAGCCACAGGCCTCCCTGTTTGTATGGCTGAAAGCTGGTTTTGCAGGCTTCCTAGTGGTGGTGTAAAGATTGGAGGAACCTTTGCAGATGGTTCAGTGTGTGTCCTCCAAGGGAACTCACTCTTGCCCAGAATGCACAGTCGGCCTCAGATGGACTTGGCCCAGTGCACGTGAGCCAGGCCAAGAATACACCGGCTTCCCTGAGGCTGCATGCATGTTTTAGTGGTGGTACTGGAGAGGCTCAGTGTGTATGATAATAAGCCTTCCAGATTCTCGAGGATCCAGAAATTTCTGCCAGAGTAGCAGGGGCATATGGTGACACCCGCTGGTTTGGTTCCATGTAGTATAGAGTTTGGAATAATTGTTATGATGCTGAGTATTTCCTGTGTTCTTCCAGGTGAAGAACTTGACTTCTTTTCTCTTCTAAAGAAGGATTTGGGGCTCCCTACTAAGCTACCTCATGTGGTTGCTGATGGTCTGGCCTCCGTGTGTTTTGGATCAAGTGTTGTTGCCCATGGTCCTGCTCTGACATTTTTGTTGTTGTTGTTATTGATTCTTGTGAGTCAATATTGAGCAAAATGTCAGAGTTCCTCCATCAGTGCCTGTTATTTTGTTTTATATTTATATTTATACTTTTTTTGTTTGAGACGGAGTTTCACTCTCATTGCCCAGGCTGGAGTGTACTGGCGTGATCTTGGCTCACTGCAACCTCTGCCTCCCAAGTTCAAGCAATCCTCCTGCCTCAGCCTCCTGAGTAACTGGGATTACAGACACCTGCCACCATGCCCAGTTAATTTTTTTTTTGAGATGGAGTTTTGCTCTTGTTGCCCAGTCTGGAGTGCAATAGTGTGATCTTGGCTCACTGCAACCTCTGCCTCCCAGGTTCAAGTGATTCTCCTGCCTCAGCCTCACGAGTAGGTGGGATTACAGGCCTGTGCCACCATGTCCAGATAATTTTGTGTTTTTGGTAGAGAGGGGTTTCTCCATGTTGGTCAGGCTGGTCTTGAACTCCTGACCTTGGGCGGTCTGCCTGCTTTGGCCTCCCAAAGTGCTAAGATTACAGGTGTAAACCACCGCACCTGGCCAATTTTTATATTTTTAGTAGAGACAGGGTTTTGGCATGTTGATCAGGCTGGTCTTGAACTAACCTCAGGTGATATACCCTACTCATCCTCCCAAAGTGCTGGGATTACAGACCTGAGCCACTATGCCTGGCAAGTGCCTGTTATTTTAGAGGGGGCTTCCTACATCCTCAGGACATCTTGAGACCAGGAACACCTGGTCTGTCCCACCTGTTCATTTGACATACCTGTGTGTCAAGCCTCTGGTAGAGGTCTGTGATAAAGGCAACAGGCACCCCATTCCTGCCTTCTTGAAGGGGAACCTAGCATTGTAGAAATCTTTACACTCATCATGAGTTACCACTTTGATGGGCATGCATTAATGCAGAGACACTGCAGAAGATGTCACACTCCATGTCCTCCCGATGCCACTTAACAGGGAAACCATCAAGGTCATGGAAATGGGCACAAATGGTTAGAAAGTGAGCTCTGGCGCTGCTGTCCCTCTTGCAATGATATGGAGCTGAGATAATGGCCAAGCTCCTGGGCAGTGGCCTCCTGGCAGAGTTAAGAAGGATTGTCCTGGCCCAGTGCTTGCTCAGACCCCTTTGTTCCTGCCTTGCTCAGACAACGGGCTCCCTTCTGCCCATACCTTAGCCTCTTTCCCTGCTGTTCCCTGCGGCCTCTTTCGACAAAGCAGATCTGCCTATGACAAGCTCTGCTTCACTTCCCAGTGGCGTCCTGCTATCTGCAGAACACATCTCCTTATCAGGGCAGCCCATGCTTTCTTTGGGAGGCTTCCTTTTACCACACCCACCCTCACCCCACCTGGGCGGGGCTAGGGCAGGTCCCAGGCCATCTGGGACTGGCCCATCATGGCTCAAGTGTCCCCTACTCCTTCTCTTCCCAGGCAGGTGAGAAGCAGCCTTGCTGCTCCTGTTGGGCCTTGAACCCACTGCCCCTAAAACTCACCCACCCCCACGAGCTGCGCTTGTTTGCCTGGGTGGCTCTTCCCCTGTGCCTGGAGCTTTCGGAACATGGTTCCTGAAACTGGAATTCCCAGACTGGTAGCATTTTGCCTGTCTTTGAGGCAGCATCTTGGGTGTACGTGTAGGCACATTTTTCCAGGCAGGAGATCGATGACTTATCTCAGATTCCCAGAGAGATCCAAGACCTAAAAAGAACCAGTGCCTGCGGCGGCTCCTCTACATCCTTTCCTGGCATATAATTAATATGTGCAGGCTGGATGACTGGAGGTCACAGATGCTTGGCATTCCCCCCCTCCGTGCTTTTGTTCATGGATTCAGTTGGTGATATATACAGTGATGCATCTATAAATAGTGGAATTGTCATGCCCCAAAGAAAATGAATTAAGTGACTGCTGAAAGTTTATTTCTCCCCCCCCCCTAGAGTGGAGGGTGTTAATTAATGCCAAAAAAGGTAGGTGATAAATCCTTTTGTTCTTACTCTTGGAGTCCTAGTGTAAGACTTTCTGCAACTAGGGTCTGATACAAACCAGAGAGGGGAGGGGACTTGATCGTGGCAATATTGGAAAAGCTTTAATTGATACTATGGAGCCCGAAGGACTGTGACATCTCTACCCTGTGTGCCGCTTGTCGTCTGAACGGATGGCTGAGACACATCCTGGGTCGCCTTCCCTGTGATGCCATTTCTAAAGAATGTTGTTGTTCAGCCCCTTCACTGTCCTTGGCCAGTGTAGTTTTCCTCACCCAATTCGGTTGAATTTACTTCTTCCGTCCATTGTTACTCTTTGTTTCTATATTTCCCAAATCCTTCCTTAAAATCTCTCCCTTTTAAATTTTAAAATATCTCTTCCTGTTGTATTCAGTAATGAATTAGGGACCAAAATATTAGAATACTGTATTTTATTTTGAAAGGACTGTGTTAAGACTCCCAGCTAAAATTTTTCCAATATGAAAAGTAAGGACTGATGGTTTACTTCTCTAACTAGACTCTCACCAGAGTAATCATTGTTAGAAATTTGTCAAGAGGGTAAAGGAGATAAAAACATTATTTAAAAGCAGAATACGGTGCACATTATGCTTCTTCCTACAAAGGGCTCTTGGAACCCCTGAAGCTTGCTTGGAATCTGTTCTCTGAGTTCCGTGTGGAAGTGCAGGGAGCCGGCTGGCTCTGGCGCAGCTTCCGAGTCCTTGAGTGCCCTTGCCCATGTCCTGGTCTCACCACTTCTCAGGTGTGTATCCCTAGCTCTGTTTCCTCCTAGGCAACATGGGGGTGGTGATAGTGGACCTGCCTCTTCAAACTGTCTTAATGATTAAGTGTTTGGCTGAGCACAGTGCTGGGCTTTGTTGTGTGGCTGCCATGTTCGTTTGCACATTCAGTGCTCTAGTATTTACATGACATATCTATGTCCTGCAGCTTTGCCTATCCAAGTACCGTGGACAGTCACCAAAAGTAAGGAGCCTATTTTAATCACATACACAACCAAAAGAAAACTTTATGACATGTGCATACTGTACTGCCCCTAGGAAGTGTGATGTGTTTTAATATTTTCTTTTTAAAATAAAATACTGCCAGGGACCTCCTCACTCAGTTTCACTGCTCACTGATAGGCTGTGACTATGGTGTGAGAGCCCTGAGATAGAGAGTAATGGGATGAATGGACACAAAGGATTGGAAGTAATTAGTTTTGGGAATGTTTCAACATGTGTCCAGATATTTGGAAGATATTCTGGAACATCCACCAGCCATGACTTGGAATTTACACATAAAAATCTCCAGATGCGCCTAACAGCTTCGAGTGAGTGAGATGACAGTGAAGCTAGTGATAGCATCCAAGTCTTGTGTTTTTTTTCTTCCCTCAAGCATTTCATGTGACTTGGAATCCTTAAATTATTTTTTTCCCCACTGTAAATGGAATATTCAATAAGGACCTCTGTGTGTGTGTATATTTTAAAAACAACTTTAGTGAGGTGTAACTTCCATATCAATGCACCCATTTTAGCACAGTTCTATGAAAGCTTTGTGGCCTTCATCGCAGTCGGGTTGCAGAACATGCCCATTGTCTCCTGCCATCCCCAGTCCCACTTGCCTGACCACCACTGGCTGGTTCCTTTTAGGGAAAGCCATGTTTTAGAAGCCAGACTCTCCTGGGCGGTATCATTTCTCTGCCCTCCCTGATGAGGGAACTGCAGTGGCTGCGGTTCTTCCTGGTGGCCAGCCAGCCTGGTCTGGAGTCAATGAGGAGGACCCATTTGGGTCCATGGGAAGGGGCTGGGTATGGAGGGCTGGTCTGTCTGTGCGTGGGGTGGGTCTGTGGACTTGTAAGCAGCTGTGGAATGAAGGCTTGGAGTTGACTTGGGAGCCCCCTTATGAGGTCCTCTAGCCTGCACTGGCTCCCCCTCTTAGCGCTTTGCAGCCATGATGCCATTCTTAATGTGACAAGCCTGAGTTTCCGATCACTCTGGTAAACAGCTCCCGAGCACCTGTTATGCCCAGTCCCTGAAGAGGAAGCCATGCATCTGTCATACTGTAGCCCATTCTTCCTGTGATCCAGTCTCTTCAGCCTCAAATCGGCACACCTACTCCTGAGCATTTCCTGTCCAGACCAGTACCATCTACAAATAGCTCGAGAGCTGCCATAGACAACCTGTTTTGGGTGGCAGACTCCATTCAGCATTGATCAAGTAATTCTGACTCATCCTGTATACGCAGTGGAGCACATACTGGGCAAGCCCTGAAGCCCTGTGGGGGTCAGGTCAGCATTGGAAGAGATGCCAGCCTTGCCCTGAAGGAACTAGTACTAGGGGAGATGCAATATTTATTATTGACTGCATTCTACTTCGAGTTTTAAGAAATGCCACTGAAGAGATCAAGTGCTGGGGCTGGCCAAAGAAAGGCCAGCTTGCTTCTGGCTGGGTCTGGACAGGAGGAATCTGGGCCACATCTTAGAAGAAGCATTAGCATTCGAACAGGAAACGGAATCTTGGCAAAGGGAAAGAACAATCCAGGTTTGGGGATAGCAGTTCCCATGGGTTGCTGGGAATGCAGATAGATATGAGGGTGTTGGAGGGAAGCCAGGAGTTCCCTGTATGTGGTTTTGTGGTTTAGAAATGTGGTTCCTTCAAAATTCCCACTAGTGGCTTGTGGAGGATGGCATCTCAGGCCAGGTCTTTCTTAAATGATGCACCTGTGGTCATTTGCAGAATCAAATTACTGTAGAATTACATGAGAATCTGACATTGTGATATCCAGTGCAGTAGCCACAGCCACACGCAAATGAGCACTTGAATCTGGTCAATCCTGAAATGAGATGGGCTTAATCTGTAAAACACACTGGGTTTCAAAGACCCCATTCACAAAAAGAATGAAAAGTATTCCATTTATAATTTTTATAGTCATTACATGTAAAAATGATAGTATTTGCAGTATAGTGGGCTAAATAAAACATGTTTTCAAATTTATTTCACTTGTTTATTTTTACTCTTCTAAGAAGTTTTGCATTAAGTATATAGGCTCTCATTCTGATTCCATTGGACAGTGCTGCCCCGGAGAATTCTTTGTACCAGCTGGGCTAAAGTCTGTCTTTATTTTCCTGTAAATGGTATTAATAGAGCTTATATATGGAGGTGAACAGAGTGTTTTCACATCAGCTCAGGAGTGTGCTCTTGATGGGTTTGCTCAGGAATTCCTTTTCTCTCCTATTCTGTCTCAGAGGGACGCTTGCTGGGGGACATTCAGATGTTGGCCGCAGTTGGGCGCCCCTCTGGATTTGGTTTCCTTTGGGTGGTAGACTCAAATTTTGGCCTCAGGTCAGCTTGCTTTTAGTATGTTCACTTCATACAGTATTATGCTGCTAAATCAGAATAATAACAACATTCACCCAGTCTTTAGAGGCAAAAAGTAAAATGGGAGGAAAACAGACATTACTGGAGAATGTAGTAGCCTCTGGCCTTCTGCTTCACCACCTTATAGTAAAACAGAGAAAACGGAGGCACAGCGAGACTGTGTCATTTGCCTATGCTCATCCTCTAGGAATGACATAAAGTATAGTTTCCACAGTTTGGAGTTTTTCTCCCTTAAAGTTTTAAATAATTGTTGCCATCTGTGTCTATAATTCAATAAAATATATCCTGAGGGACCTTAAACATATGCAGTCATTATTTGGTGGCATTTTTCAGGTGTTTGGACTTCCATTGCACCAGTGCCTGAACACGTCTGAGAACCGGTAGGATCACTGGGGCAGCAGAGCCCCGGGGTTTTCTGGCTTTCTTGAATACCTCCTGGACTGATTTTCTTAGAACAGTTTATTCTTTGCTGGAGGACAGAACATCTTGCTAAGATCTTGTCTCTTTATCTTCTCTGGACACTCCCTTTCTGGTGGGCAGACCTACATTCAGGAAACCAGATTGTAGATCAAAAGGTGGCGTGGTAGTGTAAACTCAGAACAAAAGGCCTACGGGAGGTACTCAGGGATGTTTCGTCAAGCTCTGGTAGTCTGATGAAAGTCACCTTTCTTCCAAGGATAGATCTGTCTAAAAAAAGAGCTGTCTGAGTGAGGAATGATCCTGTAGTGCTCTGGCCTCCCGAGTCCTGCATTTCTTATAATCTAGGCTTGCGATCCCAATCAAAGTCAGAATGCCCTTCTATCCCCTTCCAATTCTTTCTTAAGTGTTAATTGGCTCCAAACTGGTTTTTCTATGGTATCAGTTCCTGAAATTGGCTGGATTAATTTATCAAACACTTTAATGAAGGACTCTTGTGTTTGAGGGCTCTGGCTTAGGTGAATCCTTTCCTCCAAGGAACTCACAGACTATTAAGGGAGGTAGCCCTGTCGAATGATGACTATGCTACAAAGTGAGAAGCACTGTCCGGAATGGAAATATGGGCAGTGGTCTTTCTTATCCCTGCCTTGTGGGACTCCATAGTGGGGAAGGACAAACCAGTTCACTCCAAAACATGGCTATACTTGGCTAACATTTTTGTGAATCACTAAAGAAGCTCATGTCATCAAATGAGATGAAATATTCAGACTTTTCACAAATTCTGATTATTTCCTTCCTTTGTCTGTATCTCCAAGTGTGTTAGCCAGCTTAGTAGCCAGTGTGTTACTAACAGCTACAAAGTCTCATTGCTTAGCAGAATAGAAGTTTCTTACTCATGTCAGTTTAGTATGGGGCACAGGGCGGGTGATGGGGGAGATCCAGGCTGCTTCTTTGGTGTGGCTTGCCCATTTTTTGAGGCTTTGCCATCCTCTAGTCGGTTCTTTGCTTTGGGCCCACAGGCAAGGGAAGAGAGAAGGCATGGAGAATCCTGCCAGAGGCTTCTGGGACAAGCCTTGGAAGGGGTGTACATGTTTTCTGCCCACATTCCATTGTCTAGAGCTCAGTCACATGGTCTGGGCAGTCCATGGTCTGCAACGGAGAGAGACTATGAAGTGTGATCTCTCTGTGGGCCCAAGAGGGAAAGGAAGCAGGGGTTTGGTGGACATGTAGCACTGTTGTGACTCCATTGCTTTGGGGAACAAATGCCGACTCATAGGAGGCAGCTTTTAAGTATTGGCTCTACTGATAGGGTAGTACCATTTCATTGTGACAATTAAAAGATGCATCTGGCATGTTTCTCACTGGGGTTTTATGACCTGAGCGATATCCCTGCTGGGATATCAGTAACGGTGACCTTCAGACTCAGGCGAGTTGGCTGTAAACAGGTTCCCCAGCTCCGTGAGGTTGGCTGGCCCATTGCTTCACCTTGAAAAGCTATGCTCTGCAGAACATGCTGGCACTTGGTTTTGCAGGTGGATGTCCAGGAAGATGTAGGTGTCAGTGAGAGGAATTGTGTCCTGGGAGGCTCATGGTGATGTAGAAAAGTCTCAGTGAGATGGACATGGTTGAGGGCTAAAGGACAGTGCTACACCTTGTCACCACTGAAGCAGTGAGACAGATCTTGGTGGTGTGCTCTTCATGTTTCAGATTGAAGACTCTAAGGCTGGTGGTCCTCTGTCAATGCAGGTTTATACTACCCAGGCACAGGGGTTTACCTGCATCTGATTCTCTGTGGTTATTCCCCGCCTCCCCGCAAAAACACCTGCTAGCATCCCTGGTCTCTTGTCTTATGGATTTACTGCCATTCATAAAGCCTCTAAACATACTTTTTTCTTTGAAATACATTTAAAGAGCTGTTTTCTTTTTATATTAGTCTGGGAATTTGTCCATGAATTATGATAGTTTTACGTTAGAGACAATGAAAAAACTGACAATGTATAATTTGTTTTTTTTTATTCTCAAGAGGACTTAACATTTCCACATGAAAATTATAAATGTTATTTAAGAATGATTAGTTCTGAGGCTCTATCATTAACAGTCGGACACTCATGCTATGATAATACATTGATGCAATGTTTAGATCGAGTTCTAGGTGTAATTATTCTTTGCCCTAAATTCTAGACTTCTAGAATTGGACTTGATGACAAGAGCCAATTCATTTCCTGTGTATAATCTAAATAAATACCTTGGGCGAAAACACAGACTTTTTTTTCTAAATGATTATTCTAAATGGCTTTTCAGGATTAGTGTGACAGCTTTGTGGTACATTCACTACTATTTCAAACTTTGATATAGAAACGATGAGTCTCTCTAAAAGAACTTCTAAACTTTTTTGTGGGGGTGATCGACATCCCTGCGAATCTGATGAATGCCATGGACTGCTCATCAGTGTTTCTTTCTAATTTCAGGGAGCTCAGGGACCCATTCACTGCTACGGGAGAGCCTTGGCTCTGAGTGTGAATGCTTGCCACCAAAGGCTTGGAGAAGCAACTAGCACAGCAAACAGGGTCAAATTCACCACATAAGTAACCGCAAGTGGGCTGGCATCCAAGTTCCGGTGGGCTTTGAAACTCACTGTGAGCCAGGTAGCTTAGAAAAGGTGGAGGAAGTCATTAGGATTTCCTGAGGATTGGGTTGGAACTGAAACCAAGATTAATAGTATCCTCTCTGAATAGCATTTTAACAAACGTGAATTGGAACTATAAAGATCTTCTTGTTTCCTGAGACGGGAAGGTGTAGCACAAGCTCCAGAGCATTGCCCTGGCCTTCTTTTGATGGAGAGAATACATGAGGGATAAGCAGCACTTATCCCTTTTCGCTGCTCTGCCTTCTGCTACCCACCTTCACTTTCCTACAGTTTGGTCCAGGGAGGGTGTGGGCTTCAAGACATGGGTCTGCCACCGACTGCCCTGCCTACCACTCTCTGGCCCTGCAGTTTACCTAGCTGCAGTCTTGTGGTCAGCAGAATAATGGCTTCCTAGTTGTGCATGTCCCTAAGCCCTGGAACCTGTGAATATGTTGACATGCATGGCAAAAGGGACTTTGCGGCTGTGACGAAGTTAAGGATTCTGCCCAGGGGAGATGATCCTGGATGATCTGGGCAGGCCAAGTGTCATCATGGGGGTGCATATAAGTGGAAGAAGGAGACAGAAAAGAGAGAACCAGAAAGATGGCATCCTGAGAAAGACTCCCCTGGCCATCCTGCCTTTGAAGATGGAGGAAGGAAGGGGATACTAGTCAAGGACTACAGGAGGCCTGTAGAAGCTGGAAAAGGTACAGGAGCAGATTTTCCCCAGAACCTCCAGAAGGAACACAGGCCCATGGACCCATTTAGACTTCTAATGTTGAGAACTATAAGGGAAACTATTTGTGTGGTTTAAAGCCACATGGCCCAGGTGCCCCTCTCTCAAGGGGCCCAGCAGGATGGAATAGGCGTAGACGGAAGGGAACAAAAGAAGCTGGGCTGTGCCTTCTTCCTTCCCTCCCGTCTCTGATCCTGGAATGGCCAGCAACTTGTATTTGTTTGCTCTGCTGAACGAAGAAATGCGGTTTGTGAAGGGGAGAATCTGCATCTGGTGGCTCTCTGGGTGGTGGCTAAGGGCAGAGAAAACGAGTAACTCTGGGGTTGATGCTGTTGTGGGGGTGGAATGAAGAAACAGTGGCAGCTGGCCCAGGAAGTCCCCCACCTTCCAAAAATGCTATCAAATCTCTGCTGTCTCACTAGCAGCTTGTTCCCTGAAGGTCAGCCTGCTTAGGCCATGTGGATTCATCTGGAGCCTGGGCCTGAATACATAAAATGTATGTATTCAGACCACTGGAACCTCACAACATGTGGCCCCTGTGTCTGGCCTCTTTTACCTAGCACAGTGACTTCAGGGTTCATCTGTGTTGTGGCATGTGTCAGTTCAGTTGACCCTTGAACACAAAAGACCACTTCTGTCTTTGCAGATGGGAGTGTGAGGTGATGGGAGAGTGCTTTGGCAACATGTGTCACGCGTTTACTATTAGCTCATCTCCCTTACTTAGAGTAAAAGAGCAGAAAGCTGGGACATGCCCACATGGATGACCTGGGGTGCCTGGTAAATAAGGACACTGACAGAGCTAAAAGACAAGAGGTGATACCCAACTGAACTGCAATACGTGGATGACATTGTATCTAGTATGATAGGAGCTATGGAAAAATGTGCTACAAAGAAGAGAGGAAAGAAGCTAAAATGTGAACCCAAGACTTCTGGATCTTGAGTGGTTATATTCGCTGCAGACATTATGGTCTGAATTTTTTACATCACATTTAAGATATGAGGGTAAAAGCTTCATATCCTTTGACCTTTAAATTTGGTTCTGGGAATTTTTTCAAAGAATAATGATAAGTACAGCTTATGAGCTTCACAGACACAGATATTCCTTTTATCATTTTTATAAAATTGAGATATATTTCACATGTGACATAATCAACATTTTAAAGTATAAAATTCAGTGGTTTTTAGTATATTTCCAAGTTTATACAACCATCACCCTATCTAATTCCAGAACATTTTCTTTCCACTAAAAGGAAATCTTGTACCCATTAATAGTCATTCTCCATTCCCTCTTTCTCCCAGCCCCTGGTGACCACTGACCACTTTTTGTTTCTATGGGTTTGCCTGTGCTGGACGTTTCAATGTGGAACCTCACAACATGTGGCCCCTGTGTCTGGCCTCTTTCACCTAGCACAGTGACTTCAGGGTTCATCTGTGTTGTGGCATGTGTCAGTACAGTTGACCTTTGAACAACATGGGTTTGAACTGTATGGGCCCACTTACTCTTCTGCCTCTGTCACCCCTGAATGGATAAGACCAACCATTCCACATCCATGCTGGCCCACTCAATATTAAGACAAAGATGAAGACCTTTATGATGATACTTCTACTTAATGAATAGTAAATGTATTTTCTCCTCCTCGTGATTTTCTTAATAAAATTTCTTTATCTTACTTTATTGTAAGAATATAGTATATAATGTCAAAATATGTTAATAAACTGTTTATGTAATCAGTAAGACTCTGGTAAGTAGTAGGCTGTTAGTGGTTAAGGTTTTGGAGAGTGAAGAGTTATACATGGATTTTGAAAGTTCATGGGGGTCAGTACCCCAACCCTTACATATTGCATATATTCCTGCATTCTTTTTTATGTGTAAATACTGTTCCATCATAGGGGTAGACTATGTTTTATTTATCCATTCATCAGTTGATGACTGTTAGTTGTTTCCACCCTTTGGCTATTGTGAACAGTGTGGCTATGAACATTCATGTACAAGGTTTTGTGTGGACATATGTTTTCATTTATCTTGTGTATATACTTACAAGTGGAATTATCACATCATATGGTTATAACTCTGTGTTTAAGTGTTTTGAGAAATTGCTGAACTGTTTTTCAAGCACAAGTGGCTCTCGTGTATTATATTCGTGAAAATTTGGAAATAAGGTAGATGTCAATAGTAGGAGAGTGCTTAGGCAAATTCTGTTAATCCCTTTAGAGAAGGATTTGTACAAAGGGAAATTATGTATTCAGCAGGAATTATTGAACACCTGCTTCATGCGCTGTCTTGGACCAACTCAAAGACGATTGAGATGGAGTAATTGTTCTTAAGGAGTTTGAGCAATTCAGCTATTCCATGTGATGTTTACAAATAATTTATGACAAGGGGTACAGAATTCCTATACTATAAGGGTAGGCTAGTTCCAGTAAGTGTTGAAGTGACTCAAGGTAGGAATTAAGTGAACATGTTATAAAGTTAAGTGGAAAAGGTAGGACAGAGAATGGCACATATCGTGTGATCATGAGTATGTCAGAAAAAAACAGAAACAATTCATTTAAAAATGTAGAAAAACACACTAATATAGGAATAGTGGTTGCCTTTAGGCGGTGGTGTGAATGAACATTTCTCTCCTATTTAAGTGTCTCCTAAATTTTTTGTAATAGAAACAAAAATTCCCCTAGTCTGTCTGTGGTGACTGGGAAGCAGTGGGCGGGGACAATCTAGCATCAGGTTTTTGGGGAGATGAGAACTTCAGAACCGGAGATGGAATCTCTGTAGGTGAAGACACAACCTCAGAGGAGATACCAGTATGCACACTGCTAGCCTGTACCCCATCTTCCTCCCCTTCTTAGCCACCTCTCTCCTTCTGATAACCCCTGCCCATCTTGGTCCTACTTGGACACCAGTAGTGCCCCACTGGGTAGTTAATAAAGATGCTTTTTATGATTTTCAGAAAAAAATTGATCTTTAAAGTTATTAAAAGCCTTAGTAATGTTTTTAAAAAGACACAATTGAATTGCTAATCTATTTGCTCAAATTGTATTATCTACTATTATTTCCATGTATTAAAAAGGATTCTAAGGTCAGAAATGAGAAACTGCCCTAACCAGCTGATCTACTGACCTTGAATATTCCAGAATGCTCTACTTTGGGACTACTGTCAATGTTGGGAACCCCATCACAGTTGAAACTGACTAGAAATGGGGGTAAGGGAGTACGATATTCAGAGAAACAGGGATCTTAGAACAAAGTGCTTTTTTTTTAGTTCTACCTTTATTTTTAATTATGTTCTTAGCATTTCAACTAGTAAAATCAAATATAATGAAAATCAGGGCATGCTGGTTCATGCCTGTAATCCCAGCAGTTTGGGAGGTCAAGGTGGGAGGATCACTTGAGCTGAGGAGTATAAGACCAGCCTGAGCAACACAGTGAGACTCCATCTCTACAGAGAAAAAAAAAATTAGCTGGGTGTGGTGGCACATGCTTGTGGTCCTAGCTACTTAGGGGGACTGAGGTGGGAGGATTGCTTGAGCCTGGATAGTTGAGGCAGCAGTGAGCCATCATTGTGCCACTGCACTCCAGCCTGGGCGACAGAGTGAGACCCTGTCTCTGGGGAAAACGAAATGATATTTACAAAAACACTTTAACCACAAGACTAGAAGCCCTCTATCTTTGGTAGGTGTGAAAGTAGCCTGGAGAATTAAAATTAGGTGTAAATAAATTCCTGATGCCTTTGAGAGTTTGAGTCATTGGATGATGCTGTATTAGAGGAGAATCTGGGAGATGTTGAGGTGTCAGGGTCTTTTTCATTTGAAGCTAAATGGCTGCAGTTGGGTGGTTTGACCTCCTGTTTTGTTTGTAGACTTTCCCGTCCCCTTCCACTCATTTATGGACTGCTGATTTCTCTGTGCTCCGCTTGTGATAGTGTGCCCCTTTCTACTTTTAATTTTTCTCTTCTGTTTTATTGTGAAGGGAGTAAACTGCAGTGTTGCCATTCCCTTGTTTTCCTATACATGTGAATAAGCGTGGAAAAGCTGAAAGACTTTTGTGCATGGGGGAAGGGGATAGCCCAGGGCTCCTTTCCTGAAGAACCGAAAGTATTTGAACATCTGCAATTCTGCTTTTGACTTTACACATAGTCCTTGACATATTTTTGACTCTTTTTCGCCTGCATTAAATTTCTTTTTGATTTCAACTTAATCCTGTGGTTATCTAAGGGTTTAGCCTTTCCACACATCCAGCAATTTCTACTTTTCTCTTAACTGTATACAGTTCATACAGCCTCTGTGCCAGCACTAGCGTTTTCATTTTTTTCTATCCTTTTATTTTGATAAAATAGCACAACCAAAATACATTAAACCAGATGTAAGCCAGGCTGCTGTGAGGCCCACAAAGCTGGTTCCCCCATCTGTGGCTCACCTTGGCTCTACCATCAGATACTTCTGTGGCTCTACCAATGACAGTTTTTAAACCATGCAGTAAAATGTAAAAATTGCCCATGTGATATGGACGGACCTAAACATGCCGAGCTCTGCAAACTGAACTTTTTCCCACTCAAAGGTCTGGATTCTGGGTTCCTTGGAAAATTCTGAGAAGTGTGAATCTGGCATTGAAGGTCAGTTCAGGGGTGTGTCGGAAATTGCAGATGTGTGTATGTGGAGCCAGCATGGCCATGGCTTCTAAGCGAGGACATGAGGGACTCTCTTAGGAGTAAAGCTGATGTGCTTTGGGCTTATTCCCGTATCAAAAGCTTCTTTTTCCTCCAAGATCCCTGCTGGAGTCTGGTTGAGTGAGGAGACTAAACAGCTAACCTTCATTTATGTGGAGGATGTGTACAAATGTCAGAAACATGACCACAAGTGGTGTTTTGTGCCCAGTGACTGAGAATGGATGTGGCTCCCGGGCAGTGGAGACGGTGGGGATTTGGCAGTGATGATTTGTGTAGGGTCGAGCTGGCCTTTGCAGGGCTGATTGGATTGGGGTACGAGAGGGGAGGAGAAAGCCTCTCCACAGGCCCAGGAAAGACTGAGAACAGGTTGCTTAGACTGGAATGAGTGTGATGTTTTGGAAGGTGGGTGAACAAACTCATTTGCCTGGAAAAGAGATTGTGTGTGTGTGTGTGTGAGGGGCGGGGTAGGGAGTTGAAGCAGAAAGAGCCAGAAGCTTTGTATAGGCTTGGCTTGGGGAGGACTTTTCACAGCAGCCCAAGGGGTTTGCCTTGGCAAACTCAATGCTGTGAATTTATTTCTTTTTTTCTTTTTTAGGGGGCTGGGGTCTCGCACTGTTGCCCAGGCGGGAGTGCAGTGGCACAACCTCAGCTCACTGCAACCTCTGCCTCCTGGGTTCAAGCGATTCTTATGTCTCGGCCTCTCAAGTAGCTGGTACTGTGGGTGCACACCACCACACCTGGCTAATTTTTGTATTTTTAGTAGAGACTGGCTTTTGCCATGTTGGCCAGGCTAATCTTGAACTCCTGACCTCAGGTGATCTGCCCGCCTCGGCCTCCCAAAATGCTGGGATTACAGGGTGTGAGCCACCATGCCCAGCCCAATGCTGTGCGTTTCTGCATGGAGAGCCACTGTGCTTGGGGAACAGTCTTTGGACATCAGTGGCTCCACTCAAGTGGGAGGATGATCATTGGCAGGATAAGGGATCATGGGATTGTCTAGGATGAAGCCGACCACCTCACTGAGGTTGCTGATTGTCCCCAGATGAGGCCGAGATCTCTTCTGGGTGGCCCTGGCCTCATCCTGACATGGGGAAACCATGCTTTTTAGCCAGCAAGAGCCAGAAAACATTCCTTGCTGAAAGGTTACCACCAAAAGAACACCAGTGTTCCACACCTCCACATACTTCTCCTCTGGCGATGAAAGAGGAACCAAGATTTATTTGGCTCTCCTTTGGCTGGTCTGAGTGCAGTGGTGTTTACAACCAATTGATCACAACCAATTACAGATTTTTTTGTTTCTTCTCCTCTCCCACTGCTTCACTTGACGAGCCTTAAAAAAAAAAAAAGATGTGATTAAATAGACTCTAGAACTGAATAACTCCTCTGAAGTGATTTATTCAAGACTGAAGTAATGTTACCTGCCAAGAGCTTTCTTGGGAGAAAAATATCATTTGATATTGGTAAAGTTTGGAGTATTCATGATAGATGGGATGTGCTGTACAAGAGAAAAACATGAAATTCCTGGCCCATAAATGTTTTGGAATGATAATTAGGAAAATACATCTATACGTTCTCAATGCTGTTATTGAAAATCATGCCAGAATTTGTCTCCGCAGTGCTATAATGATGGGTTTCTCACCTATATTTGTTTACTTGGTCTTTTTTTTTTTCGAAATAGGGCCTTGCCTTGTCACCTAGGCTAGAGTGCAGTGAATCATGGCTCACTGCAGCCTCGAACTTCTGGGTTCAAGTAATCCTCCCACCTCAGCCTCCCTAGTATCTGGGACTACAGGTGTGGGCCTAGCTAATTAAAAAAAATTTTTGGTAGACATGGGGCTCAGTGTGTTGCCCAGGCTGGTCTTGAACTCCTGGGCTCAAGCAGTCCTCCCATCTTAGACTCTCAAAGTGCTGGGGTTACAGATGTGAGCCACTACACCTGGCCAATATTTGTTGATTAAATGAGATCACATATGTAAATGTGCTTAGAATGTACCTGTGCATGGGCATTTTTCTCTGGAGGCTTCTTTGTGAATATCATTATGTTAGAATAGCAGCAATTTGCTCAGAACTCAATTTGTGTTAAAGTAGGGTTGTCTTTGCTATGGTTGGGTCCCATTCAGGACACGAATAATGCACAGCAGCCTGCTGTTATCTGCCTGACTAGGACCCTTGGTACAGCACACCATTCCTGACTGGTAAAGGCATTGTGCTGCAGACATCAGTTCCTGGGATGGGACAGTCTGCATACAGTCAGCTCATCTTGTGATGCGAGTTTTTGAGTGCATCATGTTTGGGAGGATATATATGGCACATTTCACCTTCTATATATTTCTTGTTTTTATATTGATGCTAACTTCTTAAAACCGTGTGTTTAAAAATGAAGATTAAAAGTAGTGTTCTGATGGTGTTTATCAGTTTTTAAATGCTCCTGGGGAAAGACAGGCTTGTTGTCAAACCAGTTGAAGGAAATCACGTGTCCAAAATTCATACTGGTCTCATGGGGCTTGGCTGTGGTTGTGTCAGTTTCTCAGGTCCAGGGACAGAAGAGGTGGGAGGATTGACTTAGTGAAATGTAGGTGATCGGATTCCCATGCATAGCAGTCAGTGTGCATTTATAGAGACAGCCCAAGAGATAGCTGCCCAGACTCAGACAATTATAGGCGTGTCTCATTTTATATGACAGCTGTGGTCCTAACACTGTCTTGTCAATCAGCGTGATCATGGGGGATCAGGGAGGGGGAAGCTCTACTTTTAAAAATCCATCTGAAAACCCTTTACTTTATCTCTCGTCAAGCCCAAATTTCCTTAATCAGATTTTCTTCAAGGAGGGATGCCTGTAGACAAAGTGCTTTTGTTGTTTTTCTCCAGAAAAACAAAAAAGGACTCTGAAATTTCTGATTCCTACTGTATAAGAAATACAGAAAGTATTTAGTGGGGGTCTCATTGTATCGTTACGTTGCTTGGCTCTTTGCATTTGGCCAATGGTTGATGTTTATTAACTCATGACCACTGGTGGATGAAAATATTGCAAATGCATTTTGTATAGATTGAAGCCAGAGTTCATGTGTAATGTATGGAAACTGAAAGTTGTGAGGGGAACATTTCTCAGGGAATGAGAACAGAGCATAGGTGCTCTCTGATTTTTCTGGAAGAGCTACATTCCATTGACATCACCTCATTAAACATGCTGCTTGAAAGAAGATGCTTGCTTTACCTGTTTTGTTAGTAACCAAGTATCTCTTTTTGCTCATATTTAAAGTTGTACTTTGAGATACTAATGTTTCTGATTGCCAGTGTACTAATACAGTTATTGATTATTTAGGCAAAGCCGGTGAATTTTCCAACCAAATATTTGGAGCAAAAGCAGTCAATTAGATTAGATAAAGCAAAGTTATACAAAACTGACCTGACTTTCAAATTTGTTTTCATAATTTTATTTTGCAGGATAACAAAGCCATTGACCTTTGCCGATTGTGTTGGGGATGAACTGCCTTTAGGATGGGAAACTGTATATGATAAACAAATTGGAGTTTACTACATGGACCACATAAATAGTAAGTAGTATGCAAAATCTGTGGCATTCTATCAGAGATGCCAAAAACTTTCTGTAGAGTGAAACAATCGTTACCATCCAATGTAGCATTAAATTGGGTTTTATAGATGTAATCCAAAGTTTTCATTAGCTCCGTTCTGCACAAAGTGAAGCAGTTCTGTAGCTATACCTTGCTTTTGTCTTGCTGGGGACTGCATATAATATGTTTCATGGAGGGTTTTAATAAATAATACAAGGAGTAAATTTCCCAGGCAACCTCGAAATAGAAATACCTCTCATAATGAAAAATTATTTATTGCAGAGTGGATCTGACAAGTTACTGAAATAATAAGTGCCCAAGTGTTTACCTTCACTTCATCTCATCTTATACATTTGACTTTAGCTTTCATGCACCGAACCTTTTTGGTGCGTGCGTGCATGCGTGCGTGTGTGTGTGTGCGTGTGTGTGTGTGTATAGGGAGGAAATGGTATAGAGACCATAGCGAAAACGATGGGTCTTTGACCATGCCAGCCTCCTTTGTAGAACTGTCTAGAGCAGTGGTTCTTACCCTGGGTGATTTTGCCCCCCCTGCCCCAGACACTTAGCATTGTCTGGAGGCATTTTCAATGGCTATGCCTGGGAGGAGTGCTGCTGGCATTCAATGGGTGGAGACCAAGGATGCTGCTAAACACCCTACAAGGCATGGGACAGCCCCCCAAGGCCCAACAGAGAATGAGGCGACCTTAAATGTCAGTGGTGCTGGGGTGTAGGAACCTGTTCTAGATCTGTTCTCTGCCCCTCCATCTTAGCTGTCTCTTTGTCAGGTTTCTTTGATGGGGTCCCAGCTGGGAATCCACTTTTCACCCTCTCTCTTCATTCTGGCTTCCTTCAGTGGCTCTGTCATTGTCATTTTGCTACCAGGATATGAAGCGTGGCTTCCCCTTGACTTACTTTCTGTCCTTCGGTTGGTGAAGTACAGGACACCTGTGGGGTCTGAAGGTGCATGGTGCCCCCACCTGAGTGATTTTGAAGCTGTTTTCTAGGCCAGTCCCATGGCTCCTCATGTCCCCACCATGCAATCGACCGAGGTTGGTGTCTTCAGGGCTGATTCCTGCATTGTCAGTTGCTGGTGCCCAATATCTGAGTTCCCTATCTCAGATCTTGGGGCAGTGGGGTTTTGGTACCTGGCACCCATTTTTGGGTACAATTGCAGCTCTTTTTTTTTTTTGAGACAGAATTTCGCTCTCATTACCCAGGCTGGAGTGCAATGGTGCGATCTCGGCTCACCGCAACCTCTGCCTCCAGGGTTCAGGCAATTCTCCTGCCTCAGCCTCCTGAGTAGCTGGGATTACAGGCATGCACCACCATGCCCAGCTAATTTTTTTATATTTTTAGTAGAGACGGGGTTTCACCATGTTGACCAGGATGGTCTCGATCTCTTGACCTCGTGATCCACTCGCCTCGGCCTCCCAAAGTGCTGGGATTACAGGCGTGAGCCACCGCGCACGGCCCAATTGTAGCTCTTATGCAGAGACTGGGCAGTGGTGATTGGAGACAGGGGATACATACTGTTATGGCCCCACTGCCCTTCCAGGCAGGTCCAGGTGTTAGAAGGACTTCTAGGTGGCCCTGCTGCTTGCTGGACAGGGCAAGTGCCTGGCAGAAGAGAAGCTGAGAGGCCCCAGTGGCCCTCTGCCAGCCTGGCACTTCACGGCTGTATGTGTTTAGGTAAATGTGGCCCTTTGAGTTAGGCTTCCCAGCTGGTAGTCTTAAGGGGCAGCTCCTGACACGTGAGAGCTGCTCTCTTCACAGGGCCACCATGCTGTGGACCTGGGGACATGCCCATGGCTTCGTTAACAGGCTTTGTCCTTTCTGGGGCTAGGTGGTATGGATACCCCAGGCTCACTGAATCTCATCTCTGGTACAAGAGCAGGACTCTGATTTTGGATTTGTTTTGGTTTATAAATTTTCTCCTGTGAGCTTTTAAGCCCTGGAGGGGCTTTCTAGGAGGGGCCCTGGGATAGTGTGTAAAGGGGTAAGCAAAGGCTATTGATAGGAAAGCAGATAGGGTATTTCCAAAGGAGAACTTACCTGGAAAAATTCTAGCAAGCACACCTTCGTGTGTGTGTGTAAACAGACATAATGTAAAATTTACTGTTTTAACATTTTGAGGTAGAATTCACAGAACCTAAAAGGAGCCATTGTTAAAGCGAGCAGTTTGGTAGCACTTGGTGCATTTACAGTGTTGCGCAGCCATTACCTCTATCTTATTCCAGAACATTTTCCTCACCCCAAAGGGAAACCTCATCTCCATTAAGCAGTCATTCCCCATTCCCCTTCCCCCAGCCCCTAGTGACCCCTAGTGTGCTTTCTGTCTCTGTGAAATACCCAGAACAGGCGACTCCACAGACATGGAATCAGCTGCTATGTGGCCTTTTGTGCCTGGCGTCTTTCACTTAGCTGTTGTTGAGGTTTTCCCATGTCATAGCGAATATCAGAACTTTATTCCTTTTTATGGAATTGTGTTCCTTTGTATATGGTTGATACAAACCACTCTGTTTTACACACTGAGTGAAAGGCCCTGAGAATATAAAGGTGACCAAGGCTGTGTCCCTGCCATCTAGAGGCTGTAGTTTAGGTGGGAGACAGAAAAGATATAAAAACATTCATGTGCCCAGTGTGAGGGGGAAGAAGGGCAGCTTGCGTAAGCAGGGGAGAGACGCGTGTGCCTAGAGGATCAGAGAAGGCTTCAGAGAAGAGGTTCCTTTGCAGCATGTCTGGGAATACAGCAGGCCTTCCTGTGACAGAAGAGGACTGAGTCAGCATGGCAAAGGCACTGGGGAGCCAGCTAGGCATCTTTGGGGACTTTGTAGAAGTTCAGTCTGTGTAGAGGATGTTTTTGGGGAAAAGGATGGAAAGTAGAGATGAAGTGGATGAGCAAGTTTCGGGACTCCTAGATCAGGCTAAGGAGACTGGACTTTGTGCTTTCAAAGAGGTTTCTGCATGAAAGCATTGCAGCCCAGTTAGGAAGGTCACTTTGGAGAGTGCTCTGAGGATGGGTTTTGGTGGGATGAGACCAGAAGGCCCTGAGAGTCAGTCTGAAGTCAGGGCAGACAGAGACAAGGGCGTGTTGTCAGTCATTAACGTACCCAGGGGCAGGAACCTCCAGTTCTTCATAACCCACTGAATTTTTCGGGAGGAAGAGGAGTCGGAATCTTTGAGGATGAGTCCTAGGTTGCACTCCCAGGCTGTCCCCGTGGTTAGATCCAGATGATGCAGCTCCCCATGAGGGGAAGACAGGAGAAGCAGGCATGTGCTGTGTGGTGTTTGGTTTCATTTTGCTCTTGATGGGGAAAGGTGGTGTGGAGAATGAGGGCTGCTTTGGATGAATGGCTGGGAATGACTTTGGGTCCATCCCTGTCAAGATGCATCCAGAAGGCAGGCAGGAATGAAAGGTTGGAGCCGGTGAGAGGGGCTGGAGCTGGAGGTAGGCACAGGCCCTTGGAGAGCTGGACAGGGAGGAAGTAGGAGTAGACGTGAGGGAGGCTATGGTGGGAGGAGGCAAGGAAGTCAGTGAGAAATGGGAAGAGACTACATGGTCTGGTCTGAGAAATGAAAGGAGAAAGGGGCCAGCCAGGCCAGGGGTACAGTAGAGTTGTGATCGTCTCACGCAGAAGTAGTCAATGAGGAAAAGTTCATAAACAGCAATTAGTGTGCAGTTCTGAGCTCACGTGGGTTCATCTCCTCCCATACTTATTTAAAGTGAAATAATTATTTGTTGGTGAAAACGTCATCTCGTATTGTCTTCCCTCCTGCAATGGACTGTTTCATATCTGTTGAGTTTCCTTCTCAACTTCACTGTGGATCTATAAATAGAAAGTGTCCCACACTTTGGAAAGGTTGGTGATATAAACTCTTCCATAATATGCATCCTGGTAATTAATTAATTTTCACATTGATGAGCTGTATCACTGCATGACTGGTGGTCAACCTAAGGATTTTACTTTTAAGCCACTTATGTTTTTGCCTTTTTAAATTTCAGAGCTTACCCAGATTGAAGATCCAAGAGAACAGTGGAGGCGAGAGCAAGAGCGCATGTTGAAGGAATATTTAATTGTAGCCCAGGAGGCTCTCAATGCCAAGAAAGAAATCTACCAGATCAAGCAGCAGCGGTTCGAGCTGGCCCAGGAGGAGTACCAGCAGCTGCACAAAATGTGTGAGGATGACAGCCGCTCCTATGCCAGCTGTGAGTTGACTTGTCTCCTGTTAAAAGGCACTGTGACCTTAAAAGCCATCTCTCTGCTAGGTTACCTGGAAACACTGAACCTTCCTTGGGCAAGATAGCTTCATAAAGGTTCTAATCGCATACTGTTAGGTAATCAGTATTCAGCACTGAAATCAGATGGGCACCCAGTAGCCTACTCCTGTAGCAAGGATTTATCAAGAGCTTACTTTGTGCCCAGGCACTGGGTTATGGTTGGTGATGACTAAGGAAGGAAAGGTCTCTGCCCTTGAGCTCACATTCAGGTGGGGAAAGTAAAAAATAAACAAAATTTCAGGTAGCAATGTGTACCAGCCTCCTGTCTCATGCATGTCAGTTTTGAAGAGGGCTTCCCTCAGAGATCTCTGCAGTTAACACTGCTTGTCTGGGATGATCTCTTGGGAAATCCACACAGGTTTCATTCATCCTGGGTGACAAGACTCAGGAGACCTCAGCCATGTCAAGCCTCCTGTCTCTTTATAGAGTCCTCTCTTGGGCTTTAGGATTTATTAGGTAGTACATGGAAGGAGGAGGAACATGGTAGAACCCAGAGAATTGGGGGACTCTCCTTCTGCCCCTCAGGCAAGATGACCATGTACTGTGAGCTGTTCTCTAAAGTGATCTCTCTTTAGTTTTGGAGGCTGCCAGGGGAGGTGGGGGGCTTCCATTTCATGAGTACTCAGCAACTGCTCAGTGTTGAGGAAACCAGGTCCACTCTCAGAACCCAAAGCATCTTGCTGTCACACAGTCAGTCATCACATGAGCCAGTTCCTTCCCAGAAGAGCTGTCACCCTCAACAGCCTCCAACAGATGTACATGACTGTGACTGTCCTGGGCACTCGTGAGCTTGGAAAGAATGGGTGAAAGTTGGTACCACTGGGTTGAATTTTATAAAAACCTGTGTGTTTGAGACTTGGGGCCTTTCCTGTGCTATTAGTGCCATGTTGCCATGGCAGATGTTAAAGACATAGCCATAGTTTTATTCTGTGTTACAAGTCAGAATGGAGGTAAGGCCAAGAGGCCACATGTCTTGTGCTCTGTTTTATTGCAGTAACTGTTGAGGGAGCAGAAGCCTTAGAAGCTGTGGCCAGGGGTGGGGCATTCCCTCTGCAATAGGAATTGAAGATCTTTCTATTACCATGTATCCTGAGGGAAACCGGGAACTCAGGTTTAATGATGTGTTGCTTCCAAGCCATCTTATCTCCATCTCTGCAGATACTGGCACATACCTGGTTTTTTGTTTTTTGTTTTGTTTTTCTGTTTTTGGCTTTGTTTTGTTTTTAACTTTCCATCAGAATGTGATAGGTCAGCTCTGTGCAGAATTTTAGAGGCCGGTTTCTTATCTCCATGGTTATGTTTTCTTGAAATGTCTTTTTCTGATTTTGGTATGAGGGTAATACTGGCCTCATAGAGTGAATTGGGAAATGTTCCTTCCTCTTCTGTTTTCTGAAAGAGTTTGTGTAGGATTGATATTAGTGCTTTCTTAACTATTTCATAGAATCCACCAAAAGAGCCATCTGGACCTGGAGTCATTTGTGGAATGTTTTTAACTACAAATCCAATACTTTTAATAGAGAGATATCCAGATTTGTTATTTCTTTTTAAATCAGTTTTGGCATTTGTGTGTTTCAAAGAATTGTCTATTTCATCTAATCTAAAAGTCAGCTAACTTTTCTACAAAGGGTCAGGTAGTAAATATTTTAGACTTTGTGGACCATACAATCTCAGTGGCAACTATTCTACCCTGTGGTTATAGTGCAAAAGCACTCAGAGACAACATGCGATGTACCTGGCTATGTTCCGCTGGAAGTATCAAAACAGTAGCAACCTAGCGTTGGTCCACAGGGAGTTTGCTGCCCAGTGATCTAAGCTGTCAAGTCTGTGAAGTTGTTTGTACAATTCCCCTTTTAGCCTTTGAATGTCTGTAGGCTTTGAGGTGATGTCCTCTCTTTAATTGCTGATATTAATAATTTGTGTCTTCTTAATCAGTAGAGCCAAACTTTTATTGATTTTTATCTATCTTTACAATACACTGGCTTTTGCCCTGTTCTCCCATTTCTTGTCTGTTTCTGTCTTGCTGGTTTTTCTTCTTTATTATTTCTTTCCTTCTACTTGGTTGGGCTTTCATTTGTTCTTCCTTTTCTAGCTTCCTAAAATAGAAATTTAGATCACTGATTTTAGATCTTTCTTACTTCCTCATGTAGCCATTAAAGGTAAGGATTCGCCTCTAAGAACTACTTTAACTGCATCTCATGAATTTTGATATGCTCTATTTTCATTTTCATTCGGTTCAAAATAATTTCTCCTTTTTTTTGGTGGTTTTTGACCCATAGGTTGTTTAGAAGTAAGTTAGTAGGACTTTTTAAAGATATGTTGTTGTTCATTTCTAACTTAGTTCCATTGTGGTCAGAGACTATGTAACATTTCAGTCTTGAAACCTATTGAGATGACTTTTATGGTCCAAAATATTGGTATTTTTTTGTCTGTTTATTTTTTTTTGTTTGTTTTGAAATGGAGTCTTGCTCTGTTACTCCGGCTGGAGTGCAGTGGCACGATCTTGACTCACTGTCTCACTGCAACCTCTACCTCCTGGGTTCAAGCAGTTCTCCTGCCTAAACTTCCTGAGTAGCTGGGACTGCAGGTGTCTGCCACCATGCCCAGAAAATTTTTGTATTTTTAGTAGAGACGAGGTTTCACCGTTTTGGCCAGGCTGGTCTCCAACTCCTGACCTCAGGTGATCTGCCCACCTCAGCCTCCCAAAGTGCTGGGATTACAGGTGTAAGCCACTGTGCCCGGCTGGTGTTTTTGATGATCAGAACCCCATGGGCTTGGTGCCTTGATGTCACCCTAGCTGAAGTATTGGCTTATAACTGGTTCTGAGATCATATAGTTAGCAATTGTAAACATTTCAGAAAGCTGCTTGGTAGGAGTTAGGTTGTATGGTATAAAATTGCTGTTTTTATATCTAAAAAAGGACTGAATATTAGCCGTTCTTAAAATCCAACCTAATAGTGTGTTTCTTTCCAGCAGTCTTTGGGTACCTTATGTTTTACATGCTTGGGTTTGGTTAGATCTCCAAAGAGGCTCTAAAATCAGCCTCTTCCATTCTCATTTCAAAGAATGGAACGGAAGGAGTACAGATCAGAAAAAATTGGCAGGATGTTTCTTGCCAATGATTGAAAAGAAAAATTGAGGCTGGGTACAGTGGCTTATGCCTGTAATCCTAGCACTTTGGGAGGCCGAGGCAGGAGGATCACTTGAGCCCAGGAATTCCAGACCAGCCTGGGGAATCTAGCAGGACCCTGTCTCTATTAAAAAAGAAAGAAAGAAAAATTGAGTCTAGAGAAAGTGTGTATTATGTACTGGCTACTACCAGTGCAGCCAGGACCTCAGCCACAGTAAGTGTAGGGACTCTGGACTGGATGCCCTTAATGATGTAGGCATTTGAACATCCTGTCTGATTCCACATCCACTCTGAGGGGCAGTGAGGGGGAATCCCAGTGCAGTGCCAAGCTGTAGGTTAAGGCTATTCAGTACTTCAGCATCCTGTGGAACTGAGGACCCTACAGGATCCTATGGAATTCAGATTCCATGGGCTTTTCACTTCTTTGATGTTTGGGCAAATAGGGAATTCTACTCAACTCAATTACATTCCTTCTTGTGCCTTATGGGATTTTATTAATGCCCATTAAAAAGATATACTCAAGAGGCTCTTTTTGAAGTAGTATCTTTCTTCAGTAGAGGAAGCTGATGATTCTGTTATTGACTTGAGGTTCTAAGGTGCTCACTAGATTCCATCTCCTGACCTGCTGGAAGTCTCCATGTGGATACCATCTCTTCCTCCACTTGTGTAGGTTGCCTTTGAGGCCAAAAGTGGGCCTGCCTGTTTTCATGAAAGGGCTAGAGATTCCAGTGGGTCTTCCTGGGGCCTATCAGCTCATCAGGGAAAACACCAACTATTAATGGAATCTAGGAGTTGATCCAAGTTGTTTATCGACTTGCTGCTGTCCCTAGGGCTTCCACCAAGCTCTCTCAATCTGCCATTTATCCCAAACTACCAGTTACAAAGGGAAAACCCCACTAGAATGGACTCAGATGAATTATTTCTGGCCACAGAATAAAGTCCAATGCAGTGATCCTGTTGGCGTGACCATGATCTAACAGATGGCTTGTACACCCATGCCAGAGGGCCTGGGCCCATGTTAGGAGCTGCTGGTGTCAGCTTCCATAGCACATGTTGGCTCTGTAGCCACAAGGGTCTCACTGTCCAGATCTCTTTTAGTGCTAGTCATTTAACACAGGAGGTGTCTCCTTTTTCTGATACTGTGAACGGAATAACATCTGGACTTAATTCCTACTACTTCCTTCATGGGTAATGACTTGAAGTGAAAGGGACCGATATCCAATGGGCTGGTGTTTTCTATGCATTGTTGTAAGTGTTGCCTAAGCATTGCTTTGATCAGTGTTGTCATGTACGTGCTGTTTTCTTTATTGTTCACACGAGCAGCTGAATATCAGGGAGGCTAAATTATTTCTTCAAGATTACATAAACAGCAGATGGTAGAAGTTGGATTTGAGCCCAAATCTGTTTGTGTTGGTGGCCTTCAGTGCTCTGTATGGTTTCCTAGACATGGAAGAGGCCACCCAGAACAGCTGATGGTGTTTTTGGTTCCCCCATCCAACTTTGTGGTTATCTGAAAATAAAGACTAGTTATAAATTGACAAGTTTTCTGGCAATTTTGCAGCAATAAAAGGGGCAAGTGGAAGGCACAGCACTTTCTAGATCTTGACTTTTCTATGGCCCATGTAGGCTCACTAAACTGTTCATTTATTTTTCAACAGCTATTAGCACCTGCTGTTGGTATATACTAAATGCCGGGAACATGGTTTTTTTGTTTTTGTTTTTTTTGAAACATGGTCTCACTCTATCACCAGGCTGGAGTGCAGTGGCGTGATCTCTGCTCACTGCAACCTCTGCTTCTTGGGTTCAAGCGATTCTCCTGCCTCAGCCTCCCAAGTAGCTGGGACTACAGGTGTGCACCACCATGCCCAGCTAAGTTTTGTATTTTTAGTAGAGACAGGGTTTCATCATATTGGCCAGGATAGTCTCGATCTCTTGACTTTGTAATCTGCCCACCTCGGCCTCCCAAAGCCTGGGATTACAGGCATGAGCCACCACACCTGGCAGGAACATATTTTATCCCTAATGATTGCTTATTGGGAAAGATGAGGCAATAATGTGTGAACAGAGGAATTAACTAGAACAGCCATTTCTAATGTGGAAGCAGGATGTGGGAAGGGGAAGTGCATCTCACCTATACCCTTCATGCATTTCCCTCAAGCTGTGGAAATCATCAGAAGAAAACTTTGTTCGTTGGAGAGGAAAGATTTTGTGTCAATATTGAGCCATCTGGTATCTAAGAACATCCAGGTCTTGACCTTTTTTGTCCCTGCAAGCAAATTCAGATACTTGGCTGGGCACTTTGGATACATGTTTCCATGAGGGTAGGAACCCAACTCTGCTTGATTTCTATGAGCTTCTGAGCTAGCTGCCTGGTGGTGCCCAGGCCTCAGTTGTGCTTTCTAGAACACTGAGGTGACGCTGCTCAACGATGAACTCATTCTCTCTGAGACACACCTGCCACTTTTTCTACAGCTCCATTTTGTAGAGTTTTCTTCTACTTTCTGTATTGCAACGTGTTCTTCTATTTGCCTACTTTTTGCCACTGAATATGTTCAGTATCTCAGACACATTTTTTCCTGGAGTTATTCCTTTATTCTTTCTGAGAAACTCTAGCCCCCAGGCACATTCAGATGAAGCATATATGACCATTTGCAGGATCCTTTGGAAGAAATTCTTGCATGGAGTAGAATGATAGTCTAAACCTCAGGTCTGCAAACTGTGTCAGGCCTGTGAGCTGAATGCTGTCCACTTTGGGTGTTTGTAAATAAAGTTTTATTGGAACACAGCCATGTACATTTACTTACCTATTGTCTATAGCAGCTACAATGGCAGAATTAAGTATTTGAGACAGATTGTATGGCCCACAAAACCAAAAATATTTACCCTCTAGACCATTAGAGAAAAAGTTTGCCAATCCCTGGTCTATACCTATAGTTTTCAGCCCTGGCTACAAGCTAGAATCTTTAAAAACTTGCTGCTTGGACCTCACCCCAAGAGATTTTGATAGAATTGGCCTTGGGTGGGACCAGGCATTTTTTTTTTTTAGAGTTTCCCAGGTGATCCCTAGGGTTGAAATCCACTGGGCTAGATGGAGTGTGAATGGCCCTTTTAGCAGCAGGAATATGACTTTGTTTACTATCCTAGTTCCTAGGAGCTACTCAAAGTCTACATCGAAAGTCTTTCTGGGTGGCTGGGGAAGAGTCAGCCTTATCTCTGGTGAGAAAGTGCTGACCCACCCTGAATTCTTGGATTAGGTGGTGGTGAAGCTTGACCTTATCAGCCATCAGTCCTGCTGGCATTCTTTCTGAGGCGTCAAGCCTGTCTCACAATGACTGTCTTCCATTGGTGCTCTATGTTTTGGTTTGTTTTTTTTGAGACAGGGTCTCACTTTGTTGCCCAGGCTGGAGTGTGGTAGTGTGATCTCCACTCACTGCAGCTTCAACCTCCTGGGCTCAGGCGATTCTTCTACCTCAGCCTCTCTAGTAGCTGAAAGTCCAGACATGTGCCACCATACCTGGCTAATTTTTGTACTTTTTGTAGTGATGGGGTTTTGCCATGTTGCCCAGGCTGGTCTCAGACTTCTGGACTCAAGAGATCTGCCTGCCTCCACCTCCCAAAGTGTTGGGATTACAGATGTGAGCCACCGCACCCAGCCTCATTGGTGTTCTCACTGTTGAAGGATTTCTCATTTGCTGTCTTGGTTAGGAAAAGGGCTGTAGGCAATCCATTCCCATTCAACCGTTTGTTTTCCTTCACACAAGCATGTTGGAGCAGACAGGAGGAAAAGGGATCATGGAGCATTTTTCCCATGTATTAGTTGGCAAGCTTGATTTTGAAGGTTGCAGCAGAGCACATGTGTTTCCTGAGAAATAATCCCCTAATCTGTCCTGTCCTGGAGAAAGAATTCTTGGTTAGGATTTGGCGGTATCTTGGGTTACTGCTGTAAATCACCCCCAGGTGGCCTTACTTGATTGTATTTGGTCCTTTGCTTATATTGCCTTTAAGAAAAAAAAAAACCCCATCCTGCCCACTTTGATGGCCTTGCGAATTTCTCCATCTGCCTCTCTGGTAAATAGTACCTGGCAACCTGGAACCTAGCACAGCTTGTCAGCCTTTCACCCAGAGTCATTCTTGGCTCCCTTGAGCAACTCCTGACAATGCTGATCCCTGGAGGCCTACACCTGGTCCTAAGGAGCAACCTGGCCCAGAGGATGTCTTTGAAGAAGGATTGCTGGTCTTTTCAAGAATGTCTTCTCCCTGGGGTGACCTTAGGTTTCACATAGCTCAGAGGATTCCTGTATATAAGAGAGACAGAGACAGACAGACATGTGGACACATGCATTTCCCCTTTCAGTAATCTGTAAAACTGAAATCGAGAGTTAAGTACTGGGGTTTGCAGCATTTTGAGTGCTAAATACACAGGTCAAGTTCACCTACTGGGTGGTGGGCATCGTGGGGCTGGAGGACTGTGTCTTCTTCTGGGAAAGCTAGCCCAATTAAAGGATCTTTGGCATCTGACCCACAGGAGCCCAAATTCTAGACACAAAGCCTATTGTGAACGATGGCATAATCCATTACAGATCAAGTCACTACAAATGAGTCTTTTAATCTATAAAATGGGCAAGGAAACATAAGTATCATTTCACCTTCACAAAGATTTTATGAGAATAGATTAAATAAATGTGAAAGGTATCCTATAATAGCAAGGTATAATAATTTACATTGCTGTGGTCCAGCTAGGCTATAACCTTGTTATTATTATCATCTGAGGCAATGCTATATGCCTGAGCAGACTCCATATGCTATTTAATAGCTCTGTCCACTCAACTCTTCAAGAGAGAAGAAAGCTTCAGAGGTGAAACTCTGGTCTTTATCATAAACTTCGAGATTGGAGACATGTTTTAATAGAGGAAGATATTTTATTTTATAAATGTTGTGGAAGGCCAAGTGCGGTGGCTCATGCCTGTAATCCCAACACGTTGGGAGGCCAAGGTGGTTGGATAACTTGAAGTCTGGAGTTCGATACCAGCCTGGCCAACATGATGAAACCCCATCTCTACAAAAAATCCAAAAAATTAGCTGGGTGGTGGCAGCAGCTATTCGGGAGGCTGAGGCAGGAGAATTGTTTGAACCCAGGAGGTGGAGGTTGCAGGGAGCTGAGATCATGCCAATGTGCTCTGGCCTGTCTCCAAAAGAAAAAAAAAATTGTATAGTGCATGCTATTATAGGGTCTGGAGTCCTGAGCTGTTCTTAGACTCTCTAAATGGTTCTCGTAGACTTGTGCAATCTGAGGAACTGAGAATTTTATTTATAAATTGAATTCTATTATTAAAAGTTACGCCAGCATTCACAACCATGCTTAGCATTTGAAGGTAAAATGTATTCACCATGTTAAGTACTTGAGTAGACTTTTTCCTTATCCCACTCCTGGAATTTAATAATGTTATAGAGATCATAGCAGAAGTAAACATGAATGAGATCCATATAATTAAAAGGTATTCTGTCATTTATGATGGTTTCAGCTGCAAGAAACAAGACTAACTCTCACGGGCCTGGACAATAAGGAAATTCATTGTCACATAGTGGAGTCCTCTGGAGGTAGGGTGGGATTCCCCATAGGTGGATTCAGTGGCTCAGTGGTGTTATTGGCTTGTCAGTTTCCCCCTCTAGGAGTGGGTACAGGCTGGACTGAGTCTCTTGGGGAGAGGTGGGTACCCAACACCTCCAGGGTTCTGGTACTTAGGAAGGAGAAATGGGGGAAGGTTGCTGTTTAGATGTCCGACAGTATCCAAGACACCTCTCCTGTGTATTTCAAGTCTCTTTGCTAATTTTCCATATGAACCTGCACAGACAGAAGAAGTTTGATACTGATGTGAGTTTTTTTTTTTTTTTTTTTTTGAGTGCAGTGGCGTGATCTTGACTCACTGCAGCCTCTGCCTCCTGGGTTCAAGCTAGTCTCCTGCCTCAGCCTCCCGAGTAGCTGGGATTACAGGCCCCCACCACCATGCCCAGCTAATTTTTGTATTTTTAGTAGAGACGGGGTTTCGCCACATTGGGCAGGATGGTCTCCATCTCTTGACCTCGTGATCTGCCTGTCTCAGCCTCCCAAAGTGCTGAGCCACTGCGCCCAGCTGGTACTGATGTTTAACATTGCAGTGAACTTTGTTGATCTTTGGTGGTAGGGTTACTTTCTACCCTTAATGGGAAAGATCCCAGGTGATAACTCTTGGCGTTGTGTTCCTCCCACTGCAAGTTGACAAGTTGACACATGTGTTGTAGTGTTGTAAGCCAGGATTCAGCAAGCCCTAACCTCATAGCTTCATTTAGGTATTATCTCTATCCCAAATGAAAGGCCTTTTAGCTCAGATCTGGGAAACTGGAGTTTAATGTGGAGATTTTTCTATACATTTATTTCTGTCTTTTGAGGGCATTGTTGAAGATGTTACTTTCATTACTTATCTTAAATGAAACCAAAGAGTCAGGCAAGATGAAAGATGTAGGATTTGGAAATAGGCAGTCTTGTCTAAGAAATAATTGTTTGTAAAATGTTTTACTCCATGTCTTTGAGAGATCATGAGTCTAAGTATAAGAAAATCGGAGATCAAGTTGACCAGCATTTAGATCCTCCAGTTGTTTATTTCCAGTAGATTCAGTTGTTTGAAATTCCGACTGAATGGGACTTAGGGATTTTCCATGGAACTGTTATTAAGATAGAAGATCCTACTGCTCAAATGAACTTTGGATGTGGTTCTAATTAAGGTTTGAAGTAATTGTGCTGTTGAAGCTACTTGGTGTTGAGCCATGCTTTGCAGTATATAGTCTGCAAATGATTTTGAATTGTTTTCTTGTTGTTGGCATGTAAGTTATTTGAGTGACAGCCAGCCTTTGGTTCTCATATCAAAGGAGTTAAAGAAAGGACTCTGTCCCTGCAGATGTGTCTTCTGATCAGGTGATGTTAATGTTAACTGGGAGGCAGATGGCACCAGAGTGAGGTGGTTCACAGATGAGGACAGATCGTCATTCCACCAGCTAAGCAAAAGAAGGGAGGCCAGCAGTAGTGATACAGAGCCCACGGCTTCAGAAACCTAAAGAGAGGAGGCAGAAGCATCAGGAAAAAGCACCGCAGGGCGGTGGATGAGGTGTTAGAAATTAGGAATAGCCACTCACTGCTCCAGCTGCCTAACCCTGGAGAAAGCTTGCATCTCTCTTTGCGCAGAAATTTGCTGACTGTGCCTAGCATGTAAACAGCTCTGTGGCTCTTATTCATCCCTAGGTATTGGTTACTCATGATAACGATGCCGTGTCTGTAAAAAGACTTTAAATCATGTACATGGCATTGTTTAGGAAAGCACTGGGCTATGTGATGTCTTTTAGCTAAACATTCATCAAAGCAAGTTATTAGAGTAAAAGCGTGAGTGCCTTACTTTGGTTTCTGTGGGACAAACAACTTGGGGACCCATCTTTTTCTCAAGCCAGATGCTGACGTATTACCAGAAATCTGTCTTTTTTATTTTAAAAATTTCTAATGTTTTTTCCTTTCTTGCATGAAAAATTGTTCATCTGGAGACTATAGGTGTGACGAAAACAAAAATAAAATAATCTTTAATGCAGCCACTGAGAATCACTGCAGTTAACTTTTTGGTTCTATCTTTCTAGTGATTTCTGTGTATGTGTTTTAAAAGAAAGTAAAAATAGGTTCATACTGCATGTACTATTCACATATTAAGTATAGTTTCCTACCTCATAATCATACCTCTTTCCCTCTCCTCCCATGTCTATATGGCATTTAACTCTAGTAGTTTTATGGTAGAACTGGAGACTTTTGACTGACCTACAGCCATATATTTTACTATATGATATCCTATAGGAAGTCTTGATGCAAATGTCAAACATCAGGAAGATTTGAGGGTGTTAAATGTCAATTCTTTAGGAGCCAGTGCCCACTCGTAAAACTGAGATTTAGAATTATTTAATGCCATGAATCAGAAGTTGCTTATGTGTATGTATTTTGAAGGACCCATTATAAAATAAAATATTTTCTTTCTATTTAGCATTCTCTGGATATTCAACAAATACAAAGTATGACCCACACCAAATTAAAGCAGAAATAGCAAGTCGTCGGGATAGGGTGAGTAAAACTCATGTTTTTACAACCAGGTGGATGGAAGCCTGAGCCCTCACAGCCTAGGCCGCTGCTGGTGTCCTCTGGTTGACTCCTCCCGGAGGGATTGCTCCTGTAGCAGTGTTAGACTGGACAGGTTCTGACACTCCTTCCTTAGTGACACCTGAATTACTATGTTTTATCTCTTCAGACCCTTGTCTTGGTTGTCTGGGAAGGGGAACAGTTTTGTTGCATTTGGGACAAAGCACAAGAAACATCTTGGCAATGAAGTCTGCTCCTCTCTTGATGTGTCATTCCCTGAATCAGGGTGTTATCTTTTAGTGCAGTGGTTCTCAAATTTTAGCACAGCTAAGAAAAATACCTGGTAGCTTGTTCCAAGTACGAGCTTCCAGGCCTAGCCCCTGAGTTTGACGTGGGCCTGGAGCAGGTCCAAGGATCTGTTTCAAGAAGCACTCCAGGAACCATTGAGTTTCGGGTAGTCACAGAGCACGCTTCTAGACAGTTTCATGTATGGGGTCTGAGAGGAGGAGGTAGAAGGAAAGATGAAGAATGTCTTAGCAAAGCTGCCAATTTTAATGTGTAAACCTTGAAAATGCAAATCGTTGCTGGTTCCCCACTTGCGTAAGAGCCTGTCAGTCATCTGGGATTTTTGTATCTAAGCACAGCAGCTCTTCTAGAAAGGCTGCTTATGCATGTGAATGGAAGTTCATGGTAAGACTAGATGATCCCCTGAACTGCAAGTTGAGTAGAAACTCAGATGGCAGTGCTAATAACAACTGTAGAAATCATTCTTCACAGCTGGTTTTTGGAAAAAAAAATATGATTTGTCTTTAGCTTTCCAGATTAAAACGAGAGCTGACCCAGATGAAGCAGGAACTGCAGTACAAAGAAAAGGGGGTGGAGACCCTGCAAGAGTGAGTTGTCTGGACACTTGTCCCAAAGCTTCATGACCTTCATTTTCATGCCTTTATTTCTGCTCATTATTTTCCAATGCTAATTTTAGAATCTCTCTTTTCCTTGGAGATACTTCATTGCTTTCAGTGGAAATACTTGGGAAACAAGACCTTTATTTTTATGTTTATGCATGTTGCCTCTAGCTGTGTAAGACACTCATGGCTAATTACATTTAAATTTGACTTTTCCTTGGTTTTAGTATTTTAAACTTTTTCTTCTAAAATTGACATTTAAAGTAAAAGAAAATTAAAAGTTTAGTTTCCCAGTCCTGGTAGCCGCATCAGAAGTACTCAGTAGTGACATGTGGCTGCTGCAGATTTTCTCCACCTTTTAGCACTAGTGGCATTTGGGGTCGGATTGTTCTTGTCTTGGGGGGAGTATCCTATGCACTGTAGAATGTTGTCTTGGCCAGGCGTGTTAGTTCACGCCTGTAATGCCAACACTTTGGGAAGCTGAGGCAGGTGGATCACCTGAGGTCAGGAGTTTGAGACCAGCGTGGCCAACATGGTGAAACCTCATATCTACTAAAAATACAAAAAATAGCTGGGTGTGGTGGTGGGCACCTGTAATCCCAGCTACTGAGGAGGCTAAGGCAGGGAGAATCACTTAAACCCAGGAGGCGGAGATTGCAGTCAGCTGAGATCATGCCATTGCACTCCAGCCTGGGTGACAGAGCAAGGTGACAGTACTCCAGCCTGGGTGACATACTGTTCAAGGTGGCTTGAACAGCAGATATTTGTTTCTTACAGTTCTGGAGGCTGAAGGTCCAATATTTGGTTCCTGATGAGGGCCTGATTCCTGATTTGCAGATGACCATCTTGTCGCAGTATCCTCTCCTGACTAAGAGAGCAACATCTTTGGTCTCTCTTCCTTTTCCTAATCCCATCATGGGGTCCCACCCTGTGACCTCATCTAACCCTAATTGCCTCCCAAAGGCCCCACCTTCAAATGCCATCATATTAGAAGGTAAGGCTGCCACCTAAGAATTTGGAGGACACACAAACACGCAGTCCATAATAGCAGTCATTGTGCTCAGTTGTGCAGAGGACAGCACTAGCACCTGGTACATGGCCAGCCCGAAACAATTAGCTTGACTCCGTGTGGTGACTGTTACTGATGCAGGTGGGCAGCATGTCGCCCTTTTTTATCCTGTGTGCAGATGAATTCAGTGACACACGTGACTGCAGCACCACTCTTTATGGGGACATAATAAAGGAATGTGAGGGACAGATGTAATTATCTCGGCCTCATATGAAAGGTAGTCAAATCCTGTTGTTTAACATGAGGTTGAGATAGACTTTCTCAATCATGCAGGATTGGGTGAGTTCAGGATTCTTTGTGTGTCTACTTTTTTATTAAGGTCACATGGGCACCGGGGAGAGAAAAGAAAAGTGAGCTGGGTCCTGCCTTGAGGGGCTTGACTTCCTTTGGTCCTGACCCCAAGGGCTGTTCAGATGATTTCTTCAGAAACACTGCCATGCCAAAGGCTCCCCCACAAGATGGCTTTTGATGAACCTATTAACATATTTAGTGTGATGTGAATTCTTTTAACCTAATTGCCTGCTTTTTGCTTTCTCTATCATTACCCAGCTATCTGTGTGTGCAGTTGGATCTATAGTCAGAGCTTCCTTTTATTAGCCCTAGTTAGTACAGCTGCTGCTTCTTGAGGTTTTTTTTTTTTTTTTTTTGAGGCAGAGTCTTGCTCTTGTCGCCCAGGCTAGAGCGCAGTGGTGCAATCTTGACTTGCTGCAACCTCTGCCTCCTGGATCCCAGCGATTCTCGTGCCTTAGTTTCCGCAGTAGCTGGGATTACAGGCGCCTGCCACCATGCCTGGCTAATTTTTGTATTTTTAATAGAGATGATGTTTCACCATGTTGGCTAGGCTGGTCTTGAACTCCTGACCTCAGGTGATCCACCCACCTTGGCCTCCCAAAGTGCTGGGATTACAGGTGTGAGCCACTATGCCTGGCCCAATATTTAGTTTTAATGTTAGGCATTGTGCATGCCAGAGTTTGCAGTTAATGTCATTTTCACTTGCAGCTCTGAGGAAGGTGACTGGGGTTCAGGAAGAGTCTGAGTTTGCTCAGGATCCCTGAGCATCATCAGGGAGCCACACCTGGCACTTCCCTCATGGCTGTGGTTTCTGTAGTGGGTTACTGGGCTCAGCACCTGTTGCTTTGCCTGGGCTCCATCATTCTGGTGAACCCCATTTCCTTATTTGAAGACAAAGGCCAAATAGCAGTGTCAGCTGAAGATGGACTGATCTAGAAAATAAAATGTGCTGCTGAGTGAGAAAACCCCTTCTCTTAGCATGGCTAGAATGTAAATTTATCTCTTGTAGTTGCTGTGGTTTCAAGAAGAGGAAAAGGCAGCCTCTGTTTCCCTAGGGGCATTAATCAGAGAAGCAGGAGCCAGAATAGCGAGAATTTTAACTTTACACCTGCAGCCAAAACGGAGCGCAAGTTGTGCTCCTGGAAGAGAGGCGGGCCAGTGCTGTTTGGATTTTCTTTCTGCTGCTTTCATTATCAAGATCCGCTTGGGAACAGCAATTGTAAACTTGCCCCTTGCCAAGGGGAGGCTCCTCCTGCCTGCCAGAGCTCATGAGAATACCCACCCTCCCCCTGGAGGCCAAGGAGTGGCCTGGGGAAGGCTCTGGACCTGGCCTTGGTCCTGAGGGGCCCACCCCACAGCATGCCTGGCCAGGGGGCAAGTTGGCTTTTGGGATGGAGCTGCTGAGAGCCGTTGTTTCCTGGGCACGATGCCTCGGCTCTGTCTGAGGCTTCATTGTCACTGTGCACGTTTACTTTATTCTGGGACAGACACAGCCTCACAGGAAGAAAAAACACAGGCACCCGTGCCACTCTTAAAATATTTTTGTAAGTGGAAGATAATCTGGTAGCCTTTCTCTGAGTTCCACAGCTTATCAGACGAAAACAGCCTCATGATTTTTCTGGTATTGAACATTGGGCTTTTATGTTTGGACCAAATCATGCAAATGTATATTTTTTTATTGAGAAATTTTAGGTCTTTTCAAGCATTGAAAATGTGATTACCCCATCTCTACTGGGAAATCCTGACTATAAGTACAGATAGCACGTGAGCTGTTGTACATAAACATGAAGCGTCTCTGATTTTATCACCAATATTGCTTTAAGGCAGTGGCCCGAGATTTTCCTCCAGAAAATTTCCTGCTGTTCTTGCTTCCCAGAATATCCAGTGTATTCGTTTCCAGAGCACCTCACCAGGAGTTTGGCTGCTTATAACATTTTAAACTTGCCTTGTTTATCTTGGTGAATTTCCTGGCTAGCAAGGAAATTCATCATTACACTTGGGTCCAAGTAAGGAAAAAAGAACCTTTTATATTTTTCTTTAAATCTATATACATTGTTGTAGAGAGGAATTGGCCACAGATATGTTCACTGGGTTAATGATACAATATGTACACAGTGTATGTGTGTGTTATATCTGTATCTGTGTGAAGGGTATACATGTAAGCTTTTAATGATGGAAAATTTCAAACATAAAAGTAGAGAGAATAGTATACTGAAACCCTCCTGTACCCCTCACCCCATTTTATCTGCACAGTGGCCAGTCTTGGTTCGGTGGTGACCCCACCCCATTTGCTAAGCTCTCACTGCCTTATTGAAGCAAATCCCAGAATCCCATTTAATCCATAAATATGTCTCCTAAAGTTATGGACTCCTTTTGAAAATACCTATAATCCCTCTATCCCACTTAACAGGCATCTTGTGTCCAGTGAGCTCTCCCATTTCTTCAGGTGTTTGGGTACAGTTTGGGCCACAGAGTGCCTTTGGTTGATGTGTCTCTTAAGTCTTTTCATCTCTACTCACCCTCCTTTTTTCCCCCTGATAGCTTATTTGTTGGAGAAAGTAATTAGGTTGTCCCTGTAGAATTTCCCTGATGTTGGGTTTTGCTGCTGAAATTCACATGATACCATTGAACATGTTTCTCTGTTCCTTGTTATTGATGCAAATGGGCTTAATAGTTTGAGAGGCTTGATCTGATTCAAGTTCGATTTCTTTTCTTTTTTGAGTAAGAATGTTTTTTAGGTGATGCTGTTACTTCCATCAGGAGGCACCCACTTTCTGGTTGTTTCCTTTTGTGTTGTGAAGATTATCAGTAGGTTCTGGCCTTGTTGGCCCAATGCTTTCATTTATTTTAATAACATTTCTCATCAGCTTTTTACCTAAGTTATGCATGTGTATCTTTCAGGATAAGTTCCTGAAAGCTGGCTTGGTAGGTTAAAGGGTGAATGTGTTTGTTGTATTATGGGTTGAATATTTCTTATCTGAAATGCTTAGGATCAGAAGTGTTTTGGATTTCAGTTTTTTGTTTTTGTTTTTGTTTTTGGAATATTTGCATATATTTACTGGTGCAATATCCCTGATCCAAAAATCCGAAACCTGAAATGCTTCAGTGGTCATTCATTTTCTTTGAGTGTCATTTCAATACTTAAAAAGTTTCAGATTTTGAAGCATGTTGGATTTCAGACTTGCAGATTAGGGATACTCAGCTGGTATTGGATATGGCCAGATTCCTCTGCTGAGGGGTTACCCCGTTTTGCCTTCCTACCACTAACATATGAGTGTTCTTGTTTCCTGTGGCTTTGCCAACAGGATGTGTTGATAAGCATTTGCATTTTTGCCAGTCTCATACGTGAGAGATAGTATCTCAGTGTAGTTTCAATTTACATTTCTCTTGAGGCCTTTATAAAAGTCTTCAGAAAATAGGAGCACCATTTATAATGAGTAATTAAAGTTTTCAGAAAAATTGAGCTTTTCCAGTGAGAGATCTCCTGGACTCTTGCCCTAAAGTTTCTGAAACTTTTTGGAAAAATTATCTTACTGTAAACTTACTACTAGTGTCCAGAGGCAAAGGGAAGACTCAGGACCAGGATGCGTGCAATGCTTCCCAGCTGGGTGACGTGTGTGAACGGGTCAAGTGTATCAACCGATGTAGGCAAATTTCCCTCTCCAGCTCCTGCCTGGAACTCTAGAGCTCTAGAACGTACCTTGTGTTAGATTATTATTATTATTATTTTTAAGATGGAGTCTCACTCTGTGGTCTAGGACAAAGTGCAGTGGTGTGATCTTGGCTCACTGCAACCTCTGCCTCTCGGGTTCAAGTGATTCTTATGCCTCAGCCTCCTGAGTAGCTGGGACTACAGGTGCACAGCACTACACCCAGGTAATTTTTGTATTTTTTAGTAGAGATGGGGTTTTACCATGTTGCCCAGTTTGGTCTCTAACTTTTGGGCTCAAGCCATCCACCCACCTCGACCTCCCACAGTGCTGGGATTACAGGCGTGAGCCCCTGCTCCCGACCCCTTACGTTAGATTCTGAGTTGTCCTACAGCTGGGAAGCTCATTTAACATTGCTTTTCCCTGAGTTTCCTGCTTGTGTTAATGGAGGCTTTTCCTGCAATGACATCTATAATGTCCCTGAGCACTGGCTTGATGGCAGAAGATGATTTTGAGGAATACTGCCTGACCATCTTGTCCATGGTGTGCTGTTTCCACATGCCGCCACTGATCCTTCTCACAGCTTCCATCACCATGACTCTGGGCCAGACATTAATGGGAATCTCCATCCTTACACAGTAGCCACGGGGTTCTTCCACAGCTCATGCTCTCCTTGTGCTCCTCCTGTGGTTCTCTCTCACCTGGAACACAAGCCAGACTCTACATAGGCTGTCCCCTGGCCCTGCCTCATTTCCCTCTAGTTTCACCTTTGAAAGAGATGTCCTGCCTTTACCATGGGTACTTGCAGCTTCCTCTGCCTGGAATGCTCTTTCCCCCAGATTCTCACATGCCTGTTCCCTCCCTTCCATGGGCCTTTGCTTAGTGACATCTTGCAAGATCCTGAACTTAACCATCCATCTAAAAATGTACTCTGTTGGCCGGGCGTGGTGGCTCATGCCTGTAATCCCAGCACTTTGGGAGGCTGAGGCAGGTGGATCACCTGAGGTCAGGAGTTTGAGACCAGCCTGGTGAACGTGGTGAAACCTCATCTCTACTGAAAAATACAAAAATTAGCCGGGCATAGTGGCAGGCCCCCATAATCCCAGCTACTTGGGAAGCTGAAGCTGGAGAATCGCTTGAACCTGGGGAGTGGATGTTGCAGTGAGCCGAGATCGCGCCACTTCATGCCAGCCTGGGCTAAAGAGCCTGAAACTCCGTCTTAAAAAAAAAAGTACTCTGTCACACTTTATCCCCAAACTCGACTTCATTTTTTTTTTTAAGGCATTTGTGACTGCCTGATCTAAGGATGTGCCTTTCATTGTCTTGTCTCCTTGGCTCGAGTCGTCTGCACGAGGACAAGGACTTGGCTTTGCTCACTGCTTCATCATGAAGACCGGGCTGGTTCCCAGCACAGGGTGGAGCTTGGGAGTAAATGCAGATCACCTGGGTGCTGGAGGGAGTGGTTGAGGTCGCAGCTGCTTCCTGCTGGTAGCCATCACAGGGTCTATTTCTTTCTTGGACACTGGGACACTGAGTAAGGGCAGATCTTTCCTTGGACAAAAGTTTTGTACCTGGGCTGGAGGAACTCGGGGAGGCCTCTAGACATCACCCAGTCCCCATCTTGCTAACTGTCCTCTAGCATGGCCTTCTCTTCCGCATTTTGTGTGGTATTGTGTTTTGGCCTTCGTTTTAAGAAGTCCTTGCTGTTCAAATCACAGAAAGGGATGCTCACCAGATGTTGCATTAACTACTTTCCATGAGGTACATTCTTAGCCACCAGGTGAGCCTCTGCTTCATTGATTTCTTGATTAACTTCCCAATTGGGTGACTTTAAACCTATTTGTCTTTTTAAAGGCGAGGCACTAAATCCTTCTAAGCATGCAATACCAGAATGAAACATTACTGCATATTAGCATTTTCTGTCTGAAGGGATTTACTGGTTTCAAGAGAAAATGGGTTAGTTCAGTTAGAACAAGCTTAAAGTAACGATCTCCCATTAGCATAGCACCTAAGGTACAGCCCATGCGAAAACCCCAGCAATACTCAGATAACAGTGAAACGTACAGAAATGGGCTGGAAACAGAAAGAGCATTGTTCCCGGTTGTGGGACAGGTCTGGTGTTCCACACAGGTCCTGCTGTTGATAGAAAGTTGCCGGAAGCTTTCTGAGGTTCACCCAAGGCCCTCTGCCAGAGCTGCTGATGGAAAAGGTAGAAGTTGTAACAAACCTTTCCATTCTTTTGGGTTGTAATCTGTGATATTAACACAGAATATCTTTAGAGCCCTGGCAGCGCTTTCCTTCAAGATGTGGGGTGAAGAAGTTATGTGGTTTTACTCTTATTTTTACTAGTGCAGTTCTCTTGACATCTTAAATTGAGCAACCAGTATGGAAACTTTAGGGTGGCAGGAGGTAGAGGTTGACAATAAACATCTCTAAAATGCCTTTTCAGTCGCACAAGCTTCCTCATCCGAAGCTGTATCTTCTCCTTTTCTCTCCAACCCATTTCTTTCAAAAGCACACCATGAAGAGCACCAGTTTACTTTGGAATGACATTTGACTGGTAATATGGGTGGCCTTCAGGTTTGACGCAATGGGCATTTAGAGGCTTTGACTTTGCATATATTGCAAACCTGGTGATGGAGCCAACAAGTCCTAGTGTGGGGGGCCTTGGCCGTCAACTTCACTTTGCTTGTTACTTGCTGTGTGACCCTCAGCAAATAACTTAATGTCCCTGAAGCTGAATGCAAAATGTAGAGGGTGCAAAACTGGGCTGTGCGTCTGTGCACTGAATTTTGTTTTTATACTGCATAATAACTGATGTCCTTGTTTATTCTCTTTTAGCAGTTACCTCTTTCCTATCATTTGATTTGTGATGTATGGTAAAGGCACTGTCTTGCACTCTTAATTAAAATTAAGAACAGAATAAGGCAGTTCTTTGGCAGTCACAGATCTTATGATTTTTAGAATGAACTGTAATACATTGATATTTTTAAAAAATACCAAATCTTTGAGCACATCATCTAAATTGGACCAAAGTTTTATAGGAGTTTGAGAGAGAGAGAGAGCGTGCATGCGAATGCGCAAGCTCTCAAATAAATGAATTTTGCATAAGTAAAAGAAAATGTTTACTGTTCTTTGATCACAATTGAAAGATGGAGGTGGTTGGAGTTCTCTGAAACATAGCTTGCCCTTGTTTTAAAAAAAAAAATTCTGGACCTACCTTGCACACTCTGAGGGTGGCAGATGTCATGCTCAGCAGAAAGGGGCAGCACCACACCCCATGATTCTGGGCAGGCTTTGGAGCCTGCCTGTGGGTTTGAATCCGGCTCTGCTGCTAGATACTCATTTGTCATCTGGGCCATTTAGTTAAGTACTCTGAGCTTCAGCTTCATCATCATCAAATCCGAGGAGATTATGCTTATCTCCTAAGGGGGGTTAAGTGAGAGGATGCAGCAAAGACCCTGTCACCTCATAGGTCAACTATTTTAAAATAAGACTTAGTGCTTTGAGATGTATGGCCTTTTATTTCTGTCTTGCATTCAAGACTCTTGGTTCCCCACACAGCATCTGCTATGGAAAAATACAGGGGCTTTGCTTCTTTTTTCTATTTCCTACATCATGTCTTGGTGTTTCTGAGATCCCTCAAAGAGAATGGCTCTCTCTAAGGGAGCTCACCCCCAGCCTGAGCTCCTGAAGTGGAGTGTAATAATAAGAGGCTCCTCCAACCTGGTGCTTCTAGGACCTGGTTGATGGATCATTGAATCTCCTAGTTCCACCTATAGGGGTTCACCTTCAGTAGGGACTCCTGGAGTCTATATTTGTTCTGGTGATCAGCTGGGTTCTGGGGCCCGGTTCTATCCTCAGACTTCTGTTTTTCCCCTTCACATCATTCAGCCACACAGCGCCCCCTGTGCAAATTTCAGTGAATTACATTGATTTTTTTGTTGCGAAGCTAGGACAGCTAAGATAGTACAAGGTAGCCCCTTCCTTGAATACCGCACTTGACTTCTGTAGGTCTGGCTAAGTTACCAGCAGTGAGTGAGAAGGCCAGCCTTTTTGGTGGAAGTGGGGCTGGTTTTGAGGGTCAAACAAAAGAGTTTTGAAAATGTACAATGGGTTTATATGCCTACTGTCACCATTCTTGCTATTGGCGCCCACATTTTAGTAGCCACCAAGTGGCCTGCTGGTACTGTTCTGGGAACTTTTTCTACTTTGTTGCCAAATCTCACGAGGGCCCTCAGGTGACACAGACTGTTGAAGTTCACCACCTTGATCATTTGGATGAACTGTTTTGTGAAAGAACGGATTTAATGAGAGCAGAATAAAAAGAAAAAACATGCCCACTGCCCAAACTTTAGTTCATGCTCACTTATTTTAACTTTCGGTGTGGAACACTCTATCGTTAAAGATATATGGACCTTTTAATAAAGAAATATAAATAAAGACTTCTGCTTTGTAGGAACAGACAAGGCAGTGTGTATTTGAGAAATTTACAAGTCTGTAACAGCCATTATGGAAGTGCCTGCAGGGTCAGGCCATGTAGGCATTTAGAGTGTCACTACTCAGCATGCACAGAGTGCTCCTATCCACTCTCCTCACGGCAGGACTCAGGACAAGTGTTCATAAATATTTTATGTGTAGCTGATGGCAATCACAGCAATGCTACTGAGCCCCAGAGCGCTATTCAAACGGAGGCAGTGGCTTCCTGTTTGTGTTACTTGCCCTCCTCCTAGGCCGTGGATGCTGATAGCTCAGGTTGACTCCAGTGCTGAGTTTTGCTTGAGTCGTGACGTATTTTGGCAAGGAATTTGTTAATGATAATAAAATACCAGAGTTGGAAAGTTATTTACTTTTTTTCCCATGAGTAAGGAGATTCTGCATTATCCAGATAATAACGATCACTGCAAACACCACATGCCAGGCCTCCTGCCAAGCAAGCCCTTTCCTTGCATTTTCTCATTAAATCTCATGCCCATCCCATGGGAGAAGTATTTTTAGTGTCCCCATTTGAGACAGGAGGAAGCAGGTGGAAAGAGGGGAAGTGACTCACCCAGGCCCCACAGCCAGTGAGTGGCAGAGCTGGGTGCCACTTGCACCCACCAGCACATCAGAGGTTCCTGTGATTGGTGAGCCAGGGAGTTTGGACTGGCAGTGAATGATCCAGGTTTTCAGGATAATGTGGAGGGAAATATTGAAACCAGAACCTGTGAACTGGAGGACCTGGAACCTGAAAGAAGCCAGTTGCTTTCCAGAGAAGGAATTCATTGTACTCTGGACCAAAATTTCTCAAATTCCTTAGCCTTAAGGCTTCTAAGACTGGAGCCTCAGGTGTAGGGGACGTGACAAAGGACATGATCCAGAGGCCACCTGCCCTTTGAAGTTTTGTTTTGTTCTGTGCTCTGCTTCCAGCCTCAGAGCCAGGCCTGGTGTGCACAGGAGCTGGCTTGGAGGATGGAAGCATGTAGGAAAGGTGGGAGGAAGGGGAGGAAGAAGAGAGGGAGGGATGTTGTCATTTTCCCTGGATGGATGTTTGGATCGAAGGAAAGAATTGAGGACTTTGATAGGAGAAAGAGAGCTAGTAATAAATGAGAACCAGAATGAAATAAGAGCTATAAGAGACAGAGTTGCTGGGTTTTGTACAAGGCACCATTATTGAAAGCTCACTACTTCTTGCTGTGTCCCATGTATTCTCCCTGTACACAGATCTCATTCATATGTTTATTTAACAAAGCCCCACTAACCTGAGGCTAAACATGTCCTCCTGTCAGAGAGAGGAGTTTACAGTCTCGGGAAATTACTGAAGCCAGCAATCTTGTTGCCTGATCAGTAGCAGAGGACGTGGGCCTCCCGACTCGAATGTCTTCACCTGCCCAGGGTGCTCCTGCAGCAGAGCGTGTTGTATTGACTGGAAGGAGGGAAGCTTCCATGTGGTCTTTCTTTTTCTTTGCCAAAATACTGCTTTCAACTTTTTCTACCTTTCTATGAAGCTTTCGGGGGTTTTTTAGTTATATGTTTAATGGAATACTAGGATCTCATGTGAAATGACATTGATTTTTCTGTTTTAACCAGGATTGATCGGAAGATGTCAAGTACTCACACCAGCTACAAACTGGATGAGGCTCAGGCTATCATGAGTGAACTCCGGACCATCAAGAAGGCTATTTGCACAGGCGAGAAGGAGAGGCGGGACCTGATGCATGTAAGCTGCCTGACTGCTCATGTGTTTTATTTTAGGAAGTTTTTAATATACTTATGTATTACATGTTAAATAGTTATTGTGTATATAACATATATGTATATATAATATAAATACACACACATACATACATACGCACCCCCCCCAGTGTATTTAAGTAAGTATGTGGTCATCCCTCTGTATCCTTGGGGGATTGGTTCCAAGACACACCCCCATCCCCCAGGATACCAAAATCATTGGATGTTCAAGTCCCTTGTAAAAAATTATATAGTATTTGCATATAAGCTATACAATCCTCCTGTATATGTTTCTTTTTTCTGGAGACAGGGTCTCTCTCTGTCACCTAGGCTTGAGTACAATGGCACAAAAATGGCTCGCTGCAGCCTTGACCTCCCAGGCTTAAGCCATCCTCCACCTCAGCCTCTAGAATAGCTGGGACCACAGGTGCACACCATCATGCCTGGCTAATTTACATATTTGTAGTAGAGACAGGGTCTTGCCAAGTTGGCCAGGCTGGTCTCAAACTCCTGGCCCTGAGCAATCCTCCTGCTTCAGCCTCCCAAAGTGCTGGGATTACAGGCAAGAGCCACCATGCCTGGCCCCTCCCATATACTTTAAACCATCTCTAGATTACTTATAATACCTCCTACAGTATAAATGCTATGTAAATTGATGTTACACTGTATTGGTTTTTTCTTTGTGTTATTTTTTGTTTTTGTTTTTTCCATTGGAATATTTTCTATCTGTGGTGGGTTAAATCTGGAAATGTGGAACCTGTGGATATGGAGGCTGTTTCAGTTTTCTGGGGCTGCCATAACAAGGTAGCACAAACTGAGTGGCTTTAGAACAACAGAAATTTGGTCTCTCAGGTTTAGAGGCCAGAAGTCTGAAATCAAGGTGTGGATGGGGTTGCACTTCTGAAGCCTGGAGGGAGGGTCCTTCCTTGCCTCTTCCAGCTTCCTTGGATTGTAGACACCGCTGTGATCTCTGCCTCCATAGTCACATGACTGTCTCTGTGTCTGAATTTCCTCTCCTGAAAGAACACCAGCTATTGGATAAGGGCCTACTCTAATCCAGTATGACCTCATCTTAACTAGATTACGTCTGTAAAGACTATTTCCAAATAAGGTCGCACTCACAGGTTCCTGGGGTTAGGAGTTAAACATATCTCCTGGGGGAACATAATTCAACCCCCAGCAATGGGTGATATATTCATATTGTTCAATAATCAGGAGAAATCCATAGGTCTATGATAAGAAGTCTTGCTATTGCTCCATCCTCCTACTGCCCCTAACTGCCTTTATTAGCTTCTTGCCTACCCTCCCAGCATTCATGCGGGCACACAAAAACAAGAATACATATGTAGCTGCCCTCACGCAGAGCCAGGACTGTGATACTCTTCAACTCTAGCTTCCTCGATTAACAGCAATATCCTCTACCTTTCCCCATATCTGTACACAGAGAGCTGCTCTTTCCTTGATATTGTTGCATAGTATCCAACCACTATGTGGGTGTATTTGTATTATATAGTTGGGATAATTATAGCTTTATATTGCTTTGTGTTTTTTCCCCTTGAACTCATGTAGTTTCTGTTATTTTTAGAAAAAGTTGAGCTTTTGAAAATGCAGAAAGCTGGCTCCATGGTAGGGAACTCAAGCAAGGCATCTGAGTGGCTGGCCCTAGTGCTGCATACGGTGGCCTCAGAGAGGCCAAGGCTGGGAGCACTGTGTGACCTCATGGCATCAAGTGCTGGAATACATTCAGTACTTTCTGTTACAGCTTTTATTTTTCATCTGCTTTCCTAAGTGAGCACCTATTGCTTGCTGGCATGTGTCTAGTTTCTGTAGAGTGTAAGACCCACAGGACAGATCAAGCAAAGCCCAAACTCGGAGCCAAAATGACGCAGATGCACAACAAACTACCCTGCCTGGGCAGTGCTTCCTAAGGTCAAGGCCGTCAGGGACTTGCAGAGAGTCCTTATGGTGCTTGTGAAGATGCAGATTACCAGGCCCCACTCCAGACTCACTGAATTTGAATCTCTGGAGATAGGGCCCAGAAATCTGTATTTTTTTTTTTTTTTGAGGAGTTTCGCTCTTGTTACCCAGGCTGGAGTGCAATGGCGCGATCTCGGCTCACAGCAACCTCCGCCTCCTTGGCCTAGGCAGTTCTCCTGCCTCAGCCTCCTGAGTACCTGGGATTACAGGCACACACCACCATGCCCAGCTAATTTTTTTTGTATTTTTAGTAGAGACGGGGTTTCACCATGTTGACCAGGATGGTCTCGATCTCTTGACCTCGTGATCCACCCGCCTCAACCTCCCAAAGTGCTGGGATTACAGGCTTGAGCCACTGCGCCCGGCCAGAAATCTGTATTTTCAGATGAACTCTACAGGTTGTGATAGGTAGATGGTCAATTGTTAGATTTTTTTTGGCAAACAGGTAGCACTGAGAACAGCTACCGTTTACTGAGGTCTCTGCACAGCTGACATCAAACATGATGCCCTGTGTTTGTTACCCATCACCGACAACCCAGGCTGAACCTGGTTGCATTCCATGGCAGAGACACAAAGGCTTTACGCCATAAGGCCAAGCAGGGCTGCCTGCCTTGGCCTGTCTGAGCCATGTGTGCAGCACCAGGGCCAGCCACTCATTTGCGTTGCTTGAGTACCCACCGTAGAGGCAAGAGGTAGAATTTCTGGAAGGAGCTTCAGACCCAGGCACCTTCTTTGAGTTCTCCATAGCTTCTCAGACTCTGAGAAGCTCCAGGAAGAGGCATGGGCAGAGTCCTCTTCTATCCAAATTAAATAAGTTGTTTTGCCTTTCTTATGTGAACTTAACTCTATTGGCCCTTCCCAAGAAGGCTTTATCTCCATCTCAAGCCAGTTTCGTGAGTTCTACTGCACTTGGGCATTTTCGTTTCTGGTGTCTATGGCAAATCTGCTGAAAGTGAATATATTCAGAAGTCTAAAAGAAATGGTCAAAAATCTGATTTCTGGCTGGACACTATGGCTCATGCTTGTAATCCCAGCACTTTGGGAGGCTGAGGCAGGAGGATTGCTTGAGCCCAGAACTTTGAGAACAGCCTGGGCAATATAGTGAGACCTGGTCTCTACAAAAACAAACAAACAAACAAAAGTTTAGCTGGGTATGATGGCGTACCTATAGTCCCAGGTACTCAGGAGGCTGAAGTGGGAGAATCACTTGAGCCTGGGAGGTCTTGGCTACAGTGAGCTATGATTGTGTCACTGCACTCCAGCCTGGGTGACAGAATGAGACCCTCTCTCAAAAAAAAAAAAAAATGGGATTTTTTTATTTCTGCTTAAAACTGTCACACACAGAGATTTCATGTGCCAGAATGCATACTTACTCTAATTTTTGGGAAACCAACATACATATGAGATTACTTTCGACCATGTAGAATTATCACTGAAAAAGCAGGTTTATAAAAAATATGTAAGCTAAAACAGCAACTCAATGAACTGAAAAGAAATACGTAAGCATTGCCTGGGAGCTGTTTCCCCCTTCCCTGTGGTTCCCCTATTACAAGCTCAAGGCAGCATTTATCTCTGTCAGACTCATTTACATCTTGGATAGAAATACTTAAATTTTTCTTTGGGAAACATGAAGGTTTAAGAACCAGTACAAATGGTACCATAATGTCCACTATTTGATTCACATGCTGCCAGAGGGACTTAGTTGCGATGTGATTTAAATGACTAAGAAGTTTATTAGAGGCACATGTGATGAAGGGCATTTATGTGAAATCTAACGAGCATGGGGTGGGGTGAGGCAACTGTTGAGTAATATATAAAGCAGCAGACCTAAAACATAATTGAGAAGACCACTTCTGGAGGGAAGAGAAACATCACTGTCTTGGTTTAAAGAGCTCATCTCATTCTGTTCCAGAGCCTGGCCAAGCTGACCGATAGCTTCAAGAACAGCTGCTCCGTCACCGACTCTCTCGCAGACTTCCCTCACCACGCAGGCATGCCTGGCGATGCTGGTGTACCCCAGCAGTTCTGCGATGCTGGCTCCCAGACCGATATCATCGGGGAGGTATCTGCACATCAGGGGAAGAAATGCGTCGGGAGAGGGGAGGGCTGCATTAGTGTTGCCGTCACTGGTTTAGTGTAATTTTCCTCGTTCACTTAAGAAATGTCTTCACTTTTGTGCCGTTAAGTTTGAAGAAAAAATACTGTGTCTCACAATACAATTGAATTGCTTATACCGCTGCTCTTATGATTTGGACTCTTAAAAATGACAGACTCCTTGTGAGAGTTGAGTTTCACTGTTCTTTTGACAGACATACGACTTTTGAGAGCATGGGTCCCCACACTTATTCTGTGAAGGGCCAGATAGTAAATATAGTCAGTATTTTAGGCTTTGCAGGTAGTTCTGCTGGAACTACCCCACCCTGTCACTGTAGTGTACAGGCAGCCGTCACAGAGATGCCTTGCAGGCATGTAAGGTTGGGGCCTCAAGCTGGCCAAATGTTCATTTACAGAGCAGCCAGTGGGCAGGATTTGGCTCCAGGGCCACAGTTACTGATTCCTGCCTTAGACCGCTGATTTCCAAAGACTTTATAGCTGTGCCACCTTGGGTGTTACTTTATTGCTGTTTCTTACTCTTCTAAAAGAATGTCAGGAAATTGAATTGAATTAAAAGCCATTTTGTTTGAAACTTGGAAGAATGTCATAATGCCTCTTTGTTAATTGGTCAAGTCTTGAGTTAGCCACAAAAACAAAGGAAAAATCACCCTTCGAAGCAGGGTGGTGGATATTCAAAGGCACTACTATTGTAATACCATTGAGTGAAGTTTGACGTGTCACTGGAATGCACAGTACCATCTCCTGAAATTAAACAAATAAAAGACAAGAAACAAAAGGAGAAAGAAACAATTGATGGAAAACGCTGGGGTTTAAATAACTAATTAATATTTGAAATCTTGGCCAATAGTGCCTCTTTGAGGGGAGTGTAAGGTAGGAAATCACAGCTCTTCATGTCTTGGGTGTCCTGGAACAGTCCTGTTTTCAAATTTGCCTGCATTGTTTCAAAAGTACACTTGGCCATTTTTGAGTAGGCATCTTCTTTGGATGAGGGAATATGGTCACCATCTATTAATACACCGAGAAGAATCTGTAATTCAAAAATGTTTGGCATTTTTGCCTAAAGATTTTGGAGTGAGACAAGGAAACAAATACCAGACTCATTGAACTAGTGAATAATCGTTGCTGCTTATTGTAAGATTAGAATTAGAATTTAGTTTGAGAGAAACAGTTAAGATAGAAGGTTCTCCAGTGATTTAGGTGAGCCCTTCTAAAAATGTCAGGTGAGGAGTGGTGGCTGGCTCTGCTGCTTGAGTAGTCATTGCTCACTATTGATGAGCCCCTGCAGTTTACTGGGGCTGACCCTGGGTCAGCAGTTTCATAGCTGTTATCTCAGTTTAAGTAATTGTTCTGGTCCTGTTTGATGTGCAGGAGACTGAGATGCCAGGTTACCTAAGGTCTTATAGCCAAGGAGAGGCAGGTCTGAGTTTGAAACATTTCTCATCCCTAAACCCCTGTACTTTCTACCACATCATGTTATTATAGAAAAATTGATCAAAAGGCTATGATTGTATTAGCTAACCATTGCTGCATAACAGATTTCCCCAAAACCTAGCCTCTTACAGCAACACTCCTTTATTCTCTCATGCTTGATATGGTCCAGGAGACTGGGCTGGGTCTTCTGCTCCAGGTTCTCTCAGGAACCAGCATTCAAGGTGTCAGCCAGGGCTACCGTCTCATCCAAAAGCTCACCTGGGGGAGGAGCCACTCTTAAGCTCATGTGATTGTTGGCAGGTGATTGTCCTCACAGGTTGCTGGACTGAGGGCTTCAGTCTCTTGCTACATGGGCTGCTCCAGCATGGCAGCCTGCTTCATCAAAGTGTGCCAGCGGAGAGAGTCTGCTAGCACAACGGATGTCAAAGTCTTTTGTAACTTATTCACAGAAATGACTTCCTATCACTTTTGCTCTGTTCTAGTGGTTAGAGTCAAGTTATAGACCCAGGCCACTCTCAAGGGGAGGTAATTTCACATGGGGAGAATCCCAGGAGGTGGAGGTCACTGGGGGCCATCTTAGAAGTCTGCCTACCTCACTTGTGCTTGTGTTGAGTTTGCTTTGTGGGGTGGGTATTGCTCTATATCAGATGTGCTTTTTGAGATTGGATATTTGCAACCACAGGGTTGCACATGCCATAGGGCTGCATAGGAACCGTGAAGCAGGAGTCTCTTGGATCCATTTGGCTGTCTTTTCTTTTCACTAAAATGTACATTTAATTGTCAAAGACAACTACAGAATCAAAGCTTAGAGAGAGGTGCATACAGCTTTGAGAAGAGGTTTGAGAGATGATGTTTATTGATCTTGATGAAGAGTTGATTATGAGGTCACTAATAAATAGGGGACTGAAATGGCAAGTAGCTCCATCTCCACTGTGGACATTTTTTGGAGCTGTGGCACTACCACTTTAATATATTTATACTGAGGAAGCCAGAGAGGAGCATTCGATGAGGCCATTTAAACATGTATAATTGTGGCCAGGCATGGTGGCTCACGTGTAATCCTAGCACTTTGGGAGGCTGAGGTGACCAGATTGCTTGAGCCCATGAGTTAAAGACCAGCTTGGGCAACATAGTGAAACCCTGCCAAAAATTAGGCAGGCATGGTGGCTCATGCTTGTAGTCCCAGCTACTTAGGAGGCTGAGGCGGGAGGATCACTTGAGCCCAAGGGGTCGAGGCTGCAGTGAGCTGTGATTGCCATGGTGTACTCTAGCCTAGACAACAGTGAGAGACCCTGATTCAAAAAAAGAAACCATGAACAACTGTCAACTCTGGTTGGAGAATGCTCATTCCCTTATAAGGCACTTTTTCATCTTGTCATTCAAGGCAATAAATTTGCAAAGGAATTTTCCATCAATAGATCAAAACTAGTATCGATAAATTCATTGCTAATCATTCAAGTTAAATATTTTCAGATACTTGTTGATAGGAAGTTATTTCAAAAACATAAAGACTTGGTGGTCATAGTATGTGGTCTAGTAAGGTCAGACAACAGATGGAGCCAATTTATTGAAACTAGAGTTATATGAATATTTGCAGGAATGAGGAAAGGATTAACCAAATTGTAGTACAGTTACTTCCCATGCATGTCTTTTTTGTTTTGTGTAGGATTTTGTCGCCTTCCATATAATTGGTATGAAAATATTTAAGTACATCTCCTCGCCACAGAGCACTGCATGTAAAGGCTAACTCTATTGTGGTACTCCCTGAGCTCTGGCTTTTTGAGACCTTGCTGGCTTTCCTTTTGTCCTTCGTTCTTTTACATGCCTTGTGGCATCAGAAGGCATCCACCAGCCCGGACCTCACATAACTAGTCCAGTTCCTCAGACCGCGGGGCTTCTGAATAGAACATCATTATTTTACGTTTACTGAGGAATTAGAGAATTCCTGCACAAAATGGGGTGACTGGTTTTTGCCTTCGTATCAACTTTTTTTTTTTCTTTTTGAGATGGAGTCTTCCTCTGTCACTAGGCTGGAGTGCAGTGGCGTGATCTCGGCTCACAGCAACCTCCCCTTCCTGGGTTCAAGCAATTCTCCTGCCTCAGCCTCCTGAGTAGCTGGGGCTACAGGCATGTGCCACCACACCTGGCTAATTTTTTGTATTTTTAGTAGAGAAGGGGTTTCACCATGTTGGCCTGGATGGTTTCGATCTCTTGACCTCACAATCCACCCACCTCTGCCTTCCAGAGTTCTGGGATTATAGGTTTGAGCCACCACACCCAGCCTGTATCAACTTTTACTAAGTAATTTCCTACTTCTTTTAAAACTTAATTTGTGGTGGTTGTTTGGAATTACAGAATAGATATGCTGCTGCTGTAAAAAAAAAAAAATCCTACCAGTTTAGGCAAAAAGAGTCTTCCCCTCTCCCTGCCCCCTCCCCCAGCCAGAGGCGGCCACAGAGGGTTATTCAGTGTTTCCTTGCAGACCTTGCATAAATTGAAAGTGAAAGAGATGAAGAGTATTTCTTGTTGTTGCCAAAAGTTTAAGTGAAGTTGCTAATTTGGAAATATGTTTTTAATATGTGTTTCCTTTCTTTTTTCTCTCTCTCTTCTATTTCGGAAAGTTTGTCTTTGATGATAAAACAAGACTTGTAGACCGAGTCAGACTTAATTGGCAGTATGAAGAAGCCAGAAAGAGGTAAGAAGCGCATTTTTCCAACCTCACCTTCTGCTTGCTTACTTTCTCCCATGGAAGGAGGCATGGCAGAGTTCCGGTGGGTGACTGCCCGCATCTGATGGGACAACACCATCTGATAGAATACCAAGTCAAGGATCTTCATTAACATGTAGCTTAATGCACACATATGACAAAATTTCAAGTGCATTTAAAATGTGAAATTCACAATATTGCAAACAGGCAGACTTGATTCCATAAGAATAGAAACTTTTTTGGTGCTATCATCCCTGGTAGTTCAGAACCTCTACCTTCCTTCCCTTCCCTCCTTCCAACAGACCGACAATCAATTCCAGAGAGTATCGTAAGTGAAACCACTTGATATTTCATGTCTGTGGCTTCTGACTCTATAGACTAATGGGCAAAGCCATGTATCTTGTTATAAGACGTTCAATAAGCATTAGGTCAACAGATGAGCAGTACCCAATTGATTTCAATCTGTTTATGTTGTCATATGTCATAAACCATTAGCCTCTTGCAAATTGCGGCTTGACCCAGTTTGTGCACTTGTGTTTCTCTTTCCTCACTTCCCTCCCTGCCTCCTTCCCTCCCAGTCTTCACCCTTGGACATGGAGAAAGCCGAGAGGCTTCCAGACCCTCGCATGTGCAGCATTTCAGGGCACTGTGTGTCTCCTCGCCTGGGCAGAGCTCCTGTTTTCAATATTCTTATCCTCTCTGGCTTTTGTATTTTTAGAGACTTTCTCTCATTTGTGTCTTCCGGAAGGAGTCTTAAAACCCAATTATTTCCAAATAAGTGCTTCAGAAAAGTATGAAGCATATCTTTTTAAAAAAGTTTCTTGAGTCACAAATGAAATATTATCTTGCGGGGTGGGGAGAGCAGGATGTCGGGTGGGGTGAGGGGTTCTTTCTGGAAGCTAAACAGTTGGGCCTGCTCAGCACACTGTACCATTCATGGATGTCTGGAAAGCTACTTTGTTGGCTTTTTTAAAACTGTAAAAATAGCAACAAAAGCCCATCATATGATTCAGTGCTCCAGGGCCAACTGAAACGGACATGGGCCGTCTGTTTTCTAGGAGGTTTTCTAACCAGTGCCTCTTGGCTTTTTAGGATGGACTCATGGTGGGCTTTAAATTTCCCCACAGAACAGTGCCAAGTTTATTTGCCAATACCGATCATCTCTGTGGTGGCATTCTTCATTTATCATGCATTCCTTCTCTTTAGCCTGCCAGAGTTTGTAAGGCACGATTGTCTCTTCTGCTTCTGAATATATTCCTCCGCTCTCGCCTGTTTCTGGTGGAGCCGCAGAGTGTGGGTGCTGGAATTTGCTGTGCTGGATTAAACGCAGCAAATAGATCGCTGCTACACTTAGGAATGTGATTGTTAGGTGTTTGGCTGTGACATTTACCAAACATAGCAAGTGATTTCTTTGTTTTCTAGAGATGGTGCCAGTATACGGTGAGTAACCTAAATGTTGGGATAATACGTTTGGGTGAAAAGTCAAGTATTTAAGAAAATTTCAAGGGGCAGGCACAGTACTTCATCAGTTCTTTTGAATAAAAGACCATATTATTTCAAGATGCCCAGAACCTTGTTAGGAAATGCACTGCAGCTACAGGGGAAGGTTCAACCTTCCAGTGGCAGGAGGGACATCTCAGAAACGCCTCTGTGCACTGTGTTGGAATGTTTAAAACTCAGAGATGTCTTTTCATCTCCACCTGGGTGGGCTTGCATGGATGCTGCCTGTCCTTTTCCTGCTAGTGAGGTGGTGCTCCACACAGGGAGGGAGGCCTTAACCCTCCAGGAGACTTCCAGCAGTGTCTGCAGATGTGTTTAGGTGTCCCAACTCTGGGGCAGGTGCTGCTGGCATCTAGTGGGCACTGGCCAGGGAGGCCACTTGACCTCCTGTAGTGCACAGGATGGCCCCTGCAGCAAGGACTTACCTGACCCAGCATGGCTGCAGTGCCAAGGGCCAGAAACCTTGCCCTGGGGCCTCTTCCTGTCTTGCTCCTGAATCTTCATGATGCATGAACAACGAGGGGCTTACACGAGCAGGTTACCTGCTGACTCACAGGCATCAGCCCGATGCCCATGCCTCACTCACCCTGTTCCAGCCATATCGGCCCCTCAGTGTTCCTCAGACGTGCCAGCATGCCTGCACTGGGCAGCCTCTCGGGCCTCCCACTGGGCGTCCTCCACACTGAGCCAACTCTTGACCTAGCATCTGCAGCTGGCAGAATGACGACCCCTCAAGGTGTCTACATCCTGATCTCCAGAGCCTATGAAGATGTGGCTTTCTGTGGCAAAAGGGACTTCGCAGATGTCATTAGATTAGGGATCCTGAGATCATGGGGGAATAAGCCTGGATGATGCAGGAGGGCCCAGTGTCATCACAAGGGTCCTCATAAAAGAGAGACAGCACGATCAACAGCAGAGAGGGAGATGCGAGGTTGGAAGCAGATGTCAGAATAGTGTGGAGCCAGGAGCCAGGGAGCATGGGCAGCCCTTGGAAGCTGGAAGGTGCACAGAAACAGATTCTCCCCTGGAGCCTCCAGAAGGAACACAGCCCTGTAGACACGTTTTCGACTTCTGCCCTCCAGAACAGTAAGGGAATAATAGATGTTGCTTTGAGCCATTAAGTTTATGGCAATTTGGGGCAGAAAAGAGCAAACCCATACAGTGCCCTTGGCCTGAAATGAGGTGGCTTTTCCCCAGGTTGTCACATGACCTCTGCTCTCCTTTTGATCACCTTGTTAGAGAGGTTTCCTTGACCATCCTGAAGAAAATGGCACCACCCTGTTCTCACCCCTCTCCCCTCGATTTGCTGAGCAAATGTTATTACTTAAGCGGTGTTTACTTTCTTATTGCCTGTCTCTCCCTGTGAAAATGTAAATAACCCACATGAATGCAGGGAGTGTATGTCATTGCTGTAAGCCCAGCAGCTACATACTCAGTGAATATTTATTGAATGAGTAAATGAGGGTCCTATGTGGTTGCATTTGCTATTTGGCCTTTGCCCCAGGTCTGGGCGAGCCAGGGCAGTCCCGGGGCCAGGTCAGCTCCAGGCCAACTGCTCTGCTCCTGGGTCCCTTCTGTCCACCCAGGTGTGAACCTTGGGGTCTCTTGCCTTGACTTGAGAAGGGAAAGGGCTTTAAGAAATGTGCGCATTTAGGGATTGAAGGTAGACAGGGAATGGTCTCTCCCTTTCAAGGACTATGTTTAAGGTGTGACACGTCAACACACTAAGCTAGCTCACAGTTCTTGGCCTTCATGGACATTTGAAAGGGCTACTACTAGCCTTTGAACTCCATAATCAATTCTCTCCTTGGAGGTGGAGAAAATGGCATTGAAGCTGGGCCCTGAAGGAGTGCTGGGGTTCCAGTTGCCCATCCATTGGGGATGGGCTTTCTCAAGTAGGAGTGGGGGTCAGGTGTCAGTCTGCAGCAGCTGACTGGCCTGGAATTGCAAGGCAAAGGCAAGCCAGGGTAGAACCAAGGATGTGTGAGCAGGGAGGCAGGCCATGGCATGGGGGCCACGATGCCCTGAAGAGGCATCAGAATTGCTGGGCACCTTTGAGTTGGAAAAGTTAAGTATGAGCCATAGATGGTGGTATGTGGAGGAGGGCCATTGGAGGAACCCAGATGGCATAGAGATGAAGTCACCCAGCAGCAGAGCTCGCCTTGGGAGATGGAACACGGGGAGAAAGGAGGAGATGCCAGGACTGAGCCTGAGGAAGTCCAATCAAAGGCCTGGCAAGGATGAGACTGGCCAGAGGGTGTGGTAAAAGGTCCAAGAGACGATGGCTGGTGCTGGAGGAAACAAGAAGAGGAAGTACACCTGAGAAGACACTTGTCTCCACGGGCCCAGTGGCTGCAAAGGAATGGAAAGGAAGGGGTGCCATTGGCCGACAGGCAGGCCTCTGCATCCCAAGCCCAGCCTGAGATGTCCCTGGCCCACAGTGCATGGGGAAAAGGTGGGCCAGCAGCAGGTTTTCCCAAAGCCCACTAGCTGCTTTCCATTCAAAGAACTTTCTCATTCGGAGACATATGTACATACATGTAATATATATTTAATATATATTATATATATTTAAATATATTTAATATATTCAATACATATATGTTTTTATATATTATATAAAACATATTTAATATGTGTATTATATGTTTTTTCTGTTAAAACATCTTTCTCTTATAAACTAATGATGATAGTTGATGTTCATTGGTTTTTCCAAAATCTTTACTTGGCAAAATACCAAGCTGACAGTCCTCAATTCATGCTGTCAGCACACCCCCTTTCTTAAATTGGACTGGCCAGGGAAGTGCGACAGAGATGCTGCTCTCCCTGGAATTAAAGGAGGAGGATGGCCTGGAACAGGGTTTCCAGAGGCTCACGGTAAAGTGGAGGGTTGTTTCAAAGGCAGATCTTGGTTTTCACAATGAGTTTGGTGTTTTCAGTGGACTTGAAGCTGCTTAGAAAAGTTCTTGATGCGTTCTTGTCAGTGGAGTCTGCAGCGAAGATGGCAGTTCGCTGAGTCATTGATTGTAGCTCCCTCTGGCTCTGGTTCCCTGATGGAGGGTGCACGTCTCCAGTCCCCTTGAAGTGATCATTTCTGCCTCCGGTCATTCCACATGGGTTCCTATAGTAAAGGCTTGACCAGTAAGTGCATGCCTACCATGTGAACTACTCAGCTGTAGGTCACAGGACCCTCAGCAGCCCAGGTGAGGCCCTAGACTTTACATAGCTTGTAGCATTGTCAGGACAGTATTAGCTCCCCTCTGCCCCATCCCCATAGACAGATGGAAGGCTAGGAAGGTTGATGTCATCAGGTCTCTGGCACCAGATCAGTAATTTCATTACAAGTGCTTTTTGTGAGTTTTCTGTTAGACTGCCTCTAAATGAGGCACGTGAGGAGAACAATATAGACTTGGGGAGAGAGTAGTGGCAAGTGGTTCTCTGGCAAGAACTCAGTGTTGTAGAACAAACATTAACGTTCCAGGAGCCAGGTGCTGAGTACCACAGTCAAAGCATGGCAGCTTTGAGGTCCTGTCCTTGGTCTCTTTACTCAGCCCCCTTGATCAGGCTGGGACACAGTGTCCTTGATATCCCTGTGAGCGTCCCTGGAGAAGTGGTGTGCTATGAGCAGGAAGGCATCATGTACTTCCATCAACCCACCAAAGCATGAAAAAGAACGTGTTGCTTTTAGTGGCAATGGTAGCAAAGAATAATGTGTTCTTCCCTGCTCCCTCATTCTGAGCCTAATGGACAGCATGTGCCCTTTCTTCCTACTCAGGAGGACTTCTATTATATTAGTGCCACTATTCAGTGTTGTCCTTTTGTTCTGCTACTTTGCCCTTGGCCATTAATCTCCCAGCTCTCATTTCTGAAATCATTTCACCCTGCAGGCTTAGCTTCCCTACTGCATTAGGGTTCTACAGAGAAACAGAACCAATAAGAGTGGGGGTAGGAGGAGAAAGGAGAGAGATTGGTTTGTTATAGGAATTGGTTCACGCAATTATGGAGGCCAGGAAGTCCTACCATCTACAAGCTGGAGACCCAGGAAAGCCAGTGGTGTAATTCAGTCCAAGTCTGAAGGCCCAAGAACTGGGGGGTTAGGGGTGGAGTGGGGTGGGTGGGTGGTCCTGGTATAAGTCCCAGAGTCTGAAGGCCTGAGAACAAGGAGCTTTGGTGTCTGAGGGCAGAAGGTGGATGTCCCAGCTCAATAAGAGAGAGAGAATTTACCCTTCCTCTACCCTTTTGCTCTATTCAGTCCCTCAATGAATTGGATGGTGCCCACCTGTGAGGTGGTGAGGGTGGTTCTTCTTTGCCCAGTCCACTGATTCACATGCTTATCTCTTCCAGAAACTCCTTTCCAGACACACTCAGAGATAATGTTTTACCAGCTATCCGGGCATGCCTTAGGCCAGGCAAGTTGACACACAAAGTGAGCCATCATGCCTGTCCTCTGCAGAACCTTCTGTGGTTTGCTACTTCTAAACAGTGGAGAACTTTATGCCTTATGCATTCTGGAGGTCTTTCCTTGCACACATATATTTGAGATTGTTTTTAAGATGTGGGAAATTGTCAAAAATGCTGAGTTCTGGACAATGAGGGATTTCATGTATATTCAGATTTATTTTATTTTATTTTTGAGACAGGGTCTCACTCTGTGCTGGAGTGCAGTGGCGTGATCTTGACTCAGTGCAACCTCCACCTCCTGGGTTCAAGTGATTCTTGTGCCTCAGCCTTCTGACTAGCTGGGATTATAGGCATGTACCACTATACCTGGCTAATTTTTGGATTTTTAGTAGAGATAGAGTTTCACCATGTTGGCCAAGGCTGATCTGAACTCCTGACCTCAAATCCACCTGCCTCAGCCTCCCAAAGTGCTGGGAACTACAGGCATGAGCCAACCCCCCAGCTGGATTTCATATATATTCAGATTTAAAGGAAGTTTGTGTAAGTTGAATTCATAAATCTGAGTGGAGATGTGATTTCTAGAGAATTCTCTGGTCAAATGATCCTATCATGATGACCAGTTTTGTATTTTTAACTGTGGGCCCTGTGAAATGTACCAAAAGGACTGCTTGCACCTTTGCCTTCAGGAATACCTCTTCAGATTCCCAAGGCAGACCTAACAATAGGAGTATTTTCACATCATTCATTTAAACATTGTAGAAATTTTAAAAGTGAAGTTGAAAGAAAGAGCAAGTCTTCTTGAAGTAATCCTGGTGACGCAGATGGCTTCTTATTTTTAACTTAAGAGCACTTGTTCCAGGACTGTGGACAAACTGTAGCTGTTGCCATAGAAACACTCTCAATCCAGATAGGAACAAAACATTCGGTCCATCCAGTTTCTCTGCCTCTTGGTTTTTGTTGCCAGGATCAGTCCTGCTATTCATCAGTTGTTGGGGATCAGTGTAGTGTTATGATTCCAGTTGAATTTGATCAGTCACTTGAATTTTTTCTTTATTTCTCAAACAACTTCATATCTGGGTTTTAGGGGTGGGGTACAATTGTGAGAAATAAGGAAAAGCATCTTTGTCACTGCGGCTCTGTCTTACACATTCGGGTCAATGTGAAGAAGCCTGTAGACTTGCTGCTTTTTATTTGATGCAGTTGCACTCTGAAGATCTGTCTGTTGCAAAGGGAGAAGATGTCAGGGTTGGGAAGTTGAGGACAAGGTGAGATATTGGTGTATTAGTAGACCTTTGTTATCCGACATATTCTAGATTCAGACTTCTCAAACTTCTGACATTAAGAGTTGAGTAGAATGGACACTGGTTTATCAATACTTAGTTCAGTCAGCTGAAGTGATGTCCTTGTTCGTCTGCCTTAGATCTCAGCTGATGTTTTCTTTAACCTTTGCTTTTTATTTAAATGGGTATTTACAATAAGAAAACTAAGAGACAATGTAAGAGGTATCAAACCTGTAGCCATAATTGCAATCTGAAGGCATGAGGCTCTGAGCTGACACCACGTTCTGGAATGTGCCATTGGGATCCCTCACGACTCTTCACCATGGGCTAGGACCGTGGGCTGCCTGGAGTTCTGCTTGCTATTCCAGAAAGCAGTGGGATTTTAGGAACATGAGAAATGATACTGTAGACTGCAGATTTTTGGTACAAATTCAAATAATTGGGGATTATTCGTGATATGCCTCAATACTTTGTATTATTAAAAGTGCATTTTTCCCTATAAACATGCAAATCGTATTTAAGATTTCCTTGTGGATTGTGAGAGTCTAGGTCATTTCTGCGGCAGAAACGCAGACCCCGTTCCTGGTTTAACAGTGCCTGTGTTGTAACAGAAAAGGTGTTTGGGCAAAAATCATAAGGGAAAAATGATTCATATTTTACGTTTGTCTACATTAGGCCTGCTCAGGGAATAGAATTCAGGAATCCTGTAATAAATAAGAAACCTGCATGCTTGATTGAACATTTGCTTTCTTCACTATCAGGACGTGGAGACATATATTTTAAGGCTTTTAAAAGCATTTTGGAGAGATTTTATATAGGTCATAAAATGTATTACCTATCAAAAATAAGAATCACTGAAGAATGTAGTTGACTCATAGAAAAAAAAATTCTCTCTAATTTTAAGCTGCTATTAGTTCTCTTTACAAATAAACTTGGGAAAGTTTTGTTTGCAAACTTTAACCATGACCTTGCTCTGCTTCCATGTATTTAATGTCACTGAGATGATATTTCAAAGAAAAGCCTTTCTGGAAATTGTTTTTCCTTTTATATCCAAAATTGGAACAACAGCACTTACAGGAGCGAGGCTCCAACCAGTGGATCAGCTGTTTGGCGTGGAAGTAGAAGAAGGTGCATTGAAACTCAGTACATCTGTGTTTAGCCTTAGGCAGGAAGTCTGCTTCTTCAAGTAAACCTAACATACTAAAGATACTCCCTGCAGATGGTTCGTTTCCGGCCCATGGCAAGGTAGACAAGGCATAGGGTATTAAAGGCAGTGCCATCTTGTCTGTCCTGTGGGAACATAAGAACAATGGATTGTTGAAGGAATCCTAGTACTTTTGGCTTCCAGTACAGACAGACAGACGTGCCTCTCTCGACCTTGCTGAAGCAGTCCCCAAATGTTCATAACTAGAACATGGGGACAAAGAAAGAAATTGCACTTTCTAATATATACCAGTTTCTTCTAGATTCATGTATAGCTCTGAAATGAAAACAAGATTGTTTGCATTGTTTTGAAATTATATTATTCAAGCCCCATAATTCTTAGGCACAGAAATGTTTGCCTAGTGTTCAGCACAGCCCAAACAACATTTCCAGATGGGTTGCAAGAAGTCAGCCTCATTCAGACTTTGTTGCTGCTGGAAAGGTCATCCCTTGCCATATGTCCTTGCATATTTTTCCTGCCAGCTGTGGGAAGTGACAGGACATGGTTTAATTTGGGCTGCTGTTCTGTTTCTTTATGCCTGCAGCAGACAGGTCTTTTGAAACTTGCCCTTTGCCTCTCCTCCCTCCTATAATTCATTTTTCTTCCTCATTCTTTTTTTTCTGATAGTGCATATTACTTGAGATTTTCCTGGAAAGGGTGTGATTATCTGGAATTGGATCTTCTGCCACCTTCAACAGCCTGAATCCTTGTAGGCCAGCAGCTAACCTAGAGCTGGCAGACTCAAATGGAATCTTGATCTCTTCATATTTAAGGCTCAGAAAACTCAAAAGGAGTGCTTTGTAAAATACATCTGTTTGTGTTATATGTATGATAATTAGTATGAGGACAAAATGATCGGGTGAACTTTAGCGGGGGCTCAGGTAGACTTTACTGTGTGTCAAATAAATGGAAATGAAAAAAAGTATGAAGATGCAGATTTGCTCATTGGTCTTCATCTTTTATATTTGTTTCTTCTCTTGGTTTACTGTAGAATGTTCCAGAAATGTCATTGGGTAGAATGTCTGATTTGGCACTGACTTACTTGTGGGTTTGCTTGGAGTGTATTTTCCTTGGGCTTTGGGTATATGACTGCCATAAATTTTAATTACACTAATTAGGCATAGGTGGACGCTTAAGTCCAGTTGGATTCCTAGCCCTGTTCAGCTGCCTCTGTCATTAGTTTTTCTGGTGACATGGTTTGGCACCATCTTCGAACACATTTTCCGGAAATTAGTTTTAAGTTAGAAAATAACTCGTCTAATAAAGCTACTGACATTCAACTAGTTTCTTTACCTTGTTGGAGAAGTGAACTTGAGTAAAATGCATACATTTAAACTATAACTTGTATTCCATTTCTTTCCATAACTGGGGGCTTTCAGATTGGTTTGGTGCATAGAGAGGGAGTCACACCCGATCCTCATGAATCCATATGCTCGTGCTCGTGCCTAGTTTAGGTGGAGCCTGACTTGGCACAGGGCTGGGCAGCAGGTTTTAACATGTGTGGCAGTACTAGTCAATTGGGGATATCCACATGGCTCATAGTGTAGAGGAAGATTCTGAGGTCTAGACCCAGTAGGGAGGAAGCCAGCTGTGATTAGTGCCATGTACCATGGGCACAGGACGAGGCAGTCTCAGGAGCACCTCTGCCCTGCATCTTTCTTGGAGGATATAGGGCTGTGTGTGCCTGCCGCGTCCCTGTTCTCACAGCTCTTTGTGATCTCAGAGAACGGTTTGGATTTTGTTTTTGGGCAAGTGTGCCAAACTGTGTCCTCCACAGCACGGGGTTCAGGTTGAGTTTGGCATTTCTAGTTTCTCCCTAGAAACAGATATCCCTCATCTTTAACCTTACTTTCTAGTCTTATTTTTAAAGGATGCTTTAGAAATACAGGCCACATCTGTTTCACTTAATGTGCATTCAGCAGCACCTCATGACACAAAAAGTAATGTGGTCTGTTTGCCAAGCAAGCACTTGGAAATTTCAAGGTGTGGAAACTGATAGGAGCCTCTGTTTTTCCACCTTGAGGATAGTGGCTCTTTGCATCCACCCACATCATCTCTTGCCAGCAACCACACTCACAGGGCTGCCTCTTGTCCTCTCATATATTTACAGGCGTGTTTGTTCACTGTTCAATGCACTCAGCTTTTGTCGAGTGCCCACTTGCTCTCTGCAAGGTGTTTTGAATTCATGTGTGGCCAGGGGCTCTGGTGCAGGAAGCACACAGAACCAGAAGACATGGAGCATGAGGCTTCAAAGGTTTTCCTTTCTGGAGCCAGGTGATGAGTGCATTTCTCTTTCATTATTTTGCTAAGGTGGCTGTCCATGGTTAGGCACAGCTGAGGAGGCGGGAGACTGGCAGCATTTTTGGGGGTCCAACATGCTGTTTAGCTACTGATGAGGATGAGCAGGAGAAACAAGCAGACTCCCTCTTGCTCTGGGGCAGTTTCATGTAGGAAATCAGGAGTCTGAGCCACCCAGAGCATGGGCATGTTGAGGGCTGCTGGCCTTTTTGTCAGTTCTTTGGAACCAGTATGATGGAGTTATTGTCATCTTGAATCTCAGGCTAAGGGAGCTTCAGTAAAGGAATTCTGCACCATTTTTTAGGACCCATTGTTTCCAAATCCTCTTGAATGTAAAGGTCTCTCAGTGCAATCATTTCACTAATTTTCACTACTTATGTTACAGAATGTGTGAGACATGGAGGTGTAAAGATGGCATTTTCAGCCCACAATGTCCTTGTTCTCTCCCTGTCTCTCTTGCAGAGTCTCCAACATCCAGCAGCAGCTGGCCCGGCTTGACAATGAGTCGTGGCCAGGCACAGCCGAGGCTGACAGGGACCGGCTGCAGCTTGTCAAGGAGAAGGAGGCCCTGCTGCAGGAGCTTCAGCTCATCATCGCACAGCGGCGCTCCGAGGGAGATGTGGCCCGGCTGGAGGAGGAGCAGGAGCGCCTGGAAGAGGAGCTGCGGCGTGCACGGGCCACCTCTGCACAGGGCGCCACGGAGAGGTGGGTCACAGGGGGACACAACCTCCAGCAGAAAGCTGGTTGGAAAAACTCCATGGGGTGGCTTCTGTGTGGCTGGAGGGTGTTCCTGATAATAACTCAGAGCCTCTGTCTGCATGAGATGGCAGGTTGTGTCAAAGGCTGGGCCTGCCTTCCACACTTAACAGCAGTTTCTCTGTGGTTATCAGCTGGGATTTGGAGAACAGCCCCTCCCCCACGTGTTAATGGCTTGTCCCCTTGAGAGCTCACATGAACAGCTCCACAGAGAATTTAATAGACACTTGGATGATTTGATCTGTTCAGATGCTCTTACTCCTACTATTTCCCAATGGTCTTCTGCATATTGGGCATCCTTTATGCTTGGATGTTCGTGGGTCATCTTCATAGGAGACAAGTCTGTGGCTTGGCACAAGGGACTCACAGGAGCCTCAGAGGGAAGCGGTGGTGTTTGGAGAGTTGAACTCAGAGTCCTAGGCAGGGAAGTTTCATTTTTCCTGATATGGTGGCTTGCCCTGTCACCTCACCCTGAATAAACTGCGAGTGGAATCTAAATGTGAAAAGGGACTATGCAGCTGAAGCTTTCTGCTGTGCTCTTGCACAGCTGCATATTTTTTTAAACATTTCCTTCTGTTCCACCCTTGGTATTCTCATATGTGTGTTATGCATAGGAGGGCCTGGGAGCTCCTGTTGCTTCTCTGTGAATCGGGGTGGACTTGGCCCCACAAATGCCACCTGCCCCTCAGGGCCCCACACCCATGCTCCCTTGACTGTGGCTACTGTCATCATGTGGAAATCCAGCACACATGAGTGCTGTGGCCCCTGAGTACAAGTCTGTAGCCCTCCATGAAGCCAGTGTTAGCCCTGATGCCTGGGTTCAAAGGTAGGGACAGCAAAGCCAGACCAGCTTTGACTCACATGGGGGTCTCATGTGGGACCAGCCCAGGTGCTAAGTCCCGGGACACAAGTCCTCAACCAGGACCTAATTGCCCCAAGCGTGTTTCCTGAAACTGCTACTAAATGACCTTCTCCAGAAAAGCACATCCCCATGTGCTAAGCACTTGCACACAGATTGCATGGGGGTGGGGCTCTTATAGCTCTAGACCTTCTGTGCCGGTGCACACACGGCCCATTTCTCCATGTCACCTCACTTCATTGGAGGGGTGCTTGCAGTTTACTAGCATGGGGCCACATGGTAGGAGGCTCTCCCAGCATAGGCTGGCAGCATGAGGACACCTGGCATGGCCCAGCTGCAGAGAGAGAGGTTGGCGCCTTAAGGCTGAGCTGTGCCAGCTGTGGAAACTGGGCCCAGTCTGCCCATCTCAGCTGCAATGTCATCAGCAGCAAGTGGGAGGCATGTGCTGGGCTGGGGGTGTCATCAGGGGGACAAAGAGAGAGATGTGTTCCTCCTTCAGGCCTCCCATCCGTTGGTCCTCCTGCCCCAGCAGATGATACATGCGGCAGTCTCCCAGCTGCTCAGAGCCAGCATCTCTGGAGGGAACTGGTGTCCATCTCCTGGGCTGAGGCACAGGCTTGAGGTGAAGGACACATACCCTAAATAATCTCTCCGATGGCTCTTATCAATGCTTGTGACATCCTTTATTTTAGTTTGCTCATGTTAGTGCTTGGCGGGCATTTATACAAGATGCTGATGTTCAGCAGAGAACCCCGGAGTTCTATTGCAAGATGCTTGCCATTCCTGAGAAATTCTCTTTCCAAGGATGAATGCTTTTATTATAGGGGTGATTAAAAGTGAAAGAGGTATCAAAAAGCAAACATTCGGGCTGGGTGCGGTGGCTCATGCCTGTAATCCCAGCACTTTGGGAGGCCAAGGTGGGCAGATCACAAGGTCAGGAGTTTGAGATCAGCCTGGCCAGCATGGTTAAACCCCTTCTCTACTAAAAATATAAAAAATTAGCTGAGCATGGTGGTAGAGCCCTGTAATCCCAGCTACTTGGGAGGCTGAGGCAGGAGAATTGCTTGAACCTGGGAGGTGGAGGTTGCAGTGAGCTGAGATTGCACCACTGCACTCCAGCCCGAGTGACAGAGCAAGACTCTGTCTCAAAAAAAAAGAAAAAGAAAAAAAATTGGTTTTGCCAAACCTGAAATTACATTTTCCTTTGTCATAATTTAATGACATATTTACAATAAAGTACTTTATGTAAAGCAAATAAAGACAATAAATTCAACTTTATATTTTTGTAATCTGTTAGCTTGCTTTCCTGCTCTTTTTCATAGCAGTGGTAAATATTCCTTGAATTGAGGACACAAGGCTGTGTGCTTTAGGAGTTGGGCCCTGGCTAGTTTTCCGCCAGGAAACTGTATCCCCTTTTCTTTTTGTTGAAAAAATATGTATAAAAGTCAGGCAAATGTCTAAGACCCTCGTTTTAGCAGTTTATGTCCCAGCTAGTTTTTAGGTGACTCAGTTATTGCCAGCATGCGCCCTGTTTGGTAAGGAAGTTACATTTTTAGTCATCTGCAACTATCATAATAACCAGCATCAAGTTAGACTGCACATGTGGGCACTCGTGGGTGGTCTTGTATGCAGATGCGCTGTCTCTCTCATACTCCAAAATGCGCCTGTTCAGTTTAATGACAAATGCAATGTATTGGCTAGTAGTGGGGAGTTTGATCTAAACTTTTTCACTACAGATAAAACAATCTGAAAATACATCATGACTAAAGACAATCTAAAACCGTGTCACACATACAAATGTATCTATATGTCACGTGTGTGGAAACGGACAGGACTGGTATGTGCCGACGGATTTAGCGATGGGTTGGGAATTCTACCCTGGTCACTCGAGTGGAGTCAGGTTTCAGTAAGAACTCAATTTAGATTCTGTTAATTTGGGATTTGAGCTAATAGAATTCAGGTTGGGTTAGAATTTCTGAAAAGCATTATGAAAAAAGTTAATAGCATTGCGCTGGGGCTTGGGTAAATTCCCTACAACAAATTACTTTCTGGGGCTGGTCACTGTTTGCCACCGGATACGCTCTGCTGGTGTTGTCTCTGCCCCTGGGGTCCTCTGTGATTTAATAGTGTCCCAGCACTTGTGAGAGTGTGATACAGAGAGTGGGTTCCAAGTTACAGCTCCAAAGCCCAATGAGGGGTGTATTGTGAACTTCCTTTTAAAATTCTCTACTCTCCATCTTCTGAAAAAGATGGGGGTTTTGAGGCTATCTTGCTTGATAAGCATTAGGTAGGATGTAAGTGTCATAGTAAATGTTTTTCAGTAGTAAAATGTGCCTTGGCTTTGGGTTCAGGCCAGCCTGACCAAGCTTTGAACTTGAGTAGCAGAGGTAAGTTACTTTATATGAGTTTCCTCATCTGTAAAGCAGGGTTAGAATCCAAAGAACAGTAAGGAATGAGGCAGTGCTTCTCGAGAAGCCTGCTGTGATGCACACACAGCCACTCAGTGGAGCTTCACAATTGCTTTTTAAATGTTACTGTCATTTGTACAAGTTATCAAAACATTTCCTTTAAAAATTACAATATCATAGGTAAGTGGAATCTTAGAACATTCTGCTCAAGAGCTTATTATGGCCATTCTCAAACATTGTGCTCTCAGAACCTCCTTTCTTTTTTTCTTTTCTTTGAGGAGGAGTCTTGCTTTGCCACCCAGGCTGGAGTGCAGTGGCATGATCTCACTGCAACCTCCACCTTCCAGGTCCAAGCAATTCTTCTGCCTCAGCCTCCTGGGTAGCTGGGATTATAGGTGCCCGCCACCATCCCTGGCTAATTTTTGTATTTTTAGTAGAGATGGGGTTTCACCAGCTTGGCCAGGCTGGTCTCCAACTCCTGACCTCGTGATCCACCCACCTCAGCCTCCCAAAGTGCTGATATTACAGGCGTGAGCCACCGTGTGTGGCCAGGACCTCCTTTCAGTATTAAAATACTGAGGATCCCAAAGAGCTTTTGTTTATTGTTGATTTTTTTAAGTTATTTTTTCTTCTTGTTTTGTTTTTCTTTTTTCCCTACCCAGTGACCTATCGGTGTTTATGTGGATTTTTATCTGTCAGTATTTACTAATTTAGAAGTTAGCCCTGGAGAATTTTTAAAATATTTATTTATTAAATATAACAATAGGCCAGGCCGGATGCGGTGGCTCACACCTATAATCCCAGCACTTTGGGAGGCCGAGGTGGGTGGATCAGAAGGTCAGGAGATCTAGACCATCCTGGTCAACATGGTGAAACCCCATCTCTACTAAAAATACAAAAATTAGCTGGACATGGTGGCACACGCCTGTCCCAGCTACTCGGGAGGCTGAGGCAGGAGAATTGCTTGAACCCAGGAGGCGGAGGTTGCGGTGAGCTGAGATCATGCCATTGCACTCCAACCTGGGTAAGGAGAGCGAAACTCCGTCTCAAAAACAAACAAACAAAAACAATAGGCCAGGCACAGTGGCTCATTCCTGTAATCCCAGCACTTTGGGAGGCTGAGGCAGGAGGGTTGCTTTAGTTCAGGGAGTTCAAGACCAGTCTAGGCAATGTGGCAAAACCTCCTCTTTACAAAAAATACGAAGGTTAGCTGGGTGTGGCAGCACATGCCTGTGGTCCTAGGTACTCAGGAGCCTGAGGTGGGAGGATGGATTGAGCCCAGGAGGTGGAGGTTGCAGTGAACTGTGATCACACCACTGCACTGCAGCCTGCACAACAGAGCGAGACCCTATCTCAAAAAATAAAAAAGACAATAAAACCCTGTTATGTGTTAATATTAGTAACATTTTTATGAATGATAACTTTATTAAAACAAAAAGCCGTAGTGAGAAGACTGGTATGATTTGCCATTGCTCTGTAGCTCTTTAATGTCTGGCTTGCTGGAGGGTAGCTGCTTTGGCATTTGACACATTTGGCTTTTTTTTTTCTTTTTTTAAAGCCCATTGTGATAGGGTCATTTTGAGTGAATATGTGAAGACCATCTGACTACCTATGGATATGCCATTGGGAAGGAGGGGACCTCATACGACCCCTGAAAGAGTTTCAGGGATCACAGGTGTCTTTGAATCATGCTTCGAAAACCATTGGTTTTAATATATGATATTGAACTTGAAAGTGGCTTGTGTCGTGGCTCCATTTAGGACAGTGCTTGTACTGTGCCGCCAGCTGAACTGCACACAGCACCATTTGGAATTTTTTTTGCATCAAGAGAAACAAAGGCTCATTAGAATTTATTGGTTGAAACTTGTAAACAAACTCAGACTGGTTTGTCTTCCTTATTGTAAGTTGGTGTCGCATCTGTTTCCTTGATCGATGATAGCTGCTCTTTGTTGATCAGCCCTCCTTTGCCATACATTATTTTATCTATTCAGCATCAGTTCTTTGAGCTGGAGATTGTGGACTCCATTTTTACATATAATGAAACTAAGTACTCAGAGAGGGTGAGACATTTGCCTAAGGCCACATAGCTGGTGAGTGTGTGGCCAGGTAGGCTTGTCTGAGTCCCAGGCTACTGTCAGACACTGCTTCCGGTTTCCTCTCACTCCCACCTAACCAAGCTCCTTAAACCCCTTGGGCATGTCCCCTTTCCTGTTGATGGAAAGAGGAGGTTTTAAGGGTGTCTACTACGGCCACACATGTCACAGTGTTATCATTCTGATTTGTAAATCAGGAGTGTTTCCTTCTAGAGGCAAACATATTCATGGACTTGTCCAGCAACTGTTTATCAAGTACCTGTCTGTAGTGGGCTTGATTTTAGGCTATGGGCTTTCTGTTGTAGGAACAGATTTTGTTCTAGGAAAGTACAAAGTAGAAAAAAGTAGAAGGAAGGAAAACAAAAATACCTCCAGCCCCATGACCTGGAGATGGCCACAGCTGCTATTTTGTTTCATTTGCTTCTAATGTTTTAACTGTATAGGTTGTAGAATTTTATTTGTTCTTGACTAGAAGGGGGCCTAGTATGAAGGAATCTGATTTGCTCCAAGGAATTTCAGTAGGTGACTATGTGTTCTGCATTTGAGCTCATCTGCTGGTTATCTGTCCTTCTGTTCACCTACCTGTCCTTCCATCCATCGAAGCAGCTATCCATCCAGCCACCCACCCAGCTGGCCATCCATCCACCCCACCCACCCATCCAGCCAGCCATCCAGCCACCCACCCACCCATCCAGCCATCCGCCCATCCAGCCACCCACCTACCTACCCATCCAGCCACCCCCATGCACCCATCCAGCCACTCCATCCACCCAGACAACCATCCAGCCACCCACCTACCCACCCATCCAGCCACCCCACCCACCCATCCAACCATTCACCTACCCAGCCAGCCACACACCCACCCACCCACTCATCCAGCCACCCACCCATCTAGCTGCCCACCCATTTGTCTATGTTTTTCACCTAGCCACCTACCCACACATTGACCCATCCCTGCGCCCGCTCCTCCTCTCATTTGTCCCCTCCCCTGTGCACTGTGCCTGGAGCTTCCACAGAGTGGCAGGCACTGCTCAGGGTGCCCTGGATGTATTTTTCAAATGGGACAAAAGCAGTCTCTGTGATCTTGGCACCTGTGACTTGGGTGCTTTTAGAATAGGTGATTATTGCAACCTAATTCAGCTGGGGGGAAGTGATAGTGGAGTGTCTTGTTATGAAAATATACTACTCCTGTCTTTCAAATGTACTCATCCACTGTTTTGTTACCTACAGGATTCTGCTTCAGGAAAAAAGAAATTGTCTACTCATGCAGCTGGAAGAAGCCACCCGCTTGACATCCTATCTGCAGTCCCAGTTAAAAAGGTAGGTTCTTTTCAAAGAGAAAACTGTATTTGATCATTGTGTTCCAGTGACTGGTATAGGAACTTGCTTCTCTTAGCTTATTTTTCTCCTACTGGAGCTTAGCCTGAAGTGTTGTTAGTACAGGATGGAAGAGTGGATACATTTTATTTTTCGCATGCTACTGTGTGACTCAAGGAATATGGAGAGAACCAAATTTGGCTTCAGCGTAAGTAAGAGGCCTGCAGTCAAATGTATTCAACGATTTTGTAACCTGATTAACAGCTTCAGAAGTGTACATCTATACATGTGCCCATTTTTATTATATTTTATTTTTAAGGAATCTGAATATTTTTAAAATAGTAAGATTTGGCTGCTCCAGAATGGCCCTGCACATGTTCTTCAGCCCTCACTGTATGGTAGAGCACAGTGTCAAGAGCCTTAGATGTGTCATTCTCAAAGTTATTCCTCCTAACGATGCCCTAGGTGGAGACTGTTCTCATCCCAGCCCTAGTGAGCCCGTGGGAGTCCCAAGGGGGTGAATGGCTTAACCAGGTGTACCTGGCTAGTGTTTGTTCCAGCTGGGACTAGGACTAGGACTGGGACTGGGACTTGGGCACGGGATCTGCTGTTGCCAACTGCTCTCTGCCGCCCTTTCTGTACTCACAGGGTGAGCAGGGGGTGGCTGCCTTGCCATCTCAGATGGCCATGCTGTCTCATTTCAGCCTGTGTGCCAGCACCCTGACGGTGTCCTCGGGGAGCAGCCGCGGGTCCCTGGCCTCCAGCCGTGGGTCTCTGGCCTCCAGCCGGGGCTCCCTGAGCTCAGTCAGCTTCACCGACATCTACGGCCTCCCACAGTACGAGAAGCCCGACACTGAGGGCAGCCAGCTTCTACGCTTTGACCTCATTCCCTTTGACTCGCTGGGGCGAGATGCCCCCTTTTCAGAGCCCCCAGGCCCCTCGGGCTTCCACAAGCAGAGGCGGTCCCTGGACACGCCCCAGTCCCTGGCGTCACTGTCTTCCCGCTCCTCTCTGTCATCGCTGTCACCCCCAAGCTCACCCCTGGACACACCCTTCCTCCCTGCCTCACGGGACTCGCCACTGGCACAGCTGGCGGACAGCTGTGAGGGGCCAGGCCTGGGTGCCCTGGACAGACTGCGGGCACATGCCTCAGCTTTGGGGGATGAAGACTTGCTGGGTATGGCAGCCATTCAGCCACACGGGGTCTCTGGAGACGGGGAAGGGCCACAGGAGCGAGGACCTCCACCGGCTGGTGCTCCTATGGGTGGAAGTAAGTATGGACGTAGCCTCCTTTGGGGTGAGGGTTACCTGCAGGGAGAAAACTGTGGGGGCCAGAGTGAGGGTGGCTGGCTTTCCAGGTCCATGGTGAGCTTTATGTTTAGGAACATTGATTGGATCTGGAAGAGCACACAACTGCTCTTTCTGGTCTGTGTTGCAGAAAGATCATTAAAATTGACAAAGTTGTCTTTCCTAGGTATTTGGCTTTTTTCAAAAACTAATTGTTGAAAACCAGGGTAGGAAGCACAGTCTTCTACATTCAGAGGTTGCTAGAGATTGACCAGGGCCTTCATGACCTTTGCAGTGTGTGCCTGCCATAGACCACTACGCCAGCTGCTGTCTGGCTGCAGCCAGTGGAAATCTCAACTTCTTTTGTGGCTTCGACATCATCTCTTTATCTTTTATAGTTCTCATAGTTTTCAAGAGCATAATTCTATCAAATGTGGAAGTGAAAATAATTGTGTAATTTCAAAAGACATGCCCATAAATATCACTCATTTCTGCTGAATTGGTTTCTCAGGTGGTTCTTCAAATCGAGAAACATGAGCTCTGTGGAGCCTCATCCACGTGGTTGGTATTAGTTCAGCTCCTCCCTGGAGCCTGCTTAGAAAATCAAACTGCTATTGAAGGGAATATTGACCCCATGTGCTTTCCTGAGCCAGCCTGTGGCAACTTGATCTTCCTTTGGTTTTAAAGATGATCAAGAACAAGATCTCCCATTCCTGAAGTTCAGCCCGTTTAATGGATTTATTTGCACAGCAGAAATGTTTTCAACGTTCTATTTAGGCAAACACTAGATAATTCGTGCAGCAGAGTGGATCTCAGCCAGGGGTGTTTTTGCCTCCTACCCCTGGGGGACACTTGACAATGTCTGTAGACATTTTTGGTTGACACAACTAGGGGGTGAAAGATGCCCCTGGCATCTAGCAAGTGGAGGCCAGGGATGCTGCTAAGCACCCTACCACACACAGGACAGACCCCCCCCAAGAGAATGTTCCATCCCTAAATATAAAGAGGGCTGAGGCAACTAGAGAGCAGAACCGGTGTGGTGTAGTGGAAACAGCTTCAACCTAGCACTTGGAAGGCTAAGGTTTTGTTCCTGCCCTGTCCACTCCTAGCTGCGTGACCTTGAGCACATCTCTGGACTGAGTCTCACCTTTTCCACCCTTGAATGCAGTAACCTTTGTGACCCCTTCCATTCACTGCCATTCTGTTACCCAAGAGATAGATGGATTGGTAGATCATAGGTTGATCATCTCTATAAAATAGTAGTCTGTTGGCACTTATGTGCGTAACAAGAGGCCATCATGTTCTGAGACTGCCCCGTGGCTTTTTGGCATCTCTGTTATTTTCCTGTCTGCCCCTGTGTTTACAAACACACTTTGGTATCCCCAGATACATTGTTTCTGAAGTCTACATGTGCAGGTAACCTTGATTCACTATGTTCCTCTTTATAACCACAGCTTCATCGCTCCATGTTTATTCCATTCAGTCAAAAAAGAAATATCCAATCAGGACTTTTTTCTTACTCTTCCTCCTCTCCCCCTACCACCTTCTCCCTAAGGGATTGAGATTCCAGAATTCAGTCACGTTAGGCATAAAATCTGCCCAGGGCCTAAGGGCCCCTTTGGGTCAGAGGAGAGACAGTGGGAGGGAGAAGGGCTGATTTAATTTCATATCCTGATTTATTTTTCCTTCACTTTCCATGGCAGGTGCTATAATAGTTCAAACTTCTTACATTGGCAAGTATTTCCTTACGTGTGTAGACACTACCATCTGGTGGTGGAGTTTTACATGTGATTTCATGATTTCTTGTATTTGTGATGATTTCTTGTGTTACACTGCCATCTTGTGGCACATTCGTATATGACACTGGTGATGAATTGTTGTATAACACTGCCATCTGGTGGCAGATACTTATATGATACCGCCGATAAATTCCCGAGTGACACTGCCCTCTGGTGGTAGATTCTTATATGATATAGGTGGGGGATTCTTGTGTGACACTGCCACCTAGAGGTGGGTTTTTATGATACTGCCATCTTGTGCTGGTTTCATATATTACATCATTCTAAGGACATTTATTTGTGTCCTTAGAAACTTGAAATAATTGACCCCGTTGGGTGTCCCTAGAGGGCCAGGTTGGGTAGCCAGCTTAGGCATGAAAACGGGGGGTTCCTCGCTTCACTGAGGCTGTGGGAATGGCTGAGCATAGTGGTGCTCATCATATCACCCCGCCGCATCCTCTGTCAGCTGTGCTGGGAACTGTGCAGTCTAGTTTGGCCCTCAGCACGTCTTAGTAAGACAAACTTTTTGTAAGATAAAAATCAAAGTTGTCCAGATCCACAAAGGAGCCTCTGAATGATTTCTTCCTTGTGTTTTTGATCAATCAGAGGAAGCAGAAGGCAGATCAGAGGAGTGGCACAATACACTGTAATCTTTCATGCTATTTACATTTTTGCTAAGTTTTGTCTTTCCTGGACTTTAAAAGTCAGATGTGTTATGATTATGAAATACTTAGGTATTTTCATCTACCCATTAGTTTTTACTAATCAAAAACCATAAAAATCTTGACTTTGCTCATCTATTTATAGATGTTTTATGATATTGATACTCTGTTTAATGTTGCTGGCTTAAATTCTGCAGTGTTTTCACTTTGTACTTTTTTTTTTAATCTCTTGTCATGCGGCTCGACAGAAGCTCTCACTGTAAGTGGCCTTGGGAGTCCCCACACTTACTGTTGTTGCTCAGGCCCTGGGCACAACTTTCTGCTGTGGATTGATGTGTTCAGGATGGCTGGGGTGTGGCCAAGGAGGGTTATCTTATAGCTGTGATTCACTGCAACTTAGCAATTGTCCTCATCGTTATCTCATTGTTAATATTCATGGCAGCTACTAAAGTTGTGTAAGAACTTTCCTAGATGCTTTCACTGTTCATTTCCTCTGTTCTGTGTTTGTTTCTGGAATGTAATGGTGTTCATTGCTGTCATGTGTCACCTGGCAGCTTTGCTGTGCTGTGGTTTTCACTCTATTTTCTTCCTTTTTCGCAAGCAGTGTTCACATCTTTGGCTCTTAGTATCTATCTGTACTGAATGGTGAATAGGGAGTAAAGACATTTTCATATGAATGTGGGTAAGATTTGACCCTTGTTTCCCTGACAGTGCTCCCAAAGGTCCACTTCTGTGCCTGGAGGCCCCAGGGCAGGCATCCAGGGTGTGGAGCATGGGGTCTGTGCTTTTTCTCAGCTGGGCAGTTGCCGATGGGACTTCTTGGCAATTCCTACTTCCACCTGTCCCATGGATCTAGTGACTCAGCCTGGGCTTCGAGGATTAGTTCCTTCATTTCTTTCCTCTCTGCATCGAGGCAATGATGAGAGAGACATGTGGCCTGGGATAGGGGGTTGCAGGTGTTTAGGCTTGTTACTTGATGCCGTTTCCTTGCGAGCATCTACAGCTGGGTCTGGGGACCATGCGTGTCAGGGCTGAGAATGTAAATGGAGTGGTGGTTTCCTTTGCTGGGCATTGATGCAGTGGATGGGGGGCTTCCATTTGCAGTCCAGGGCCAGGCATTTGGGTCCTTCCATGTGGCAGGGATAAAGAGGAGAGCTGGCCTCTGGAATTCTGCTCTGTCTGAGAAGCAGTGCCTCTGACCACACCAGGATGGAGGCTAGCTTCCAGCCCTGGCTGTTGGAGAAGCAGTGAATTCCCCGAGGTGTGTCATGGCAGACCTTTGGGAGGTTCACGAGGCCAAAGGCTGCAGCCCCATGTGCTTTGTGCACTGTTGAACATATTTGTATTTCATTGGCATTAATGATAATTTGGTTGAAAGGAGAGCTGGTCACCGGGGGCTCAGTTTAGGAAGGCACAAATGTCAACACCTTTATTTTCTAGAACTTAGCCACAGAAAGTGCAGAGGTGCTTTCAGCGATAGTGGAGCATCCAGCTGGGGTTCCAGTTTCATTTGCGTTCCAGCCAAGTGTGCCCCTCCAGAAAACAGACTCCTGGGATCCCAGCTGCATTTAGTGCAGGAAGGTCATTTGCACGTTTGTACTGGTTTTGTTAAAAGGAACTTATTGCCATGAGGAAGTGGGTAGAAACAGCTGATGAAATGTTCAAAGGAAACGTTTCAATGGCTATTTTTGGCTCTTGAATGAAATAGATGTCAAAGATAAAAGTAAGCTGCCCAAGAATAGTAGCTGCTAACCCAGAAGAATGGCTGGGAAGGCTCCTGCCTGTGGTCACCCAGACAGCCAGGCCTGAGCCCTGGCTTCTTCCCCTGGTGCCACAGGCCTCCCAGGTGGTGTTTTCAGATGATGAGTCTGTGTTCATCTGTGTCCTCTGCTTTGAAGATTGCTAATTTTTGTTAGGGTTTACTTGGATAAATGGTTTTTCCTGAGCATAAAATCAGTATTTATTTATGTTTATTGTACAAAACATGGAAAATATTCGACAGCATAAAGAAGGGAATGAAAACCATGACTTCTTTGTGAGTGCTGCTTCTGTTCCCATCATGCTAATGCTGCTTTCCTGTCTCATGAATGTGAGCAGCTTTCAGAAAGTGCCATTTGAGGGGCCAATCACCATTGTCTTATGTTCTGTTTGCTCATTAACAGGGTGGAAAGAGATATATGAATGCAAGAAGTAGCCAGAAGTTCATTTCTTCAATTTTCCAATATGAAAAACAACTAGAGCACAGCATGTCTCCATGTGTGTGCATGTCCCAGTGACTCTGGAGCACTCAGAGACTTAGCGTGTGCTCCAGCATCGAGGACCCTGGTTCCCAGTGCTGTTATTTCCTGACCCTGTGTGTGTCCCTTATTTGCAGCAGTGACTCTTCGAGAAGACAGTGCCAAGAGGCTGGAGAGGAGGGCACGCCGCATCTCTGCGTGCCTGTCAGATTATTCACTAGCCAGCGACAGTGGGGTGTTTGAACCTCTAACCAAAAGGTCTGAACTCAGTCTTGCTATTTCCTTCTCCTTCCACAGAATCACCTGTGTTACTGGCAATCACGAAAAGATTCCATACTGAAACTTCCATACATTGACACTTGTTTATTTTTCCAGGAGTAGGATATTTTTCTAGGTTCTTTCACCTTTGGGTGATTGGGTTTTAGAAGGAAGTTCTTCTCCCTGGCCCTGGGGGCCTAAGGCTCAAGTCTGATGGAGCTCGAAAAGGAGAATCAGTGTATAGGAGAGCCCTGCTTTTCCAGAAAGGACATTCATTCATTAGAAATGAATTTCCTCCCTTCCTCATTTTCTTAGCTACAGGAATGGTTTCACAATGACACAGCACCTTTTGGAATTCCATGCTTTATTTCGATCGGGCATCTTTGATGGCATTATTTCTTCATACAACTTAAGTCTCAGGTTTCTAGAAGACAGTTCACTGAAAGTTAATTTTTGGACATTTCCCCAAGTATCACATGTGGTTTTGAATCACATGCAAAGTTATTTTCTTATTCTTATTCTTTCCTTCCTTCCTTCCTTCCTTCCTTCCTTCCTTCCTTCCTTCCTTCCTTCCTTCCTTCCTTCCTTCCTTTCTCTTTCTTTCTTTCTTTCTTTCTTTCTTTCTTTCTTTCTTTCTTTCTTTCTTTCTTTCCTTTCTTTCCTTTCTTTCCTTTCTCTTTTTTTTTTTTTTGAGACAGGCTCTTCTCACCCAGGCTGGAGTGTAGTAGTGCAGTCATAGCTCACTGCAGCCTCAAACTCCTGGGCTTAAGAAGTTTTCCCACTTCAGTCCCACAGGTATCTGGGATTACAGGCACACACCACCATGCCTGGCTAATCTTTGTATTTTTAGTAGAGATGGGGTTTCATCATGTTGCCCAGGCTGGTTTTGAACTTGTGGGCTCAAGTGATCAGCCCACCTCTGCCTCCCAAAGTGTTGGGATTATAGATGTGCTCTGCCACACCTGGGTAAATTTGTTTGTATTTTTAATAGAGGCAGGGTTTCACCATGTTGAACGGGCTAGTCTTTAAGTCCTGGCTTCAAGTGATCCACCCGTCTTAGCCTCCCAAAGTGCTGGGATTATAGGTGTGAGCCATTGTGCCGAGCCACAAAGTTATTTTCCTAACACAAGAACAACATAAAAAAGAAATAGGCTGGGTGTGGTGGCTCCTGCCTGTAATCCCAGAACTTTGGGCCCAGGTGGATGGATCACCTGAGGTCGGGAGTTCGAGACCAGCCTGGCCAACAGGGTGAAACCCTGTTTCTACTAAATATACAAAAATCAGCAGGGCGTGGTCTAATCCCAGCTACTTGAGAGGCTGAGGCAGGAGAATCACTTGAACCCTGGAGGTGGAGTCTACAGTGAGCCAAGATTGTGCCACTGCACTCCTGCCTGGGCAACAGAGCCAGACTCCATCTCAAAAACAAAACAAAACAAAAGAAAAGCCCCAGCAGTTTGTAGGCGGGTACCCAGTGAGATGCCTCATGGATTTTGGGTGCCTGCCCTGTTCTTTCAGATATGCAATGAGCTCATTGAATTACATTATAACCTAATAAAGCCCTCTCTTAGCATGAGGGAGCTTCTGCAGATTCTGCAGCAATTGGTTGCCTCTGGAATGAAGTTGGTTGCATTTCCCCCTGTGTTCAGGAACGAAGATGCTGAGGAGCCTGCCTACGCAGACACAGCCAGTAACGGAGACCCCCAGATCCATGTGGGACTCCTGTGAGTACAGACCCTACCCTGTTGCCCTTCAGGCTGGGCTGGAGACTGGGCCCACCCTGTGGCTCCCACCTGCACACACAGGGCTGGAGGGACCCTTGCGACCTGAGGTCTCAGGTGAGGGGACAGAGGTGGCAGGAAAGAGTGACAGGGAAAGTGGCTCCACTGCCATCTTCCAGTATGGAGGTTCACAACTGGAAGCCACCACTTCCTGGAGCTGGGGGTCCTGGCAGAGTGCGGCTCTCCAGGACAGTTGTGCCCATGTCTGCCGGGAGTTCATTCTGCTCATTGCAGCACAAGTAGCAGGCTCCCTCTCTCACCCCCAAGAAGGTAACTAGCTGGTTGGCAGCACAGCAATTTTTTGGTTTCTGATTACAGTGTCAGTAAAGACAGACTGTGAGGCCCCCCGGAGGGAGACAGGGTATTGGGGTCCAAGCCATTTCCTTTGCTCACTCTTGTCACTGAAGTCCAGGGTGCCTCTACCCATCACAGTGGGCATTTGGTCATTCTTTGTTATGGGGACTGTGCTGTACCTGGGCTTCACCCACTAGGTGCCACCTCCTCCCCACAGTTGTGACATTGCAGATATCCCCTGGGGATGGGTCGGGGGCAGAATCCCAGTTGGTGGATGGCCGCTGCTGCAGTTGAATTGGAAGGATGGTTTTCCCATGGGCACCTGCTGTCCATGACTCGCATCTGGTTTCCTAGGCGTGACAGCAGCAGCGAGTGTCTCCTGGTGCATGTGCTGCAGCTGAAGAATCCGGCAGGGCTGGCGGTGAAGGAAGACTGCAAAGTGTAAGCCAGACCCCAGGGTGCTGCAAGGCCGGCCACACAGCTGGGGAGGAAAAGACAGTTTGGGAGCCCAAGTTTCCAGGAAAGCACCAGGGAGTCTCTGTCTGAGGTGTAAAGTCTTAAAGAGAGTCTAGTGAATGGTTTGAGGCTGGTGCTGGTGCCGGTGCCAGGCTAGTGTGTGCCATGTCAGTGTGGAGGAAGCACCTGCCTCTGGCGTGCAGGACTGTGCTGAACACATCTTCCTGTTCCTGGGGATAGGAGTTGCTGATGCTGTTGTGCTCTGCTCTGTGATCTTGGGGGACCTCTGGCTGGGACCAGGGAGTCCTTGGCTAAACAGGGAGAAGGAAATAGGCATTGGGAACAGCTGGTAACTTTGGCCTCAGTCATGGGACTGTGGCCTCTCTGAGCTCCGTGGCCCCAGATGGGGGCCTGATGGAGGGTCCCACTTACCCAAGCAGGTGACCACACCTGTAATGGTCCATTCAAGTCACAGGGTAGGCCCCATTTGGTGAGTCTTCTAAATGCTTCAGTTACCTCTGAGTGTGAGCAGCTGGGGTTTGGCTACCCTGATGACCTATGCAGCACTCACAGAGGGCTCAGCCCTTCCCATGTGCCAGACTGGGGGCAGGGAGGGTGGGAAACACAGGGTCCCCCATGGGTGATGGGCTGAGAAGGAGGTGGGGGAGCCATGCAGAGAGAGCTGAGGGGCGATTCCCAAAACCATGGGGAGCAGCAGGGTGTGGAAGTGTCCATTGTCTTCAGCCCAGGCTTGGAAGTCCTGCACCTTGTGGGTGACTTCCCCCATCCTAGGGCACATCCGTCTCTGCTTAGCTAAGAAAGGAACTTTTTGCAAAGGACTCTGCAACTCTAGCCACAGGCACACAAAGGGGGCTGCATGGGTGGGGGGAGGGCCTACACGCATTTTGTAGGTTGGGCCTGCTCCGGGATCATGCCATAGGTGAGTGCTGCCTGCACGTGCTCTTCTGTTCCCCATTCTGGTTGCAGCCACATCCGCGTCTACTTGCCCCCACTGGACTCAGGAACGCCCAGCACTTACTGCTCCAAAGCTCTGGAGTTCCAGGTGCCACTGGTGTTTAATGAAGTGTTCAGGATCCCTGTGCATTCCAGCGCATTGACATTGAAGTCGCTTCAGCTATATGTGTGTTCAGTGACCCAGCAGCTGCAGGAAGAACTGCTGGTATGGCGCCCGGCGCTCCACCCGCCCCCGGCCTCCTTCCTTCCTCTGGGTTTCAGTCAGTCAGCCTTTATTGTGTATGTCTTTCTTTCCCTTTTTTCTCTTTTAATCTTGTCATTATTTCTTCGTTTTTGTGTATCTTTGCCTTCTGGTCTCCCTTTCTTTCTCCTGCCTCCGTCTCTGGTTCCTTCCCTCCCTTCCCGTCTGCCAGCCTTCCTTTCTCCTGTGGTGGCTTGCTTACAAGTTGCAGACATGTTAAGGGGTCTCTGGCTGGAAATGCAAACGGGGGTGATCCAAACAGTGATCTCATCAAGCATCTTGTACTTTAAATGTGTTCTTTCAACTAGTACTCGCAAACCTGTAAGATGCCTCTATGGCAGACTCATCTTCAGTCCAGGGAACAAAATAGGGTTGACAGATTTCGCAAATAAAAATACAAGACATTCAGCTATATTCGAATTTCAGATAAATGATACATGCTCTTTAAAGCGTGAGTGTGCCCCATACAGTGTTTAAGACTCACAGGGAAACCCTGTGTTGTTTATTTGAAGTGCAGATTCACCTGAGTGTCCTGCATTTTACCTGGCAAACCTGGGGCAAGGCCTTGGGGGAATCCACAGTTTGTCCTCAGTATCCCGGTCATCAGGGTGCATCCCAGGTTGGAAGCCAGGGTGGATTCCTTCCATGGCTGGAGTGTTCTCCCTTGGTCCTGTCCCCTCGGGGGCACAATTAAGGAGTGTAGAGTTCAACAGTCTTCCAATTGCAGAGATTCCTGACAGGATCTAGCTCACTGAGGCAGTAGAGCTGTGAGCCTGGTCCAGCACTCCAAGATGCCTATTCTTTGCCCTGTCTGTTCCTTTCTAGCACTTTCTGATTGGGTGGAACAGGTGACCAGGGAGCCAGCTATTATGCTGCTCTGCAGCTGCTCTCATCGTGCTGGGGTCCTTTACATAGGAATGAAATCTTTTATGTATTTCTTGGTTAAGATTGAAGGGTAGGCTGGGTGTGGTGGCTCACGCCTGTAATCCTAGCACTTTGGGAGGCCAAGGCAGGCAGATCACCTGAGGTCAGGAGTTTAAGACCAGCCTGGCTGACATGGCGAAACCCCATCTCTACTAAAAATACAAAAATTAGCTGCGTATGGTGGCGTACATCTATAATCCCAGCTACTCAGGAGGCTGAGGCAGAAGAATCTCTTTAACACAGGAGGTAGAGGTTGCAGTGAGCTGAAATTGCACCACTGCACTCCAGCCTAGGCAGCAGAGTAAGACTTTGTCTCACCAAAAAAAAAAAAAAAAAAAGACTGAAGGGTGAACTCGATTTTTTTGAGACAGGGTCTACAGGTTCTCATTCTGTTGCCCAGGCTAGAATGCAGTGGTGTGATTTTGGCTTATTGCAGCCTCCTGAGTAGCTGGGACCACAGCTGTACATCATCATGCCCGGCTAATTTTTAAATTATTTTTGTAGAGGCAGAACTCTGTTGCCCAGGCTTGTGTCAAACTCCTGGGCTCAAGCAGTCCTCCCACCTCAGCCTCCCAAAGTGCTGGGATTACAGGCATGAGCCACCTGACCTCCTGAACTGGATATTTTAAAGGACTCTAGTCATTATGACAAAATCATTCAGCACGTGTTCCGGCATTTTCTTTAACACTCCTGCAGGGCATTGCTCAGATTAACCTGGCTGACTATGACAGTTTGACTGAGATGCAGCTGCGCTGGCACTCCGTCCAGGTGTTCACCAGCTCCGAGCCACCAAGGACCCGGGAGCCCGGGTGTGTAGGAGAGAGCTCCGCCCGGGAGCCCACACGCATCGTTTCCATCTCCGGCAAGACGGTACTTGGCTCTGCTCTAAGGAGCTGATTGCTGCTGCTTTCATGACCCTGCAACTGGCTTTGTCTTGGGGAAATCATGATGTAAAGTCAGTGTCATGGAGTAAAGAAGTCAAGTTTCCATATGGCCATTGCAGGAGAATGTTTTTTGTTAATGCAAATGTGTTCATGGTCATGGGTGGTACACTGGTTACTTGTACCTACGAGCCCTCAGAAATACAGGAAAAGGCCACATGAATGTCTCTGCCACAAACGTGGTGGGGTGTTTCTTCCCATGGAAGGGCAGCAGAGTGGCCTCTTACCTGTGCAGTATGGATGCCTGCCATGTGCACGGGGTCTGCTGGCCTGGGCTGTTCTCACGTGCCCTTCCTCCTGCAGGATGCAGTGACGGTGCTGCTGGCCAGAACCACAGCACAGCTGCAGGCAGTGGAGAGGGAGCTGGCAGAGGAACGGGCCAAGCTGGAGTACACGGAGGAGGAGGTACTGGAGATGGAGCGCAAGGAGGAACAAACCGAGGCTGTGTCTGAGCGGTAAGAGCCAGTCAGCAGGCAGGCTCCGGCTCATGCCCTCCTGGGAAAGGAGTGTGGATGGCCTGTGGGCAGAAGGCTTGTGAAGTCTGTCAGGGGGGAGCATATTTTCTCTGGGGAGGCAACTAGTATGCCAGGTGGCTTGGCTCTCTCTGAAGCGCACTTGCTTTTCTCAGCCATACCTCCATAGAATGTGCTGGGTGGTCCTTAGGCACAACTGCCCGGAAGTTAGGATTCTAGCGGGAATTGAGTGCTGGTCTGGACTAGGGCAGCCCCCTGAACTCTTTCTCCCAGCTCTCACATGTACTTTTCACCTTTTCCATCTGTCCGTTCTGGAGTTTCTTATTGAGAGTGGGACCATTGGGGGCACTGCCCTCTGCCAGGAGTGGATACAGTAAGGTGCCTTAAAGTTGTTGGGCTTTTTCTTTTTTAATACCTTTATTGAGACATTATCTACCTCCCATACCATTCACCCATTTAAAGTGCACAATTCAGTGGCTTTTAGGACTAAATAGGCAGAGTAATTTTATATTTTTATTTTTTGAGATGGCGTCTTGCTCTGTTGCCGAGGCTGGAGTGCAGTGGTACAATCTTGGCTCACTGCCAACCTGTGCCTCCTGAGTTCAACCCATTCTCCTGCCTCCATCTCCTCAGTAGCTGAGACTACAAGCACAGGCCACCACGGCTGGCTTATTTTATTTTATTTTATTTTATTTTATTTTATTTTTTTTGGTATTTTTAGTAGAGATAGGATTTCACAGCATTAGTCAAGATGGTCTTGATTTCCTATCCTTGTGATCTGCCTGTCTTGGCCTCCCAGACTACTGGGATTATAGTCGTGAGCCATCACACTTGGCCCGGGCATGGTAAATTTTACAGCATTTTATTTTCATCACACACTCTACCTATCCGTAGCCAAATGTGTTCCCCTCTGATTCCCTGCAACCACAAATCTGCCCCCTGTGTCTACGTACTTGCTGGTCTGGACGCTTCCTACAAATGGGGTCACTTTCTGCTTCACCTGAAGTAGCCTATTGGTGAATCCTTGGCCCTGTGGCAGCCTGCATGCAATAAATGAGTGGTTCCGGTAAACAGGCGCCTCTGCTGCCTTGGCTTGTGTTCATCGTCTCTGGAGGTGCTTACATATTGCTATACTTCTATATCTTTCCATAAAGTGTGCCATCTTTCAAGGGCTTCCTGCTGCTTCCTAGTGGCTTCCCCGTGCCTTCCCCTGAGTTTAGTTTAGAGAGGAATTTATTTTGGGGAGCGATAGTACATGCTGAGGGGAAGGTATATTCAGGGATGGACAGGAGCTGGGAGGGATTTGGGGCTGAGTGGTGTGCTTTTCTGGGATCTTCAGTGGCTGCAATTGGTGATAGAGAAAGACCCTGTTAATGAAAGTCTTTGAAGAGCTGTCTTCCCTGGAAAACAGAAGTGCCCTTTTACTTTATGAGAGACACAACTGTCTTTGATCATTGGAAAGAAATAGGCTTTATTGCATACCTCTATTACTGTGCTGTAAGAGTAGGATGAAATATGTCCCTTTTGGTGACAATTTGGGCTTCTGCAATATCCATCTTCAGGAGTTGGCAAGCAGACTCAGTGGATAGCGGCTGTAGCAACTGCACCCAGACTAGCCCTCCGTACCCAGAGCCCTGTTGTGTGGGTATTGACTCCATCTTGGGCCATACGTTTGCTGCTCAGTCAGGGCCTTATAGCCCTGAGAAATTTCAGCCCTCACCTCTTAAGGTAAGTGGAAACTATAGGGGATTTTTTGGAGCCCCCACCCCCAACATTTTGCCATATATACCTGGTACTGCCCTGGAAGGAAAGTCTGTGTGACCCCAAATTCTTCATGGGAAGTGTGAGGAGATGGGGGAAGATACACCAAAGACAAGCAGAGCAGGGGCTCCCAGAGAGGAGAGCCACATGGCTGACCTGCACATACACCCAGTGTCCTGAGTGTTGGGCACACAAGAAAGTTGTGGTATAAAATGGACACTGCTGTTGGATTTGAGGGCCACAGGTAAGGCTGGATTTACTGTGAGCTGAGGAAAAAAAGTGAATGGCCTGAGATCTGTAAACAGCTTGAAAAGGTATCACTGATCCATTCCCACCTTCAGGGACAAATGAAGCTCTGGAGGGTCTATGAGTCCCCCAGGTTTTGGACATTTGTAGTTCCTTTTCCCCTTCTGTGAAGTGTAGAATAGTGCTGTCCTTTCCCCTCTTCTGCTCATCTGCTCCTAGCTTGCTGTCACTCTGTCTTTAGGGGAGAAGTCTCTCGTGTTTACAGTGCCTGCAAGGTCAGGGAGGACACTGTGTCAGTGCTGTTTCATAACTTTGTTTCCCCACTCTTCAGCTCACAAAAGCATTTTATCACTCTCACGCCTCTGCCCTCAACCAGAAGCACAAAGTGAAATCTGCCCCTGCCAGCTTCCCAAGCTGTGACCCACAGCAAGTTCACAGTTGTTTTGGACCAGGCGGCTAGTCATGGCCCTTGTCCGACTTTCTGAGATCTCAAAAAGCAGTAGGCCAAGCCAGGGCAAGTGGCTGTGGGAGGCATATTTGGTGTTTCCCCTTCCCTTAGCTTTTATTTTTAAAAAGTTAAATCTGCAGAAAAGTTGCTAGAATAATGCAACAAATGTCTATACACCTCACCTAGATCCCACAGTTGTTAGTTCATCACCACATTTGTATTCTCCCTTTCTGTGGGCATCACAGATACAACAAAGTTAGTATAGTGGGTGAGTAGGAAAAAAAAGAAAACAAACTCCCCACCCACCCTTGAGAGGGAGACACTAAAAGAGACATTGCTAGCATATGCTCATGTCACAGAGAGCAAGGGTGCTTCTGGAGAATGCAATGGCAGGAAAGTGGGCAGACGCTTGTAGAAAGGTTTGCAGTTTTCGAAAGGGTTCACATTTAGAATTGTAAATTTATATTTACATTTTACAAAGGTGAGGATGATAAAATGGTACAGCTGCTGTAGAAAATAGTATGGTGATTCTTCAAAACATTAAAAATAGAACCACCAGAGGATCCTGCATTCCTGCTTCTGGGTATGTCTCAGTGTATATCCTAAAGAATTGAAAGGATCTTAAAAATATATGTACACATCCATGTTTGTAGCAACAGCATTATTTGCAATAGCCAGGAGATGGAAGCAACTGAAGTGTCTGTCCATGGTGGATGAGTGGATAAAGAAAACGTGGTCTATCCATGCAATCAAATATTGTTCAACCTTAAAATGGAAGGAAATTCTGTCACACACTACAACGTGGATGAGCTCTAAGAACTCTTGCTGTGTGAACGAGCCAGTGTGAATATTTATTTGGTCTTCAACTCTTTGAGTTGCATGATTTCTGGCATACAACTCCTAAAATCCTTAGAATCTGAAAAAAAAAAAAAATTTATATGCTAATGAGTTTGCTGGTGGCTGGTGAAGAAAATAGAAAAGCACAAAAAGATAAATACCATATGATTTCACTCATGTGAGATTCCTGGAGTAGTTGAATTCACAGGGGCAGAGAGTAGAATGGTGGCTGCCAGGGACTTGGATGGGCTGCATGGGCATTTTACAGAACTGAGCTGGAGTCCACCCACCCAGTGCAGTAAAGCCAGGTGTCTGTACCAAGGTGTTTTGCAGGGCTAGAAGGATGGTGTTTATTTGCAGACACTAAACAAGGAGAATCAGGCAGTTCATGCTTAACACCTGGCCTCCCTATGCCTCACAAGGAAGGGTTTTGAAAGGCAGAGGTAAATTTCAGGAAAGCAGAAGTCACAGGTTAAATCATAAATAAATACATGGAGGTTATATATTGCTTTGGCCTAAAAGGATGGGATATCTTGATGCGGGGGCTTACAGGATGTGGGTGGATTCAGAGATTTTCTGATTCCAGTTGGTTCATCAGGCAAAGCTTTGTCTAAAAATTTGGGGTCAGCAGAAAAGATGGTTAGCTCTGACTTGTGTGAGGTGTGTCTCCCTCCAGGCCCCTCAGGAAGAGATTCAGAATAAAGAGCAAGGGTCAGAGTGCAGTCCTCAGCTCCCCCTTATCTAAGGTCTGTGCCAGCGAGTCCCTTTGGTGGGGGTCTGGGTTTGTGAAGGACAATCAGGGACATATGTTAAGATGTCTTTGATTTCTTTTTCTTTTTGGTTTGTTTTGCTTTGCTTTTTTTTTTTTTTTTTTTTTGAGACAGAGTCTCGCTCTATCACCCAGGCTGCAGTGCAGTGGCATGATCTCAGCCCACTGCAACCTCTGCCTCTCGGGTTTAAGCAATTCTCATGCCTCAGCCTCCCAAGTAGCTGGGATTATAGGCGTGCGCCATCACACCTGGCTAATTTTTTTTTAAAGTAAAGACAGGGTTTCACCATGTTGGCCAGGCTGATCTTGATTTTCTGGCCTCAGGTGATCCACCCTCCTCGGCCTCCCAAAGTGCTGGGATTACAGGTGCCCAGCCCAGATGTCTTTAGTTTCTATAGATAACCAGACATCTCCAGACTGTAACTTCCTACTATTACCTTGTTGCTTATCAAGTTCTTACTTAGATCTCAGGTATAGTGAGGTACCTGGAATTTCCCTTGAAGGAATTTTATTTTTCTATATTTCTGTGCTCGAGGGGTCTGCAGGCACCTAAAATGGGGTCTCTGCTTTATCTCAGGAGTGGGAATGAGGAGTTGTTGTTTGAGGGAGAGGACAGAGTTTCAGGTTTTCAAGGTAAACAAGTTTTGGAGATCTGTTTCACAACAGTGAATAGATGCCAGTGAACTGTGCCTGCACAAATGGTTAATTTGATCAATTTTGTTGTGTAGTTTTTCCCACAATTTTTTTAAAAGCAGAGTTCTGAAAGGCCTCACTGAGAAGGCAGTGTTTCAGTAGAGGCCCTCAAGGAAGGGAGCACTGAGCTGTGTGCAGAAGCGTGGTCAGCTGTGAACAGCCGTCATGTGTTGTGGGGGGTGCTGAGGACAGAGGGAGTGAAGCAGCACCCATCCAGCACTCTGCCTTTTTGAGGGCATGAGAAACTGGTGGGTTTTGAGCCCAGTGGTGACATGATATGACTGAAGCTCCTTTGTTAGTGTTTTCTAAAATAATTTGTTGAGGTGAAGTTCATGTAACATAAAGTGAAGCATCAGTGGGATTTGGTCCACTCACAGTGTTGTTTAGCCACCACCTCTGTCTAGTTTCATGACATTTCTATCACCCCAAAGTAAAACCTGTCCCCAATGAGCAGTCACTCCCATTCCCATTTCCCCCAGCCACCTGCAACCACCAAATCTGTTTTCTAATGGTACAGATTTTCCTCTTCTGGATGTTTCCAGCATGGCTTCTTTCACTCAGCACAGTGTTTTCAAGGTTGATTTAGATGTTAGCATGTATAAAAACTCCATTGGTTCTTATGGCTGAATGCTCTTTCCTTGTGTGGCTAAGATCACAATTTGTTGATCCTTTGATCCATCAACGGACATTTGGAATGTTCCCACCTTTGGCCTGGCCAGTTTTCCTTCAATGTCCTTGTGTTGCTGTGTTAAGAACAGATCTAAGGGCAGGGAGGTGTGGAGTTAGGGAAATTGGTGAGGCACCCACTGCCCTCATCTGAGCACGGGGTAATGGTGACTCAGTGAAAGGTTGCTAACAACTGCTCCAAACCCACTTGATTTTCAACACAGAGCCAGCAGGGATCACTCTTGGTCTAGATATGGGTGTGCAAAAGAGATCAGGAGCCTGGGACGGCACTAAGGATGTTTGTATGAACAAATGGAAAGTTGAGATCCCTGTGAGAGGAGGGGCTGGGATGGAGTTAGGGGATATCAGCCTTTCCATTGTGGACATGCCACAGCTAACCCCCAAGTGGAGAAATGAAACACATGGCTATTCCCATAAGTTTACTGCTTGCGTTACAAAAGAGGTCATGGTCAAGCACGAACCACCCCTAGGTTGATAAGGAAACCAACACAGAAGATCTGTTTCTGGAAGAAGCAGCCAGCCTCCTGAAGGAGCGGCCCAGCCGCCGGGCCCGAGGATCACCTTTTGTTCGGAGTGGCACAATTGTCCGTTCCCAGACCTTCTCGCCTGGAGCACGAAGCCAGTATGTTTGCAGAGTAAGTTGGAATTCCTTCGTCACTTTCTGTAATGTTTTGTCTTCCATCCCCTTTGTGATGTTTTTTTTTCTGCTGTGTATACTGAAAGGCATGTGTATGTGCACCAGTGATACCAGTCCATGAACTATGGACTTTATCGGTATGCAGTCATGACATCGGTGTTGTGGAGTGACCATCCCCCACCCCCTGCCATGCTTTACTAATTCTGGATTTGTTCAGGATTCAAATTCATCCCCTCCCCTGGTTTTCAGTGTTGTGTATGTGCTGAGCTGTGGGCAGGAAGCAGGGAGAATCATTTCTACCTCAGTATAAGGAACAAGTGGAAGCAGGGGCTGTTTTGAATGGATTGAGCTGGGCCGCAAGGTGGACCGCAGCCCTGGAGGGTCGTGGCGAACGGGCAGTGAGTTCTCATCCATGTGTAAATTCTCAACCTGTGGATGATAGTGGATGATGCTCAGTGGTTCTCAGCCATGGCTGTGCCTTGCAGTCACATCACATGCGGGGATTCAGTAAGTCCTGGTGCCCACCTACCACCCCAGAGATTTGCCATTGGTCACAGGTAAGGCCTCGGCATCAGAACTTGTGGAATCACCTAGATGGTTTTAGCATGTTGCCCAAGGCTGAGAACACCAAGGTGGGTGGAGGGAAGCCTCGAGCCAGTGTGCGAAGGTAGGACAGAGTGATAGTGCCAGCACATGTGTACACAAAGGGCTTTTAAGGATAATGGCTCATGACATGGTGGCCTGTAGGGGTCATTTGGTTGAGAACCGTGACCCTTCCTGCACCTCTGAATTGGGGCTATTGAAGGAGGCACCTGCCCTGGAGGCGCTGGCTTCTTGAGGGCAGAGCCAAGGCAGATCTTTGGAGAGGAAAAGGTCTCTGACCCTCAAAGGAGATGCTGTAAACACTGGGAGGGGCCTAGGTGGCTGAAATGGCCTCTCAGCCATGTTGGTGAGACCTGCCGCTGTTGTTCCATTGGTCTAAAGTGTCCCTGTGGAAGCTGATGCTCAGGCACTTGGCTGGTCATTCTAGATGGAAGGCCACGCTCACCGCCGTCCTTGTTCCAGGCCCCTGCTGAGCCACCAACTTGCCGGCTGGAGGCTGCTTACTGAGGAGGGGAGGGTGGGAGCAGGCAGCGCTTTCCTTACCCAGAGGAAAAGCTCTGTGTGCCTGCCTAACAGCTGCACTTACTGGCGGTGCTCCTGGACATGTTGCTGTTCTTTGTGTTTGTATGAATACCATGCAGGTATGCTGCTGCACTTCTCAGTAGGTTTACTGGCATGGAAAGTAAGGCCATGAAGGCAGGGATGTTGCATTTCACACAGATTCACACTGATCCCGAGGTGAGCCACTGCCACCAAATGAAGGCTGTAATGACTCGGCTCCCATAAAGATAACATTCTTGACTTTCCTGTTTAAAAGCACACCCTGTCCCTGGATGGATGCAGCTGCAGTTGGCCATGTCAGCTTGTCCTGCTACCAGGAATGAGTTTCTTTTTTGGAAGCCACTTTTCCCAGTTATTGCCAAAGCCACAAATACAGCACATGAGAAAGACTGAGGAAAAGCACATGCTGAGGGCAGTGCTGGCCTTTGTGGGCCTGTGCAGGGCATGAAACGGTGTCGGTTTCAATCACATGGAGCTTTTGTTGGCTCAGTTAGCCTGGAAACTGGGGGAGGGTTTTGTTTGCTTTGTTCTGTTTTTTTTTTTTTTTTTTTTTCATTTTAGCAGAAACTTGTTTAAATTGAAACCCAAAGACCTGGTACAAGCACCAATAATTGTAAATGCACTCGAGGGCCTGTGGAGAGGATGAAAACAATGTGTTCTGAGACTCCGAGTATGCACAGAGAATGAACTGCGTTGCTGAGAAATTGTTTCTGAACATCATTCTTTTTGGTGCAGCTTTATCGTAGTGACAGCGACAGCTCCACGCTACCCCGGAAGTCCCCCTTTGTCCGAAATACTTTGGAAAGACGAACCCTTCGCTATAAGCAGGTATGTGCCCTGTAAACAAATGTGGAATCTGTGCTTGCCGTGCGAGTGATTTTTACAAGCCTTAAAAGGTCATATTTAAGGTTATGTAAATTAAAAGGGAGTATTTCTATTTCTTGTTTACTTAACAGATGTAATGCCATAATGTTGCTAATATTTCTTAAAATAGTATGATTTCAGAGAATCCGTGATCTTCACATTCTTGGTATAATAACCATTTCTACGTAATAGGCTCTTTTCTCTTTTTTGACAGGAGAGTATATATAGTTTAGAAAAGTTGAGTTTTTCAACATATTGCTTTTCTGGGCAAGGATCATTTGAATATGTGTGTGTGTGTACATGTATATATATATATATATGTTTGAGTGTATGTGTGTATATATATATAGAGAGAGAGAGAGAGAAAGAAAGGAAGGAAGGAAGGAGAGAAAGAAAGAAAGAAAGAAAGAAAACAAAAGAAAAGAAAAAAGGAAAGAAAAGAAAGAAGACAGACACACAAACCCCGATTTCCATGTGGTGGTTATGCTCCACTGCATGGAGGAGTGGCTGCTGACTGGGAAGAATAAGAAACTTCATAATTTGGGCCAGGTGGGGTGGCTCACACCTGTAATCCCAGTACTTTGGGAGGCTGAGGCGGGCAGATCACCTGAGGTCAGGAGTTTGATACCAGCCTGTCCAAAATGGCAAAACCTGTCTCTACTGAAAATATGAAAATTAGTCAGGTGTGGTGGCGGGTGCCTGTAATCGCAGCTACTTGGGAGGCTGAGGCAAGAGAATTGCATGAACCTGGGAGGCAGAGGTTGCAGTGAGCTCAGATTGCACCACTGCACTCCAGCCTGGGAGACAAAGCAAGACTCCATCTCAAAAAAAAAAAAAAAGAAAGTGCAGAAGTATGTCTCAGCAGCAGCACTGCTGACATTTCAGACAGGCTCATTCTTTGCTGTGGGGGCTACAGGATGTTGAGCAGCATCCTGGGCTCTACCCACCAGTTACACCCCCTCACACACACATCAGTTGTATGTCCACAGACATTGCCAGCTGTCCTTTAGGGGACCAGATTCTCCTGATTGAGAACCGTGAAGCTCTGCTGTGAATTTAGCAGTGCTTTTAAAGAATTTATATTTGTTAAGTTACAACCCCTATTTGCATTTAAATTCTGTGTTTGTGCAAAATAGTGTTGTGTGTGTAAAAAGCATGCCATGACTCAAGCCACTGGCGATTGGCGAATGGATTTGTGGTTTTGCTGCGGTAACTGCTCTCCCAGGGCTCTGTGCCCCATTGGATGGGAAGTGCTGCTCTTAGCTCCACACACGAGAGTCTTTGCCCCTGTCAGGGTGCTTCTGAACATAGGTATGTTTGCTTGCGTGAGGGAAGCTTGCACGTGTGTGTCTGTGTGTTTGCGTGGGTGTGTGTATACTGTTTTTAAACAACAAGCACTCATGGTTTATAACATGCTTTCTTTCCCCGTGTACAGTGGATCATTAAGATTTTTCCATGTCCATATATTTTTTCAACTTGTTACAATGACTACATTTTATCCCAGACTTGTAATTTATTCAGTGTTTCCTACTGTTACAGACTTAGGGGTTTTTTTCTGTCATACGCCTTAATTGGACCACGTTTGCATGTCAGCAGTTAGGCCTTTCAGATGCAAGTTAGCTTTAGACATATATATATATTCTCAAATTGCACTTCAGAAAGATTGTGCCCATTTTTGATCCTGCCAGCCCCATATAAGAGCGTCCGTTGCTCCACACTTCTGCCAGTATATAGGTCATCACTAAAGAATAACAGGATGGGCATGGTGGCTCATGCCTGTAATCCCAGCATTTTGGGAGGCCGAGGTGGGTGGATCACTTGAGGTCAGGAGTTTGAGACCAGCCTGGCCAACATGGTGAAATCCTGTCTCTACAAAAAAAAAAAAAAAACAAAAATCAGCTGGGTGTGGTGGCGGGCACCTGTAATCCCAGGTACTTGGGAGGGTGAGGCAGGAGAATTGCTCAAACCCGGGAGCCGAGATTGCACCACTGCACTCCAGCCTGGGCTACAGTGTGAGACTGTCTCAAAAAAGAAAAAAGAAAAAAAAAAAAAAAAACAATTTGCTGTTACTAACCTTGATACTGAACTAGAGATTTACATTCCTCTTGCCCACATCTGTGTTTTTTAACCTTGGACGTGCTTAGAGAAATATGTGTGCCTGATCTGTCTCCTGTTAATTGTGGAAGGACCTTCTAGAAGGCTGGAGCAAGGGCTCACAGACGGCATCTCTTGCAGTCCTGCAGGTCTTCCCTGGCCGAGCTCATGGCCCGCACCTCCCTGGACTTGGAGCTGGATCTCCAGGCATCGAGAACACGGCAGAGGCAGCTGAATGAGGAGCTCTGTGCCCTCCGTGAGCTGCGGCAGCGGTTGGAGGATGCCCAGCTCCGCGGGCAGACTGACCTCCCACCCTGGGTGCTTCGGGATGAGCGTCTCCGAGGCCTGCTGCGGGAGGCCGAGCGGCAGGTGGGGTCCCCGGTGGCCAGCTCCTGCTTGTGCCTCCCTGCCCCCTGCTCCAGGCTCTGAAGGGAACATCCCAGATGCAAAGGTGGTCCCTGAAGTGCCCCACCTCTGGGCTCTTAGAGCCCCTTCTCCCTCTGTGGGCTGCGAGGGTGGCATATGTGTGGCTCCTGTGTGCATCTGGAGACTGTGGGTGCTGGAAGACGGGCTAAGGGCCCTCCCCACCTTGTAGGGGGAATGTTCTGGTTCCTCAGTCGCCAGGCCTGACTCCAGGCACCCCGGCCTCTGTCTCCTGGGAAGAATTCCTTGGCGGGAGTTGTGGGTGAGGCAGGCCTTTCTCCCTCCTGGGTCACCATTCACTGACTGTGGTTGGTTCTTCTGGGCTCTGGAGCTGGCAGTGAACATTCATTCTTCCTTAAAAAAATAAAATCAAGAAAATCATTTTGTTGATCCAATGTTGCTGTTCCAGACAAGACAGACCAAACTTGACTACCAACATGAGCAGGCAGCTGAGAAGATGCTGAAGAAGGCCTCCAAGGAGATCTACCAGCTGCGCGGCCAGAGCCACAAAGAGCCCATCCAAGTGCAGACCTTTAGGTTGGTGAGGCACCGAGGCCGCCCCCTCGCCCTTCTTACCCTCATGCCTTTGGCATGATCAAAAGTACAGGAGTCTGTTTTTGTTTTTTTCTTTTGGGATGAAGTCTTACTCTGTCACCCAGACTGGAGTGCAGTGGTGCAATCTCGTCTCACTGCACCCTCTGCCCCCTGGGCTCAAGGGAGTCTCCTGCCTCAACCTCCCTAGTAGCTGGGGTTACAGTCGTGCACCACCACGCCCAGCTAATTTTTATATTTTAGTAGAGACTGGGTTTTGCTCTGTTGCCCAGGCTGATCTCAAACTCCTGACCTCAAATGATCTACCTGCCTCAGCCTCCCATAGTGCTGGAATTAGAGGTGTGAGCCCCTGTGTCCGGCCCCGTGAGTCTTTAAAACCTAGAGGAAGTTGAGAACAAAACAGGAATCCACTGCAGCCAGCAGCCTCACTACTGGGAGCATGTTTTTATTCTGATCTTTTCTTCCTATAGTTTTTTTATGCCACTTCTAATCATAATGTGGGTTCAATTATGCATTTAGCATTTTTAAAATTAACATATTTCATTTTGCTACATCTGTTATTTTGTTTGACTATAATATCTCATCTAATAGATACAATTTACCCAACGACTCTATTTTATAGCATGCTGCTCCTCTTCAAATGCTCACCATTATAAATAACAATGATATATGTACACACACATACATGTCCCCCCATCCCTGGATAGGGTCTTGCTCTGTCACCCAGGCTGGAGTGCAGTAGCTCAATCATGGCTCATTATAGCCTTGATCTCCTAGGCTCAAGGAATTCTCCTACCTCACCCTCCCAAGTAGCTGGGACTATAGGCACAAGACACCATGCCCTGCTCAGTTTTTAGAGATGGGGTCTCACTGTGCTGCCCAGGCTGATTTCGAACTCCTGAGCAAAGTTCTGGGATTACAGGCATGAGCCACTGTACCCGACCACATTTGCTTTTTCAACTAACTTTTGATGAAGGCGAAGTGTACCAGCAGAAAAGCTACATCTCAAAAACACATAGTCCAGTGAATCATTAGAAATTCACTGTCCCGAGAATCGACCATTTTCAGCACCCCCAGATCCCACACTAGAGTAACCACCACCTTGAATTATAGTAGTATAGATTGGTTTTGCCTGCTCTTGTTTTTCCAAGGGAATTTTTGCAGATATATTGGTATTCTTTTGTGTCTGTGAAAAGATTAAGGTGAAATTCACATAACAAAATGACCCATTTTAAAGTGAACAGTTCAGCCTTTGACGCATTCACAGTATTACACAAACACTCCCTCTGTCTAGTTCCAGAACATTTTTACCACCCCAAAAGTAAACCCTATTCCTACTAAGCAGTCTTTCCCCTTCCCTCTCCCCCAGCTCCATCTCTAGGGGTTTGCCTTTCTGCCTATTTCACAGGAATGTGATCATATCGTACACAGCATTTTGCATCTGGCTTCTTTCCCCACAGCTGAAGGTTTTCGAGGTTCACCCATGTGGCAGCATATGTGACAGTGCTTCCTTCCTTGTTAAGGCTGAATAAAATGTGTCTGACTTTTAGCCCTAATTTTTGTATACCTTTAATATTCACGTAGTTTTCACTTTTTTATTCATTTGTTCATATGGCAGGTATTTCCTGAGCACCTAATAAACACCAGGCAGTATTCTAGACACTGGAGATGAAGGAACCCCTGCCCTTATGGTGCTTCATAATTAACATTTGGAGACTCTGCATACAAGCACATGTGTTGTTGGGGACTTAAATGCAGTTTGTTGTGTGAATAAGAAAAGCCATGATTGATATGAGAGCCATCAGCTTTCCGTGTCTTCATATCAGCTTCTGACCTGTGATTCTCTCTGGTCCCAGGGAGAAGATAGCATTCTTCACCAGGCCAAGGATCAACATACCTCCCCTCCCAGCCGACGACGTCTGATCGAGTGCATTGTGCACATGAAGTATTTATCTGCCTGTTTTATTTTCATGAAGTTCTTAGACTAGCTGAATTTGTCTTTAAAATATTTGTGCAAAGCTATTAATATACACATTTTGTAAAAAACAAACCACGTATATCTCTACATATATATTTTATAATAGTGACGGCAACAGGGCTTGGTTTTCCTTGTTGTGAAATTGACATCTCTGAAGACAGGTTATTTTATAAAAGATCAATTATCATGTTAAGAATGTACAGTTTTTATGCTGTTTTATTTGACTTAAAGGCTGGAAGACAGAAACGAAGTGAGTTCAGGCAAATTCACTGTATTGTAATTTATTTATAGTACTTTTTTTTCCTTGAAGGAAAATACTGACTTTAAGATGTATTTTAAGACTGAAATTTTGTTCTTCAGTACTTGTCATGCAGTAGAATGGAACTTGGGGCTGGTTTTGTTTTTGACACCTGAAATGCAAACACTATATGCTAAATTTGTCACTCGTATCATATGTGCATTTACCATGTATATTGTACACGCTCACTCCCTTGATGTCATGTTAAAGTGTCCCCTGCAGTGGTTCAGTCGTGACTCGGAAGTGTGTGTGTGTTGCAGAAGTCAGTCTCCGGCGTGGGCCGCGCGCTAACCGCTCATTTCTGTGTTGTCTTCGGAGGCATCTTGCTGTGCTCAGCGTGAGTCTGAAGCAGGCATCAGAGCCTCTGGTTTACCGGGCTTCAGCCTGTTTGCTCATAGTGGCTGTCTGTGGCGCTTCAGCCTGCCTGTCCTTGGTGGCTGTCCATGCTGCCACCTCCCCCCAGCCTACCCTGTCTGGCTGTAACAGACCAGGAGGGTGGTGGAGGAACTCCTGCCACACCACTGTATTATGAGGGAAAGTGAAAGGGAATCAGGAACTAGGAACGCCCATACTGGTTGACTCTGTGGGTGAATCTAGCCGTTAGGACATAGACACAATCACCTTTGAAGGTGCTTTTTTTTTGGGGGAGGTAACTAGAACTACCCAGCAATAGTCCACAGGAGAGGATCGGGTTTGATTCAGAAGGCCCCCTGTACTGGAGTCAACCCAGTATTCCTCAAGAAATCTTAGAACTAGTTCATGAGGAAAAAAAAAATTAATGTAATTAAATATATGCCATTATTCTCTGAAATGCCAAATGATATAAATATTTTGCCCAATACATATTTATTGTAGATGAAAAGCAGTCTTTGATGAGGCCTCGATTTGAGTATCTGGGGTGGGCCACGGGAAATGTCAGAGGAATCAGAACTCAGAACTCTTCTTCCTGGACCTTTCTTCCCTTCCCTTGGAAATGTCCCTTTGAATCAGGCCTCTCTCTTCTCATCAATCTGTAGCTTCCCTCTTTGTATAACCTGCTTTCCTTTTTACATTTATTAAAAGTGGATTTTGTAAAAGCATTTCATTGACACGCGACCTATCACGGATAATGGAATTCGTCAGTGGTGGTAAGACTCAACTCCTGATGCTTTTCACAGTTCTTGTCTCTTGCTATGTATTTCTGCCTCTAGTTTTGCATGTTTTGCTTTTTTTTTTTTTTTTTTTTTTTTTTGGCCAATTCCTTTTTGTATGTGCCCACAACAGAGGTGGGGAGACACAGAGCACCCTGGGTCCTTCCCAGCACTGCCGGGCAAGCCCTGTCTCCAGGCCCCGGCTGTTGAAACTTTCAAGGGCAACGAACAACCATCCACATTGCTGGACCCTCGGCTGGGCAGGGCCAGCTCATTTCCATCTCGGCCCCCGGACACCCAGCCTGTGCCCCACAAGGATCTCTCCAAGAGGGAGGGACTGAGGCTACTTTTCTGCCAACCCCTATTAATTGTAATGTGGGGAGACCCACTGTGTCAGTGCAAGAAGCTCCAGACAAATGTTTTCAAATAAATTCCACTGCCCAGCCTGCACAGATTTCCCTTTGAAGTACTTCCCTTCTACTGTGACACCCAAAGAGTTTTTTTTTATTTTTTATTTTTTTTAAAGAGACAGGATCTTGCTTTGTGGCCCAGGCTGGAGTGCAGTAACATGATCATAGCTCACTGCAGCCTCAACCTGCTAGGCTCAAGTGACCCTCCTGCCTCAGCCTCCCAAAGTTCTGAGATAACAGACATGAGCCACTGTGCCTAGCTTATTTTGATTTTTTTTTTTTAAGAGTCAAGCTCTCATTCTGTTGCCCAGGTTGATGTTGGACTTGGGAGCCACCATGCCTACCTAGCCTTTTAAAAATAGAATCTCACTGTTAGCACGCAAGAAATAGATGCAGCCCCTGCTTCCGTATCAGTCCAATGAGCCCTTGTGTTTGCTGCCTTTCCTTTGAACCTCCCCCGGCTCCCCTACCTGGGTCTGCTTTTGCAGCTGAATGCAGTCATGTCAAGCAAAGAAAATCAAGACGAAGGAAGGCCAGAGAGCCAGGTGGTTCCCTGCGGACGCACGTACAGGCAGTGGAGGCCACCCAGGCAGGCGGAAGGACACCAAGCACCCTGTGTTGCTTGTCATTCATGATGTGGTCTTGGAGTATCTGGCTAGATCAGACTCCACGCTGCCCAGAAAATACCCCACATGCCAGAAAAGTGAAGTGAGCCGAAGGGGCATTTCCATCTGTCCATCTACTAGGCCTCAAGATAAAAAAGACACTGCCAAGTTTTAGGAGCCATTCTGGTCTGAAAACCATCAGGATCCTGCCACCAGGGTTCTTTTGAAAGAGAATCACATGTAAAAGGGAATTTGGCTTTCACTTCATCTAATCACTGAATTGTCAGCTTTGATTGATAATTGTAGGACTAAGTAGCCTTCTGTTGTGGGAATAAGTTATAATCAGTATTCATCTCTTCGTTTTTGTCACTGTTTTCTCTCTAATTGTGTCATTTGTACTGTTTGAAAAATATTTCTTCTATAAAATTAAACTAACCTGCCTTAAGAACAGAGTGGGAATGTGTGGTTTTATGGAGAAAAATATTTAATTATGGAAATGTAAATATATAAAAAAGTGTTTCTAAGCATAAAAATAGAGGTATAAAATCAGAGAAAATAGTAAGCTGAACACAGCCCTCATCCAGCTTCAACACCATCAGTCATGGCTGCCCTCAAATCTATCCCTCCAGCCCACCTTCTCCTCTTAGAACTTGAAGCAAAGCCCATACAGCTTGCTGCTTCATCTTTAAATATTTTAATATGTATCGCTAAAAGAGAAAAACACGCAATAACCTTATCACATTTTAGCATGTAATAATGCTTTACTGTTACTGAATAGCCAAGGCTTTCTCTTCCGTCATTCTCTTTTCAACTCTTTGAACAGAATCTAAACATGATTCACTTACTGGGATTTTTCTGTCTGTGTTTTTCTTTTTTGGTAATAGTTTTCTTGATAATTACCCACTTAGTGGGTGTCCAGTGGTATCTCATTGTAGTTATTCACATGCCATACAATTCACCCATTTAATGTGTATCATTCATTGCTTTTAGGATATTCAGAGTTGTGCAAATATCACAATTTTTAGAACGTTTTCATCACCCCCCCAAAAAAGCCTCCAAACCCATTAGCAGTTGCTCCCCATTCCTCTGAGAGTCCAGCAACCAGTAATCTAGTCTCTGTCCCTACACATTTGCCCATTCTGGATATTTCATATCAATGACATCAAAGAATATGTGGCCTTCGGGTCTGGCTTCATTCACTTAGCATAATGCTTTCGAGGTTCATTCATGTTGTAGTGTGTGTTGGGACTTCATCCCTTTTGATGGCTGAATCATCTTCCATTGCATGGATGGGCCACATTTTCTTCATTTATCAGTTGATGGACACTTCGTTTCCACTTTTTGGCCATTATGAATAATGCTGCTGTGAAATTGCACATTCAAGCTTTTGTGTGAATATGTTTTCATTTCTCTTAGGTCTATACCTAAAAGTGGAATCACTGGGCTACATGGTAATGCTATGTTTAACTCTTTGAGGCCCTGCCACTCTTTCCACAGCAGCTGCACATTTTCCAGTCCTACCAGCAGTGCACTGGAGCTCCAGTTGCTCCACATCCTGCCCAACACTTGTTATGTCCTTTTGCTTATAGCTGTCTTAGTGGGTGCCTAGTGGTATCTCATTGTAGTTATGTCTGGCTTTTTTTTGAGATGGAGTCTTGCCCTGTTGCCCAGGCTGGAGTGTCGTGGTGTAATCTTGACTCACTGCAGCTTCCACCTCCTGGGTTCAAGTGATTCTCCTGCTTCAACCTCTGGAGTAGATGGGATTACATGTGTGTACCACCACACCCAGCTAATTTTTGTATTTTTAGTAAAGACAGTTTTGCCATGTCGGCCAGGCTGGTCTTGAACTCCTGACCTCAAATGACCACCCACCTTGGCCTCCCAAAGTGTTGGGATTACAGGCATGAGCCACCATGCCCCACTAAGTCAGGTTTTTATTTTGCCTCTACCCTATTTTTTCCCTCTGGTTACAGGTAACCATTGAAAAGAGATTACTGTTTATCCTTGCTTTGTTATTTTAAAATATAAGTAGTTATATAAATGTGTGTACATGCAGATATATACATGTGTGCATATACACATGTACATATGACTATACACAAACATGAACACATCTATATTTGTATTTCTCTCCTTTCTTTGGCAAATGGTAGCACAAAACACACTTCTTTACCTGACTTTTTTCACTTAAAAGTATATCCCAGCCAGTGGTGGTGGTGCACACCTGTAGTCCCAGCTACCTGGGAGGCTGAGATGTGGTCCACATCTCTTTTAAAAAAAGAAAAATAGATATAACTCTGAGACCACCAAAGTCCGTATTGGCTGCTATAACAGTTTACCACAAGCGTGGGGGCTTAAAACAAAAATTTATTTCACAGTTCACAAGGCCAAAATTGCTAAATCAAGGTGTCGCCAGGGCTACCCTCTCTTCAAAGGCTGTAGGGGAGGATCCTTCCTGCCTTTTCCAGCTCCTGATGCTGCTGACAATCCTTGGCTCTTCCAAGGGACATGACTCCACTTTCAGTCCCATCGTCACATCACTGTTCCCTCTGCATTTTTCCCTGTCTTCTCTCTCTTACAAGAACATCTGCCATTGGATTTAGGGCCTACCCGGTTAATCCAGGATGATCTCATCTCCAGGTCTCTAATTACCTCTGCAAAGACTCTTGCCAAATAAGGTCACATTCCCAAGTTCCTGGTAGACATATCTTTAAGGCAAACCATTCAATCCACCATGATCTGTCCTCTGCACCTCCCCCAAATTCACATCCAATCCACAAGCAAAATACATTCACCCCATCCCCATATCCCCCAAAGTGGTACATATAGGTATTCTTTTTGTTTTACCTTTGCATACATTAGTGGATGTACCATAGTTTATTCAGCTATCTTCTGGTGACTTATAGTCATGCTATTAAAAATAATTCAACCAGCTGGTGCAGTGGTTCATGCCTATAATCCCAGCACTTTGGGAGGCCAACGTGGGTGGATCACGCGGTCAGGAGTTTGAGACCAGCCTGACCAACATGGTGTAAAACCCCATCTGTACTAAAAATGCAAAAATTAGCTGGGTGTGATGGCACGTACCTGTAATCCCAGCTACTCAGGAGGCCAAGGCAGGAGAATCACTTGTGCCCAGGAGGCGGAGGTGGCAGTGAGCCAGGATCGCACCATGGCACTCCAGCATGGGCAACAGAGCGAGATTCTGTCTCAAAAATAATAAAATAACAAAGTCTTCTGCAGACATCTTTTCACATTTTTGCCAGGGTTTCTTTTTTTATTTCATTGATAGAAACAGCATTGCCGTGCTGCCCATGCTGTTCTCCAACTCCTGGTCTCAAGCTATCCTCCCGCCTCAGTCTCCCAAAGTGTTGGGATTTCCTGTGTGAGCCACTCTGCCTGACCTTTGCCAGGGTTTTCATGAGTTACATCCCAAGAAGTGGGATCTCTGGGTCAATGGTAATGCATGTGGCATGTTGCTGGGTTTCGCCGCATTTCCCCATAGGGGCTTTACCATTTTGTATTCTCACCAGCAGTGGATGAGACAGTTCCCCCACAGCCTCAGCAACAGAATGGTGTCATGTGTGTGTCTTTGCCAATTGCAGAGGTGAGAAAACATCTCAGCACAGTCTCAATTTGTGCTTAAGAGCAAAGCTGCTTTAATTATAGGGCTTGTTGGTAAGTTTTAATATCAGTTAGGGCTAGCCCTCCTTCCTTTCTTGTTTCTCAGTGCCTTCCTGGATATTCTTGCTTATTGTTCTTCCAAAGGAATTTTATAATTTTCTAGCTCCAAGGGAAAAAATTATGGAATCTACTGGAATTGCATTAAACTTACACATTTGTGAGAACTGACGTCTTTATGATGCTGAATCCTCCTATCCAGGAATGTATTATGTATTTCAATTTGTCCAAGACTAATTTTGTGTCTTTCAGGAATGCTTTACAGTTTTGCTCATATATATTTTGGATATTTCTTGATAGGTTTTTGCCCATTTTGTTTTCTATCTTTGCATAAAGACAGAAAATAAAGATAAGATAAATACAAATACATGCAAGTTATTTACCTTTTTTCAGACTTTGGTGGAGAAGCTAGTGTTTCCCCATAAAATGAAATTGAGGCCGAGTGTGGTGTCTCGTGCTCATATCCCAGCATTTTGAGAAGCTGAGATGGGAGGATTGCTTGAGTGCAGAAGTTCAGGATCAGCCTGAGCAACATAAGGAGACCCTGTTTCTACAAAAATTACAAAAAATTAGCTGGACATGGTGGCATGCACCTGTGGTCCTAGATACACAGGAGGCTAAGGTGGAAGAATTGCTTGAGCCCCAGAAGTCAAGGCTGCAGTGAGCCATGTTCATGCCATTGCACTCCAGCCTGGATGACAGAGGGAGACCCTGTGTCGAAGAAAAGTGGCTGGGTGTGGTAGCTAACACCTGTAATCCCAGCACTTTGGGAGGCCAAGGCGGGTGGATCGTGAGGTCAGGAGTTCAAGACCAGTCTGGCCAACATGATGAAACCCCGTCTCCACTAAAAATACAAAAAATTAGCCAGGTGTGGTGGCAGGCGCCTGTAATCCCAGATACTTGGGAGGCTGAGACAGGAGAATTGCTCGAACCCTGGAGGCAGAGGTGGTAGTGAGCAGGGATTACACCACTGCACTCCAGCCTGGGCAACAGAGTGAAACTCTTGTCTCAAAAAAAAAGTCAAAAATAACTTTTAACAATGCTACGGTGGCCATATTTTACTTGTTGAAGTTGCCAAAGCAAAAAGAAGAAAGCCTTTCCCTCCTGGCTACCTATGGACACTCCCTATCTTCTCTCTGACCCACTCTTCTACAGTCCCCAACTTGAGTTAACTCCTACTTGTCCTTGGATAGCTTAAGCATGCCTTCTCAAAAAGGCTGGAAGTGGTCTCCATTCCTGAATAAATCTGGCCCCTCTGCTTTATGTACATGTATGAGTTTGCTAGGGCTGCCGTAACAAAGTCCCACAGACTGGGTGGCTTCAACAACAAACACTGACTTTCTCACCGTCTAGAGGCTGGAAGTTCAAGGTGAAGGTGCTGGCAGAGCTGGTTTCCTGAGGCCTCTCCCCTCAGCTTGCTGCCTCCTCACATAGTCATCACTCTGTGCACACAAGACCCTGGGATCGCCTCTTTTTTTTTTTTATAGGGACATCAGTCAGTGGGAATAGGGCCCCACCCTTAACGGCCTGATGTTAAAACCTAATCACTTCTTTAAATAACTTATCTCCAAATATAGTCACATTCTGAGGTGCTGGGGAGTTGGGACTTCAACGTATGAATTTGGGGGGACATAATTCACCCTTGGCAGTATTTTTCCACATCAGTCAATACTTCTTTTGATTGGGAAGACCTGTATCATGACTGTCTTCTCCATGGACTATAAGAGGCACTTGGCAGAGGGACACAGTCACTCCAGAGTGTGACTGATCCTCAGGCCTTGCATTTTACCTGGTGCAGACAGAGGGCTCCCTAAATAGGAATCTGATGAATCAATGAGCCAAGGCTCTGTTCTCTTCCAATGGCTGCTGTAACAGATGACCATAAACTTGGTAGCTTAAAACAACACATATTTATGCTTTTCCTTTTCTGGAGGGGAGAAGTCTAAACTGGGTCCGAATGGGCTAAAATCAAACTGCCAGCAGGGCTGTGTTCCTTCTTCAGGCTCGTGGGAAGATTCTGTGTCCTGGCCTCTTCCAGCTTCTATCCTCCATCTGCAAGGCCAGCAGTGTAGCAGCTTCAAATCTCCCTCTCTGATCATGGCTTCCATTGTCATATCTCCTTCTCTGACTCTGACCCTCCTCTCTCCCTTTTATAAGGACCTTTGTGATGACACTGGCAGCACTGTGGCCACCCAGGATCATCTCCCCACTATCTTAGGATCCCTAATCACATCTGCAAAATCTCTTTTGTCATGTAAGGCAACATCTTCACAGGTCCTGGGAATAAGGGGTGTTGGAAAGAGATGTTGGAAATAGATGCTTGGTGCTGCAAAGAAAAATTAGCACTAAGACAAAGGATCTTTCAGCAACACAATTTTTACTTACTGGACTGCAGGAAGGGCACTCTCAGCCATCTTGCCGTGAGAGTACAAAGAACAAAGGGAAACACACAAATTTATCCCTTACGCATTTAGGGTCATCCTTATTTCTGTGTCTAATCTCCGTTGGCTGGAGCCAGACCTCACAATCTAAACTAAAACCTGATTGGCTAACAACTTAAAACTTTTCTAAACAGGTAAAAGCAATGGAGAGCTGGGACATGCCTGTGAGCATGTCCAGCACAGATACTTTGGTTAAACTACAAGGACATAGTGTACTACGTGCCCATAAGCATGGCATGTCTAACAGCTACATAGGATAGGGCTTAACAAAGTTATTAACACACTCAGGATTTAACAAGAAAGGAAACTTTAAAAAGGAAGTTTTCTACTTAACACAGGGGGTGAACATCTTTGGGGAAGTCATGCTCGAGCCCACCCTAGAAGCACTGAACTTTGAAAGGCTGGTTCCTGTATTCAGTACGTATGTACTCTGGCATGCATTGCAAGTTTTGCTTTGGAAAAAGTGATCAGATTCTCCACTCTTTTCTTAGAAGGTTTCCAGGCTCCTGGTGAAGTCCAAAGGCAGAGGCTGCACATTCAGTGGTATTTGGAAGCATCTTGTCTGAGACTTGTGGCTAGAGGCACATGGCCTTCTGGAATCTGTGCCTTTCCATCGTTCCCACCAACAGACGCTCTGGCCAGATTGCTTTTTCTACCCTGCAATTACAGGCAGACTCCAATGAGTAATAAACACAAATTGTTTTATTGCAATGGAATTCGTTTAAAAGAATTGCTTTACTGTATCATCCAATAGAATTATCTGCGATGATGGAATTGTTTTATATCTGCACTAAAATATCATAGTGACAAGCCACATGTAGCTCTTGAGCGTCTGACGTGGCTAGTGCGACTGAGGGACTGAATTTGAACCTTTAAGTTAAATTCATTTTTATGTAAATAGCAACTGTGGCTGGTGGCTACCAGAGTAGAGCAGTGCAATTCTAGAAAAATCCCATTTCCAGCCCAAGGCACCTGGACAAGAAGCAGGTTTTCTCAGAGGCCAAGTCTGGGGTGAGAAAAGCTGTTCACTGTCCAGGTACAGTAAAACAACTGACTTCTCTTGTCCGTGTGTGGTGGAGATGCCGTCGAATAATGGCTGCTGTGCATCAGTTTCCAGCTCCCCATTCAGTAGTTCAAAGGAAGCTATGGCAGGAGAATTTACACCATGAGAATCAGCACATGCTACAAATCAAGGCTCCCTCCCCATACCCGACCTTTGGAAAGCTGGGTTATTTAACATTGACCAACATGCCACCGTGCATATGCCAATTGGAGGAGATAGGCCTACTGAATTGCCTTGGCACCATCTGGGTCTCCTGGCACTCACAGAGAGAAAGGGGACAGTGGCAGCTCCACAATTCTTACCATCAGAGAGTAAAAACACCATATGGTTGCTTAAGGGATGGCAACACTTCTCTTAGCCCTTAGAGCTACACGGGCTCTTTTCTCAGGCTTCCTAGAACAGACGATGTCCTTGACAACAACTCCACTGCAAAAGCGGAGGGATGTCAAAGCTGTTGTTGGTCACATCAGTCAAGGCCTTTCCTTTGGATAGTTGTCAGGGCAATGGGGTCCGAGTTTGGAACTTTTGGATGTCTGCTGAGATCTGTGAACATGGCCCAGAATGCCTAGAAAAGGCTAGATTGCATATTCTTATATTCCGTGTCACTTACTTGTCCCCGAAATCTTTTAGGAGGCTGTCATGTGGATAGCCCCCAGCCAGGTATGGAGGCAACTCATTCATTCATTCATTGGAGACAGTGTATTCAGGTGTAAAGGAGTTCAGGACCCAATGATAGATCAAAGAGGGTCCTCATCTCCAGGTTTTATGATGGGCCCCCCATTTATAGAATAATTTACTCAGAGCTGGAATTTGGAGGAGGTGAGAGAGGCACTCACCTTGGGTGCAAAATGTAAGAGGGCACCAAAAAAATCAGTAATCAAGATAAGATACTGGCCAGGCGCGATGGCCCACACTTGTAATCCCAGCACTTTGGGAGGCCAGAATGGGTGGATCACCTGAGGTCAGGAGTTGGAAACCAGCCTGACCAACATGGTGAAACCCCGACTCTACTAAAAATACAAAAATTAGCCAGGTGTGATGGGGGCGGGGGTGCCTGTAATCCCAGCTACTCAGGAGGGTGAGGCAGAAGAATTGTTTGAACTCGGGAGGCAGAAGTTGCCGTGAGCTGAGATCAAGCCATTACACTCCAGCCTGGGCGACAAGAGTGAAACTCCATCTCAAAAAATATATATATATTATTTATAAAATCAAAATTAATGCATAAAATTACAATGTCCAAAATATCAACATTTTCAATAGACAGGCTGTGGGGGGTTGTTTTACTCCCCTTCAGTGTTGTGCCAGGGAGCACAGTCAATTCCAGTTAGCAAGGGGTTACTTGGCCAGGATGTCTCTGAAGAGGAGGTTTATGTGGGTGCAAATAAATTGGGCCACAGGGACCATTATACATATGTTCTGTGCATGTGTGTTTCAGGTGTAGGGTCTTTATTGGCTTTCTCCACTTGGTTCAAAATACAAGAGGATATCTTGACCGCTGTATTTAGGGGTGTACGTCTTTCCTTGTGTCTCAAGTTTCAATAAGGCACTGCTTGTGCTCTTTCCAGAGCTCTCACTTAAGGCTCACACACCTCCAAGTGCTGGATACTGTTACTCTTCCTCTTCCCTGTTTTACAGAAGGGAAAAGTGAAGCTTGCAGAAGGTTGGCAAAATAGTACAGGCAGTAATATTGCAATACAGCCATGTAATATTTCAAAATGGTACTGATTAAAGATGTTGGCAGAGAACATTCGGGAAAATTTTAGTTATGGTGTAACAAACACTGTATCTCGGAGACAGTGCTACATGCTGGGCTTTCAAAGAACAGGTAAGTGCAGCTCCCCTCTGTCCCTCCAGGAGCTCATGGGTTAATGTGAGTAAATGATTTGGATTGAAGCTGATGAGTGCTATGCAGAGGGTCCCAGGGAGCTGTGGCTCCAAGAAAGGTGGAGAGATCGTCAGAGAGGCACCTGGGGAAGAAGCTGGGGTCTCAGCCAGAGAAGACCCAGCCTGACCCCAGGGTGCTCCAGCCTCCATCAGAACAGGAGGCTGATGTCATGGCTGTCTCTGAGCCTCTATGCAAAATGGGTGCACAGCGGTAGATCTGACCTACTCCGGTTAACCAGCTGCCTCGAGAATCAGATGATGTGAAGTGCTGCAGAGGAAGGCTCTCTCTACCAGGTGCATGTACTGCATCAGTATAAGGGGGTTTGGCCGGGCGCGGTGGCTCACACCTGTAATCCCAGCACTTTGGGAGGCTGAGGCAGGCGGATCAGTTGAGATCAGGAGTTTGAGACCAGCCTGGCCAACATAGTGAAACCCCATCTCTATTAAAAATACAAAAATTAGCCAGGCATGGTGGCAGGCGTCTGTAATCCCAGCTACTCAGGAGACTGAGGCAAGAGAATCGCTTGAATCTGGGAGGCGGAGGTTGCAGTGAGGAGAGATCACACCACTGCACTCCAGCTGGGTGATGAAGTGAGACCGTCTCTCTCTCTCTCTCTCTCTCTCTCTCTCTCTATATATATATATATATATATATACATATATATATATATATATACGTACACACACACACACACACACATATATATGAGGTTTGGATACAAAGATGCAATAGGGTCCTCCAGGTTTTGTAAAACCCACCATTTATAAAATAATTGATTAGTGAGTTTTAATTATTTAATGGTGAGAAAATGTCAGTTTTCATAGATTTGCATCCAAATCTATGAAAATTTCCCATACACCTCTGTGCCCAGCCACACAGTTCTCCTCCCTAGCAGTAACACCATAGCAGTTCCCGGTGTCTGTTTTCAGAGGTGATGTGTGGTGCACACACAGGTGGGCAATGACACTTCCCACCTGCCGAGAGTACTACCTTTAAAGGATTTAGAATGAAGCAGAGTTTCCAGCACATCATACAATGGAAAACTCTTGAAAATGGCTGGGAAATGGAACATCTTCAGCACTATGATATTTTGGACCGCTATGTTCATTGTCCCAGGAGGTGGGAGTGGGAGGGAGCTGTCCTATACACTGTAGGATGCTCAGCAGCAGCCCTGGCCTCTACCCACTTGATGTTAGGAGCACACGGCCCCTCCCATTCCAGTTGTGGCTGCCAAAAATGTCCCCTGAGGGAAAGGGAGTAATATCATCCCCCATTAAGAACCACTGTTCTAAACCTTGTATCACATCTGTAGAAAACTGGCAGATCAGAGAAAAAATGTAGAAGATTCAAAGGGATAGGAAAGATAAATCTGTGAAGACAAGGGAAAGAGCCTGTAGTCCTCAGTTACTCAGGAGGCTGAGGCGGGAGGATCCCTTGAGCCCAGGAATTTGAGGTTGCAGTGAGCCAGGATTGTGCCACTGCACTCCAACCTGGGAGACAGAGCGATACCCTGTTCCCAATGAACAAACAAAAATCTCAAAGGTTATTATTCTGTAACTATTGAAAGAATATTTTCATGAAGGATGGCAATAACCAGCTTTCTATCTCCACACAGGGCAAAATAAAAAGAAGTCGTTTAAATAGAAGAGAAATTAAAACTGGATATACCGATGATTGAATATTTACAACGGCCCCTGAATGGCAGTTTCTTTCCTGAAGATCTTCATGAAAGAATAATCTAGGATGGCTAGGAATTGTTCCCTCAGGGCTTTGTGGTTAAAAGTTCAGAATCTTCAAGTAATGAAACCTGCATTAAAAAAATTAGCCAAAACTGTTTATTCCATAATCATATCTACATGGTGGTTTTAAGAAAACAATTTTTTTCTTGCTATAAAAGCAATACATATTCACTGTGGAAAAATGAGAAAATATCACTAAGCTTAAAAGAAGAAAAATGTAAAACACTCTTAATCCCACTAACCAGGGAGATACCATGTTTGATACTTTAGTGAATTCATTTCCTAATAATTTTCTATGTTGTTTGTAAAGGTATATGTGTAGATATAAATGTATTACACCTATATAGAAACAATGGATCACTCAGCAAGCACATAATGCTTTGAAGCTTCAATTTTTTCCATTTAATCCACTGCAAATGTATTTTTCCATTTGTAAGTATGTACCACCATATAAGTTTTGATTCTTCCACTGCATAGATGTCTTATAATTTAAAACATCTCCTGTTTTTGGAGATTTAACTTGCTTCCAGTGCTTTGAGGTTCTAAATAATATTGCAGCAAACTTTCCCTAGTCAGAGGTTTGCATACTCTTCTTCCCCCACCCCACCCGCCCCAGGGCAGATTCTTGGGCATCAAGTTGCTAGAGCTGTAGCACCCTGAGTAATTGGTGAAACTGTCTTTCTAAGGCATTTGGTGGGAAAAATGCTGAACAGACCACCAGAAAATTGCTCAATTTACATTCCCACGGGTGGTATTGGTTTTTGTTTTTTTTTGTTGTTTTGTTTTTTAATCTTTGCTAAATTGACAGTTTGAAAGGCGAGCTTGGAGGGTGTTCAGAGAGCTCTCATTCTGTTGAGAATTGGAAGGCCCAGTTTTTTGCTTTTTTTTTTTTTTTTTTTTTTTACAATTGAGCAATCACCTGGAAAAAAGAGAAGGTGAAACTAACCTATTGCAAAGAAACTACTCCAGGATGAAGAAGGTTGCCTGTATTTCGTCATTTCAGCCAAGCCGGAACACAGAGCAAGGCTGTCTGCATCGTGCTACCATCCTCTTCAGTCTGCAGGGCATTTGATACACTCACCACCTCCCATTGATTCTGCGAACTCGGGTCACAGAATTCCGTGCAGCCCAGCCTCTGAGGGTGGGGCGTCCTGTCTCCGGGACGCTGGGTTTTCTCTGGACACGAATGTCCCAGGGGTAGGAGGCGAAGGACACTGGCACGGCGGGCCTCCGGCGCCAAGAGGTGACCAAGCTGACTGGGCAGGGCTGAGTGGCTGGGCCGAGCACGTGATGCTCCGAGCCTGCCTCCGAGGCCCTCTGGGCGCCTGAGGCTGAAATCGACATTTGCCTCTGGCAGGAAAATGAGCTTGTCACTTTCTGCCTTCATCAGACCCTCAACCCCAAGGAGCAGATTTCGGTAGCGTTTTAACTTTATATCTCAGAATCTGAAAGCGGAAGGTAAGCTGCTTATATCACTCAGAAAAACAAATTTGAGAGGAGTGACCTAGTAAACTACACTGCGACTTTGTTGATTTTTAAAACCTAGTGTTGAAAATAATTGATCGCCGTGAGAGTCAAGGGCTGTATTTTCCCCCAAATTAGAGATTAACCTTCTGAACAGAAATTTAGTTAATTTGGAGGGAATGATGGCCTAAAGGCCAGGGTTAAATATAGAAGGACAGGAAAGCTGCTGGAATAAATAGCAAGTAAACTTTAACCTGCTTGTAAAACAATCGGTTTCATGTCTCTTTCAGGGCTGTGAACAAAGGGAATGTTAAAATTGTGATTTTTAACTCAAGTGAAAGTAAATGAATCTATTTGTCTACAATTGGAATGCATATAAAAGCAGTCTTGGCTTTTGTCCTTTTACATTTCAAAAACGCTTGTGTGTTTTAGCAAAAGAAAAGTTTATACGTGCACTGCTTAAGTTTGAAATATGCTATTTCAAATTTATGAAATTATCACAGTTGTAATTTCCTAAAGGTTTTCTAGGCAAGGCTGTTACAGTTGTGAATGAGAAATGTTGACATTGTACATATTTTCTGTGATAGTAAAATGACTCATTTCTTCAGAATGTGATAAAAATTAGAAAATATGAAATAATGAGTTATTGTGAATTAACTCATGTCTGAGAGATTAAATGCCCTGCCAGAAGATGTAAGGAAACACACAAATACAACCATGCTCACGTGATAGTGCTTTGTTTTAAATCAACACATATTTAAGTAAGTAGTAGAAAAACGCAGTATCACCATTTTTTCCTTTGGCAAATACAAATTAATATTGGAATGCAGCTATTCAGAGTAATTAAAGCATCATTCATCTGTACAATTAGTATAACGTTCCATAATGAATTGCTTTGAACTAAAGTATTTGGTATAATAGATGATATACAATTTGAAACATGGAACCTCTATGCAAAGTGTGTCCATGCATGGTATTTTGTGTCATTTTGATTTGCATAAAATGTTTATTCCTCCACTGCATTTGATAAATACTAATTTTAAAACAAAACATGAAATTGTATTTCCTTTCACTGTAATCCCCTTATTGCTAATTCTTTTGAAATCCTATTACACGCTTGGAGCCTGTAATAATTTGGATTTCCTCTCCTGTGTGTTGTTTTTCATAATTCTTCGTGAAACGTCAGGAAAACTGCACACATCAAGCGAAACTCCCTGAGGGGCGGCCAGCGCGAGGGTTTCGGGCCATCGCCCCTCACCTCCGGGGACTTCCAGGGTCTTCCCCCCAACCCCGCGCGGACTTCTCCGCGTCACCCGAAGGGGTCACGTGGCAACGTGGGGCCCGCCTCCCGGTGACGTCACGGCGCTCGCAGCCGTCGCGCTGAAGAAAGGATGCTCGAGGATGCTGTCCAGGTGGGCGGCCTTGGGCGCGATGCGGCACTGCAGGTAAGGGGCGCGTGGCGCCGGGACGACCTCCCTGGCGTCCCCGGCGCCGCGGACGCTGCAGGGGAAGCCCGGCCCGCGGGTCTGCAGCCCGGCTGCGCCCCCCAAAACCCAAAGTGGGGCCTCTGGCTGCTGCCGCGCCTGCTGCCTACAGCTGCCTGGTGCAGCTGCACGCACCCGGCAGGGGATGGCCCGTGGCAGGCCCACGCATTACTTGGGTCTTGGCGTGCCCGCCCCAAGAAAGGGGGCAGGGGCCAGACAGAAAGACATGGGGAAGAAAAAAAAAAACGCTCCGGAGGGGGAACAAAATCTGAAATGACCACACTGCATGCATTCTACGTAGAGAGAGGGGCTTTTAAGAGGTACCTATCAATTGTTTTCCTGCTGTCATTCTGCTTCTTAAATAATGACATGGTTACTAATTACAGGCCTTTGTCCTCAGTAATTAGCCTCATTTCTTTCAAAGCAAAAGCGGACTGCGAAGTGGAAACTTCTTGGTTAGCAATTTAAGAGCCAGATGTGCAATCTAAATTGCTTTGCATTATTTTGCAAAGTTCCAGCATTTACAAGGCATACGTCGGAAATGTATCTTTTCTCCTTCCAGGTGTTTTAAGTAGATTAAAAAATAACAGTATCCAATAAAATAAAAATAAATTGCAGCCTCCAAAGGTAACATGTGAGTGTAAGAGACAGCTACATCTCTAAGAACCAAATGATTTTTAGCAGAGGGTGGGGGTGGAGACAAGAGCAAAACCTGAAAATTCCCACAGTTCTTTTTAATTCCCTCGCTGATCATTCGCATGCTGAATGGAGGGGCTTGATGACTCAGCGGCAGATGGCGGTGTGGGGGGGGAGTCAGGTGACTTCAATTCTAGCATGACAGTGGGTGGGGGATTTTAATGGACTCTTTCTACAGCATTTACATTCCTTTCTCTGGGTCAGGAAGAAACTGTAGCCAGGACTTGTGTGGGCACCCTTAGGGGGAGAATGTGGCCTTTTTTTTCCCCTCTAAAACCTGACCCTTCTGGAAGCTTTGGTGTCAGTAAACTGTACTGGAACTCACATTATGAATAATTTGACCCACCAGCAATGCTGGGGGGGGGGGGCCTGTAAAGCAATGCTATTTTCATCAATAATTAAAGGAGGCATTTCTTTCAGAATTTGGGACACCCAGATGTGTTGCTGCAGTAATTTAGTAACTTGTTTGTTGCAATTTTCTTCCTTTGGTTCAGTTTGGTTACAGCAATTAAGATCCTCGGGTCCCTACCCTCTTTTTCTCCCCCAGCCCAACCCTAGACAGAGCAAAGCAGATGATAGAGGAGGATCTAATAGAGACCTAGATTCCACTTCTTGCTTTGTGGCTGTGCAACCTTGGACAAGTCATTGTGTCTTTGGGCCTCGACTATCTTGTCCTCAAAGTAACAAAGGGGTTTAGGTCAGGGTGTCTCAACCTTGGGCACTACTGGCATTTGGGGCCAAATAACTCCTTGTGGTAAGGCTGTTCTGTGCTTGTGAAATGTTTAGCAGAATCCCTGGCCTCCACCAACTAGATGCTAGTAGCAACAACCCCCCACCGGCCCCCAGTTGTGACAATCAAAAATGTTGCCAGACATTTTCAAATGTCCCCTGAGGGCTCCATTGCCCCCTGTCAAGAACCACTGATTTAGATGATCTCGAAATGTTTTTCAGGCTCCAAGAATTCATTTTCTTATGATTGGTTTGTTGCCAAGCCCTTAATAAGAAATCTGATTTCCTTTCTTAATATTGTATATATTGGAAAACACACTGTGAAGGTGTTTTTATGCTGTGAATTTCCAGAAATAGCTTCTGTGAAAGAGGGAGGAGCTGTTTGTATGCCATTTGTAGCTGGGAGGCTAGCTTGGCAGAAAGGAGTGTGTTAGGGAAAGAGATAAAAAACAGAGCACTAGATGAATGTGTGTTGAAAGCTGCCGGGGCTTCGTGCTCAGCAGACCTGGAGCATGTCCCTGGACATACTCACTCTAACCCTGGGTTAGACCTAACAGTGGAGAGTCCATTTCCTTATCTGCAAAAGTGGGAATAACAGTGTCCACTCGGAGGTGCTGTCAGGATGAAATGACACGATATCTGGTGCTGGTGTGGGACGTGGTTAGGATAAGAGGGTGGTGACGTCTATGCAGCTAGCAGGAGGCAAACAAACTGTCTGTACCACCAGCAACAGGGACACTCGCTCAAGGGAGACATGGTCGCGTGCTTTAAGCATCAGTCCAGGGCTTGCATCTAAGGATCTGGCTTTGACACTTAGGGTGACTGTGGCTGCATCACTTCACCTCGAAGAGCTGCTGGCGAATCTGTAAAGCAGGGCCAACTGTACTTGCTGAGTCTGCTTCTTGGCTGTTGGGGAGGGACGGATGGAAGTGAGAGAGTCTGCAGGCTGGGAAACTCCCGAGAGTCGTCGGGAAGCAGGGATGGCAGCTGCATTGACATGTTTATTGTGTTTGTGTATGTGGAGGGTGCTCAGAATGGCCAGAAAACATTTCCTTGTGCCCCAGGCTTGGGACTTTGATATGTCCCTCCCCTGTGTTCCCTTGCTATCGGCTTGTGCGCTCTGTCTGTCTGATCATTCTTGGCACCATGAAAATGGTCTCCTGGAGGAGTTGGGAAAGCCCTGCTGGGGAAGTTGATCTTCAGTGAGGGAGATCCACTGTGCAGAGGGCTGGGGTGAGAGAAGCTGGCTTCATCCACTCCCCACGCCATCCAGGCTTCAGTCCATGGGCATCCAAGACTGAATGGACTGAAGCCTGTCCTCACAGGCTTCAGTCCATGGCCATCTAGGGCAGGTCTGTCACACTCCTGTGTGCCTCCGGTGGCCTTGGTACTCTGTGTAAGCCATCTGACTTTGTCTCTTCAACAAGGCAATAACATGAAAGACAATTTTAAAAAGGGAAGTGGGTTATTCTCTATCAAATGGGACTTAAGAGACTGAATAGCCAAACATCACTTGTGGCCCTCAGTTGGATTTGGCTTGAACAAACATGTGTAACAGGCATTTTGGGGACACCTGGAGACTCTTTGATGTGACTGGCTATTAGATGACATTGGAAGACTGCTGCTGCTTTGATTAGATGTGACAATGTGATGTGGTTGCAGCCCCTCAGACAGACACAGTGATCCCCGTCCCTGGCAGGTGCAACTCACCTTCTCCCCTGGGGTTTGGGCTGGAGCAAGTAATGAACTTCCAATGAAGACAGTATGGCAGCAGGGGGTGGGGTGGCACTTCTGCCATGAGGGAGTAAAGAGGCTTCCGCCTGATGTGTGTTTTCTCTCTTGGATTGCTTACACTGTGGCGGGATCAGCCTTACAGAAGGGTCCATCTGCCATGGCGAGGACCCGAGGTCCATTCCAACAGCCTGAGAAGAACTGAGGCCTGCTGACAGTGTGAGGGTGTGAGTGGGCTTGGAGGCAGGCCCTTCAGGCCCAGTTGAGTCTTTTTTTTTTTTTTTTTTTTTTGAGCCAGAGTCTTGCTCTGTTGCCTAGGCTGCAGTGCTGGTGGTGTGATCTCGACTCACTGCAGCCTCTGCCTCCTGGGTTCAAGCGAATGTTGTGCCTCTGCCTCCTGAGTAGCTGGGACTACAGGCGCACGCCAGCACGGCTGGCTAATTTTTGTATTTTTAGTAGAGACAGGATTTTGACATGTTGGACAGGCTGGTCTTGAACTCCTGACCTCAGGTAGTCCACCTGGCTTGGCCTCCCAAAGTGCTGGGATTACAGGCATGAGCCACCACGCCCAGCCCCAGTTGAATCTTGAGATGGTTGCAACCATGTAAGACAACTTGAGTTAAGTTACCAGCTAAGCCACTCCAGGGTTCCTGACATAGAAACAGTGACGTGGGACATGTTTGTGTCCAGCTGCATGCTTTGGGGTAATTTGTTAGGCAGCAGTAGATAGCTAATACATGTGTTTATGTAGAAAATGCTTATTTTGTAGAGATGCACGCTGAAGTGTTTAGAGACAAAGTGTCATGGTAGCAATCATTTACATTTTTTAAAAATGATTTTTGAGATCTCTTTAATGTATGATTTAACAGAAGACAGAAGAATTCTCATACTTGGTACTACATTCAATCTGTCTCAATATCACATGTGATGTAGCCTCTGGACAATTCCACTGTATGCTCATGAGAGAATGAGCTTAGAGAAAGGCAATTAACAATGTCAGAATATTGTGAAATGTTTTTGACATTATGGACCCCCTTAAAGGGTCTTGGGGAGCCCAAGGAGTCCCAGACCACATTTTGAAAACCAGGCTTCAAGATCAAGAATTCACTTTTTTTTTTTTCTAAATGGAGTCTCACTCTGTGGCCCAGGCTGGAGTGTAGTGGTACAACCTCGGCTCCTGGGTTTAGACAATTCTCCAGCCTCAGCCTCCCAAGTAGCTGGGATTATAGGTGCCTGCCACCATGCCTGGCTAAGTTTTGTATTTTTAGTACAGACAGGGTTTCACCATGTTGGCCAGGCTGGTCTTGAACTCCCAACCTCAAGTGATCCACTCACCTTGGCCTCCCAAAGTGCTGGGATTACAGGCATGAGCCACCATGCCTGGCTAATAATTCACTTTTAAATGGTTAAATGAAGCGAGAGAACGAGATAAAGCAGGTAGAGGCAAATGTGAACAGGTGTTCAGTCTGACTGGTGTTACCCATTGGATTCTTCTGCATGATGTTCTGTGTAATTGAAAATGCTCATAATAAAATGTTAAGAAAAAAGAAAAGAAATGTAGACCCTCAGACATGTTGGAGATTCTGATTGGGTAGGTCTGGGGGTAAAGCCCAGGGCTTAACCTGTGCTCAGGTGCCCACAATAACATGGGCCAGAGCTCCTAGCCACTTTGCCCCAGAGGTCCTCACCTTACCTGCCTTCTCTCCACCTGTCACCTCCCTTGCTGTACCAGACCGAAGGAGTTTAGTGTGATGATGCATCTCTTCTACCAACCCGGGAGAAGAGGTGTGTGGGGATAGTCCCCTTCCTGCCCCTTCCCCCATACACACTTTCCCTTGGTAACAAGACCTTTGTTTATCCACATTTTCAGTGGGTGGCTTTTTTATGTGCAGGAATGGATTTCCTTTATAGATTGTGATAAGTATTTTTAAAATGACTTTCTTTTGTTTCTTTCATTTCCTTTTTTAAAATTTGAGATGGAGTCTCACTTTGTTGCCCAGGCTGGAGTACAGTGGCTTGATCTCAGCTCACTGAACCTCCACCTCCCGGGTTCAAATGATTCCCCTGCCTCAGCCTCCCAAGGAGCTGGGATTACAGGCATGTGCCACTAGGCCTGGCTTATTTTTGTATTTTTAGTAGATATAGGTTTCACCATGTTAGCCAAGGTGGTCTTGAACTCCTGATCTGAACTCTTGATCTGCCCACCTCGGCCTCCCAAAGTGCTGGGATTATAGGCGTGAGCCACTGTGCCCAGCCCCTTAATTCTTCATTCAGCAAATATTCCTTGGGTCTGTGCATCTAGGCCAGGGTTTCTCAACCTTGACATTATGGATATTAGGGGCCAGATGATTCATTTTTATGGGGGGCTGTTCTGGGCAATGTAGGGTATTGAGCATCATCCCTGACCACCATCCACTAGTTGCCAGCAGCACCCCCTCTCCCAGTTGTAATAACCAAAAATGTCTCTAGACATTGCCAAATGTCCCCTGGGGGACAATATTGCCCCCAGTTGAGTCCTATGAGTCTAGGCTGTGGGATACATGCTGGGACCAAATGGACAAGGTTCCTGCCCTCACGGGACTGATTTGAGCTGAAGAAAGAGGAAAAACTTGGATAGGCTGTGTGTTGAGTGAAAGGATGGACAGCAAAGGATGGGCAGCACTGGACCCCAAACACTGGTTAGGGAGGGCACGAAGGCCTCTCTGAGGGGTTGCACTTGAGCAGAGATCCGAATGGAGAGAGAGCCACATGAGCATTGGGGGCTGAGTGCGCAGGGCTCAGGGAACAGGCCCTGAGACAGGGCGGGGCTGGAAGCATTTGTGGAAAGCAGGGAGGTCAGCATGTGCAAAGAAGAGTGACCCAGAGAGCAGGGGTGGGCAAAGGTGCTCAGAGGGGTGCAGGGGGCAGGCCATCCAGTAACACAGTTGTGGTGTCAACCCTGGATTGTCTTCTGTATGATGCAAAGTCACTGGATGCTCATGTGCTGGGGAGTGACATGTTGAGACTGGGTTAAAAGGACTGTCTGTTGTCAGGGACAGTCAGAGGTATCTGAGAGAGAAAGCAGGGTGGCCGGCGAGGAGGCTAGGAGGCGAGGATGGAGGCCAGATGGGGACTGGCCAGGGTGACCAGGTGAGTTGGACTGAGCAGTTAACCTCTTTAGCAGCGATGTTGTCTTAGGTGCCAGAGTGGGCCCTTGGTGATCAAAGAAGCCTGGCATGGGAGAGTCACATGGTAGTGTGTAACAAACTACAGGGCATGACGTGGAGGCTGCACATGTGTCCTCACGCACCTGGCTTAGGTGCAGCATCACCTTCAATGGGCGGTGGCTCCAGGGACAGCAGAGGAAATGGCCATGCGCATTCCCACATGACACCTGAAAAGTTCTCTTTCCAGCTTCTTGTCATGGGTGAAGTCTCCCAAGCCATCAGGCCACCGGTAGCCCTGGTGATTCTGGGTACATAGCTTGCTTGCTGTCCTCGTGCCTAGCACGTTCATTCCTGCCACTGAGTCTCTGAATTGGCTATTCTCTGTGCCTGCAGGGTCAACCGCCACACCTGTTCCCTTGTTCCCTTCTCCAAGTGGCCCTTGTCACCCTGCACCACCTGTTGTGTGCACTCCTGTGGGATGCAGTGCGCCTGCAGTCAGAATTCACAGAAGCCCCTGCCTGCTGGCTTGCTATCTTCACACTGTTCTTGACATGGTCCTGCCCTGTCCCAGGGCCTTTGCACTGGCTGTTCCCTTAGCCCTGAGCATTCAGCTCCCCTGTATTCAACAGAGAGTCTGTTGTTGGCTGGGTTGAAAGTAGATGTGAAGCCAGAGCCTTCCCCGCAGAGGGGACTCAAACCCCTCTTGAAGCCACAGAAGAGGAGAGTCCTGGAAGGCTGGGGTCAGGCCCTTGACCTGGCCCGGGGATGACATGTGGGAAGAGCAGGGTCATGAAGGAGAGGCATCAAGTGGGCACTCCCCTTGAGGACGGTGTCCCCGTCTTCCCATCTGCGGCTATTGGGGCACCCAGGATGGGTCTGGAGTTTGCTGATGTGAGAGCTGCCCTGACACCCTGTTTCCTTGTGAGGGAGGCTGCTCCTGACCGGGGTGCTGGGCCTGCGGCTCCTCTCTGTGGCCGCTACCCTCCTGGGCCTTGCCCAGTGGTTTCACAAGGCTTCCCGATGGCCTGTGTCTTCCTATCTCTTAGCTATTTGTTTCCCTTCTGGGTTGATTTGGCTAAATGTGAAAGTTATTTTTCACCCTCCACTGTAGCCCTTGGAGCCGCTGGTTGGGTAAAAAGGCCTTTGTGGTTAGCAGATAGAAGGCCCAACTGCCACGATCACAGCTGGATGATTGTTCCTCTTGGCTTAGTCACACCTTGCACCAGCTCCCATCTTCCCCCAAACATGGAATTGGCTCAAATATCAGCCCCTGCACTGGCGAGAGTGGCCTGCCTCTCTTCACCGTGGCATCCAAGGATGCTAGGAGCAGCATATGAAAGCCACTGTTGATGCCTTCCAGCATTCAGCCTTTACAAACTTGCTAGTCATGAGTGGCTCCTAACATTTTCTTTTTATCCATGAGGGGGTGTGAACATTGGGTAAGCAGAAAATAGGTTGTTGTGGAGAAAACCTGTCAGAAAATAGTGAAGGGGAGGCCAGGCCGTGGAGGTCCCAGAAGCGAGGGATCTCCCACTTGTGCTGTTTTCAGCAGCTGTGATGGTGTGAACTGTGTTCCCACCAGATTCCTAGATTGAAGTTCTAACGTTCAGTACTTCAGATGTGAGCTTATTTGGAGATAGGGCTTTACAGCGGTTATCAGGGTGAAATGAGGTCACCAGGGTGGGTCATAATCCAATATGACCCATGTCCTCATAAGAAGAGGACATTTCAGCACAGACACATACAGAGGGAAGACCATGTGAGCAGAGTTAGGGAGGCGACAACCAACTGCAAGTCAAGATAGAAGCCTGGAAAGAAAGGATCCTTCCCCCAGAGACCGAGAAGGGACCCGCACTGCCACCGCCTTTGCCTCAGACTCCTGGCCTCTGGAACTGGGAGAAAACCCTTTTCTGTGATCTGAGTCACCTAGTCCGTGGCGCTTGGTTATGGCAGCTGGAGCAAACACGTGTAGCAGCATTTTTTGTGGGTGCGCGAGAGGGCAACCCAGGGGCCTTTAATTAAGCTCTTCTCACACAGTTTGGGAGAAACTTGGCCCCCAGTGCCCTCTCCATGGAGGTACATGGGTCCTGAGGTGGCAGAGGCCTGCCTGCTGTTGTGGAGAAAGGCCCCTGGGACCTGAGCTGGATCCAGCTGCCCCCTCACTGCGTGTGAGTCTTAACCTCTGTGGCGCAGTTTGCTTATCTATTACTTATCTGCAATGTTGGGCCTGAGGGAGGCAGTACTTCATATGTGGGGAGGTGCTTATAATGAAGCCAGGGACACTGAGCCCTATACCAAGGCTTGTTACTGTTATGGGAAGAAGTCTCTGGGGAAATTCTAAACCCTTGGCTCTTGGCACCAGCCACACAGACACCTCATGGCCCAGCCCTCCTGCCCCTGGGATGGGGGTGTGAGAACACTGAGGCCATTGTGTCATCTGAGGCCACATGTGGTTGGCCTCATCCTGTTTCCAACGTGTGGGCTGGGTTTCAACGTGGAATGAACCGCTGCATGGCCCTGGGTTCATAGGAACCCTGCCGTGGTCACACACTGGCTGCCCAGTCCTCTGGAAGTCAGACTGTGGTTGAAGGAATACAGAGAGTGCTGGGGGCTGGGGAGGAAGTGGGAGGAGGAAAAAGGAAGTGTCTCTGCTGGCTCAAGGCAGAATTTTGAAACAGGCACAGTTTTTTCTGAGCATCCTTTTGCTCTGAGCTTCTCCCTGTTTAAACTCCTTGGTCAGGTAGCCCTCCACCCCTCACTGGGGGGCCACCACCTGGCTTCTGTTACTGTCACTGCCTTCCTGTCTTCTCCCGTCTGGTGTTTGGAGGGTTAGCTGGAAGGGGTGGAATGAGTCCTGGCCACCTCATCATCTAAAGGTGTCCGCATTTTAAAAGCATGATGCAAAATGATTTCAAGTGAATTTGAAATTGCTGGGGTTTCAGGCAAGGTGGAATAAGGCAGTGAAAAGCTTTGGTGTGGGAGCCAGCCTCCAAGATGGGCCTCGACTGCCCTACCTCCGGGTGTTCCTGCTCTGCACAATCCCCTCCCATATGGAATCATTCAGGGCTGACCTGTGTCACCAGTAGGATACTTTGGAAGTGACAGTGTGTGACTTCCAAAGCTAGGACATTAGAGAGGGTCCTGCTTCCCTTGGACCACCCCCTCTGGAGAAAGCCAACTGTCATGTCATGGAGACATTCAAGCCATCCTGTGGGGATGCCAGCAAGCAAGTTGGTTGCTATATGACTGAGCCCCCATCCTGCTTTCAGATGACAGCAGCCCTGGCTAACATTCTGACCACAACCTCCTGAGAGACACTGAGCCAGAAAGACCCAGCCACACTGCTCCCACTTCCTGATGCATAGAAACTTCGAATGGTCAGTGTAAATGGTAATTAGTGATGCAGCATCAGATAACTGATATGACAGGTAAGGGTGCAAAACTTTCTGGGAGGGGAGGCCCAGGGATGGCCTCTCCTTGGGTCAGCTCCCCAGGCTCTGGCCATGGCTGTCTTTGTTTTGCCCCTTTTGAAGCTCTACTTTTCTCTGATCGTTCCGTATTTGTTCATGGTATTTTCTCTCTTTCATTCCTGGGTTGGAGAGGAGAGGAGCTTCATGCAAAGTTTAGGTCTATTGACGATAAGTTAGGGCATATTGAGGATGAGTTTGGGTATGTAGATTCTTAGTAAATGGGCTATGGTCTGTATTTCATGAAAATGTAATAACCCCGTGTATCTCTTTATGGAGTTCAGTAAAATATTCCCCAAAAGCCAATGGGCTTTGGCTGTCTGGGCATTAACTTTGAGCACTCGGCATTTGCAGAGACAGGATGCTATTTTCAAAGCCAGCAGCCCCCTTTTCCTCTAGCACCAGGGAAACATGCCCAAGCCTGTAATGCAGTGTGGAGCCCATGCCCTCTGCCCACCACACAGGGGATATGCCGACTCCAGTGCCTTTGCTTTTTGTCAGGGTTTTCAGATTTCTGACCTCAATTATTTCAGTAGGAGGTCATTTTTGTAAGAAAGGATGCAATGGGTGTTTGAAAAGAGAAAGTATTTCCCAGGCACTTCAAAGAAGTGTTGCAAGCGTGCCAATGCAAAACCTCACTTTTGTAAAGTGAAGCTGTGAGATTTAATTCCAGCTGATAGCTTGTTGGGATTGCCTTTGGTCAACTTTTAATTGAAATCCACGTGCAGAAAAATGCATAAAGGGTAACGGTGCGGCTTGATGAATTTTCACAAGATGAACACACCTGGGTAACAGTGCCCAGATCCAGAAATGGAAAATGACCAGCTCCTAGAAGCCACCCTCATGTCCCCTTCCAAGGGTAACTGCTGTCCTGAATAACACCACCAGTTCCTTCTGCTTGTTTGGAACTTTATAGGGATGAAATGATGGATCCCTTTGTGTCTGCTTTTCTTTGTGTCTTTCTTTTACTTGACATTAGGCTTGTGAGCTTCGTCATTATTATGGGATGGAGTGGTACCTCTTTCCTCATAGCCCTATATAGCCTAATACCTTTCTCTGTGTGTAAAGTGCCTCTTTTCTCTCATTGCTTTTAAGAGATCCTCTTTTTCATTTCTTTAACAATTCAATTATTAAAGGCATAGGCCTTGGTGTAGTTTTCTTCATTTTTGTGTGTGTGCTTTGGGTTTGTCAGCCTCTTCTATCTATTGGATTATGTAGTCTCATAGTTTAAATCTTTGTGTAAACAAGATTTCCTATATTGAATGTTCTGATCATTGTATCCACATTTATTTCAGAGAAACTTCTTGAGAGACTTTAAAGGGATTTTTAAGCCAGTTTCCCTCTCAAGCTCTCACCTCCTCCACTTGGATAAAAACAGTGAAGGGTTTGTCTTGTTGGGCTGCTAAGGAATCCTCAGCCTGTGGTGCTTTTAGCCTCTGTTATAGGTCCAGAGTCCACTCCCTTGAGCTCCATCGATTCTGTTTTGAATGCCTGTGGCTGGATATCAGGAGGACGCCTGTTTTTGTCAGCATTACTTTTTTCATGAGTGAAAAGGAACAAGAGAAACAAGATGAATTCAGAGATTAAAAAAAACAGACAGTAAGGAAAGGAAGGTATGCCTTTCAGACAGGCATTGCTACAGATTATTTTTTCTTTTGTAAAAAATATGTTTGTTAAAAAGATTTTTCATTTTGCTACATATTATAAAACTGGTGGGTGATGGTGCATATTTCAAAATCACTCACATTTGACATGGCCAGTGACTTCAGGCTGGCCTCCATAGCCTTTTGTTCTCTGTACATGTACAGATAAAACATCTTTCTTATCTTGATTTTTTTTTGAGACAGAGTCTTACCCTGTTTCCCAGGCTGGAGTGCAGTGGCACGATTTGGCTCACTGCAACCTCCGCCTCCTGAGTTCAAGCCATTCTCCTGCCTTAGCCTCCCGAGTAGCTGGGACTACAGGCGTGTGCCACCAAGCCTGGCTAATTTTTTGTATTTAGTAGAGATGGGGTTTCATTTTGTTAGCCAGGATGGTCTCAACCTCCTGATCTCGTGATCTGCCTGCCTTGGCCTCCCAAAGTGCTGGGATTACAGGCATGAGCCACCATGCCCAGCCTTTTTTTTTTTTTTTTTTTTGAGATGGAGTCTCACACTCTGTCACCTAGGCTGGAGTACAGTGATATTATCTCGGCTCACTGCAACCTCCACCTCTGCCCCATTCAAGTGATTCTCCTGCCTCAGCCTCCCAAGTAGCTAGAATTACAGGCGCGTACCACCACACCCAGCTAATTTTAGTATTTTTAGTAGAGATGGAGTTTCACCATGTTGACCAGGCTGGTCTTGAACTCCTGACCTCAGGTGATCCGCCTGCCTTGGCCTCGCAAAGTGCTGGGATTACAAGTGTGAACCACCACGCCTGGCCTCTTACCTTGTTTCTTGAGCATGCCTATGCGGTGATGTCCAAAGCATTCAATAGCAGACTACTTGATAGAGTTTTATATCTATTGATGGATATAGTAGTAATAATACTCCTTGTAGAATAGAAGTAGTATGTGTGGCTGGCTAAGTTTTTTGTGGCTTAGTGGACACTATTGCAAAATAGCAGCATTCAGTAAACACTTCCTTTTATGCAGTTCCAGATAGTAAATAGAGATGAATAACACAGACCTCTGCCCTCAAGGAGCTCACAGTCAAATATGGGAGGAAGCATGTTTGTAATTAATCATTTGAACAAAATGCAGTTTCTAAATAAGATTGATGTTAAAAATATTAATAATATCAATATTAAAAATTTTAGTGATTAAAACACAATGGCAAGGATGCAGGTCATGAAGCAAGTGGAGAATAAGAAGGGAGAATAGGAAGGGGACAAAAGGCTATACTAGGCTGGTGGGTCTCAACGTGCAGTTCCTGGATCAGCTGCAGCAGCCTCCTTTGGGAGCTTGTTAGAAATGCAGATTCCCTGGCCCCATGGAAGCCTTGCTGGATCTGAAACAGTGAGGATGGGGCTTGACCATCTGAGTTTCCCCAGACCTCCTGGTAATGCTGATGCACGTTCAAGCTGAAGAACCACTGGTTTAGACAGTGACAAGCCCCCAGGGTTCTGTCGGGAAGCTTGGGACATGTCATTTTAGTGCCCATGTTGTCCCCTAATTGCCAGAAGCCTCAGCACAGCTTGGACCCTTTTGTTGGGGTACTGATCATTGTCGGCAATCAATAAAGTATATTACGGAATTTTCCTGAATTCTTTTTGGTTTTGAGACAGAGTCTTGCTGTGTCACCCAGACTGGAGTGCAGTGACGTGATCTTGGTTCACTGCAACCTCTGCCTCCTGTGTTCAAACAATTCTCTTGCCTCAGCCTCCCAAGTAGCTGGAATTACAGGTGCCCACCAACATGCCTGGCTAATTTTTGTCATTTTAGCAGTGATGTGGTTTTTACCATGTTGGCCAGGCTGGTCTCAAACTCCTGACCTCAGGTGATCACCCACCTCAGCCTCTCATAGTGTTGGGGTTACAGGCGTGAGCTACGGCATCTGGCTCTGAATTCTTAAATGAAAGTTCTACTTTGCCCAGCTAGTACAGCTTACCACTTTATTCATTTTATGGATTGTGCTTTTGTTGTCATTTCTGGTAACTCTTTGCGTAGCCCTAGGTTTTGCCCTTTTGTGTAGGGGGTTAAAAATCACTCACTTGGGTTTATACAGGCAAAGGCGTCACTGGCTGAAGAAATATAAAATGCCATGTGATGCTGCCTTTGTTTGGGTGCTCACAGAAGTGGAACCTGCAAGCAGGTTTCTGGTGCGAGTTTATTTGGGAGTGGGGAAGTGAGGCCAGGAAAGGAAGGCGGCCATTAGGGCCAGGCTGTTAATGTCACACAATGGGCGACTGGAACTTCATTCCACACTTTGGAAACTCTTGGAAATGGTGTTTGCTGTGTCATGGGCCCCCAAGATCACCTCTGGGTCCGGTGGTTTCCTGGGAGGGCTCATAGAACTTGACTCGTCATATCCACGGCTGTGATTTAGTACAGTGAGCGGATACAGAGAAAAATCAATAAAGGGAAAAGGCTTATGGGGAGAAGTCTGGAGGAAAGCCTTACCAGTGGAGTCACACAGAACCTGCCTACTCCTGTCCATAGTGGGTTGAGACATGTGTGAAACGTCCACCAGGGAAGCCCCTTAGAGACTCAGCACCAGGGATTTTTGTTAGGGGCTGGTCATATAGGCATCCTCTGCCTAGCACACATCAAAATTCCAGACTCCCAGAGGGAAAGCAGGCATTCAACATAGATCGCAGTATTTGGACAAAGAATTGAGGCACAGTGGGCCACTCTTATCAGCTCTGGGAATGGTGGGAACCCTCCCAAAATACAAATTCCCAGATGCCAGCCAAGGGCCATTGTTGCAAACAGAACTCTCTAAGGAGTAGTCTCAGGTCTGCTATAGTACGTGTTTTCTGCACAGGTCCAAGGCACATGCCTTGAAATAATCTCATTCAAGGGACAAGGGAATGGGACATTTAAAGATGTCTGGTTTCCTCCAGACTTTGCCCCGCAAACCTTTTCCCTCGAGACTCAGTTTTTCAGAGTCATCAGTTAATTAATACTCCCAATAGTGCACTTCAAGGCGGCCATGTGAGCAGAGCCACCTTCTGTGTGTCTGGAAACAATGACAGTGACCTCAGACTCAGCGAGATGGTTGGAAATGATCTGAAGCTTGCTGGAAGGTTTTCAGAGATATGCATGGTGCACTGCCAGCATCAGATGCAGTAGTTATTCTAGAAATTGGGTGGGGATGACAGAGCTATGTGTACAGGGTAGTTCATGTGCATGGGTTCATGTGGCAATATTATAACTGTGAATGAAGAGACCAAGGTCAAAGCTTCCCTCTAACCTCCTTGGGGTGTGGCAGGGATGCTTGGTATAGGACATTGCTGGGCCAGAGGTATAGGGAGAGCTACAGATAGATGCCTCCTTCCTGTGTCTGCCCATTGGAGGAGGGCTGGGAAGGTGTGTGTGTGTGTGTGTGTGTGTGTGTGTGTGTGTGAGAGAGAGAGAGAGAGAGAGACAGAGAGAAAAGAGAGAGAGCATGCGTGTGTGTGTGTGAGAGAGAGAGAGAAAAGAGAGAGCATGCGTGTGTGTGAGAGAGAGCATGCATGTGTGTGTGTGTGTGTGTGTGTGTGTGTGTGTGTGAGAGTGAGAGAGAGAAAGAGAGAGAGAGAGTGCACGCAAGAGCATTGTGGGACAGAAAATCCTGGTATGTTTACTGTATTTGAAACTTCCACTTTTAATCTTTTAGTCCTGAGCAGCGTGAATAGGCAGATAAACAAATGTTTGCTATAGCCTCAAACACTCATGCCAGAATATTTTTTCCCTCCATCTACACAAGTAAATTAAGAGAACTGTGCTCTGTTGTATAATTTGAAGATGGCTATTAATTTGCGTTGGATTGCATTTCTTAAGCATGTTAGCTTATTTGAGGAGCAGGAGACCAGCTTGCCTGTCCACTCCCAGAGGAGGTGCTGGTGGGGAAGCTTTGAAACTGGAGCAAGAAGGAGTGAAATGACACAGTCTGATGATAACCACAGTAATGCCGGCCTTGCAGCCTGGCAACATTCTTCAAAGGCAACTAACTGCAAGAGTGCCCTCCTCCCCTCCTCTCTCAGACATCTCCAAGACCCTGCCAACTGCCAGATGAAACCAATCTTCCTAGAGCCTCGTCTGGTGGTCTCAGGCAATGCTTGGGAGTGCTTTAGAAATTTGGAGTCTCAGATGCAGTCTTGCGCCCCACCCTAGCTTTCCTGGATCAGAATCTGCTGTTTAATAAGACCCTAAGGGATGCATGGCTCATCCAGGTGGAAGTCAGATCTCCCCCAAGGTTGCACATTGGCAGCACCTGGGGAGCTTTAAAAAATGCTGATGCCTAGGTGCTGCCCCAGAGACCCCGGTTTACTGACTCTGGGCGGGGCCTGCTCCTTGGGCTTTCTGAACGCTCCTATGTGGTTTGGCTGTGCAGCCTGGGAACCATGGGGCTCCCTGGCAGTACCCTTCTGGAATTCTCCTTCCTCAGCCTCCCAGGCACGTGACTGCTTAATCTCCTCCCTCTGTGGCTCTTTCTCTGTCCTCTGTTCCTGGCTCCCTGATTTCTGCAGTCAGCCCAGTCTCTTTTCTTTCTTTGTTACCTCCTCACCATTCAAAGTACCTCTGTGGGGGCAGGGGCTTGTGAGAAATTCGAGCCTCAGCCCTGCCCCAGACCGGCTGAATCAGCATCTGCAGTTTAAACAGAAGCCCAGGGGATACCATGTAAGTTGTCATTTGAGAAGCGCTGGTCTAGGTGATGTAAGCTGGGCAAGAAACCCAGGGAATCTGTTGGAATGTAGGGAGCCTGGACTCAGGAACTGGAAGGCCCCTGTCTGGGTCTCTGGCTTGTTTGTTCTCCATCTCTCACAACCTGCCACTGTGGACATTTGGGGCCAGATCATTCTTCCCTGTGGGGGCTGTCCTCTGCACTTAGGACGTTGGGCAGCATCTCTGGCCTCTACCCACTTTATGCCATAGCAATCCCTCTCCCCAGTGGTGACAACCAAGAATGTCTCCAGGCATTGTCAAGTGTCCCCTGGGGCAGATGGTCTCCAGGGGACATTTTGGTGTCTGCCTCTGGCCTCATTCCCTCCTGCCATAGACCCTTGGTAGGGCTGGTGGCTCCAAGTTAGCCCCTCCTCTGGAAAGAGAGACTTCCTTTTTCCTCCTCGTCCATTTGTGTGGCCCCGCATGGGTCCCATGCTCACCCCCATAGCCATTCACTGTGCCTGGTGGTTGGAGCACTGTCATTGGCCAGATTGGGTTGTGTGACCACTCCCCCCCAGGCCAGGGGCCAGCTTTGTTAGCAATTGAAGGGGACTGAGAGAGTTCTGGGGAAGGCACAAATGGCTACTTTGGACCACTCTAGCACCCTTTACGGAGCCAAGCCCTCTGCTGAGCTTTCACTCAATAACAGGCTCATTTAGCAAATTTTATCTGTTGTGTGGCAATGAAGAGTGGGTCCTGTTCCAGGGCGGGCATTTTATAAACAGTCCTTGGGACCATCCTAGTAGGGTGGTCTTGTTAGTCCATTTTTACAGGCAAACAGACTACAGCCCAGGAGGGCTGGTGACACCCATGGCCATCTGTGGAGCCCAGTTGCCCCCTAATGCCCCCCCGCCCTTTGCTCCACTGTCAACCCTACCTTTCTGTCACTTCTTTGAGTTTTTTTCCCTTCCAGGCTGCCCTACACTGCCATATAGCTGAACAAATTGTAAAAGGAACACCCATGTCATCATGCCTCTGCTAAGGTCAGGAAAGACTGTTGCTGCTGTCATCTTTGTCCCCTCCCCAGTCCCCTCACCTCCCTGCCCCTCAAAATACTCTCCTGACTTGTATTGTGTTTACATCTCTACTTTTCTTTGTAGATTTACCAATGAATTCTGAATTCCTGAGGTTTGTTGTTTATATCTACCCGTTTTTCAACATGACATAAATGGAATCACACAGAGTGTATTCCGATGCATCCGGATTCTTTTGCTCTGTATTCTTTGTTCATTGCAAGCATACTTTGGGAAGAGCTTGAGTCAAAGGGTGGGTAGATGAGAAGGAACTGAAGGTGACAGAGGAACTGCCATGGGTCAGAGAGGGAATTACCGTCATTACTTGGGCAGAGCTGGAGCCATGGGCTATGCAATTAGGAGGTTGCGGTGACCTGGGTAGGAGCTCCAGCTAAGGGCCTGAAGGCCTCGGGGAGGATGGCAGGTGAGGCCTGGTAGGCTGGTGAGGGTTGTTCTGCCTTCTCTTTCCAATGAGGTAGGAGTTACAGGTTGGATGAAATGGAAAAAGGGGTGCGTTCCTCATATAGGCTTGTTGGACCAGCAGGAGCTGAACCAGCGGTTGTCTTGGGCTGCAGTGAAACCCCCTCTTAGACTAGGGCCCCCCGGCATCAAGTAGTTGGCAGCCAGCAGCCACTGCGTTCAGTATCTCTCATAATCTGTAAGGTTGGAAGAATAGAAACCCCATAAAGCCTGCTTGTGATGAGTCACTGGGGCTCCTGGGAAATCTGTAAGCAAGGAAGCTTTTGAGGTGTTTATTTTTAGATGCCATCTGACCATGGCCTGTCTCTGAATTTGATGTTCTTGGGCCCTCTCCTCTGGCTGTGTGTGCTAGAATTTCTCTTGTGTCCTATGCTTCTCATGGTGTAATGTGAACACTACAGGTAACTGTGATGATATTTAACACTTTGTTAGCGCTATGATATGATCATATTTTTATTCATGAGCCAAGGCACCTGGAATCTTGAAGCATTCGGATCACTAATTACTTGGAGAAAGTTTTTTGATTGTAGGATCTTACAGGAAACAGTCTCTCTCTCTCTCTCTCTCTCTCTCTCTCTCTCTCTCTCTCTCTCTCTCTCTCTCTGTGTGTGTGTGTGTGTGTGTGTGTATAATGGGAACTAATTTTTATTTTCCCAAAGCTTCAAGGTTGAAATGTTGCTAGTGACATCCTTCAGTTGCGTTGTTGCGTTTCTGGAAACTCATTCCTTCCCTTAAATAATCCTAAGGGGAATGACTGTGGCCACTTGTCTTTGTATTATGCCTTTCCCCATGGATCAAAATGATTTTGTTGGGGGATAAGGGCCACAAATGTGCTGGTAGCTCTGGTGTCTCAGATAGTGGCCTGGCAGGTAGCAGATGCCCAGTAAACACCCATGGTGTAAAACAGGGACCTGCAACACACAGCCTGTTCCTGTTTTTGTAAATAAAGTGTTATCGGCAGGCAGCACATCCCTTTGTTTACGTATTGTCTGTGGCTGCTCTGCTCTACAATGGCATGGTCCAGTAATCGCATCACAGGCTATACGTCCTGCAAAGCTGAAAAGATTTCCCATCTGGCCCTTTCTGGGAAAGATTTGCAACCCCCTGACTATCAGTTAAGTTACTATGAGGAAACAGGAAGGAGAAAGGGGCAGGAACAGCTTGTGGGAGAGGCCCATGGGAGCCGGAGGTGGTGTTAGTAGCAGTTTCTACCCTGCCCATGCTAGCAGGGGACACTGCCAGTACTCATCTCTGGGGTGGCCTTCCTTGCTTGTTGGAGACTTTTAATCTTTTAATCTGAGTTATGACTTTCTGTTCCATCTGTCCAAGTCTTCTGGGGATTAGCTAATAGAGCAAGTTGGCAAATAATCCGACATGGTCTGATTTGGAAAGGGAATACTGGCATAAACATCGGCAGGTTCTGTGGCACCTGGCCATTGCTGGGCAGAGGACGGAGGGAACAGATGGAAGGGCTTCAACCACACCGTTTTATGGGCGATGTAAATACTGATGGCAGCACGAAGTGTAATGGCTCCAAATGGGAAAGCACCCAAGTGTCACCCGCAGTAGAATGGATAACTACATTGGGGCTGATTCCTCAGTCAAATACTGTGGAACAGGAGTCGGCCAAGTTCATGATCCTATGGGCCAGCTCCAGCTCACTGCCTGCTTTTGTATGGCTTATGAGCTAAGAATGGTTTTTGCATTTTTATATGGTTGAGAAAAAGCCAAAACAATAATATTTTGCAACACATGAAGATTATATGGAATTCATATTTCAGTGTCTGTGAATAAAGTTTTATTGAAAGACAGCACCAGGCATTGATGTGTGTGTGGTCTCTGGCTGCTTTCCAATGACAACAGTGGAGTTGAGTAGTCCTGACAGAGACCACATGGCCCAGAAAGCTTCAAATATTTACTCTCTGGCCCTTAACAGAAAAGGTTTGGTGGTCCCTGTTACAGGACAAAGAGAATGAATAAATAGTTACAGTGAACAACATGGGTAGATCTTACAACGTAATGTAGAATGGAAGAAGATGGAAACAACATTTCATTTCTTTAAAGTTCAGAAGCAGGCAGCAGTAATCTATAGTGTGAGGTTGGGATAGTGGTTACCCTTAGTGGTAGGTCAGGGACTAGGGGAGCCATGGGCTGGCTAAGGGCTGGTCACATTTCGTTCCTTGATCCGAGTGCTGCATACATGGGTGAGTTCCCTTTGTGAAAATGTGGAGCTGTTCATTTGTGATTTTTGCATTTTATGAATAGATGTTTACTTCAATAAAAAGCGTACTCAAGAAAAGAGTTCTCATCTGACCCAGCAATCCGTCCCTGGGCATATACTCAAGAGAAATGAAAACATATGTCCATGCAAAGACTTGTACACAGATGTTCCTAACAGCCTTATTCATAATAGCCCAAAAGTAGAGACAACCCAAACGGCCTTCAGCTGATGAGCGGATAAATGAAATGTGATACAGCCATAGAATGGAATCTTATTCAGCAATAAATAAAAAGGGGTGAAGCACCGATATGCACTACAGCCTGGATGAACCTTGAAAGAATTATGCTAGGTGGAAGAAGCCAGAGGCAAAAGGCCACATACTGCATGATTCCACTTACATGGAATGTCCAGAATAGGCAAACCCATAGGATGAAAAGTATATTAGCGGCTGCCTAGGCTGGGAGAAGGATGCAACTGCTAATGGGTAGGGGGTTGCTTTTCGGGGGACGAAAATGTTCTGGAATTGGATAGTGGTGATAATTGGACAGCCTTGTGAATTTGCTAAAAAGCACTGAATTGTACACTTTACAAAAGTACATTTTATGGTATGTGAATTACCTCTTTAAAAATGTTGTAAGAGATCGCTGCTACAGACCTGTGTGTATCTGTACATGTCAGAAGGAAAAGGTCTTAAGGTGAGACCTTTCTTCTGCTGCTCCTCCAAGTGCAGATATCTTGAAAGTTACAGACAGGGAGAGGGCCTGACTTCCCCCAGGTAATCCAGACCCTTCCCCTAGATCCAAGCCAGCTGAGTAGCACAGAGCAGTTTCTAAAATGTAGCTAACATGGGCATGTTAATTTTGCTACTTTTGTTTACTAAAACTGGAGTTCTAGGAAAAACAGGGTAAACTGAAAGATCCTAGATAACTCGCTTCCTGGACTTTTCCTGTGATTATGCCTGACTTCACCCCCATTTTCCTGATGTCTGTTTTCCTTTGGTCTGATTGGAGAAAAACAGGAATCTATGTAGTAGCCACTGGAGCCCATTCCCTTAGCTGAGCATGGACTGTTGGCTCCTTGTTGGTTCCTCCAAGACTTCATTGTTTCCAAGCCAAAGAAATGGAGCAGTAAAACAAACAACAACAACCGAATCAAACCAACCAACCAAACAAAACACATTCAAAAAGACTTCACTGCTTACCTGTAGGTTGCTTTCTATCTATAGTTCTTGATCTCTTCTCAATCAAACTTCTTGGTCCCCACTTCTAGGTGTTAAGGGCCATAATGGTCACAAATATTGTGATAACTTGAGAGGATCCCATTTGAGGATGTGAGATGACCACCCAGAGCATCTCAAAGTTTTCATTTCACTGACACCGAAGAGTGTATTTCTTAGGATTTTTCTGTGAAGATAGTGCTGAACTTGCTGTAAAGTCCCAGGCCTAAACATTATCTGTAGCAGAGACAAATTGTTTTAATTAGTGACAAAAGGTTTGCCTGTCCCTGCAAGGGTGAAAGGGGCTGGTGCTGTTTCATTCCCTGTGCCATGTACTGGGGTGAAGGGGCACGAGAGGGAGCATCCCACGGTCCTGGCTTTCGAGAGCGGGGGCTGTGAGGGTCAGCTGTGGTCACACAGCCAGACTGGAGAGTCATACATGTCTCTTGGTTAGTGGTCTTACCACTTTGAACAGAGGTATTTTATTTCAGGTTTGAAAGAAAGCAGTCTCTAAACAGTCTCCTCAAAGTAAATGCTTTGAGGCGTTTTTAGGAAAAGATATTTTGACTGTCACATATAGATTCATGTTTTAATGGCCTCACTGATTCTTGGTAAGTGGAAGCCCACAGAAGGTCTCACAGAAGCTCAGTTGGACCAGCACAATCTCCCTGAGCAGAACAAGTCCATCGGGTCCCCTCTGTCAGCTACAGACAGCAGAGGAGTGAGCAGATCAACTTCAGCAATGAGGCGACATGCAGGGGGGTAAGAAAGGGGTGTTTTCGTGAAACATGATTTTTGTTTTAACAAAGATCGATGAAGCGCTAACCATATGCCAGGCACAAATTGCTTTTCAAATGTCAGCCCATTCCATCTTCTTCACAGTACCCTGAGGCAGGCACTGCTTCAACACCTACTTCATAGATGGGGGAGACTGAGGCACAGTAAGAAAGGTCCAGCAACTTGCTTAAGATCACACGGCTAGTAAGTGACAGAGCTGAGATCTGAACCCACACAGTGCTGTTCTGGAGTCTGTGTTTTAACTAGTATGTGCGTGATGCTGCCTCTCTTATGATAAACGTCAGAATATAGAAGGGCAAAGTACAATATTCAAGATCCAAATATGTCTTAGGGCCAATTTGTTTTAAGATACATCTACAGAGAAAACATACCAACAGGTTGTGGAAGTTATCTAGGGCATGAGGATGGATAATCCTCATTTTTTTCTCAATGCTTTTCTCTATTTGTCAAGGTTTTGTAAGTTGGGTGGGTGGTTGTATGTTTTTTAAAAAAGTAGCCACAATAATACTTCTGATTTCTGGATGCTCTTCTAGAACTTTGCCATTTCCCCATCAAGAGGTGGAGTCTACTTCCTCTCCCCTTGAACCTGGGTGGAACTTTGTGACTGCCTTAACAAAGAGCAAGTGGCAAAAGAGACTGACTTCTGAGGCTGGGCCATGCAAGGTGGTACAGCTTCTGCCTTCTCTCTTTCTCTTAACGCACTTGCTTTGGGGCCCAGAGCCTCTGGGTAAGAAATACTGCCACCCAAAGTCACATGCTGAAGAGACCACATGGGGATCTTGGCTCATTGCAACCTGCACCTCCCTGGTTCAAGGGATTCTCCTGTTTCAGCCTCCTGAGTAGCTGAGACTACAGGTGCCAGCCACCACACGCAGCTAATTTTTGTATTTTTAGTGGAGACAGGATTTCACCATGTTGGCCAGACTGGTCTTGGACTCCTGACCTCAAGTGATTCACCCACCTTGGCCTCCCAAAAGTTCTGGGATTATAGGCGTGAGCCACTGTGCCTGGCCTCTACATGATCTTTTAACCCCAGCCTCACAATAGACACCACCACCTCCTTCTGGGTTCCCAGCGAAGACCTTTGAGGCTCTGCGGATCAGAGCCTGTTTATTTTCCTCGGGACCACTACAAGTTCCATCGATGTTTAAAGATAGGATTGTTCTCTACAGTGACTTTTTGTTTCAAGCGTTATTGCCTGAATTAGTTGTTTGACAAGAGGCGTGGTTAAATTTTAGGTAGTACGAACTCCCTTTTAATAGACCGTTCAGGTCCCTGCAGTTCTATCTGCTGACTGGGTTTTTCTGACAGGGGCTCCCTTGGAGGGTCAACAGTCTGTCGTCTCTTTTCCCATCAGAGATATTCTTTACCACATATATTAAGCGGTTATTTTCATCTTGTTTGTGTAGAAATGAGAATGAAATCTTTGCTTTCTTATTTGACTCTCTTCCTAATGTCATTGGTTGCTACTGACTTATGCAATATGATTCTTCCCTGGGCACTCATCAGCGGGTATTGTTTTCAACTTGGCGTGGCTCAAACCTCAAACTTTCAAAGTTTTAAAGCAGCCGTGTTGCACTTATGATCAATAAATCAAGCACTGTGACTGCTTTATTGCTTGTAAGGAGATTACCCTACTTTGCCCATAGTGACTCTTCAGTTGGATTAAAATGCGGTTTCATCAGGTCGTGCTTGAGTCCTCCAGATACATAAATACGTGAGAGAAGCCCGCACTCAAATGTTTTTATAACCACCCTTCAACTTTTAAAGCATCTATTCCAGCACTTTTGTGGTCCTTATCCTATAATTCAAATTTCCATGCTCTTTGCCCAAGTAATTTTTATTTAGTGCATAATCCAACCTCTTGTTTCTGTAAGAGTGTATTCTTTTTTCTGCTAACTAGTGGTGAGCCGTGGTCCCAATGCAAAGCATTTTCTATAGCTAAAATGAGCTCCTGTGCAATCCGCAGATCAGGCTTTGATGGTGGGAGAATATGAGACATGGTGGTTCACTTGTGGTTGTTTTCTAGGTGAGGGGAGCTGGAATAATGGGAGTGGAATTATTATCTTGGACAGGAAAGGAAGACACATTCAACCATGCCACTGCCGTGGCAGCAGGAGCCCTTTTGACTGCATTTTAAGACATTAAAAATGAGCATCTGTCCCAGACCTCCTTGCCCAGGGCAGTGTGCCACCAGCCTCTCATGGCTTTTGGCTCATGGCAGGTTACCCCACCTCCCTTGTCCATCTCCAGGGTGGCCCCACTCACGCAGAGGGCTTCTGCCCTCTGTAGATTGCCTGGGCTCCCACCAGCTCATTAAAGTCTTGCCGGTATTTTCATTGTGCCGTTGGGGTACATTCTGAATATCCACGTTGACAAGCACACAGGCTGCCTGCCTGAGTGGTCTACTTTGTCTCCCAGGGGAACCAATTATTGGTTTGATTGCCATTATTTTCATTTAAACCCTATTTGCCCCTCTAGCCCTGTCATTTGGTCACCTTGCTTTTGCAGAATGTGAGGTTTTCAGGAATGTATATAATTGATCCTCATTGGCAGATTCTACATTTGCAAATTTCCCAACTGGCTAAAATGTATGTGTAGCCCCCGGATCAATACTTGTGGAGCTTTTGAGGTTGTTCATAGATAAGGGTGTGTGTAGAGCGACAGGAAGTGCCAGGAGTGCCCATTCCTCACTGAGGTCTGAGAGGGCTATGCTCTGTCTTCCTGCTTCCACTCTCTTCCTGTCAACAAGGGTGCTTTTCGTGTTCTATTTAGTGCCATGTTTTTCAGTTTTGTGCTTTTTTTTTGTTGTTGGTAATTTTGCTGTTTAAAATGGCCCTGTAGTGCAGTGCTGGGAAGCTGTCTAGTGTTCCTGAGCATAAGAGGGCTGTAACATGTTTTATGGAGAAGCCTCATTCAGGCATGAGTGATAGTGCTACTGGCTGTGAGGTCAATGTTAGTGACTCTACAATATCTATTAAATAGAGTATCTTTAAACAGGGCACATTTTAATTGTTTGATGAAAACGTGACCAAAGGTTTGCAGGAACCTTACTCTGTATTCTCTTGGGAATGGTAGTTCAGTATTCAGTAATTTAGTATTTGAGGTGACTTTATAGAGCATAACTTCTATGAATAATGAGAGTTGAGTGTGCATATATTTCATTACAGCAGAGATGCCTATGCTGAAATAATTCTTCTTATATAAGAAAATAGGACACGTGGATTATTCTTCTGCCATATCCGTGGCATGTCCCACTCACATATTTAACCACCAGTTTTCTTGCCCAGGTGTAATTAGCATGGTCAATGCGGGAGCAATGAGTGGCTCTGGAAACCTGATGGATTTCCTCGATGAACCATTCCCTGACGTGGGGACGTATGAGGACTTCCACACCATCGACTGGCTAAGGGAAAAGTCACGGGACACTGACAGACACAGGAAGGTAGGTGACATTACAAAAGGACACACTACAAATGGCTAAGCAATGCTTTCATTCAAAAGTTACTGAGCTGGGGCTTAGGTCCACGTACGTGTCATGTGCTGGGTTAGGGTCTAAAGAAGAAAAGAGCCAGTGGGAGAAGCAGATACATGAGATCATTGTACTAGCAGGCACTTTGGGCAGGACGCTGTGTCATATGGAGGGAATGTGGTATAGAGGAGAGGGAGGGAACTTTGCAGGTGCCATTTCAGGACCCTGTTTTCTCATCCATGAGGATGGAGGTGATTATGCCTGAAGAGGAAATGAGATTATGTGTATATGAAAGCACATATAACAGTGCCTGGCTTCTAGTTGGCAGTCAGTATATATTTAAATGGATCGCAATGGTTGTCTGTTAAGTGCTGTGTGATCTCTTAGGTTCGGTTAGGGAAGGGTTTTTCAGAAAGGGTAACATTTCAGTTAGGTCTTGAAGGATGACTAAGATTTTGCTAGGCAGAGGAAGGGAAATGATTCTAAACATCAGGAATGATCCCCCCTGCCCCTTTTTAAAACTTTTATTTTTTTTGCATCTCCGAAAATCTTGGCTCTTCAGGGTGAATGGCCCCCTTTTTAAAGTCACAGAGGCACGAAAGAATGTGAAGTATTTGGGCAATTCAGGAAGCTCCCAGGGTCTGGTGGAGGATTCCTGCAAGGGGAGGGATAGGGATGAGTGTGGAAATGGAGGCAGCAGGACCACATGCGGAACGGCCATGCTGGTGGTAGAGAGGAGTTTGTATTTTGTGCTGAAAGCCACAGAAGACAATAAAGATGCACTGCAAAGGGAGAAGCAGGAAGCTTGGAAATGAGTCCAGGAGACCGAAGTCAGTGACGTGCAGGTGAAGAGAGGGGATCAGGGTCAAGAGGCGTTCTGAGGCACCACGGACAGGATTCAGGGGAGGTGCTGGGGCCAGGAGGGGAGTGAGGGTCTTGGAAGTGCGGTCATGGAACACTAGGTTGTGGCCTGACAGGGATGATGCCTTTGATGCCTAGAGGAAGCAAAGGGAGACTGAAGCTTTAGAAGCGGCCATTGTGGCCTGGGTGTGCAGAAAGAGAAGGGAGGAGGAGGTCAAGACCCTAGGCAGTGCCCAGAGTTACCAGGTCCAGGGAGGCAGGTGGGGAGCCTGCAACAAGAGGGGACCCCACTAAGAGCGGTTCCCTCTTAGTGGGGTGAATGGAGAGGGTGTCATGCAGGGGGCTGCTCACAAGGTTATCCTCCATGGGGAGGTCAGGCGGGAGGCCAACCAGCAGCCTGGGGGCTGGCAGTGAGGGGAGAGCTGCTTCAGAAGAGGGTGAGCAGTGACATGGACAGTGTGACCATGTCACCTTGCTTCACGAGGGCTGGCATGAAAACAGGAGGGCAATGTGAAGGGAGTCAGGTTAAGTCATGAAGATGTTGCAGCCTCTTAGCTCTAGCACGCAAGAACATGGGATCGAGGCAGCTATCCCTCTAGAGCATGGCTCAGCCGACTGCAGCCCGCGGGCCAAAGCCAGCTGTCACCTCTTTTTTTAAATAAACTTTTGTTGGAACTCAGCCATGCCCATCCATTTCCATATTTTTTATGGCTCCTTTTGTGCTACAGTGGCAGGGTCGAGAAGTTGCAACAGAGACCATTTGGCCTGCAAAGCCCAAAATATTTACTCTCTGGTCCTTTCCAGAAAACATTTGCCCACCACTGCTGTAAAAGGCCATGAGGGAAATACGATCTCAGAGGTGCATACAATTCTGTTAGCACAAGGAGGTGTATATAGGTGTGTCCATCTGATACGGTAAACGTGATCTATGCCATCTAATTCTAACTTTCTGCTGTTAAATTTAACCTTGAAAACAAAAGGAGGAGATGAAGCCTTTGTTGAAGAGGCTTTTTAATGAAACCTAGCAGTGTAACTCAAGATAGAACTCATGTTCAGAATGGAGACACTGAAACAACGTCCGCCTTCAGCACAGCTTTTAAATCATCGAAGATCAAATCACATTTAGTACATGTTTTTTAATGAAGTGAATGCTTTGTGTGTGCTCAAATTCATTGGAGACTGTTGTGGCATCTTAAAGCTCTATAAAGTAGAAAGCTTATCTTACCATTGTGGCACATAGCTGAAAGAATCACATCAGTGGGAATTTAGCTACTTGATAAAATTCATTTTATTTTCTTAATTACCCTGTTTCCCGAGGAAACACTTTCAAGGAAAAAAGCATGAATTAGGAAATACATTCAGATCAGCTGCTGTATCTGCTTTGTTCTAGATCACCAGCAAGAGCAAGGAGTCCATATGGGAGTTCATCAAGAGCCTTCTGGATGCCTGGTCGGGATGGGTGGTGATGCTGCTCATCGGCCTGCTGGCAGGTACGTGGATGGGCATGCAGTGCTCCCGCGGGAAGCTACTGAGGCCAAAACCCCAAAATGTGAACCCTCTGGGAGGTTTGGAATATGGAGCATGTCTTTTACTCCCGTGGGAGGGATTTATTACTGGAAATATCTAAGGGCAAAATGCATGACTATATATTTAACCTAAAATCTATTATCGATGAGGCATTCCCAAGGCACAAGCCCAGGCACAGGCCTCTGTGGAGCTGTGATGACAGAGCTGGTGGCCTGTCCGCACAGTGCAGAATTTTCTTACTCTACTGGATTTGACTGAAAACACACGGTTTTTTTTAAAGGTCTTGTTCTGTTTCCCAGGCTGCAGGGTAGTGGCATGATGACAGTTCACTGCAGCGTCTACCTCCCAGGACCAAGCAGTCCTCCCACCTCAGCCTCCTAAGTAGCCAGGACCACAGGCATGTGTGCCACCATGCTCAGCTAATTTTTTTTATTTTTTGTAGAGATGGGTTCTCATTATGTTGCTCAGGCTGGTCTCGAACTCCTGGGCTCAAGCATCCTCTTGCCTCAGCGTCCCAAAGTGTTGGGATTGCAGGCGTGAGCCACTGAGCCCAGCCAAGCACATATTTTATATTCTGTTGTAGTTGGCTATGTAGATGGCAACAAAATCAGGGACTGTTTTGATCTTCAATAACGAAACATCTTATGAGATTTCCTTTTACTACTACTGGTAGGCTCTGGGATGAACTTGAAACATTCTGCAATGCTCAGCACCATGCTGGACACCCACGGGAGCTGAGGCAGGCCCCTGACCCTCGGGGACTCCGCATCTTTCCTTTTTAGAATCCCAACACCATGTTTGTGAGCAGTAGATGTTTCCAGAGTAAATGGATGCTATCTGGAGGGGAAACACATCTTTTTAATAGCAAATGCACCAGCCCTTCATGGAAATAGTTTCCTAAAACTTACATCCTTTTAGGAGATTATGAAGGTTAATGTCTAAGAATAAAAAATTTGGCATGATGAAGAGGTTCTTTTAATAATAATCCCCTACATATAACAACATAATAGTTATGGTTAGAGAACGGATCAGGAAATTGACCATAGTAGTAAGTGCTTAAGAAGGACGAACACTAATGGGGCACAGAGAGTTTTGTGAGTACAGGGGATTTCAGTTTCCAGGTGATCTTTGATTTATTCCATAGATCATCGGAGGAGGGGCTTGGTTGCCAGGGAAGAGCTCTACCTTCCTCACTTGCCTCAGCATCCCATAAAGAGCTCAGAGGAATGCTTGGAGGGGGGATCCTTTCCTACTAGTCACAGATGCTGTCTGTCCACTTCTCCATGTCTGTCCTTCCTTTCCCAGTGGCATTTCCCATCATGTACTGGTGGAAGCCAGGGCAGGGAATTAGACTTCATTGTCACAAGGTATTGGATGGCCAGTTTTGCTTGGCTGCTTGGATGAAGATCTTTGAAGGTGGGCCAGGTGGAAGTTTGCTATGAATTTGTATGTCCTTATTTAGAGTATTTGATAAGACCTTATAGTGTGTCATTATTCTTGGCTCATAGGGAGGAGAAATAAATAGGGTAAATGAAGAAACTCAGAATAGGAATAGACGTTCTGATAACGGCACAGCTTAAACTTATTGACTGATCTAGAAGCCCAATTGGGCTAACTTTAACAAATCTGATTTTGACCAGCTGGCTTTATTATCCACTTGATTTCCATTAGGATGGGGCATTAAAAAAATTATGCTGCTGCCTGGGCTTCACTTATACAGTGTCTCTGGAGAGGACCTCTGACTTGAATGCAACCTGCCCCTCCCCTCTGTGATTGCAACGTGCAGCCGGGGGTGAGCACTGCTGGCAAAAGGAGAGCCCATGGGCACATCAGCAGGGGAACACATGGGAGGGTGAGAATGGGTGATGCTGAAATGAAAGGGCTACAGTGTTCTTTTGATTTGGATGCACTTTGAAGGGACAGTCACAGCCATGTCCCACTCACTTCCCCCTTCCTCACTGGAATAGTTGAGACGGCCCCGGGTGTCATCGCCTGGCTGGCTGTCCCCTCAGTGGCTGTTGTCTTTGGACTCCCCTTATGGGTATGCTCACAGCATCTCTGCAGGTGCTTATCAGGAGTCACCACTGGGTGGCACTGTTGGACCACGAAAGAAAGCTGAGGCCCGCTGCAGCGCAGTCAGAACCAGCTTCAGCAAGGAAGATTGGGTGTGCAGTAGCGGGGATTGTGAATCAATGAGTAATGATGAAACTTAGGGTGATCATCGCGTTTGCTCCTGAATATCTGCAGGACCCTCCCATCTTCACGTTCTTCTTCAAATACCACATGATGTCACTTATATGTGGAGTCTAAAAAAACCATTGTCATAGAAACAGAGTAGAAAGGTGGCTGCTAGAGGCTGGGAGGTGTAGGGGCAGGATGGGGAAACGGATATTGATCAGAGGGTGTAAGTTTCAGTTAGACTGGAGGAATAAGCTTTAGTGAGCTGTCGAATTGCATGGTGACCACAGTTAATAATCATGTATTGCGTATTTCAAAATTGCTAAAAGAGTAGACTTTAACATTCTCACCACAAAAATAAATTGGTGAGATGATTTATTTGATTGGTGCGAAGGTAATTGTGGTTTTTGCCATTAAAAGCAACGGTATGATTGAATCTTTAATTGGATTGATCAAATCTTTCTGTAATGTATACATCGATAAAAACATGAAATTGATATACACAATTATTATGTGTCAGTTTTAAAAAGTTAAAAATATCAAGATAATGAGCCCGGTGCCTTTGTTTTTCCTTTGGATAGTTCTAAATTTGACCCTGTGGAAAGACCTCATGAAATACTAAATATTATGGTTCTTGCTTGCTGTTGCTAGGGGGCAGTGTTTACTTAGCTAACTCTGCAAACTAGCATTAAGCTGAACCAAACTTGCATCAAGGATTTCATGATCTGGAGAAAATACTTTGAGCATGTATGATTTATTTTCATTGGGTTTCAGTTTCCAACTTTAAATCGGGAAATAGTTTTCACCATTCCACAAGGTATATGTGCTTCAAAATATGTTGTACAGGATAAAAACACACAGTGTTATGTATCAATTTAAAAATGAAAGAATAAACAAATCAGGAAATAATGATATCTCTCACTTAATGAGACTAATTATATATATTTTTATATTTGAAACCAAGTATTTCATTATTGAATTGCATGCTTAAAAATTTCAAACCTGTCTGATATTTAAAATTTTAAAAGTGATAAAATTACATCCCTCCCTCTCTGAGCCTCAACCCCCTTGCCTGCTATATGGGTATATATAGTATGTATGTAAAGCTTTATTGAAATATAATGCAGATACCATACAATTCACTCATTTAAAGTATATAATTCAGTGGTTTTTAGTGTATCACAGAGTTGTGCAACCATCACCATGGTCGATTTTAGAAGGATTTTATAATCACGAAAAGAACCATTATACCCTTTCGCTATCAAGTCCCTGCTCCCCAACCATCCCTCTTCCAGCTCTAGGCCACTGTTAACCTGCTTTCTGTCTCTATGGATTTGCCTATTCTTGGCATTTCATATAAATGGAATCATACAATATGTGATCTTTGTGATTAACTTCTTTCACTCAGCATAATATGTTCTAAGTTTGTCCATGTTGTAGCACGTGTCAGTACTTCATTCCTTTTCGTTGCCAAGTGCTATTCCAGCATATAGATAGATCACATGTTGTTTATCCACTCATCCATTGATGGGTATTTGGGTTGTTCTGGTTTTTGGTTATTTCGAATAATGCTGCTTTGAACATTTTTATACACGTGTTTGTGTGCATGTATGTTTTCACTTCTCTTGGGTATATGCCTAGGAATAAAACTGCTTGGTCAAGTGGTAACTCTGTGTTTAACTTTTTGAGGAACCATCAGACCATTTTCTGAGGCATTGTACCTTTGTAGTGCACTGTATTTTCTCTCTAGTACTCATCACATTTTTGGGTTTTTGTTTTTTTTTTTTGAGACTGGGTCTAGTTCTTGTGCGATCATGGCTTGCTATAGCCCAGGCTTGAGCAATCCACCCACCTCAGTCTCCTGAGTAGCTGGGACTATAGGCATGTGCCACCATGTGTGGCTAATTTTTGTATTTTTTGTTAATGTAGAGTCAGGATCTTGTCATGCTGTGCAGGCTGGTCTTGAACTCCTGGCCTCAAATGATCTGTCCACCTCGGTCTTCCAAATTGCTGGGATTACAGGCATAAGCCACTGTGCCTGGCCCTTATACCTTTTAGTGGAAACTTTAATATACTTATTTTGTCCAGTGTCCTGTCCAAGGTGCAGCTCCACAAAGGCAGGGACTTGGGTCTACTCTTTTCACTGCTGTATTCCCAAGATAATGTACTAGTAACTGGCATGTAGTAGGCACATGTTCAATAACTATCCCTTGAATGAATGAATGGACCTGAGTTTTCTGATTTTTCATTTATTTATTTATTGCAATCTTTTATTCAACATGGACATATAGTGCCAGGTATGTAATTGACATAGGTCTAACAATGGACAACACAGATAGGGTCCTTGCCCACTTGGGGTGGGCACAGGGTCTGGATGCCAGGCCTGACCCTCACTGTGGCAGGATAATCAGATAATGAAATCTTTCTTACCTACCACTTATAGATTAGTGGAAGTACACACACACACACACACACATACACACACACACACACACACACACAGAAAGCAAGCTAATTGTGATATCAGGACGTGAGAGCTGTGGTGATGGGAAGGACAGTCAGCCACAGGAATGCCAGGGAAGTACACCTAACCCAGGCTTAGGAAATCAGGAAAGACTTCCCAAAGGAGGTGATATGAATGTTGGAATCTGGATGATAAGTAGGAGTCTGACAGGAGGGGAGGGCAGTGCTTGCTGAGATGGTGCAGAGAGGAGAGCGTGACACATTCCAGGAATATGGAGTGGGCAGGGTGTGGGGAGTTAGTGAGGGAAAGGGATGAAGCTGGAGAGATCTGAGGGGCCAGCTGTCAGGGTGGGTGACCTGTTGAGGATTTGGGTGTTCTCCCAAGAACAATGGGTGACCATAGCAGGGCTTTCCATAGGGGAGTGGCACAGGTCAGTTTGGCATTTGGAAAGCCTGTTTGACCACAGTGTGGAGAAGCCATGGATGGGGCAGGACTGGGGCCGGAGACTAGAGAGGAGGCTCCTGCAGCAGTCCAGCGAGTAATGACTTCAGCATGGTGATCTGAAAGATAGCCTGAGTGGGGATGGGGGCAAGTGGAGTGATTTGAGAGAGATTTCAGAGGTGGAGCTGCTGGGATATGGGGATTGCCTGGAAAGGGGTTGCTTCCCTAGATTTCTAGTTTGCACAGTAGCGTGCCAATGATGGGCTCCTCTCTCAGCTGGGACAAAGCTGAGGGTGGGAGGAGGATGCTTTAGTTCAGTGTCAGATGGCAGTGGGCTGAAGTGGAGATACCTAGTAGACCCAAGAAGGCAAATAGACTTGTGTTCTTTGGCAGTGCCTGTTCATTAGCTTTGACTGCCTGGGGCTCTGCTGCAAAGATTTGGGAGGGTAATTCCGCAAGTGTGTGTCATGATTGATTAGTAGTGCCTGACATGGGTATGCCAAAAGAGTTGTGAAGGGGAATCCAATAGAGTGTGCCATTATTGATTGGTGATGTCTGCCATGGGCATTGGAAGCTGATGGCTGGGCTGTCGTGATTGGCTTTGTAATATAGGCAGGGGGCTCTATGTGCTTGGCAAAGCATAGCTTGAGATGTACACTTACACCTAATAGCAAATAGAAGGATGTGAATAAAGTTGCCATGGCCGAGAGCATAGTATAAAAAGAGAAAAGGATTTAGGGTCAAGCTTTGAGGAAATGGCCTTTTTGAAGTTGGGTGGAGGAGTCAGAAAGATTAGAGGAGGCAGAGAAAACCAGAGAGCAAGGAGGAAAGCAGGAGAGAATGATGTAGAAGCCAAGGGAAGAGATGTTTCTAGAAGGGTGAAGTGGTCAGCAGAGTCAGATGATACTGAGAGCTCTGGAACTGGGATCAGCAAACTTTTTCTGCAAGAGGCCAGTCAATATTTTCAGATTTGTGGCCCATGTGGTTTCTCTCTCAGCTTTTCAGTTCTGCCACTGTAGCATGAAGGCAGCCACAGAGTGCATGTAGTTGAATGGTGTGGCTGTGCTCCAATAAAACTTTATTTACAAAAACACGCTGTGGGCCAGATTTGGCCTGTGGGCTGTAGTTTGCGGATCCTGTTCTAGAGGAATGAGCTAAGGCTGTAATGAATTAAGGCCATTGCCTTAGCTGCATGGGAGTCTACTGGTAGGTTGAGGGAATGGACCAGGCCAAGGGAAGGAAAGAGATTAGATGGTGACTGGAGGGGAAAGTGGAACCAGGAAGGTTTTGTTTTTTTTTTTTTAACGTTTAAATGCTGATGGCAAGGAAAGGAAGAAGTTGAAGCTACAGGAGAAAGAAAGGGGAATGGGAAGAATGAGGCTCCAAGGAGGAAGGATATGTAGAGCTGAGGTCAGCAGCGTCTGATGCAACACCAGGAGAAGAGAAGGGAAGGGTGAGCGCTGATGCCAGGTGTTGATGCCTTCAGTGGGGATATGGATGCGGAAGCGATCCTGTAATAACAATGCAGTGAAAAGGCTGCAAAATGAAGATGCTTGAAAGCATTCTCTACCTCTGTGAGAGACTAGAATGCATTATTCTGGAAAGAGACCCAAGGCCGCCTTTTATGATCCATTTAACTGCACATTCCATTTTCTTCCATTTCTATTGGCTTTTAAACTTAATTATTTAGTTTTATAGACCCGTAATTCTTTATAATTAAAAAAAATGCAGAGAGTTCTAATAAACAGGATTTCCCAAGTTTGGTTCTCATTTGGTGGCAAAAACTTACTCATTTATGATGTGAGGCTGTTGTAGTTATGAGTCCATTTTGTCTGAATTATCATGTTTCCCTGAGAATATTAATATGTGCAATTCTATGATCCTGCCCCAGAAGCTGCTGAGAGTTCTATCTTTTTGTGGTATACATACCTTATGTCATAAAGTTGGAAAAGGAAGAATTGCAGAAGTTGCCTGTCTGTCCTACCCAGTGGAAGCCACTGAGCTTTGTATCTCTCATTGGGCTCGTGCTGCCTTCCCACACCATAAATGTTCAAGTGCTGCAAGGTTAATGAAAGAGGCTTCCTATGTAAGTGACAGCCCCATTGCAAGTTTATTGCCTGCTCTGGAATCTGGGCCATCATTGCTGATGTGCCCCTGCCTGGCCGCCATGTTGCACCTGGTCTCATTCTTGTTGCATCATGGGGCGATTCCTCTTAATGGCTCATGTTACTTCTTCCAGGCACCTTGGCTGGAGTCATCGATCTCGCTGTGGACTGGATGACGGACCTGAAGGAGGGGGTCTGCCTGTCTGCCTTCTGGTACAGCCATGAGCAGTGCTGTTGGACTTCTAATGAGACCACTTTTGAGGACAGAGACAAGTGTCCCCTGTGGCAGAAATGGTCGGAGCTGCTGGTGAATCAGTCAGAGGTGGATGTTTGGGCAGGGTCTTGGCTGGGGACCACTGCCATTTCACACGTGCTTTGGAATGCTGCTGGGAGATTTGTGGATGTCTGTGATTTCACCTTCAAGTGCCTGCTCTGAAGGTTGTGGCTTAACACTAGGATGACTGGCTTTTTCTAGCTCTAATGCTGTCACTCAAACTTTACCTGCAAACCCTTCCCCACTGTTTCATATGCACAGTGTGTGTGTGTGTGTATGTGTGTGTGTGTGTGTGTGTATGTGTGTAAAGCCTCATATTTGGCTTTATTCTGTCATATTTGGCTTTATTTTTTCTTACCGAAGGTGGCTTGTTCATCATGCTGAAGAAATGGGTTGAGTTTTCTATCTTCTAATTGAGGAGAACGTATCTTTTTAAGTTATCCTGTACAAAAAGTAACAGCTTTAGTGAGATAAATTCACAGTTCATATTGTTCACCCATTCAAAGTGTACAATTTAAAGATTGTAGTATGTTCAGTTTTGTAACCATTACCGCAATCTAATTTGAGACCATTTTCATCATCCTTTCCAAAACTCCGTCTCCATTAGCAGTCACTCCCATGTACCCCAACCTGCCAGTTCTGAGCAACCACTAATCTACCTTTTGTCTCTCTATATTGGCCTCTTCTGGACATTTCATGTAAATGAAATCATACAATGTGGATTTCGTGTCTCACTTCTTCCACTTAGCATCATGTTTCTAGGTTTCTTCCTATTGTAGCATGAACCAGTACTTCATTCTTTTTGATGGCCAAATAATATTCTGTTGTATGAATGGACCACATTCTATTTATCCATTCATTGGTTGCTTTTGCTTTTTGGCTATGATGTCATGTTGCTATGAACATTTGTGTACAAGTTTTTGTGAAGACATATGTTTCATTTCTCTTGAGAATATACCTGGGAGTGGAGTTGCTGGGTCAGATGGTTACTCTATATTTAACCTTTTAAGGAGTGGCCAGACTGTTTTCCAAAGTGTCTGTATCATTTTACATTTCTACCAGCAGTGTATGAGACTTCCAATTTGTCCACCTTCCTGCCAACACTTGTTATTGCCTGTTTTTCATTATAGTCATCCTAGTGAGTATGAAGTGGCATCTCATTGTGCTTTCAGTCATCTTCCATTGCATTTTATAACCACCTTACAGAGGATGTTCTGGGCCTTCTAGAAAGAGAATGCCCTAGGCACAGGAGATAATAGTGGTGAACCACAGACCCATAGCATTAGAGCTTCAGAGCTTTATTAAAATCTTAGCTCAAGATAGAGTTAACTTCTAACCCATTTTAGTGGTTACCACAATGACTATGGGTTATTAAAGGATCAGAAAGCCATGTGAGGGGGAACCAGGTTGCCAAGCTTCACATTAGGGGTAATGTGAGGATCTCTCAAGCTAGAACTAATCTTGGAAGATATATGTAATCTATTTATGTATCTCCTCCCTTCACTTTTTTTTTTTTCATGACTGACTTACCACAGCTGAAGACATTTGGAATGCACTTTGCCATTTTTGCTAAACCTCTTTCTCAGTGGAATTGAAAATTAATTCCTTCAAATCTCAGAAGTAGACAGGGATCTTGAAATCTCACACGTTCTCAGTGGTCTCCATTACTTCCAAAAAGAAATTCTCTACTTGGGTTGATGGGAGTGGGCAGACAGAATTGGCCATACGCCATATTTTATTTCTACTCTCCTACTTGCAATGTGTGTTTTGGGAAATACAGCCATCCATCTTTTCAACTGCTTTTAAGATTTATACTTTGATTTGAAGAATTACCTTTGGTAAGAGTGAGAGTTATTTTTAGCCTCCAAAAAGTACATATTTAAGTGGGTGAAAGGTATTTCTTAGTCCTATTTCTCACCACATAGGGTGTGAATATATGCTTATAAAGACCAGAGCAGTCTCTTGGAACGTGTTTTTGCATTTAATAGGCACACATGTGGCTGTCCATAGCCTGACTTGTAGGTGACCTTGCTTTCCTGCCCGCCTTACTTAAGTAATCCAGATGGTGGCAAGAAGCTGAGCCCTAGAGAAGTATGGTCTCTACCCAGCAGACCAGGCCCTTCCTGCATAGGACCCAGACTGTATGTTTGGTTCAGAAGACATTCTCCACACATCAGATAATTTGGAAGAAATGGTTCAATGAATTATTCTGAAAGTGATCATGTTTTTCTCCTGTGATAGCGCCTCTCAAACATTAGTGCACATAGAACCTCCTGGAGGGCTTGTTAAAACACATTTATCTGGGCCCCAGCTGGGAGTGTCTGCTGTCTGGTTCAGGAGTTCTGGGGTGAGGCCTGAGAGTCTGCATGTCTCACAAGCTCCCAGGGGAGGCTGATGCAGCTGGACCATGCACCCCACCTTGAGCAGCGGTATTCTAAAATGCCGGCCCGACCCGTATTCATTGGCAGTGTGGGTGCTTGCTGTCATTGGGTGTGGCCTTAATGAAAGTTAAGAGAGATCAAGTCACCACAGACAAGACAAAACTAATCTGTCAGGGTCTTGGAGGCAGGATTTTCCACATTACATCTTTGATTAACTCTATGCAAGTGGTGATTAAAACCAAGCGTCATCCATGGTTGTCATTACTGCTGAGCCTTCCCCCGTAGAAGATGTGTGTAAACAGTTCCCGGAGAAACACCCGCTGCTCTGTTTGTGTGTACTGACTGTAGCAATAGCAACAGCTGATAAACCTACGCTGGCCTTTTGGTTTATACAGGACAGGGACCAAACCTGCCCAATCCTGTCAAAGCTTTTGTTGTCAAGACAGATGGGGAGGGTTCGGGTCTTCTGCTCAGGTCTGCTGTGTCTAATGTTTCCTTTTTTGTTTTGTGTCTGTTGTCTAGGGTGCCAGTGCTTACATTCTGAATTACTTAATGTACATCCTATGGGCACTGCTGTTTGCATTTTTGGCCGTCTCCCTGGTGCGTGTATTTGCACCATATGCCTGTGGCTCTGGCATACCAGAGGTGAGTCCTGGCTGAACCTTTTGTACCAATAATAAGAGTAGCAAATTCTTTTGCAGCACTGTCGTGCGAAGCACAGCTCCAAGCATTTTACTTCTAACTCATTAAGCTTCACAATGAAACTGTGAGGTAGGTACTGTTATTCTGCATTTGATAGTTGCAGAAACTAAAGCACAGAGAGATTAAGTAACTTGCCTCAAAAGTAACCAAGCTGGTAAGCTGTGAGTTGAACCCAGCATTCTGACTTTGGGATTTATACACTGCCTTCAAGATTTCTTCACTGTTGCTTCTCAGATGATAAAAGCCTTGTCTTTGTAAACCAGGCATAACTCTTAAAGCCTCTGGAATCAGAGTTCATTAACCACACACATAAACGTGGCATTATAATAACTCATCAGTGTATCTGTGATATAATGTGAAAGACACAATAGTGGACGTTTGTTGCTGTGAAAGTTCACTGATGATGAAACCTCTCTTGCCACATTTTGCTCTTCTGGTGGCAAGCTAATAGCAATGTTTAAAAACCTGAATTCTGCCTTCAGTACATTCACTGTGAATGTCCCCCCATGAATTTAGAGTTCTTATAAAAAGTTCTCAGCACTTTCATGTAACCAAAGCATGAGGGAAGTGACCTCACTGATCAAGGGGAGTGCCTAAGACCAAACTTGACGCCTACGAGGACCTACTGGGCAGAATCATGATAACTGAGCTGATTCCTGAAAAGCCCTGATGGTGGAAATTTTAGCCAGAAGTAATTTGAAAAGTTCTGGTATTATCGTTGTAATCCATGCAATTCAGTTCTTCTTCGGGTTGGTGCCTTAGCAATGTCCACAGGCTGTGGGCTAGAGAGTTTGAGGGTGTTGTTCTGGGCCGAGTATGGCAGTAAATCCACACCCTTTGGGAGGGCCCTCCAACCCTGATGGTGGTCCAGGCAGTTTACAGAAAGGGCTAAAGTCATGAAAAGACAGTCAGAGGCAAAATTCAGCATGGTCTTGTTTCAGGAAAGATAGAAAAAATAAGTCTTAATATGTCATGCTGAATTTTTGATGGTTGATGTTAGCATATTGCCTCGGGAACCCGAAAATAAGCTGTATTACCATCCTATTTTCTAAGCATAGGCATTTCTAAATATCATCATGTCATGCAAAATCACACAACAGAAACCACAGGGCTTTATGGGGACCATGAATTAGGGGCACATATATGCAAAACTTCATCACTGACACATAAGACAAAAAGAGGAACCTAGTAAACACAGGAGCACAGTTGTACACATTAAATGGCTAAGAAATATACAAATGCCACAATAAATATGTCACTTTCTGCAAAGAACTTGAAGTTTGCTTGTGGAAGTGGGTGTGGAAGGGCTGCGATTTGTGCATTACTGTGAAGGGCATAAGGAAGGTTATCTGAAACTGGAGGGGAAGTTGAGGCAGCAGGAAGAGATGGGTGTGGCACCCTGGTGTATGTGTGAACGGGTAGATGTTCCACTCGTGTGTTTTGCATTTTCCTACATGGCTGGGTGCAATTTTCTGCATTTACCTGGTATTTCTCCTGGAGGAAATCTGCATAAATAGACATAAAATTTGCATTAAGCTCAGATTCCTCCCTAACAAGAGCAGCATTGGAACAAATTTACATTTTCTTTTATTTTTCCTTTCTTCTTTTCTTTTCTTTCCTTTTTTTTTTTTTTTTTTTTTTTTTTTTTTGATACAGAGTCTCACTCTGTCGCCCAGACTGGAGTGCAGTGGCGCGATCTCAGCTCACTGCAACCTCTGCTTCCCGGGTTTAAGAGATTCTCATGCCTCAGCCTCCAAGTGGCTGGGATTACAGATGTACACCACCATGCCTGGCTGATTTTTGTATTTTTAGTAGACAGGGTTTCACCATGTTGGCCTAGCTTCACCTGATCCATCCACCTCAACCTCCCAAAGTGCTGGGATTACAGGTGTGAACCACCACGCCTGGGTTTCTTTTTTCTTTATTGTTACTATTATTATTTTTTTAATATAGAGACAAGGTCTCACTCCTTTGCCCAGGCTGGTCTCAAATTCCTGGGCTCAAGTGATCCTCCTGCCTCAGCTCCTGTGGAGCTGGCACTGCAGGGATGTGCCACCATGCCCAACTAATTTTTGTATTTTTTGTGGGGCTTTGCCATGTTGTCCAGGCAGGTCTTCAAATTCTGGGCTCAAGCAATTCTCTTGCCTTGGCCTCCCAAGTTGCTACAAATACAGGCATGAGCCACAGTGCTTGAGGCAAATTTTCCAACTAAGTGTCATAAATGAACTATTTTATTTGATGTCAAAAACATCTCAGTTTGTGATCCCACTACCCAACAGTAGGCATTTTTGACTCAAGCATTTCCCAAATAAGGAGATGACCAATGGGGAATTGGTAGAAAATAGAAGCAGTAAGAGGCCTGCTGGGTAGTCCCATCTCTCCCTTCCAAGAACTGTAGATGTGTGGCTCAGCCAGTGTCCTTATAGACAAGGAGTTCAAATATGAGATCTCTCTTTGCAGGGCTGGCTGGACTTTGTTGTCATCCAAAGTGGGCATCTTTATTGGTGGTAGCTGAACTCAGAAGGGGTAAAATACTGAGTTGAGCCTGCCTGCCTGCCTGCCTTCCTTCCTTCCTTCCTTCCTTCCTTCCTTCCTTCCTTCCTTCCTTCCTTCCTTCCTTCCCTCCCTCCCTCCCTCCCTCCCTCCCTCCCTCCCTCCCTCCTTCCTTCCTTCCTTCCTTCCTTCCTTCCTTCCTTCCTTCCTTCCTTCCTTCCTTCCTTCCCTTTTTCTCTTCTCTTCTGTTCTTCTCTTTTCTTGTTTTTTCTCCCTCCCTCCCTCCTTTCCTTCCTTCCTCTTTTTATTTATTTATTTTTGAGACAGAGTTTCATTCTTGCTGCCCATGCTGGAGTGCAATGGTGCAACCTCCGCCTCCTGGGTTCAAGCAATTCTGCCTCATAACTGGGATTACAGGCATGTACCACCATGCCTGACTAATTTTGTATTTTTAGTAGTGATGGGGTTTCTCCATGTTGGTCAGGCTGGTCTGGAACTCCTGACCTCAGGAGATCCTCTTGTTTCAGCCTCCCTAAGTGCTGGGATTACAGGTGTGAGCTACCGCACCCGGCACTCTTCTTCCCTTCTCTTCCCCTCCCCCTTCCCCCTTCCCCCTTCCCTCTTTCCCCTTCCCATCTTGTCTGTCTTTTTTATCTCCCCTTCCCTTCCTCTTTCCTTTCATCTCACTCTGTTTCCTAGGTTGGAGTGCAGTGGCGCCATCACAGCTCACTGCAGCTTTGAACTCCCAGTTTCAGGCAGTCCTCTTGCCTCAGCCTCCTGAGTAGCTGAGACTATAGGTGTGCATCATCATGCCCAGCTAATTTTTGTGCTTTTTGTAAAGGTGGGGTTTTGCCATGTTGCCCAGACTGGTCTCAAATTCCTGGGCTCAAGTGATCTACCTGCCTTAGTCTCCCAAAATGCTGGGAGGTGTGAACCATTGCACCTAGCCGAGCCCTTGTTTCTTATGTGACAAAAGTACAAGGGAGACATAGACATGGATAAAGCCAAAAATTGTGATGTTAAGTGAAAAAGCAAGTTGCACAAGAATACATAAAGTATGCTTGATAGAACGTCTATAAACAGCTAAAATGAAACAACGTATGTGCTAAAACTATAGAGAAAGGTGAAGAAGTGGTAGGAAGTGGTGAGGGAAAGGAGGAAGGTTCCACTGGGGAGGCAAATACAAGGTAGCCACTCTTCTGTTTCCCAAACTTGGTAGTGGGCACATGGGTACTTGTTTTATTAATATTCTTTTAAGTATATATAAGTATGTGATAGATTCATTTCTCTATTTGCAAAATAGTTCATAATAATCTTTTTTTTTCTTTTGAGACAGTTTCACTCTGTCACCCAAGCTGGAGTGCAGTGGCGTGGTCTCAGCTCACTGCAACCTCTGCCTCTCAGGTTCAAGTGATTCTCCTGCCTCAGCCTCCTGAGTAGCTGGGATTACAGGTGCCTGCCACAACACCCAGCTAATTTTTGTATTTTTAGTAGCTATGGGATTTCACTATGTTGGCCAGGCTGGTCTTGAACTCCTGACCTTGTGATCCGCCTGCCTTAGCTTCCCAAAGTGCTGGGATTACAGGCGTGAGCCACCGTGCCTGGCTCATAATAGTCTTTTAAAGAAGTTTCAGAAACCAAACGGAGGTTTGACTCAGCAATAGCAAAGTCTTCTCTGTTATTATAGTAGAGCTGGAAATTCTTAACCTAAGAATGCAGTATCTTTCCCAGTTCTTAGAGGAGAGGGTCAGAGTAAAAATTAAATGTAAGAAAATAATTCATGGATACAAAGAATCTCCTCCCAGTCAACACCCAACTAAATATGGAAACTGACTTCAGTTGAGACATGAAGCTGTTCTTCATTCTAGCAAAGATGCTGTTTAGAAAACATGTTTATCATTGTCTGAGGTGATCTGCTGTAAGCTGCTATATGGCATTCTGCATAAGAATGAGCTTTGACTGTGATGTACTTATGTACATTTAAAGAATTGTTCATCCTCCTTAGCATTTGCTTCCAAAGCATTGTGATTACTTAGAGTGAAAATGCCTTTGTAAACATTTTTAAAAATGCAAATTTAGGCCAGGTACGGTGGCTCATGCCTATAATTCCAGCTACCTGGGAGGCTGAGGTGGAAGGATTGCCTGAGGCCAGGAGTTTGAGGCTGCAGTGAGCTATGATCACACCACTGCACTCCCGCCCGGACAACAGAGCAAGACCTTGTTTCTAAAAAATAAAAACGAAAACAAAAACAAATTTAAAGAAGGGCGTTTCTTTCTATGTAATAAATGCTCTCCATAAAAGTTCTATAAAGCACATTTAAACGTGAATACTTGCCTGCAATCCCAGCATTTTGAGGCCAAAGTGGGAAGATTGCTTGAGCCCAGGAGTTCAAGACCAGCCTGGGCAACATAATGAGACCTCAACTCTACAAAAAAAAATACAAATAAAATTAGCAGCAGGAAGCAGTGGCTCATGACTGTAATCCCAGCACTTTGGGAGGCCGAGGTGGGTGGATCACTTGAAGCCAGAAGTTCGAGACCAGCCTGGCCAACATGGCAAAACCCCTGTCTCTAGTAAAAATACAAAAATTAGCTGGGCATGGTGGTGTATGCCTGTAATCTCAGCTACTTGGGAAGTTGAGGCGTGAGAATCACTTGAACCCGGGAGGTGGAGATTGCAGTGAGCTGCGATCATACCACTGCACTCCAGCCTGGATGACAGAGCAAGACTGTCTTAAAAAATATTTAGCCAGGTGTGGTGGCACATGCCTGTAGTCCCAGCTACTCTGGGGGCTGAGGTGAGAGGATCACTTGAGCCCAGGAGGTTGAGACTGCAGTGAGCTGTGATTGTGCCACTGTACTACAGCCTGGGTGACAGAGCCAGACCCTGCCTCACACACACAAAAAAAGAAAAAAGTGAAGACTTACAGCTTGTTGCACTTGGGACTTGAGAGAAAGCTGGGTAAGGGTGTCCTCTACTTGCTTCCTTTTGTCAGTGGAATCACTGCCATGTCAACTATATGAGAAATCATACCCTCTCAGAACTTACTCTGTATTGATGTTTCAGTTTATTGAAAAACGCAAACACTCTTACAAATATTTATTTATCAGAAAGAGTTCTTGTTTTCATATTACCACTACCAAGTCATAAATCCACTGCCGTACATCTCATTAAAGCCCTGCTCGCTTCAGACTCTATGAATTCAAATTAAAGCAAGTGATTGGGTTTTGCCATCTACTGGTAATGAATTTGTCTTCTTTAGTCCCTAATTTGATCATGAGAATTTTATAAAATCATTTTAGAGAATTACAGAATACCTATTACATTGTTCAATTCACCATATGTCATGGCTGGCAAAGGCTCAGGTAATTTAGATGGTTGTAATTTTCTAAATGGTATTACGCTTTTAAACTGTACCCTGGGGTCTAAATCCGCATTAACTGACTGACAAAAAATTATAGATAATTTTATTTGAGGCAACACCAAAGGGCAGGATTGTGGCAGGCATAATAAAACATCCCTTAAATAAAGGGATCTGAGATCTCAGAGCACAGGCTCAATTAAGCTAACTACCACTAGTTAAGGATGGGTCTAACCATCATGAATTTGTCAGTCACGAGTTCAAGGCTAGTTCAGGAAACACCATCTGACTATATAGCTAGGAGACCTTGCACATGTTCTGTTCGAAGGAGCTCACTAAGTCCCTTGGGAATATACACACTATTGGATGAGCACTCTTCATGACCTGCTCCAAATCGCTCAAGGTGATGTGATGCTCAGTAGAAGGAGTTGGTGAAAGAACAAAGAGTGTTCCAGGGTTGTTCTTTAAATGCTCTATTGTGCTGCTATTTTCAGGAGTTGAGCAGTGCTCTCTACCTGGGCTGCATTTTAGACTCACCTATGGAGGCTGTAAAAATCCTCATATCCTGGATTCACCTCAGACCAATTATGCCAAATCTCTGTGGGGAGAGCCAGTCCGCAGAGTTTTCTAATTCCCCAGGTGACTCTAATGAGTGCCAAGGTTGAGAATGACTGTAGTAGCTATTTGAGAAATTGATTACTTGGCAGAATTGATTTCTCCTGCTTTTAACAAACAGAATGAAGGTCAGGTGATCTTGCACCTGCTGTTTTTCAAGTGCCTTTAACCCAAAATAGTAGTTTGCCAGAGTGGCATATTTTGGGGTGAGATATATATATATATATATGTGTATATATATATTTATTTAACAAAAAGATCTTGCTCCATCACCCACGTCACCAGCCCACAAGGAGGTGTTTTGAAGTTATGTAAATGACACAGACAAGAGATAACCTTGTCCCATTACATATTACATAATGGGAAAACCAGAAATCAACCACAGATTTCATTGACTGACTGACTTGGTGTCTGATTAATCTGTGATTACAGGCTTGTAAGTTGCTAGCTGAGCAGTAAACATTCGCACCATTTCAGCCAACTGGGGTAGTGGTTGGAGGTAGAAAAGTAATTTGGTCATTGATGATGTTTTTATATCCAAAAGAATACCATTTTGGCAGTGGAGAGGATCTTGGTGTATGAAGTTAATCATTGAGATATGTACCCAGTTAAATTCTAAAAGCATTAGGCAAAGACTCAGGTGAACCTTTAGGAAGAAAGCCATTATTTGGTATTTACAAAAATGCACGAGGTCTGGAAATGGAGCAAGATAATGCGCCCAATAGTCAAAGTCCTTTACAATACAAGAGGGTAGGATTTGACAGAAGAGAAAAGGGTCATCATGGATTCAAACATCTTTACGTTCCCCAAACCTGCGTTATTGGAATGTTGAGTCTCTTCTTCATTTTCTACCATTAAGAATATTTTCAAACATATTGAAAAGTTGAAAGAATTGGACAGTAAATACTCATTAATTCGTCGCCTCCAGAAGGGGTTGGCAAGCTTTTCTTACAAAAGAAAGACAGTCAATATAATTAAACCTTGGAGGCCAATGAGCAAGATGGAGCAACTATTCTTGCCAGAAGGCTAGTGGTCTTTTTTTTTACATACTACTTTTAAAAATGTTAAAACTATTCTTAGCTCATGGTTCATACAAAAATAGGCAGTTGGCCAGATTTGGACCACAGGCTATAATTTGTCAACTCCTGACCTAAAGTTCAATTGACATTTTGCTCTTGTAGGGACAAACCATTTTTTAGGGGTTTGCGGCTGGGTCTGAGAATTAAATTGACATATAGGACAGATCAGCAGGATAAAAGTATACAAGTTTATTTAATATGAGTTTTACATGACATGAGAGCCTTCATAAAGAGTGAAGATCCAAAGACGAAGTTACAGTTAAGGTTGAACACTTACATGCTGAATTGGATAAGTAGTAATCTTTGAAAGTATGACAAGGCAGAGGGGCCTGGGCTAGGGGTATTAGCTGGGTGAAATAGCCAGGAGGATGAGGGTTAGTTTAACAAGGTTGGTTTGTGCAGATTTCCCTCCGCCTCAACTTCCTGTCCTTGATGACAGGACTGATGCTCCCTTTTAGTACAGGAAGGGCATCTTTCACATGGGAGTTGCATCTCCTGCTTTTAAGAAACAGAATGATGGTCAGGTGATCTTGCACCTGCTATTTTTCAAGTGCCTTTAACCCAAAATAATATGCCAGAGTGGCATATGTTGGGGTGATATATACATATATACATATATATATATATATATATATATATATATACATACATATATACATATATATATATATATATATATATATATATATACACACATACATACATACATACATACATACATATATTTAACAAAAAGATCTTGCTCCATCACCTAGGCTAGAGTGTAGTGGTGTGATCACAGCTCACTACAGCCTTGACCTCTAGGGCTCAAGCAATTCTTTTACCTCAGCCTCCCAAGTAGCTAGGACTACAGGTGCATTCCATCATACTCAGCTAATTTCTAAAACTTTTTTGCAGAGATAAGGTGTCTCTATGTTACCCAGGCTGGTCTTAAACTCTTGGGCTCAAGTTTTCCTCCCACCTCGGCCTCCCAAAGTGCTGGGATTGCAGGTGTGAGCCACTGTGCCTGGTAGGGGGCAGCATATTCTTAACTACTTCCCTCTCCTTGCCTTGTCACATAGTTGGCCAGCTCTCCATCTCTTTATCTAGGATATTTTTCAGAGTCAAAAGTTAACAGTTAGCATCAATAGGTATATGTATCTTCTCATAACAAAAGGTAGTGTGAATGGGATAAAATGCCATAAATCAAGCAAGACCTTGATGATGATTGATTTAGTCCTCTTTAGGATCTTTTGGTACTCTAGGAATCCTTAAGATTTACCATGCATTGAATTTTTAATGTTTTAGTTAATATAAAATTATAGTTAAATCAAAAATGAAAATGGCCTCTGTTCCATGCTATTGAGTGAATCTAAACTTTGAACATGTCCCTCAGAGGAATTACAGTTCTTTTCCTAGCCATGGATTGAAATAGTTCATTCCTTCTTGTTCTCTATCCTCTGTTTCAGATAAAGACTATTTTGAGTGGCTTCATCATCAGGGGTTACTTGGGGAAGTGGACCCTGCTAATCAAGACAGTCACGCTGGTGCTGGTAGTGTCCTCTGGCCTGAGCCTTGGGAAGGAAGGGCCGCTAGTGCATGTGGCTTGTTGCTGTGGCAACTTCTTCAGCAGCCTTTTCTCCAAGTACAGCAAGAATGAGGGCAAGAGGCGAGAGGTGAGCCAGCTCAACTTCCATCTGCGGCAAAACTTTCTTCTTCCCCTCCTGCTGTCTGACCTGCTGACCTGCAGGTTTGCACGTTAGTTTTCATGGAAGGCCTCGAAGCTTATGTAGAACTATTTGTTTTGTAGGTGCTTTCAGCAGCAGCAGCTGCTGGAGTCTCTGTTGCCTTTGGTGCACCAATTGGAGGCGTGCTTTTCAGTCTAGAAGAGGTAAGAATGGGCAGCTGAGGGAATTCACGATTTTGAGCAGCAAGGCTCTTTGAAGGGTTAGACTCAAAGAAGTATTGGATAAGATTCCTGCAGTTAATTAAGGAGCCACAATTTCCACTTTTATTTCTTTTTTTGAGATGGAGTCTTGCTCTGTCGCACAGGCTAGAGTACAGTGGTGTGATCTTGGCTCACTACAACCTCCACCTCTTGGGTTCAACTAATTCTCCTGTCCCAGCCTCCTGAGTAGCTGGGACTACAGGCGCATGCCACCACGCCTGGCTAATTTTTGTATTTTTAGTAGAGACAGGGTTTAACCATATTGGTCAGGCTGGTCTCGAACACCTGACCTCAGGTGATCCACCACCTGGGCCTTCCAAAGTGCTGGAATTATAGGTGTGAGCCACCACACCTGGCCACCACTGTTAAATTCCTGTTTTTGAGTATTATTTTTAAAATTGCCAAGGTGATTTTTTTTTTAAGATTTACAGCATCCTCTCTCTTTCTCATAACCAGCTTAATTAAGCATTTTGGGTTTTGGTAACCCAAATGGATTATTCCAGAGGTTGGCAGATGCTTCTGTAAAAGGCCAGGTAGTAAATGTTTTCGGTTTTGTGGGCCATACAGTTTCTGTTGAGGCTGTTCAGCTCTGCTGTCATAGCGTGAGAGCAGCTGTGAACAATACATACACAAATGGGCATGTCTGTATTTCCATAGATGTTTCCTTATGGACACTGAAATCTGAATTTTACAGTTTTCACATGTCACAAAATATTATTCTTTTGAATTATTCAAATCAAAAGATTTTTCCCCTTTTTCAATCAATTAAAATGTAAAAACCATTCTTAACTCGTGTGCCATAGAAACGCATTCCCTGGGCTGCAGTTGATTTGCAGCCCAGAGTTTCCCAAACTCTGATCTACTCTGTTGTCTGTAGAATCCAATCCAGAGACTTATTTGCTTCTAGGGGAGCCTCTGTGCCATAAACAGAATTATGATTAAATACTTTTATATCATTTAAAAATATAGCTCTAACCCACCTTGATTAGTGTCCATTCCACTTCTAGACAAAGATACTTCATCTAAGTATCTTTGCTGGTACATTTTGGTCATATTAAGTCCAGGCTGATGGAGTGAGTGTGTCCACTATTGGACTTAGAGTGTGACTTTCATGTCAACCAGAGGGCCTGGCTCTGAGCAGCTCTTTCTCCGCCCAGTCTCTAATTTTCTACTGTTTCATCTCAGGTCAGTTACTACTTTCCCCTGAAGACCTTGTGGAGGTCATTTTTCGCAGCGCTGGTGGCGGCCTTTACACTGCGATCCATCAATCCCTTTGGAAATAGCCGTCTTGTTCTCTTTTATGTGGAGTATCACACGCCCTGGTACATGGCTGAACTCTTCCCCTTCATCCTACTTGGGGTTTTCGGGGGCTTATGGGGAACCCTGTTCATCCGCTGCAACATTGCCTGGTGCAGGAGGCGCAAGACCACCAGGCTGGGGAAGTACCCAGTGCTAGAGGTCATCGTGGTGACCGCCATCACTGCCATCATTGCCTACCCCAATCCCTACACACGCCAGAGCACCAGCGAGCTCATTTCTGAGCTGTTCAATGACTGTGGGGCCCTTGAGTCTTCCCAGCTCTGTGACTACATCAACGACCCCAACATGACTCGGCCAGTGGATGACATTCCAGACCGGCCAGCTGGTGTCGGTGTTTACACAGCCATGTGGCAGCTGGCCCTGGCACTGATCTTCAAAATCGTTGTTACCATATTTACCTTTGGCATGAAGGTAAGTGAAAGGGAAGGAAGATGGGGTGTGACCCATGTCCTTCTCATGTCCTTCTGGGGATAGCACCCTATTCTCTAAAATAAAATTGCAATGGAAAAAAGGGGAACTGGCCTTTCTTAAATGTTCTCATGTGCCAGGCACTTGACATTCCTTTAATCAATAGGAAATAACTTAATAAACAATAAGCTTATGAAATAGAGATTTTAATCCCATTTTACAAGTGAGGAAACTAAGGCTATGAGATCTTAAGTGGCTTGATCAGACCCACAGCTATGGGAGACAGAGCTAGGCATCAAACCCACTTCACATATTCCCAGAACAGGTGGTGGTAACCACAGGTTTCCTGCTTCTGGCCAGGCGATGCCAGGTGGTGGAAACAGCCCAGGTTTGGCTCAGTTTGGGTCAGTAAACATGCATTGAGTATCAGCTACATCTTAGGCATTGTGCTCAGTCTGAGGGATACAGATCCCCAAACAGCGAAGCTGCCTTTGCAGAGCACACAACTCTGGGAGAGAGAGATGCTGGCCCAGAGTTCTGACATTGTGGCGAGCACCACACTGGTATGACGGGAGCACAGAGTGAGTGCATCCCCCATCTGGGTAGGGCTAGGCATGACGGGCTCTTTGCACACATCCTCTTTGAAGGGCAGAGCTGTGGATGACAACATATGCTTTCTTTCTTCCTTTCTCTCTCTGCCTGCCTGCCTTCCTGCCTTCCTTCCTGCCTTCCCTGCCTCCCTCCCTCCCTCCCTCCCTCCCTCCCTCCCTCCTCCATCCTTTTCTATTGCCCAGGCTGGAATACAGTGGCATGATCACAGCTCATGGCAGCCTCAACCTCATGGGCTCAAGTCATCCTCCCACCTCAGCCTCCCAAGCAGCTGGGATCATAGGCATGAGCCACCACATTTGGTGAATTTTTAAAATTTTTTGTACAGATGAGGGTCTTGCTGTGTTGCCCAGGCTGGTCCCAAACTCCTGGGCTCAAGTGATCCTCCTACCTCAGCCCCCCAAAGCAATGGGATCATAGGCATGAGCCACCACACCACACCCAACAGCACATGCTTCCATTATTCTTGTTCCTAAAGCCAGAGAAGAGACAGCTCCTTTCTTCTTTCATTGGGTTAAAATCATTATGTTAAAATAATTTAAAAGCCCTTCCTAAAGAGCTTTCTTTTATAGAATCTGGAATTAAGTTGTTATTGCTTTTTTTTTGAATTGTAAAATCCACAAAACATAAAGGATCATTTTAAAGTGTACAATTCAGTGACATTATGTACATTCACAATGTCGTGCAGCCAACACCTTTATTTAGCTTTTAGAATATTTTCATCCCCCAAAAGGAAATCCCATCTCCATTTTGCCCTACCCCAGCCCCTGGTAACCACTAATCTGTTCTGCCTCTAGATTTGCCTATTTTGGATACTTCATATAAATGACATCAAACAATATGTGGCCTTTGGTGACTGGTTTGTTTTATTTAGCACCTTGTTTTCACGGATCATTCACATTGTAGCGTGTGCCACTACTTCATTTTTACGGCTGAATAGTATTCCATGGTACGGAGATCTCACATTTTGTTTATACATTCATCCTTTGATGGACATTTGTTTCTACCTTTTGGCTATTATGGATAATGCTATCATTGCTTACTTAAAGAAATTTTATTAGAGTATATCATTCATATAGAGATGTGTACAGCTTGATGGCGTTTCTTAAAACACTCACACTTGTATAACTAGCACCCAGGACCAGAAGCAGAACATGATCCATACCACAAAACCCCCTTTTGTGTTGCATTATGATTGCTTTCTGTGTGGTATTTCTATGAATTGTCTTTTTAATTTTATTTGTTTTTATTAAAAATACAAAATAGAGACCAAGTCTCCCTATGTTGCCCAGGCTGGTTTCAAACTCCCGAGCTCCAGTGATCCTCCTATTTGGCCTCCCAAGGTGCTAGGATTACACACATGAGCCATTTTCCCTGCTTGAATTGTCTTTTGTTTTTTTGGAGATAGGGTCTCGCTCTTTTTCCCAGTGTGGAGTGCAGTGGCACAATCATGGCTCACTGCAGCCTTGACCTACCGGGCTCAAGTGATCCTCCTGCCTCAGCCCACTGAGTAGTTGGGACTACAGACATGCACCACCAATACCAGCTAATTTTTGTATTTTCTGTAGAGATGGGATCTTGCGATGTTGTCCAGGCCCATTGGGAACTCCTAGGCTCAAGTGATCCACCCGCCTTGGCCTTCCAAAGTGCTAGGATTACAGGCATGAGCCATCACGCCCAGCCTGAATTGCTTTTTAAAAAAAATATCTAATGGCCAGGCACGGTAGCCCACACCTGTAATCTCAGCACTTTGGGATGCTGAGGTTGGTGGATCACTTCAGGTCAGGAGTTCAAGACCAGTCTGGTCAACATAGTGATACCCCATTTCTTCTAAAAATACAAAAGTTAGCTGGGCGTGGTGACATGTGCCTATGGTCCCAGCTACTCAGGAGGCTGAGGCACAAGAATTGCTTGAACCTGGGAGGCGGAGGCTGCAGTGAGCTGAGATCACACCACTGCACATGGACCTGGGCAATAGAGAAACAGAGACTCTGTCTCAAAAAAAAGGAAAAAAAAGTCTAAGAAGTTGTTTACTTGAGTGTGTAATGGTCAAATACAAACCTGAATTTGTACCTTATGAACAAGGACGGGTGGACCTTATTAAACAGCTGACTGCCTCTGGTCTGTCATCTCCTAGCAAAGGGATTTGTTTTTGTGTCTCAGGAAGATGCTGGTAACATTTTATGAGGCTTGCTGAGAAAAATCTCCTTTGAGATTACAGGGATATAAATGATGTAGAATAAGGGGAGGCTCAGAAAGGAACACTAAGGAATGTTTTAACTCTAGAAATTACACACACAAGGATCCAAACTTCACTTGAATTAGGTTAAAGATCAGCTTCCATCCTCAGCTGGGTGACCACCTAGGGTGGGCATCATTGCAGCTGCTGCCCAGGGTCAGTGGTCACGTGTCATTTCAGTGAACACAGGGAGGCAGGCATGTTCTATAGCACATGTGTGGTCACTAAATAAACTAAAATGTATTTTCATCCAGCAGAGTAGAGAACACGCTGCTACCAAAATCTTTCAGTTTACATTCTATTTCATTGCTCCCCCTACCCTGGCTTGAAAATATACAGAATGCTTATTGGAAAATGCACTTCACTAGGAAGATGAAATTGCCTCCCTCGGCTCTCTCTGATGGGTGTTCAGCCACCACCTACTAGAGTGGGCAGGGAGCCATTGAAGTGCTTTCTGGAAGATCCAGGGTGGCTGCAATGATGGATTCAGCTTCTTTATTTTACCTGGGAGCAGTTGCAGGTCCTTCTTTACCATTTTCATGCTGTGGCTTGACATTTAATTTTAAAAGTCATTCTGAATGACATGGTAAGGGGAGAGAGAAAGTGGTGTCTCAAGTGACAGATGCTCACTTTCAATGTTGTTTGCAGTGGGGCTTATCATTCTTTAATCCACAGCAGGCAAACCCAGCCAGTTCTTGAAGGAGAGGGAATCAAAGTATAAAATTGCGTTCTAAGTCGCAGTAGATGTGACTGACTAAGCCGGTCAAATAATTTGTCCCACTTTTCCCCAGCTGACCTATTTTGCAGAGTTGCACCTCCTCTGAAGACTGAAGCTAAATGCAAGCCTGTCGAGGGACAGTGTGTTTCTTGGGGGTTGTGAAGTGGGGACTCGGTCTCCTTCCCTCATGTCGATTTTCTCTGTGTCTCCTCAAGATCCCATCGGGCCTCTTCATCCCCAGCATGGCTGTGGGCGCGATAGCAGGCAGGATGGTGGGAATTGGCGTGGAGCAGCTGGCCTACCATCACCATGACTGGATCATCTTCAGGAACTGGTGTAGACCCGGTGCAGACTGTGTCACGCCAGGGCTTTACGCAATGGTGGGGGCTGCGGCCTGCCTTGGTACGACCACAGTCGGGCAGGAAGGGGGACTGGGGAACTGATCTGGCTTAGAGGACTGCCAAGAAGAAAGACATGGACTTCAACATTTTCATTACTCAGGTTAGGCTAGGTTGTGCGGCTATAATAAGTAAATCCCTAAACCACAGTGGCTTAACACACCGAGGCTTATATGTTACTCACTATGCACACACCACACATACACACAGATACCCTTAACTTATGATGGGGTTTACATCCTGACAAATGGCATCATGAGTTGAAAATATTATAAGTTGAAAATGCATTGAATGCTCCTAACCTACCGAACCTTGTAGCTTAGCTTAGCCTACCTTAAATGTATTCAGAACACTTACATTCACCTGCAGCTAGGCACAATCATCTAACACAAAGCCTATTTTATAATAAAATTGAACATCTCTTGTAATGTATTGAATACTGAAAGTGAGAAACAGATGGTTGCCTGGGTACTGGAGGCATGGTTTCTACTCAACACCGATTGTTTTTGTACCATGGAAAGTTAAAAAGTCATAAGTTGAACCATTGTAGGTTAGGACCGTCTGCAAATTAAAAACATGGTTTAGCAGAAGGTTCATCTCCACCTAATCATTCAGGGTCACAAAGATGGGTCTGTCTTCTGTCTATAATCCTTAAGAATCTCTGAGATCTAGTTTATGGTGTTCTGGAAGAGCACCGTGCTTGCTTAGTCAGAGGCTTGCAGAACCCACATAGGAACCACTCACCAAAAAGCTAGCTGTGTGGGCCAGGGTGAATACACAACACAGCATCCCTCACTGGAGCAGAGGCCCCAGTGAGATGCGACTTCCGGCTCCCCAACGCAAAGCCACATTTGACGGCCTGGCCTGGGTTCCAGAGGCCCCATGCAGGAAGCATAAGGGAGTGTCTGCTCAGAACAGGTGTGAGGGGAATTTACAGCCTGACTGTCATTTTCCCCAAATCATGGCCCTATGAGCTTCCCGGGTTGTACTTTGGAATCTTACTCCTCCTCTCTGTTGCAGGTGGAGTTACCAGGATGACAGTGTCATTGGTGGTCATCATGTTTGAATTAACGGGGGGTCTGGAATACATTGTGCCCCTGATGGCGGCGGCTGTGACCAGCAAGTGGGTGGCTGATGCATTTGGGAAAGAAGGCATCTATGAGGCCCACATCCACTTAAATGGGTACCCTTTCCTCGATGTTAAGGATGAATTTACCCACCGCACGCTGGCTACTGATGTCATGCGGCCTCGGCGGGGAGAGCCGCCACTGTCGGTGCTCACCCAGGACAGCATGACCGTCGAAGATGTGGAGATGCTCATCAAGGAGACCGACTACAATGGCTTCCCTGTGGTGGTCTCCAGAGACTCTGAGCGCCTCATTGGATTTGCCCAGAGGAGGGAACTGATTCTTGCAATAAGTGAGTAAAGAGTGGGAAGCTCACGTTTTGCCAAGAGCCAAATGGTATACTTTGTACCCCTAATATTATCCAAGATTTTTGAGGTTATGTGCATTGAGCCAGGGGCTCTCAAGCTTTCACATGTCTCTGGTCACCCGAGGGTCTGGCTCAAAAGCAGATTCTGATTGTGCAGATCTTGGGTGGGGGGACCCAAGACTACATCCCTCACAAGTTCTGCATTAATGCCAATGTTTTGGTTCCCATGTCACACTCTGGGGAAAAAAGCTTTAAACCCAAGTCTTGGGTAGACATTCTTGGTTAGAAAGTGACTGCATGTTTGCAGGTAGCCCCCTGGCCCTGCTCTGCTGCCATCTTTCAGCAATTGTTGGCTAAAGCTGACAAGGAAGAGAGGACAGCCTGGAGTGGCCCGGGCAGAGCTGTCTCAGAGACTTTCAGGTGGACCAGCCATCTGGCTGAGATTGTGAGTTCTCTGCCCCTGACACCCCTTGCCACCACACAAGTCTTTTGCTTCGCTTTATGATGTGACATTGGATTCCACAGTTAGAGGCCCTTGCAGGTAAATGCGCAGACATCACTGGAACCAATTTTGTGAGATTATTTGACTCTTGTGTTTGAATGACAATCAGCTGCACTGAGGGCCAGGCTGTTGACTTGGGGGAGGAGAGTATGGGATGATGCCCAGGTTAGGGTGTCCCAAAGACAGGCAGCTCAGAGAAGTAAGCCCATGGGCCCCATCAGCCTAGGGATGGCTCCATCAGAAGGGTAAGCAGGAGGTAGGAAAATTCCTAAGACAGATGCAACTGAGGTCCATATGTCTGGCTGTGAGTTGCTGGGATCGCAGGCAAGGAGGAGCAGTGAGCCTTGGAGGGGTAGAGTCATGCCAGGCCTCAAGGTGGCAGGGGTAAGGACCAGCATAGCACATCCACGGGCACATGGCAAATGCATGTGTCATCCTGCTCTGCATCCTTGCTCTGTGATCTGTACAACATTCCAGCATCTCATAATAGATCAAGGCCCATGGCATGGCTCCCATGCACACACGATAGTTTTATTCTACATCTTCCAGAGTATTCTTGAAGCTTGTCAATGGGACTTTTCCTGGTCTGATGTTGGAATGGCCCACTGTGAACACATTTCCACCATGCAACTGCTTACTTCTCTCCCTGACCTTTGTTTCCTGTTTCCAAGTCACCTCCCTTCGATTTCTAAAACCTCTTCCCAATGTTAAATAGCTTTAAAATATCTTTAAGGCATCTTCATCAAAGGATTTGTAAAAATAAGTTTAGATAAGCTGTTCCCTCCCATTTTAGCTTGACACTCAAACATTGTTACCTTCCCCAAAGCAAAAATTGATTTTGTGTTTTAGACATCGTATAGCAAGTTTGTGCTTAAGTGTTCAGTGATGCTTCTCCTTGCTATAGGTCCTGTTGCTTAACAGGTAGGTGGGTGCCTTTGCGTAAATATTGCCTTATAAATAATGAGTTTTTTAAGTTGTTTAAGTAGGGTTGGGTTTGTTTAAAAGTACTGTAATCAGCAGCCTTTAAAAATTTTATTCATTCCCTAGAATCTTTTAAGCAAAGGTTGAAATTTTAAAACTAAGGTAATAAATGTCACAGAAGATATTATCTATTGTATAGCTCCAGGCACACCTGCCAAGACGCAGCTTACTAATTTTGCTGAAACCCATTACTGTAATCAAGTGGGAAGCAGTAATTGTCATCAATCGGTTAGAGAAGAAATTTAAACTTACCAACCAAGCACTCTCCTAGAAGCTGTGTTTGGAATGTCTGAAGAGGCACCACACGGTATAAGTACTACCTGTATGCTTTCAATCAGACTGATAATAATATAGAAGGTGCTATTTACATGGTTTGTGCAAAGGCAAAGGGTGTTTTGCTCTGAGGAATCAGAAAAGCTGTTTTTCTGGCCTGTGGAAATAGAAGAGCCCCTGTATGCTGGTGGATAAATACAGGTGCATGACCTATATTTGAGAATCTTGTGCTATTTTATGAGTATAGAAATATGGCAGCATTTAGCTAGACACTATTCCATGCCAATTTCACTTTCTAGAGGAAGTGGGAGCAAAGATTATAAACAGTTAGATCCAAGATAATCTGGATCAGAAAAGAAAGGTAAGTGAGGTAAAGAAGAATTTTTCTTACATATCATGTTTAAAAATTGTAGCAACTGCTCTCATGAAGCTGAAAATGTTTTGTTATGTTTTGGAATGCCAAAGCATAGTGTTATCTTTGTTAGCACTTGTTAGCACCATCTGGGCAACGTGACTCTCTTCACCATCACATACTAGCACATGGGGCCGTATGTGACTCTTACTTAAGTTCCTGGCAAATAGGCCTTTACCTCTCATTGCTCTTTGCAAATATGAAGACTCATCTGTATGCAGCAGGGCTCAGGTGCTTCTCATCTTGAGTTCAGCAGTTAACTAAGGATTCAAAGAGGACTCAGTGGGGAGTCACAGAGATGATTAAAGGGTGGAAAGTTGGAGTTTCAGGGAAGAGTTGAGGAAACTCTCTGGGTTTTTTGGTCTGGTGGATGATTTATTAGGTTGATACATAAGTAATTACAGTTTTTGCTGTTACTTTCAGTGGCAAAAACCACAATTACTTTTGCACCAACCCAATAATAATGATCCTCCAGCATGTGGAAGATGCTTACTTGCAGAAAGGGGTCTACATCCAGCACTGAACAAGAAGTGTCAGATCTGTCAGACAAGGGAGAAAGAGGTTTATGCCTGGGAGGGCTGTTAGATACTGGACTAGGTCATGGAGAACAATGGTGCCCTCTACATCTTTCTGTTGGGGATGTTTATATATATACATCCACACATAGAGGGATTTCTCCATGCTTTAGTAGACAGACAATAACATAAAATAATCTGCTTTTTATTCTGTATAGTGTTTACTTTTTTATCATAACATCTTTGTACAGACTACTTCTGTGGTTGCTTTCAATTTTCCATTTTAACCTATATCATTAATTATATCTGTCTTATGGATGCATTTAAAAAAATTTTTTGAGACAGGGTCTCACTCTGTTGCCCAGGCTGGAGTGCAATGGTGTGATCATAGTTCACTGCAGCCTCTACCTCCTAGGCTCCAGCAGTCCTCCCACTACAGCCTCCGGAGAAGCTAGGACTACAGGCTTGCACGACCATGCCTGACTAAGCATTTTTAATTAACAGGATGATAGACTGTTAACCTCCCCAAAAACACAATTCAAGTGGGAGTGCTCTTCCTCAGCACTGCTGACATTTGGGGCTGGACAATTCTCTGTGGTGGGGCTGTCCTGTGCCCTGTAGAGTGTGACCAGCGTTCCAGGGCTCCACCCAGTTGAGAACTATCGCTCTAAAGCCACTCAATAGCCTAACAAATATGTGACTATTTCCAATTTTGAAAAATTTATTGGCCTATCACATAGTTTATGAAATTTCTCTTACCCACACTTTATTAATCACCATCTCTACATCTGGCATATGAACATATTAATGTTAGAAAATGGAATGTTGAGTAACCTTAGCAGGTGCTCATAATGTGTACATGCCTTTTTTTTTGCTTTTGGAGACTAAGTCTCACTCTGTTTCCCAGGCTGGATAGCAGTGGCGCTATCTTGACTCACTGCAGCCTCCATCTCCCAGATTCAAGCAATTCTCCTGCCTCAGCCTCCTGAGTAGCTGGGACTACAGGTGCGCCATCATGCCTGGTTAATTTTTGTATTTTTAGTAGAGACAGAGTTTCACCGTGTTGGCCAGGCTGCTCTCGTACACCTGATCTTAAGTGATCCACCTGCCTCAGCCTCCCAAAGTGTTGGGATTACAGGCGTGAGCCACTGTGCCTGGCCTAAAATGTACATTCTTTTTGAAGAGCCATGGCCACTGAGTCTCATTCTAGTAGAATATATGACAAACCTCCTACATTAATGACAATTTTAAAAAGTTATTTTTAAAACATTTAAAAATGGGTTTATTACATTTTTTCAAAGTGAAAGTAATACACACTCCAAATATTGGGAAAATCAGAAGCAAAAGGAAAAATTTAAAAAGGCACCTACATTCTTATCACCATAGAAGACATGGTTGATATTAGCGCATTTCCTTTTTGTCTTTTAGGTCTTTTAAAAAGAAGTATTTTTGGTTGTATTGTTTTGGTTTCCTTTTCATCACAGACTCCCAAGTGTTCCTGGGGTCTGTGAGTCTCTTTTTCCTGTAGCACTGGCTCATAGCCTGGGTGAGGAGTTAGTTGGTTTATCCTTTCACATGGGAAATATTTCTTAAGTGTCCACCATGTGCTGATACCATCCTAGAAGCTCAGAGTCTGGGGATGACAGCACACTGCCTCTGCCCTCTGTGAACTTACATACAGGCATTTTGATGTCTGATGATTTCTGGTCCAAACTGAGAGTAGATGTTTCACCCTAGTAGAGAATTCCAAAGAGCTTTCTTGCTGGTTCTTTTTCCATTCACCAGCTTTTGCCTGTTCCTAGCACCTCCACCCGCAAAGTTTGAAGCCTCCTGTGAGTCTGTAATAGAGTTCCAAAGTGGCCTAGCAGAACCTTTCTGAGGAGAGTAGCAGTTGCCACTGTGGGAACAGCAAGGTGCATAGCCCAGCTCTCCGGCTGTGACCCCAGCCAATGCCTATGTTTTTGTTTGGAGTCATTACCACATGGGCTTTCCTTCCTGATGCCTCCTATGTGAGATAGGTTCAGTTTTATGTGGCAGGCAGAACCAGATACACTGACATTTAGTAGACTGACTCATTCATTCATTCATGTGTGTATTTGGCAAATATCTGTTTTGTGTCTACTGTAGGCCTTGCCCAGACACTCGGAGGGCACTGCTGAGCAAGAGTTCATTGAGCCTAGTGACTGTTAGAATCAGGGCTCCTAACCCAATCCGTAGGTTCAAAGGAGATATAAGCTTGTTTTTTATTGTATTATAGCAAGTGGATTGACCATTTATTAAATTGTATTTGGTTTTAGAAGGAGTTCAGCAAATCCATGTCATCAACTCTTGATTGGGGTTTGTGACTTGATCCAATCCTGACATTCGCCCAATGGTTGAAATTGATGGAAATCCTGTTAGTGGGACTTTAAGAGAATTGGCTGGTCTGTGGAAATGAGCAAATAAGTATGTGTTGCCAGTTGCCTCTCTGCCTTACTGGGTAAGGACAGAAGCATCTTGGTTTCGGGGAGAAGTACGTAGTGTATATCGAGCAGTCTACATCTGAAAACATGTTGTGCATCAAAGTTGTCTGGTATTTGTGTTAGAATAATACCCCATTTGATGTAACTTGATTTAACCTGACCCATATAATGTGCAGGCATTTGCCCAGCAGGCCCTCTGTTCCTCTTTTAAATAGAGACCCTTTTTCAGACTCAGCCTGACCCCAAATGCTGCCAGTTTTCCATTAGAGTACTCCATTGCACTAAATAGCCTTGGAGGAGGCAGTTAGAATTTTATTTTTGAAAGAACAATATAGATGAATACTAGTCTTTGAGAAAGCAAGAAATGTATGATAGAAACCAGGATCCATTTTAAAGCAAGCCTTGCTGTACATTTTCCTTAACCTTTTCCCATGAACCAAGAGAAAGATTAAAATTCCAACAGAAGGAAAATCGCCTTGGAGAAATATCTTGAGACCGATGGATTTATTTCATGTGTGACTTAAAATAGCCTGGGTTTCTAGCACCACGTTAAGCTGTATTTCTAATGAGTTCCTGTTACCCTACTTTTTTCAGCCTTCTTTCACGTGGCTTTTCTACAGACAGAAATAGGCTAATTGCTACCATAACCGTTTTACTATCTTTCTTTGAGAGATCCATGAAATGGCCCATTTTTAAGACAGGAGATCCAAAGTGTAGCGGGATGCAGCTATTCTGGGGTTGTTTCTTTGGACCCAAGGGTCGCATTTGTGATAGAGCTGCATTTCTGGGCTGTGAACCTGGCCTGGCTGTATTGGTTTCTTGTTTCTCCCAGGATTCATAATGCCATTTGGGCCAGTTATAAGTTAGTTCATAAAAAGAAAAACAATTTATTAAGGTCATCAGGCAGCTAAGTAAGTTTCTTGTCACGTCAAACTCCAGTCCATGATGAGGTGAAGTAGCATAAGGAAAGCCAGAGTGGAATGCCCTGGGCTGTTTCGGGTGCCTGGAGTCCCGGGGGAAGCAATGAATGTTCCCAAAGGGGCCATCTGGGTCAGGCCCGTCTTGCCAGACTTTGGCAACAAATGATCCAGTCACAGCAGGGGATCCTCACACAGCATTAGCTGCAGAGAGATGCCAGTTCCACAGATGTTTGGCTAAAGCCCCTTATTAAGAATGTGTGGTTCATCCTTCGAACCCCTTTTCTGTAGGATTCTCGATGCTGTGTACGAGTGTGGGGTGGGGAGTTGCTCAGCAAGGGGTTTTTGTGTGGCTTATTGTTCCTGCTCACCCCATTCTAGAGAATGCCAGACAGAGGCAGGAGGGCATCGTGAGCAATTCCATCATGTACTTCACCGAGGAGCCCCCTGAGCTGCCAGCCAACAGCCCGCATCCCCTGAAGCTGCGGCGCATCCTGAACCTCAGCCCATTCACAGTCACAGACCACACTCCAATGGAGACAGTGGTGGATATCTTCCGGAAACTGGGACTCCGGCAGTGTCTGGTGACGCGGAGTGGGTGAGTAGCTGGACATATGGCCATAATGACCTAAGGAGAAAAAAAGTGAGTGAGACATGGTCTCAGCCCTGAAGGAGGTAGAGGGCCACAGGGTGGAACAGTCCTTGACAGAGAATGGCAGTAAGCTGTGGTGAATGTGTTGAGAAGGAAATGTACAGGGGCTTGGGACTTAGGGCTGGGTGGCTGTGCAGCCAGGGAAGGGGGTGATCCAGGCTGGACTGTTGCCTGGGCTAAGGAAGGTTGAGTAAAAAGGGGTGGAGCCACAGGAGAAGGGCTTGGTGGTGCTTTTCTACCACCCCATGTGACACTTGGCTCAGGGAGGAGGTACAGCCAGTTCTGCTATAACATGACCTATGTGGTCCTCAAAATCATAGCACTATGCAAAAATTGAGCCATGCAAACTACAGGACTTCTGGGAAAAACGAGGTTAGTTACACAGTAGTCAAAACTTCATCAGTGATGCATGACGTAAAAGAGGTGGGAGCCTGGTAAGAATGGTAGTACTGAGCCAGGTGATGTGGCTTATGCCTGTAATCTTAGCACTTCAGGAGGCTGAGGCAGGAGGATCGTTTGAGCCCGGGAGTTCGAGACCAGCCTAGGTGGCAAGACCCTATCTCTGCAAATAAACTTTTATAAAATCAGCCAGGCATGCCTATTGTCCCAGCTGCTTGGGAGGCTCAAGCAGGAGGATCACTAGAGCCCAGGTATCCAAGGCTGCAGTGGCCTAGGACTGTACCACTGCGCTCTAGCCTATGCAGCAGAGCAAGACCCTGTCTTGAAAAAAGAAGAGTGATGGTACTGTGTTATGCATTAGTTAAATGGTTAAGAAATACAGAAATACAACAGAAATATGTCACTTCATCTTGAAAAGGCCTGAAGTTGGCTGTGGAATGAGTGTCACAAGCTCCGCCGCTTATGAATTACTGGGAAGGGGTGGAAGGAGGGGAACCTGAACTCAAGGGGAAGTGGTCACAGCAGGTGTGGATGGGTGTGGCTCCTCACACTTGCATGAACTGAGGTAGCTTGTGGATGTTTTGGGGGGCCGGACAAGTGTATTTTGTGTATGCTGATCCCACTGGGTTCAGGTGGGTGCAGTTTTCTGCATTTGCCTAGAGTTTCTCATGGATGACATCACGCATAAGCAAAAGTGAAATTCATATTATTCTCAGATTGTTCCTGATACATCAATTTGTTTGAAACAACTTTGTTTTCCAAACAAACATGATTGGAGAATGGACAGATTTGATGACCCCATGGCATTGTCTGTGCTAACACTTTTGTTGTATTGTCACAAATCAGGAAACCAGCAGTGCAGTGACTGAGGGTCCACTGTAGTAGTTCCAGAGGTGCAGTTCCTTAAGGGTCATTCTCGTGGCCTCTTAGTTTCCCAGGTTCCATGGTTTCAGAAGTTTGTGTAAGGGAAGGGGTTGGCTTGGTCAGGGTAGCCTGGAACCTAGCGTTATCTGCCCATTTTATTCCTGTACGGGCTGAAAGTAGGAGGACGGAAATGGGTTCTGGAGACATTGGTGCCTAATAAAGTTTAGGCCTTTATAGACTCCAGAGGCTTAACTATCTAATATAGCTTATATTTCCAGAGCCAGCACACTCTAGTTTAACACAGCAGTTCTCAACTGGGATAATGTTACCTCCCAGGGACATTGGGCAATGTCTGGAGACAATTTTGGGTGTCATGACTGGAGGGAGGGATGTTACTGGCATCTAGTGAGTAGAGGTCAGGGATGCTGCTAAACATCCTGCAGTGCACAGGGCAGCTCCACAATGAAATATCTGGCTCAGAATGTCATTAGTCATGCAGTTGAGTGACCTTGGACTGGATGTCTGTGTGTAGCGAAATGAGCAATTGTGTTTGTTTCACTTTCTTCCTGCTGTCCTGGTAGCAAGCTCACGGGGGGACAGGCTCTGCAATTTGCACATTCACCCAGAGAACTCCTGGCCAGCAAAGCGAGCGTCCTCCGTAGCTCTGACTGCAGCCAGAGAGTGTCTTGCATGTGGGAGGTGCAATCAACAGGGAACAAATAAATGAGTCCTGTGTTTGACAAGGCTAGAGCTCATTGCTGCTGATGAATTTTAAAGGTGCTCAAGTGGTTTTTCAAACTTGAGTGTGGATCAAAATGCCCTAGAGGATTAAACTTCCAGGCAAAAATCCAGATTTCTGGGCCCCACCACAGAGCTATTGATCCCTGGAGGTTTAGGGTGAGGCCCAAGAACGTGCATTTCTAATAAGCTCCCAGTCGATGCCATTGCTGCTGGTCTGGGGACCCTACTTTAAGAACCACTGAAGTCGATTTATGCACTTGAGTTTCCAGTACTTGGTATAAATATACCACTGTGATTGCCCGTGCTGTGTCAAGTGTGTAGCAGTTTCTCCTTTCCTTTAAAATAATAATCCAATGTCAGCTATCATTGGAATTTCAGTTCAGGCAGGAAACTCTGCCCTTAATGCCCACTCACACCTTGCAGAACCTCACGAGGTCTTCCTGTGAAGATCTGGGTGCCGAAATTGGCTCCGAATATGTTTCAAGAAAGCAAAATCACACTCTCTCTCGCTCTACATCTTTTAAACAAACACAGATGCTGCTGCATTAGTGCTGGCAAGGGATCCTTGTCTGCAGAGCCTTTCATCTCCTTGGGCTTCTTGCCAGGGCAGGCGCATCTCCAGCCAGCTCTCCTGTTTGATGTGCTTGCTCACCCTGTGCCTTCCCTGCTTGGGATAGCCACAAGCCTTAGCTCCACTGTTGGCCTGGATCACCAGCAGCATTTCTCAGGCCTAGGGTTCAAGGGCCATCATGAAACTGCACCAGGAACCAGAATGCTGCAATGTAGGAAGCCTCCAGTTGCTAAGAGCAAATTTGGGTGAGGTTTTCCCTATGAAAGTTTTTGAAAGGAAAAGTGCGTAAGGGAGACAGTGTCAGATTTCCCCCAAGCCCTGCTAGGTGGTCCATAGGGGCCTGGACAGGGTAGCTTTCGCAGAAGAACCCAGCTGCTTGAATCTGAATTATGTCCTTGGTCATAGATCCGGCCATTTATAATTCACTGAATTCGCTTGAACTGCTACCCAAAGGGACTGGAAGTTCAAACACTTGATTTAAATCAAATAGGACATTTCATGCCACTAACGAAGCCTGCTGGATTTGATGTTACCTCCTTCTGGGCTGATGTTCGGCTTTTTTCTTTTGTGATAATTACCATCGCAGGCCAGGGCACAATTTATGCACGAACGCAAGGCAGCTCCTCAATTCATATTTCCCCAGCGCTGTTATAATCAACTTAACATTTAGACATTACAGTCACAGAGCTTTAAAAGGAGGTTTTCAGAACTGCAAATGCCTGATCTTTTGATACTATCTCCAGGGCGAAGATAAGGAAAGAAAAACCAGGATTTATAGATATGGGAGGGTTCCGTGTGTGTGTGTGTGTGTGTGTGTGTGTGTGTGTGTGTGTGTGTATTAGTTCTCATCACTTTGCAAACACTAATAAGTCTTATTTTTTCAAAGCAACATTGGTTTAATCAACATTACATTGGGCATCTATTTTAGCTGGGAACTGTAGAGGGCACAAAAATTGTTAAAAAAAAAAAAAAAAGCCAAGGAACTTGTTATCTACTAAGGTACATGGACATAATCCAGTTTAAGTGGTGCTACCCAAGGCAGGTGCTCCAGGGAGGACTGTTCTGTTTTTTTTTAAATTTTATTTTATTTTAGGTTCCAGGATACATGTGCAGGAAATGCAGGCTTGCTACCTAGGTAAACATGTGCCATAGTGTTTTCCTGCACCTATCAACCTATCACCTAGGTATAAGCCCCACGTGCATTAGCTATTTATTCTGATGCTCTCCCTCTCCCCACCCAGTGTGTGTTGTTCCCCTCCCTGTGTCCATGTGTTCTCATTGTTCAGTTCTCAGTTATAAGTGAGAACATACAGTGTTTGGTTTTCTGTTCCTGTATTAGTTTGCTGAGGATAATGGCATCCAGCTTCATCCATGTCCCTGCAAAGGATGTGATCTCATTCCTTTTTATGGCCACATAGTACTCTGCATAGTATTCTGCATAGTAACACTATGCAGCCATAAAAAGGAATGAGATCACATCCTTTGCAGGGACATTTTCTGTATCCAGTCTATCACTGATGAGCATTTGGGTTGATTCCATGTCTTTGCTATTGTGAATGGTGCTGCAGTGAACATACCTGTGCATGTATCTGTATAATAGAACGATTTATTTTCTTTGGGTGTATAATCAGTAATGGGATTGCTAGATCAAATGGTATTTCTGGTTCTAGGTCTTTGAGGAATCGCCATACTATCTTCCACAATGGTTGAACTAATTTACATTCCCACCAACAGTGTAAAAACGTTTCTGTTTCTCCACACTCTCACCAGCATCTGTTGTTCCTTGACTTTAATAATTGCCATTCTGACTGGCATGAGATGGTATCTCACTGTGGTTTTGATTCGCATTTCTCTAATGATCAGTGATGTGGAGCTGTTTTTCATGTGTTTGTTGGCTATAAAAATGTCTTCTTTTGAGAAGTGTTTGTTCATGTCCTTTGCCAAATTTTTGATGTTTTTTTTTGTAAATTTGTTTAAGTTCCTTGCAGATTCTGCATATCAGACCTATGTCAGATGGATAGATTGCAACAATTTTCTCCCATTCTGTAGGTTGTCTCTTCATTCTGGTGATAGTTTCTTTTGGTGTGCAGAAGCTCTTTAGTTTAATTAGATCTCATTTGTCAACTTTTGCTTTTGTTGCAATTGCTTTTGATGTTTCTGTCATGAAATCTTTGCCCTTGACTATGTGCTGAATGGTATTGCCTAGATTTTTTTCTAGGCTTTTTATTGTGCTGGGTTTTACATTTAAGTCTTTAATCTATGTTGAATTAATTTTTGTATAAGGTATAAGGAAGGGATTCAGTTTCAGTTTTCTGCATATAGCTAGCCAGTTCTCCCAGCACCATTTATTAAATAGGGAATCCTTTCCCCATTGATTGTTTTGTTAGCTTTGTCAAAAATCAGATGGCTGTAGATGTGCAGTCTTATTTTTGAGATCTCTATTTTGTTTCATTGGTGTATGTGTCTGTTTTCGTACAAGTACTGTGCTGTTTTGGATACTGTAGCCATGTATTATAGTTTGAAGTTGGGTAGCATGAGGCCTCCAGCTTTGTTCTTTTTGCTTAGGTTTTTCTAGGCTCTATGGACTCTCCATCCAAAGCCAACAGAATAAACATTCTTCTTGGCACCACATAACACTCTAAAATTGATCACGTAATTGAAAGTAAAACACTCCTCAGCAAATGCAGAACAACTGAAATCATAACAAATGGTCTCTCAGACCACAGTGCAATCAAATTAGAACTCAAGATTAAGAAACTCACTCAAAACCACACAACTACATGGAAATTGAATAGCCTGCTCCTGAATGACTACTGGGTGAATAATGAAATTAAGGCAGAAATCAGGAAGTTCTTTGAAACCAATGAGAACAAAAAGACAATGTACCAGAATCTCTTGGACACAGCTAAAGCAGTGTTAAGAGGGAAATTTATAGCATTAAATGCCCACATCAAAAAGCTAGAAAGATCTCAAATCAATACCCTAACATCACAACTGAAAGAACTAGAGAACCAACAGCAGATAAACCCCAAAGCTAGAAGATGACAAGAAATAAGCAAGATCAGAGAAGAACTGAAGGAGATAGAGACATGAAAACCCTTCAAAAAATCAACAAATGCTGTTTTTTAAAATTAATAAAATAGACTGCTAGCTAGAAGAATTGAATAGACACAACAAAAAATGATACAGAGAATATTACCACTGACTCCATAGAAACACGAACAACCATCAGATAATACTATATTACCTCTTGTAAATAAACTAGAAAATCTAGAAGAAATAGATAAATTCCTGGATGTATACACCCTCCCAAGACCAAACCAGGAAGAAGTTGAACTTCTGAGTAGACCAATACCAAGTTCTGAAATTGAGGCAGTAATAAATACCCTACCAACCAAAAAAAAAAAAAAAAATCCTAGGACCAGAAAGATTTACAGCTGAATTCTTTGTACCAGAGGTACAAAGAGAAGCTGGTACCATTTCTTCAGAAGCTATTCCAAACAATTACAAAGGAGGGACTCCTCCCTAACTCATTTTATGAGACCAGCATCATCCTGATACCAAAATCTGGCAGAGACACAACAAAAAAAGGAAGCTTCAGGCCAATATCCCTGATGAACATTGATGCAAAAATCCTCAATTAAAAAATACTGGCAAACTGAATCCAGTAGCATATCAAAAAGCTTATCCACGTCAATCAAGTCGGCTTCATCCCTGGGATGCAAGGCTGGTTCCACATACACAAATCAATAAATATAATTCATCACACAAATGTAACTAAAGACAAACACCACATGATTATCTCAATACATGCAGAAAAGGCCTTCGATATAATTCAACAGCCCTTCATGCTAAAAACTATCAATTAACTAGGTATTGATAGAACATATCTCAAAATAATAAGACCTATTTATGACAAACCCACAACCAATATCATACTGAATGGGCAAAAGCTGGAAGCATTCCCTTTGAAAACCAGCACAAGACAAGAATGCCCTCACTCACCACTCATAATCGACATAGTACTGGAAGTTCTGGCCAGGGCAATCAGGCAAGAGAAAGAAATAAAGGGTATTCAAATAGGAAGAGAGGAAGTCAAATTGTCTCTGTTTGCAGATGACATGAATGTATATTTAGAAGACCCCATCGTGTCAGCCCCAAATCTCCTTAAGCTGATAAACAACTTCAGCAAAGCCTCAGGATACAAAATCAATGTGCAAAAATCGCAAGCATTCCTATACACCAATAACAGACAAGCAGGGAGCCAGATCATGAATGAACTCGAATTCGCAACTGCTACAAAGAGAATAAAATACAGCCAACAAGGGAAATGAAGGACCTCTTCAAGGAGAACTACAAACTACTGCTCAAGGAAATCAGAGAGGACACAAACAAATGGAAAAACATTCCAAGCTCATGGATAGGAAGAATCAATATTGTGAAAATGGTCATGCTGCCCAAAGTAATTTATAGATTCAGTGCTATTCCCATCATTGAATACTCATTGACTTTCTTCACAGAATTAGAGAAAAACTGCTTCAAAATTCACATGGAACCAAAAAAGAGGAGACTGTTCTGAGCAGGCTTTCTCATGGCAGGGCATTGTTTGAGTATGAAAGGGCAGTTTAAAATGAGAGCCTGTCCACTAACTGGCAGTGGTGGAGCCCTTCCCATGGCATAAGAACACCTCTAGGTTTCGGGTGCTCTGCCTGTGTGGGCTGAACCTCTTACCGCTGCTTTGATTTCCCTTCTGATCACAGATTTCTTAGTGGCGTGTTATAGGTATAAGCTGCTGGCCTTATAACTATTTCTTTTTTATTTTGAAAGGGCAATAGAAATCCCAACACTTGTAAATGCTCAATTTTTAAAACTTCTTCCACTGTTCCCTTGCCTTTCATTTTGCAATTATGCTTTCTGTGAGAGAAGTCAAAGTCAGTGAGATAATTACTTCACCTGCCTTACGCTCTTGTGAACAGATTCGTAGCATCTGAATGGTGAGTGGGACTTTGTGTAGCATGTGGGGCCCTGCCTTTACTTCATCCATTCATTCATTCAACAGCTTTATTGAAATAATTAACATATTGTACAATTCACCCATTTAAAATGCATGATTCAGTGGTTTTTAGTAGAAAATGAGTTGTGTGCATTCATCACCACAATTTTAGAACATTTTCATCACCCCAAAAAGAAACCCCACACCCCTTAGCTGTTACCTCCTATACCACAGCCCTTGGCAGCCACTACTGGGCTTTCTGTCTCTGTGGACTTGCCTATTCTAGACATTTCATGTCAATATACTCATGTATTATGTGGCCTTTTGTGTTTTGCTGCTTTCACTGAGCATCATGTTCTCAAGGTTCATCCACACTGAAGATGTGCCAGTACTTCTTTCCTTTTTAGGGCTGAAGCATCTTGTGTTGTATGGATAGACCACATTTTGCTGATAAGTTCATTAGTTGATGGACATTTGGTTTACCTTTTTAAGAAAAAATTATTTTTTATTTTATTTTATTTTTTATTGCATTTTAGGTTTTGGGGTACATGTGCAGAGCATGCAATACAGTTGCATAGGTACACACAGGGCAGTGTGTTTTGTTTGCTTTCTCCCCTTCACCCACATTTGGTATTTCTCCCCAGGCAATCCCTCCCCACCTCCCCCTCCCACTGACCCTCCCCTTTCCCCCCTATAGACCCCAGTGTTTAGTACTCCCCTCTCTGTGTCCATGTGTTCTCATTTTTCATCACCTGCCTATGAGTGAGAATATGCGGTGTTTCATTTTCTGTTCTTGTGTCAGTTTGCTGAGAATGATGTTCTCCAGATTCATCCATGTCCCTACAAATGACACTAACTCATCATTTCTGATTGCTGCATAATATTCCATGGTGTATATGTGCCACATTTTCCCAAGCCAGTCTATCATCGATGGGCATTTGGGTTGATTCCAGGTCTTTGCTATTGTAAACAGTACTGCAATGAACATTCGTGTGCATGTGTCCTTGTAGTAGAACAATTTATAGTCCTTTGGATATATACCCAGTAATGGGATTGCTGGGTCAAATGGGATTTCTATTTCTAAGGCCTTGAGGAATCGCCACACCATCTTCCGCAATGGTTGGACTAATTTACACTCCCACCAACAGTGTAAAAGTGTTCCTTTTACTCCACATCCTCTCCAGCATCTGTTGTCTCCAGATTTTTTAATGATTGCCATTCTAACTGGCGTGAGATGGTATCTCAATGTGGTTTTGATTTGCATCTCTCTGATGACCAGTGACGATGAGCATTTTTTCATATGATTGTTGGCCTCATATATGTCTTCTTTCGTAAAGTGTCTGTTCATATCCTTTGCCCACTTTTGAATGGGCTTGTTTGTTTTTTACCTGTAAATCTGTTTGAGTTCTTTGTAAATTCTGGATATCAGCCCTTAGTCAGATGGGTAAACTGCAAAAATCTTTTCCCATTCTGTTGGTTGCCGATTCACACTAGAGACTGTTTCTTTTGCTGTGCAGAAGCTGTGGAGTTTCATTAGGTCCCATTTGTCTATTTTGGCTTTTGTTGCCAATGCTTTTGGTGTTTTGTTCACGAAGTCCTTGCCTACTCCTATGTCCTGGATGGTTTTGCCTAGATTTCCTTCTAGGGTTTTTATGGTGCCGGGTCTTATGTTTAAGTCTTTAATCCATCTGGAGTTAATTTTGGTGTAAGGTGTCAGGAAGGGGTCCAGTTTCTGCTTTCTGCACATGGCTAGCCAGTTTTCCCAGCACCATTTGTTGAACAGGGAATCCTTTCCCCATTGCTTGTTTTTGTCAGGTTTATCAAAGATTGTATGGTTGTAGCTATGTTGTGTTGCCTCTGATGCCTCTGTTCTGTTCCATTGATCTATATCTCTGTTTTGGTACCAGTACCATGCTGTTTTGATTACTGTAGCCTTATAGTATAGTTTGAAATCCGGTAGTGTGATGCCCCCCGCTGTGTTCTTTTTGCTTAGAATTGACTTGGCTATGCAGGCTCTCTTTTGGTTCCATATGAAGTTCATGGTGGTTTTTTCCAGTTCTGTGAAGAAAGTCAATGGTAGCTTGATGGGTATAGCATGATTCTGTAAATTACTTTGGGCAGTATAGCCATTTTCACGATATTAATTCTTCCTAACCATGAACATGGAATGTTTCTCCATCTGTGTCCTCTCTGATTTCGTTGAGCAGTGGTTTGTAGTTTTCCCTGAAGAGGTCCCTTACGTTCCTTGTGAGTTGTATTCCAAGGTATTTTATTCTTTTTGTAGCAATTGTGAATGGCAGTTCGTTCTTGATTTGGCTCTCTTTAAGTCTGTTATTGGTGTATAGGAAGGCTTGTGATTTTTGCACATTGATTTTATATCCTGAGACTTTGCTGAAGTTGCTTATCAGTTTCAGGAGTTTTTGGGCTGAGGCAATGGGGTCTTCTAGGTATACTATCATGTCGTTTGCAAATAGAGACAAGAAAAAATTATTTTTCATTTTTGTGGGTACCATAGGTGTATATATTTATGGGGCATATGGGATATTTTGATATAAGCATGTAATTCATAATATTCATATCAGGGTAAATGGTGGCTCCATCACCTCAAGCAAGCATTTATCCTTTGGGTTACAAACATTCCAATTATATTCTTTTAGTTATTTTTAAATGTATAATTGAATTATTATTGATTATAGTCACTCTGTTGCACTATCAAATACTAGATCATGTTCTTTTAAACTGTTTTTTGTACCCATTAACCATCCTCCATCCCCTCCTTCCCCCTCCCCCATTTCCTTCAGTGTTAAAATGAGAAGGTGAGACCCTAAAAGCAAAACACTGCTCAAGCTTAAAGGGAATTGGTTGCAGAGCCAGTCCCATCTGGGTTCTTCCAGGTCTCTCCTGAGGCACAATCGGCTGCCAGGTGCTGGGTGGACCTTTGATGGAGAACTCTGCCAGCCAACCCTGACCCTTTAGGACATCCATCCCCTCCACACAGCAACCTTTGGGGCCAACGACAGTGGGGAGTAGACCTGGGGGTGATGGGAAGATACACTGCAGCATCTTTAAGTGTCCAGATTCCTGGAATGGCTGCTGCATTTTGGGATGCCTGTTCAGTAAAATACTGAGGATATGGGGCCAGGTAATGGGATTCCTGTGTCCCACATTCATGGTGTATTATAGATTCACCCACAGAGGTTCATTCATGTCTGAAAGGTGGGAGTAACAGTGAAAGTATTTAAGAGCTGGCACCAGATAATTAACTCATTTTTTTAATGAATTGTGGGGAGTTCATTAAAGTTCTATAAGGCATGAGGTTGGCAGGGGACATCCCAGGGTGGCTAGCTCAGTAGCTATAAACCAACTGGTGTGGAACTATTTTAGTACTTTTTAATCTGGATGGTGGTTCTCAACCAGGGACAATCTTGTCCCCGCTCCACAGGAGACATTTGACATTGTCTGGAGACATTTTGGTTGTCACGATGGGGATAGGGTGCTGCTGTATGTTCTACCATGCACAGAATGGCCTATCCACAACAAATAATTAGCCAAGCCAAATGTTACTAGTGCCAAGGTAGAGAAACCCTGTGTAACACCTTCCTAGGTAGAGGGCTGGATGGGTGTAAGGAGTCCTATAGGCCCATCTCGGGACTCATTTCACTGCTACTGCATGGGAGGGGGCCTCACTGGGGACTTCCCAGTAACAAAGCCACCTTTCCTAGCTGTCACTGCTTCCTTGAAATTAATTAGAATTATCAGCGCTAGAACAAAATTTACCTGACCCTGAGAGGAAACGTTGTTTAAAAATATTTAAATTTTTGTGGGTATATAGTAGATGTGTATATTTATGGGGCCCATGAGATGCTTTGATACAGGCATGCAATGCATAATAATCACATCATGGAGAATGGGGGTATCCATCCCCTTAAGCATTTACCCTTTGTGTTACAAGCTATCCAACTATACTATTTTCATAGGCCTGTTTGCTATTTGCATGTCTTCTTTTGAGAAATGTCTATTCAAATATTTTGCCCATTTTGGGGATCAGATTATTAAATTTTCCCCTACACAGTTGTTTGAGCTCCTCACATAATCTGCTTATTAATCCCTTGTCAGATGGATAGTTTGATAATGTTTTCTCCTAGTCTGTGGGTTGTCTGTTCACTTTGTTGATTGGGAAACCTTTCTTTTTTATGTGGGCCTCTAAGATTCTGACATGCCTCAGGTCTGGAGGCCTGGACTGCTCTTCTCAGAAGCAATACATGGCTGACAAAACAAAAGGGCAACTCTAATGAGACCAGGGCCCACTGAAGCTTCTGCAACTGTGGAAGCAGGGTGATTTAGCAAAGTATTGGGTAATAGTGCCCTTGAGAAAATGTGTATCTCTGGTTGATTGACTGCAATGGACCTTCATTATGACAGTTGAGCCCGAAGCGACTAAGACAAATCAGGATGGAAAGAAATGTTTTCAGGCTCTGCCAGCTGGACCCAGCAACCTTCCTGTGTGAGGAGACTAGAGCCCTTGTTGGGCCTTGAATCTACCAACTGTGTACATACTCACAGATGGGTTTTCCCAGGAGAACTAAGCATCTCACTGCAAAGAAGAGTGCTAACATTTGTTTCCTTTAGGTAGGTCTTGTTTCAGGATTATGCCAACATTTAGGTTTACAGAACAATTGAGAAAAAGTACAGAGTTCCCATATATCTCCTTCTCCCCCCATAGTTTCCCCTATTGTCAATATCTTGCATTACTATTATATTTGTTGTAATCGATGAACCAGTATCAATACATTATAAATTAGCATTTGTAGTTTACTTTAGGATGCATGCTGTGTTGTATATTTCTGTGGATTTTGACAAATATATAGTACAATGTATCTACCATTACAGGATGATACAGAGTAGTTTCACTACCCTAAAAATTCCCTGTGCTCTGCCTATTTATCCCTCTCTTCCATCCCCTAAACCCTGACAACCACTGATCTTTTTACTGCCTCCATAGTTTTTCCTTTTCCAGAATGTCGCATTTTATGTAGTTGGAATCATTCAGTATGTAGCCTTTTCAGCACAGGTTCTTTCACTCAGCAATACACATTTTGATTTTCTTCCACATCTTTTCATGACTTGATAGCGCTTTTGTTTTTATTGCTGAAAAATATCCATTGTCTGAATATGCCATGGTTTAGTTTATCCAGTCACCTACTAAAGAATATGTTGGTTGCTTCCAGGTTTTGGCAATTATTATTGAAGCAGACATCTTCTAAGAATAAGGACATTTTCTTTGCAAAATTACCAAACCATAATGATGTAAAATTAACAGTAACTCAATATATCATCCAGTATCAAGTTGATATTCAAATTTTAACTTAGAATTCCATCAACGTTTGTGCGTTGCATTGTTTTGCCTTTTTTGTCTCTTGTCTAGGATAGTTCCCTGCCTTGTTTTGTTTTTTTATGACAGAGATTTAAAAAAATAATTTCAACTTTTATTTTAGATGCAGGGGATACATGTGCAGCTTTGTTACATGCATAGATTTCCTTTGAAGAGTCCAGACCAGTAGTCTCACATTCTGGGTCTGATTACTTCCTCATGATTCAATTTGGTTTAAGTCATTTTTGGCAGCATTCCAACATAGGTGATGTTATAGAGTCTGCTTTTCTGACTTTGTTGATGATAAGCTTCATTGCTTGGATGAGGTGGTGATGGCCAGAGCCCTCCATTGTAAAGTGATAGTTCTCTCTTTGTTCATAATCTCTAGAAAAAGTACTTTGAGACTGTGTGAATTTTCTGTTTTCCAGCAACCATTCACCCAATGATTTTGGTATCCATTGATAATTATTGGCTAAGCTAATTATTACATTGGGAGTTACAAAGTATTAATTATCAAATTCTGTCCTGTTTTCTACATTTATCAAGTATTCCTCCCCATTTAAGAAAAATGATCACTGTAGGGTCATGACATATTCTTTTAGTGCTTTTGTAATTCATATTGTCATTATTCTGTTTGCTTAACATGCTCTTTCACTATTTTCCTCTCTCCTAAAGATGTCGCTGCGAGATGGAGGGGAAGGGGCTGTATTTTCTGTCTCCCTCAGTGTGATTGACAGGGAAACCAACACAAGAAATGAATACCTTTTCCAAGACTGTTTAAGGTCCAGTGTAGTCAGAGCCAAAAACATCAGAATTCTGGCCTGAGTTTCACTAATCAGTGTTTATTTTACTGTGTAACTGAGTTGAATACTACTTAAAATACTTACATCCCCTCTTCATATTCACTAAGAGATAAATTTGACTAATTTGGCCTTAATTAAATAAATGACAGTATATTACAATTGTGTTTTCTGATTTTTTTGGTATATTATCATATTACACAGAGTCAAAACTCATTATTTTAATAGCTATACAGTATTTTAATGTGAGACTACCAGAGTTTGCTTCCCCATACACCTTTCTTTGGGTATAATGGAGATACAATGAGTAGTATTTTGCAAACTTACATGGCAATGGAACTTCTTTTTTCCAAAGAAGCTGTACACGTCTCCTTCTCTCAGACCTTTCATTTTACCCAAGGGGCATGATGTGTTCCTGCAGGTGGTCATTTAGTAAAAGAATGAAGCAAGGGTTGCTATGAATGGTTGTGCAGATGTGCACTGTATAATCCAGAGGTCACGATTTACACTGCAGTGTTTGTAAACAATGCTCCTTGGCATTGTGTGATATACAGTCTTGCTGGTCCCATACAATGGACTCTGGTAAGTGGCATTTTTAAAAATAATTTATGAGATACATGTACAGAACATGCAGGTTTGTTACATAGGTATACACGTGCCATGGTGGTTTGCTGCACCCATCAACCCATCATCTACATTAGGCATTTCTCCTAATGCTATCCCTCCGCTAGCTCCCCACCCATCATCAGGCCCCGGTGTGTGATGCTCCCCTCCCTGTGTCCATGTGTTCTCATTGTTCAACTTCCATTTATGAGTGAGAACATGTGGTGTTTGGTTTTCTGTTCCTGTGTTACTTTGCTGAGAATGATGTTTTCCAGCTTTATTCATGTCTCTGCAAAGGACATGAACTCATCTTTTTTTATGACTGCATAATATTCCATCGTATATATGTGCTACATTTTCTTTATCCAGTCTATCATTGATGACCATTTGAGTTGGTTCCAAGTCTTTTCTATTGTGAATAGTGCCACAATGAACTCATATGTGCATGTGGCTATATAGTAGAATGAAGTATAATCCTTTGGGTATATACGTAGTAATGGGATTCCTGGGTCAAATGGTATTTCTAGTTCTAGATCCTTGAGGAATCACCACACTGTCTTCCACCATGAGTGAACTAATTTACATGTCCACCAACAGTGTAAAAGCATTTTTATTTCTCCACAGCCTCTACAGCATCTATAGTTTTCTGACTTTTTAATGATTGCCATTCTAACTGGTGTGAGATGGTACCTCATTGTGGTTTTGATTTGCATTTCTCTGATGATCAGTGATGATGCTTTTTTTCATATGTTTGTTGGCCACATAAATGTCTTCTTTTGAGAAGTGTCTGTGCATATCCTTTGCCCACTTTTTGATGGGGTTGTTTTTTTCTTGTAAATTCATTGAAGTTCTTTGTAGATTCTGGATATTAGCCCTTTATCAGATGGATAGATTGCAAAAATGTTCTCCCATTCTGTAGGTTGCCTGTTTACTCTGATTATAGTTTCTTTTGCTGTGCAGAAGCTCTTTAATTAGGTCCTATTTGTCAATTTTGGCTTTTGTTGCCGTTGCTTTTGGTCTTTGAGTCATGAAGTCTTTGCCTATGCCTATAATCCTAAATGGTATTGCCTAGGTTTTCTTCTAGGGTTTTAATGGTTTTAGGTCTTACATTTAAGTCTTTAATCCATCTTGAGTTAATTTTTGTATAAGGTATAAGGAAGGGGTCCAGTTTCAGTTTTCTGCATATGGCTAGCCAGTTTTCCCAACACCATTTATTAAATAGGAAATCCTTTCCCCATTGCTTGTTTTTGTCAGGTTTGTCAAAGATCAGATGGTTATAGATGTGTGGTGTTATTTATTTCTGTGGCCTCTGTTGTGTTCCATTGGCCCACATATATGTTTTGGTACCAGTACCATGCTGTTTTGGTTGCTGTAGCCTTGTAGTATAGTTTGAAGTCAGGCAGCATGATGCCTCTAGCTTTGTTCTTTTTGCTTTGGATTTTCTTGGCTATATGAGCTCTTTTTTGGTTCCATATGAAATTTAAAGTAGTTTTTTTCTAATTCTGTGAAGAAAGTCAGTGGTAGCTTGATGGAGATAATATTGAATCTACAAATTACTTAGGGCAGTATGAACATTTTGATGATATTGATTCTTCCTATCCATGAGCATGGAATGTTTTCTCATTTGTTTGTGTCCTCTGTTATTTCCTTCAGCAGTGGTTTGTAGTTCTCCTTGAAGAGGTCCTTCACATCCCTTGTAAGTTGTACTCCTAGGTATTTTATTGTTTTTGTAGCAATTGTGAATGGGAGTTCACTCATGATTTGGCTCTCTGCTTGTCTATTATTGGTGTATAGGAATGCTTGTGATTTTTGCACATTGATTTTGTATCCTGAGGCTTTGCTGAAGTTGTTTATCAGCTTAAGGAGATTTGGGGCTGACACGATGGGGTCTTCTAAATATACATTCATGTCATCTGCAAACAGAGACAATTTGACTTCTTCTCTTCTTATTTGAATACCCTTTATTTCTTTCTCTTGCCTGATTGCCCTGGCCAGAACTTCCAATACTATGTTGAATAGGAGTGGTAAGAGAGGGCATCCTTGTCTTGTGCTGGTTTTCAAAGGGAATGCTTCGAGCTTTTGCCCATTCAATATGATATTGGCTGTGGGTTTGTCATAAATAGTTCTTATTATTTTGAGATACATTCCCTCAATAACTAGTTTACTGAGAGTTTTTAGCATGAAGGGCTGTTGAATTTTATCAAAGGCCTTTTCTGCATCTATTGAGATAATCATGTGGTTTTTGTGATTGGTTCTGTTTATGTGATGGATTACGTTTATTGATTTGCATATGTTGAACCAGCCTTGCATCCCAGGGATGAAGCCAACTTGACTGTGGTGGATAAGGTTTTTAATGTGCTTCTGGGTTCAGTTTGCCAGTATTTTATTGAATATTTTTGCACTGATGTTCATCAGGGATATTGGCCTGAAATTTTCCTTTTTTTTTGTTGCCAGGTTTTGGTATCAGGATGATGCTGGCCTCATAAAATGAGATAGGGAGGAGTCCCTCTTTTCCTGTTGTTTGGACTAGTTTCAGATGGTATGGTACCAACTCCTCTTTGTACCTCTGGTAGAATTTGCCTGTGAATCCATCTGGTCCTGGGCTTTTTATGGTTGGTAGGCTATTAATTACTGCCTCAATTTCAGACCTTGTTATTGGTATATTTAGGGATTCAACTTCTTCCTGATATAGTCTTGGCATGGTGTATGTGTCCAGGAATTTATCAATTTCTTCTAGATTTTCTAATTTATTTGCATAGTATTCTCTGATGGTAGTTTGTATTTCTGTGGGATCAGGGGGTGATATCCCTTTTATCATTTTTATTGTGTCTATTTGATTCTTCTCTTTTTCTTGTTTATTAGTCTGGCTAGTGGTCTATTTTGTTGAACTTAAAAAAAAACCAGCTCCGTATTCATTGATTTTTTTTTTTTTGGAGGGTCTTTTGTGTCTCTTTTTTCAGTTCTGCTATGATCTTAGTTATTTCTTGACTTCTGCTAGCTTTTGAATTTGTTTGCTCTTGGTTCTCTAGTTCTTTTAATTGTGATGTTAATTGTCAATTTTAGATCTTTCCTGCTTTCTTTTGTGGGCATTTAGTGCTATAAATTTCCCTCTAAACACTGCTTTGGCTATGTCCCAGCGATTCTGGTACATTGTGTCTTTGTTCTCATTGGTTTCAAAGAAGTTATTTATTTCTGCCTTAATTTCATTATTTACCCAGTAAGTCACTCAGGAGCAGATTTTTCAGTTTCCATGTAGTTGTGTGGTTTTGAGTGAGTTTCTTAATTCTGAGTTCTAATTTGATTGCACTGTGGTCTGAGAGACTGTTTGTTATGATTTCCATTCTTTTGCATTTGCTGAGGATTGTTGTACTTCCAATTATGTGGTCAGTTTTAGAATAAGTGTGATGTGGTGCTGAGAAGAATGTATATTCTGTTGATTTGGGGTGGATGTCTGTTAGAACCACTTAGTCCAGAGCTGAGTTCAAGTCCTGAATATCCTTGTTAATTTTCTGTCTCATTGATCTGTCTGATATTGATAGTGGGTGTTAAAGTTTCCCACTATTTTTGTGTGGGAGTCCAAGTCTCTAAGAACTTGCTTTATGAATCTGGGTGGTCCTGTATTGGGTGCATATATGATTAGGATAGTTAGCTCTTCTTGTTGCATTGATCCCCTTACCATTAAGTGATGCCCTTCTTTGTCTTTTTTGATCTTTGTTGGTTTAAAGTCTGTTTTATTAGAGACTAGGATTGCAACACCTCCTTTTTTATTTTTTTTGCTTGTTATTTGCTTGGTAAATATTCCTCTATCCCTTTATTTTGAGCCTATGTGTGTCTTTGCACATGTGTCTTTGCATGTGAGATGGGTCTCCTGAATACAGCACACTGATGGGTCTTGACTCTTTATCCAGTTTTCCTGTCTGTGCCTTTTAATTGGGACATTTAGCCTGTAAACATTTACATTTAAGGTTAGTATCATTGTGTGTGAATCTGATCATGTCATTATGGTGCTGGCTGGTTGTTTTGCCCATTAGCTGAGATGGAGTCTTGCTCTGTTGCCCAGGCTGGAGTGCAGTGGTGCGATATTGGCTCACTTCAACCTCTGACCCCTGGGTTCAAGTGATTCTCCTGCCTCAGCCTCCTGAGTAGCTGGGATTACAGGTGCACACTACCACACCCAGTTAATTTTTGTATTTTTAGTAGATATGGGGTTTCACCATGTTGGTCAGACTGGTCTCAAACTCCTGACCTCGTGATCCACCCAACTCAGCCTCCCAAAGTGCTGGGATTACAGGTGTGAGCCACATGCCCTGCCCATGACGTTGTTTGTATGAGTTGAAAGCAATGAAATTTTGGAAGAGGAGGCAATTTACATATATAGTCAGAGATGAATGTCAAACTTTATCCTCCCAGTAAGGTAGAATTACAAATAGAATCACTTTTTATCTTATACTTAAAATTTCTTATACTTAAAATACCTTATACTTGGGATTCCTGTGGCATGGTCAAGTTTTGACAATACCTTTCATAAACCCTTTTAAAATTGATTATAGTTTTGAAATTTAAGAGGATATAGTAGTCATCATAGGTTTACTGCTGTAATAAACAAGCTTGCAATCTCAGTGGCCTAATGCAAATTAGGTTTATTTTTCTCATACATTACAACCAATGTGGACTGCAGCAGGCGTGGACTCTGGACCCAGGTGTTTGAATCTGGTGGCTCCTAAGTCAATCCTTAGAGCCCTTCACTGGCTCCTGTGTCTCTGGCTGCCAGATGAGAAGAGAGAGTCAGGGGAAATCCACAGGAGACCTGGGAGCAGCATCTGTCACCTCCACCCACAGGCATTGGCCAGTGTTCACACCATTGGCCCTGCCTAACCACAAGGGAAGCTGGCTGGGAAGTGTTGTCTCTCTGTGCCCACATGGAAAAGGCACTGGGGTTTAGGGACAGGGATGAGTTGCTGTTGCAAGGCTGACCTCTTTTCTCTATTTTGTTTCTTTTCCAGGAGACTTCTTGGCATTATCACAAAAAAGGATGTTCTGAGACATATGGCCCAGATGGCAAATCAGGACCCTGAATCCATCATGTTTAATTAGCAACAAGGTGGCAATTATTTTCAGAAAAACACTGACTGTGTCATTTAAAAAGAAGTAAATGATATGTTATATTCCAATGAAATATCACGCACTGGAGACAGCAGAAACAAAAGCTTTGTTTGAAAGGAAGGGAAGAAGAATGAAACCTTTAAAAACAAAAGTATCAATGATTAGGCATTTTATAGCTTTAACCCTGTATGAGTTTCAAGCTGTGTTTCCTAATGAGTTTGCTACTGCTGTGGGGGCATGTGGGTGGGTGTAAATGATGTGATCTACACAAGTATGTGGAGCATGAATGCTGACTCAAGAAACTTTTACCTGTTCTGCTCAAGGCTGATGTTTGTAACTTACAAACACACGTGAAGCGTTGAGTCCAAAAGACAAAAGGGTATCAGCATGTCAGCATCCTTATTTATTGGTTCTTGAAATTTTGCTGCTATGTTACTGAATCATATTAAAGACATTTGCACTTACTTTGTTGAAAAGGAAAAATTAAATTTGAACACAGTGAAAGCTGCAAGTATGCCAGTGGGTTCGCTCACAACCATCCCATTTCTTACTCCTGTTCTCAGCCTGTTATCTGGCTTATCCATCAGTTTCTGAACCAACACCAGGTGCGCCTGCCATGATGAGTGTGAAGAAATCATTTCTCTATGCAAGACTGGCATCCTGGGCCTGCACGATGAACCATTGGAGCATATAGTACTGTGCTGTGTCTCCTCCCATACAAAGGGACGTAATGTTATTTTGAGGGTATACACACCCGATCATTGATTTGCATCCCCATTGCATTTGCTTCATTTATTTATTGCTTTTGCCCATGCATTCAATATTGATCATCTCAGCACTTCATGAACCATAGCTGGTAGTCCCCCAGTCTGCCATAAGCGTGCTTTCATTTACAAGTAGCCTATGCAAGAGTCCAAACAGGCTACCCAGTGTTACCACTTATTTTTCCTCTCAGGTCTTATCAAATACGACTGTGGAGAGGATGAGGCATATGAGTTCTCAGTGGGAACCCCTCCAAATGGATTGCAAGAGAAATACTAAATTGATTCTAAATCTGTTCCATTATCTTCTCTGTAGGATGCAAAATGTCCGGTTTGAATGTATAAGCATGTACTTCATACTAGCAATCACAGCACAGGAGGACAGCATTAAATTTTATACAGCCAATTTGAGCACCGGGCATCTTTGTATTTGAACTTAATGACACATTTACTCTTTTAGTCAGGAGTTTGGTCTTTTCTGCAGGAAAGAATTAAACTATGTATTAGATCCACCATATGATCTGTGTAAGATTATCCCATTGCCCTTGCTCTTAAGTCTTTGTCCCTGCCTTTTCACTGAGTGCCCCTTGTCCTTTTAAATCTCATTGTCACTGGATAGTGCTGCATCACTTAGGTGTGCATTTGGCTGCAAATAACAGAAAACCCAGCAAACACTGAAGGACTGAGTAAGAACCCTGAGAGAGGGTACTCCAGGACTGTCTCCATAATATCACTGGGTTCCCCATTCCATTCTATTTCATTTTCACCATTTTTACCTTTTGTCCTCTGGCTTATTGCCTCAGAGTTGAAAGATAGTTCCTGAACCATCAGGTATCATGTCTGCTTTCTAAGTGGGAAAAGAAAAGGAGAGGCAAGCAACTACGTACAATGTCTATCAGGAAAGGAAAGCTTCCTCAGAGATGCTCAGCTTGTATCTGTTGCTGGAAGTCTGTCATGTGGCTCCTGGTAGCCACACACTAGTGCGGGAAGGAAAATATTGAGCTAGGCACATTACTCTCTGAATGACATTCCTATTATCTTACTAAGGAAGAGTGTTGGTCTTCGGGAGGGGAAGTTTGCCATACTGGATGCCATCGTTATGTCCTTGTCATTGCTCTTCCTGTATTCAATCTTGCCAAACCCCTGTGAATGTTCTTCTAACCTTCTTGTTCCTCATCCCTTCTCTCAGATTTGACCTAGAAGTTCCAGCCCAAATCCAAAATTTCTTAGCCCTCATAAGAATTTTTATGTTGGACAAAAATCAAGCTACAAATGGGTTTTCATGAAACTTCTAATTAATGTGCAAAATATATATTTTCTCTAAGTTAAGAAATTTTAAATCAGATCATGCTGACACACTAAGAACCTTTGTGTGATTTACTGGTTCCTTCCTTCCAAAATAACATCCAGTAGCCACCTCAGTATGGCAATATCCAGTCAATAATAGAGAATTTAATCATTGGTCCTATAAAATAATAAAATTCATTGTCTTATTTATAGCATGTAAGCCTTGAGTAACAGATCTTATTGTTAGTGTTGGTGTTGTGGTTTCCACGGAACGTTTACAAGTGAAGTTGGGTTCTCCTGGACTTTAAATCCTAAAAAGTCTTAACGACCACTTCATGTAGTTCCCCTCTTATTGCCCTGTGGCCTCCTCAGAGTCAGTGCATGCCGGGAAAGAGTATTAGTCATAGCCTGGATTTATAGAATCCAGGAGGTCAGTTTAAACAAATAGCTTCCAAAGGGAACCTGAAACAGTGAAAAGATAGCCAGAGATCAGTGAAACCACAGCCTTTCTTTCTAATCTGGCTGAGGCCAAGGAGAGGAATGAGAGGAAAATATGCTTCCCAGCCAAGGTCACCGAGCAGAGCCTTGGGATTTGTGTCCTCCCCAGTGCTTAGAGTAGAGATGTCTGCAAATTCATGGCATACAGTTGGAAGAGTTACTTGACTGAAACAACCCGGTCTTACTTTACTTTGTAAATTGAGCCTCTAATTTATTGTGGGGTTCAGGCTCTCCTCAATAGAAGGCCAGAGTCAGGGGGTGGACTAAGGTCAAGGAACAGGAGTCTGTGGTAGGGACTACCACAGCAAACTGCCTTCCTTCTGTGGAGTTTTAACTCAGCCATGTGGTCCACTCACCCATGGGCCTGGGGGCTCAGACAAACCCCATGGGAAACATGCTGATGTGCTCTGTCTCTCTTTCTTGTAAATGTACGTGGGTAGGGATCCTGAGAGTATTTGCTCTGTCCAAATGCAGAACTTACATCCACTTTATCTGGTGATCTGATGAACAGCACAGAGATGTGGAGACAAAATAAGCATCTTTCAGAATAATATTTTCTTTTTCTTCTTCGTTCAGAACCAAAGGTTTTAGACATTTGTAGAACTCTCTGGATTCTCTCTAAATCAGTTTTTAACATAAAAAACCACCAACACATCATGGGAAAGGCACTCTCATGACACACATCACCTGTTTCTTGCTTTTACTGAGGAAATGTGTTGTACAAAAGCACCAAATAAGGGGACCCTGGAAGTGACATGTGCATTTCTTCTAAGTGGATTTTAGTGCATCCCCTGGGAATGCAGATGCTCATGTGGCTTTTAGGGAAAGGCAGAATGTGCTACAAGTCAGTCATTCACTATTCAATGCTCACTGTTACTTTGAACCAGGTAATCTCAGTTCTTTATTCGGTCCTTCCCAAAGACCTTACAAAGGAGATGTCCAAATAGATAGATTTTGAGCCTAATAAGTCACAGAAATGGAAAATTTTAGAGCAGTTTCTTTCACTTAGGTGAGAACTGATTAAATTACCAATATGTGCAAATTCTACTTAGTATTCATTATTAGATTCTGAGCTGGAAAAGATGAGAAACCCAAGGAGAACTATTGAATTACCATGCAATTGTAATATTATGCTTTCATTTTAACTTCGTGTTGGCAGTGTTCTATTAGACTAAGCTTCTAACCTTTGAAATGATTTACATGAGGAGAGAGCCTGTATAGCTGACTTGGGAAACATTAAGCAGACCCTATTTTCACTGGCGCGGTAATAACTATTTATTTGCCATCCTAGAGGTGCTTGGAATGAGCCTACGTGTGACTTTTATGAGATATATTCACATTTGGTGTTGGAACGACCACATAGCAAAGTGTTGTTTTATTTTTAATTGTAATACTCTGTGTAAATGTTGGCACCTTATTAAATATTAAATGTTTGAACTCTATTTTTAAAAATAAAACAAGCACAGAGTCCACAACAAACATATTGTAAATGGAAGAGATACTGATTTCACAGTGTGTTTCTACACAGTAGAACCTCTGGAAACCTGGTTCCTTTAACTTGGTTGGAGTATCCAGTAAAGTTAAAGACTCAGCCTTAAGACTGATATACAGATTGTGAAGTCCATTCAGTCAGCTTTAAAATTCCTTGTTCTTGGCTGGGTGGGTGATGACCAAATAAAAATTCAGACTGAGGCTGTCCGTTTCCAAGGATTGGGTAGGAACACTGTCCGCAGGCCATGTGTGTGTTTGCCTTGTGTGAAGGTTGGGGAGTACAGTTTGGGCAATGGTTTAACATTCATTCATTCTTTCACCCTTTCTTTCAACAGAAAATTTTCTATTTATTACTTTGGGAAACACAAGGGTTGAATTATGTCTTTTCCCATGAGTTTTTTTTTTTCTTTAACTTTCTACTTTACAGAAAATTTGGAAGAAAGACAAGAAAGGAACAAAGGATGCCTACAGATCCTTAACCAGAAGAGGTGCTATTTAATATGGGTGGTTAGAGGAATCCCTGCTGGTTAGGGGAGGGGACCAGCTGGGGGCACAGCTGGGGAAAGGGTATCCTCAGCAGAGGGGACAGCAACTGCAAATGTCCTAAGATGGAAATGGGTCTAGCCTGCTGGGGGCCCACCAGGGGTGGATGGCTGCAGCCTTGGGATGGGAGTGGGGTTATTTGAAGTTGCGTTTATTTTCCCTTTGGGAGGAGGGTAGACACAGCAGATGCTTCAGGGTCTTGAAAGACCAGGTAAAGTCCTGGAATTCAGAGGAGTGACATGATTTGACTCGTGTTGTCCACAAACTATTCTGGCTGTTGGACAGCAAGACTGGAAGCCAGGGCTCTGGATAAGAGTCTGTTGCAAAGAGCCCAGGCACGGTGGCTCACACCTGTACTCCTAGCACGTTGAGAGGCCAAGGTGGGCGGATCACTTGAGATCAGGAGTTTGAGACCAGCCTGGCCAACATGGTGAAACCCTGTCTCTACCAAAAAAATACAAAAATGAGCCAGGCATGGTGGCAGGTCCCTATAATTCCAGCTATTTGGAAGGCTGAGACACAAGAATCGCTTGAACCTGGGAGGCAGAGGTTATAGCAAGCCGGGATTGTGCCACTGCACTCCAGCCTGGGCAACAGTGCAAGACTCCATCTTAAAAAAACAAAAAGAGTCTATTGCAAATAGGTGAGTGATGATGGGAGCTTGCCCTAGAAAATTCTTGAATTCCAGTTATACAGTTGCTCCGCAGCATCTGTGGGAGATTTCTTTCAGAACTCCCCCATAGATTCCAAAATCCATGATGCTTTAGTCCCTTATATAAAATGCTGTATTAATTGCATATAGTCCACCCATGTCCTCCTGTCTACTTTAAACATTCTCTAGACTACTTAGAATACTTAGTTCAATGTAATGCTATGTAAACAGTTGTTACACTGCATTGTTTATGGAATAGTGAGAAGGAAAAAGTCTGTATATGTTTAGTACAGATACAACCAGCCATTTTTTTCCTGAATATTTCCAATCAACAGTTGAATCCACAGATGCAGAACCCATGGATATGGAGGGCCAACTGTAATTCCAAGGTAGAGCCAACAGATTTGCTGATGGAACTTATATAAAATGGCACAAGCAAGTTGCTATTTACTGAGATGGGCTAGACTAGGTGAGGAGCTCCCTTTTGGAAATGCTACATGAGAGATGTCTCTTAGACATTCAGGTTTGAAGTTCAGGGGAATCATTACGGTTTGAGATATAAATTAAGCCATTGGCATATTGGTGGCATCGGTGGCTTTTAAAGCTATGCCTGGAAACTTTTGTGGTCTCATGATATCCTAAGAGCAAACAGTGTATATATATATATATATATATATATATATATTTTTTTTTTTGAGATGGGAATCTCGCCCTGTTGCCTAGGCTGGAGTGTAGTGATACGATCTTGGCTCACTGCAGTCTCCGCCTCCCGGATTCAAGCAATTCTCCTGTCTCATCCTCCTTAGTAGCTGGGGTTACAGGTGCACACTACCATGCCTGGCTAATTTTCTGTATTTTTGGCAAAGACTGGGTTTCACCATATTGGCCAGGCTGGTCTCGAACTCTTGACCTCAAGTGATCTGTCTCTCTTGGCCTCCCAAAGTGCTGGGATTACAGGCATGAGCCACCGCACCCAGCCAGAACCATTTCCTAATAATTTCAATATTGAGTTTTCAGGGAGTCACACCAATGTCACAGGCCAATCGGACTGCACTTGAGGTCCGGATCCATTGAGTCCTGGCTCCGTGTGCCATTGTCAAAGGGACTGAACTCCTCTGAGCCTGGGTTTCCCCATCTCTGTAGAGTGAGCTACTGCTCTTGACACAGCAGCATGGCTGTGAGAATTAAATGAGGTAATTGCTGTACAGTACTTGGCGTAGAATATGACCAGGCAAATGGTAGACATTATCATCTTCTCCCATTATGAAGCCATCTCAGTAGATTTAATTGGAAATTACTTCAATTAATTTTGTATTGTTAAAGAACATATAACACTTTAGTTTAATTACAAGGCCACAGAAAGTAAACACAGATCAGACTAGCCAAATGCTTTTTTCCCAGTCTCTGCAGTCATTTCTCTAAAAAGCAAAATAAAACAAAAACCCAGCTCTCTTAAGGGATATATTTTCTAAAAAAAACCTTCTGTCTCCAAATTGTTAGGAAATTATAGACGGAAGCCACTTGGTAGAAAATTCCATGTCTCAGTAACTTTATATTCAGTTGAAGAGCAAAAAAGCCTCAGTATGCATGGATACTGAATTATGTATTGATTAGTTTGAATTTGGAACAAGAATTCATGGAACATAAGAAAATGTATAGCTTGCTTATTTTCAAGCAACCTAAACCTCAATACCCTCTGCACTTCCAGACAGAGAAAAATCTCTCCAGCATGGTGTTAATGTAGAAATGAGTCTGTTAGTAAAACTCATGAAAGAACAGCGTTTGTGGGCCTTGGACATTTCCTGTCGCCATGATGTCGTTAAAAGCCAGAGGGGGAGAATGAACAAATAGAATTTGTCCGAAAAGTGACAGCCCATCAGTTTTAATTCTGGACACTTGGCTAGAGCTAACCAGGATGGCCTTGCAAATAAAACTCTGGGTTCCTGTATGGGTTTCCTGGGCTTTCATGGGTTGAGAAAGGACTGGAAACGTCCATCTCCATCAACTACCATCGGGAACAGCATGCTTCGGCTGAGCATGGGGTGCCTGGTGTGCCTGTTGTTAAAACTCTTCCCCAGTTCATTGGTCGTCAATTGGCCAGAAAGAAGCTACCATATGGGAAGGCAGATAGGGAGCATCTATTTCTGGCGGTTCCTTGATATTGCATTTCATTAAAGAAATGTTTTTTTCTTTCTGAATGAGCAATAAGCAGAGAGCACCTTGTGGGGATTTTCAAACCCCTTTACTCAGGGCTTGGCTCACAGAATGAAGGGAGCAATTGATGTGTGATTCCAGCACTTGTTATGGAACATGTATTTCAAAGATGAAACAGCCATCCTCAATCCAAACAGATTCTGTCAGAGAAATTGAAAACACATCCATAAATTCTCGTCCCACAGGCTCCTAACAGGTTGGATCCAGAGGATGCTCGCTGGTAGTAGAACATTCCTTCCTTCTGTGGGACTCCATGTTCATTTCACAAACACACTCACTCTCTCAGGGCTTCTACCTGTTTCCAGCCGATACAAACCCAAGCGAAAACTGGGGCTAGCTCCCTTTGATGAACAGGTTTCCTTTTCTGACGTTTCTGAAACTTCAGCCTCTCCCCAGAAAGACATTTCCAGGAATGGCTGCTGAGTGGTTTACATGATCAGTGAGGAACTTTCTCCAGGGAGTGGGCAAGCCAAGTTGCTCCATGGAGCAGGAGTCTCCACTGGTCATTAAAAACCTAGGGAGAGGCCAGGTGTGGTGGCTCATGCCGGTAATCCCAGTGCTTTTGGAGGCTGTGGTGGGAGGATCGCTTGACGCTACGAGTTAAAGACCAGCCTGGACAACACAGTAAGACCACAATCTCTACAAATTTTTTTTTTAATTAGCCAGATATGGTGGTGAGTACTGGTAGTCCCGCTACTTGAGAGGTGGAGGTGAAAGATCACTTGAGCCCAGAAGTTTGACGCTGCAGCGAGCTATGATTTCACCACTGCACTCCAGGCTGGGCAACAGAATGAGACTGTCTCGGGGAAATAAAAAGGTAGGGAGGAAGAGTGGGACTGCATTCAGTGGAGATGATTTCCCAAAGTGCCTCCAAGGTACAGTGTCTGCAGGATGCTGCAAGGTGCCAGAGGAAAGGTGGATTTTGTGGTTAATTAAATTGGTGGCTAGAGCATGAGGGTCCAGGAATTCTTTTTAAAGTTTCTTTTGAGAATTTCTAGTTGAGTGACTGGGAGAACGGACTTAACTTTAATGCACTGCAGCCACATCATCTGAAAGCAGTGACTTGCTAATCGGAGTGTGATCTAGGGACTACCTGTGTCTGTATTGCTGGAGCAAGTCCCAGTTAGCAATGCAGAATTGCAAGCCCCATCCAGGTCTGCTAAATTAGGCAGAATGAAACAACCCCAGGTGATTTGTGTGCAGAGCACCATTTGAGAAGTGCTGCCTTAGGTGACCAGGTGATCTGAGTTTACTTCCAACTTTAAGACCGAAGTTTCTCTAAGATTCTCTTACTTTCAAAGGAAAAAGGAGTGATAGCTGCAGTGATTGGGCTACTGAAGGAGCCAGTCCAGAGAAACAGGGTGGAGAGAAGCTTGGCATGAGAGCTCTAAGCCCTATTTCTCAGTCCCCAAACTTTCCCAGTTACAGCAATCCTCCTGCATGATGCTCCATCTCAGAGATTCTCAGCCTCAGCACTAGTGACATTTGGGGCCATTCTGTGCACTGTACGATGCCAAGCAGCATATCTGGCTTCTACCCACTAGATGCCATAGCACCCCTCACCTAGTTGCGACTCCAGAAATGTCTCCAGACATTGCCAAGTGTCCTGGGTTGGGGGAAGGTATGCAAATCTCCCCCATCCCCTCCCCTAATTGTATAGAAGAGAGCACTGTGATTTATAAAGCATGGGAAAAGGGAGCACCCTTTGGTGTCCTTTTGGTGTTTTTCTTAACGTTGGGTGAAAATTGTTAGTTTAAGGCAAGGACTGATGGGGACTCCTGTCCTGCTTCAACGACTCCCCATGGCTGGGAAGAGTTCCCTCAGCATTTAAGGAGAAAACAGCAATTTAAGGGGAGAGGGTGCATTTACTTCTTTCTGAGAACCTAATGGTAAGCCCAAGAAGAGTGAAGTCATCTTACCTGGGCATAAGTCTCATGCCAATTGGTGATTTCAAAGTGATTGGCTTACTTTCAGCAGTCTGTGTGACCACCTGTTATCCTTCCTGAGTTGCCTCCCACACTCAGACCATGCACACAAGCATGTCGACGAAATCGCTCTTTGCCGAGTACATCTCATTAGAAAGATTCCTAGCTGCTTTCTTGAGTCAACTTGAACATTTTTGTGTCTTTATTTGAAACTTAAAGAAGTGGTCAGCCAACTATAGCACGTGGCTAAATGCAGCCTGTCGCCTCTTTTTGCAGATAAAGTTTGCTGGCACACAGCCACGTGCGGCCGTTTACATATTGTCTATGGCTGCTTTTTATGTTTGTTTGTTTTAGTCTATGGCTGTTTTGTGATACAGTGGTGGAGTTAAGTAATTGCAACAGAGGTTGCCTGGCCTACAAAGCCCAAAATATTTACTATCAGGTCCTTGACAGAAAAAGTTTGTTGGCTCTTGGCTTAGAGTAAATTGGGGTCACAAAACCGTTGGATAGTCATGAAGAGTAATTTAACTTTCTTAGACTAGATGTAAAATATAGAGAAATGCTTCAAATACAGAATCAAGGAGAGATGTGTGTGTCAGTGGAATAAGACAGATTTATTAAAATGATTTTCCATCCTCCAAGTTTCTCCAATCACTTAATTTGTGCCAGAAAGATCTGTCCTGACTTAGATATTAACTGAGATGTTTATGGCCTCTGTCAGAATTTAAATGTTTTCTGTAACAGAAAATGACACTTAACATTTGAATAGCACTGTGCCATTTATGAAGGGATTTTAATATTTGTGTTTATCTCAATAGTCCTGTGTGGGAAAAATTATACCTATTATTTAGAAGACAAAACTGAGGCTCAGAAGAATCACCTGTGGAGATTCTGCAACATACCAATGCACTGGAGCCATGCCCTGAGATTTTGATAAGCCCATCAGGAGTCGGATCTTTCATAAACGTTATAAAAGGTCACCGGGTGATTCTAATGTGAAATTGAGAACCTCTGGGCTCCAGGGACTTGCTCAAGTTGATGTACCTGGGAGGTGGTCTGATTGGAGGAAGCTCAAACTTGGCTCTTCTTCGTGACTTCAAGTCCAGAAACATTTTCCTACAATATGACAACCCATCTTAGCTCAAATTAGTCTTTCAGTCCAATGGGTGCATCTAACCCAGTGGTTCTCAAAGTATGGCCCTTGGACCAGGAACATCAGGGTCACCCAGCAGTCTGTTAGAAATGTAAGCTCTCTGTTATACCCTGGACCTGGTAAATCTGAAAGTCTGGGGATGGGGCCTACTCCTCTGTGTTTTACCAAACCCTCCAGTTGAGAACCACTGGTCTATCCTGGGAAAGAGGATAGATGAATTTTCATGGAAGTAAGGGGCTAAAACTGGAAAAATACCACACACACACACACACATGTACACACACACATACACACACACACAACCAGGCCTGGCCCCTGGGAAATTGACTCTGGGTGGGGAGGGGCAGAATGAGCATGAGAAGTGATAAGAAGTGAGAATCTGTGCACGTCTGAGGAAGTGTGAAGATACTCTGATGGTAGAAAAAGCAAAAGGATCTCACCAGCCCCCTGAGTTGAGTCTCTGCAGACTTCATCTTTCCTTGGGCAGCCCTGAAGGTGTTAACAAGAGTTTCTGCATCCTTTTGCTGGGCTGGCAGGTCAGAGGGATTCTTTTTTTGTTATCGTTTCATTTTTTGTTTTCAAAGTTTTGGTTTTTCCTGAATCAAGCACTTGGTTGAGATGAACATTCTTGTGTGATTAAATGAGCCTCCTCCTGCTTGGAGCCAAAGTCACATTCCTTGCTTCAGTTTTATCCCAGGTGCTCCTTTTTAATTGCACTTTGTATTCAACTCTGTAGCCACCCCCTTCCCAGAGAGGGCTGGCCCCCTAATCACTACAGTGCTGTTACCCATGCAGCTGGGACTTCAAAGGCCCCAGAAGTCATATTGTAACATGAGCTCCAAATCGTCCCTGAGATGAATACAGAGAGGCATCATCAGTCAAAACTCATCAAGGGGAAGGGATACCTCTGTGTGACATGAGGGTGACAGAATCCAGCCTCACCCTCAGTCCCCCTCAGGGCCTTCCCTTCCACGGCATTTCCATTCCCTATCTGAAAACCACACCAACACATACATAATTCAAGGCTGTGCACTGGTCGCCCAGAGCGAGGGGACAGACATGTATGCCCAGGAAAAAATGTTTGTTTCAAGCAAACGTTCACAGCACCAGCTGCCAATGGGGGAAGACAGGCAGAGGAGGCTCCCGCAGACAGACATGGGAAAGTACAAACGATGATTACAGGCTCCAAAACAGAGCTGTTGTTGGGGGAAATCACAGCATCTGATTTGGGTTTTGCTTTTGTAATTATTGGACCCAGAGAATGTAACTGCAAAGCACATGCTGTTTCCAAAATGGGTGGGACAATGTGGGCTCATGATACCTTCAAATCTGCACTTTGGCATTCAAGTTTGACTCCAGGAGTTAACAAGAGCAGGCCCTGCTTTACATAGTAGCTTCATTTGAAGTTCCAAAGCTCAGTACCTGGAAGCAGATGGAGTAACTTGTGATTCTATTTTATTTCTTTAGCCTGGAGCCAACATAGAATATTGATTTCTAATGTGGGAATTCTGAAGAGGAAAAATTAGGGTTGACTTTTTTGGGGTCAAATCTATGAGTTTCTCAAGGTCAAAGAGTCGTGTCTCCATTATCTTTCTTCAGTGTCAGTTCTCGTATGTTGTGTATTGATGATAAACAATATAACGCATGCTTTTGAACAATGGATAAATGCTGAAAGCCTGTTCTTTAGCTGTGACCTTTTTGAATAAATCAGGAAAGTAACCCTGGCAGAGTTTTCTGGAGACATGGAGCATTTCCCCAAAAGAAACCCATCTGCTATTGTGTTAAATGTCACATAAAACACTACGTGTCCAAAGAAAATAGTAATCGGCTTGGTGTTTCATGGCCTGAGAGGAGCTGCTTAGTTCAGACACCCTGAACTTCCAAAGAATGAATATGAAAGTGGAATCTGAAGACATTGTGTGGCCTGGTGTATCTTTGATCAAACTGAACCTGCAAAGAAGTGTGGCAGGCTCTAAAAGCTGCAGCGACTAACCGCTCAGGAAACCCATGCCAGTGACTTTACTGAACATGTCACATCAAAGGGGAAAAGTGCCCCACTGACTGAAAAGTTCTTTGGTATTCAATGTGGAGAGAGAATAGAAATGAGATTAAATTTCAGTATTTCTGGATTGGGTTAATAGATTTTCTCTCTCTTCCGAATATAAGAACTTTAAAGTGATTCTGTTGACTTAGTAGAAAAATATCCGAAGGACACATCTCATAACTAGGTCTAAGGGCAATGAAAACATAAAACTATAGATAAGAGAGAATATCATAATCTTTAGAGAAGTAGTTCAAAAATTTTTTCAGCTGTGACATCCAAGATGATGTCTAGGCACTGTGACAGGTAGACCCTGGCTTTGTAGGGACATCCCAGGACACTATTTTCAACTTGACTCTGAAGGAGCTAAGAATGTGGCACCCCAAAATAGGCTGCTCTGGCATATTGACTATTTTGAATGAAAGGAGCTTAAACAACAACAACAACAACAACCAAAACAGGTGCAAGAAGTTCACTCTGATCTTCATTTTGTTTCTTAAAAGCAGCAGATGAAATTCTCATGTGAAAGACATCCTTCTTACACAAAAAGAAATAACAATCTTATCATCAAGGGTGGGAAGTTGAAATTGAGAGAATTCCATACAGACCTTGTTAAAATAACTCTTATCTTTTTAGCCTCCCCACATAATTTAGTTGCTTTTTTCACAACTTAACTTTTCCCTGTCCAATTCAGTATATAAGTGACCGACTTATAACTGCTTCTTTGGGCCTTCATAATCTTAGAAGGGCTCCCGTGCTATGTAAAACTTGGTATTAAATGAGTCTGTATGCTTTTCTCCTGTTGAGCTGTCTTACTGCAATTTAATAATTGGGCCCTGCAGGGGCACTAACTGTACTGGGCCAGAGGGACAAGCTCTCTTATTTTCTCCCTCCTCCCTTCCAAGAGCCTAGCTCCATCCCACCACTCCTTCTATGCGAGATAGAAAATCCGATTTCTCTCCAGTCAGTGCCAGCCAAAGTGTCCCCAGTCACCTTGGATTCTCACATTTTTCAGAGGGAAGCAATTGCAAGTTAAATCAGTCCCTGTTTGCTAAAATGCATCACTTCTTATGAGTTGTGTTGATGGGGCCATTCATTAAAATACTTCAGCCTCACTTATTTGGGGCTAGAGAGCTGGGAGGGGCAGATTGAAAACTGTGTCTTGCCAAAAGAACATTTCTTTAGCTGGTATCTGATTTAGGATCATAATACCTCTGGCCACCATTTTTTATGGAGGTGAAGCCAGGTGAAAATGATCTACTGAAGGGCTTTAACTTTGGCATAAGATGGACATGGTTTTGAATCCAGGCTCTGCTACTTCCTACCTGTGTAACTCTGGGCAAATCATTTAACCTCTCTAAGCTTTGATTTTTTTCATCTATAACATATAGTAATTCATCTACCCATACAAACTTGTTGGGCACAGCAGATGGCAGAGCATGAATGACCAAAAATGTGATTGTAGCACAGATAACCAATGCTCACCAAATCTGTAGTCTCATTTTCTTCATGGGTCCACAGCTAGACTACATTTCCCAGCTCCCCTTGCAGTTAGGTATGGTCAATACTTGTTCTAGCCAATGGAATGTGAGTAGGAGTGAAGCCTGTAAAATCCATGAACAATCCCCTGCAATCTTCCTCTCTGCTGATCTGGAATGGTGATGACCCAGAATGACCTTGGAAGCCATGTGTTGAAGATGGCAGCTCTGCTGCCACCCTGGGCCTCTGAATAACTGTGGAGGAGTAATTCCCAGTGACTTCTTTACCTGCCCAGAACTGTCATGTGAATAAGAAACAAATCTCTGTGGTATTGAGCCATTTTCCACTTTGGGGGTAAATCTGATAAAGCAGATAGTATACCCAGACTATGCAGTTATGACCACTAAAATTCCTAGAATGCTGGGTAGTGGCATAATGAAGCTAGCTTGTACCAGCTCTCAAGAGCTGATGGTTTTGCAGGTGTTTTATAGGCCAGTTGATGTTGTATTCCTAGCTTAAAATCAGTCATGGTCGAAATGTTTACACCACAGAAATTGGCAAATACTATAAACCAGTCTTTCCTCCTCTCCCTCATTGGAGCATTTACTAGCACACCACTGACTAATAATATATCTTTTCCCTTTTTGCCTTATCCCGAAGCCTCATAACCTAGTGCATTACATATTTGAATAACTCAAAAAGTGTTTGTGGCTACAACTCAAGACTAGGCTTGAATAAATTAAAAGAGGAGACATTGTGAAAGGATAAAAGCTAATATTCAGGGTTAGACAGAGCATATGGTGAAGGAGGAAGAACAGTCTAATCCTTGCCTTTCTGAAATAGGGATATCTGGAGCTAAGGATACATTTTTGTGTCTTGGGTCTCTTTGGAATTCAGGTCTTTAACCTCTTTTATTTCCCCTGTCTGGACTGGTTGTCACTGCTCCATCAGCAAGTGGATATCTTTCAAAGTACAGTGAATCTCCCCTCACTCCCAAGCACTCCATAATGACAGGCACTGGGGAAAGTGTTTTATTCTCTTCATGGTCCTATAAGGAGGCTGTGGCCAGTAACAGGGGGCTGTTTCAGTCTGAGTTCCCCCAACAGCAGAATCCCCTTTCTTGGGGGATTCAAGTGCAAGTCATTCATTTGGAAGGTGATGCCAGGAAACAGCATGACGGAGTGGGGAAGAGGTGAAACAGAAAAGGAAAGGCAGCCAGCAAAGTGTGCTTTCCTTAGTAAATGGCAGCTGTTGGCTGCTGGGGTAGTTTAGAATATGTGTCTCAGAGTTATCCCTGCAGAAAGGAAGAAGGGGACTGTGCTATTTATTAGCTCTCTTGAGTCAATGTGGTGGCATCTGCCTAAGATGCTTATAACCTGTCCAGACAACCAGACTGTCTTTGTTCTTTCATTACCTAGCCCCTGAGAATCTTTTTACTCCACTGTGACTTCCTTGCTTCACCAGAAGTGAGCTGACTCCTTTATTCAGAACTCTCAGTATGGATGTCACATGTATTCTCTTAGCTGCCCTTGACCCTGACTCTGTTAATATATTCAACCTGACCTCTGTATGCCTTCAGTGCCCTTCAGTGCATTCACGGATAAGAAGAATGCTTTGAATCACAATCTCAAAAATGACATAACTGGAGGGGTCTTCTCTTATGATCCAACATGATTTCTACCATCCTAGATTAGATATACATTTCACCAGGATTTCTGCACTGTGGTAGACACAAAAATTGCCCCCAGTGATGTTTACATCCTAATCCCTGGAACCTGTGAATATGTTACCCTGCATGGCAAAAGGGCTTTGCAGATGTGATTAAGGAGCTTGAGGCTGGGAGATGATCCTGGGTGGGCCAAGTGGGTCAATGTGATCATTAGGATTGTTATAAGAAAGAGACAGGAGGGTCTGAGTCAGAGAAGAAGATGTAACAATGGACGTAGACTAGAGTGATGTGGAGCCGTGAGCCAAGAAATGTGAGAACTTTCTAAAAGCTAGAAAAAGCAAGGAATAGATTCTTCTCTGAAGTCCAAAGAGAGAATGCAGTTGTACCAATACCTTGGTTTTTAACTCATAAGATCCATTCACACTTCTGCTCTCTGAAACTATGAGATAATAAATTTATGATGTTTTAAGCCACTAAATTTGTGGTAATTTGTTACAGCAGTGATATGAAATGAATACACCCACTATTCACATTGTAAAAATTATGGGTTTTTGACTTGTTTTTTTGGAGATCCAATGTCATTGTGATGTTTAGCTATCCCATGTGCTTTCAGAAATTGGCTTTGTGGACTACTGTAACCAAATCAAGGTCAGGGTTGGCTACTCTCTAGGGCTTGCTGTCATGAATCTGCTGACGGCCTCTCAGTGCAGAGACCCTGACCTCACATGTAGGTAGGTTATCTGTTGCTGGGAGCAAGATCTGCTGTTGTTGGCACTTGCTGATTATAGTTCAGTTATTTATGGATTAACTGCTTCTTTTGATTACCCACACAATTTTTTTTGTGTGTAGATAATCCTTTATCCAAATAATCAAAACTTCAATGCCCAAGCATGCTCCATTTTGGGGCACTTGGAATCCAAAGATTTTGTAGCTCTGCTCCCCTGGTTCCTTCAAAGCAGAAATATTTTATGTTACGCTCTGCTTCCTTCAAAGCAGAAATAGTTTTTCTTCTCACCAGATTGGTTGGCTAATTCATGAATGTTCTTCATTCTGGATAAAAATAGCAAATATTTCCTGAACACTTTCCTACACCTGTCAAACTCTAGACTGAGTCCATTTGATGTTCCTTAACACTTTGAATCACTCTGAGCTAAGACACCATGGCTGTCCCCATTTTACAGATGAGAACATGAGGGCTGGAAAGGTTTTGTGGCTTGAGAATGCTCACACAGCTAGAGTACGACAGAGCTCTGCTCGGAAGCCGGGCAGCCTGATTCTCAAGCTCACACTTCTACCCAGCAACAGCACTGCTACACTCTTTTTGGAAGTGGCCCAAGTTCATTCCCAGAAACAGAGGTAAAGTTACCAACTTGCCCTAACTGGTAGTGGGAGAGCCAAGAGTCAGGAGGCGAAAGCAATGTCTTTGTTGCACTTTCTCCTGGACACATCCTTGTGTGACAGGAGGGACTCCCGGCGCATGTGATAGTCACTGGTTTCCTTTCTGTTTCTAGGACATTGGTCTCACCTCCTACCTCACAAAGAAGCTAAGGCAATAATTTTCTTAATGTTTTGTGATCAAAATGGATTAAAAAGTTTCCCGCTGTGTCTAGTGTGGTTTATGGAGAACGTCTGTGTCAACAAAATGTCTGCATCAACAAAAAAGAAAGTTCCTGGTTGTTTCTGCATTTCAACTCCCTCAGTTTGGTTGCACTTCCCATCTGCCTCACACATCCATGGTATTCATCTGCTGTTCAGTTTGTAGAATGCCTGGGCAGCCTTTACAGAGCTCCAGATTTCCTTCCTTTCAGATTGGAGGGCATGGTGCTTACACAGTGGTTCTCAACCAGCAGTGACTTTGCTCCTCAAGGGACATTTGGCAATACCTGGAGACATTTTTTTATTGTCACAACTGGGGGAGGATGTGATTGGTATCTAGTGGGTTGTATTCATTTCCTGATGTTGTTGTATGTATCAAACTGTCACAAACTTGATGGCTTCAAATAACAGACATTTATTCTCTCACAATTCTGGAAGGCAGAAATCCAAAATGAAGATATCAGCAGGGTTGGTCGCTTCTGGAGACCCTGAGAGGTCCCTTTCTGTGCCTCTCTCCTAGGTCCAGCTGGTCACCCACAGTCATTGACATTCCAATGGCTTGTAGCAGCAGCACTGCAGTCTCTGTCTCTGACTTCGCACGGCCTTCTCCTCTGTGTCTTTGCATCTCAAATCTTCCTCTCCTTTCTTTTATATGGACATCTGTCCTTGGATCTAGGAGCCAACCTAAATCCAGCATAATCTCATCCTGAGGTCCTTAACTTGATGACATCTGCAAAAACATGCTATTTACAAATAAGGTTACATTCACAGGTACTGGGGTTTAGATCTCGAACATATCTTTTCAGAGGACACTATTCAATTTCCTACATGAGTAGATGCCAGGGAGGCTGAGATACAGCTGACAGTCCAGGACAGCTCTCTCACAAAGAGGCTGAGAAACTCTGCATGAGTGAGAAATTGGATTGCAGTGGAGAATACCTTTCCCTGTACTTTAAGCCCTTCAGCCAACTGTGGTGTGCAGTGTGACCCAGTGCAGGCAATGCAATCATGCCAGCTATTACCTCCTTTTCTCTCAAGTGTGAATAAGTGGAGGCCATTTGTGCCCAGTAGGTGGCATTCAAATACCCCACATAACCAAGCCTGGTGTGCAGATGACACAACAGGTAAGAAATGAATGCAACTTGCAGAATTGTGTGGATTCAGGTTTATAAATCTATAGTTTGCATCTTTCTCATAAATGTGTGTTATGAACCTCTGATTTCCCAACATAGGCCCTCAGGGCTTTCCCCTTCTCCAGCCTCCTCCTCACCTTAATGATTACTCTTTTGGATCCAGTGTCTTATGGGAATTTATACCAGGGGTCCCAAACTTTTCCCGCAATGAGCCAGATATTAAATATTTTAGGCTTTGCAGTCCAAAAGGCGAAAATGAGAATACCATGTGAATTCTGAGCTAACAAGAAAGAGAAGACCTGTGGCTCCTTGCCCTATTTCATTGGGTGGCTGCTCCTGGGTGGCGGGCAGCTTTCTGCCCAGGTGCCATCCACTGCAGACTTTCTCTAGGTGAAGAGTGAACAGCCTTTGAATCCCAACCCTAGGCTCTGGGAGGAAGTTGGGGAAAGATCACTACCATGATCAGTTTCACTCTGCCCTGGTGACACCCAGGTCCTCGTGTACCCTTCTCTCCTCTTGGAGAGCTGGGCTGTCTCAACTTGGGCAGCTGGCTGGAGGGTCCTGGACTGCTTGATGCTCAGCAGTTTCCCACAGCAGAGACCTCACTGTGTAGGTGGTGGCCAGTGTGGGCCCTGATAAGCACCACTGGCCTGGGAGGCAGGTTGTGGGAACAGAAGGGGAAATAGGGGCAGAGGGTGATGTCCTGGCTGGTCTCCTTGCTCCCAGTGGCAGCTTGCCCCAGAAGGTCTGTGGGCCACACAAACTCAGGTGGTGGGCTGGATTTGGCCCATGGGCCATAATTTGCCAGCCTTTGGTTTGATTTGCAAATGTTGCAAATGAGTTGAAACAATGTTGAAAGCAGTGAGAACCATTTGAGACCTCTGTGCTAAGCTGGTCCATAGGTTTTTTTTTTTTTTTTTAATTTACAGATTAATACATCAAGGCTTAGAAAAATGGACACTGCCGAGCTTCTTTTTGCAAATTAACATGCAGGCCAAAGAGATATCCAGGATCAGGGAGCCGAAAGGAGTGCTTTTGCCCTTTGCATATTGAAGTTTAGCTCCTCTGCTCCTCCACACCCCCAACCATCTTGCTAGAGTACACAATCCTGCAAAATGCAAGCACCAGGGATCAGATTCCATTTATTCTTGTGATACATAGTTCAGTTTTGGCAAATGAAAGTTTTGGGAACAATGACCAATGAATTTGTCTTTTCTTTTATGATATAATCCTCAAAGACAAATATTAGAAGCAGTATGTTTAGAAAGAATAAAAGAGCAGTGAACTCCAACATCTAAAGTTTCAAATGTCGTGACCGTGTGCTGCCTGTGCCAGCTGTCTGGCATTTGCAGTGTGGATGCTTTGCTTAAGACAAAGTGCTTTCCTAGTCAAAGCCCCAGAAAGTGATGTGCTATCACAGCAGTGACTGCTGTCTGTCAGCAAGTATCTTTTCCTTGCTTACAAACTTCATCAAAATGCCTTCTCAAAAACCAGCTGTCACCTCCCCTTCTATTCAGCTAACCTCACACTGTTTCCTCCTGGGGATGCACACTTATCAGTCCTCTCGAAGCCAAGTTAGATCAGGTTTGTGGGATGTCAGCTCTTGCCCTCTCCGTTTAGAAATCCCTCCTCATGCAATTTGAGCTAAAGACATTTCCAGAGTCCTTCATTGTGCACAAATTCTGAATGAAATAGATTTAACGTCTGTTTCTCTGCCATGAAAGTGATCAATAGCCACCAAACCAGATATTTTTAATGAAGAAATGGCAAATCTAGGATAACAAATGAGAAATTTGAGTCTAGGAGAGGGCAGAAAATGACTTTTAGGCCTTCAAAACCATGTTCTTGCCTCAGTCAAAAATAGCCTTTAGTGATCTGATTGGCACTGGTGAAGGAGCTAACTCAGAGAGAAGATTCATGCTTATGTTGTGACTGAAGATGCTGAAATGGCTCACTTGCACCTCCAGGTCCAGATCTTTGCCAATGCCCAGACAGATGGGGTCCCTGTGTGAAGCAAGGAGCACTCAGTGTGGGTTCTGCTACCTCCTGAATCTTTTTTCATCTTCTATGGCACCTGCTATTTTGCTCCTGAGGTTTCTTCTGGGCCTGTATGACATGCCTGTAATTTTGAGGTGACAATGAGCAATGCCCTCCTCCTCCACATAAATATGGGCTTGCAGGGCTACAGTCTTGGCCTACTCATCTGTACAAGCTCTGTCTGCTACATTAGCCAGGGTCTTGGTTTTGACCATCCCTCCCCAGTCTCTGGCCTTGGTCTGTCTCTGGAACTCCAGATTGGCTTCTTTATCTTCCTGCTTGGATGCAGCTGAAGATCTCTTAGGCACTTCAAACTCAGTGTGCCATTTACAACAGACACATGTTAGATCCAAAGCCACCAAAAGGTTGAAAGATTTCATATCTGGAAGCGATTGGAATTTCATGTCTTGGAATCTCCAAGGAGATTTGGCATCCCCATACCTCTGGGATGAGATGGATGAGGTGGAGTCAGTGATGATGCTTCATGTTACTAGAGTTAACTGGAAGGGTAGAGAGATGTTGGAAAGGTAGAAGTGGTGGTGTCATGGGGGTATGATGGCGACTTAGAAGAGGAAAATGGAGTTGTGCTGATGAGTTCTTTTTGGTTGCAAATCACAAAGACTTAAATTAGCTTAAACATAAACACACACACACACACACCCCACACACACATTCCACACCCCCTCAACACACACACCAAAGGAAAAAAAAAACTTTCTAATTTTGTTGGCTCAAGGAACTAGGAAGTCCAAAGAAGTAGTTTCAGGAACAGCTGGATCCAGGTATTCAAGCAGTGTTGTCATAGACTGAGTTCCCTCATCAAGAAGCCTGAGACAATGGCTTGTGTGAGGGTAGTTTTGGGTGCAGCATGGGAAATGGAATGCGGGAGACCTAAGGGAAGGATGCAAAAATGAGTTGGGTGGCACCATGGGAAACTGGAGCTCAATGCCATATGGGATCTTCAGGAGAGCCTTATGGAGCCCATCTTAGGACTGCCCTTCTTGGAGACAAAGGGGGAAGCATTTATCCACCAGCTCTGTCCCTCATTCATCAAGTGTGGCCGCCTGGGTATTGACATCTCTCATATGGATGGGCTGCATGGGTGAGTGCTGAGCCAGTTCCACAGATGTCTTACAAGAGAGAAGCCGCAGAGTAGAAAGTGAACTCATTGCAGTCTCAGAGGAGTCTCAGGGTAGAAAACACTGTCAGGTTGCACCCGCATGAGGCTGGTCAAAGCCTACATGGAGCTGGCATCAGTAGCAGTGGGTTATTCAGGGCAGAGACCAGGAGGATTTGAAGTAGCCCTTAGGTGTCTTATCCATAACCAGCGGGTCTCTATTTTCTTGTCTCTTGTTCTATCTCTTGATTTTGCTTGCCTCAGCCTGATTCTTAAGACAGGTATATCTGCGTGGTGACAAGACGTCCCCAAAAAGCTCCAAGCTTTAATGGTCCTTAGAGTTAATTACTGCAGAGAAAGAGACCTTGGTCACTCCACACCGAATGTTCAAAACTGATTTGGATTGACCTACCCTGGGGTATGTGCTCAGTCTGTGACCAGGAAAGCAAGAGATCTTGACTCCTTGCCCTGTTAGAATTACATGGAGTTGGGAGTGGGGCTATTTCCCAATGGAAGGGTGGCTGGCCATGGCAGACATGAAGATGTGATGTTCATATCCTTTCTCAAGCTTCAAGAAAAATCTTGCTGCTAAGCTTTGAGGAGTGTATTTGGCTGACTCTTTTAGCTTTAGAGCCAAGGACATGGACTTCTTAGAGCAGTCCCTGACCAAGGACTGAACAAGGCAATAAAGGCTTGTGGGACTCCTCTAAGAGCAATCTTTACTCTAGAGCTCCCTGTTGGGTTGATGGAGAAGTTGCCAGGTCAACATCTTCCACAATCTGGAAGCTTCCTCTGCCAAATTCTTCTTTTTTAGGTGTTACTCTCCAACACGTGTTGCATTCCTAACTCCATCTCTGTGCGTGCTTCTTGGAGAACCCAGCTGACACGTGGGTAGATGAAGAAATAATCAATGTTCTCTCAAGGGATAAGAGAACTTGGAAGATGAAGGAAAGGAGAAGGAATGAGAAAATCCGGTTTTGAGTGGGTGCAGCAAAAGGCTTCCAATACCTTCTTCTTTGGCACTTCTCTTCAGAACAACTTCCAAAGGTGGCCTATGTATAGCATTGAAAGTGGCCCTGGAAATAAAAGGCAGACCTGGCACTTAAAATCTATGTCTTCAGGTTTTGATGTCATACCAACTGTAGGCCTGCACTGTGCTATTGTAAGACAGTGGGCTGCCTAAAGACAGGGAGATAAATACAGACAGTACATGCTCTCCAGGCAAGCCATGTGTGGGCAAACCTACTTCTTGCAGAGGCATTGACTCTGCGTAGAACCTCATGTAGAACCACCTGGATTCCAAAAACCACTTTCCATGAGAGTTGCCTTCTGCCAACAGGCACATGAAGGAAGAGAACGGAGCTCCTTTGTGTGTAGGTTGGCCCTGCTAAGTTGCTGAAATCCAAGGTCTGAGGAGGGGTCAAGAAATATGTTAACCTAGATGCAAGTGTTCTCATTTTTCTGAGCTACTCTGTCTAATGTGTCTCCAAACACCTGGTTTGTGCATCATTGGCCTTGGGTTTACAAATTGGAGTGAATTTTATAGGAAGGTGGCACATAAAATTATAGGTCTATAAATGGCCATAGTAAGCCATCCAAGTAAAAGGCTTAAATTCCAAGTCATATGGTATGAAGAAAGTGAGCTGAAATTGCTGTTATTTTCACTGGCAGGAAAACAAAAATGCACAAAATCCTTATTCTTCTAAGTGTACAGGAATCAGAATTCATTCCCATAGTGACTTCTTCAGCTCTACATGCAAGGGAGCAAAATAGAAGTTCTAGTTGACCAATCTGACTTCAGATCTCTGAGATTTGATGTGAATACAAATAATGGTTTTCTGTTGTAGCTTCACAGTATGCATCACTGGCTGTGTCATAAAATTTTTCCTGTGGTCCTAAGGGAGAAATTTAAGGCAAACACGATTAGGATCATTTTTGTAGCTGGACAAATTTAACAAGCAAAGAGTTATGCGATTGCTACTTTGCAGTTTAAGGAATTGGGTTCTTTTTGTGCCCATTCTTGTTAAATCACAAATGACAACAAAGGTGAATGACTTTAATTTATGTAAGTTTTGTCAATCTTGGTAAGATCCAGCATTATACCAGCATCATCTTAGAGAGGCAAGTCTGGAAAGTGATGATCGACTGTTCAATTATGTTACATTCTTTCTAAAACAAGGTGATTTTTTAAAAAAATATTTTTTGTTCTGGGGTACATGTGCAGGACGTACAGGTTTATTACATAGGTAAATGTGTGCCATGGTGGTTTGCTGTACCTATCAACCCATCACCTAGGTATTAAGCCCAGCATGCATTAGCTATTCTTCCTAATGCTCTCCCTCCCTCCTCTACCCTACCCCCTAACTGGCCCCAGTGTGTGTTGTTCCCCTCCCTGTGTCCATGTGTTTTCATTGTTCAGCCGCCACTTATAAGTCAACATCCCTTCACGTTAAAAGCTCTCAATAAACTAGGTATTGAAGGAAAATACCTCAAAATAATAAGAGCCATTCATGACAAACCCACAGCCAATATCATACTGAATGGGCAAAAGCTGGAAGCATTCCCCTTGAAAACCGGCACAAGACAAGGATGCACTCTCTTACCACTCCTGTTCAACATGGTATTGGAAGTTCTGTCCAGGGCAATCAAGCAAGAGAAAGAAATAAAAAGTATTCAAATAGAAAATGAGGAAGTCAAATTGTCTTTGTTTGCAGACAACATGATCCTCTGTCTAGAAACCCCCATCGTCTCAGCCCAAAAGCTTGTTAAACTGATAAGCAATGTTAGCATATTCTCAGGATACAAAATCAACATGCAGAAGTCACAAGCATTCCTATACACTAATAATAGGCAAGCAGAGAGCCAAATCATTAATGTATTTATTTCTTTAGAAGTAGAAAGAATTTTCCCTTGGCTGCGAGAGAGTGCAGGTGCATTCAGGGAAGAAATCTTTACTGGTGCAGTCAGAGGGACAGGAGAGTTGAGATGCAGTGAACTGACTGTTCAGGCAGTGGAAGAGGTGTTGCCAGGTTTTGGGTTTTCAAGAACAGAAAGTCAAGTTGAATGATCTCATCAGACATATTGGGCTGCGAGGAATTGACTCAAGCTAGTCAAACACCTGAAAGACTAAGAGATAACACAAGACACAAATGCAAGCACTACCTTAGATGGTTGGGGTATTTGTACCAACCACCCTGTAGCTTTCTGTCCTGGTGTCCAGGCATCCAAGGAGTGGGCTTAGAAATGAAAAGACTGGATGGATAGCAAGAAATTAGAATTGAGGCTGGTGGGTGGTCCCAAGGGCTACTCTATTCAGGTCATGGTGACTATGGTAAACCATACAACTCTCTTAGTAGTATTTATCTTTAGGGAATAAGAGTTTTCATATTCGTCAGATTCAGCATCTGCCTCTTTCCTGGATAAACATTTTCCTGGTCTCCAGATAGATTAGCATATCCCACGTATTAAAAATAGCCTTTTAAAAAAAGAAATAATGTAACACCATGGAATAGTTTATAATCACTTTCCAGACCTACTTCTCTAGAATAACATTGGTGCAATTCTGGATTTTACCAAGATCAGGGATAACTTCCTCTTCTTGATAGTCTTGACTATCTCATTGGTTCTTGAAAGTTTTGGGATGGTCTTTCAAAATACCAAGAGATAGGCAAACAAGAGGAGTTTTTCTACAGTTTATTCTGTTTTTCCTATGAGATAGCATCAAGTAATAATCACATATGAATGAAAGTGGGTTTTTAAGTCCTCTATTGCTGAGATTTCTCTTTATCTTTCAAACATTGGAGCTGGGGTGCCAATTCCAAGATGGGGGTGCAAGCAAGTGGAGGTGTGCCAGTAGCCAAACATGGCTGGCACATGGCTTAGTTTCACCTGGGGCAGAAATGATGGCAATTGGTGATATCTGTTGTACTTTGCTCTCATCATGGGAAGCACTGAAGGACATGCTTTCTCTCCCTTTTCTTTAGTAACATCATTAACACAGCAAGTTACAATTTGGGAACAGGGGAAGCTTTATCTCAATTTTACACTTCTATTTCTAGTTTTTTTCCTTTCTGCAGCATGTCTAAATTATATTTTGAGTTGAAACAAGGGTCTTGTAGGACCTTGCAATAATGCCAAAAGTATAAGTTTAGGAATCCTTTCTTTGGGACAAGGAAAAATGGACACACTGTCAGTGACCTCACCTAGAGCCCCATGCCTGTTAATCTCTAGATTAGCCAATGATTTTCCAGAGCAATACATTGTTCATGGAGTTCTGGATATCTCCCAGACTCTTTTGTCACCCATTTACACACACACTCCTGACTTCCTAGTTCCATTCATGATATGTGAATGCTGTCTGTTTAATTTTCTGAAAGTAGTCTTATTTCCTTTATAAGGCAAAAATGGTTAATATTTATCAAGTTTACAATGTGTTCCCCTAAACTTCCCAGCTTCCTTTGAAGTTAAGAGGAGGTCATCTGACAACTTCTACTGAATGAATTATGTGAGGAAATGGCATATGTTATGTATGAGCCAAAGAAGTGTAGAACTGATGTACCTCTTCCATCTTTCTTTTTCAACCATGGCAACCTGGGAATTCACATATTGAGATGGCAGCCTTACCAGATGGAGGATGTTTGGATCCCTGAGTCACCAGATGGAGGCAAGCTCTAGCCAACTTGCATTGGAGTTCATGTAAGTGAGAAATAAACTTATGTTGTGCTAAGCAACTCGAGATTTTTGTTTCAGCAGCATAGCCAATCTTATGCTAACTGAACCTTATTTCCATGTTCCTATAAAAATGCAGTCTTCTCTATGAACTGATTACAGATATAAAAGATTTGGAAATTTCAGACTCAAATATCTGAAGTGTCAGAATAGGCTAGGTGGAGAAACATTCTGGCCAGCTTCCTTAGGGCCTCAAAATAAACAAAAGTAAATACAAACCCAAGATTTCTGTTCAAATAATCTCCTCTTCCAAACTACTCGGGATCCCAGAAGTTAAATGGTTTGTCAATACAGAACTGAAGAATACTATGGCACTATCTCTTCGGAATATTAAGTTACTTACAAGATGGGTCAGAGTTGGCTTGAAGGTGTTAAAGAGTGTCCTTGGTGGGGTAGGGGTGGAGGGCTCTGTGGAAAATTGTGCATTCACCAGAGTTTTCTATATTCCTGTCCTTTATCTTCTGGCATTTGTTCTGTAGGTACTGGGCTAGAGTTGATTATCTTATGGGCAGACTACACACACACACACACACACACACACACACACACACACACATACACAAAAACATCATTCTAAGGGGAATTAAATATTTTGAAAAAACAAACCAATTAGTCATGAGAAAAATCAGGACATTGTTGGGCTTCCTTGCATTTTGGGGATAGGGCTCAGTATTGTTTTTATTTAGGTTGACATTAAGAAAGTGGGTTAGATGTGGATGAAATTTCTGTAAGATCTTTTAGAGGTTAAGGGCTCTAAAGCTCTTCATAGGACCCTGCTTAGATATTTCTTCAGAATTGTATCTTGTATCCAATTATTCTTAAATGGCTGCTAATAAGCATTAAATACAAGTTAAGCATTGTTTAGAAATACAGAAGGCATTTACATTTTAGAAAGGTAGGGATGGGTTGGTTAGAGTTTGTGGCAGAGTCTAACTAGTTGATTACCAAAGTGGTTTTCTTTTTTTTGTCTGACATAAACTTGAGTGTATTTCCTATAATTCCTTACAGTTAAGTAGAGAATGTGTTGTAAACCATCTCCAGGCCTGGTTCATCAATAGTCTCCATGTGATTCTCCATATCTTTCTCTTTCCTTGAGGGATGATCTAACGCAGAGCATCTAGTGGAGGAGGACCCAGGGATTTAGAGCCATGTAGATGGGAGAAGCCTGGGTCTTTGAATGACTGTGGAACAGAGCCTACCTGATAGCCTGCATTGAACTGATATGTATGAGAAAAAAACCACTGAGAGTTGGGAGTTGTTTGCTGCAGTGATTAAACTACCCTGACTAATGCAGCCCTCTTAGATAATCATAGTTTATTCTTTCCTAAGAAATGTGCACTGTATGAAGCAGATTTTTAGGTGCCCTAAACACCTCTGCTAAAGCTTCAGGGATTGAGGGTTACCACAGAGGGTTATCTGTGGAGAATTTCCAGATGTGTCCTTCCAAAAGTGGTATTGATTATTCCTCTTTCCTGACAACATCGTGACAAATTTTTAGCTCTCTTATGTAACTTGTCACACAATATTTAAATTATTATTAATGGTGTAACTTGACAACCTTACACAAAAAGGGGGATTTAGTCCATACTAGGAAGTGGTCTCCAAAGATGGCCACCATAAAATCTTCTCTTCCAATCATGTGCATGTGGCTCCACCAACCAAGGAGCAGAGTCTATTTCCTCTTCCTTGGAATCTAAACTGGCCTAGTGACTTGCTTCAACCAATAGAATATGGAGAATATGGCATTCTAGGACTTCTGAGCACAAGCCTTAACTGGAGTGGCCTCTTTGACATCATCCCTCTATAGACAACTGCCATTTAAGAATTCTGACTATCCTGAGACTACCACACCGTGAGAAAGCCCAAACCAACCACGTGGAGTGCCCACGTGGGGAAGCACTTAGGCACCAGATGTGAATAAAGCTTCCTTTTTTTTTTTTTTTTTTTTTTTTTTTAAGACAGAGTCTTGTTCCGTTGCCCAGGCTGGAGTGCAGTGGTGTAATCTTGACTCACTGCAACCTCCATCTCCTGGGTTCTAGCAATTCTCTGGCCTCAGCCTCCTGAGTAATAGGGATTATAGGCATGTGCCACCATGCCCAGCTAATTTTTGTATTTTTAGTAGAGACAGGGTTTCACCACCTTGGATGGGCTGGTTTTAAACTTATGACCTCAAATGATCCACCCACTTTGGCCTCTCAAAGTGCTGGGATTACAGGCATGAGCCACATGAATGAAGCAAATGGCCATGAGTGAAGCTTTCTTGAACCTTCTCACCCAGCCCAGATGCCAGCTGAATACAGCTGAGTGGGCAGCTCCAGCCAAGGCAAAATAGACCAGAAGAACCATCCAGGTGAATCAACTCACAGGATCATGAGAAAAAATAAATTGTTGCTAGTTCAAGCCACTATGTTTTGGAGTGGTTTGTTATATAACAACAGATAACTGAAACAGGAGGGATTCTAGGCGTGAAGTTTTGATTGATTAGGAAAAGAATTGTAAAGTCTCCCTTGGGATTGTTCATTGTTGTATTTTAAGTCATGAAGGCAGAAACACGACTTTCAAACAGGTCTCAGAAGGGCCATTGTGCTCAGAGGACTGCAGTGGCCACTTCCCCATGCATGTGCTTGAGACCAGGCGAATATTGTTAAACAAAAGTGTTTTTTTTTTCTTTCTTTTTTTTTACATGGTGTCTTGCTCTGTTGCCCAAGCTGGAGTGCAATGGCACAATCTCTGCTCACTGCAACCTCTGCCTCCCAGGTTCAAGCAATTCTCCTGCCTCAGCCTCCTGAGTAGCTGGGATTACAGGCATGTGCCACCATGCCTGGCTAATTCTTGTATTTTTAGTACAGATGGTGTTTCACCATGTTGGGCAGGTGATCCAACAAAAGTTTTTTGAGTGGAAGTGATTATTCACTTACCTCTCATTTTCTATCCTAGGCTATGAGCTCTTTTAGGGGAACGATCATACGCTGCCTGGGCACAGAACAGTGCCTCAATAAGGGAGCAGGCTTTACAGGTTTATTGACTAAGTTAATGCTGGACATGGTGGACCTTCTCCTTTGAGGGAATGAGTAAGCCATGAGAAGCCCTTGCCTTACCCCAAATGTCTCACCTAAAGGTCACCTAAATGTCTCACCTAAAGGAAGAGGCTCGATGAAGAAAGCTTTGTTGCACTTCGAGAGTTGCAGTAAATCAATAAATATACCACTATGCAATGCAAAAGGGAATTCAGTTGCCACTCAATAGAAAGAGAAAGAAGTGTCTTATCATTAGACCAGAAACCATTATCTGAGAATAAAGATCTATCAAATTGCATTTAAAACACTCTTCGTATTGTTCTTTTCTTGAGAAATGATTTAGCACTTACTATCGACAACATGATAACCCCTGAGAACAATAGCAGAGATGGCTCTGCACTAAGGAAAGCAAATGTGAAATGGAGCATACCTGAACAGAAATAAACCTGGTGGAGACAAAATATGCAAGTGCGGTTACTTCTCTGTTTTGGCCCACATTCAGGGTATAGCTATTTTGATTTCATTATCCAGGTAGAGATAATTCATAAATCAAGTTACGATCATAGCCAGAGGAGTTCTTTAACTTGGAACTTTGTGAAAATAAAAGGATCAGCTGAGAAGAGATGAATCATGCTTTGGAAAGAAAACTATATCCATTTAAATATTAAGTTGAATAAATCTTTACCACAAACTTTAAAGAATATACTGCAGGGTTCTGTTGTAACTTCCAGTTACTCCTTTTTAAGTAGCTGATAAAAACGTTTAGCTTGTTTGACCAAGGGACCCAGGGTGTTGAATTCAGGGTTTGCTTATCATCCATCCATCCACCCATCCATCCACCCATCTGTCCATCCATCCATCCACCTGTCTCCCATCTATCTATCCATCTATTTGTTCATTTATATGAACATTTGCTATTTTCCTGGTGCTGTGTGTGCTGTGCCATTGGTGATATTAACAAGCTGGTAATACAAACAGAGTGTAACAAATGATTTTCATGTGGGAACCCACCGTAGCATCACGTTGCTACTCTTCTGACTGAACTCCAAACTGTTTTTGACCCATTTCATTTCATACCAGGCACGGATACTTTCCTGTCTGAAGACCCAGCCTATCCTTTATAGAATTCTTTTTTTTTCTTTTACAATTGACCAAACTTTGCTTGAAGCACAAAACATTTGACACTGTATTGTTAAGGGTGTCCTAGCTCTCTGACATGCTCAAATACTGGAAGCTTGTTTTGCTCCCTAATTTGATAAAACCTGATATTGAATGACACATTTCTTGTTTCCCATTTCAACTGAGGCCTCAACACTGAGAATATGTGGCAAGTCTCTGCATTCTAGGGTGAAGGGTTGTGTTAGGCCATTTGTGCTACCATAAAGAAATACCTGAGACTGGGTAATTTATAAAGAAAAGAGATTTAATTGGCTCATGGTTCTGTAAGCTGTACAGAAAGCATGGTACTGGCATCTGCTGGGCTTCTGATGAGGCCTCAGGGAACTTTTACTCATCCTGTGTCACATGGTGTTTGAGGAAACGAGAGAGAGAGGAGGAGGCACCAAGCTCCCTTAAATAATCAGCTCTCACATGAATTAGCAAGAACTCACTCATCGCCAAGGGGACTGCACTAAGCCACTCATGAGGGACCCACCCCCATAACCCAAACACCTCCCACCAAGTCCCACCTCCAACATTAGAGATTGAGAGAGGACAAGCATCTAAACCATATTGGGGTAGATCATGTAGAATAAGGTCAGAGATTATGTTTGTCCAGGGGCCTTTAGCCTATCACTCACCTCAAAGGTGTGTGAGGGCAGCTGAGAGTTGATTGAAAAAACTCGAGGCTGTATAGAAAGTGTCAGTAGAAATACATTATCCAGTTATAGCCACAAGACCAGAGGAGAGCTTAGAGTGAAAGTCCATAGAAAACCTGGGCAAATGACCCTCAGAGTTTGGAGGACAGAGACTGCTCTCTGACACCTACCTGGACATGTCAAAAGTCTAGAGGTAGGCCAGGCGCAGTGGCTCACGCGTGTAATCCCAGCACTTTGGGAGGCCGAACTGGGTGAATCACTGGAGGTCAGGAGTTTAAGACCAGCCTGGCCAACATGGTGAAACCCCATCTCTACTAAAAATACAAAAATTAGCTGGGTATGGTGGGGCACGCCTCTGTAGTCCCAGCTACTCGAGAGACTGAGGCAGGAGAATCGCTTGAACCTGGCAGGCGGAGGTTGCAATGAACTGAGATTGTGCTACTGCACTCCAGCCTGGGCAACAGAGAATCTGTCTCAAAAAAAAAAAAAAAAAAAAAAAAAAGGGAATACTGCTTACTGCTTGCCTGGGAGAGATGGCCCATAGAAAGAACCTGCAAGGGGAAATAACCAGGAATACAGGTGACAGGTGGTCTCTGGAGACTGTATTCTTGCCGTAGGAGTGGGAAGTTCCCAAAAAATCGTGGGGGTTATGGTCTGAATGTATCCCCCACAATTTGTATGTTGAAACTTAGTCACCAATGCAATAGTATTAAGAGGTGGGACCTTTAGGAGGTTATTAAGTTATGAGTGGGGAGACCTCACAAATGAGATTAATTTCCTATAGGCTTCCTAGCCTGAGCTAGATGATGCATGCTTTGAGACAGTGGGCATCTTAGAGTTAGAGGAGGGTAGTTTTGCTTTTAGGCTATACTGGGCTCCTGGTCTGCAGATTCTTGGTGGAAACAGATAAAGTTGATTTTTAGCTGGACCTTACCAAATGCAGCTCATTCAATATATTGGGCATATCAAGAATGGTTTTATGATCCTATTACTCTTTGTCTTAATTTGAGTGCTCTGCTGGCCTCTGTCTCCTGGGTTCTTTGCTGCAATTAGTAATTAATGTGGAGTAGGGATGAGAGAGGTATGCTAAGTTCCTTTCATTGGAGAGAGTGGGCCAGGGGTGGGACTGAAGTAGGGGCGGGTAGCAGCAGGGCTAAAGACACTGCTTTTCATTTCATAGTCCTTACTATTTGACTTTTCATCATTCAAAATTATTACATTAATGAAAAAGATCAAGTTATTTATAATAAAGTACCACAGAGCTTGTCTCAATCATTTTTGTTTTAAAAATCCAACCATCCTTACCACCAATCCTGGGAGTTTCAGTCTTATGGGTCTGTTACCACAGTGCGGAATGATTTTCTGTTTTCTTTGCTTAAGAAAACCAAATGGAGTTCTTATAGACCAGGTCAACTGTCATCACCCCTATGAAGCCCTCCATGACCCTTGGCACTTAATTAGACTTGTTCACATAGTACACAGTTTCCATATTTGCATGTACATTTCCATTGCTATTTTGTGAGTTTCTTGAAATATATGGCAGTATCTATTTCATAGTTGAATCCCCATTCTCTGATGCAGTGCTGGGTGTTAGGAGAGGCACAATAATCCTTTGCAAACAAGTAATTGAATATTGCCCTTTGTGACTTTTCCTATCTTATTTTATTTTAATCACAATTTTACCTCCATCTGATCCTGAGGACATTTAAGCTCTGGTCTCTCTTGATCTGAGGGGGCTTTGAAGTTCATTTTAACCAGATTTTGCCTAAGGAAATATATTTCAGCAATGGAGGACTCCATTATCCCATGTGACTTGCCCCAGGCCCCAATCCCTCTGGAGATAGTACTAGTTCTTCATGAACACAAACAAGGAATTTTAATGCACATTCAGCCAGAAGGCTTTCTCAACCTTTGTTCTTTTACTTGCCAAAATAGCAGAGTATATACTGTAGGAAATAAAATTTAATAAGCTTGCAAAATTAAAAAATAGATTATGATTTGTGCTAACATCTTCATTTCCATATAAGATGGAAAATTAATAAATGCACATATTCAATTTTTCATTCTTCTACCTCACAAAAGTGTTGAGGCAGCCTGCAAGAAATGGAAACTATCTCTGAGACATTATGCTGACCAGTGTGAAAGAACAAGGACTTAGCAATAGAGAATCATTCACCACGAGCTTTATTCCAGTTGTGTTCTCATTGTGCATTTAAAATATGCCTCCACATCACACTACTGGACTTCAAACTATACTACAAGGCTACAATAATCAAAACAGCATGGTACTGGTACCCAAACAGAGATATAGACCAATGGAACAGAACAGAGGCATCGGAGGCAACACAACATATCTACAACCATACAATCTTTGATAAACCTGATAAAAACACGCAATGGGGAAATGATTCCCTGTTTAATAAATGGTGTTGGGAAAACTGGCTAGCCATGTGCAAAAAGCAGAAACTGGACCCCTTCCTGACACCTTACACTAAAATTAACTCCAGATGGATTAAAGACTTAAACATAAGACCTGGCACCATAAAAACCCTAGAAGAAAATCTAGGCAAAACCATTCAGGACATAGGAGTAGGCAAGGACTTCATGACCAAAACACCAAAAGCATTGACAACAAAAGCCAAAATAGACAAATGGGACCTAATCAAACTCCACAGCTTCTGCACGGCAAAAGAAACAGTCACTAGAGTGAATCAGCAACCAACAGAATGGGAAAAAAATTTTGCAGTTTACCCATCTGACAAAGGGCTGATATCCAGAATTTACAAAGAACTCAAACAGATTTACAAGAAAAAAACAAACAAGCTCATTCAAAAATGGGCAAAGGATATGAAAAGACCTTGTACGAAAGAAGACATATATGAGGCCAACAAACATGAAAAAATGCTCATCATCACTGGTCATCAGAGAGATGCATATCAAAACCACATTGAGATACCATCTCAGGCCAGTTAGAATGGTGATCATTAAAAAATCTGGAGACAAGAGATGCTGGAGAGGATGTGGAGAAATAGGAACACTTTTACACTGTTGGTGGGAGTGTAAATTAGTTCAACCACTGTGGAAGACAGTGTGGTGATTCCTCAAGGACCTAGAAATAGAAATTCCATTTGACCCAGCAATCCCATTACTGGATATATATCCAAAGGACTATAAATCGTTCTACTATAAGGACCCATGCACACGAATGTTCATTGCAGCACTGTTTACAATAGCAAAGACCTGGAACCAACCCAAATGCCCATCGATGATAGACTGGACTGGGAAAATGTGGCACATATACACCATGGAATATTATGCAGCAATCAAAAATGATGAGTTTGTGTCCTTTGTAGGGACATGGATGAATCTGGAGAACATCATTCTCAGCAAACTGACAAAAGAACAGAAAATGAAATACCGCATATTCTCACTCATAGGCGGGTGATGAACAATGAGAACACATGGACACAGGGAAGGGACCACTACACACTGGGGTCTATTGGGGGGAATAGGGGAGGGACAGCATGGGGGAGCTGGGGAGGGATTGCCTGGGGAGAAATGCCAAATGTGGGTGAAGGGGAGGAAGGCAGCAAAACACACTGCCACGTGTGTACCTATGCAACTATCTTGCATGTTCTGCACATGTACCCCAAAACCTAAAATGCAATTAAAAACTAATTCCTACAGTTACCAATGAACAAAAAAAATATATCTGAATGGGGAAATTTTCAATTCTTTTCCAGATTCAGGTTGTCTGGCAGCTTAATTTTAGAGATGCCTAGGACACAGAAATAACCGATGATTCATAGGCAAATTATTTTTTGACCTGGTAGTTATGTCCACAAAAACATAGAGTTAAAAAAAAATTAACCTGGACTACTAGAATATTTTCCCTGAAGATCTGTCAGTAGAATGAGGCAGACATTTTTATTTTTAGTAATTATTTATGTGGGTTCTATTAATATTCACCATGTTAAAAATTAATACTGAGAAATGCTTAAAATATGTATACAGTTATCTTAATATAATTTATATTTTAAGTTTCTATGAAAAATAATTTTATTTTTCAGTAATAATGATGAGTAATATTTTTATTGTATAAATGTATGGTATACAACATGTTTCTGTATACATCTGCATGGTGAAGTGCTTATAACAGTCAAAAACATTAATAAATTACTACATTATCAAAAAAATATGCCTCCATATTCAAAAATTTAATTCACTCATAATTTTTCTGGACTCCACTTATTGCATAACGTGAGACACACCTGTAAAAAGGGAAACAGACTCTCTTCAGCTGACCAGGCAATCAAAAACATGTTCAATGGAAACCACAAGAAAGAAAAAAACCTGCTTGCTTTCTGGGTGGGAAAATAATGCGTCATCATATACTTGTGATAAATAGAATTATCAATTCATAAATTCCAAGTAATAGGTTTTCATTTGTCAGGGACTAATGACCCATTCTTTTACTTATGGGAAATAGCACTATCCAGTTCCTAGTATGTGCAGCTGCTAACTTAGATGTTAGCAAATGCTGGTCTCTGACCACCTCTAATAAATGAGTTCTGCTTATTTTGATGCTGCTTCCAAATGGAAGGAATAGTAACACCTTATACCAACAGCTGTGGAGGGCGATGTCTTCTTTTTCAAGGGAGGAATGGGCTCCAAATACATTCTATTTTGGGCAAAATTTGTTCATGACAAGCTGCCAGTAGCCTGATACAGACTGCCTGACCTCAAAATAGAAAAGGTCATCACAGCCTGGGTATCCCAAAGCTGAGCTAGACACAGCCTTTCACAATTAGAAAGGTCTTTTTCTCTCTCCATTCCCTCTTTAGGATATGAACCATGTCCCAGGTCACTGTTTGTTTGAGGCCTTGGCTTCAGAGATAAAAATACTTAATGGTTTTGAGTCCACTGATTACTCATCCAAGGAGTTTATTTCAGCCCTTAGAATCCATGAAACTTTGTCATACAAACCAATTTCCTCATTTTCTTTGCCTATATTTTCCGTAAGAAATGAATAATCAAACACACAAATGTGATATCATAAAATTCATGCACCTTAAAAAAGAAAGAAATCTATGTACATAGATTCTTAGCTAATACTTTTTACAAGTCACTTTATTTATGACTATATAACCTACAAGTTCATTCTTTCAGTCTTTCTGTGCTGATTAATGTTTTCAGCTCATGAACCATGTGCATTTCCTCTATCTCCTTTTCCTGTATATTAACATCCCCACGCAGATACTGAACATGCTGGCCCAGGTTTCATCTCCAGCCTGGAACTTTCATTACACTAAGTCCTCACTTAACGTTGTTGATAGGTTCTTGGAAAGTGCGACTTTACGCAAAATGACATACCACAGCAGGTCCTCGAATAAAGTTGTTTTCTTCAATATTGTTTACTTATAACATTGATGAGAAAAAAATTTGATTTCATTATATTAACCTGGTGTGGTAATTGGTGTGCCAGCTATGTCTCTTAGACAAACATAGATCTGGAAAGTCTTTATTTAGAAGGCTGGATAGGACTTAAAGGGTGGAATCTAGAGAGGTGGTGGACAGGGGTGAACTGGCTGGAGACCACAGTTCTAAATCTTACCCTACTAATTGCCAAATTTGTGACCTTGGACAACTCAAAACAATCTGGCCTCTACTTCTTCCTCAATAAAGGAAAGGGATTGGCTCAGTATTCCCAATGAGCCCATCAATTCTATGACTCTGGTCTCTAGACCTGCACTTATCTATAGTCATCCAAACTAGAGGGTCTACTTCTCTGGAACTTTGTAGTTGTGACTCATGATTACTGCCTCTGTTTTTGTTTGTTTTGTTTTGTCTTTTGAGACAGGGTTTCACTCTGTCACTGAGGCTGGAGTGCAGTAGTGTGATCATGGCTCACTACATCCTTAACTGGAGTGATCTTTCCACCTCATCCTCTCGAGTAGCTGGGACTACAGGCATACACTACCATGCCTAGCTAACTTTTTTTTTTTTTTAATAGAAATGAGGTTTTGCCATGTTCCCCAGGCTGGCCTCAAAGTCTTGGGCTTAGGCGATCCTCCTGCCTTGGCTTTCCAAGGTGTTGGGATTACAGGTATGAGCCCCTGTACCAGGCCAGTTGCTGACTCTTACTTATTTCACAAAATTAGTCATTTCTAATGAACTTCAAATTTGTGCCACATCTCTATACCATCTCTATTTTTATTTTCTATATACTTTTCTTCTAACTGACTCATTTTTAAAAACTTAATATTGAATCATTTCATTACATTAAAGGGATACATGGGTTAGTATTTATGGTAGCAGAAATAACTATAGCGAAAAAAAAATCCCAACCATTGACTGGGGGGAGTAACCCAGATTTATTGCTGCAAGGGCTTAGACAAATGGATCCTCTAGTCTTGGTGATCACCTGTTAATGGAAGTCTAGCAAGCATTTTGGCAGCACTATCCTTCAAAAATTAAGGAGAAATAGAAATATTTTCAGATGAATGGTGAGAATTCATTGATAGCTGGCCTAAACTACAAGAAATGCTAACAGGCATTCTTTACGTTGAAGAGAAATGACACTAGATTACAACTTGGATCTTCAAGAAAGAATGAAGATCAGTTCCCATTGTGTTAACTAATGTTTTAACTATTTCTTTTAGACAGATATAGGGTTAGAATGTGGCACAGGGAGCAATGTCTGGGACACTATGATGTTGTATAAGGCAGTCAACAGCTACAATGATGTGCTTCTATACAATGTTTTTTCCCAGAGACCCTATCTAGAACAGCAACCTAAATTAGAGTCACCATCCAATTTCCCATGATCCATCTGCCTTTTTAACCATCATAATGCAGAGTTGTGGAGATGGATAGGAATTCCCAACCCGCATCTTTCAAGTCTCCAGTGGTGCTTCTAATCAGCACGACTGCCCTGGGTTTGTGGTGTTGGTCATAATTTCCTTTCTTGCTATGGAGGGAAGACTCTGAAATCCTCCACTTCCCTTCCTACCATAGGTTGGGAGCAAAGTTGGCATTTTGCCTGTTGCTGAGCATACACTCAGGATTTGGGTTAACTAAGCTCAGGGTGGGCTTGGGGTTCCACTGGGCTTGCTATTACGTTGACACAGATCAAATTCTGTTTAACTTCTTATCCCCATTAAGCCCCAACTCTGACTAATGGGCAACAGAAACACTCTGGTTACCTAGAAATCACTTTTAGCTCAGCATCTAGAAGGGGTTCAAATGCTGGCCACCAAAGGAAAATTATCCCAAACATCTGCTGCTTTCCTTAATATTACATTCCCATTTATCTCTTCAATAATTATTTTCGTTGCCACGTATTTATGTCTTACCTCCTACTCTGAGAGCTCTTCATGAGAAGACCCCCATGTACTTTTTTAATATATTGTGTAACTCTAGGTCAGACTTCTACAGAAGCCCCACACATACCCACAATTGAAGCTGAGAGTTAAGGTTTCATCTGACCATTTAAATGCAAGTTGGTGACTTAGGAATGGAAAACCAAACACCGTATGTTCTCACTCATAAGTGGGAGCTAAGCTATGAGGATGCAAAGGCATAAGAATGATACAATGGACTTTGGGGACTTGGGGGAAAGGGTGGGAGGGTGAGGGGTAAAGGACTACCCACTGGATACAGTATACACTGCTCAGGTGATGGGTGCACCACAATCTCACAAATCACCGCTAAAGAACTTATTCATGTAACCAAACACCACCTGTTCCTCAAAAAGCTATTGAAATTTTAAAAATCCTAAAAAAGTCCAATGCCTCCACCTTTGCAAAGTTGGGTGATATGAACAGTATTTTACATTGCTGTAGCAGGAACCCAACCCACCCCTGTGATGATGTCTATCTACTTGGAGTTCTCTAAAATGAACTTTTGCTGACAAAGAACCAATCTCCCAGGTGAAACTTAAAAACAATACAATGACTGTTCCCATTGCCTTTTGGTAGCATTTATAAAGCCCTCACCTGTGGGAGCTCAGTACTAAATGTCATGCAAAGCAATGTATGTCAAAAAACACAGACTCTCTTCTCTAAGGGTTATAATTGAAAATAGACCTCTGCATTGACTCTGTTGGCTATGCTAGATGCTGCCTGCAAAAAGTTTCTCTCTGGTCCACGACTCTTGATGGTAATGCCATTTACACATGGGAAGGAACCAGCCTCTCTTCTTCCACAAAGCTCTGAGCTTCTGTAATTTTAGCCCCAGCAAAAAGGTGTCTAAAAGAACACGCTGGTGGATGACATGCCCTGAATCTGTTCACCCTGATTCTGAGTTGCTTCTTCCATCTGGGATTCTCTTACCGGATTTCTATACCCACCGCTATCCTGCTTTCCTTGGAAAAGATGCTGGTTTACTGTGGACATCTGTCCCTTCCTTGGTTCTGATTGACAGAGATGAGAAAGGCTTTGCTTTGAATGCATTTAATTGTAATAAAGAAATGAAGTAAGAGAAAACCCAGAATTACAATTTAGAAAGACTTGACTAATCCCAAAAGAGCTAAAATGATGTGAAGACAAAAATACATGTATGATAACAACACAGATTAGCAAGACTAACTCCTGTATAACCGTTGCCTTCCATACATTGTCTTTTGTTATCAATAACAAGCTTCTTTCAATCATACCTGAGTTTATACTAATGAGATGACTTGTAGGGAAGGAGGGCTGAACAGCTTCAGGATGAGGCTAGTTGACAGAAAAACTAACCACACGACTAGAGAGTTAGACTCTCTGCTGCATCCCTGACCCCCGGTTGGGGAAGAGGATCTGGAGATTCAGTTCAATCACCAATAGCCAATGAGTGTGTCAATAATACTTACAGAAAACCTCAGTGAAAACTGGACAATGAGGTTTGGGGGAACTTCCTGGTCAGTAAATATATCAATGTACTGGGAGGGTGGCATGTCTCATCTCCCTAGGGATGGAGGCTCCTGTGCTCAGGGTCCTTCCTGAACTCATGTGCCTCTTCATCTGGGTGTTTGTATCTTTTATAATAAACTGTTGTAACTATAGTGCTTTCCTGAGTTTTGTGAGTCATCTTAATGAATTATCAAACTCAAGTGTGGAGCGAGTCATGGGAACTCCTGAATGTGTAATCGGCTAGGCAGTAGTGCAGGCAGCCTGGAGACACCATTTGTGGCTAAGGTCTGAAGTAAGGGCAGTCATGTGGGACTGAGGTCTTTACCTGTGGGGTCTATGCTAACTCCAGATAGTTAATATCTAAACTGAATTAAATTGTGGGAAATCCAGTTAGTGTTGGAGAATTGATTGTTGTAAAAATGACAGTGGTTGACAGGTCCATTGGGACGTTCAAAATGAAATATCTTTTTCTTTTGGTGAAAGCCTAACTGTGGTTACTTATGCACCAAAAGGTGTAGTAAGCCAGCCTTAACAAAGATCATCAAACCAGATGGAACACTTAGAAAACTGTAAGATATTGGCCGGGTGCAAAGGCTCATGCCTATAATCTTAGCATTTTGGGAGGCAGAGGTGGGTGGATTGCTTGAGCTCAGGAGTTCAAGACCAGCCTGGGCAACATGTCAAAACCCCAGCTCAAAAAAAAATTAGCTTGGCTTGGTGGCACATGCTTGTAGTCCCACCTCAACTACTTGGGAGCTGCTTTAGTCTTTCAGCCTCAGCTACTTAGGAGACTGAAGTGTGAAGATCACTTGAGTCTGGGTGACAGAGTGAGATCCTGTCTCAAAAGAGAGAGAGAGAAAAAAATAAAATTGTAAGATATTGATAGAGCATCATTATGTCATCTAATTTGATCATGATTGTACACACACAGCAACATTAGTTCTTCTGATTTCACAGATGCACCAATTGTTGCAACAATGGATTGAAATAGATTAATTCCCTGGTAGTGTACATTCTGTAAATCTATCACAAAGTGGTTCTGTGGCAAAATAATATTCTATTTTCCTTAAAATACCTTAAATATTCAGACAAATTGGTAAGCATGGCCACTTTTGAATGTGGCAGTGCTGTCAGTTATAGAACTAAAAGAAATAGTTGTGGGTCGGGGGGAAAAATGTACCCCTCCCTTTGGTGGGTGTTCTCTGAGGGAGAACATCTTCAGGCCCAGTGGACTGTGGTCTACATGTAACCTGCAGCACGTAGCACATATCAACGACATACAAGCTTCTAATAAGGGACTGTATCAGGGGCTGGTCTTGGCCCCTGTGGTCTGGGGACTCTTGACTATGATAGGAAGGCTGCTATTAATTCTGGTGTATTGGTTTCCTATCACTGCTGTAATAGATCACCACAGACTTAGTGGCATGAAACAACACAAATCCATTGTCTTATAGTTCTGAAGGTCAGAAGTCTGAAAATGGGACTAAACAGGACTAAAAGCAAGGCGTCAGCACGCCTGGTTCCTTCTGGAGGCTGTAGAGGACTATCTCCTTATTGTCTTTCCAGCTTCCTTGGCTCATGACCCTCTTCCAGCCAGAAAAGGCATCACTCCAAATTCTCCATCATCACATCTCCTCTTATTCTCATGCTCTGCTTTCCTGGTATAAGGACCCTTGTAATTTTATTGGGTCACCCAGATAATTGAGGATAATTTTCACATCTCAAGATCCTTAAGTAAGTCACATCTGCAATCCCCCTTTGCCATCTGTATTAGTCAGGGATTTCTAGGGAAACAGAATTAGTAGAATATGTATATATGTGTGTGCATATATATATATCCACATAAATATATGAAGATTATACATTATATGTATGTATATTATATTTCATGAGGCTCATGAAATTATGGAGATTGAGAAGTCCCATGATGTGCTATCTGCAAGCTGGAGAACCAGGAGAGCTGGTGGCATAACTTAGCCCAAGTCCAAAGGTCTGAGAACCAGGAGCTCTAATGTCCAAGGACAAGAGAAGATGGACAAGAGTTCCATCATGAACTCTCATCCATCACATAGTACCCAGTTCAAGATGAGGGTGAGAGAATTTTGCCCTTTCTTCACCTTTTTGTTCAATTTGGGCCCTCAACAGGGTTTTCCTTCCTTTTTCTCCTTCCTTTATTCCCCTCACTTCCCTTCTTCCTTTTCCCCTCCCCCTCCCTTCTTTTTTCCTTTTTTCTTCCCTTCTTTCCTTCCTTCTCTTGTCTTTCTTCTCTCCCTCCCGCCTTCCCTCTTTCCTTTTCATAAACATTCAGTGAGTGCCCTTAAAAGTCTTCAGTGCCCCCAACCCAAATCAGTGCAAATATTTTAGAATGGTTAACTCTTCAAGCTGGGGCAATGAAAAGGCAGGCAAAGTCGGTGTTGTCAACTTTACCCTTTTGTAACATGACCAAGTGGCAGAGGGTGAGCTGGGTAAGATTCTGATATCCTAAAAGAGTACTGATCCCTTCACCCACAGCTCTTTGTCTTTGAACCTTTACTCGCCTCTTTTTCTGCACTGGTTAGAATGGGGGTAATATTACTTTTTAGGGTGATTGTTAAACATAACACAGGGAATAATGTAAAATTCTTAGTAAAAGATGCTGTTGTGGTTTGCCTAAAGCAAAAATCTGACCAAGAGCCCTCCTAAAACATTGAGAAGACAGAGTAAAGAGTAAAAATGACTATAAGGGAGTAAGTGAATTAAAAGGAAGACTGTGGCTTTATTTTGTCATTATACTTGACCCCCTGGGATTACCAAGATGGCCTGGCACGAAGAGGTACTAACACTGCCAGGCCCTTTCTAGCAATTACAGGCCTGGTATTTGTGAGCTCCAACTGGCCCCACACAGATGGCTGCTTGGCATCTGCTGTGAATATGCACACAGGCTTTTAGCGACACACCCTGTGCGATCTGTGTTTGGAATATGATTTCTGTCGCCAGTCTGTCTGCTTGGTATTATGTGACTTTATGAACAGCAAAATGAAAACTCCCATTGCTTGAAAAATCACCACCCAGAAATGGCATTTATTCTGATAGATTAGCTAGAAAAAGGTTTGGTATTAAAGAGAAATAATGAATATGAATAGAACCCTTGGACCCCGTTAATATCAGTGACCACCATCTTCAATAGCAGCAACATTTGAGGATGCTCTGATGTTTGATCTTTTTTCTTCCAGCTTATATTGACTTTTAAAGTCCACCCTACATCTGAAAATGCCAATGGTAAGAAAATGTGACATTAACCTGAAGGTCATAAAATTTAAAGAAGTTCATTAAAAAAAATGGGGTGGGGGAATACATTTCTTGTGTTTTCTTGAGATTGTCTTCTGAAAAGCTGAAGTTTCAATATTGTATAGAGGTGTGAGAAGCATTTGTGGATTTCGGGTGAGGGAAATAGTCAAGTTGATTAATAACCCTGACTCATGAGTGGCAACAACACAAGCTGTATATATCATCCAAGCCACCTGCTTAGGACCTTTCTTGGGGGGCTTGTTAAAAATGTAGATCTAGGTCTCTGTCCTTGAGGGTTACAAGTCAGTGGGCCTGAGATTGGGCTTGGGAAATTGTATTTTTTTTAAAACTACATGTGTTGTAATTTGTCATCTGACACTCTTATATTACAGATAAGGAAAGCATTTTTCTTTTTCACAAAAGCATTTTTTTAAATTGCATTTTAGGTTTGGGGGTACATGTGAAGAACATGCAAGATTGTTGCATAGGTACGCATGATAGTATGATTTGCTGCCTTCCTCCCCATCACCTATATCTGGCATTTCTCCCCATGCTATCTCTCCCCAACTCCCCACCCTCTGCTGTCCCTTCCCTATTTCCCTCCAACAGACACCAGCGTGTGATGCTTCCCTCCCTGTGTCCATATGTTCTCATTGTTCAATGCCCGCCTATGAGTGAGAACATGCGGAAATTGTATTTTTAAAACCCCCTGGTGGTTCTGTAGTTTAGCTAGATTTAACACATACTAGACTACACAATGATATGTGATCCCCTGGGACAAAGCTAAATATTTTTGGCCAAATATCATTGACTGGCAATCAAACTTGATAAATAAGGCAGTGAGTTTTTGGAGAAAAGTTAGCTATTCCAGAGAAATGAAAGCAGCTAGCAATTACTGCATACTTATTATGGGTGAGTTATTGTTCTAAGTGCTTTACAGAGGTTAATGGTCAGCATTTGTTTACTTGTTTACTTATTTCTAGCAAATAAAGAAACTGATACTTAAAAAGCTTCAACAACTTGCCAAAGTCATATAGTGACAAGTGTTGGAATGATGGTTTGACCCCAAGTGTGTGTAACTCCACAATTCAAAGTCCAAGGAAAAAAGAGAGAAGTTGCTCCCCTCCCAAAAGATATACAATTTTGCTTTGGAAGGAGTTAGATTTATTTGCACACAACTTCTGCAAGGGATGACAAAAGGACGTAAAGTTAGTTTGAGTTGCCATTAAAATTCTTATGATGTTTGGCAGGATGAATCTTCTTATCTCTGGTCCAGACAAAGAAGCTTATTGGTAGGGAAAAATTATAATCAGATATTAAACATCTGTGTGATTTATTTTGTTTGGTTGACACCAAAGGCCAATGTATTTATTTTTGAAGTATAGCTTTAAATGTAATAAATTGATGTTTTAAACATAATATTAGCTATATAATTTTATTTTGCTTTGTTAGCTTATGCTAGCCCAATAAAATCTGACAACTGAACAAAAGACTCTCCTTGGGGTGATAATTTAATTGTCATAAAAATGTCATATAGATTAAGGGGCCAGATGAGCCCTTATAGTTTCTCAGGGACTACAGAAATCATTAAAAAAAATGCATATGTTATTTCCAAGGTAAAATACTGCCTGAGTCCTGCTGCAATTTTTCTTACGTGAATTTGCCAAATACAAAGCCATGAATTTTCCTAATTCTCAGAAATCATCTTCCAAAAGGCCTACATGTGGCTGCATTGCCTCCTAGATTCTATCTCTCAGCAGAAAGCACCTCCTTCCATGGATGTGCTTCTCCTGCGCAAGTCCTTGCCGTGGTTCCAGGTCCTTCCAGGCTGCTCCAACTCCTGGGCTCTGGCTGCACCATCACCTCACTTTGACCCTGCAATCCTAAGGAGGGAATGACTTTCTGCTAAAGCTTAGGCCTTGTCTTAGTCTGTTTTGCATGAGTATAAAAGAATATCTGAGGCTGGGTATTTTATAAAGAGCTTTATTTGGCTCACAGTTCTGTACGCAGTTCTGCAAGAAGTGGCACCAGCATCTGCTTCTGGTAAGGACCTCAGGAAGCTTCCATTCATGGCAGCAGGGGAAGGGGAGCAGGCACCACATGGTGAGACAGAGGAAAGAGCGAGGGGGGAGGTGGGTGCTAGGCTCTTTTTAGCAATTAGATCTTATAGGAACTAATAGAGCAAGAACTCACTAATCACCATGAGGATAGCACCAAGCCATTCATGAGGGATCTGCTCCCTTGACCCCAACACCTTCCACCAGGCCACCTCTAACACTGAGGATCAAATTTCAACATGAGATTTGGAGGGGACAAACATCCAAACCGTATCAGACCCATTCCCCAACCTTCCCTGCTCTACTCTGACCCCTACAGACTACATTTCCTAGGCTCCCTTGCCCACTGGCTTCCAGTTACTTTCAACCAGTGGAGACCAGGTTAGACACTGGAGGGTGAGAGAAACGCCAGGGTAATTCTCCTCTTTCTTCTGCTTCAGTTTCTTATTTTCTTTTGACTTTACTATGTTAAACATAGCACCATCTACCAGTTGCCTCTGCAGGATGGTCCCTGATTTGCTTTCTTGTCCTCCTCCTTCCTTTAATTTACAAAATCTTGAAAGAGCTGATGTTTGACGACTTTTCCTTCTCACCAGCTACACTGCTAAATGACCCTCTTATTGAATGTGCACTTCAGAAGAATTCTTACCAATCTCCTTGTCACCCATCTGTAGGCCATTTCCTCAGATTTCCAAAGTGTTCCACAATGTCAGCTATCTCCTCCTTCCTAAGATTTCTTCTTTCATTTCTCCTGATTCTCCTGTATGTGTGTTAATTCCTCTATGTGAGTAGCTCTTCAGGTACTGCTTCAGGTTGTCTCTGGAGCACTGGACACTTCTCTAAACATTCTGCAATGCAGAATGCATCTCACACTCACTTTCTTTAAAAGTGAGTCTACCGGCTCATGAGGACAGCTAATTGGTCTTAGTCTCTGCTGAAGCTCAGCACCAGATAGAGAAGGCATCCAGTACATATTTTGTCGAATGAATTAATGAAATGGTTATCTATGCATAAGATTATGAGAATGTTCATGCAGTAATAAATATACAGTGCTTAGCAAAAAGAGAGGTGGCCATGGAATGTATACCTTTGAGAATTTTTAAATTAAAAATCTAATAACTTGAATGTTTTTTGTTTCATTAACATTTAGAATGTTAAAATAATTTTAAAAGTATTGTTAAACGTTTCCCATTGATGATGTGCCTAATTACTTGTGTGAAAAAATTTAGCTCAGCAGGCTCTCTGCAAATTCTGCCTTCCTTCCAATAACTTACTTTTGGTTTCTAACATCTGCTCCCAGTGACTTGGGCTCTCATCACAGGACTGCTAGCCTTTTCTTCACCACTTGGCCCCAACTGTCCATCCCTTCAAATACTTGCTTGTGCCCTGGTACTCTCAGACATGCAGGTGTGCACCTACATTTCAGACCCATAGCCTTCTGTCCAGAAACCATGCATATGGCAGACAGATATTCTTTTCATCAAGATCAGGTTCAATGCGATTGTTACATAAAGTTCACTGGATGATACCCTGATCAAAGACTGGTTTCCTGGTCACTGATATCAGCCTCTTCGTTTTAATGAAATCACATTCAGCCAAGTGAGAATTCTCTTTAGCAGTTGAGGCCAAGGGGAATTACAATAAAGAAAATGCTCAGATAATTCTTCAATTCCTATATCTTAAGCAGTAGAATAAATGCCTTCACTAAATTCTTTGCTTGTTAGGTGCCTGGAGTAACAATTTGCATTGTGTTTCTCAATAATAATCACAAACATCACAATAACTGCTAATGTCTACTCTGGACATCCTGGGGCAGGCCCTCCCTTGACATAGCCCTGTGAGGGGGAAAAAAAGGAAAAACTGGCTGTATTTCTCCTCCCACTCCTTCTTTTCTTGGCTTTTGGAATAATTTTCAATTTTATAGCTTTTTATTTTGAAATAGTTTAAACTTACATGAAGTTAGAAAAATAGTGCAGAGAGTTCCTGTGTACCCTTCACTCAACTTCCGCCAATTATACTAACTTACATAAAGATAGTGCAATGACAAGACCAGGAAATTAACGCTGGTACTAATAATGCATTCCTGTGTGTGTGTGTGCGTGCGCACGTGCACGTGTGTGTTTATTTCTATGAAATTTCATCACGTGTAGATTCAAGTAACTATCACAATCAGGATACAGAACAGAATTGTTGGAATAGAATTGTTCCATCACCACAAGGAAACTCCTTCATGTTACCTTTTAATAGTCACACTCTCCCTGCAACCCTAACTCTTTGCCACTGCTGATCTGTTCTCCCTCACTATAATTTTGTATATAACCACTTCAAGGTGGTTATATAATTGGAATCATAGTATGTGACCTTTTGTGATCAGCTTTTACACTCAGCGTACCCTTGAGATCTATCCAAGTTGTGTGCATCAATAGTTTGTTATATTTTTCATCCTTTATTAAAAGAGACTTTCTTGAAGAGTGCCCTAACTGCAGTGTTCTGATTTCAGCCAACTGTTGCGCATTTCTTCAACATGTAATGAATGGGTAGAGTCCTCTTTATGAAAGGTCAGCTATGGGGCAACATGGGAGGGTTGTCTCTGTAAAAACCTTCTGGTTTTGGTCAACCTCTCACTTTTCACCCATAGTGTATAGTCTCCCTTCAGCACTTTATCTTTTCTTTTCCTTGGTTTACAGCTATCTCTTAGCCCCTGAGCTTAGAGTCTGTGATAAAGACTTAGGTGCAGGTTTTTTGAGAGGTGACTGCAGGAAGCTGGAGGGAGAGGAGGGAGAGGGAGAAAATGAGGGTGGATAAACTAATAAAGAGTGCATTAATGAGGGGGTTATAGCTGTGCAAAACTGGAGCTTTGTTTTACCAGGGACTCAGAAGGAACTGTATAGAGCATGTCTCAGAATTGCTTCTATGGAGCATGGGAGAGGAAGGCATGTACCTACTAACTCCCATTCCTCCTTAAAGTTTGATTCAAGCACATTGACCCCTTCTAGGCAGTGCCACACAGGGGGATTTAGTGACCTCCTGGTTCTTCAGAGAAAACCTGGAGCAAACCAAATGGAGAGACCTAGTGTGAGGCTAAGATAAGAGCCCAGCAGCATGCCTGGGAGATCTCTACCACCAAGTCACAAAAGTCAGAGTGGGGTTGAGGAAATGTATCCAGTGTCCTTGGATGGGAAGAGCTCTCAGTTTCTGACAAGTCAACTCCTTTGCTTTTTATGAGGATAACTGGTTTTGATTTCCACATTCTCTGACAACCAGTCCAGGATCTCTCAAGAGGCTCTCTTTTTGCTTACACAGTTAACTGACTATCCTCCTTTCTAGAGTTGTTCATGCAACTTACTTTGTCAGGTGAACGTGATAACCACTATACTACAGAAACCATGCAACTTACTTTGAAGGCTTATACTTATCTGGAGGAATTTTATCTGTGTAATTAAATTAATCCAGATCTGTTTTTAGCATTGAGTAACTTCAAATAATTTAAATAGTTATATATTTTTAAAACAAGTTCGGTCCTTAGAGTTCTGAATCACTCCTTCTTTCTCACTCAAGAACTCCAAGTTGTACTCCTTAGAATCTAGCTCATTCTTCTGCATTCTAAGAGGGATCCCTGTACTGATCCCAATGTCTTATACAAGTTCCCAAACTCTTATTTTATGATACGAGTCTTTCAGCCTTTTGCATATGTTACCTTATGTTACTTCTTGTGGTTTATATATTTATCTGCCTCCTCCATTAACCTCTGTGATATCAGCCTTAGAGTTTTAATCTCTTTGTATCCTGGGCTACTAGCACAGAACTCCACATGTAGTTAGGGTGGATAAATGTCTGCAGCTGATGTTGAAGATGGTGGAGGCAGTTCCACTGTAAATGAGGTTTCCCACTTAGCTCTTCAGGGATATAAGAGTGGGCCCTAATTTGGTTCTGGTGAAGCGCAGTGGGGCTGCTGCCTGGCAATGTGAGATTATAAACAGCCATGCCCATGTGTCTAGACAAGTTTGCTTCTGGTGCCTGGGAAGCTGGGTCATGTGGCTTTGGGGACAAATTCCTTGTCAGTGAGGCAGAAAGATAAATAGAAAAGAGCAGGGGTATGGAAGCCAATTTTGATCTTAGAAAAGTGACACTACAGAAGTTGCATTAGCAGTCTTACGAATGCTGGGAAAAGCCTCACAGGGTTGGTGTGAGGCAGGAATGACTAAGGAGAGAAAGGCAGGTCCTGTTGTAGCCAGGGTCCTTGCTTCTCCTGGACTTCATTTGTGGCCCTGTTGGTAGGCATTTCTCATAATTCCATGGGTCAGGAATTTGGGCAGGCCTCAGATGGATGGCTCTTCTGTTCAATGTGTATCAGCTAGGGTCATTTATTTGGTTGCGTCACCTGGCAGTGGGCTGGGCCAGAACCTCCAAGAAAGCTTTGCTTATATGTTTGGGGCCACAGTGTTCCTCCAGTAGGTCAGTTAGTCTCTCTTTCTCCCTCTCCCTTTCTCTCTCTCTTTCTCCTCTATTTTTATTGTTTTTTTTTTTTTTTTTTTTTTTTTTTGTCTCTATATAGTAGTTTGGTCTACCTTGCAACATGGTGCAAGGGGTTGGGCTCTTTCTAATCTGGGCAGTTAGACTTCTAACATGGTGGCTTATTTCCAGAAGGAAGGTGGAAATTAAAACTGTCAGTATTAAGTCCTGGGCTCAGAAGTCCCACAATGTGTCTTTTGTCACACGCCAAAACCAAGCACAAGTCCAGCCCAGATTTGAGGGAAGGAGAAATAGACTCACCTCTCACTGGGAGATGTGGCAGCCACATCTGGGGTGGGAAGAACTATCGGGAACCCTCTCTGGAGACTAGTTAGCCCACACATCTAATTAGTCCAGTCGGCAAGGGTGGGTTTGATTCAAGAGAGGGCAACACCAGACTGTCCAGGGAACTACAACATGGCCTTGCTTGACACAGCTACCTGCCATTTTCTGGAGAATTTTAAGTCAAAATCAGAGAATGAGAAAGACACACACACACACACACACACACACAGAGAGAGAGAGAGAGAGAGAGAGAGAGAGAGAGAGAGAGAGAGAGAGAGAGAGATGCTGAAAAGAAGTTCTGTGAGGAAGAGTAGGAGCCATGAGAAGCCGCAAGCAAGCTGGAGGCATAGGGTCACAGACATGCAGGGAGTAGGGCAGATTTTGGGAAAGATAGATCATGATGCATGTCAGAGAAGCAGAGAGAGAGAGAGAGAGAGAGAGAGAGAGAGAGAGAGAATTCTAGTACCTAAAACTGACTGGAGGCTCTCAGGTTCCAGGGTTAATTCCAATCAGCCCATGTGTATTATAAGATACCCCCTTTTACTCGAAACAACCAAGTATGTTTCTTTTCCTTATTTCAGACATAATGATTCAAGAAATGAATTTGAGTACCACATCTGCCACCTCATGATTTGTGGCAGGTTACTTCTGTGGTTCAATTTTCCTATCTGCGAATGAGAAGAATTTTACCTATGCCATATGGTTGTTTTTAGTATTAAATGACTTATATTACAAGGATTAATATATGTGCAAGCCACTGGAACAATGTCTGGCATGTGGTAAACACTATATAAGTAATTGTTACATAAAAAAATAAGATAATGTTTAGAAGTCTTGGGTTGAGAGAACACACGAAGATTCTGCTTTGGAAAGCAAATAAAATGTTATAGGGGAAAATACATAATTTTCTTCTGTAATCAAGGTAAATCAGTCCTACCATGCTGTTATTGAGTGTCACTGAACTAAAAACATACATCCTAAAAAATCTGGAGCCAAGGTGTCTACCAGGGTAGACGAAACTACGGACATAGTAAATCACAAAGCCTGAGGAGTCTTGATCCTTATCAGGAATGCAGAACTTCTTTGAGCTTGCTATGCTCTTTTTCCATCCTTTTTCTTCTTGCTCATCTCTCCCCTTCCCAAGATAACCCAATTTATAGAATTGCCTCAATATGTGCCCGCTGACATGACATTCTGAGTGGAGGAGAATGCCGGAGAGACGCAGTTGTAACCTGTTGATTTATGGTCAGCCCGCTCCACTGTTAACTTTCTGATTTAACATCAAAAGAATGGATTACAAATGCAATCATGCTGGGCAAACAAATATACTGTTGCAAATGACTTTGCAGAATTTTTTTTAAATTCTGTCCATGTATAAAATAAGCTAAAAGTGGCTCGTGGTGTAATCATTCAAATACCTTTGGACTCTTGCACCATATGTTTCCTACATTTTCTTTTATCACATGTGATTATATATTATAATACACAGCAATTCCAAAGGCGAACCAGATGGCTGCGTGTTTCTTAGTTCAGGATTCTCAGGCAGAAGGGAAGAGGGAATCTGGGGCTATATTTGGTTCTGATGAAACTGACAGGCTACCCGAGGTGATAATCAGAGGTATTTAAGGAAGGTTCCCATTTACAATAAAGAGTTTAAGTGCTCAATCACGTCTGAATGTGTCTTTAATGGGTATATCTTTAAAAAACTGATTTAATGTATTCCTTTACATCTGCTCAATTTGAATACGTGGAGACAAGCAATATTTTAAACTAGTTTTTTTTTAAATACAAGTTTCAGAAAAAGCAAATAATTTCTTGGAGTGATAGTTCAAAATATGGCCACTGTTAGGCTCTTGCTTCCTTGTTGTTTAGGCTGCTAGACAGTTATTTGCTGAATTTAAAAAAAGAGTGGGCTAAGTCAGCAAGAAAGAAGCAGGGAGAGAGGTGACTAGTTTTCTGAATGCAATTGAAGGGTTCTGGCACAAGTTGCTTATGTTGTGCCTTTAGCTTTACATAAGTGAAAACATTTTGCCCTTAAGTTTGAGATGGGACAATCACAATTGTGTGCAGTGACCACACAAATTGCGCGACATATGTTCCTCGTCTAATTTGCTCTGCAACAGTGTAAAACTGGATGGAAATCAAAATGAAAACAAAAATAAGCACAATCTATGAATACGATGGTGGGCTAAACTGATGATGCTAGAGTCAGGTGATTTCTGCATGCCAGCTATACCCCTACCTGCCCATCTCAACATTTGTTCATATTTAAATATATGCAGTGAAGAGTTTTGAAAATTGAAAATTTGAAAACCGTTGAAAATTGATAATGTTCTCAGTACTCCGGGGGTGAAATACAGATGTGAAAAAAAGCACAGAACTTTTCAAAAGAATTTTATTGCTGGGAATTAGAAGAGCTAGGATTTGAACACCAGACTCTGGCAACAGTGGCTGTTAACATGTGCTCTGTGCTGAGACCTTGCTCTCTTCTCACTAACCTTCAATGTCAGAGTTGGCTGGAATTCCTTCCACAGCCCATTTTGGGTCTTATTCTGCTTCCCCTCTTGGAGATCTCTACCATACTCCTGCTTCCTCTACCGCCTGGGTTGTTTGCATCCTGTCTCCAAGGACTCCCTCTGATAGTCCAAACTGAGCCACCCAGTCTCTTCCAGAAAGCACCATCTCCACTCTCAATACACATCCAACTCAAAATGACCCAAACTGGACTCAGCATTGCCCACTTTTTCCCCTTGAATGTCTTTCTTTGCTGATGCCCTTGTTATTTGTTCCATATTGCAAGAATATTTTTTCAAAAGTAGAATTCTGATCATGGCATTGCCTCAGTTAAATCCTTCAGGAAGAGTCCCATGATATTCAAACATCACAGAAGGTCCGAGGAGACCCCTCATCATCTCCTGCACACTTGTCTTTCCTTTCTTCTCTCCATAGGGATCTGGTGAGCTATTTGATTTCTTTGTGGTTCTGCAAATATAGCTTGCATATTCACATTTATTTTCACATTTCCTTGAGAGAGAAGTTCTTTTCTTTCTCCTCTCCTCCAGTCGTTTGTTAAAAACCTTGCATGTCCTGGAATTTCCTATCTATCCCCTTGTTCCAGGTTGTGAGTTCTGATGTTCAGTTGGCAGCATGAGGTGAAGCTGCAATGAGGGAATCATATCCCCAGAAACAGAACACACAAAGGCTGATCCTGCTTTGCTCTCACTGGGAGGAAGGTGGGTAGTGAGGTGGGGGTGGGGAGTGTCTGCAGAACAGGAGACAGCAGGGGATGGTGAACAGGTTGGGGAACCAGCAATGGGGCAGGGGCTCTGAGGCTCCATGGACCAAAGAATGGAGGAAGGATCAAAGGGTAGGGAGCGATCTATTCACCACAAGTCTGTGACTACCCACACCACCCAGCCCTTTCCTTACTTTTTAAAGGTCGACATTTGGTGAGGGCCTTAATGAGCCTAGATTCTGTGCCAAGTACTTCCCTGGAATTGCTTCATTTAATTTTCACAACAATCCTAGGAGTTAGGTACTCATATTAGTCCTATATTTGCTAATTTATTTGTTTTTGAGATATAATTTGTATTCTACAAAAATCACCGTTTTAAATTGCATAATTCAGTGTTTTTTAGTATATTCACAAGATTGTTCAACCATCTCCACTACCTAATTCCAGAATATGTTTATCACCCCCTAAAAAACCTCCATATCTATTAGCGGTCACTCCCCCAGCCCCTGGCAGCCACTGATTTACTTTTTGTCCCTGTAATTCTAGACATATCTATAAATTGAATTACATGGTATATAGTCTTTTGTGTCTGGCTTCTTTTACTTAGCATTATGTTTTTGTAGTTCATGTATGTTGTAACCTGTGTTGGGTACTTTATTTCTTTTTGTGTCTAAATAATATTCTACCATATGGATAGACCACATTTTGTTAATGCATTCATCCCTTGATGGACACTGGAGTTGTTTCTGCCTTTTAGCTATTGTGAATAGAGCTGCTATGAGCCCTATTTTGTAGGCAAAGAGACAGGCTCAGAGAGTATCTCAGTCAGTTCAGACTGCTACAATAGAATACCATAGACTGGGTGGATTAAACAATAGGAATTTATTTCTCAAAGTTCTGGAGGCTGGGAAGTTCAAGATCAAAGTGCCGGCAGATCTGGTGCCTGGTGAGGGCTTACTCTCTGGATTGCAGATGACTGTCTTCCGGTTGTATCCTCACATGGCAGAAAGCATGGAGTGGAAGCCAGCTCTCTGGGAACTCCAGCAGGGCACTAATTCCATTCTTGGGGGCTCCATCCTCAAGACCTCATCTAATCTTGATCACCTCCCAAAGGCTCTACTTCCTAATGCCATTACAGTGGGGGTTTGGCTTCAACATATGAATTTGGTGAGGGGACACAAACATTCAATCCACAACAGAGATTGATTAAAACACAATAATTAAAAGCATTGCCTTTTGAAACAAATGGATCTAGATCCAAAACTTAACTTCTTCACTTCCTAGCCTTGTGACTTTGGATGAATTATCTATCCTCTTTAACTTCTGTAGTCAATATAAAGACAGTAACATCACCTGGGAATGTAGATTGGCATGAGGACTCTTTATAGTTCACATAAAGGAGTACTTTGCACATATTAGGACTTTTGTGAAGAGTAATGATTGGACCCTCTGCACTTGGCCCTTCATAGGTGCCCAATAACTAATTTTGAATGAACAAATGCATACAAAAGCATGATTTAAATTCTAATTTGGTCATTTATCAACTATGTGACCTTGAACAAGTTACTCATCTACAAAATTGAGGGATAGTAATTGTTGCAGTTGTACTAAATGAAATTAAGCACAAGCTCTAGTAGAGTTCCCAGAACATGACAGGGGCTCAGTAAATATCAGTTCTTTCCCTTCATCCCAGCTTAGTATTTCCTCTTTTATTACAATGCAACATACAGCTTAATCTCACAACTAGGCTTTCAACTGTACATTTATAGTTACCAATAGGTTTTCACTGTTGACTTATTAATAGTATTACTCTTCTATATTATTAGGGAAAGAAAATATAGCATTAAGAATATAATTTGGGAGCTTCTTATTTGAATAAACATACAACATGTTTACGAAACACTTGCTTTCAGTTGAACCTATATTTTTAGCATTTTTCTTAAGGCAAATTTTGCTAAAGTCAATAATATAAAATTAAAGACATCAAAATGTTCCACTTTTGCAGAAAAACCTAAGTGCAAATTGATTATCTGATGTCCTCAAGGTCTCTGTTTAGTGAAAGAGGCCAAATTTTAATGGAAAAGTCACTATGATGGGCTCCATTCATTTGGCAAGGAATGAAAAGTAAGTCAGGGGTCAAGGCAGGGTGAAGGAAAATGTCTTTGAAAGAACTCATCGGATGTCACTCAGGGATTATTAATTTACTGAAAAGTCTACCTTTGGCCTGGGAAGACTTTTCAGTAAATTAAACTAAAGTTAGAATGTGCTGGATGTTTCCTTTGAACTCTGCATCCAGGCATCCAGAGGAATGCTGGCTCACTTCTGTGCTGCGACCTCACAAACCTGGCCTGTGTTATCAGCCAGTTCTGGCCTGTTGCAGGTTTCATTCTACACCTGATACTGATGACATGATCCTGCTCACACTCTTCAGTAATGTCAGGGTCTCAAAGATGAGGGGAAAAGAAAAAAGTAAAAGAAAATTAATGATGGCCTTCATGGTATTTTGGCATTCTGCTGCTGTTACTGGATCATTAAGAGTTCCTAAGTCCAAGGAGATGAATGCTACAAAAACCATTTAGCACCTGGTGAGAAATGAGACATGCAGTGTGGGAAGAGGGTGAGAGGGTGTTACGGCAGATTACTTAATAACAATACCATTTAGTAGGAAATTTTCATCACCACATGCTTTGATAAATCTTATACTGGTCTACCTGTGTTTCTATTCTCCTGCAAATGGTTTATAGGTATATCTTTATGCTAGGCTAGTTTAAACTCTCGATTGGTTTGCATTTATCCACTTAGGCACTTTAAGAAATTGCAGCACATTCAGAGAGACAGAAAGGAGAATCGCGGTTGCCTGGCTCTGGGACAGGGAGAATGGGGATTAGTTTTTAATGGTTACAGAGTTTCAGTTTTATACAATGAAAAGAGTTCTGGAGATGGATGATGGTGATAGTTGCACAACAATGTGAATGTACTAAGTGCTACTGAACTGTACACTTAAAAATGATTCAGATGAGAAATTCTATGTTACATGCATTTTATCACAATTACAAAAAATTTTTAATATTATGCTGCCAATCCTAAAGCTGTTAAAGCTGTTAAGTTCAAAAGCACCGGTTTGGGAAGGAAGTGCATTGCTGGGATGCTAGTATTACTATTTCTGCCACCTACATCATTTTAAAACACAAGTTACATAAGAATGCATGTACTTTCTTTTCCACCGATATAATTACACTTGTGTGAAAAGTGAATGCAGGATTTTTACATTGATGGAAGATCGGTAAAATTTTAATTGAATATTCATACAAGAGATCTCTCGTTGACACAACTAGCCAAAAAATTTTTAGTAGGTTCCACACATAATTTATCTGATCAGCTGAAAATAAGTTTAATAGAATGTGCTATGACACAACCATTATTCTTGATGACAAGAATATGCCTTTTGATGGAAGACCTTAGAGAAGACCTAAGGAAAGTGGTTCTCAAGTGTAGCCCCTAGACCACAGCATCAGCATCAGCATCACTGGGGAACTTGCTAAAACACATTTTTTTTTGAGACAGAATCTCACTCGTCTACCAGGCTGGAGTGCAGTTGCATGATCTTGGCTCACTTGCAAACTCCACCTCCCAGGTTCAAGCAATTCTTGTGCCTCAGCCTCCTGAGTAGCTGGGATTACAGTCATGCGCCACCACGTCTGGCTAATTTTTGTATTTTTTAGTAGAGACGAGGTTTTACCATGTTGGCCAGCCTGATCTAGAACTCCTAACCTTAAGCAATCCAGCTGCCTTGGCCTCCCAAAGTGCTAGGATTACAGGCATGAGCCACCATGCCTGACCTAGAAACACAAATTTTTGTGGTCCATCCCAGACCTCCTGAATCAGAAACTCTGGAGGTGGAGCCCAGAAATCTGTGTTTTAACAAGCCTGCCAAGTGTTTCTGGTGCGTGCTGAAGATTGACAATCAGTTATCTAAGAAAAAAGTATGAAATCTATAGCGATGTAAGTTTTTTCTTCTGATGCCTTATGGTGAGATTTAAGACATCTGCACCAAGCTTTCAGAATGAGAGCTTGGTAGACAGAGAAGACCCAAAATAACTGAAAAACCACTAATCTTTGAAATGGTATGTCAGAACCGAACATGATAAAATGATATCATGTTGTAGGAAAAATCTTACAATTCTGATCCTAGAGTGATTCAGAAGAACCTTAAATTCAGAATGCAAAGAAGATCCAGAACAAAACTTAGATTTTTTTATTGAAAAGGAAAGTGGTGTTTTAAGTGTAGGAATAATTAAATACTATGATGGTTAATTTTAAAAGATTTTAGGCCTTGCTAAGGCAGTTGAAGGATGGTCTTCAGGGTCTATTGCTTGGGTGCAGTTGTGATGCATGCCGCCCTTCTAAATGAGAGTTGCAAATGGTTTAGTTTCTTGGTGGGCCCAGTCCCAGATCCTAGTCCAAAGTACTGAATGGTTGAGGTCTTAAGAATAATTTTGAAGAATTAAGGAGCACCAACCACACTCTAAGCCTTGATCCACCAGAAGGATAATAGCAATTACAGGGCATTTCCAAATAAGGTTAGAACATGATATGTTGTTAAAATGAAACTCAAGACACCAGGGTTTCCAACAGTGCTAATGTACACCATGTACCTAGGCTTTCATTGTATTCTTTCTAGTACCTTCCATATAAATTTAAACTAACACAAAATTACCTTATCAACCCTTCCTAGCCCCAGGGTTCAATGTGCCTCCTTGCCTTTCAGTCCCCCAGTATTTCTCATATATGTTTGTCTTTGCACCTTAGTAAATGTCTGGAAAAATTTTGTTCATAATTCATAAGAGAGTTAAAACCTTCAAGCCTAGGGAATTCTAGTCTGTCAGCATCCAGGTTTGCATCTAACACACTAAAAGACTTCAATAAATGTTGAAAGAAAACAGTTGATTAGGTTTGGATCTGTGTTCCCACCAAAATCTCATGTTGAATTGTAATCCCCAATGTTGTGGGAGAGATCTGGTGGGAGGTGATTGGATTGGGGGTGGATTTTCCCTTTTCTTTTCTCAAGATAGTGAGTGAGTTCTTATGAGATCTGGTTATTTGAAAGTGGATAGCGCTTCCCCACTTTGCTCTCTTTCTTCCTTCTGCTCTTACCATGTAAGATGTGCTTGTTTCTCTTTTGTCTCCTGCCATGACTGTAAATTGTAAATTTCCTGAGGCCTCCCCAGAAGCAGATGCCTGTGCATCCTGAAAAACCACGAGCCTATTGAACCTCTTTTCTTTATAAATTACCAAGTCTCAGGTGTGTCTTTATAGCAGTGTGAAAATAGACAGGAGTGAATACATACAGGCTAAAGATTGAGATTAGGGATTAGGATTTTAAAGAAACTCTATGAAGTAATGAGTTTTCATGATGTAAAATGAGTTTTAAAAACTTAGAGACCGTATGGTAAAAATCTTTTGGGAGTTTATGTAGGTCATAAACTATATTCTCCCTTTAAGAACTATCCAGAAGAATGCAAACATTCATGTGATCACTGATGTGTCCCCAACATCCAGTCTAGTAGATATTTAATATGTATTTGTTGAAAGATTGGATCTGTGGATGATCCTCTGGGAACCCTTTATTATGACATGTGACCATGCCCACTGTGGCTAAAATGGTTTAGATCAGGATTGTACACATGACCCAAACTGAGCCAATGAGATTATCTTCTGGGAACTTAAATTGGTACTGAAAGACAGTTAGTTGGAGTCTGAGTGTTCTTGAAATGATAACATTTAAGTGGATGATATTTAAAGTTAGATGCCACATGAAGAAGCAGAAAAAGCCAGTCAATGGGTATGCATGTGTGCACACATGCAAATGTGCATGCATTCACACATGTACACACACACACACACACACACACACACACACACACACAGCTTTTTAAAATTTTGTTTTACCTCCTTTCTGGTTCTTGCTCCCATTCCCTCCCTGAGGTCCAACTTAATTCCTCCTTTGGTTCTATGAGACACCCTACAAATACCCCTTCTGCCTAAACCAGCTCAGTTAATTTTTGCTGCATGCAACCTTGCTGCCTGCAACCAAAAACTATTAACAAATACACTGTCATCATAATTCATTTTCCTTCCTTAAACATTTCAACATTTGTAAGATTTAAAAATCACCCTGGTAAATACTTGTGTTAATTTGAATCAATTTCTATTTCCTTGGACTTCAGCTATTTTGAAATGCCTACTTGGCCCCCTTCCATCTTTTGAAAAGCAAAGCAAAACATAAAGAACCACAAACCACCAGCTGATGTGCACTCTTAAGGTCTGTGTATAAATTATGCCTTTGAAACACTTGGAATCTTCCTGGGGAACCATTTCCCAGCAGGGGAAGAAAAACTAACAAGTTTCAGAAGTAAACTGGCAATATTACTCATTTATATAGAAAAGTGCAGCTTTGTAGTAATCAAAGAAGTAAAAACAAATGAGTTATCTTGAATGGCAGGATACATAGTAGTCAAAAGTGGGGACCTGGGGCCAGATGACCTGTTTATATGCTGCAATCCCCCAATTGGAGGGTACACATTGTAAAACTGGTGTCTGGGTCTTCTCTTTGCCTCGATTCACTCTCAGAAGAGGGTATCACCTTAGAAGGTATTCCTTAGATGCTTGTTGAAAACAGACTGAATGATGAAATAAAGGATGGTGATGAAGTTTGACGATCGGGCCCAGTGAAACTGCCTGTTTCCAGCACCCCTGTCTGTGTGACCTTGGGTGTGTCCGTGTCTTGGTTTCCATAACTCCCTAAATGAGGATGGTAATAGGGCTTTTTTTTTTAGATTGTACTTTAGGTTCTGGGGTACATGTGCAGATCATGCAGGATTGTTGCATAGGTACATACATGGCAAGGTGGTTTACTGCCTTAATCCCTCCATCACCTATATCTGGTATTTCTCCCCTCATTATCCCTCCCCACTATCCCCACCCCTGCTGTCCCTCTCCTAGTCCCCCACTACTGACCACAGTGTGTGATGCTCCCCTCCCTGTGTCCACGTGTTCTAATTGTTCAACACCTGCCTATGAGTGATAACATACGGTGTTTGGTTTTCTGTTCTTGTGTCAGTTTGCTGACAATGATGGTTTCCAGATTCATCCATGTCCCTATGAAGGACATGAACCCATCGTTTTCTATGGCTGCGTAGTATTCCATGGTGTATATGTGCCACATTTTCCCAGTCCAGTCTATCATCAATGGGCTTTGCTATTGTAAACAGTGCTGCAATGAACATACGTGTGCATGTGTCTTTATAATAGAATAATTTCTAATTCTTTGGGTATATACCCAATCATGGAATTGCTGGGTCAAATGGTATTTCTATTTCTAGGTCCTTGAGAAATTGCCGCACTGCCTTCCACAATGGTTGAACTAATTTACACTCCCACCAACAGTGTAAAACTGCTCCTATTTCTCCACATCCTCTCCAGCATCTGCTGTCTCCAGGTCTTTTAATGATCACCATTCTAACTGGCATGAGATGGTATCTCAATGTGGTTTTGATTTGCATTTCTCTAATGACCAGTGACGATGAGCATTTTTTCATATATTTGTTGGCCTCATATATGTCTTCTTGTGAAAAGTGTCTGTTCATGTCCTTTGCCCACTTTTGAATGGGTTTGTTTGTTTTTTTCTTGTAAATCTGTTTTAGTTCTTTGTAGATTCTGGATATTAGCCCTTTGTCAGATGGGTAGATTGCAACATTTTTCCCCATTCTGTTGGTTGCCAGTTCACTCTAATGATTGTTTCTGTTGCTGTACATAAGCTCTGGAGTTTAATTAGATCCCATTTTTCTATTTTGGCTTTTGTTGCCAATGCTTTTGGTGTTTTGGTCATGAAGTCCTTGCCTATGCCTATGTCCTGAATGGTTTTGCCTAGGTTTTTTTCGACGGTTTTTATAGTGTTAGGTCTTATGTTTAGAACTTTAATCCATCTGGAGTTAATTTTAGTGTAAGGTGTCAGGAAGGGGTCCAGTTTCTGCTTTCTGCACATGGCTAGCCAGTTTTCCCAACACCATTTGTTAAACAGGGAATCCTTTCCCCATTGTTTGTTTTTGTCAGGTTTGTCAAAGATCAGATGATTGTAGATGTGTGGTGTTGCTTCTGAGGCCTCTGTTTTGTTCCATTGGTCTATGTTTCTGTTTTAGTACCAGTACCATGCTGTTTTGATTACTGTGGCCTTGTAGTGTAGTTTGAAGTCAAGCAGCATGATGCCTCCAGCTTTGTTCTTTTTGCTTAGGATTGTTTTGACTATGCGGGCTCTCTTTTGGTTCCATGTGAAGTTTGAAGTGGTTTTTTCCAGTTCTGTGAAAAAGCTCATTGGTAGCTTGATGGGGATAGCATTGAATGTATAAATTACTTTGGGCAGTATGGCCATTTTAATGATATTGATTCTTCCCAACCATGAGCTTGAATGTTTTTCCGTCTGTTTGTGTCCCCTTATTTCATTGAGTAGTGGTTTGTAGCTCTCCTTGAAGAGGTCCTTTACATCCTTTGTTAGTTGTATTCCTAGGTGTTTTATTATCTTTGTAGCAATTGTGAATGTGAGTTCACTTTTGATTTGACTCTCTGTCTGTTATTGGTGTATAGAAATGCTTGTGATTTCTGCACATTGATTTGTATCCTGAGACTTTGCTAAAGGTGCTTATCAGTTTCAGGAGATTTGGGGCTGAGACGATGGGGTCTTCTAAATATACAATCATGTCATCTGCAAATAGAGACAATTTGACTTCCTCCTTTCCTAATTGAATACCCTTTATTTCTTTCTCTTGCCTCACTGCCCTAGCTAGGACTTCCAATACTATATTAAATGGGAGTGGTGAGAGAGGGCATCCTTGTCTTGCACCAGATTCCAAAGGGAATGCTTCCAGTTTTTGCTGGTTCAGTATTATATTGGCTGTGGGTTTGTCGTAAATAGCTTTTATTATTTTGTGATACGTACCATCGATACCTAGCTTACTGACGGTTTTTATAAACTAGTAGAGCTTTGTTTATAGTGTTGATGTGAGTATTGAATGAGTTAATTCATGCAAAACATAGAATTCAATGCCTGCAAAGGAGAAGGCAGGCAGTAAAGGTTTTTAAATCATTATGCTAAGAAAGTAGGTTTTCACTGTTGTATTTCCTCTCCTTTTAAATTTTATAAAAATATTGGAAGGAAGAGAATTAGGGATATTAAATTTGGCCTGTAAAATAAAGGTATTAAAGAAATGTATCTCTGTGTAAGGTACAATAAAAATGTCTTTACTTGTTTCCACAATGAAAATTTAAGGGATGATATCAATATAAACATGACATTCAACACAAAATTTAGACCTTAAAAAACTCTAAACTTAAAAAGCTCATGGGATGGGCCACATGAGAGGTAAGTTTGGATACAGATATTAGATCCTCAATTTTACAGCCAAAAAGCTTGATGAGTTTCTTTGATTCAAGGGGATTGGCCCGGGTTCAATTCATCCTGGTAGTTGTAGTGGTAGGTTTTGTTCTGGTGTCAAATCGACCAGGGTCCTTTCCTCATGCTTTCCTTTTGTCATACATGGTGCAAATCTAAGCATCACTCCCTACCTTCCCCATGAGTCCCTGAATAATGTGCCAGGAAATATTCCTTTTTGTGGTCCTCCTCCTCATTGAACAATTGAATTATTTCATCTTGAATTGATTCTCCATCGTAAATTACTTTCAGTCCTTTTTGATGCAGATATTTTTGCATTTATGGCTCTTGGGCAGCTTGTCTCAGTGGAAATGGGCTCCTTTATCTGTTATGGTTGCCCTTTACTCCGTATGTCATCTTTTGAATGCCTTTCTGAGGATTTGACTGGGAATGCTCATTCTGTTGGCACAAACACATGGTTATGTGATGACAAGGAGCCAGGGATGACTGGCAAGATGATTATAATGATTGTTATTGTCTAGTCTGGGAAGTCTGGCTCATCAGGACAGTGTGCTGATAAAGGTAAGATAGTAGGTTTAGAACCCACATCAGCCAGATTACTCTACCCTGTTCTACTTGTTCTTTTCCAAACTTTGGCATTCTCAATGCCAATCATGTTTTTTTTTTAATTTTTAAAAAATGTTTTAGACAACAATAGGGTAGAAGGGAGAGTGTGGATGAATCAGGGACAACCTTTCCATCTCCTGCACAAATAAACAAGACATGCTAGCACCATATACCCATGCAGAGGGTGCAGCATTGTAACGACACAAAATTAGTTCACTGTGAATGGTAAAGGTGTTAAAGGCATGCATATTCTATCGCATCCTCCTTCTATGTTGGACTGACAAGAACTACAATTACAGACTCTTTTATAGCTACAGTCCAGGTATGCCTTATGCTCCACTAATCAGATGGACTCATGAGAAATTTAGAAGGCAGGAGTGAGGTAATACTGGCTTCTGCTCTTTGCTGTAGTTGGCAAAACTAGTTGTGGACACATTGGTGTTTTCTGTTTCTGCATTACTGAAGATCCCAGCATGCAGGTTGACAGGCAGGACATAGGACATTCCTTTTGTCTTGTTTTCTTTTCATTTTGATGCAGACCTAGCATGAATGCTGCAGCCCTTGGAGTCAACAATTTCAGAGGTGACTTCTTGATCTCCATCTTCTTGAGTAAGAAAGAAGAGGTAGTACACTACTGGACTAGCTCTGCAGTGCATCCCAGAGACAGCTCCTGCTGGCCTAGTCCAAAGCCTGCTCTTTTTCTTTTTCTTTCTTTCTTTTTGAGATGGAGTTTCGCTCTTGTTACCCAGGCTGGAATGCAATGGCGCGATCTCGGCTCACCTCAACCTCCGCCTCCTGGGTTCAGGCAATTCTCCTGCCTCAGCCTCCTGAGTAGCTGGGATTACAGGCACGAGCCACCATGCCTGGCTAATTTTTTGTATTTTTACTAAAGATGGGGTTTCACCACGTTGGCCAGGTTGGTCTCCAACTCCTGGCCTCAAGTGATCCACTCACCTTGGCATCCCAAAGTGCTAGGATTACAGGCATGAGCCACCATGGCCAGCCCCAAAGCCTGCCTTGAAGTACAAGGACTCTGGTTGTGCTCCATGGGCACAATGTAGACAAAAGTTACCAGCACACAATAGTTTACCAAGTAGTTGCTCTACATACAAATGTTAGTAATGCTTAATTAATTCAACATATGTTTATGGGACTCCTAATGCTGAGAGGTTTCTTACCTAGTTCTGGAATCCATTTTATCATGTATTCACTCTGGCTTCGACCTTGGCTTCCTCATTTATAAAACTACCACTGACATTCTTCGCAGAGCTAGAAAAAACAGTTTTAAAATTCATATGGAACCAAAGAAGAGCCCGAATAATCAAGGCAACTCTAAGCAGAAAGAAAAATCTGGAGGCATCATGTTACCCGACTTCAAACTATACTGCAGGGCTACAGTAATCAAAACAGCTTGGTACTGGTATAAAAACAGACACATAGATCAATGGAACAGAATAGAGAGCTCAGAAATAATGCTATTCACCTACAACCATCTGATCTTTGACAAAGCTAACAAAAACAAGCAATGGGCAAAGGACTTCCTATTCAATAAATAATGCTGAGTTAACTGGCTAGCCATATGCGGAAGATTGAAACAGAACTCCTTCCTTACACCATATAAAAAAATCAACTTAAGATGGATTAAAGACTTACATGTAAAACTTCAAACTATAAAAACCCTGGAAGATAACCTAGGTCATTCTGGACATAGGAACTGGCAAAGATTTCATGATGAAGACACCAAAAGCAATTGTGACAAAAACAAAAAGTGACAAATGGTATCTAATTGAATGTAAGAGCTTTTGCACAGGCAAAGAAATTATCAACAGAGTAAGCAGAAAACCTACAGAATGGGAGAAAATGTTTGCAAACTATGCATCTGACAAAGGTCTAATATCCAGAATTTATAAGGAATTTCAATTTACAAGCAAAAGCCAAACAACCCTATTAAAAGTGGGCAAGGATATGAATAGACACTTTTAAAAAGAAGACATACATGCGACCAAGAAGCATATGAAAAAATGCTCAACATCATTAATCATTAGAGAAATACAAATCAAAACCACAATGAAATATCATCTTACACCAGGCAGAAGGGCCATTATTAAAAAGTCAAAAAATAACACGTTGGTGAGGTTGCAGAGAAAAGGGAATGCTTATACACTGTTGGTGGGAGTGTAAATTAGTTCAACCATTGTAGAAAGTTGTGTGGAAATTCCTCAAAGAACTGAAAACAGAACTACCATTTGACCCAAAGATATATAAATCATTCTACCATAAAGATACATGCACACTTATGTTCAGTGTAGCAATATTCACAACAGCAAAGAACCAGAATCAACCTAAATGCCCATCAACAGTAGACTGGATAAGAAAATGTGGTACATATACACCATGGAATACTATGCAGCCATAAAAAAGAATGAGATCATGTCCTTTGCAGGAATATGGATGGAGCTGGAGGTCATTACCCTGAACAAACTAACACAGGAACAAAAAACCAAATACTTAATGTTCTCACTTATAAGTGGGAGCTAAATAATCAGAACCAATGGACACAAAGAGGAAAGCAACAGATACTGGGGCCTACTTGAGGGAGGAGAGTGGGGGGAGGGCGAGGATCAGGAAAAATAACTCTTGGCTACTATGCTTAGTATTTGGGGGATGAAACTATCTGTTCATCAAACTCCTGTGACATGAGTTTACCTATATATTAACAACAAGCATGTGCACCCCTTAACCTAAAATAAAAATGTATTTAAAAAGTAATTTCTCATCTCTCACTCCACTCCAACCCTCCCACCCTTCCAAGTCTCCAATGTCTGTCATTCCACACTCTGTCCATGTGCACACATTACTTAGCTCCCACTTATAAGTTAGAACATGCAGTATTTGTCTTTCTGTTTCTGAGTTGTCTCACTTAAGGTAATGCCTCCAATTCCATTCATGTTGTTGCAAAAGACATGATTGCATTCTTTTTGTGGCTCACTAGCATTGTATTGTATGTATATATCACATTTTCTTTATTCAATCATATGTTGGATACCTAGGTTGCTTCCATATCTTTGCTGTTGTGAGTAGCGCTGCAATAAATATACCCATACAAAATCACTATATTTTGATATGAAGATTTCTTTTCCTTTGGGTAGATACTCACTAGTGGGATTGGTGGATAAAATAGTAGTTCTATTTTTAGTTCTTTAAGAAATCTTCATACTGTTCTCCATAGAGGTTGTACTAATTTACATTCCCACCAGAGTGTGTAACAGTTCCATTTTCTCTGCATCCCTATCAACAAGTATTATTTTTTTGACTTTTTAGTAATAGCCTTTCTGACTGGTTTAAGATGATAGCTCGTTGTGGTTTTAATTGTCATTTCTCTCATGATTAGCAATGTGGAGCATTTTTTCATCTGCTTGTTGGCCATTTTTATGTCTTCTTTTGAAAAATGTCTATTCATGTCCTTTGCCTACTTTAATGGAGTTATTTGGGGCTTTTTATAATTTTTGAGTTCCTTGTAAATTTTGGATATTAGTTTCCTGTTGGATGCATAATTGCAGATATTTTTTCCCATGCTGCAGATTGTCTTTTCACTCTGTTCATTATTTATTTTGCTGTGCAGAAGCCTTTTATTTTCATTAATCCCATTTGTCTATTTTGGGTTTAGTTGCCTGTGCTTTTGAGGTCTTAGTCATCAGTTCTTTGCCAAACCAATGTCCAGAGGAGTTTTGCCGAGGTTTTCTTCTAGCATTTTTTTAAATAGTTTCAGATCTTACATTTAAGCCTTTAATCCACCTCAAGTTGCTTTTTGTATGTGGTAGGACACAGGGTCCAGTTTTGTTTTTCTGCATATGGTAATCCAATTTTCCCAGCACCATTTATTGAAAAGGATGTCCTTTACCTTGTATATATTTTTGTTGACTTTGTCAAAGATCCGTTGGCTGTAGATATGTAGCTTTATTTCCGGATTTTTAATATTTTGATGTAAAGTTTATAATTTCCAGCATAATCATAGTTTCCCTGTTGATTATTAAGATCACTTTGCACAGTTTCAGCTTGCAAGGTCACTTTTACAGTCTTGAACTACTGTGCAAAGGATGACTGCCTGCACTTAAAATTAGGCCGAAGGGGAATAAAACCTAGGGCTATTGTTTATCTTGCATTCTGTTTGATGTTCCCACTTCAGGATGTACATAAAATTCAAATATTTTGCATTATAAGTTCTGACTTCTGGGAAATTGCAGTGAAGTGAAATGAACACCATTTTTCTCCTCTCTCTGGCAGTTAATTCAAATAAAACAGGTGGTGAGGAACAGAGTATTTTACTCATGAAAGATGAGAGAGAATTTTGATGGCCTCTGGAAGAATGTTATCTAATGCTAATGCTGATTTTCTTGTGTGCTTCATGATTGCCTTTTGGTGGAGTGAAGCAGTACTCTTAATAGTGTCAAGAACAATTTTCTCCTTGAGTGATCTTTTTTAAAAGCATTCTTCCTGATTAGTTATTTTTCAACATTATTAGAATTTAAGTACTGTACTTAAGTCAGACTTCTACATTCTGGGATGTAACCTTTAGTTGTCATCGTAAAAAGATAAACAGACATGAAACTCTTACACACCTGATTAAATGAAGGGAAAGCAAGAATAAGATATATTTATACAAAGATATTAATATGAATATTTGTGTGCATGCTGCATAAACCACCAAGCTGGTTCTACAATAGAATGCACTAAAATAGTCTATATTTTATGACAATGTCTCTATTAACTAAATAAAATTATTTCTATTAACTATTTGAAAGTATGTTGGTTAGCTATAAAATTGCACTCGTAGTTTTCAGGGATTTTTTTCTCGAAACATCCCCAAAGCTGGGGCACTGTTGTATCAGTAACAAGGCTCCCAACAACAGTGTGGCTTTCACTCGAGGAAGGCAACAAAAATCTCTGAAGGAGATCATGGTTTGAACTGCCTTCCAGGTGGGTTTGACATGATGACCCTCCTAATGAGTTGTTACCCATCCCCTCACCACATGCATGGTATAGTTGGGTCACTGATCTGGAGCATGCAAGAGTTGATGAAATTCCAGCATCCTTCAAATTTGAAGACTTGGAGTCCCATGTTTCAGCTTACCTCTGCTTAACCTCTAATGTGTATTTAACCTTGAACTCTCTATTTCCTCCCCTGAAATGCCTCTGCCCTGAGTTTTCTAATAGATTAAATAAAATAATGCACACACATATGCTTTTAGCTGTTAATTTGAGATATGTTTTGTGTGAGATATATTCTTCTACCAAAATGTCTACCTGTCTAAAACCTTCCATTAGGATTTGCAAGATTGGATCAAACCATTGATTATCAGTGTCTAATGTTAAGCATGAATTTTTTAGAAGATTGCAATCATCCTCAAAGTAAATCTCTTTTCAATGTGATTTAACAATTATGTCCTGAAAAAATGGGACAGATAAAAGGTCAAGTTAGTGTTGGAGAAGGAAATAATACATCTAAAAGATAGAGATATGTTGCAGGAAAATTTTGCCTGAGCCGACGTCATTAATTTGCAGCCCATGTCACTTTCCTCAGCACATTCAATTGGTTCAGCTGAACTAAGCACTTTAAGACTTGGCTCTTACAAATCCAGTAAATAATACTATTCATTGAAATGGGAACAAATTACAGAAGCAGAGTTGATGTGATGAGCCAGCTGTGGCGTCTCCTACTCCTGATCCCAGAGTGGACATGTAACATTGTGTCTGCATAATGTGGATGATACCAGTTGGGAGATAATTCTCCATGACTACTTTCATGTTTCTACGTGGTTCAGGTTTTCTAAGCAAAGGCCTTGGAAACTAGAGCTAGTGTTTCCCTAAAGTTAGAGTCATTGGCTTACATTCAGGTTGGTGAAGCCAGAGACCTTCCCCTACCCCATAATGGGTAAGATTGCTTAATGAATCATCTAGGATGGGCAGAAGTGCCAGCAGGAGGTAGATATCAGCTTCAGGTCTCCTAATTGTTGGGTTACAGGTAACATGTGGCCTCCATTTCATCACTCCAAGGGGATCAGAGCTTGGGGAATTAGTGCTGAGATTGCTCTGGCTGTTTTTGTACTAAATAATAGATTGTCTATTCTCTAATCCAGAAAGCCTCTTGCCTCCCATCAAAACAAGCTGGATGAGATCTCAGACTTCCCTTTCTTACTTAATATGTACTGAATGAAGTCATTACGGGTGTTTGATTATATAGGCATGGAGGAGCTAAAAATTTTAGTTTGATCTTACCTTTCCCAATGCTAAACTAATAGTAGCTAACCATGGTTAAGTTTTATGTTGGGGGCAGACGTCGTGTTAAGTATTTTCCATGCACTTTCTTATTTAATTCTCAGAACAACATTAGGAGGCAAGTAAACCACTATCCAGATTTTTTTTTAGATGAGGACACTAAGGATCAGAGAGTTGAATTAGCTTCTTCAGAGCCACAAGGGCTTGTCAGTGGCAAAACAGGAATTCAACTGAGGCCCTGAGAAAGCAGCATCTGAATCCCTAACCACTTATACCTTCATGCTCCTGGGATGCAATCTCTGATTTTCCCATAGATCTGTAGAACACGACCCTGTAAACATAAGGTTATAAAAGAACCATTCGAGCCATTTGATGCTGCCTTATTTAATAATTTATTTGCTAGGAAATACATGGGTATTTCCTTTCCTAGAGTCTAATCTATGAAGTTAATGGGGGGTGAAACTACATCAGAATTGCCATCTGCCAGCCTCCCTACTGCAGTATGACATTAATATGGTAATGGCTGATTCCCAATAGGGAGTCTGTTAAAAATTCTCCAGGGCCTTTACAAAACCACCAGCACTCCTAGCTGACTATTGTGATCTTGGAAATCTACTTATTCCAACAAAATATTATAATAAACCCTCTACATTTGAGGATTAGGAAAAACTGTTACAAATGGCTTAGTTAAAAGCTGAGAGGGAGAGAGAAAGGGAGAAAAAGAGGGATACGGAAAGAAAACCAAGAAAAGGAAAGAAAAAGAGAACAAGGGCAGGGAGTGGGAGGGAGTAGCAAGAAAGGAAATGGGGGAGGAGGCTGATGGAGCAAGTCTACAGGGCTGGGCAAAGTTGGTATTGATTGAGGATGTAAGGAAATGGACCAGGGGGCAGCAAATTAGAAATATATAATGCATAATGCATACAGAATGAACCTTCTGGACCAGTCCTAGATCTAAGATTCCACAGAAAGCCTGGAATCCACAAGTTTATTTTTAGTGCCAGAAAAAGTTTCATGCAAGACTGCAGAAAGGCCTGGGAAATTTTCCTTTAGGATCACATCTACCCTAAAGAAATCAGCAAGGTGTTTTTTATAGTACTAGGTAGGACTTTTAGACTCCTCATTTTCCAGATTATTCTTCTGTCAAATAACAGCCAATATGAAGAGAAAATTAGAGAGGGAAAAGACCACTACTAGGGAAATAAAAGTAGGAAGAAAGTTCTTGAAAAATAGCTAAAGCAAAGAAAGAAACCGTGAGTGATTGGGAGTTACAGGAAACCGATGGCTTTTAAAATTTGAGGTTCAAAAAAATACTATCTGAAAAAGAAGAAAATCTTTCTCCTCCTCCTCCTCCTCCTCCTCCTCCTCCTCCTCCTCCTCCTCCTCCTCCTCCTTCTCGTTCTCCTTCCATTCCCTCTTCCTTCCTCTTTTTTGCATTTCCACATTGCCTTGGAGATCAGAAACAGTAGGGAGCTGCTAGACCAAGTTCTCTATCTCCCTAAGATCTTATAACTTTTGAGGCAATCAGCTCTGTCAAATAGCTCATCTGAATTGCAAACAGGAGATTTTGCAGATGATACAGACATCTAAAACTCCAGGTTGTATTTACACGGAATCTTTGTTTTAAGATACATTAATTTGCATATGGAACAAAATAGAATAAGCCTATGTTGGTGTTTACTACACATTTCTCCAATACATCGTCACAGTTTCCAAGCTGTCAAGGTACAGATGGGTAACAAACTTCCTACCCTTGTCCAAAAGGAGAAGTATGAGACATCCCAATTTATGTTTCTAGGACTTTCAATGAGAAATGCTGGGTCTTATAGTTCTGGAGGTCAAAAGTCTAAAATAGATCCACGGGGCTGCATTTCTTCTAAAGGTTCTAGGGGAAAATTTCTTTCTTTGCCTTTTCCAGCTTCTGGAGGTTGCCCACATTCCTTGGCTCATAGCCTCTTCCTTCATCTTCAAAGCCAGCAGTGTAGCCACTTCTTTCCTCTGGAACTCTGCTTGTATCATTATATCTTCTCTCTCTCCCTCTCTCTCTCTCTCTCTCTCTCTCTCTCTCTCTCTCTCTCTCTCTCTCTCTCTCTCTCTCTCTCCCCTTCTCCCTCTTTCTCTCTTTCTTCACCCCCTTCTCTAATAAGAACCCTTGTGATTATATTGAACTCACCTAAATAATCCAGGATAATCCCCTCATCTCAAAACCCTTAACTCAATCACATTTGCAAAGTCTCTTTACCAGAGGATTAGGGTATGAATATCTCTGGAGTCATTATTCAACTTCTGACATGCAGTCTTACATGAGGGCGACATGTTAAAATGCAAGCTATATGAATATATTTTCTAATAAAAATATATATGTGTTATTATTTCATATAGTTGATGTAAAAATATGTATCCTCTTTAGCACTTATGGCTGTTTTAATGTCGTTTGAGTCTTGGTTCTCCAGCTGAAAGGCCTGAAATATGTAGTCCAGAAAACGGTGGTACTGCTATATTTTTCTTATTTCTCAACTTGTAATTTATTAGCTAAGAAATTCTTCTCAGGCCACATGCCTGGATAAAAGAATAGTGGCAGGGTCCTTGGTTCTCAATATTGATCTATAGATATCTAGATATTGACAAACAGATATTCAAATATTGATGTACAGATGTAGACTTGGTTCTAAATATTGACATACATCTAGATATTGACAAATGGAGATTTCAATAACAACAATAAAAATACAACAGCTATCTATAATTGATCACCAGTTCTGCTTAGAACTGGACTGGGTATTTTTCACACATTATCTCATTTATTTTTGTTGTTGTTATTTTTTGAGACAGAGTCTCACTTTGTCACCCACGCTAGAATGCAGTGGTGAGATCCCAGCTCACTGCAACCTCTGCCTCCCTGGTTCAAGCAATTCTTCTGCCTCAGCCTCCTGAGTCAGTGAGAATACAGGAGTGAGCCACCATGCCTGGCTAAGTTTTGTATTTTTAGTAGAGACAATTTCACCGTGTTGCTCAGGCTGGTCTTGAACTCCTGACCTGAGGTGATCTGCACACCTCAGACTCCCAAAGTGCTGGGATTACAGGTATGAGCCACCACACCTGGCTCATTTATTATTTACCAGGATTATCTGAGGCTGGTATACCTATCTTGATTTTGCATATGGGGCAACTGAGGATAAGAAAGAATAAGTAACTTGGTAAAAAGTAAAAAAAAAAAAAAAGTGACTGCAGCTAGTTGCAATCTCGAGAGAGGGACCTACTCTTCTTTCAGAATGGGGAAGTGGAGACCCATCCCCAGTCATATATAGACACAAATTCCTGTGTTCTTTCATTTGGCTGATGAGTTTTTTAGGGCACAGACAAGATCTCTGAATGGGAGTTAACCAGTTGCATTTTGAAAATATGAAGCATCTAGGCCAGGCACAGTGGCTCACACTTGTAACTCCAGCACTTTCAGAGGCCAAAGCAAGCGGATAACTTGAGTCTGGGAGTTTGAGACCAGCCTGGGCAACATGGCAAAAACCTGTCTCCGCAAAAACCTGTCTCCACAGAAAATACAAAAACTAGCTAGGTGTGGTGGTGCATGCCTGTAGTCTCAACTATTTGGAAGGCTGAGGTGGGAGGATCACCTGAACCTGGAAAGTTGAGGTTGCAGCGAGCCAAAACCACACCACTGCACTTCAACCTGAGTGACAGAACAAGACCCTGTCAAGAAGGAGAAAGAGAAGGAGAAGGAGAAGGAGAAGGAGAAGGAGGAGGAGAAGGAGAAGGAGGAGATCTGTATGAACATGAGATACTTCAAACATAGTTCATCTTTGTTACTCCCCAGTCTTCCCTCCTCCCCTCTTCATTTTATTTTAGTTTGTTATTTTATTTTATTTTTGAATGGCTCAGTTCTTGTGGTTGAAATGGCTTAATGGTCATTACTGTTATGTGACTTTGCTGTTTGATTTGATTGTTTCCTCAGTTAGTTCTCACACATCATGGTAACCTCCCCTTGTTGCCTTCCTCTTTTCAACCTACTGAAAAAAATCTCTCTCCCTGAGCATCATGCCACTGGTCAGATGAAACACATAGATATGAAAGAAATAACTTGAAAGTCACACCACTTGAGTGAGAGTAAACAGTGGTAAGTGGGGGCTCTACTGGTTAGCCTCGGGGGCTGAGTTGATGGTCCTTGGTCTTATTCAACTTAAATCCAAGGGATTGCCAATAATGATGATGATAAAATAGCTTCAATAATAGTATAGAAAAGTGATAGAGACCTGTCGGATGAGTGGCTTTTAAAGCCCCAGGAAAATTAACTGATAGTCCCTAGGGAAGTACCTCCTATGGAGAGCAATTCTGAAAGAAATTTGCAGACTTCTGTTTAGAGTGGCTACCTGGGGAGGAAGAGAAGGAGCAATGAGAGGCAGGGGAGGAAATGTGGAGAGGTGAAGCAGGGGTGACACTTCAAAGGAAACCCTTAGGTTTCAAGTCAACGTTCCAAAGTTATCACAAACAGGTTTGTGTGTTTGCAAAAGAGTCTTCCTTCCTGGAGCTTCCTTCAAGTGCACTCTTTTTGACCTTCTGCATATTTGTACATTTTCTCTAATTTCATTTAAAATATAACCCAAGGTGAGCTAAGAGAGTCCACACATCATTCCCTTTTCACTTCCAGAGAGCAGCTCTTAGTGCAAGTCATCACAAGAGCTGAGGTCCTGTGATCTGTCCTATTGCTTTTGTCTTGATATGAGACCAAAAACTTGCAATGAATATTCAAATACTAATTTATGTTCTTCTTTATCTTGTACAAAAACACAAAAAAGTGCATCTTCTAGGTTCTTTTCCTGACATTGTAGAGAAGTGAAAAGAACATTGGACTTGGAGTTGAAAGTTGTGGGTGCAACACTTTACACTCTATTTATTAGTCATGGGACCTCTCTGAACCTCAGTGTTCTCATTTGTAAAATGGAGAAAATAATGTCTATCAGGAAGCATTGTTATGAAAATCAAATGCATTTGTGCTTGTGAAGGCTCTTGATAAATTGTTCAGGGCAATGGAGATGTATTTGTTGTTGCATCAGAAAGGAAGCAGACAGTTTTGGAGACTTACAAACTTAAAAGGGCTTAGCATGGAGAAAGTCCCTGAGATAACAAAAAAAACACAAATACATAGGGAACAACAGGAAGCCATAAATTCTTTTAGAGCTTTAAGGAACCTTAGGAACATCCCTCAAGTTACAGATAAGGAGTTTGAGGCACTAAATTTTACCAGATCCAACACTTCATGGGTCTACAAGTCAGGTCTTCTATTTCCCAATCCAATGCTTGTTCTGTGGTAAAACAAAGTTCCAAAGGATTAATAAAGGGCCCCACAAGCCATCCTTTTCCAAATATCTACCCATGGTCATATATGCCAACCCCCAAATAAACAACTGTTTGGTTTAAAGTAAAGCCTTGGAAAAAGAAAAGAGCTCAATGTTATACACTCAGACTGTATTCCTAACAAATGGTAATTGACAGATTAGCTCATTAAGCAAATTTTATTTGCACTAAGGCTTTGATTATGGCACTATGTTGAAATTGTATAAGCTCCTCATGAAGCACATGAGAAAATAAGCATTAGCATTAGAAAACATTCTTACAGGAGGCACAGTTCTTAAAGGACTCACCAACTAAGGAGTTTGTGAGTAAAGAAGAGAGAAGAGACATATACATCAATTACACAAAGTTCTGAAGCTTGGCCCTATATGGATTGGATAAGGGAGGGATGCTTTCTTGAGGGGTTGTGGGAAAATCAACATGGTGGAGATAGTATTTAAGAAGGTCTTGGAGGACAGGCAGGGCTTTCATGATTGGAGTTGAGTGGTAGCAGTGGTCCATTTGGGGAAAGAGTTGCCTGGCTGGAGAGGACAAACAGAGTGGCTGGGCTGGATCAGTGGGTTTTTATTAGGGTGCTCTGAGAGATGAGAAAAATAAATATGACAAATCAAAGCATATTCCATAAAGCATTCCTCATGTGTGGACCATATCTAAAATAATTTCTATCATCACTATTCATATTTGCTATTATGAAATCAAAGTGCTCTAGAAAATGTGTGCTATGAATATAATGGACTGTGGCAGCCACAGATTTTGAGCACTAGGCATGTTTGCCCATCTTCCCTTTTCTGGCTCCTTTACAAATCTCCTCTCTTCTATATGATGCTAGTGAGGCTTTTTGTTACTCAAAGGAGGAGTAACATACACCAAGTTTGACCAGCCATGGCACATTACACTAGACATGGTGATTGGCTCTGAGAAGAGCATGGGGACCACACCAGACAAATCAGAATCATTTTCAACCAGAAGTGTTAGGAATGAACAGTGTTTGCCCTTGAGTTTGCTAGAACAGGAGGATGCAAATCTTGACTGGCATGTGGGAGTTACAGAGACTCTCTCCTTCAACAAAATTTAGTTAGGCTCCTCTGAGTCCTCTTTTCAACTCAACCTTGACCTTGGCCTTTTGTGCCTATTCTGTCCTTGCTGGGCCTGCATTGCTCAATTTTAGCAAGAATCCTGCTAAGTCAATTCAGCAAGAATCCCTCCACCCTTGACATCTAATCATCCTTGATATCTGATCAAGTTCTTTAACCCCCATCATTGATGTATAAGTCCTTAAGCTGCCTTTAGCAAGAATCCTGTTAGGTTGGTTTAGCAAGTATCTCCCTACCTTTGACATCTCTTCTGAGTAACTTTCCATTTATTCATCTCTTCACCCTGCTCCTTGGCTATACATCTCTCTACTTGTTCTTGTTTACCGGAGTTGAGTCCAATCTCTCTATTTGTTGACTCTTACTGCAATAGTCTTGAATAAAGTCTTCCTCACCATTTTAACAAGTGTAGTGATAGGTTTTTTTTTTTCTTTAACAGGGTGTAGGGTCTCCTCAGTCCTCACACTTTCTTCTGTGTCATGGCTGAAAATCAGAGTGCCTTGACTGCTCTGTGACTCAGCCAGATGCAGGTTTTTCTCATAGGCTTGAACTCAAACTGGGGCCTTGAAAATTCCCAGGCACAGATAAAGGTATCTAGGTTGTTGCCCAAAACACTGAAAGAAACTGGCCCTGGCCCTGAGCCAAATTCCTTAAACCCGGACCCCCCTTGCTGCCAACATACCCACGTAGGACATCCTTTTTCTCTCACTGATGATATGGTGCAGCACTCTGTATACAAGTTCCCCTAATGTATGCTTTGGGTGGCTCACCCTGGCATTTACTGCTTCCTTCTTTTGAATTCCAACTGGCCCCATCTTAGGATAGTTTGAGGGACTTCCTGTGGGAACTTCCCTGCCACTGCTTTTGGGGCAATCTAGTGCATTTAGCAGATGAAACACAGGGGCTAACAGAACTCAGCAGAACTGAAAGATGGGGAGGCAGATAAATGACCACATTTGAAACCCTGTGCTGAAAAGCCAGATGCATCTAGGACTTTCTAGTTATATGAGCCACTTGTCTCCTTTTTAATTAGCCTAGATACTGTTGGGTTTCTTTCACTTGTCATTGAAAAAGCTTCAATAAATATAACAAGTTTTCATTGCTCGAGGAAACTAGACAGAGAATTGGCCAAAGTAGTATTAAAGATAGAATTCCAAGAATATCCAGATTTCCTCAGGCTTTCCTCCCAATGGCAATGGGAATAACAGTTGGTATTTCTTATGGATATTTTGTTCTTTCAAAAAATTAACACTTTTAAAACATTTGTTGGAAGACAGATACTGAGCTGCATGGTTTTATGTAGGCCACTTTATTTAACGCTGCCGTTCACAGAAGTCCTTATTTTACCTAATACATAGATAAGGCACTGAGGTCAAATGTGTTTTAATGAACATTAGACCGTCTGCCTTCAAACCACAGGTTCTTTCCTCCACACTTCTCTAAATATCCCTTGACAAGGAATTTTTTTACTTTGTTTCTTTTTTCCCTTTGTTAAAAACTGGGGTGAAAATTTACGATATCAAGCATTCTACATTGTTTCCTGAACAGTTTCTTCAAACTTAATATGCTAGAAAAGAATAAAACAATCTTAAACTTATCATACTTAATTTCTGCCCTTCCTTTAGTAACAGTAATAAAATGTATACCTAATAAAGTGAATGGAAGCCTTAATGGGCAGAGACATCACACATTCCCTGGAAAGTTCTATGACGTTCCTAGCATTTTACTGCTTAATTGTATTGATGTGACAGCCCAAAGTGTAGACATTTGCACAGCACAGGGACAATCATTTCACAGCCCTCTTAGGAAAGCACTTTTACTAACTTTCAAACTGAACGAGCAAAGTTTTTGTTTTATGAGGGTTTTCTTTAGCCAAAAAATATTTTGACCCATCTGGAAAGGAGACAATCACCATTGTGAGTCTCTTTGAATCCTAAAGGCAGAAGTTTCACAATTGGATACCAAAATTATGTTCCCAATCTTAAATCTCAATGAAGATACTTTTAAGACTTTTTAAATTTTAATTGATTGATTAATTAATTAATGTTTTTGAGAAAGTGTCTTACTGTGTTGCCCAGGCTGGTCTCAAATTCCTGGGCTCAAGTGATCCTCCTGCCTCAGTCTTCTGAGTGACTGGGACTACAGGCACGGGCCACCATGCCCAGTACTTACTTTTAAGTGTTTCGAAAATGATGTGTATCTAATTTATTTTTTCTTTGAGCCAATGTATCTTTAAAAATAATTTTCATATGTTTCCTCTAGAAGAGAAGAAAAAAACAGATTCATATATGTTACCTTATAAGAAAGTCCTACTCTTCATAAGTAATTGTCTACACAAAAAGCACTATCTGGCATTGTTATTAGCATTGCCATAGTTTGTTTGATTTGGGACTGTGAAAGACACATTGTTTAGATGGTTGCATAGCTTGTTAAATTTCTGATGAGGTTTTCCAGTTCATTCTAGAAGGGTCAAACACAGCATTTAGCATAGTGTCCTGCACATCTTACACACTAAATAAACAAACCATTAGAATCCAGTCTATTGTGGCTTTGGATGTTTCACTTTTGGTAGGAACAGGAAACAGGATAGAGAAAAAGTTAATGACAAAGAGATACAACATAGAGACTTACATTGTGATTATAGTCTTACAATATAATTTCAAGTACATAGTACCACAAAATCTGGCAATATTAACTCATCTGTGGCATTCAGTGGGTTGTTATTTACAATTGTTTTTCTTTTCTTGAAAAACAAAGCAATACAGATCAAAACAATCCTGCCCATTGCAGGTTTTCATAAACATGAATATTTTCCAGTAATAATACAGCGTTAAAAGTTTCAAATTATGGAAATGAAATATTCAAAATGGTTTACATCTCTCTTTTCCCCGTCCTTCCCCTCTACCCCAATTCATCCTTTATAATTTTTTTTTAAAGCGTAAAAGCATATGTCAAGCATGTTTCAGTATGTGTCAATTTTAGGACAAACCTAGGGTCCATTAATCACTTCAATCTGCAGTTCCAACATGAAACAAGAACGAAATTCCATTTACCCCTTTTAAAAATAGACAATTTCTAGTGCAGTTTTAGGTTCACAGTGGAAATTGAGCAGTAGATAGCTTCCCCAACTAGCAACATCCCCCACCAGAGTGGAACATTTGTTATAATGGATAAATTGACACTGACACATCATTATCACCTAAAGTCCATATATAGTTTACATTAGGATTCATTCTTTGTGTTGTATATTCTATGGATTTTGATAAATGTATCATGACATGTGTCCATGATTATAGTATCATATATAATAGTTTCACTGCCCTAAAAATCCCTTATGCTCTGCATATTCATTTCCTCTCTCCTTCCTCTGGCTGATTTTTTTTTTTACTGTCCCCATAGTCTTGCCTTTTCTAGAATGTCATACAGTTGGAGCAAATTCCTCTTTAGAGCAACTCAGACCATCAATATTAAATACAATTGTTTGTGAATATCTATAAAACCAAATATCATTTCTATTTATCTACTTCCTAATGTTATGATCATATACTAGATAGCTCAACCACTTTGGGAGAGTTAAATCTTGAACTCTCATGTCTGCTTCTAAAATTGAGACATAATTAGTTTAGAAATGAATGCCTAGGTCAGGAATGTAAGACTTTAAAAAAATATATTTTATTGCACTTTAGGTTCTGGGGTACATGTGTAAAACATGCAAGATTGTTGCATAGGTACACACATGGCAATGTGGTTTGCTTCCTCCATCCCCCATCACAGCTATCTGGCATTTCTCCCCATGTTATCCCTCCCTAATCTCCCTATCTCCCACTGTCCCTCCCCTAATGCCCTCCAACAGAACCCAATGTGTGATGCTCCCCTCCCTGTGTCCATATGTTCTCATTGTTTAATACCCACCTATGAGTGAGAACATGCGGTATTTATTTTTCTGTTCTTGTGACAGTTTGCTAAGAATGGTTTCCAGATTCATCCATCGCCCTACAAAGGACACGAACTCATCGTTTTTTGGCTGCATAGTATTCCATGGTGTATATGTGCCACATTTTCCTTGTCCAGTCTATCATCTATGGGCATTTGGGTTGATTCCAGGTCTTAGCTATTGCAAACAGTGCCTCAGTGAACATATGTGTGCATGTGTCTTTATAATAGAACGATTTATAATCCTTTGGGTATATACTCTGTAATGGGATTGCTGAGTCAAATGGAATTTCTCTTTCTAGATCCTTGAGGAATTGCCACACTGTCTTCCACAATGGTTGAACTAGTTTACACTCCCACCAACAGTGTAAAAGGGTTCCTATTTCTCCATATCCTCTCCAGCATCTGTTGTCTCCTGATTTTTTAATGATCTCTATTCTAACTGGCATGAGATGGTATCTTAATGTGGTTTTGATTTGCATTTCTCTAATGACCAGTGATGATGAGCATTTTTTCATATGTTTGTTGGCCTCATCGATGTCTTCTTTTGTAAAGTGTTTGTTCATATCCTTTGCCCACTTTTGAAAGGGTTTGTTTGTTTGTTTTCTTGTAAATCTGTTTTAGTTCTTTGTAGATTCTAGATACCAGGCCTTTGTCAGATGGGTAGATCACAAAATTTTTTTCTCATTCTGTTGGTTGCTGGTTCACTCTAATGCTTGTTCCTTTTGCTGTGCAGAAGCTCTTAAGATACCATTTGTCTATTTTGGCTTTTGTTGCCAATGCTTTTGGTGTTTTAGTCATGAAGTCCTTGCCTATGCCTATGTCCTGAATGGTTTTGCCTAGGTTTTCTTTGAGGGTTTTTATGGTGTTAGGTCTTATGTTTAAGTCTTTAATCCCTCTGGAGTTAATTTTAGTGTAAGGTGTCAGAAAGGTGTCCAGTTTCTTCTTTCTGCACATGGCTAGCCAGTTTTCCCAACACCATTTATTAAACAGGGAAACCTTTCCCCATTGCTTGTTTTTGTCAGGTTTGTCAAAGATCGGATGGTTGTAGATGTGTGGCGTTGCCTCTGAGGCCTCTGTTCTGTTCCATTGGTCTATATCTCTATTTTGGTACCAATACCATGCTCTTTTGATTACTGTAGCCTTGTAGTATAGTTTGAAATCAGGTAGTGTGATGCCTCCAGTTTTGTTCTTTTGGCTTAGAATTGTCTTGGCTATGTGGGCTCTCTTTTGGTTCCATATGAAGTTTAAGGTGTTTTTTCCAGTTCTGTGAAGAGGTTCATAGGTAGCTTGATGGGGATAGCCCAAATTACTTTGGGCAATATGGCCATTTCCACAATATTGATTCTTCCTAACCATGAGCATGGAATATTTTTCCATCTGTTTGTGTCCTCTCTTATTTCCTTGAGCAGTGGTTTGTAATTCTCCTTGAAGAGGTCCTTTACATCCTTTGTTAGTTGTATTCCTAGGTATTTTATTCTCTTTGTAGCCATTGTGAATGGCAGTTTGTTCTTGATATGGCTCTCTTTAAGGTTGTTATTGGTGTATAGGAATGCTTGTGATTTCTGCACATTGATTTTGTATTCTGAGACTTTGCTGAAGTTGCTTATCAGTTTCAGGAGATTTTGGGCTGAGATGAAATATCCAATCACATAATCTGCAAATAGAGACAATTTGATTTCCTCCTGTCCTAATTGAATACCCTTTATTTCTTTTTCTTGCCTGATTGCTCTGGCTAGAACTTCCAATACTGTATTGAATGGGAGTGGTGAGATAGGGCATCTTCATCTAGTGCTGGATTTAAAAGGGAATGCTTCCAGTTTTTGCCCATTCAGTATGATATTGGTTGTGGTTTTGTCATAAATATCTTTTATTATTTTGAGATACGTTCCATCGATGCCTAGTTTATTGAGAGTTTTTATCATAAAATGCTGTTGAATTTTGTTGAAGGCCTTCTCTGCATCCAGTTCTGCTTTCTCCAACTGTTAGAAACAAGTCACTAAGTCAAGCCCACTCTTAAGGGGAGGAGAATTGGTTTCCATCCTTTAAAGAAAATGTCTAAGAGTTTTTGGACATATTTTAAACCACCGCAAAACTGAATATTATAATGATATCAGTTGTCTACCAATTGATCCATAGATTCAATGCACTCCCAATAAAAGCTTAATGGATATATTCTGAAACTTGAGAAACTGATTGTCTATATAGAAGTAAAAATGGCCAAGAAGAGCCCATACAGTCTTGTCTGAAGAAGAACATGATGGGAGAACTTGTCTTTCTAGAAATTCAGAGTATTCTATGGCTCTAATAATTAAGACTATGAAATAGTTCCTAGAGATAAAGAAGTGGACTGGTTTAGCACAAGATATAGAGCCACACATCTGAGAATTTTATTTCTGGAACAGGTAGTATTGCAAATTAACAGGGAAAGGGTACACTTTTCAATATATGATTTGGTGACAATTTTTTTATCCATATGTAAAAAAGTACATACAAGTTGCTTGTAAATGGATGATAAACCTAAATGAAAAAAAGCAGATTATAAGACTTGTAGAATGTATTATAGGAAAGTAATTTCTTTTTTTTAAGAGAAAGGCATGAATATCTTTGATCTGTCTACTCAAAATCTAGCACAGTGAGGACAGAGACAAGAACATCTCTACATTGTATTACATTGAAAAGGTATTATTCATGATCATACAGGAAAAGGTAAAGACAATTTGACATCCATACAATCAGTACTTTAATTCAGAACCTGTGGTTCTATACCTTTTAGAGCGATCTCTAAGAACTCCAAGATGAAATTTAAGATTTGTTTGTTTTAACAATCAGGAACAGTCAAAGAGATCTATTTTTCTCTGATACTAAGTGGATGACTAAGAGTTGTCGAAAAATGTAGGAAAGACGGCTTTCAGATTATAAAGAGACACTTGGTTGATATTCATTAATGGCCCCATGGACTTAAAGTGATCAGGCCCTAAAACGTTGTTGTGATGAGGTTTCTTTGGCAAGTTACTGTTTAAATTATCATTTATTTGATGAATGAAGTTTTTAACATGCTTTGCTGTGTGAAATTTAAAAAAGGGGATGTTTTTCCAGGCTGGAACAATAAATGTCACTGTGCAGTTAAAAGAAAAACAGTTGTAGAATAAAGAGTGGTTTTTGAAAAATTCTACACATTATAAATAGATAAAAATTTAAAGATAGAAATTTCTCAATTACATAGCTCAGAAGGTAGGATCTTCTTAGTTCCTTAAAGAACATGTGGATTTATTAAATAAGACATAAAATGTACAAATGATTAAGGGAAAGATTGATAAATATGGCTTCTTTTATTAATAAATTAAGAACATTTATTTACTCAAAAACTTCATAGACTTCCACTTTAAGCCATACTAACTTTCAGACTGGACAAGCAAGGTTTCTGTTTTATGTGGATTTTCTTTAGCCAAAAAATATTTTGACCCAGTGCAACTGTGATTAACTTGCTTTCTCACCTTAAACAACTAGAAAACTGGACAAAATATAGAAAAACAACTATTTTTATCCATTGGACAACAGGTAAAAGTTGTAATCCATAAAAAGAAGAGAAATAAACAAGATGGGTTCTTTGATTGTTTTGGCTTTCTACCTGGTGTCACTTTCTGGAATACCACACAGTATCAGGGAACTCAAGTAGAACATGGCAATCTCCATAAATTGAGGAAACAGAGATCAGAATTCAGGAAGATTGGGCAGCTAAAATTTGCAGAGCAGAGTATTGGAGAGGATGGAACTATGCAGAGACAGAGCTCTAGAAATATCCATGGACTCCTTGAGACTTTGGCTCAGCTGCATAGATGTAGGATGAGATTCCACAAAGAACTACTACTAGAGAGTGGTAAGCTGAACACTTCTCAGAGTTCACATGAGGCTGAACAACTTGAGTGGAGAGACCTCATGAAACATGTGGGCATTCAGTAGAGCCCAAAAGCGCTAAGCATTTGATTGAGATCTCTTCTTAGTAGCAGATAAAAACTGGCCCTAGATAAACCTAAACCCATCATAACAAAATTGAAAAGCAAACCTCAAAAGCATCAAACAGATTAACATATAACCACATGCTAAATAAAAACTCGACATTATTTAAAAGAAGACAACAAAATCCAGAAAACAATGAAAAATTCACAATGTCTGGTATCTAATAAAAAATTGCGAGAAATGCAAAGAACATTTAAATATGACCCATAGTTAGGCAAACACTCAAACCATAGATACAAGCCCCAAAATGACAGAGATGATATAATAAGCAGAAGACAAGGACTTTAGAATATAGTTACTATAAATATGGCAAGCAATTTCATAATGAACATAATGAGAAGAAAAATGGAAGATATAACAAGAACCAAATTGAACTTCCATAGATGAAAAATATGATTTCAAATTTTTCTTGAAGGGCTTAATAGCAGGTTAGGCACCGCAGATGAAAATGTCAGAGAACCTGAAGACATAGCAATAAAACCATTCAAACTACAGCGCACAGGGGAAAAAGGGCTGAAAAAAGAAAACGTAACTTCAGTGACCCATGGCGCAATATTAAATAGTCTAGCATATGGACAGTTGGAGTCCCAAAAGGAGAGGGAGGCAGGAAAAATATTGGAAGAAAGAATGGCCCCAAATTTCCTATTTTTAATGAAAACTATATAGTCAAACCATCTCAACAAAACTCAAGCAGGGGAAACACAAAGAAAATCACACCAACACATATCACAATCATACCACAAACCAGTAATAAAGAAAAAATTGTAGAAGCAGATAGAGCAAAAAGACATGTTATATATAGGAAACGTTGTAAGAATAACAGCTGACTTCTCACAGAAATAATAGAAGCCAGAAGAAAAGGCACATCTTACAGGGCTGAAAGAAAAGCTGATCAATCTATAATTCTATATTAATGAAAATATACTTCAAAAAAAGTGAAATGATAACCTTTTCTGACAAAAGCTGAGAGAATTTGTTGCCAGCAAGTCTTCCCTACAAGAAGGGATGTTCTTCAGGCTGAAGAAAAATAATACCAGGTGGAAATGTGGATGTACACAAAAGAATGAACAGCACAGGGTGTAGTGAATATTTGTGTAAATACAAAATATCCTTTCTTATTTGAAAAACAAAAAAACCCAGTTCTGTAACAGATAATTGACCATTTAAAGAAAAAGAAGGAAGAAAGAGAGAAAGAAAGAGACAGAGAAAGAAAGAAAGAAAGAAAGAAAGAAAGAAAGAAAGAAAGAAAGAAAGAAAGAGCGAGCAATGTATTGCAAGCCAAGTTATCGCCTACATAGAAATTAAATATATGGCAGCATCAGCACAAGGACAGGAAGGGGACCCAGAAGGCTCCTGTTTGAATGTTGGTACACACTACCTGTGAAGTACCTTGATGGTATTTAAAGTGGACTGGGACGAGTTAAAGATCCACATTACAAACACTAGCGTAACCACTAAAAAACTAAAACGAACAGGAATGACTAATAAGCTCATTGTGGAGATAAAGTGAGGCAGGAAAAGAAAAAAAATCACAAATTGAGACAAATAGAAAATAAATAGAAATTTGGTTAGATTTAAACCCAACCATATTTATGATCCCATTAAGTGAAATGGTCTCAATATTCCAATTAAAAGGCAGAGATTGCCAGACTAGATAAGAGGTGCACTTTAAATATATTACAAAGACAAGGTTTTAACATGAAAAGTGCAAAAGCTGCCACAGAGAGTGTGAAATGGAAACCCAAAAGTTGGGAGAAGATACTTGCACCTCAAGAAATTGAAGAAGGATTATTATCCAGTGTATAAAAATAACTCCTACAAATGAATAAGAAAGAGGTAAATAATCCAATAGAGACAAAAGACAAAAGATTTACAGAAGAACTTCACAAAAGAAAAACCAATTAACGTATGAACATATGCCAACTGTATTATAATCAGTAAGTGCAAATTAATGTAGGAAATAACAATTTTAATTTAATATATATCTACAAGATTTTAAGAAGTGGAGCAATACATGCAGTTCTGCAATGTTGGTAGCACTGTAAATTTGATCATTTTCTTCGGAAAACACATTTGCATCATCTCAAAAACTTGAAGATGCACATGCCCTCTGACTCAGAAGTTCCATCCTAAGGTACAAACCCTTGAGAGATTCTTGGGCTTGTGTATCAAGAGATATGAACATGAATTTAAAAAGCAGTATATTTGTAACAGCAATAAAACTGGTTACAACCTAAGCATCCATCAACATTGCAAAGATAAATAAAATTGCAATATATTCACAGAATAGGAGACTATGCTCCAATAAAAATTAATGAACCAAAATTAAACTCAACAGCATAAATGAATTTTAGGAACATAGTATTAACAAAAGTAAATTGTAGAATCATACACTTAGGATGATTGTGTTTAATTTTCAAGAAATTCCTCTCATACAAATATGGAAGGAACATATAGAAGGAAAAATTATTCCATTCACAGGAGAACCAGCAGCATGGCAAAGCTGCTTCAAAGAACATTTGAGGAACAGAGATTTACGTAGTCAAGAGAAGGCTGAAATGCATTTGCAAAGTTAAAGAGAAACCTGGTTATGTCCCACAGGGCAATAAAATAATAACCTTTCGCGTTCTCTTCTCTACCCAGCAGAAATATATTTCATCTATAATGGAAAAAAATGTGCAAGTCAACATGTAACTTTTCAGAGTCTGGGTCCTGGTCAATAGTAAATATAATTATAGTCATCTAGAGAATTTAATGCTCCTTGGTTAGCTTGTTGGGTAATGTTCCAGTATAGCATTGAAAAGACAAGAGGTCAATTGTAAGTTGTGTGTATATCTTTCTTAACAATTCAGTTTATAAGAGTTTCAAAAAAATCAAAACCAAACAAGATTTATAGAAATACGGGTGATCAAAACTACAAGCAGGAAATAAGAAACACAAAATCGGAGTAAGATTTACTTCTAGAGCAGTGGTTCTCAACCAGGAGTGATTTCGGTTCCTGTGGACATTTGGCAATGTCTGGAGATATTTTTGGTTGTTACCACTGTGGTGGAGGGTGCTACTGACATCTAGTGGGTAGAAGCCAGGGACGATGCTGATGAACATTTGACAATGCACAGGACAGCCTGCACAGCAAAGAATTATCTGGTCTCAAAGATTAGTAGTGCTGAGGTTAAGAAATCTCAAGAAAGGGAGTGAATTTGGGGTGAGGCACATAGCGAGCAACATAATGATAACATTCATTTTCTGAAATTGATTCAGTGATGCAAACACATGAATATATTTTTAAATGATTTAAAAAACATTTAGTTTTTAAAATTTCTACTCAATAATTAATAAACACAATAAAGAAGAAGAAAATGGGACTGGAAGAGGTAGCTCGCCCCTGATATCTCAACACTTTGGGAGTCCAACATGGGAGAATTGCTTGAGCTCAGAAGTTTGAGACTAGCTTGAACAACTTAGTGAGACCCCATCTCTACAAAAAATACAAAAATTAGCAAGATGTGGTGGCTCATGCCTATAGTCCCAGCTACTTGGTAGGCTGAGGTGAGAGGATTGCTTGAGCCCAGGAGGTCAAAGCTGTAGTGAGCTTTGTTCATGCCATTGCTTGGGTGACAGAGTGAGAACCTGTCTCAAATAAATAAGAAGAAAATGTTGGATCAACAGAACTTTGGACTCCTTGGTCATGAAGGTTGGGGATAAACTTTTTGTTTTGAGAGATTGGATGAATGGTGGTACCATTTAAGGCTACGCGTTTTCCCCCCTAAAAGAAAAGACTGCCCAGAACCTATCTCTAAACACTTAGCAGTTTATTGAGATGGAAAAACAGCTCTTCACAATTAGAAATATTGTGAAGATGACCTTAAATTCAGACTGCATTTGTGAAATACAACAAACCTACTAACTTTAAGATTTGTGAGTCAATGTCATTTCAAATCCTGCTGGCCATGAGTCACTGTTTCACTTTCTCTTGGGGAGAGTCAAAAGAGTAAATCCAGCAGTGAGGCTGAGACCTTTTAGCACTGGAAACATCAAATGAGCAGAGGCCCCCAAGATGTCACAGCTCAGGCGCCTGTTAGCTGGCTTCAGTGCCCTCCCGGAGCTGGCTGGCAGCATGAGTCAGCGTCAACTAGAGGATGCAAGCAGGTGAAAGCAATTCCCAATAAGCCCAAAGCCCAGACCAATCAGATTCTCCCGGGGGTGGGCCCAGTGCATTTCTAGCCTCATTCTGAACTCCCACATAAGTTCGTGGTTACCGTGGGCTTTAAATGAATGAAAATAAAGTTTTCTGTGATTAAAAACAAATGCTATATTTGGTGCCACAGTTGCAGAGAGCTGAGGGTCTGCTATGTGTATCTTATACTGGAATGAACCAGAGGAGACAGAATGAGATACGGAATTTAGGGAAAGATGTGATCTTTTTTACTTTTGGATTATGCTCTGATTTTTCCCTTAACCATGTAGTTGAATTTTCACACATGATAACAATAATTTTCCTTGCAGCAGATGGGGCCTTTTATGAAAGGGGTTTGCACCTTATTTTATCTTTCATATGCCTAAAATTTATACATAAAACCCCCAAATGTGAGCAGTACACCTAAACTCTGCCAAGCCTTTGTGTTTTTAAACAGCCAATCAGGAGGCAGTGGGACTAGTCAAGTCTTAAAAATGTGTAACGACCCTCATTACAGAAACTTGAAATGCTGTCCAATCTCAAAGAACCCACATTTTTTTGGAGGGAAAAATCTGCCCAATGCTAGGTTTGGGCACAGAAGGATGACATGCTGTGAGTACAGAGGTCGAGCCAACAGCAGCTCAACAAAGGTGGTGCTCGCTCAGGGTTCATTCCATTTAAAATGTGTGCCATAGTTGAAAATGGGATCCTTACCTGACACTCCCCTGGTAAAGGAGGTAGCTGTGGCCTTCATCTAATAGGATTGTTTTCCCTGATTTCAGCAGAGTTTTGAAAGTCTAAACATACAAAAGATGAAAAAGAGGCAAAGATCCCTTTCAGAAGTAGCCATGATGCTTGGGAAAATTCTTGGGTCACAGAATGGCGGAGACTGAGGAGTTCTGTACCCTGAATTTGAAGGACAGGAATGTATGGAATGAAAGACTGGACATTAAAAGGATTCTGTCCCACCCGTTAAGTCCCTGTATGATCCTGAAACTTTCTCCTCCTTGCTCTTGATCCACTTTTCCTATTTTGTGAGATGAACGTTTCAGACCCGTAATCTCTGGGGTCCCTTCCATCTGTTAGAACATTCCATGATTCTAACAGCTAATGAAGTTTCATCTGCCAGAATATTCTTTCTTCTCCCAATTTGCTTGCATTTTAGGGGTCATATGAATCTATAAAAAGTGTATCTATTAGGCATACTGCCTATAAATTTGCCATTAGCCCAATATGTGTGAAGTAGCTCAAATGAATTTTGGCAAATTTTGGTATGGGTCATTGGACCTCAGAGATGGGAAGTGATGATGAAAATGAAAGAAATGAAGGGAGATTTAGCCCTTTCTTTGGGTTTGTTTAAAGGCCAGTCAGTACACAAAGAAAATGATGGATGAATAGGATAGGTCTTTCCCAGACTTCACAGAGAAACACAAGACTGATCATATACTTGGTGCTGGGCAGAGGACAGCAAAACCACTCCATGAGTGTTTGGTTTGTGGGAAGTGGGGTATGGCTGAAATTAATCATTGTCCAATTGTATTGTTTATATATTGCTGTGTTTGTTGTCTTGTGGCATGGCTTAACTGAGTCCTCTGCGAGGCCACATCAGGGTGGTGGCCAGGGAGGTTGGCACCTTCCAGGTGCAGGTGACGGGCTCTTGCTCTCTCAGGTTGTCGGCAGCATGCAGTTCCTAAGAAGTTGTTGAGCTGAGGGCCCCAGTTTCTCCCAGGAAGATGGCCACTTAGCCACGTGGTCCTCTCTACAGGCAGCTCACAACATGGCAGCTTGCTTTTTCAAAGCCAGCAAAGAGAGAGGGAGATGCCAAGGAGATGAGCACTCTGTCAGGTACAGGTAATGATGTCTCTCCTGTCACCTTTGCCATAATAAATCTAACCACTCTATAAGAGAAAAGTTGCAAGTCCTACCTACACTTAACCAGAAGGAGTTACACAAGAACATGGATACTGGGGTCAAGGCGGGGGGTGGGGGCACGGGGAGTTGCACTAGAGCCTGTCTGCCATACCAGCTACTCCCAGGGTGGTCCTTGATAATTAATTATGTAATCAAGCCATTAATCCACTAAACAGACATCCACTGGGCATTTATCATGGATTGGGCCTGTGCTGGGTGCTAGAGCACACAAAGAAAAAGAGCCACGGTCCCTGTTGCAGGAGAACCCAGATAAGCGGGGGATGTCAACTTCCTCCCACACTTGAGTTCTGCTGTTCTCTGGGTGACTGTAGTGACATCGCAGCTGCAGCTGTGCTGAGCCTGCGTTTGGCACTTCCTCCACTCAAGACCGCGGGGCTGTCTGGGAGCTCCTTGGCCTTCAGAGTGTGCTGTCTAATGGCCTCCAAAGCTTGCAGTTCCTCCTACTGGTCACCTGTGGCTGGCTGCCCCTGCTCTGCACTGACTCACTTCCCAGCAGCCAGAGGGCCCTCCCCATAATCCATCCAGATGCCTTCTCAGAGCTCTTTTCCAGAACCTCTGCTGGCACAGGGTGGGGATGGTGCATGTTCCTCGGTTTCTCTAGCCCCAATCCCTCCACCTTTGCAAGTAATTCACACCCCCTTTCACAAGATGTGGAATCTCAGATGAGAATTCATGCGAAAGTGATTTTGTGGAAAAACCTATAGGGCAGAGGAGACAAGGGACTAGGTTGTGGAGACCAGTGAGGGTGCGGCATCAAACCAAGCCCCATGGAGGGAAGCTCTGGAGACAGAGGAGTTATATTCAGGGCAAGGGACCTGGGGACATTAATCAATTGCCCAATTTCACATATGGCTCTAACACTATATTTCAGTTTCTCCCTCACATGAGCTCTAACTTAGTCTTTAGAATCTAGGTTGAGAACAGGTTTCTCAGTCTCATCACTGTTGACATTTGGGGCCAGATCAGTCCCTGTGGTGAGGTTCATCTGGTGCACTGCGGGATGTTTAGCAGCATCCCTGGGATCCACACACTAGATGCAAGGAGCACCCACCTTCTAGTTGTGACAACCAAAAATGTTTCCAAACTTTGCCAAATGTCCCCACGGGGGCCGGGGGTGGAGACATAATTGCCTCTGGTTGAGGACCACTACTTTAGACTGAAAACTCTGCCAAACCTGGGCTCATGTTTCTTTCATGGCACTGCAAGTGATCAGGAAGGGGGGGTATTGCCGGTTTCCCATCTCCACTGTTGAACTGGAAATTTTTGAGGGTACACCTGGTCTGCCTCAAACCATACTGGTTTCAGAAAAGGTAAAAAATAAAGGAAAACCCTTCCTATCAAATACAATTTTAATCTGAATCATCTAGTCAGTGATATTATACAGCTAGATGCCTTAGATGCTTGTTGTTGTATAGCAGTTTCTGCAAGAAAAGAGAGAAGGCTCCACCTCACACAAGTCTCCACTGGTTACTAAAAGCAGAGTCCACCACCTGTCTACAGAAATAGTAAATGATGAAATCTTGAAGGAAGAGAATTGACCTGAAACAATGAATTGAAAGATAACCCGAATGGAGACATTCTCAATTCCTGTCTATGAACATTAGCATTTTTACTGTGGTCACTCTCCCTCCTCCCACTGTGTGGACCCCAGCAAATAGAAAAAGGAGACGTTGAAACTCCTCCCTCCCTCCCTCCCTTCCTTTCTTCCTCTTCCTCTTCATCCTCCCTTCTTCCATTTCCTTTGATTCTGTTTTGCTTAATTAGATGTTTAAATTTTTGCCCATAGAATGAATGCTAAGATCACAGATGGGTCCAGGAAACTAAAACAGAATGAAACTTTACCCACTGGATGGAGGTGGGTAGTGGGCAGGAAGCTGCTATCAGTGAAACACCTGTGTGATAGAATTGATGTAGTCAGTTTCAGCCCCAACAAACCAACCCCTCAAATGCATCCATAAAGTGATAAGTTTTCATTAGAAGCATTTGGGAATGGTAGTGGAGATTCAATAATGTAACGCTCTTACTGCTATTATCTTTTCAAATGCCTGCCTGGATTTCAGAATAACTGTAAAAGAAAATGAAGACGTGAAACAGGCAAAACAGTTTCGGAGCCCCGTGTAATCCCGTCCGTAACATCGCTAGGCAAAGAGTATGCAGACAACATGAAGATGGGCCAGCGGCGTTTACGTTCCGTGGCTATCTGGAATTGGGTGTTTCCACATCCAGGTTCTCAGACAATAGAGTATCCCTTGGGACACAGATCTGGGTTTCCTCTCCTTTCTGTTTCACATGTTGTGCTGCTCCTTTTTTTGTGTGTGACAGAGTCTTGCTCCATCTCCCAGGGTGGAATGCAACTGCAACCACTGCCTCCCGGGTTCCAGCAATTCTCCTGCCTCAGCCTCTTGACTAGCTGGGACTATAGGCACATGCCACCATGCCTGTCTAATTTTTGTATTTTCAATAGAGATGGGCTTTCTCTGTGTTCGCCAGGCTGGTCTCGACTCCTGAACTCAGGTGATCCACCTGCCTTAGCTTTCCAAAGTGCTGGGATTACAGGTGTGAGCTACCACGCCTGGCTGTGGTTCTTCCTTTTGCACATCTTCAGTAGCCACCTGTTGAAAAAGATGTCAGAGGAGTTTATTTACATATTTCCAAATCATTCCCAGCAAGGGCTTCCTTTCCCTCCACCCAGGAAATGGAGTTTGCTGAATTTTTCACTTTTCAAATTTGGCACTGTAGATCACAAACATTAGTGTTGCTTCAGTTTCTCTTGCTAGAAAATACAGAATCTGTTTCTTTTTGTAAATTGTGTTTACAAAATGTTTTGGAATTTCTGACTAAGCGAAACTAAATTGTGAGAAGATCAGTTTCCAAAGTGTTTCACTTGGCATTGAACTATATGTTGGTGCATCATTTATTTATTCCTGCAGAAAGTCTTTGACTTTTTTTTATTTGAAAATCCTTTGAAGAAAATTGTTGAGATTCTAAGTCAGGCATCATACCCAACACTGTGGGTCCAAAGCTTTGTACAACAGTGCCGCTGCCCTGTAATATTTTATCATTTACTGGGGGGAGTCAGAAATATAAATATCCTTTAGAATTATAAAGAGCTTGAAGGCAGGGACTAGTGTATAAGAGTTCAAGCAATGCTTGTTAAATATCACTAGAATGATCTTAAAAATCAGCCTTGAATAATAAAAAAAATGACAAATATAATGAAACTACGAAAATGACCATAGAAAGTTTAGAAAATAAACCTCGATGAAACATAAAGGAGATAAAAAGATGGAAGAAAGGAATGTTGAAAACTCTCAGATATTTACTTTATCAGGGCACAGAATTGGACCTAATGTAAGTTTTAGCTCCCACTGAAGGTTCTATTGACATCCCTCATTGAAGGTCGAATTATCTGAATTATGATCCTGACCATCATCACTGATCAAAAGAAAAGCCAGTTTTTCATTTTGGAATAGATTGGTAGCCTCAAACGTGAATTGATTGGAACACCACAGTCAATAATGCAGCGACTGCATTCACAATGACAGCCATTTAATGCCCTTGTGAAAGTAATAAGGATTCTTTTCTTCCACCTTATCAGCCTGACTCGGCAGTAAACCCAACCCTAAATTAAATTAACTATCCCTCTCATAAAACGAAATGCCAGCGTCTCCCTCTCTGCTATTTTTTGTATATCCTTAGTCTTTCATCATTTGATAAAATTGCTGTAGTATTCATGGGTAGCTTGAGGAACGTCACAGTTTTTGCAGTTCTTATTTCTAGAACCTTGTCATTCCCACAACTTTAATAAGGCCCAACATTTGTGTTCCTTTTAGTGTATCTTCTTGGATACACTAAAAAAGGCGGAGCGGTGTATTTAGAGACTCGAGTGCCTAACTTTCCAAGCAAATAGAAATCATTTTCTTAAAGGTCAAGAAAAGTAAATTCCTTTTCTTTTTTCTTTCTTAGGGGTTACATTTTATAAATGGTTTGGCCAGATGCCCTTTAAATTAATAACACACTTGTGAAAAGTCTTTTCCATGGAAGCAGATTTCATCACCATCAAATGTCACTAGAGTTTCTTTTTTCCTGAAGTCTGCATGACCTAATTTGTGAAGAGTCAGTTTTGGAGGTGCAGGGTAGGGTGGGATGGCATATGCTTTGCCCTGGGCCTGGCTCAGGGCTGGCATTAGAGAGCAGTCTTCCTCATGCCAAACTGGCACTGGAGAATCCAGGCTGGATACCAAGCCAAACTTGCATTGCCCGATGCTGTGACCTCAAGTTGATTCTGGAAGGGTGCTTTTTACTTCATGTTCAAACTCCTTTAGTCTCATTTCTGGACATCCAATTGTACTTGTCTCTTCCAGGCAATCTTTAAGGCAAAAACCTGGTGTTTTATTTGAAGAACTACAACCTGAGCCCTCTTAATCAGTCTCTGCATTTGGGCTTTGCAGCTGGAAAGCATGTTCACTCATGCTGCATTTTTACCATACAGGAAATCCTCTAGGGAATGCCAGGTACGTGTAGTACCTTTGAAGTACCACTAGCAATTTTCTCTTTCCTACTTTTCCTCGGTGTTTTGTTACATTATTTTAATTGATGTATTTCGTCTGATGTATTGTATTAAGAGAGCTTGAAGGATGATGTGTTTAGCACACAATGTCTATTATGATTAAGTTTCTTTGCAGAAATACAATGCCTACATTATGACTCTGCTCACTATCCCTGGAGCTGGGTTACAACGATGCAAAAAACAATGCTTTTCCATGTAGGAAAATCACTCAGACACCCTATATCTCATGTTCCTGCCCCAGAGTTGGAAATTTATGACTCAAATTTGTTTCAAATTTTAAAACATCATTATTTAAAGCATGTATTTCCTCCTTTTATGAATCTTATATGTCTAGGCAAGCCTTTGATGATGCAAATTTCTATGTACGTTCATATACAAATGTAGTTTGTGAGTGAAATCAGACTTATTATTTATTGACAGAAGGGCTCCATAGGGCTGATAAAACTGACTTAATTAGCACATAATTTAAGTTCAGCAAAGGTAGAGACAAATATCAATCCTGCTAATGTACATTTCTATGTCAGTTTAAATTTCATTTAGTGGTAAGTCCTTAAAACTTAAAAACACTGATATTTTTCTTCTTTATAGCTGCATCATGCTTGGAAGTAAGAAATGTCCAAAGACAAGAGCAGCATTTTCTCCGACTTGTAACTTGCTTCACAGAAGAAAAATGAGAAAGATCCCCTGACTTTGCCAATATTAATTAAGTCCAACCAATTCACAAGGTCTCCAGAAGGAATCTTAAGAATAAAAACACAATGTTTAACCACCAGATTGCCAGGCATGGTGGCTTATGCCTGTAATCTCAGCACTTTGGAAGGCCTAGGTGGATGAATCACTTGAGGTCAGGAGTTTGAGACCAGTGTGGCCAACATGGTGAAACCCTGTCTCCACTAAAAATACAAAAATTAGCCAGGCGTGGTGACATGTGCCTCTAATCCTCTACTCTGGAGGATGAGGCAGGAAAATCACTTGAACCTGGGAGGTGGAGGTTGCAGTGAGCTGAGGTTGCAATGAGCCAAGATCGCACCACTGCACTGAAGCCTGGGTGAAAGAATCGAGACTCCATCTCAAAAAATAAAATAAATAAACAAATAAATAAATACAAGCACCAGATTTTCTGGTCATGTATATACATGATGGAATACTCTTCAGCCATAGAAAGAATAAAATCCTGTCACTTGCAACAACGTGGATGGAACTGGAGATCATTATGCTAAGTGAAATAAGTCAGGCACAGAAAGACAAATATTGCATGTTCTCACTCATATATGAAAGCTAAAAGAATGGGTCTCATGGAAGAAGAGAGTAGAATCCTGGTTACCAGAGGCTAGGAAAGGAAGAAGGGAGGGAGGATTAAAAGAAGTTGGTTAAGGGTACAAAAATACAGTTAGATGGAAGGAAGAAGTTCTAGTATTTGATAGCACAGTAGGGAAATTATAGTTAACAATAATTTATTGTATGTTTCAAAATAGATGGAACGTAAGATTTATAACGCTCCAAACACAAAGAAAAAGATAAATGTTTGAAGGGTTGCATATCCCAATTACCCTGATTTGATCATTACACATTGTATACATGTTTCAAAATACTACAGGTGCTCCCAAAATATGTACAGCTATTATATATTAATATTTTTTAAACAACCAATTTTTTTTTACTTAAGGTAGAACAGCAAAGAGGCACAGACTCAAATACTATTTTAGAAATAATGCCTGGAGAATTGGATAAAAACAATTATGTATTTCCTGGCCATTTTGAGCCTTTCTTTTGGAATTTCTGATTTGCTTTTTATTGTACAAGTGAAACATTGCCTGTAAAAAAAACTTCCCCATTCAGATTTTTTCTTTAATATTTAAATTGTGCTTAAATGAACCAAGAAACATACATTTCTCCATAAAAGCTCCAAATAATGAATTTGTGATGATCTTCTCTCTGCTTAAGTGGTCAGGGAAGCTCTGACCTTTGAAAAGGTTGAATAGGTTTTTGTGTGTGTGTATTTAGTGAAGCACAAGCAAGAGACTCAATAAACCAATTTATGTTTGGTTTTATCTCAAGCATGTCAGAGTTGATTTATCCAACCCAGATTAGAGTGAGAAAGAGGCAGAGCATTGCTGACATTGAAACAAATAAGAGTTGTTTTCAGGCTGAATAGTGCACACAATCCATAAAGAATTCTTAGATATATTTTCAGTGTAATGAATGAGATTCGGGAATTCAGTGCCATAGGCTGACATGAAGTATAGTTCGGGCTACACAGCACAAAAGGTTCTAGAATTCACAAGACGAATGTTTTATGTTTCCTGAGCTCAAATGGCTACTTGCTAGTTTGTGTTCTAAGAATAGGGCATCTGACTCCGTCTTTTAAGATTTTAAATCTACACATTTAAGAGGAATACTAGTCCTGTGAGAAAACTTAAAAGTTGCTTGATTTACAACTTAATTTTTTATTACTCTTATTTTAAAATAAATTTTATTGTGTATATTTAAGGTCTACGGCATGATGTTATGGGATACATAGTAAAAATATTACTACAGCGAAGCAAATTAACATATCTATCAAATTGCATCATTACCTTTTTGTTGTTCTTATTTTTGTGGCAAGAGCAGCTAAAATCTACTCATTTCTTATGAATCCCAAATACGGTATGATTTCATGCTATGTCCTCATGTTGTGTGTTAGATCTCCAGACTTGTTCATCCTACATACCTGCTCCTTCATATCCTCTGACCTCCATCTCCCTATTGCCGCCCCTGGTTAACTCCTGATTTACAGCTATCTAAAGGAATCATCTGCTGTATTATTTACTATAAAACCTAAGTCCACTTATGATCCGATGAGTCATTTGGTGCCTTTTTAAGGATTTTCTAGAATCAACTATTAGACTGGGGACCCTTCTCTGCCGCTCAGAATGAATCATCTCTTGGGCCCCATGGGTCCTCACAGCCCCTCACCTCACAGCTGCCTCAGCTTGCCCTTCTGCTTAGGTGTCAAGAAGCAGGACCATTCCATGGACATCTGAGAACACAAACTGTCAAAGCTGTTGGTTGTAGGTCTGAGTGTGTTCAGGAACTGTCACAGGAGCAAAATAAGGAATCTCATAGAGTCAGAGTTACTGGTGGAGAGAGGGGTTGCAGGAAGGAAGCCAACCCTAGTTTTGTTGTTGCTGGCAGCCCCTTTCCTTCCTCTGCCCTCTGCTGCTGCATTGACCCTAGCAATTCGTCCAGGATGCTATGATCTGGAGATGGTGCCACAGAGGGTCTGAATCAATAGTTTTCCAAGCATGCTGATTATTTTTTACCTGTAAGTTTGTCTCTGTTCAAAACTATTGTAAAGCTGAAGTGCTTTTGTTCTGCTAAAGAGATATAAGTCTATTCCTGATTTCACCAAGGAAAATTCAGTTTTTCAACAATTTTCATGAAGACTTTAGTTTTTTGAAAGATACGTATTAAATAACTGAAAGAGATTAGCTTTTATTATAGCTTTCAGCCTGATTCTGCAACCAACAGATTAGTTGAAATGAGGCTGAATTCTCTTATCTTCTTTTTCCAGGAGAATTTGGAATCAAGGAAAGGCCCATTTCTGCAAGGGTATGGTGAAGAAAATGTAGGGAATAATTGGTTCCATTCATTTTTTAAATTCCTTATAAGACCATGCGGAATTAATTCATATTCAAAGAGAATTGAACAAAGCCTCAGAGAAAGCCATTACATTTTCACAGACTTTTTTCTTGTGGAAGAGCTAACTCTTTAGCAGTGATGGGTAGGGTTTTTCATAAAAAGTTCTTTAGTCAGAATTTCATATATCATCCTGGAATCTCCACGTCTGGTGAGAAAGGTCACCATCTCAGAACTCACATATTTTGTCTTGTGAATGTAACCCATATACACATGTGTATATATGTGATGTTCAAGTACATTTAGGTCTACGGTTCTCAATTATGACTGTTTATCAGAATCACTTCTAGTAATGATTGAATAGGATTGGTTATGCCTCAATAACAAATGGTACCCAAATCTCATGACTTACTACAACAAAGACTTATTTCTTCTTCACAATGTGGATTCATTGTGAGTCACCTGTGGTTCTGCTCCATCTTATGTTCACTGTGACACCAAGGTGACAGAGTAGCCTCTAGCTGGAGCATTGCTGGTTGTCATGGCATGAAGAAAAGAAGAGTCTGGCTGACTGCTAATTGTCTGTAACCACAACCACTCAATTTCACTGGCCATGGCAAGTCACAGGGTGCAGCTTAATGGTGAGGCTGAGAAGTCTGATTCTCCATTCCCACCCCCTGCCCCAGCAACAGTGAATCTTTGTGAATAAATTGCCTTGATTGACTTCTTACTAAGTAGGAATCTTGGGATGGAACCTGGGGAATGGTATTTTTAAAATTTATCTGCCAAGTATGATGAGTAGGCAAGGTGGGGAACACTGACTTACATGAGAAAAGTCTATATTAGGTCATTATAGGGACCATTATCGGTTTTTATATTTGTTATCAAAAACATCAGATCATGTATAGTTTATTTTCATATACTTATATTATTAAATAATTAGGGGAATTAGGGGTCTTGCAAGATTTTATTTTTTTAAAGTTTCAAGTATCTTTTTATGGTAAGATAATCAATTTATAAGTATAAAATAATTCAACATTGACAATTGCTTAATGGAACATTATGATTTATTTGAAGATAAGAACACCATCTTGTGATAAAGTATGAAAAATCCACAGGTGGCTGGGCATGGTGGCTCACACCTGTAATCCCAGCACTTTGGGAGGCCGAGTTGGGTGGATCACCTGAGGTCAGGAGTTTGAGGCCAGGTTGACCAATATCGTGAAACCCCGTCTCTACTAAACACACACACACACACACACACACACACACACACACAAAAAATTAGCCAGGCATGGCGTCGGGTGCCTGTAGTCCCAGTTACTCAGGAGGCTGAGACAGGATAATTGCTTGAACCCAGGAGGTGGAGGTTGCAGTAAGCTGAGATCGCGCCCTTGCACTCCAGCCCGGGCGACAAAAGTGAGAGTCCGTCTCACCAAAAAAAAAAAAAAAGAAAGAAAAAAGAAAGAAAGAAAGAAAAGAAAAGAAAGAAAAAGAAAAATCCACAGGTAATGGATGGGATCAGTATATGAGTAAAACAATTCTAACCTCTGAAGGTTCTGCCTGGACAGCCATTTGGCCTTGCCTTCTGATTGTTTGGGCTTGGTGCTAACTTTGTGGTGACATTTGCATCACCTGTGTGGGTGAAGTTACTCAAGTGTGATTGCTCATGTGTTTGTAGCTATTGAGTGTTGGATATTGTGAGCTAATTGTCCACAGATTAATTCCATTCGGATACTCATTGTAGGCACACAACCATAGGAGCCACACTAGTACAATGGAAGAAACCCGGGATTCGAGTTAAAATGTACTTCCTGGGTCAGCCCTAAATACCCATAACAGTTTATTGGGCTCTCTATGACAGTCTTCTCTTTTGCTGTGTATATTAGATATTTATGCACACACACTGAGGGGGTCTTGGTTGCTGCTGAAGCCCCCCGCCCCTTCTAAAGTGCACTTCAAAAAGGACATCATGCATATGCAGCGTTTGTTTGGGTTTTTCTTTGCTCTTGTTTTTCTTTGTGGTTGTTGTATCTGTGTGCATGGATTCCGCACCAGCCATAGCTAAATCCGTTGACGGGCATTATTATAATCTCTTGTAAAGGGTCGGTTTTGTTATGCAGCATGCAGAATGCTATTTTTAGCCTTGTTCTATCAGAGTTGTGTTTTTTCAGTCACTTCTTCAATGAAAACTAAATGGTTTAGTTGGAGCGAAAAAAAAAATTGCCAGCATCCTGAACACTATAACCAACCCATGTAGCCCAATCTAGCTTAATTAATTGATCAACTTTTTCTTTTTTCTGAGACTAGTTAGGTCCTATGCGTTCAAACACCAAGATGAGGGATGCTGTCCACTTCTATGTACTATTTCTAATTTTTTTCTGTCATCCCATTTAATGGTGAGGTCAGTCATTCTCAAATAATCACTTAGCTCTCCTCAAAGTCCCAAGTTATTGATATGATTATAAATATCCTTATATTTATAAGATACCAAGCATAGATATCTTGGCCTGGTGAATCTTACTAATTTTTAAAACCGGATAATTGGCACTCAGAAATCTCATGGGAAATAGACAAAATATGGCTTTATCTAAGCTTACGCCTGTTTGGGAACATTCATGTTCCATGTATAAACCAATAGTTCCCCATGTGCGATGATATTAGGAGTCTGGAGACATTCTTCATTGTCATACTGTGTAGGAGGTGCTAGTATCATCTAGTAAGATGTAAGAGGCCAAAGTTGCTGTTAAATATCTTACAATGTAGAGGGCCACCACCCACAACAAAGAATTGTCCAGCTCAAAATGTCAGCAGTGCCAGCGTTCATAAACCTTGGTATAAAACATATGATTTTTATATTAGCAGGCTGTAGCATTGTATACAAGCAGTTATTTTCTTTTTGTGGTGCTATCAATGTGAATAAATTGATTCTTCCATTTTGGTCAACTTATTTGGCAGGAAATACAAGTCTACATGCTAGTCGGAGGAGAGAAGTATAGAAAAAGTAAGAGTGGAGAGAAAATTTATAATTTATAGAAGACGAAAATAATCATAAAATTATGGGCCTTGCAATGCTCCCGCCTCCATGAAAATTAAAGCAATCAGTTGTTCCAAGAAGCTGTTTCTGGGGGATAAAGGGAGAACAGTCAACAGCACTGGGCTCATATTTTTAACTTATCTGGAGCACAAAATGGCCGCAAGCAAATGTATCCTCAAAATCGATGAAAACAAAAATCTTCAAGTTAAATGCACCATAGATGAAAAATAAGGGCACTGTGTAGGAAAATATGTTTGTGTTATGTTTATTTTTGAAGCTCCTATGAGGCTTCTATATGTAGTAATCATAACTTCTATTTGAGGGCTTCCTGAGCACAGCAACTCATAGCTGTGCTCTAAATATTTCTGGAGGTACTTTTATGGGTTAGAAAAAGAGAAAAATGTGACTGAACACAGACAAGCAGAAAGAACATGAAAGAGTAGTGGAATGAAAGGGCAAAGACTGGTGAGATGGCTGGACAGAAAGAAACAGAGATGTTATCGCTGGACTGTGCAGGTGACAGAAGTGTGAGACTGTGGCACGATCCCAGGATGAGTCCCTGAGGGCAAGTGAACAGCAGGGGATGACGGCACTGGAGAGAGGCCATGAAGCAGGCAGCAGGAAAGTGGGAGACCCAGCAGCCTGGGAAGGTATTCGTCATCTTGCAGGACAATGAAGGCTTCTGCAGCCCAGACAACAACAGGCATGCCATCCACAAGGCACCCTTACAGCTGAAACCAGTGTAGCTTTGTTAGTGTCAGAAAGCTGTACTTTCAGGAGTTTCTAAAGAAGGTGTGGGGAGTGGGAGAAGCCTGAAGTGGACAGGACTGGAGTCCTTGCTCTCATGCAGGACTCCAGTTGAAGGACATAGGTTATGAGTCCTTGCTCTCATGCAGGACTCCAGTTGAAGGACATAGGTTATGAGTCCTTGCTCTCATGCAGGACTCCAGTTGGAGGACATAGGTTATGAGTCCTTGCTCTCATGCAGGACTCCAGTTGAAGGACTGTGAACACAAGTGACTTAGTGCAGCTGAGGAGCACATTGACACTTTCAGAAACAGCTCTTTCTTTTTTCCTTTTTTTGGTATCTCTTCCTTTGCAAGATGTAATTTTTGAGTTTAACATTGGAGGTCCTCATTCTAAAGCCACTAAAACGTCTTTATTCCTAGCAGAGTTTTTGTTTTTGTTTTTGGCACATGATAGCTGCTATTAAGTATTGAGTGAGGAAAACCTATCATTATCCATTAACTCCTTATTGGGAATTAATTCATCACCTTAGAGCACACTTCATAGCCAGACTGGGGAGTCATGAGTATTGGAAGAGGGTTTCTTTCAGTGAAGTCAGGACATAAAACGCACCAGGTACTGAAGATGAAAAAACAAATCAGAGTGGTCTCTGCCCACCAGAATCCAGCAGTAGTCACAGATTTTGAACAATGTTTGCAGAAAATGTAAGCAAAATTTAAAATAAGGCTGGGGTGTGTGAATAGGCCTGAAGGCTTTGCATTTCTCATAGCATTTGCTGCAACTCTTATGATGTGATAAACTATTTTCTGTCTTCAAACACCCTCACACCATGAATAAGTGTGTAAATTGGAACAGACTTCAGGGAGGACAATTGGCACAGGTATCAGAAGATTTAAAAGCATTCTTATCGTTTGAAACACTGATTGCTCATCTAGGAATTAAGGCCAAAGAAACAAATATGTACATACAAAAAGGTATATCATCAAAGAATGTCATGGAGGCATTGAAAATTTGGAAGAAACAATCCAAAGGTCTAGAAAACAGGCTAAATTGCATAAATAAATTACGGAGCCTCATTAGATGAAATACCAGGTCATAAAAACAAACGTGCTTTCAAAGATCATTTAATGATGTGGGGCACTTTTCATGATACTCTTAGTGAAGTCGTAGCTTACAAAATGGTACACTCAGTAAGTTCTAGTTTTTGTGTAAAAATCAAAGGCCACAACATATGCACAAATAAATGATTACTGGTGCTTCTCTCCAGGTGGCAGGAGAATCTTGTTTTTTGTTTTTTGGTTTTTTTTTTTTTTGTGCTTTCATCTATTCTGCAATTAGTTAACATGAGTTAATTAGGTAATTAGAAAAAATTCTTTCAAAACTCAACTTTGCCTCTTTGCTTTAGTTATAAGATTCACAAGTTAGAACAGTCTCCTGTCTATTTTAGAGGCTATGGGATAAGGTATAGAATTCTATGAGAACATCACTTACTGTATCAATAACTCAGCAATGTAGGTACTATCATTATCTCTATTTTACAGATGAGGATGTTTAACTAAGAGAACTTAAGTAATTTTACCATTACACATAGCAAAAAAAGGTTGGGGGGTGTGCAGAGTTGGGACTCCAAGCTGGATCTACAGAGCCAGGTATACAATACCCAACTCATGCTCTACTTCACAAAGTGAGTTTTAAAATATGGACAGACCTTGTCTTACTGCACTTCACTTGATCACATTTTGCAGATAATGATTTTTTTTTTCACAAATCGAAGGTTTGTGGCAACCCTGCAGCCGTCAAGTCTATCAGCACCATTTTCCCAATAGCATGTGTTTATGTCCCTGTGTCACATTTTGGTGATTCTCGCAATGTTTCAAACTTTTTCATTATTATTGTATCTATTTTGGTGATCTATGATCAGTCTCTTTGATGTTACTATTATAACTGCTTTGTCACATAGGACAGCAAATTTTAAAATGTTGTATGTTCTAACTACTCTACCAACCAGCCGCTTTCTTGTCTTTCTCTTTCTCATTGGGCCTCCCTATTACCTGAGACACAACAATATTGAAATCAGGCCAATTAATAACCCTAAAATGGCCTCTAAATGTTCAAGTGAAAGAATTGCATGTCCCTTACTTTAAATCAAAAGCTAGAAATGATTATGCTTGGTAAAGAAAACATGTCAAAAGCCGAGACAGGCCAAAAACTAGGCCTCTTGTGTCAGTTAACTGAGCTCAAAATGCAAAAAAAAAAAAGAAAAAACTTCTTCAGGGACAATCAAGAGTGCCACTCCAGCAAACACATGAGAGAAAGCAAAGCAGCCTTTTGCTGATATGGAGATAGTTTGAGTGGTTTGCATAGAAGATCCAACAACCGCAACACTCCCTAAGCCAAAGCCCAATCCTGAGCAAGACCTTAACTCTCTTCAATTCTATAAAGTTTGAGAGGGGTAGGAAGCTGCAGAAGAAAATTTTGAAGCTAGCAGGGGCTGGTTTGTGAGGTTTAAGGAAAGAAGCCTCCATAACATAAAAGAGCAAGGTGAGGCAGCAAGTGCTGATGGAGAAGCTGCAGCAAAGACCTTGCTAATATTACTGATGAAAATGGCTACACTAAATGACAGATTTTTCAATGTAAATGAAATGGGCTTATATTGGAAGAAGATACTCTCTAGGACTTTCATAGCTAGAAAGGATGGCTTCATAGCTAGAGTCAAGGCCTGGCTTCAAAACTTCAAAGGATAGGCCAACTCTCTTGTTAGGGTTTAATGCAGCTGGTGACTTTAAGTTGAAGCCAATGCTCATTTATCATTCTGAAAATCTTAGGGCCCTTAAGAATGATGCTAAATCTACTCTGTCTGTGCTCTATAAATGCAACAACAAAGCCTGGATGACAATTCATCTGTTTAGAGCCCGATTTACTGAATATTTTAAGCCTACTTTTGAGAACTATTGCTTATAAAAAAGATTCCTTTCAAAATATTACTACCCATTGACAATGCACCTGGTCACCTAAGAGCTCTGATGGATATCTATAAAGAGACTAATGTTGTTTTCATACTTGCTAACACAACATGCATTCTCCAGACCATGGATCAAGGAGTCATTTCAACCTTCAAGTCTTATCATTTAAGAAATATATTTCATAAGGCCATAGCTGCCATAGATAGTGATTCCTCTGATGGATCTGAGCAAAGTCAATGCAAAGTCTTTTGAAAAGGATTCACCATTCTAGATGCCATTAAGAACATTTGTGATTCATGGAAGGAGGTCAAAATATCCACATTAACAGGAGTTTGGAAAAAGTTGATTCCAACCCTCATAGATGACTTTGAGTGGCTCAAGACTTCAGTGGAGGCAGTAATTGCAGATGTGGTGGAAACAGCAAAAGAACTAGAATTAGAAGTGGAGTCTGCAGATGTGACTGAATTGCCGCAATCTCATGATCAGACTTTCATGGATGAGGACTTGCTTCTTATGGATGAGCAAAGAAAGTGATTTCTTGAGATGGAAACTACTCCTGGTTAACATGCTTTGAAAACTGTGGAAACAACAATAAAGGATTTAAAATAAATATTATTCTCTCTCCCTCTTTTTCTTTTTCTTTCTCTTTTTTCCTCCCTTCACTCCTTTTTTCTTTCTTTCCTTCTCTCCTTTCTTAAAAAAAATTACAAGAACTTAGTTGACAAAGTAGTGGCAGGGTATGAGAAGATTGACTTCAATTTTGAAAAAAGTTTTCCTGTGGGTAAAATGCTGTCAATAATATTGGATACAGAGAAATATTTTGTGTAAGGAAGAGACAATCAAAGTGGTGAACTTTATTGTCTTGTTTTAGGAAATTGCCACAGACACCACAACCTTCAGCAACCACCGCCCTGATCAGTCAGCAGCCATCAACATGCAGGCAAGACCCTCCACCAGCAAAAAGATTACAACTCACTAAAGGCTCAAATGATTGTTAGCATTTTTTAGCAATAAAGTAGTTTTAATTAAGGTTTCTTTAGACATAATGCTGTTGCACATTTAATATAGTACAGTATAGTACAAACATAACTTTTACATGCACTCAGAAACCAAAAGATTTGTGTGACTCCTTGCTTCATTGTGGTGGTTTGGAGCTGAACCCACAATGTCTCTGAGGAATGCCTGTATGAACTTTCCAATCCCAACGAACATGGTATGTGTCTTAATAAATGCAGTGAAAGAATATTAACCGTGAAAACAAGCTCTTGAATTTGAAGACAAGCCTTCACAAGTCAGTTAATCCAGCCCTGCAGTGAAACACGCAATCCATCTTGCTGCCCAAAGTTGTTTCCGTAGAATTTGAAGAGTGGAACTAGAAATTTTGGTTGTCTGCTATTTAGTATAAAGTGTCTTATGCTCTTTGATGGATGAGAAGTTTCCTGCTTTGGTCCTGTCAACCTACTCAGGCTGGCAAAACATAGCCTTCCACCAACTGATGTGATGTTGACTAGATTTGTAACTGAAAACCCTCCCCTAAAACCTTTCTATATCTTCTCAAGGCCCATTGCACCAAATGCTACCTATTAAAAATGTTCTAAAGATAAGGGTTTAGAAAACCATCCATTTTTATATTCCACAAAACCAAGGATAAAGGTGGAGTCTTTGAAGACATTATAAAACTACTGCCTAATATTCACACATAGAGCTGCTGCCGTTTGTACAAATTTTAAAAATAAAAATGTAGAAAAACTAAAAGGAAAATCCCATAAATGGCTACACCAAAACCTAGGCTTAATAACAACAACAACAACAATAAAAACTATTTTCTTCCAACCCAATGAAACATGACTTTTCTTTTTCAAGACAGAGTCTCGCTCTGTCACCCAGGCTGGAGTGCTGTGGCATGATCTTAGCTCACTGCAACCTCTGCCTCCTTGGTTCAAGTGATTATCATGCTTCAGCCTCCCATACAGCTGGCATTACAGGCATATGCCACCATGCCTGACTAATTTTTGTATTTTTAGTAGAGGGGGGGTTTTGCCATGTTGCCCAGGTTGGTCTTGCCATGTTGCCCAGGTTGGTCTAAAACTCCTGGCCTCAAGTGATCCACCCTCCTCGACTTCCCAAAGTCTGGGATTACAGACATGAACCACCACACTGAGCCCAAATATGGCAATTTTTTATGCCATATTTGCACTTGAAGATTTTTAGAATGGAAACTAAACATATGGCTTTCAAAGTAAAGCCTCCTGGCCGAGCATTTTATTTATGGGAATTTTACTTAATCTTCTCCAAGAACCAAACGACAAAGTGTTTTTTGTCTCCTGTCTCTGAATAATATGCAAACCTCCTTTTCTTTCTTTTCTTGTGGTTTGGTTATGGATAAGCTCTACAACTGGTAACAATTTCTTCTCATCCCTGTGACCATTACCAGCATCTGAATACATACATGTGAGAGCTAGTTGGAGTCCAGCTGGGTTCCTCCAGAAACAGACTGTGAGACAAGGGTTTGGGTGCAAGTATCTATTTGGGACGTGGCCTCAAGATGCTAGTGGGGGTGAGGGGAAGTGACATAGAGAAGGGAAAGCAGAGCATTGTTGAATACAGTGTTTGATATCAAGTAGATTATCACTGTGATCAACTGGTTTAATTCTGCTAGGCACTCCAAAAATCTGGATAAAGCATGAGCTTCAGAGTCATCCCACCTCAATAACGAGGAAGCTGAGATATTGATACTCCAACTCCAATCAGTCGTTGATTGAGGGTGGTTCTTAGAGAATATAAATTCCCAGCTTGCCCCAATTGTTATTGCTTCCCAAAAGCAACACTATCTCTGGCAGCCAGAGAATGCGCTCAGGCAAAAAGCAATGCAGGTGCTGGCTGTTGGGGGTTGGCTGGCTTGTGCTGACATTTTAAGGGCAAGGGGATTTGGGTGGGGCTGTGACAGACAGCTTCTGCTACAGACTCATTCATGAAATCAGTATTTGAATCCAAAATATATCTTCTCCCACTGCTCTCTGAAGCTAGGAAGCATACCTAGAAAATTTGGGAGGCTATTTAAAAGAGGGTAAAGTGGTAGTATCACATTTGAGAGTAAATTTTTTTTCTCTAGAAATGTTGAGGAGAGGTATATCCTATGACTGATCAATTCTCTCCTAGCCTAAGGAAAGTGTCCCATATGTGCACACAGAGACAAGTACCAAAATTTTATTGCACCATTTTTTGCAGTGGGGAAAAAATGGAAACAACCATATGTCCTGTAATAGAAAAAGTTGAATACAAAAAGGATGGAAGGTGTTGAATGATGGATCCAGCGTATCATGTATATCATGTTTAAAGCATGCAAAACAGTATTATATATTGTTAATGCATATCTACACATTTTGTAAAAGCACAAGGCATTCATAGGAGTGAACAATGCCAAATTCTGAAAGGCAATTACCTCTCAGGAGGAAGGGAAGCAGATGGGATGAGGGAAGAGAGACACAGGGGCCTTGAACTTAATCCAAAATTATTTGGTTTTTAGAACAATTATTTGGAGCAAATATGGCAAAAGTTTTAGATGTGACAATTTTTTGGTGGGTTGATGGATGTTCTTTAGAATATGCTCTGTACTTTTCTGTATGTCTGACACATCTCATACTAAAAGGAAAAAAGTAAAAACACAAAAGGATGGGGTTTTCAGCATTCATATGTTTGCCATTTTTTTGAAAACAAAATTAGGTAACAGAGTGATGGAATTTGAACGTTTTCCTGAAATGGAATTTAAGTCTGAATTTTGAACTTCGTGGTTTCAATTTTGAATTTTCTAGTTTTAAGTTTGAATTCTAAAGCTGTGCATGCTAAGTGATTTTATTCACTTACAACCTAATTATTTCCTTTCCCTCTCCAGGTTTTCGAACCAAGAAATGGAGCTGGTTCAGCAAGATGTCCGGGATTGCTATCTAGTAGTGTGTTTCTAGTCAAAGCTGTCAGTCAGTAGCACCAAACATAAAATGCAGGGCCTAGGCAAGAGAAGAAGAGAGAATTGCTGCTTTTGAAGACATTGATTCTGGAATTTTATATGTTTGAGTGTACACTAAATTCCTGTCAAAACACAACCATCTGTGACATTCCAAATTTTTGGGTGAAAAGCAATAAAATAAAGAGCCGGTAGATTTGTTATTAGTTACCTGACCAGGTCAGGAGGTAGATCACATGGATGACAAATCAGCACTAGCTCACCCAGTCCTTCTTGGACAACCTGGCTTCCAGATTTCTCCATACTCCCTCTCTGCCTGGGGCAAGAACAGTCTTAGGCAAAACCAAGAAGAAAGCAAAGTTTGTCGTCCTTGGCTTGCCCTCTTCAGCACTTTCGTGTAAGGTCAACCACAAGCTGACAAAACGTTTTAAAAAATAGAAAATATATCCACATGGTTTCAAATGCAAAAAGTACAAAAGGGTGTACAGTGAGAAGTATCCCTTTCAGCTTCCTTATTCAAGTACCCAGGACCCCAACCTAGAGGCAGTCGACATTGACATTTGAAATGCTTTATGTACCATTTCAAAAATATGTTAAGGCTATACAAATGGATATATGAATATGTTTTTTTTTAAAAAAGAGAATAATATGTGTATGGTTCAATACCTTATGTTTTCCATTGATTATATATCATAGATACTGCATCATACAAGTATATTAAAACTTTCTTATTTGTAAATATAATGTATAATATTATGTTGTATCGATGTACTATAAGTTATTTAAATAGTTCCTTCCTAATAGGCAGGTAAGTTATTTCAAATATTTGGCTATTACAAGTAATGTTGCCATGAATAAGATTCACATGTGCTAGTATTTGTAGAGTATTCATAGAATAAATTCTCAAAAACAGAATTTCTGAGTCAAAAGGTATATGTATTTATAATTGTGACAGAAATGACTGGATTGCTCTCGATAAAAGTGGTACCATTTTATACCCCCACCAGCAATGTGTGGGAGCACTTGTTTTCCCAAGTGTCATCAACAGTCCGTTGTCAAACCTTTTTTTATATTTGCTGAATTAATACATGAGAAATGGTATCTCAATGTGCATTTAATTTGCATTTCTCTTATTACCTTTTCAATTGTTGAAAGTCATTTTTGACTTGGGAAATCTGCTTTTAAAGGTACTAGAAGCTCTAAAAAGCTTTGTTGGTATAAACACATCCAGATTTTGAATAAATTATAATATCGTTTTTTAATGCAAATTCTGGTCTGCAGTAAAGGGAAAGAAAATTACAAAGGTAAACTCGTAATAGTCATAATAGCAATGAAAACACAAGAACGATGAGACCAGGAAAGTGGGTAGGAAGCAAACAGAATTTTTAGAGTTATCTTGGACATGAACGCCACTATTATGGTGGGCAAAGCTGGGTCGGGGGAGAAAATTGGATACCAAACCGTAGGCTTCTTGAAAATGAGGGTGCTGGCTCAGAAACTCCTGCATTGAGCCAGCCCCTGGGGAGGGGTTTTGGGTAAAAAATAACATTGATGATAATATTAATAAAGATAATGACAGTGATGACTATAATGAGGTCTCCCTTGTTAATCTGCAACCACAGACTTGATATCACTTAGATTCTGGTGTTCAAACTTACACTAGTCCTAAATGTGGTTAAATTAAAATAGTTTCAGATTACTAGCTCCTAAGAGTTCATCAGAGGTAAATACAAATCTTTGTTAAAGGAAATAGCAATTATGGGCTCATGATAAAAAAATTACTAAATACATAAGGCAACAAGCCAATATGAGTGAGTCAGCAAAACAATAACTAGGAGATGTTGATTCCTAGGACTGAAGATGCTCGAATTAACAGATATAGACTATGCAAGGACTCTATGTCTATAAAATGTTTAAAGATGAAATAACAATGAGCCTGGAGCAGAAGATAATAAAAAAATACCTAGGCAAATTTTTTTAAATGACCGAATGAAAGTCTTAGGAATAAAAATTATTGAAATTAAAAACTGTATATGCATACATAGGAAGTAAAACAATAAAGAAAAGCAAGGAAGAGATCGCAGGATATATCAGGGAAGTGGTTCATGCAGTAGGGAAAGAGCAAGAGTATGAATGAGGAGTGATAGGTGGGAATTTCTGAGTACTTGTATCATCTTAATTCTTGACTTGGGTCGAGGTTGTACAGATGTTTGATTTAGTTACTTAAGTTGCAGAATGTTATCTTTCACAAACTTTTCTGTATATATGTTGTATTTCACAATAAACATGACTGAAGTAAATGATGTATGTTTTAAACAGCATCCACATAGGTGAAGAAAGAAATAATAAAATTAAATAAAGATCTGAAGAAATCACCCAGAATAAATCAATGGGTGACAAACAGGTGGAAAATATGAAAGAGAGCGAGGAGACAGAGAAGATGGAGAAGGTCTAATGTACATCTAATTGAAGTTCCATAAGGAGAGACCAAAGGAGTGGAAATATTTGTACAGATACTTGCTGAGATTAACCAGAACTGGTGAAAATCATGACCTCACAGATTGAGGAAACACCATGTATACCAAGAATGAGAAATAAAAATAAATCTGCACACAGACATATAGTTGTAAAGCTGCAGCCAATGAGAAAAGCATCATCCTCAAAGGAATGGGAGTCAGATAATGGGGAATATCTTTGAAAAAGTTGCCAGAAAACAACTCTCAAACTAGAGTTATGTTCTCAGCAAAAGTATATTTCTAGGACAACTGAGAATTATTGGAACTTCTAAAGAGTTTATTTTAGGATGAAGAAAAATAAATTCAGAAGAAACATTTGAGATGCAAGAACACATGGTGATTATATAAACTTTAAAATGTACATATATGCTTATAAAAGCATATGGAAATATAAATTAACAGTACATTGATAAAAAATAGCACCTAAAATACTTCAGAAAAGTAGTGTGACAAATGGGAAGAAATGATTTGAGTGCTAAGGTCTTTGAATTTATTAAGAAAAGAGTTAAAATATTTGTTAATTTTATACTTTGTTTAGTATGCCTGGTATATTTTTAAGGCTTTAACTTCTAAGCCAGTAGAAGAGAAAATAAAACAAAATAAATCAAACAATCTATAAAAGCCCCAAATACCCACAACTCAATTGAACCAAAAGATAGAAAAAAAAAAAAAAAAGGAGGGTGTGGGAAACAGTGTAAGACTAGGCTGTAAAAGCAAGAGACCCATCTAAAACATAAGAATACAGAAAGGAAAAAAATGGTGAACAATTTTCAAGCCAAATGACAATTCAAAAAGAGCTGGAGCATAGTAATAACTGAACCTAATATCAGAAAAAGTAGATACTATAAAAAATGTATGATTAAAGACAGTATATACAAAATGACAAAAGGTTTAATTAACAAGAGATATATAACACTTCTGAACTTATGTATACTTAGCAAAATAGTTTGAGTTTTGTTTCATACTTTGAAAGCTCTTTGACACCCTCAGACTTCAAAAATTACCTTGTGGTTTCTCTAGTACTTTTATTTTTTAAATATATGTATAATGTAACCATAAAAGTATACATACATATTTCATTTATTTATCTGATATTCATCCTTGTATGATGGATGAGTTACTGAAACTTTTGTATTTTTATTTTTCCCTGATTTTTAAAATGTTACACCATGCCCAATTTATCAACTCATTCATATTTTTTTCATTGATTTGAGATGCCAATTTTATCAGATACTGAAATTCCTGGATCTATCTGGGTCTGGACTTTCCATTTTGGCTCACTTATATTTTTGTATTTCCATACTTCACCCTGTTAAAAATGCTGTGGTTTTATTTTTATTTTTTGATATAGAGATGTTTTGTTTTATTATTTATGGATTTATTTTATTTATGTATTTCAGATAATAAAGAATTATTGTCATTCTGAAGTATCTAATTAATTTAATGCATCTGGGTTGTTGTAATCAACGGTCACTAACATAACCTAGGGACAGACATCATGTACATCCTAATGGAAGTCTACAACACCACTTATCAAGTACTCTTACCATAAAAATGACAAATGAAATGAACCTCATCAAGCCACTAGATCCAACTATTCATTTCTAAAAACTACAGAGGACAGAAGAATATGTTAATAGATAAAGCAGAGGTGCATTTAACAAAACAAGTGTAGTGGTTTTATAATGTGTTTTAATAAGTCCTAGGGCTAGTCTTCCTTTATTTTTCTATTTTTTTTTCAAGAAATTTTCTGGCTCTTTTTTTTTTCTCATTTAGTTTTCCATATCATCTTTAGCTCTTCTACTTAAAAATACTGACATTTTAATCGGAGGTGTTTTGTACTTTTGGTTTAATTCAGGACAACCTGACATCTTGAGTCTTCCATTCAATGACTATTCATTATATACTTACTATGTGTTCTGAGTGGAGGGATAGAGCAGAGAACTAAACAGCCAAAAAAAAAAAAAAAAAAAAAAAATGTGCTGCTCCTAAGAACTTTACACTTTAGGTGGGCAAAAGGCAATAAACAAGAAAAATGAAGGGCACATATATAGTATGTTAGGCGGTAATAGGTGTTAAGGAGAAAACTGAAGCCAAGACTGGTTATTACAAATGGGGAAGAAATGGGCTGTAATTTTAGGAAAAGTGGCCAGAGGAAGCCTCAGTATGAAGATCCACTGGATAGAGCTGAAGAATTGTGGGAGCAAGCCATGTGGATATTTGGAAAGAGAATTCCAGGCAGAGGGAACAGCTAGTGCAAAGGTCTGGAGCCCTTGTATCTCTGGAGTATCCAACTGACAACAAGGAGGCAGCGTGGCTGGAGCAGAACGAACATGGCCATGTAGTGGAGATGATGCAGAGAGACAACAGGAGTTAGAGCATTCAGAGACTGGCAGGCCATTCTAAGGACTCCAGGGCTTATTATGAATTAGATAATCTTCTCCTAATATACATTAATTCTCATATACATAATATAATTCTCATATGCATAATATAATTATCATCCCTTAGGAAAGGATAACCCTGTCTAATTCAAGAGGTAAATCCTGATTGGTCTAAATTAGTAGCTCTCAATCAGGGATGATTCTGCTCCCCAGGGAACACTGGGCAATGTCTAAAGACATGTGGGGTTGTTCAACTGGTGTGTGTGTGTGTGTGTGTGTGTGTGTGCATGCATGTGCACACTATTGGCATCTAATGGGCGGAGATCAGGGATGCTGCTGAACATCCTATAATGCAAAGGCATCCCTTCACCACAGAGAATTATCTAGCCCAAAATGTCAATAGTAATGAGGCCAGGAACCCTGATCTACATGCGTCATTGTGGTTACATTTTCCTTGCTAGTGATTAATCTAAATATTTATGAGACTCAATTTGGCCAATTAAATAGTAAGAACTCTGCTGAGGAGTTTCTGAGAATTATTCCTTAGTTCTTAGAAAGAGATATAAGGAATAAATGGTGCCTCTTCATTGGATAGACACAATCAAATTGGATATCATACTTGAACCACAGTAACGTTCCTGCTACCTGCCTGAAGATGAAGCAACATTTGGGAATGGCAGAGTTTCTGGCACTTTCAAACCAAAATATTTGAATTGATTTAACCTCCAAACGAAAAAGCCTGTTTTAGATAACATAGGAAGGTTATTTGAGTTACATCTCTTAGGAATTATTGGCCAGTTATCTATGTAAAATCTGTCATAAGGAAGGAAGTTATATCATATTATTGAGAATGTTAGGAATGACTTACTAATATACGCAAAGACTCAAGTTTCATGGTTCCAGTGCCTACTTGAACATCACTACTGCAGTCCCCTCAAATTCGAATTGAAATTTCTTTTTAACTCTCCAGTATTACCTAGCACAGTGCTGGGGGGGGGTAGTTGATACATATTTATTCCTTAGAGTTAGATAACTTATCTGGATTGGTTATTTTTAAAATTTTACAATTACTGGTTGGGTAGAGCTAATCAATTATCTAAAGCTAGGGAGACAAACTAGGAAACATAACTATAACCAAGATGGTGTATAGTCAGGGGACTCAGTTCCAGATAACAGACTATACTTCCATAGTAGCAGACAGGGGTTTATTACAGGCAGTGGTATTCTGGTAAGTGTTTAACTACCAGCTCTCAAAAAAAAATATCCTGCTTAATTGGGCACGGGGGCTCACTCCTGTAATCCCAGCACTTTGGGAGGCCAAGGTGGGTGGCTCAGCTGAGGCCAGGAGTTCGAGACCAGCCTGGCCAACATGGTGAAACCCTGTCTCCACTAAAAATACAAAAATTAGCTGGGTGTGGTGGTGTGTGCCTATAATCTCAGCTACTCTAGAGGCTGAAGCAAAAGAATCGCTTGAACCCAAGAGGTGGAGGTTACAGTGAGTCAAGATTAGGCCATTTCATTCCAGTCTGGGTGACAGAACGAGACTCTGTCTCAAAAAAAAAAATCCTAATTTATAGCATTTTCCAGTTTTCATGGTGTAAATATAATACTTCCTTTGTGCCCAATTTCAGGCTAACAATATTATGCCACTGATGAGGAATTAGAAAGAGATGCACACAATTGGCTTTCATAAGCTGGTGTGAGTCTGCTCCAGCAAATCACTGATTATAGGGTGTTAGCTCTCAGAATCTAGAGGACCAGGGATGCTTTAGCTACATAGCCAGGTGTAATACAAGGTGACAGGGACCATTGATCCAGCAGTGTTCTAGAAGAAATTTCCATCCTTCCATTATAGCCTGTTCATCAATACCCATGTTGCTAACGTTCGAATGGAGTAACTTCTTAGAAGTTAGCCAAGAACCAAAAGTTTCCACCAAACAATTCCAATATCCTACACATGTCAACCAAATCATGTTTCTTTTTGCTACCTTCCAAAATTTTGGGCTAATTGATCTGCTTGGCAGAATCCTAGGTCCCATGCAAAATGCAAAGGAACCTGAAAAATTTTCAAGTCTCCAGTCTCTATGTTACAGAAAATCATGCTGATAGTCAAATGGAATAAGTGTTGGAGAGGTGATTTTCAGTACCTCCTCTGTATGGTAAGAAATGGTGATGCAGGGCAGGTAAGCCCCAAATTGAGGCTTAGCCTAGGAGGATTCTTCGTTTTGCCCAGGAAAGAATCCAAGAGCGAGTGAACTGGTGGTAGAAGCAAACAGCTTTGTTGAGGAAGCTGTGTTACAGTTCCGTGACTGTTCCTGCAGAGCAGGGTGCCCCATAGGCAGTATGCTGAGACTAGCAGCTCAGAGGCAGCTCTGCAGTCATATTTAGACCTACTTTTAATTACAAGCAAATTAAGGGGCAGATTATGCAGAAATTTCTAGAAAAAGGGTGGCAACTTCTGAGTCATTGGGTCATTGCCATGGAAGGGGGTAGTAACTTTTAGGTGTTGCCATGGCAATGGTAAATTGACATGGCACACTGGTGGACGTGTCTTATGGAAAGGTACTTCCACCCACTTCCTGTTTTAGCTAGTCCTCAATTTTGTCCAGTGTCCGATTCCCACCTCCAGAATCCAGTCCTACCTTCTAACTCAATGAGAAGAGGCAAATCAGAATAATAAAGGGAAAGCAGATGCTAACAAGCTGAAAACTAGCCCAGCGTGTGTGTGTGTGTGTGTGTGTGTGTGTGTGTGCGTGCGCGCGCGCGCGCAAGGGTGGTATTTAAAATGTAAGCCATTTTAAATCCAATTTAGTAATTGTCAGATATAAGTATATCCTACAAAAGAATTGCAACATGACTAGGAAAATTTTGGGCACTTTATACAAATAATTATGTGTGAACAGGAACAAACTATGGCATGTGAGTTAGGAAAGGATGAGGAAGGTAGAGAGGGAGATGTCAATTCATCACAAAGATGGGTCAGTTGGTCTAGTGACCAATTTGACTAATGCTGTAATTGCTTCAAATTTATATTTTCATTGATGTGTATTGATTACTGTAGGGTATATGTATCATAGTTATGATCTTTTTAAGAGCATTTCTATACTTGGGGAAATTCACAGGTCATGAGTCCTCAGAAGAACAGCCTATTGTTTCAGGTGGCCTAGGACTGAGGGTTTTCCTGGGATATGGTACTTTAATATTGCTAAAATTAGGAAAGTCCTGACCAAATTCAGATTAGTTGATCACCCTAGATTTTGCCTCCTAGGTGTAGAATCAGAGCTCTATTTTCCAAGCTGTTTTGCTGCTAGGATGTGGCACGTAACCAAGTCTCTGCTGTTTAGAATCAAAAAGCTGCCCCAGACCTCAGTTCAAAGCTGAGCTAGGAAGGAAACAAGACTGCAGTGAATTTCCATGTTGCCAGCAGGGATAGCAGTCCAGCCGGCTGCCTTTCAAGGGTGGGGGCACTGGCTGCAAATTTGAGTCCCTGATGCAGAAGACCTGGGGACTAGAAGCGCTATCATTTGTAATCAGGCTGACGTCCTGGCACCTAGGGCTTGCTGGTGGCAGCAGTAAGGCAGAAGTGGCATCTTCCCCCCAAATCAGGCTAATTTGCTGCATGGTTTCGGCATTTTTCCTGGAAGTGATGCCTTGGATTGATTTCTTCAGCCCTCCCAATGATTCTGGAGTTACTGAATATCTTTCAGTAAATCCCTTTCCTGCTTAAACTTATCAGAGAGTGGATTCCATTGTTTGTCACTCAGAATCCTGACCAATAAAATAAAATTGGAGTATTTCAATATAGATGATGGATATAGCTCCTTTTAAGTCTATGTTTTTTAACTGCCTTTTTCCATTAAAAACATTTTTTGATAGCTATTTGGAAGGAGAAGACAGTCAAACTGCTTAAGGAAGGTTTTATCAAATTTCTGGCACTGTAGTTATGATTCTTCATGCTTCTTTCTTTCTTTTCTTTCTCTCTCTCTCCTTCCTTCCTTCCTTCCTTCCTTCCTTCCTTCCTTCCTTCCTTCTTTTCTCCCTTCCTTCCTTCCTTCCTTCCTTCCTTCCTTCCTTCCTTCCTTCCTTCCTTCCTTCCTTCCTTCCTTCCTTTCTTTCTTTTGGATTTTGACATCCTTGTGCCCTATTGGGTTTGCTATGCAAATAGGTATATGCTGCAATAATAGAGTGAGAAAATATGGCAAATATGTGTGCCTTTATTTTCATTGCTCTTTTTTTCACTTTTTATATATTGACTTTTTAATATCTTTCAAAAAGTTTTTTCTCTTGTTTTCCTAAATTGCAAGCCAAATTTTGTGTTATTTTCTAAATAAGCTTTTGATTTTGAAATAATTTTCTATGTATAGAAAAATTGTCAAGGCTGAGTGCAGTGGCTCACACCTGTAATCCCAACACTTTGGGAGGCTAAGGGGGGCAAATCACTTGAGGCCAGAAATTCCAGACCAGTCTGGGCAACATAACAAAACCCTGTCTCTACTAAAAATACAAAAAAAAAAAAAAAAAATAGCTGGACATGGTGGTGTGCGCCTGTAGTCCCAGCTACTCAGGAGGCTGAGGTAGGAGAATCACTTGAACCCAGAAGGCGCAGGTTGCAGTGAACTAAGATTATGGCAGTGAACTGAGATTATGCCACTGCACTCTTGCCCAGGTGACAGAGTGAGACTCTGTCTCAAAAAAAAAAAAAAAATTGCCAAGATAGAACAGAGTTCCCATATACTTCATCCACCCTTCCCTAATGGTAACACCTTACATAATCGTGGCATTGTTCTTAATTTCTCATGACACCTAAATTATAAAGAAATATTTGACCTTAGGCCGGGCGCGGTGGCTCAAGCTTGTAATCCCAGCACTTTGGGAGGCCAAGGCAGGTGGATCACGAGGGCAAGAGATGGAAACCATCCTGGTCAACATGGTGAAACCCCGTCTCTACTAAAAATGCAAAATATTAGCTGGGCATGGTGGTGCATGCCTGTAATCCCAGCTGAGGCGGGAAAATTGCTTGAACCCAGGAGGCGGAGGTTGCAGTGAGCCAAGATCCCGCCATTGCACTCCAGCCTGGGTAACAAGAGTGAAACTCCGTCTCAAAAAAAAAAAAAAAAGAACTATTGGGCCTTAAAATATCATGTACCATCAATACTTGGAGAGCATCTTCTCATAAATAGAGGGTATATGTATTTTTTTAAAAATAGCTTTCTTTATTCTTTCCATCCAATCTTCCTATTTATTTTGACATGGAAGTGTCTGCTGCCTGCAGCCTTTGATCCATGTAGAAGTCATTCTGGCCTTGCTGTTTCTTGTTGATACGTGTCAAAATTTAGATGTTCTTGGATGGTGTGTGAAGATCATAGCTCAAATGTGAAGAGCCAATCAAAGGTACAGTTTGTTGGAGGTAGATCCTAGTGAACATAACCCCAACATTTCAATACCTAGTTCACACAGCCTGGGGAAAGGAGGGGGCTTAGCAACAAAGGCTAGATGTCCAATCCCCTGGACTCACAGTGTACCATAGCATGGAGATTCTCTAATGTCATTGCACACATCACACATGAGACAGTCTTGTTTATATGCAGATTCTGATTTAGCAGATTTGGGGTGGAGATTGAGATTCTACATTTCTAATAGGCACCCACTGCTTCTTGTACTGCTGGTCCATGGACCACATTTTGAGTTACAAGATCATGAAGACTATTTCATTGACCACGACATGGCTGTCATAAATGGTATTAAAGGAGCCATCTTTGCCACAGTTGGTGCTAATCCAAAGGCCAGAATCAAGTGAAAATTCAAAGTGACACTGTCTTTCTTGTAATATGGACTTGCATCACTGGCCTGTGTATTTCTTTTGATATCTTGTCACCTCTGTTATATTCTATTGGTTAGAAGCAAATTATAACTTTCACTCACACTCAAAGGTAAGGGATTATACCAGGGTGGGACTCCTTGAGGGCCACTTTAGGGCGTGTCCACCACAAGACTATATGGACAGTCTCTGAAATTAGTTAAATATTATAAAACATGTAATAGGCTTAGATAACCAATTATCATAATTTAAGATTAACCTCTAAGATTCTGGAGAGGAAGTAAACTAAAATTTAGGAAACACTTACCATAGGACTTGGTCCTAGAAGATATTGGAAACACTTATGGCTCTTTTGAATTTCAGAGTTGAAAACACACTCCATAGTCACACATTACATTAACGATAACACTTGGAATAGAGTGAGTTATTTTGGATTATGACCTAACTTGACACTTCATAGAACACTTTCATGTAGTTTGATAATACTTTGTGGTCAATTATGTAAGGACTACATGACCATGTGACAGTAGAGCAGATAAGAATAGGGCATTGGGGGATATTTATAAATTAAATCAGTTCTCAATGTAGCAAAAAGACTTGATCTTACTACTGTTTTAGAATTTTCAAGCCAGATTGAAAGTTTGGCTTGAAATGGAAACTGCTACCCATGGTATAAAAACACAACTTAAGTTTAGGAACAAAACAACTATTTTACATCAGAGCGACTATAATCTGTGAGTGTGTTTATGTACAATTTATTCTAAAGGGCCAAAATTTTAAAACCACATGCAATATTTCTATATTTTGTAAGCTATTGAAGTCCCAACTTAGGAAACTGGAATCTATTTAGGAAAACAACTCAAATGGCACAAAACATGCTGAAGATTACAATTCTTCAGAATTCATACCTGTAGAGTCTCTCTACTACCTGGGAATAGGAGAATATTTTCAGACTGTAAACTCCTTGACTGCTATGAGAGTTGAGAATTGTGCTTAAGGGTAACTTTAGTGCAATAATTAATTGAACTTGATAATCGCAAAGGAGTCCGTGTGAATTCATGATTCCCAGAGAACTGGTAGTCTTCTGACCATGAGCTGCTGGTGAGGAGGAGCCCCTCAGAGATTTTCCACTTTGCCAAAGAGACCGCTGAGCAGTGTGTATGTTATTTATAGAAATAGAGCTGTGAGGGGAGGACAGAAGGCCAATTTCTTTTCCCTGCTCGATGTTAAAAGCCCACAGCAGGTTTCTCTCTCTGAATAGGACATACCCCACATTCTAATCTATTAGATAATTAAGCTGATGATTAGTTATAATACTGCTACTATAATTTAATACAACAGTGTGCTGGTTTCCTATTGCTGCTTAACAATTTACCAGCTTCAAAAACACACATTTATTTATTCACAGTTTCTTTAGGCCAGGAGCTTGGGCACAGCTGATCTGGGTCCTCTGCTCAGGGTCTCACAAGGTTGCAATCAAGGTGCCAGGGAGGTTGTTGCATTCTCATCAGAGCCTTGACTGGGGAACATTCTGCTTCCAAGTTTCCTCAGGTTGTTGGTAGAATTCATTTCCTTGTGGTTGTAGCACTAAGGTCTCCAGCATCATCGTGGTTGCTTGCTACAGGATGCCCTAAGGTCCAGGAGGCTGCTGGCAGTTCCTGGTCATGTGGCTCTTTCCATAGGTAGTTCATGACATGACTGCTTCTTCAAGGCTGGCAGAAAAGTAGCTCCAGTCCACTAAGATGGAGTCTTATATAATGTAATCACAGGAGTGATATCTTGTCACCTTTGCCGTATTCTATGTATTAGAAGCAAACTACAGCTTTCACTCACACTCAAAGGGAGGGGATTAAACCAGGGTGGAACTCCTTGAAGGGCACTTTAGGGTATGTCCACCACAAACAATGAGAAATGGAGGCAAAAGCTGGGACAGTGCATCGCTGTTTTTGTTTGAATCCTTCTGCTTCAAACACATACCCTCCACACAGTGCCTCATTCACTTTTGAGTGCTGAGCTCGTAGCAGATGTGTAATGCATGGAGAGACAGAAATTCTTCTGGAATAGGCTTCCTTTTCTCCCCCCTCTGAGAGGTGATGTTGGAGGCAAACAGGAGGGAGTAAAGAGAAGACACTTTTCTTGAGTTGCCTACCAAATAAAACCCCAAATAATGACAATATCTATAAAGTTATCAGAAAACTTCAAAATCATAAGAAAAATGTCAATCTCACTGCTTCCATCACATAACTGCTGGTTGTTCTATTAGTGTCTGGATAGTTTTTAAAAAATTATTATGAACAATTTTTTAAACTAACTTCAATCAAGAACTCACTCAGTGAACATGGCTGTGACTCTTGGTAGTTCTGTATCATTTTTGAAAATTCATTCATCAGTGTGGCTTTTAGATGCCACCACGGCCACAGCATGGAAAGTGAGGCAGCCCAGCATATAGCTGTAGAGACTGTCCATTTTCAACCCCAGGACTGCTGTTTACAAAAACTGTGCTGTTTGTTCCTCCCCTGGTTATTATTCCCAGTAAGAATATTCTGCATATTGATGGTGGGGGGCACTTAACACACAAATCCAACTGAGCTTCGGGGTCACCCTTAGAAGTATTTGCAGCAGGTATGTTATCCCAGACCTACAGATGAGGAAACTGAGGCTGAAAGGTTTATATAATTTGCCTGGTGTCTAATAGCATAAGGATCAGGGCCAGGGCTGGGACCCAAGACAGAGGATTTTCCCACAAAAATCCCACTTTACTCTTTATAGAGCTGGGCTTTTGTTTTGTTTTGACTTGTTCTGCCCATAGCTCTTCTTTAAATAAATCAAGATCATTCACACAGCCCATGAAGGTTGTTCCCTTTATAGGTGTCAAAAGTTCTCACCTTGGGATATGGTTTGGCTGTGTCCTCACTCAAATGTCATCTTGAATTGTAGTTCCCATGATCCTCATGTGTTGTGGGACCTGGTGGGAGGTGATTTAATCATGGGAATTGTTTCCCTCATGCTGTTCTCGTGATAGTGAGTAAGTTCTCACAGGAGATCTGATGGCTTCATAAGGGACTTTTCCTCAGCACTTCTTGCAGCCACTGTGTGAAGAAGGATGTGTTTGCTCTCCCTTCCATCACTATTGTAAGTTTCCTGAGGCTGCCTTAGCCACACCAAACTGTGAGTCGATTAAACGTCTTTCCTTTATAAGTTACCCAGTCTATGGTATGTCTTTACTAGCAGCATGAGAATGGATTAATACATCCTGTTAGAAATTCTTCAACCAACCCTAATCTGTAAAACAGTGGTTAGAAAACTGCATTGCCCTCTAGCATTCAAGCGTGTGGTTCTATATGCCCATTAAATGGTGACTTTTCACCTTTGGGTGTCTGGCTTATAGCGGCTGAGTGGACAATAATCTTTCTGGAATGGGCTTCCCTTTGCTCCACTTTCAAAAGGACACCAAGCTTAGAATTTGCCAGTTACCTGGCATGTTGAACAGAATTCATGCTTTTTCAGTTCAGCAAACATTTATTGGGCCCAGTGGTCTAATCACTGAGCTAAGGGAAAGCTAAGGAAATGAGGGCTCTTTTAATCCTGTCATTAGGGCATTTTAAGTTGCCTTCTCAATCTCCTAGAGTATGATAGCGTTGTCCCCAGTACCATAATAATTCCATTCTGGACACATGATTAATTCTGTTAGCAGTGGCAGGCTCCACTGTATCTTCAGGGAAGAGATTTTTCTTTTTGGCTCTTGCCAGTCAAATGTGGTTAAAGAATCAATGATGAAAATTAAAGAGAGTTTTCTTTTAGAAAACACATTATGAGAGAAAACTATTTGGTCAGCTTTTCAAAGTGGAAATAACCATGGGGGAAAATGCTGTAACAGGTATTTCCTTTGATTTTTTTTAAGCTTATACTGCATATCTACTGTAGAAGTAGAACCAGAAAGGAAATGTGGACAGAAATTCTTTGTCTAGGGTCTATCACACGAACATGAAAAGAATTACAAAAATTACCTATAAGTTGACTGCTGGTCTCTTGAAATATCTGCAGTTTTCATTTGATTACCATTGTTAGCCTAATATAATTTAATTGTATTTAATAGCTGGCAAGGTCTACATTGAGTATAATTAACCATTGCTCCAGTGTGATCTGTTAGATTTTTACTCAGCAAATATTCTTTCCCTTTCCCCCATTACCCCAACACCTCTGTAGAATGGTATTTTTCTACCTTATTGGGTTTGGCCATGTGATCAGCTTGGGCCAATGGAATGAAGGTAGAAGAGATGAAGCTAAGTCTCAAGAAGATCAGCTCTCTGGGAGTTTCTGACTTCTGCCATGAGAATTATATGCCCAGGTAGTTGCCACTCCTTCAGCCTAAGTCCCAGAATAAGATGTATGTAGCACACCTGGATTCAACTTGCCATCTGAAGTAGAAGCCATGAGCAAGCCATGAGTGAGAAAGAACCTATTGTCATTGCATGCCACTGAGCTTTCACGGCAGCATACTTCATAGCTAATGTAACACACCTAGTGATAGCATGCCCACAAATGTTACAAGATAATGGTGACTGATCTTCTCCAGTACTTCTGAGCCTTGAGCTCCCTTTAGAGTCACCTGGAGGATTTGTGAAACACAGATTCCTGGCTCCAACCCCAGAGAGTCTAAGTCAATTGGTCTGTGTTCAGATCCTTCAGTTTGCATTTGTAACAAGTTTCTTAGTGCTGCAGGTGCTGCTGGTCCAAGGACCCACTTTAGGAACCGCTGATAAAAACCACTGGATAGTATTGGGGTTAATCATTTTCAGCAGACATGCTGCACAGGTAGAAATAATTGAGCTACGTTTTGATGTGATATGAGCCGAGAACAGAATGAACTACTTAGAGGAAGTAGACTACGATGAAGAGAATACAAATAGTCCTGGTGGTAGAGTGGGGGAGTAGGAGAATCTTGTAAAAATGGATTTCAGCCTCTGAAGGAGTGGAATACAAGGCTCTGAACACAATAATCTAGGGGAGTAGTCCACACAGACCCAGGGACTAAGGCCAGATTGGGGGTGGTGGTATTTAGACTGTTATTTTAGTCTTGTTAAGAAAACATTTATGTATGTTCTAGTCTGAAGACAGGGAAGATAGGATTGGAAAGCTTTGGCTTATTGAATCACTTTTAAAACATACAGTAAAGATCATGAACATGGGCATCTTTACATTAACATGAAAAATGAACAACTTAAGGAATCATCTGGAAGTTTTCAAACATCTGCAGACTTGGCCTCATGTTGATTTGCCTGAAAACAATAAGCGTGCAATTGGAAATGGGAAGAGACAAGTCTAAAACATTAACTATTGGATCATCTTGCACATTTTGCTGTCAGTGTAGATGAGGTCCCAGTGGCCTGATGCTGATGTATTTATTGATACAATGAGAGGCAGGAAGCTGATCACAGCTTGGCCAGGCACAATTCCCAGGAAAAGAAGTAATGAAATCAGATCACTTATTTGTAAAGTGCATCCTGCTTTGAATTACATGGATTCCCCTGTTAGCCTAAATTAGTTATATAAAACGGAACATTTTCTAGAAATCACTTGATAGGTAGACAGTCAATTTGAGTTTTGAATTATATTAGCCTTATTCCTATTTATCAATGACCTATTTTGAAAATAGCCATCACTGATCCAACTTCAACCCCCACCACATGAGCATTGCCTCTCAAACTCTGCAGCATGTTAGATGTACAAGCACACTCCAGACCAAGTTCGTTAGAATCTCTGGGGGCAAATCGTAGGCACCAGGATTTTTCACATCTTCCCAGCAGGCTTGTTGGGGAACCAGTACTTACCTTGCTATTCAGAGTGATGTTTGCATTGGCAGTGTTGGCATCTACTGGGAGTTTGTTAGAAATGCAATCTCAAGCTCCTCCCTGGACCTATTGAATCAGAATCTACTTTGTCATTAGGTCCCAGGTGATTCACTTACACATTAAAGTGTGGACAGAAGTCACACAGGACAGCAGCAGGTTTCCACCCACCATGGGCCCCAGCTCTGCGGACACTTTCCTAACGTTTAAGCAGAGTGGATTTCTGTACCTAGCAACAAGCTAAGCACTGATTCTCTTGCCTGTCTTGTCTCCTCTCTTCATTTACTGAGAGAGGATTGGAATTTTTCAAAGGAACAGAAAGAAAGAGGAGAGGAAGAGGAAGGGTGGAGAGAATGAGAGGAATAGCCATCAATACATATTTCTTTTTCTTTTTCTTTTTTTTGAGATGGAGTCTCACTTTGTCACCCAGGCCAGAGTGCAGTGGCACACTCTTGGCTCACTGCAACCTTCACCTCCCAGGTTCAAGAGATTCTCCTGTCTCAATCTCCTAAGGTAGTTGCACAACACTGTGAATGTAATAAATACCACTGAATTGTTCATTTCAAAATGGTTCCTTTTATGTTATATAAATTATACTACAATAAAGAGTCAACAGAACATAGCAAAACAAAATCAGGCAGCTGCTAGATTTGACCCATGGATCTTAGTTTGCTGACTCCTCCTCTCCTTCATTCAGACCCTGCTTGATGATTGATAGATTCTGCAACTCCACCAAGATCCAGTTTCCAAGTCTTCTCTGTTAACAGACATCATAGCCACATGGTGAAACTCTACTTAGTCACTCTCATTTCACCTCTATAGCTGCATGTACTGTCTTGGGTCCTTGCCTGGTCCTGACTCCCCAAATTGGGAAGAAGGCTCCACATCTACTCTAAAGCATCTTCCATTTGTCTTTGTAGGCTTTGGAACTGACCTTGCAGCAGCGTCCTTTCTCTCCATGGGCTCTTCATGCCTTAAGAACCTCTCTAGCTAATGTGAGACTTGGCAATTCTGTTTGGTTAAGCTCAGCATCTTCACCCAGCCAGATTTTAGGCTTTGAATCTGCCAGACTTGATGACAGACAGACAGATAGACAGACAAACAGATAATACATCCTAATTCTCTTGGGATCAGCACTGTCACAGACAGACTTCCTATTTTTTTATGACAAGAGGGCTCTAACTTAGGTCTTGTTTCTTTTCCAAGGAATGTTAGTTCATGGAATGATCTTATGCTCTATTGATGCTTGGCCTACACCAAGCACAGTGAATGACCCAAGACTTCCCTATGTAAGAGTGATGAGTCTGCTGAAATGAAGGGTAGGATATCCAAGCTTAGTATCAGCCCTGCTAATTCTATCTGTGATGATCTTTGTGCATAATGCAATACCAGGCTTGAATTTTTTTCTGTGACTGAAGAGCACCTGACTCTCATGTATTTCTTCTGTTGGTACCTGAATTAAATTGGTTGATAGACATGTAACAATTGTATAAATGGTAAAACTTGACACTAATAGAAGTGTTATCAACTAAAGAACTTCAGGGGTCTCAGGAAAGTAATTTGTAGTTTTATATTAAGATTATATTCTACATGTACTAATAATAGACATACTTACCAAACTTGGGAGAAATGTAACACTTTATGTTGTGCCAACAAATAAACCTTGAAATATTAGTGACAACACGATAAGATTTTCTCACTCACATCACAGACTGATGCAGATCAGGACACACTCTACCAAATGATGACTCAGGGATCTGAACTAATTCCATCCTGGTTTTTCACGTGGAACATAATCTAAGTCTTAGATTGTTGTAGTGAAACCCCAGTGTATTATGCCTCTTTTTAAATTCCTTCTCCAGTCACCTTTTCTAGTCTCCTCCACATGGATTCTTTTTGCTAAAATCTATTCCTCCACCTCATGAAGAGCCCTAGCTAGTCTGCTGGAGGATGAGACGGTATGGAGCAGAGATGAACCCTCTTGAGTTATGAGACCCTCATGATCAACCCACTCTTAAGTCAATCCCTGCTTAGTGCAGCCACATGTGAATGTAATAAATACCACTGAATTGTTCACTCCAAAATGGTTCCCTTTATGTTATATAAATTATACTATAATAAAAAGTCAATAAAACACAGCAAAACAAAATCAGGCAGCTGCTTTTTTTTCACTCCTGGTAGTTGGGCTGGAGATAATGCATCACCTCCTCCAATGATGCTGGAGGAGGTGATGCAGTCTCTCCAGCCCAAACAAAATCTATTGAAGAATTGCCCAGCTAAGCCCTCCTCAAAATGCTAAACTGCAGAATCACAAGCAAACAAAATACAGTTGACCCTTAAACAACATAAGTCTGAATTGCTCAGGTCCACTTACACACTGATTTTTCAACCAAACATGGATTGAAAATACACTATTTGAGGGATGTGAACCTGCCTATGGGGAGGGTTGATGTTTTTTATAGACAGATTCTACAGGGCTGACTGAAGTGTTGATTATGTGTAGATTTGGGTATATGTGGGGTTCCTGGAACCGATCCCTTGAGTATACCAAGACATAACTATAGGTGTTTTTGTTTTAAGCCACTAACTTTTGGAGTGGTTATTATGCAACAAAGATGGACTTATAGACACAGCCTCCAAGAATTTTTATATTCTTAGAAAGGAAGAGAAGGTTAAAGGGTTAAGGGAGATGTTTTTAAGGACTAGAAGGAAAGTAGCTGCTGTCACTACTTATCACATTCTCCTGGCCAGAACTTAGTCATATGGCCCCATTTAACTGCAGGAGAGGCTGGAAAATGTAGACTTCCTGTATGCCCAGGAAGAGGATATAGTGTGGTGGACTCTGCATTAGTCTCTGCTGTACATCCATACTACCTACCATAGCTGCTCATATCTCCTTTCTCCGTAACAACCACAGCCAACCCCCATGTGTAAATAAGCAGAGAGAAGAAATAGGTCACATTCAATTCATTTTAGGTTGATCTTTTGCTATGAGGCTGATAACCTGATTATCATAAAAGCCAATGCTCTGAGAAGAGGAGGAGTGATTTGATGAGAGGAGAAGAGATTACAGAGGTGGAGCAGGGATTGTGATGATGTGCTCACCAAGCTATTTAATAAAACTCTTTCCCTTGAGGTGTACCATTAGAGTCTATTCAAAACAAAACAACTAACATTTGTCAAAAGGGGATGGAGCCAAGTTTGATACACCAGAACAAACAGAATATGTAAGACAGGTCCTGCTTTCAAGTATGTTTTACTCTGATATGAAGATAAGACACATATATGAATAATTGTAACAAAATGAAGTTTGAGAAATTGCTTGAGACAAGCACATAGTACTTGGAAGGTGGTGGGAGTCAAAATGCAGAACTATGGTGTAGTTGCATGAGTGAATAGGAAAAGGCTTAATAAAAAGTGTCATATTCAGGTGAGTCCTGATGAAATCTGCTAAGCATAATGACAGAGAAGTTGTAGGGTCTGCTTTAAGATACTGGGGACTATTACATATCCCCTTCCCTTTAGTATCTGAGACCTCTCTGGATTCCCCAGGAGGGCATAGTAGACAGAGAACACAATCTGGCTTGGCGTTGTTACTTTGCTGATCCAATGATGCCCCTCAGCATCATTGGTAGAGGTGATGCAGTATCTCCAGCCCAACTACAAGGAGTAATTATCAGCATGATATAGATTTATCCCTATCTAACATACAACCTGTTTTCATATCCCTCCCCAACTCTATCTCTCTAGTAACCCACATCCTGCCATAAGTTGAGAGGTTGCATCTATGAAAATTGTAAGGGTAAGCCTGCAAATGATAATTTTACCCTCAATTCAACAGTTCTTGAGGGTCTTCTTTGAGCACTTGGAAATGAAATACATGCATTACCACTCTTTTTTTACAAAACAGCCCCCCAAAAGGATCCTGACATTCCTATCAACTTGTCTTGGTGGATAAAATTTGGATTCATATGTTTCCTATATAATAACCACCAAGATTTTACACATTCTAAGAGTCCTATCTCAGATGTTTAAAGATCATTCTGAGCACAGGAAGTCAGCAGAGCCTTAAATATAACAGGATGTAGGATGCTTTACACAGAAAATTAATCAGCACAAGAGGACTGACCCAAAGAGACAGAAGGAAAGAAGAGTCTCGATTACATAATTTTCAAATTTCTACTTTACTTTAAGCTGGGTGCCTCCAGTTCCTATTGATTTTCCTTTTTTCACCTCTCCAATATTTCTCAGCTTTTTAGTCCCCTTTCTAGTGCCCAAGAAAGAAATCAGAATAGAATTTGGGGGTTATCACCTAATTGTACTCTCAATGTTGCTGTGGTGGTTTCATCACTAAGAGAATCTTGGAATCTGAATCCAATTTTCCCCTTTATAAACCAGGAGAAGGTGTTACTAGTCCCTTTATGGGCTCTCTGGACATCTTTTCATAGGCCCTGAGGATATTAGCTGACTTTAGTGCAAAAATACTCCTTGGTTTGTTCCTCAGTCAATTATCTGGGCCATGGAGAGAAGATGGGAGAACCACAGGGCTGGAAGTGGATGTTGTCCACTCTCTTAGTCAAGTGACCCTTTCTTCAAAAGAAATATCATCCAGGTGGCCCATATGGCCTGAGGAGCAGCTCAGTTTGTAAATGAGTAGTTGGTGGTAGACAGATCCAGCCTATTTCTACCTGGCTTAATCTCCTGACAAGATGCAGAGGAACATCATCCAGCTTCCCAGTTCAACTGCCACCATCTTTGGAAGAGGAGACCCTCAACTCCCTCATGCCCAAGCATCCCCTAGGATTTTCTGAGAATCTCCAGAGATTCTCAGAATCTTTGCATGCAACCACAAGGCAGTCTGTCAGCTGCAGTCCCCATGAGGGTCTCCAATTTTTCCTCTTTGGCTCTGCATCTAACTTATTCATTCATTGCTCACAAAGCCACTGGAGACATTTTATAGCTGCTATGACCCCATTTTTAGAGGCTTGTGCCTACTCCACCAAAGGTATGATCTCCAGGTGCTTCCCAAACTTCAAATTCTCTAGAGTTGGATTTATTCAGACGTGAAGAGAAAGGATAAAAGTATAGACTTTTAAGGCAACAGGAGGCCTTAATTCAGTTCAATTTACAGCAAGGAAATTTAATGAAGTTCAATAATGTGGACTACATGGGGGTTAGAAGATACAGGCAGGAATAAGACCCTCAAATTCCCCTTACATGATTGTGCCTGCCCAGGGGCTTGCCTTGCTGACTGCCTGTGAATGGTGCTGCTGAGCTTTCCTTGTCATTTTTTGGGCTCTGAGAAGTGGAGCATGATGTTGGTTCTCTTCCTCTAAGTGGCACAATGTGATAGCACTGAGGAATTACAATTTCATTTCTTGACCAAGGCGTTTTACTTATATTAATTTCAAAGCCTCATGAGGTCAGTGTTGAAAATTCTCCAGAAAAAAAAAAAAAAAAGATCAGAGTTAGCCACAATTCAGACCTGGCATTTCCTAATATTGCTATCAGGAAATACTAGTAGAAATAAATCTGTACAGAATTGCTCTCCACTCAGAACCAAAGCTTCTATTTTAATAATTATTATACCATTCAGTTTTTCCATTAACTTTCTGCCCACCTTCCCGAAAACCTTAAAATAATACTTCTTGGTTCCTGTAGTAAAAGAAAATTTTATTTTATTTGCAAAAGTGACAGACACACAGACATATTTACTGTAAACTATTTTTGAAATTTTTTAATTCAGATAAAACAATGCACAGGAAACCTATGCTTACTGAAGAGCTGAAATCAACACATTCAAGAGAAACATTTTGGAAGAGGCTGCTTCGAAGTTCAGATTACAGACTTGCTGCCTGTGGTTTGAAGTTCTAAGATGGAAAACTGAAGGCCATCATGCTTTCACATGTCATGTTTTCTCCATTATTATTAAAATTTATTATTGCATTAAAATACTAACGGAAAAAGTAAAGCCTTTTTCTGCGTAGTGGAGCCCTGCCCATCTTGGTCCCACAGTACAGTTGCTGGTGCAAGGATGAGGAAATAAGGGAGATTAGTCTGTCACTTCAGGAAAACAGTCCATGGACATACAGAAAATGCCTAATGTTAGCATCTTTTCCAGTTTTCATCAAAGAACATCCCTTGGGAAGGAAGGATGAAAATAATTACTACTGGAAGCCAATTTAATTTTATTTAGTTTGTTTGTAATAGAGAGGGGCTGTTTGAAAAATGAGGTTTAAAGAAAAAACGGTGGTAAAAGTATAGAAAGACTAAGCTGAGAAGGAACTTGCTGAGGTTTAGCAAATTTCCTTAATTTAATCCACTCAGTTTGGTTCAACTCAATTGAATAAAATCAACAAACATTCACCAAGTCTACTGTATTTCAGCCCTGGGGATGCAATGATAAATAAGACCCAGTTTGCCTTCAAATATCTCAGTCCTTGGGTGAGACTCAACCTGGAAATCTGAAGTGACTTATATAAGTTTTACAACTAGACAGTGGCAAAAGCCAAACTAATGTCCCAGACTCATGACTCTTGGTTTAGCAATCTGCCACCCAAACTAAGTCTTCCTTATAGCAAGTCAGAGACAAACACCAGAAAACTCATCCAAGTATTCAAATATTTCATCTATGCAATGCTTAAAAGAAACCAGCTAAATGCTCTTCAAGATACTAAATATGAGAGGTGAGATTCTATAAAAAGAGAGAAGGATGAAGGTAATAACAATAGCTAGAAAGTTTTGTGAATTTAGACATTGGTGTCAGTTGTACCTGATAATCACTGAATTTCCTGACTTGAAGGAATTATAGTCTCAGTAATAGTTACAGTAATGATAACAGTAATCATCATATAAGGAGGTAATACTTCTTGAGTACATACTATGTATCAGTGACTGTAGTGAAAGAATGACTTAAATAAATCATTTAAGTTTAAAAATAAAACAACTTATTGAGGTATTATAATTATCTCTATGCAAGAATTAGTTCTAGCCACACTTTATGCTGCGTAGCAAATCTTTCCAAAACATGATGGCTTATAACAACTGTTTACAGTGGCTCTTAAGTGTTTGGTCAGGCAGTGGTTCTGCTGATCTTGGCTGGGCTTGCTCATAAATCTGCAATCAGCTACTGGGCAGTAAATCTAGGATGGCTTCATCTGGGGTGACTCTACTGTATGTTGGCCCTCCTCCACATATCTTACATTCCTCCAGCAGGCTAGCTCAGACATTTTGCCTTGTATAGGGAGGAATGCAAGAACAAGCAACAGGACAAAAAGAAATACACAAGTATTTTTTAAGCCCATTACATCCTGCTTTCTCAAAATCAACTGAAGAATTGGGATGGTCATTGCAATCATCTAACACAGAGGTTAAGTAACTTGCTGTTTTAGTTAAGATTTGGGTTAGACTGTGTGTAATAGAAGTCCAAAATAACAGTGGAATATTACTACTCCATATAATAGTCCCCAGGTAGGCAGTCCAGGCTTATATGTTTGCTGTGCTCAACAAATCCTCCAGGTGCTTGGGCTCTTTTTATCTCATTGCTCTGGCTTGCTCTTAAGTGGTGTTCTCATCTGTGTGCCCTAAGATTTGCTGTAACTCCAACCATGTTCCAAAGCAAAGATGGAGATCAGGGAGGAAATAAAAGCAGGTACCTCATCTTCCTTAAGTACATGAGTAGAAATCTCAGAACGTCCACTTCTGGTAATGTGAACTAGGTAAATACAGCTTAAAAAGCTATTTGGATTATTTTTAAAGTCTTCTAAAAAGATCAAAGAGCTAATAAAATACTGAGAACTTATTGGGCTGAGATCTTAGACAAGCTGAGAATTCAGAAAAAAAATCAGCAAAGACTTGAAACTGCCTTTGCCTTAAGGGCATCTTCAGCTGAGATGTTTAGCTGTCTTTTGGTGACTCCAAGGGATTAGGGGAACAAAGACATAAATACTCTTTAGGCTGGAACCCAAACGACTGTGCCCTAGAAGTAAAGGTAAACTGAAAGTAAACTGACTGTTCTATCATCTGAAGCCCAGCTTTGTAAAAATCTGATTTTCCATCCAAAAATCTCAAATCTGAAACTTAGATCAAGATGGTACTAAACTGCAAGCACTCGTCTCAGACACTTAACAGACATGAACATAACTAAGAAAATGTCACTTTAGTCTTCAAATTTTTTCTACACATATTATTTCTAATATTATATCTAGCACATAAACAAAAGCAACTGGGCACATAAGTAAACAAGACTATATGAGCAAGAACCAACAAAAACGACAAACAATAGAGATAGACCTACAGACTATGATTGGAATAGTCAGATACAGACTGCAAAACAACAAAGATCACTATGTTGTAGAATATAAAAACAAATTTTAAGCAAATTGGCAGGGATCTGGAAAATATAAAAATTAACACAGCAATTTTGCAAAAGTGCCAAACAGAAATTTTAGATCTGAAAAAATATAAGAATAGAAAATAACAAAATTAACAGCAGATTCAGAGTAAGCTAAAAGAAATAATTCAAAACAAAACACGGAAAGCCAAAGAATAAAAAATTTAGAATATCAGAGAGACAGAGACAGTGATAAAGTTTAATATCTGTTTAATTGGAGTCTCAGAAATAAAAAAGAGAAAGAGAGATTGGGAGAGAAGTAATTTTGAAGAGATCAAGGCTAAGAAGTTTTCAGAAATGATGAAAGATATCAATACACAGAAGTCACTGAATCCCAAGCAGTATTTTTTTTAAATTCACATATAAATATACCCTATTAAATATCAGAAAAAAATTAATAAGTTTTTATTACTATTATTGTCATTGGCCAGATCTTGATGGTACAACTACCTGCAGGACAAGTTGGGAAATGTAGTTTTTATTCTATGATTTATTCAGAGCTATATGCCCCAACAAATATTGAGAATTTTATTACCATAAGTAAGAAGAGAAGCAGTGACATTGACATTGATATCTTTCTAAAATCACACAACTGATAAGTGGCAGATTGGATATTTGAGTCATCATGGCCTGACTCCACAACCTGTGTGGTCAGCCATTATGCCATACACGTGTGTAAAAGCCGAGGTATGATCCAAGGTTCAATTTTTCAACCATTGACCAGAAATTACCATAGTGTATTGATTAAGTAAAATGTTTATTTAAAGCACATTAGCAACAAGATAACCATACCAGAATCATAAAAACACTAGCTCATACTAGTAGAAAGCTATTTCTTCTCAAATATTTTAATGTTGTTTGTGGCCATTAAGAATATACTACTACCTATCACACAAGGTCTGAAAGTGTACAATAGTCTGGAAACATGCCGACTTGACGAGGGTTAAATTTGCATTGATAACTTTAGGCATCTGACTATTGTCTACGGTGCAATGACCACACTTTTAGTCTCTTCAAAAGTTAACTTTTTAGGCTGCAAAATGAAACTTCCAAGTATGCAGGTAATAGGAAAAGGGATGAAAAATTGATTCTTGTCTTTCAGGATCTAATGCTTTTTTTTTTCCAACTGTGACCTGTGCATACCAAATAGAATTGGGCATTTTTGTTAAGTAGCTCTCCTCCAGGGCCCATAGAAAACTATGGCTCATGGGACAAATCCCTCTTGCCATCTATTAATAATTTTGTTAATGAAGTTTTATTGATACACAGTCACGGCTCTTCATTTATGTATGTCTTCTTTTGCACTAAAGTGGCAGAATTGAGAAATTGTGACAGAAACCACATGGCTTGTAAAACCCAAAGTACTGACTTTCTGATCCTTCTCAGAAAAAAAGTTGACTGATCCCTGCTCTAAGCCAGTGGTGATTTCAGAATACTGGGAAAGATAAATCCATCTTCATATTCAGCCTCATTATGAAGGAACATATGTGGTCTCTTATCTCTTCTTGGTCTTCTTTATTTTCAGGTGGGATATTTTTGAGTATGTGAAAGCTCCTCATGTTTAATGAACCCCATGAGTTGTACTTGACAATTTTGGATGTGGTTTGTAATAAACAAGCATTTCATAAACTTTTAATTTCTAGTTTGTTGATTTTTTATTGAATTAAATCATTTTCAAATTGAATTTGGTCAAGCAGCTTGATAAGTGTAGGCAAAATAAAACTACTCTACAAGTCTAAAAGTTCTTTTTGCATAAGTTTCTCAAAAGAAAGGGTGCCATTTTCTCTGCAAGGGATGACTGAAAACCAAATAAATGTTTTTCTAAGTTCAGACCATAAGGAATCATAAAATCAATATTTCTAACATTTATGGATTTGATCTCCTTAGTTTTTAGCAATATATGACTTCTTGATTTTTGAAAGAGGTTTACAAAATGGTACAGAAAGCTCCTGGGACATGAATAAAATATAGATTTTTTATAATTTTAGTGTAAACAAATTCCAAACATGTGGATTAGATTTCCTTTTAAAAATAAAGGGTTTTAGCGTTTAGTGGGAAAAGTGATTTGCAAAATATGCTTTGGATTTTGTCAAAACCAAATCACTCAATATGCACAATTAACTCTAAATGAAACTAAATTCAACTGTCCCTGCTTCAAATGGCTGAAAAAGACATCTCTCATTGCTGTTCATGCCTTTTGGTTCCCAAGTCTTGAAAGGGAAGTCAGAATGTGCTGTGAAATGTACTGTTCTCCATAAAATCATGCAGCAAAATGTAGTTTTGTAGAAGAGTGTTTCCCAGAGGAATATGTGTGACCTTCTCAAGCGTAAATCTATTTTGACTAGTTATGATGTTTAAGAAGAATTATAGAGAGGAACTGACGTGTTTCCTGGTATGGAATCAAGTTGTTAATTTCCACCGGCTATGAAATACTTATTTTTGTCCTGAGAACTCAATAATCTGACAAAAGCCTTCTACATGTTAATGACCTTTTATATTTGTAATGAGAGCAGTACAGTGGTAATAAATGCACCATTAAAAAATATATTCGGTTTTCTCTTAGATCACATTCATTTGCAGAAACAAACATTACTGCTTTAAAACCAAGTGGGACTGACTAACTAATTATTAGGATGATATACAAAGGAATACTTTTCTAGTTGCAATTTCCAATTTTTCTCAGTTGTAGAAATCAAGCTGATTGTGGAGTAGGCACAAACCCAGACTGGGAGCCTGAGGCTCCAGAGGACTCTTGTATCAATGAGTCTCTGCTCTGCTCCTAAAATAATACATGGGCCTCCTTAGTGGGAACATAAAATTATTAATTAGGAGTGCTTTGGAATACTCAAGGAATTCTCACGAGAATTTAAATTTTCAATGAAAGTTATGGTAGGAGAAGATCTACAAGCCATTTGCAAAGAATTGAAGACCGTAATAAAATTGAAGAGTACGTTATAATGATGCAAATAAATTCTTAGTTCTGGACGGAACAGGGAAAACAAAAGGATATTATTTAAATTTTGAAATCTAGGAGTATAATTAGAACAGATGCAAGCCCACTATATACACAGAAGAAAAAACAATATAAATAAATACTCATGAGAGAGAGGAGGAAAATGATAGAAAAATAGAAAGAGGGAAATAAATCAACACTGCTTGTTTCCCTGCCAGCCTTGTATAACATATTAAAGCATTCATTTTATTGTATCTCACAGCATTTCATTTTTCAAAGAACCATCCAGGAAAGGGTAATTTTACATTTTTATATCTATTTCTCCAAGTCTTTCATGCCACAAAAAGGTCATGATAATAGCAAAATATGTAAATCTGGCATCTCAAAGGTCAACTTCTTTCATGTTTAATAACATTCATATTGTATTAGCACTTTTACATTAGCACTTTTAACAATTCTTCTTGCTATCCGTCAATCTTATTTTCTTTTTTTTGAGACAGAGTATCGCTCTGTCACCAGGCAGGAGTGCAGTGGGGCGATCTTGACTCACTGCAGCCTCTGTCTCTCAGGTTCAAGCGATTTTCCTGCCTTAGCCTCCTGAGTAGCTGGGACTATAGGCATGTGCCCCCATGCCCAGCCAACTGTTGTATTTTTAGTAGAGAAGGGGTTTCACCATATTGGCCAGGATGGTCTTGATCTCTTGACCTCATGATCCACCCACCTCAGCCTCCCAAAGTGCTGGGATTACAGGTGTGAGCCACCATGCCCATGTCAATTTTTAAATTGCATGTTTCTTATAAACATCACTTGAGTCCATTAATATTTAGATTTTATATTTTCAGTTCTCACCCAAAATGATCTAAATGAAAAACCTATACTCTTGATAGAGCAAGGGGCAATAATTACCACTGTTCCTTGTGAATCAAAAGCTTTTGCAGTTCAAGGGATCGGTCGCAGCAGTCACATCATTATTTCTTGAGTTGCCCCTTATGTGGTTAAAATTTACATAAATATTAGGCATACTCAGTCCCTTCCCTGTGGCTTTTCCAGAAGGACCACATTCCTATATATTTATAAGCCTCTTTCAAAGCTTCTTGTTGTTATAACTTGCAGAAAGGAGAAAGTCAGAAAAATAAAGAAGTCTTAGATTTATATAAATCAGTGCTTAACAGAATCTTTGGAAGATTTCCTAAGCTCACAACCAAACTCTAGAAGGCAGTTGGGTCGACAGTAGTCTTTGCATCTCTCTTTCTGGAAAATACTGTAGGCTCTCCCCCTCTGTTTATTATATACTTCTTCCCCTCAGTTACTTTCCCTCCTGATATTATCTGGCATGTGACACCTTGCCACCTTCCATCAGAGTTCTCCATCTCCCTAACTTTGCCTCTTAAACTTCCCTCTTGGTTTCCCTCTGTTTTCTTTTTATCAGTACTCACTGTTTATTTCTTCTGCCTGGTTTATACCTCCATTTCTGCTGCTTGCAGAGGTATCAACAAAAAAGTTCACTAAACTGCTTCCCTTACTTCTTGGGCCCACAAGAAGACTCTTGCATGGATCAGGCATTGGGATGATGTCTGCATGACGGATTTGTGGTCATGGTGCTGTAGCCCCTTCCAGATCTGGCCTCTTGAATGTCCTACAACATCTTCTACCTCCACTCTCCCTTCATGTATTGACCAGTTAGAGAGGATTCAGCAGTGTGGCTCAAGGCTTTCAAGGATTCTGAGGCTGTAGAGGTTGGTGGAACCACAAAATAGAAGGAGCCTTGTTGAAAGAGACCTGGCCAGGAGAGCTATGTGATGAGGAAATCTGCACTGGACTCTGTCTGCACAAAAACCTTGACTGTGTTAAGCCACTTAGATTTCAGGCTGTTTGTTCCAACAGTTTGCTGCACTAGCACAGTCATCTCTCTATGACTTTCAAGACTCATCTCAATAATCATTTCCTCTACGGAGCCTTCCTTCCTATGGGCTTCCAGAGCACCTTGGTTTACTATAAGGGTACATAATTTATTCAATCCTATGAGTTGAAACAAATATTTTCCCTCTTGCTCTCCTACCTTGAAGATAGCAACTTTGTATTCCAGCACTCACTGCAGTGTCTGGCACAGAACAAAAAGATGCTCAATAAATCTCAATGAATTCCTCCCTCCTTGAATAGAATGCATCACACATGGGAGAATTTCAGGCACTGTAGCCCTTGTGGATGGAGGGAGTTTTGGTGATAATGTAAGAGATTTGTGTGTGTGTGTGTGTGTGTGTGTGTGTGTGTCTGTGTGTGTGTGTATATGTGGTGGGTGGTCAGCTATGTGTCCTTCAACATAATTACTACCTCTGTTTATTACACAAGGAATACTTTGTCATCATTCACTTTCTAGAGAGTATAAAGGCAAGTTTATATAATATAATGACTGTGCTTACATAGTAATTCATTCAATAAGTATTTATCTTTGCACAGGCACTGTTCTTTATACTAGGGGAAAGAAGTGAAGATGACAGACTAGATCCCTGTTCTCCAGGGCTGGCTTCCTGAGCAAACAATTCAATGGTGAGATTTTACTATGATTATGAGGCTTTGCTCCCATTTCTGCAAATCCTTGCCCACTCCATTTGTTTCTCAGTTGTGTGTTCCCATTCAGTTCTTGCTCTAGATTCCCTGATTTCTCTCTCTTTGGATGGGAATTCTTAACAGAGGCAATGTGACCTAACAGGAGACATTTGGCAATGATTAGAGACATTTTTAGTTGTAGTGAGTGAGGAAAGGGTTATTTCTGGCATTTAGTTGGTAGAGGCCCGGGATGCTGCTACACTTCCTATGATGCATGGGGTGTTCCCACTACCTGTTCCAGTCCCTTCAGCCTGGAGGAGGGCCAGGGCTTTTCATCCCTGACTGGAAAGTCATGCTTTGGGTTCTGAAGAACTACCTTCTAGGTAGTGCCACCAATAAGACCATTCCCTTCTGGGCAGCCATATAATGATTTGTTTTTATGGTGCTTCTTGATTCTTTAATACACACATTAGCCCAGCAGCAAAGAATAGGACCACATATGAGTTATACTGTCTTAGTCTGCTTTGTGTTCCTATGAAAGAATATCTAAGACTGGGTTATTTATAAAGAAAAGAGGTTTATTTAGCTCACAATTCCATATACTGAGAAGTTGAAGGGCATGGCTCTGGCTTCTGGTGAGGGCTTTTTTTTTTTTTTTTTGCATTGTCACAACACAGTGGAGAAGGTCAAAAAAAGGAAGTAGACATGTACAAAGAAGGGAAAACTTGAGAGGAGTCCTGGCTTTATGATGACCCACTCTCCTGGGAATTAGTTCATACCCATGAGAACCAATCCAGCTTCAACGGCATGAGAACTCACCATTCTGAGATGCACCAAGCCATTCAAGAGGGATCCACACCTATGACCCAAATACCTCTCGCCAGGCTCACCTTTCAACACCACTACACTGGGGATCAAATTTCAACATGACTTTAAGTGAGGACAAACAAACCACATCCAAACGATAGCATATACTTAACCCTCCATCCTAGCTCGCATTATCTAAAACAAGGGACCTTTGGGTACCCATTTCTAGACAGAAAACCAATCACAAACACACAAAGAGGGTGGCAAAAAAATGTCTTCACTTTTTAAATGAGTGGCTTTGTTGTTAAGGTTATTAGATAAAATACAGACTCCCATTTAAATTTGAATTTCACATAAACAATAAATAGTCTTTTTCTTATATGTCCCATTTAATTGTAGGATGCTAGCAATGCCATAAGCCAATATTTGAGACATATAAGTTATTCATTATTAGAAATTATTATTATTAGAAATTCAAATTTAACTGGACATCATGTTTTTGTTGTTGTCATTTTTGAGTGTGTGGTTTTGTTTGTTTGTTTCTTGGCTAAATCTGGCAACTCTATTTTCCATACATTCAAGGTAGCATCAGATACGCATCTCTGAACTCCTTCTTCCTCTAGTGGCGCCTTCACACTTTTCTCTTCCTTGCCTATGACTTCCTCCCACCTCCTTTGAAGAGGAGTGCAAACTCTTTTCTTGCACCACTCTCAGATACTCTCCTGAGTAACCTTGACACATTTTTAAAAACCTCTTCCCGTGGGTGAAGGGGAGAAAGGAGGCAAAACACACTGCCATGTGTGTACCTACGCAACCGTCTTGCATGTTCTGCTCATGTACCCCAAAACCTAAAATGCAATAAAAAATTAAAAAAAAAAAAAACCTCTTCCCACCAAAAGTAGATAAGAATGAGGAGTGGTTGTGAGATAAGCATTGGAAACCTCATTCTGAAAAAACGCTATGTGAGGAAAACGAAATGGATTGAAACTGAATGCAAACATGGTACTATTTTAATCAAACCTGATTCTCAGAAAGCTCTGTTCTACAACAAGAGGCCCTGGAGGCAATGCCACACATCTACAACCATCTGATCTTTGACAAACCTGACAAAAACAAGCAATGGGGAAAGGACTTCCTGTTTAATAAATGGTGTTAGGAAAACTGGCTAGCAGTGTGCAGAAAGCAGAAACTGGACCCCTTCCTGACACCTTACACTAAAATTAACTCCAGATGGATTAAAGGTCTAAACATAAGACCTAACACCATAAATACCCTAGAAGAAAACCTAGGCAAAACTACTCAGGACATAGGCATAGGAAAGGACTTCATGACTAAAACACCAAAAGCACTGGCAACAGAAGCTGAAATAGACAAACGGGACCTAATTAAACTTAAGAGCTTCTGTATAGCAAAAGAAACAATCATTAGCGTGAACCAGCAACCAACAGAATGGGAAAAATTTTTTGCAATCTACGCATCTGACAAAGGGCTAATATCCAGAATCTACAAATAACTAAAACAGATTTACAAGAAAAAAACAAACCCATTCAAAAGTGGGCGAAGGATATGAACAGACACTTTCAAAAGAAGACATATATGAGGCCAACAAACATGAAAAAATGCTCATCATCACTCGTCATTAGAGAAATGCAAATCAAAACCACATTGAGATACCACCTCATGTTAGAATGGTGATCATTAAAAAAGTCTGGAGACAACAGGTGCTGGAGAGGATGTAGAACACTTTTACACCGTTGGTGGGAGTGTAAATTAGTTCAACCATTGTGGGAGACAGTGTGATGCTTCCTCAAGGACCTAGAAATAGAAATTCCATTTGACCCAGCAATCACATTACTGGGTATATACCCAAAGGATTACAAATCATTTTATTATAAATACACATGCACACATATGTTCATTGTGGAACTATTTACAATAGCAAAGACCTGGAACCAACCCAAATGCCCATTGACGATAGACTGGACAAGGAAAATGTGGCACATAGACACCATGGAATACTATGCAGCCATAAAAATGATGAGTTCGTGTCCTTTGTCGGGACATGGATAAATCTGGAAGTCATCATTCTCAGCAAACTGACACAAGAACAGAAAATCAAACACCACATGTTCTCACTCACAGGTGGGTGATGAACAATGAGAACACATGGACACAGGGAGACGAGCATCACACACTGGGGTCTGTTGGGGGGGCAAAGACAGCGGGGGGTGGAGGTTGGGGAGGGATAACATGGGGAGAAATGCTAGATGTGGGTGATGGGGGGATGGAGGCAGAAAACCACATTGCCATGTGTGTACCTATGCAACAATCCTGCATGATCTATGCATATACCCCAGAACGTAAAGAACAATTTTAAAAAATTCTGTTCTAGGCCGGGCGCGGTGGCTCAAGCCTGTAATCCCAGCACTTTGGGAGGCCGAGGCGGGTGGATCATGAGGTCAAGAGATCGAGACAATCCCGGTCAACATGGTGAAACCCCGTCTCTACTAAAAATAAAAATAAAAAAACTTAGCTGGGCATGGTGGCGCGTGCCTGTAATCCCAGCTACTCAGGAGGCTGAGGCAGGAGAATTGCCTGAACCCAGGAGGCGGAGGTTGATGTGAGCCAAGATTAGCCATTGCACTCCAGCCTGGGTAACAAGAGTGAAACTCCGTCTCAAAAAAAAAAAAAATTCTGTTCTACAACAAATATGAATAAGAAAATAATTGAATTCTTCATGCCATTCCTTTATATATAAAATTGTCCTTGGGCATGCAATATCTGATTTAATTTACTGATTGAACTATATAATTTTTCAAAAATATGAACACAAACAATATGGGAGAAATAAGTCTGGAAGAAAAGATGGGAAAAAGAAATCTGGGGCAAGTAAAAATTTTTATAGCAGAAAAAGCAGTCTTGAGCAGTAAATGCCACAAAGAAAGTTTGGTGCTGTTCTTGAAAGGAATTATTTGTAAGAAGTATAAAATGAATTTAGAGGAATCTGCAATGTTTTCCTTTCAAAAGAATGTAAATAGGTCATTGCATTCAATAAATGTTTGTTGAACTGAATTAAAGACTTAGTCTCCATCTTCAAGGAGCATTTAAAAAAGGAATTTCAACAAAACTTCAAGGAACATTTAAAAGAGGAAAAACAATACAGGTAGAAAAATTAAATTATAAGACTTGTGTAACCCCTGTAACTAGATAATAATGTCCTTACAAATGAAATGTAGCAGATATAATACTGGTAATACGGGAGGGTATCTTTGAATAGGTACAAGTAATGAGTAATAGATGTTGAGAATAAAAAGATTGGAGGGAAGCTGGAGATGCCAAGCATGTCTTCCTGAAAGATTTGGGACTAGTCTTGAGCCTAGAAAGATGAACAAGAAGAAGGGCATTTTGGATGAGAAAGCCACACTTGCAGTGGGGCAAAGATGTGATTTTGCTACAGTGGTGAGACCAGGCAAATTGTCATGGGAAGTTTAGACAAGAGAACAATCAGGTGAAATTTAAAGATAAAAACGGGGCAGACTGTGAATGAACTAGATTCCAAGGCTAAAACTTGGGGCTACTTATCACTTAAACACAAATTCAGACCAGGTTGTAATGTTTGACACCCACTGAAAAAAAAAAACAATTTTTTAAAATACAAATGGCTTTCTCAAATCAGTCCCAGATAAGATGGGAAAGAAGATGATATGGGATTTGGGGGAAGCCTACAGAGGCAGAACTGGCTTGTTAGTGGCACCTGTTTCAACAATTAGAATTAAGTTCAGCACAATGATTCAATTTAGTTCAACAAAATCATGTCTTACATTTCATCTTTTAATAGTTTCCACTCCTCCAGAGAGCCAGGAGAGTTTGGATTTGGTATAAATCACTGCCAATCTTGTTTATTCAACATTAAGACAACAAACCAGAAGGAGAATGGCCACTCTTGCTCTCCTGATAAAATAATCAAGTGACTAATGACTTCATCCCAAGCAACTGGAAGGAGGGCACAGCTGACTCAGCTATTGAAATTGGCAATTTTTATTGTTGGGCTAAACCTCTTTTCCCAAATAGGTCAACAACATTTTGAAATTTCATTAAAACAAGCAAAATCCCTCTTTCAGTCAACTCCATCTCTCTGAAAGTTTTGTTTATTATACAGGTGGATTTTATTCTACAGATGCTTGTTCCAGATCAGAGGAACCCCCACCTCCATTGTGTGTTAGAGACAAAGGACTGCTGCTGACGCAGTGATCTACGTTGCAGCAATGGATTAGAGCCTGCATTCTCTAGTCACAGGTGTTTTGACAGAAACAAGGTTTTTGGTCTAAAAGTATCTTTGTTCTCAGATTTACCTCATGGGTTCCTTTAAAGAAAACCTACTTTATGAAACAAAAGAAAAGCAAAGATATTGGCAGATAAGGGTCTGATACCATCTTCAGAACCATGAAATGACTGGAATAGGAAAAATGGGATGCATTACTTTGATTGTCACCAAAGGATCTGAGCTCTGGCTAAGAGTCCTTTGTCTACATTTTTGGGTGAATTTGGGGGAAACCAAAGTCCCCTGGTTCTTATATTTCCATCGCTGTTTGAAATGTTCAGATGCAAAGGCTAATTCTCTCAGATAAATGATACAATGACTTTAGATGGCCAAGCCCCATGTGCAGGCCAGGATGGAGCTAAGGAATCAATGGCAAATGATTCTATATACAATAAAGTTCAAAATAGTGTAGAATTCTTTTTGTGGTTGACTAGATTTATTAATCGAGCTTTTTATTGTTTTGTTGTTGGTGGTGAGGATAGTGGTAGTGTTCCTAGGGATGGAATGAAATTTAGAGCTCTGTTCGAAGATGACTTTGACTTGCTCAAAAATAGATCAGGAAGACTAAGAAGAGAAACGGAATGTAAATCTACAGATACAAAAAGCAATAAAAACAAAACCAGTCATCTTTACTGTGATATTGTACACCTCTTAAAACCCTTAAAAAGCTCCAGTGATGAGTGTCTTTCATATGCCAATTAGATGACTGATGGCTGGGGTCCCCTAAGTAGCTTCAGTCTGGGGGTTGGTCACAGGAAAGATCGGCAGGATTAGAGGGTTGGAACTTTCAGCCCCACCCCTCAACCTGGGAGGGCGTAGGAGTGATAGGAGGGAGAGGGGCTGAAATTGAGTTGATTACCAATGGCCAACGATTTAATCAATCATGCCAACACAATGAAGCTTCCATAAAAATCCAAAAGGACTAAGTCAGGCAAGGTAAGTGAATCTGCATGCTGGAAGGGTGGCACAGCCCAACTCCATGGGGACAGAACCCTTTCAGACCTTGCCCTATGTATCTCTTTATCTGGCTATACGTCTATGACCTTTATTAATGAACTGGTAAACATAACTAGTATTTCCTTGAGTTCTGTGAACTGTTCAGCAAATTAATCAAGCCCAAGGAAGGGGTTGTGGGAGCCTCTATTTATAGCTGATAGGTCAAAAGTCCAGGCTACAACCTGAGTGTGTTACTGGCATCTGAAATGGAGGACAATCTTGTGAGACTGTGAGGTCTGATGCTATCTCTACGTAGATCATGTCATAATTGAATCAAATTAGAGGATACCTAACTGGTGTCCACTGGAGATTTGGCTGAAGAATTGCTTTGAGTGTGGGGAAAAAGACCCCATATATTTGGTGTCAGAAATGCTGAGTGACTGTGTGAGATTGGAGAGAGGAAAAACACTTTGTTTTTTCCTATATTACTACATTTACAAATGTAACTAATCTCTTTTCCAGAGTTGGATTCTATTTTTTTAATTAGAAAAAAAGAAAAACCCAAATTTTCGATTTTGTTATTTTTTTCCAATCCAATCCAGAGTTGGATTCTATTTTTTATTAGAAAAAAAGAAAACCCCAGATTTTTGAAAAAGTTATTTTTTCCAAAATAAAAGAAAATAGTCTAAAGAGAACATTTCAACTTAATATGATGAAATTGATATTCTGGAATTTCCAAGGCTAGAACACGAGAAGCAGTGCCAAATTGTCTTAAAACTCTTGCTCTGAGGGAAGAATACCCCCATGTGAGGAAGCTCAAGCTAGCCACACGGAAAAACTACATGGAGAGAGATGCCTGACCAACCCCAGTGATCCCAGCCACCCCAGACACCACATATGTGAGTGCAAAGGCTTCAGATGACCCCAGCCTCAAGATCCACCTGACAACTACCATCTGAGGCTCTGAGCAAGAACCATCAAGTGAACCTAGTCCACCGACAGAACCACAGGGATAATACATGTTTTAAAACCCACTAAGTGTTGGGCTGGAGTGATTTTTCGTGCAGCAATAGATAATTGGAGCAGTCCTTGAAAATAACTTCAAAACACAGACTTGGTGGTAACCAGAGAAGGTGATACAGAGGTGGCCAAGAGCCACAGCTTTGCTGCCAAGGTTCCTGGAGTTGATTCTATGGGTTTAAATCCTGACCCCACCTCATTTTGTAATTATTTGCCCTCTCAAAACATCAGCTTCTTATTTGTAAAGCGTGAATCATGACAATAATAGTCTCTTTGAACGGTGGTTGTGAGGTACAAAGAAACTCATGTAAAGTACTAACATTTCTTGTTAAAGGGTAAGCACTAAATACATTTCATGTGTTTTTATGATTAACTAAACTGGCCCATAGAAAGTCAAACACTTTTGAGGGAAAATTATGTGTTTACTTATTTCAATAAGAGGTTTCTATGTTTGGACAATTTATTCTGTTGTTTCCAGTGGGCTGACAGACTCTGGAAAAGAATTACCTCTAAGATGGGAAATGTGGAAAAGGAGCAAGCACATCCACAGACCATTTTTGGGAAATGCTGTACTCTGCCTTACATGGGTGAAAAGCTTAATATTTCTTCTAAAAACCAACCAACAGAGAAGCAAATACAGAAATGAGTCGTAAGGCATCTGTGGCAAAGTTAACTCTACTGGGTGCTAGATAATATATACTGTACATTCCCAGAATGGTGCTGCCTTGAAAATTTATTATGTGTAACATTTAATAAAGGGAAGAGCTTAACAAAACACCCTGGAGACCTGTGTTCTAATTGAGTATCTGCTTTGATGTCTGACTCAGGGCAAATCACTGGAGCTCTGTCTCTTATTTCCAACTAGTATAAAACAGAATTACGAGCACATTTGGAGCACCCCCAGACACTAAAAAATAAAGGGGAGTGGGCAGAGCATCTGAAAACATGGATACATAAAAGAGAATGGCCAGAAGGTATGCATGATAATGCTGTTAGCATCAGGACAACCTAGAGTCCCCCTGGGCTTCAGCAGGGGCAGACTGTGGAAAGAACATGATGATGTCCTAGAGGCACGGACACCTTTCCAGCCTGTCACTTAGTGACATCAGAATGTTCAGAAAGAACCATCTTCTTATCTGCAGAATGAAATGGCATATATGTTATATGCCGTATGATTCATATACCACATACATGGTGTATACCATATGGTTCATACACTATATCCAGTCATAGACACTGGGGTATCATTTAGAAAACTCCAGTTGAAATCATACCCACGTGGCTTTGATGAAATTCAAGCCTTTCAAATCATTGGAGCTTGTGATCGACACTTTCTACATGTCTTTGAAAATTCACTCCTTAATACATTAAGAGACTGGAGAATTTGCCAATGCCTGGGAAGGATATGTCTATTGGATATAACAATGAGAGGATGTCAACTGCAGAGAGTGTTAGTCATGTTTCACAGGGAGGGCTCCCTTCCACTTTGACCTTACTGCCATTCTGAACATTGCAAATGTTTGGCTTTTCTCTAGTATTCATATTTAGATTATTATCTCCTATCTCTTGGTTTGTTGCCTAAGTCATCTTGTTAGCATCATAATTCTTCACAAGTTGGGCACATTCTTTTGTAGATTTCTAAGAAGCACACCTCTCCCAAAATCATGCCTGAATTTAGGGGACCCCAGATCAGCTGATGTGGAGCTCGAGTAAATAAAAGGCACTTTCATTTAAATATCTTATGGAGAAAGTCATTGGAATCCTAAGCAGCCTCTGAGACTACTAAAATGACCCAGAAACTGGAAGGTCGCTGGAGGCAGGTCTAGGTTCTTCGTGTTTTTCATAGCAGAAACTCCAGCACCCAGGAGAGTGCTCAGCATACAGTATCTGCTCCATTAACACTTCTTGAAAGGATGGCGACTTAAAAGAGGTGTCAGGCCATGGAAGCAGCTGTTTGGTTGCAGGTGGAGATGTTAATGATGTGTGACCATCCAAGGATCTCATTTCAGGATCAATGAAGGACCAAAGAAGACAAGATAGGAGCTTCTATAGAGTTTCTGCCTTGGCCTTTGGGATAAAGGGAGACCCTGAAGCAAAGAAATTATGTGGACAGACTCCTGGGGAGCTGCCTAGTAAACGTTCTGGTGTTTTGAAAAGAGAGTTTCAATCTGAAGTAAAGAAAGAGTATGGGTGTGGGAGCCCATGGCCACCCATGACTAATATATGTTACACTAAGCCCAGTGGAAAAATAAGACCCCTCTGAGTCTCCACAGAGCAGTAAAGTAGTCTTTGTTTCCTAAATAATTGACTTAGAATGCAAGCTTGGAATGGAAGTTACTAAAAAGAGAAGACAGGCAGAGGACATCATTCCACAATTGTCTGGTATTGCAGAACTTTATCATGCAACAAGTGTGAGGCTCTTTATGGGTTTCAAAACACCATCACCACATCAGATGCTCAATAAACTGTTATAATGTAAATGAGTTACTTATTGGTCTAGTGGTACATATTTTCAGCCTTGTGGTTTTCACAGTCTCTGTTGTCACTGCTCAACTCCTCATTGCAGCATGAAAGTACCATTGACAAAACATAAAACAATTAAGCGAGGCCATCTTCCAATAAAACTTTATTTGGAAAAACAGACAGTGGGCCAGATTTAGCCTATGGGCTGGAGTTTGCTGACCTCTGGTCTAGACTCTTGCTCCATGGACTAGTTGTACGAGCGTCACCTGGGAGCTTCTCAGAAATATAGAAATACAAACTGGGCACAGTGGCTCATACCTATAATCCCTGCACTTTTGGAAGTCAAAGCAGGTGGATTCCTTGAGGTCAGGAGTTAGCGACCAGCCTGGCCAACATGGCGAAACCCTGTCTCTACTAAAAATATAAAAATTATCCAGGCATGGTGTTGCGTACCTGGGTCACAGCTACTTAGGAGGCTGAGGCAAAAGAATCGCTTGAACCTGGGATGCAGAGGTTGCAGTGAGCCGAGATTGTGCCACTGCACTCCAGCCTGAATGACAGAGCATCTCAAAACAAAACAAAACAAACAAAATAACAACAAACAAAAATAGAGAAAGAAAGGAAGAAAAGAAAGAAAGAAAGAAGAAAGAAATAAAAAAAGAAAGAAAGAAGAGTGATGCAGATTCCCAGACCTCCTGAACCTAATCTGAATTTAAACAGGACCCAGGGGATGCATGGGTACCTTAACCTTTGAGCTGCACTGAGCTGGATAGCATAGGGTTTCATAAGGAAACGATTCCATTTTCCTCCCATCATGTCCCTCAAATCTACTGTGGTGGGTCTGTTTTTCCCATCCTTGTCCCATCGGCTCTTCAACAAGCCCCTATTTTTTGTTGTTGTTGTTGTTGTTTCTCCTGGGCATTAGAAACATCTCATTTTTAGTTATTAAGTCCAGTCCAATCTAAACTGATATTTTTATATTAAATGTAATTCAAAGATTCTCGGCTTTCCCATTGCTCAGCTGCCTCTCGTGGAAACCTCAGTGAAGCAAAGGGGCAGGGTCTGTTTTCTTCATTTCCATCTTCAACCTTTCTCCTCTCTGGCTGCCTGCAGCTTCTGCCTCCTCCACAGCAGCCAGCTGCATGAAGGAGGACAGATCAGGGAGCAAAGCTTTCTATTTGTCTTGTGATTTTACAGGCTGGGGTATGGGCCCCTTTGGGCAGCTGTCCAAAAGCTGTCTCTTTTTCATGTAGGATGCTCCTGTGGCATGTGAGATATCAGACTCCTGTGGGACATCAAAATCTTCTCAGCTTCCTGACTCCACCATGCTCTCTCTAGCTTCCTTCTGACCATGTGCCCCTCATGAACATTTTGTGTTGGGGTTATCTCACTCTGGCAGGCATGTCATTGGGCAGATAACACTAGCCTAGCCACCTTCAGCATTACTCTCTTAGCTTCAGACAAACTCAGCCCCTTTACCTGGCAAGCTTTGGAGTGTGGGCTGTGCCAATTGCAGCTTCTGACTTCACTTGGCCATCATTGGTAAAACCAGCTAGTCCTTCATCTTTAAACTTGCTGACAAAAGCCAGGCTCCAGGCTCTATGACCCAATGCTGGGATGCGGGGAGGATCAGAGGTCCCTGGGGCTGGCTTGTACACTTGCAGGAGGTAGAGGAAGCACTCAACACTCTTCCCAAAAAGGAGGAAACAAACTCATGATCTCTTCTCTCCTCTGTTCATGCCAACCTCTTTCCTCTGTGCCCAGACTCCCCTTATTTACAGACAGCTAGTAAGTGATGAGTCAGGGTCACAGAGTCAGTTTCAAGACTCTTAGCAAATCTTTCATGGAAAGTCTAGTGTCATCTATTGTCTTTAGCTTTGGGCCCCAGCCAAAGTTACAGACAGGGGAACTCCCATACAACACCTGGTTAAAGTAAGTTAACTCCAGTCGCTTTATGCATAGGAGAACTTTGGCACATAGTTAAGTGAAGTGACTGGCACAGGATCGCTCGACTAGTAAGGGGAGAGTCGAAGATCAACACCCCTGACTCCAAGGCTGGGCTCTTCCCCTTCCAAAGCTTATCTTACAGACAATTTCTTCAAATGTTTCTGATCGCTTCAAAGAAGCAAAGCAAGCCAGAGAAAAAATGGAAGTGACTTGATTTTCAGCTAAGTAACTTTGCCATTACACCATCTTTCTACTTTTTTGTGGAGCAGAAGATCCAGCAATTCTACAGCAATCAGATAAATAAGGGGGAAAGTTTAGAATTCAATCACTTAGAAAAATTCTGCCTTTTGGTCTGGCGTGGTGGCTCATGCCTGTAATCCCAGCACTTTAGGAGGCCGAGGTTGGCGGATCACGAAGTCAAGAGATAGAGACCATCCTGGCCAACATGGTGAAACCCCGTCTCTACTAAAAATACAAAAATTAGCTGGGTGTGGTGGCACGCGCCTTCAGTCCCAGCTACTCGGGAGGCTGAAGAATTGCTTGAACCCAGGAGGTGGAGGTTGCATTGAGCTGAGATTGTGCCACTGCACCGCAGCCTGGTGACAGAGCAAGACTTCGTCTCAAAAAAAAAAAAAAAAGAATCTGCCTCTTACATATTTTCTGTGTTGAGAAACCAGGACTAAATTGACAGGAAAAAACATTCACTGTACGAAAGAAGCAAGTCTCTGAGCAGAATATGTTAAATGAACTCAACTTGGTTTTAAAAATATACTCACATGCATATAAAAGTGCCTAGAATAGTACAGCACGTGTTACCAGTTCTTGCTGGTTTCCAGGAGGTACTTTATAAGCTTTTCTATATTTTGATCTATTTTGTGTTCTTCTATAGCGTTGGAGGTTTATTCTAATGCTCGTAACTTTCATAATATGGAGTAAGGCATGAAATATAGAAAAGAAAGCTATTTGTTTTTAGCTTTGGTTCCTATCAATTTTCCATTATCCGTAATTTCAGTGTCAATTTATAAAAGAAGAGCAATAGCCAGCCTTCAGAATTTTGGTAAGTCCCCCTCTTACCTAGAATCTATAGAAAAAGACAACTGTGAATTTAATGAAACATAATTTTCTGGGAAATGAATGATTTCAGAAAAAATTATTTACAAAAAAAAAATACTTGAGAGAGAAAAAGTCCTTTGTGTGTTTAGGTAATTTAGTGCTTGTGTTGATTCTGTGATTGGCAGCACTCTAGGATTAGAATCTTCTGTGTGTAAAATGAAGCAGGCGGCAGTATGACCTGGCTTCGCCTTTGATCTAAGAGGTCAAGGTTTAGACTAGAGGGCTTGTTGATTCTCCTGCAGCTTTTATTTCTTGATTTCCTGATGGCCAGTTTGAAAACCACAAACTCAGCCCCAAACCCACAAACTCAGTTCAAATTGCCGTACTGATTCCCTTTCAGTGATCACCCAACTTGGTCACCGTGATCCTGAGATAGGTGAATGTGACTCCTCCACAAAGCTGCCCCTGCTAGCACTCAACCTCCCGTCCAAATAGGAAGTGGTTTCCCTTTCCTTTAGGGTTCCTCTTCACATGCGTGGCTATTTATTTGCATGTCTTACCTCCCCTGTGATGTAAACTTGAGTTTAATGACTATGTGTCATTAATTATAGGTCATTAATTATTGGATTCTCCAAATAGCTTAGCACAGGATCTGGCATAAAACATACACTTAGTAGCCTTTCTTTAGAAGTGTAGTTACTATTTTTCTGCCAGCCATGCAGGCACACAGTTTAGAAAGTTGTATGGGTTCCACAGGCTTGATTTGAAAAGCAGCAGTCCCCTCCCCATCTCCCCACAGCTAGTTTTCTATTGCCCACAGGCTACTCCCTTAACTGACTACTTCGAAATTCATCTTCATGCTTCTAGGTAACATGCTTATATCACTACTTCCTAAATTTCCCTTTTGTGTATTATCTATCAGCTTCCCATTTTGGAGGTTAAGGATAGAGCTCTCTTCATGTCACCACTTCACTGCCCCCACCACCCACACGAGTACCTCCTGTCCTCCCATCCTCAAAATATAGTCATTTTGTAACTATGGTCAGATCACCATTCAGACTGCATGATTATGAGAAGGCAATGCTATTGACAATTGAGGCCGCCCAACTGTTCATTCTCTCTGGAGATGGAAATGGTCTTTCTGTTTGTCTAGTTGGCTTAGTTTTCTATGCACGTATCAGGTGTGTTCTCAAGCACTACCTTGGCTATCTCTCTTCTCGTCATATTCAAACACACTGGGAATTCTATACGTTTTTGTCTTCTTGGGAAAATCTCTCCCAAAGCTTCAGCCTGCTTTGTCGCTCCACCACCCTGATATAGCTCTTCTTCAATATTGTTGGGGTTTTCTCAGCCCATGACCCTGGATCTCCTATTTCCTGTCCTTCTTTCCCATTTACTCTTTGTTATGTAGAGTGCATACCTGGTTGATTCCTGGGAATAAGCGGATAGGTCATAAATTATTTGAAACATCACATGGCTGAAAATGTCTTCGCTGTTTATCCATAGCTTTGTTTTGGTATGGAATGTCATGCTGGCTGTCATTTCCTTCAGAAATTTGAAGGCATTACTTAGTTTCTTTTAGCTCTGCTGCTCTTATTGAGACATCCAATGCCATTCTGATTCCTGATCCTTTGAATGAAATTGTTCCCCTCTCCCATCTTCACTCTGAATACCTTGTTGATCTTCTCTCTCTCTCTCTCTTTTTTTAGATGGAGTTTTACTCTGTCACCAGGCTGGAGTGCAGTGGCATGATCTTGGCTCACTGCAACCTCCACCTCCCAGATTCAAGCTATTTTCCTGCCTCAGCCTCCAGAGTAGCTGGGACTACAGGTGTGCGCCACCATGCCCAGCTAGTTTTTGTATTTTTAATAGAGACAGGTTTCACCATGTTGGCCAGGATGGCCTGGATCTCTTGACCTTGTGATCCACCCACCTCAGCCTCCCAAAGTGCTGGGTTTACAGGCATGAGCTACCACGCCTGGCCAATGGTATTGTCTTGGTACTTAATGGTTTTGCATTTCATGATGAGATTTCTTGGTGTGCATCTGTGGTCAAGTGTCATACTAGATGAACTGTGGGGAATCCTTTCAAATTGAAAAACCATGCCTCTCATCTCTGGGAAATTTTCTTGGGTTACTTATTTGGTAATTTCCAACTCTGTTTTAATTTAACAGTTAATGTTCTCTACTTTGCAAACCGTTTTTTGAATTTTGTATCCCTTCTCTCCCTTAAAAATTTTTTTTTTCTTCTCCCGTTTTCCTTATCTTTGTCTTTCAAGGCTACTTCATGACAGATTTCCTCAACTATCCTTCCAATACATCAAGTCTTTCATTGCTGCTATTACATTTTTAATTTCTAATGGCTGTTATTTTTATTCCCCAAGTGTTCCCTTTTTCACAGCATCTGTCCTTATTTCTTGCATGTGATATCATCTGTTATTTCTCCAAGGATATTAATATCCTTTGAACGTTTCTTCTTGCAGAGCATCTTTTTGCTCCAAATTGCTTTCATGAAGTTCTCCTTTATATTGCACGTCACCTCCCTCACACATTTGACAATTCTCGAGTGTTTCTGTGTAAGAATGGGGGACTAAAACTGACAGGAAGCTCTGAACACATGGGTCGAGTAGTTTTCCGTGGGCTTCTCTCTAGAGAGACATGGTTGGCCTGTTTCATTGGGAACTTTCTGATGTCAGTCTCTTAGATGTATTTCTCTCAAGCTGGTAGGATTCCTCTGAGAGGACCCCCACCCTTCTATCTGGTAGAAGCATGGTAAGGTACCAGCATTGTTGGAGCTGAGTGGAGGAAGCTGGCAGAAGTAGTCTTGGTATCTCTGTCTGTATAAGATGTGTATTTATTAATTTCATTCTTTTCAATATGGAATCCTCTCTCTAACCTAGAGTTTCTCAACCTTAGCACTACTGACCTTTTGGGCAGAATGACTGTAATATGTGGCTGTGCTATGTATCATTAGGATGTTAGCAATATCCCTGGCCCCTATCCACTAGATGCCAGTAGCATTCATGACCCCAGTTGTGACAGCCAAAAATGTCTCTAGACATTGACAAATGTTCCCTGCAGGGCAAACTCACCCGGGGTGGAGAAGCACTGCCCTAACTCCACCTCACGTTTCCAAGACAAGATGTTTCTCTCTGTCCCTTTCAGAAGAACAAACATCTGTTTCTGTTCTGGGTTCGGTGGACATTAGATCTTTAGTGGCTCAGAGGACCTGGGGACTTAACTGTTTCTTCAATAAATATTCCACTAACCCTTCTATCGTTAGATCCCCATTTGCACTTTTTTTTTCCCCCGCAGTACCTGGGCCAATCAATTCCTGAGCCTCTGGGGGTTCCATAATACTAGGATTTTCCTTGGCTTTCTCCGTTGCTGATTGAGGTTCCTGCTTTCTTGGGCCTGCTAAATCAATTAGCATATCCATCTGCTCACCAGCTGCTGAAATTTTGTTCTTATTATCTCCTCTCTTTTTCTTTGTTGTCCTGGATTTCTGCCTTTTGTTTTGCAAATGTCTTTATAGTCATGGGAGTTGAGGAAGGGATTTCAGGCAAGGGAAGAGTACACATGTGTATTCTAATTCACTGTCTTTAATGGCAAGCAGAGTCTATCATTTTCAAGTTGTAGAAATGTAGTCTATAATATAACTTTTTAGGGAGGAGGCAGCAGGGAGAGAGAGCTGTCCTATTTAAGGTTTGTTGGAAGGAGCAGTGGCTAATAATTGCATTCAGCCCACCATGTTTAAGCACTAGTGCCCATTCAGTGGATACATATTAAATGAATGGATGAATGAATGCTGGTTATTTTGCATAACAGTTTTGTACTAGCTTAAGTAATTTAAAGTCAGCCTATTAAATACTCCCAAGACCACCCAATGTGTCATGTTTCCACCAAATCATGCTAACAGCATACACAGCACTTAAAAGTGGGGTAGAGACAGAAGAAGCCAATTACTTGGCTCCCAATTTGCCTCCTTGATAGGACTCTTTAATACATGGATTTCTCCTTCCATAAGCATGTGGCTTAGAGTGGTGTAGTACTAATCCCCTCATGTGTTCCATAATTGGGTTATGAGGATCTGTCCTCATCTTTCCTGTCTGAGAAAAGCAGAGAAGAATTGGGTCTCAGGGGGACATGTGAATATAGTGGATGTGACACGTTAATTCCAGCTGCACTGGCTTCAGACCTTTCCTTGCTCTCCATGCCCCGCCCTCACGTCCTGTCTATTACAAAGATGGTAGGGAGTTTTTCACTGGCCCCTCCCTTCCACAACTCCAGATTCTGTCCTCTCATTGGTTTATTTTCCCATCAGGCCAGGCAGATGAGTAGAGGGTGGAAAGATGTGTCTATTTACCATGGCTCAGCTGCTTTATCTAACTCAGGGAAACAAAACAGTAAATCAGAGCAGTCTTCTGACTAGCTTATACCGACTGGTACAAATTTATCACTGATGTGGGATACACTTTACTGCCAAAACACACTCACTGCCTGAATCTTAAATATGATTACTTTGACTTCTTAACCTCTCTTCTTTCAAAAAAGAGTCAAAATAATACTTTGTAAGAAAATTGCTGATACACAGTTTCTTCATCCTTTGAGAGTAGGTTATCCCAAACAGAACTTTTAGGAGCCTCCTATTAATCTTTTTATACAACGTATGTCACATGATTGTGGCTTAAGTAATGCAAATATTATGGAAATTATTTCTAATATTAGAATATTATAAGTATTCTAATTCTCTCTCTTTCCTGGCATGCCATAGGATTTCACTTCTCTGTTCTGAAGGTAGGTATAGACAGATGCTTTGCATTGGTTTAAAAAAAAAGTGAGGAAATTCTTCAAGTTGTTGTATAACTCAGCATTTACCCTTGCATGCCTGTTCAAATGGATCATCCAACAGCCTGATTTCTTGAGTGACTGCAATGAGAACACACCCTTGCAAACTTATTTTGAACATGTAATACAAATGAGAATGAAATTTTTGTTGGGTGAATCATGGAGGTTTAGAGGCTATTTGTTCCTGTACCGTAATCTGGCATTTGCTAACTGATACAAACTTGATTATTGACGGAGACTGTATAATTCAGAAATGCTTATAATATTTTACAGTGAAATAGGCTTGTTGTGCACATGTGTGTTTAAGACAAAGAAGCAAAAGTTTTCTTAAAATGTGGTTAGGAGTCTGGAGTCCTAGCCCGGCCTTTTCTTCCTTCCTGTAGACTCCTGAAACACCTTATCACAACCTTATTAGAAGACAGTTTGAAAGCCATTCCCAAAGTCTCCCAAACTAATATCAAGAAATTTTTACAATTAAGAGTTTGATTCTTCCTTTCTTATACAGCAGCAATGTGAAAAATCTGTTCCACAACCTCTAAATAAGCTAAAACTAATTATAATCAGGCAAAGGGAATAAAAACTAAAGCAATGGGGGTCTTTTCCAAGTGACTATACCGTAATCACATACACATGGGTTAAGTATGAAGACAGGGTATGTGTTTGTTTTCCATGTGAAGCAGAACTTTGAAATTGGGACTGAATATCAGCATAGGAACAAGGAGACATCATGTTAGCTTGCCCTACCCTGGGTCTGCTTTTGTCTTCTCTTCCTCACCTGATTCCTCATCTCAATGTCAGCCCTGCTGTCAGTTCAGTGATTACATGTTAGTCAAAGCTACAGGTTCCAATGCTTTCAAGCATCCTTAAATGTTATGGTGTCCTAATCCTTTGAAAATCTGAATTAAACCATGGACTCCAGGAAAAATAAAACAGATCTACATGCTTAAAATGTGCATCAAGGGCCGGGTGCAGTGGCTCACACCTGTAATCCCAGCACTTTGGGAGGCCGAGGCGGGTGGATCACGAGGTCAAGATATCGAGACCATCCTGGTCAACATGGTGAAACCCCGTCTCTACTAAAAATACAAAAAATTAGCTGGGCATGGTGGTGCGTGCCTGTAATCCCAGCTACTCAGGGGGCTGAGGCAGGAGAATTGCCTGAATCCAGGAGGTGGAAGTAGCGGTGAGCCGAGATCGTGCCATTGCATTCCAGCCTGCGTAACAACAGCGAAACTCCGTCTCAAAAAAAAAAAAAAAAAAAAAAAGTGCATCAAGTTGCAGAGATTTCAAGACCTGCCTAAATCCCAGCTTAAGAACTCTTGATCAAATGGATCTTCAAATTTATAGAATGAACTTGGCCTCTTGAAGTTGTGTAGATTTCTGCATTTGGTCAAGATGTGTATCAAATAAGAACACTACAGTTAGTAGTTTAACTTACTGGTTAATATTTCAAGAGCATTTCAAAAAGTAGAAATTTTTAATACAATTTTTTATTGTGGTAAAATATACATAGCATAATATTTACCATTTTGACAATTTTCAAATTTTATAGTTTAGTGGCTTTAAGTACATTCATGGTTTTGTGCAATCATCACTTCCATCCATCTCCAGAACATTTTTCAGCTTTCCAAACTGAAACTTTGTATCCATTAAGTAATAACTTTCCATTCTTCCTTCTCTCTCCTCCCTGACAACCACCATTCTACTTTCTGTGTTTATGGATTTAATGATTCTCAGTAACTCATATAAGTGGAATTATACAATTTTTGTCCATTTGTGACTGGCTTATTTCACTTAGTATAATGTCTTCAAGGTTCACCTAAATTGTAGCATGTGCCAGAATTTCCTTTCTTTTTAAGGCTGAGTAATATTCCATTGAGTATATATACTGTATTTTGTTTACCCATTCACTTGACCTGCTCCCACCTTGTGGCTATCACAAATAATGCTGCTATGAACACAAGTGTACAAATATTTGTTCAAGTCCATGCTTTCAATTCTTTTGAATATATACTTAGAAGTGAACTTCTGAAATATATGGTAATTGTATTTTTGATTTTTAAGGATCTGCCATACTGATTTCCATAGCAACTGCATCATTTTACATTTTTATCAGCAGCGCACAAAGGTTCCAATTTCTCCACAGCATTGCCAACACTTATTTTCTGTTTCTTTATTCTTTTTAATTAATAGTCATCCTAATGGGTATGATGTGGTATCTTATTGTGGTTTTGATTTGCATTTCCCTAATTATGAATGATGTTGAATCTCTTTTCACGTGTTTATTGGCCATTTTTGCATCTTCTTTTGAGAACTGTCTAGTCAAGTCCTTTGCTCATTTTATTAGGCCATTCTCGCATTGCCATAAAACATATCTGAGACTGGGTAATTAATTTTTTAATTAATTAATTAATTAATTTGTTTTTTCAGACAGAGTCTTGCTCTGTCACCAGGATAAAGTGCAGTGGCATGATCTTGGCTCACCGCAACCTCTGCCTCCTGGGTTCAAGCAATTCTCGTACCTCAGCCTCCCGAATAGCTGGAACTACAGGCGTGTGCGACCACACCCAGCTATTTTTTGTATTTTTAGTAGAGACAGAGTTTCACCATGTTGGCCAGGATGGTCTCCATCTCTTGACTTCGTGATCTACCCACCTCGTCCTCCCAAAGTGCTTGGATTACAGGCGTGAGTCACCATGTCTGGCCCAAGACTGGGTAATTTATAAAGAAAAGAGATTTAATTGACTTATGGTTCCTCAGGCTGTACAGGAAGCATGATGCTGGCATCTGCTTGGCTTCTGGGGAGGCTTTAGGAAACTTACAATCATGGCAGAAAGTGAAGGGGTAGTTGGCACTTCACATGGTGGGAGCAGGAGGAAGAGAGAGTGTGGGGAGGTGCCACACACTTGTTAAAAACCAGATCTCACTAGAACTCTGTCACAAGAACAGCACCAAATGGACGATTCTAAACCATTCATGAAGGATCCGCCCCCATTCAATTACCTCCTCCAGGCCCCACCTCTGCCATTCCACATGAGATTTGGACAGGAACACAGATCCAAACAACATCACCCATTTTTAAATTGGGTTGTGTTTGTTTTTAGTTGTTTTAGTTTTAAGAGTTCTGAATATATTCTGGATATCAACCCCTCCTCAGATATATGGTTTGCAAATATTTTCTCCCATTCTATGGGTTGGCTTTTCAATCTGTTGATAGTGCTCTTTGATGAGCAAAAGTTTTAAAATTTTTCTGTGGTCCAAATTATTGGTTTTTTCTTTTGTTGCCTGTGTTTTTGGTGTCATATTCAAGAAATCATTGCCAAACTTAATATCATGGAGATTTTCCCCTATGTTTTCTAAGAGTTTTATAGTTTTAGCTCTTATGTTTACAGGTATTTTATCTGTTTTTAGTTGATTTTTGTATATGGCATAAGATAAAGGTCCAATTTAATCCTTTTGCATGTGAATATCCAGTTTTCCCAAAACCGTTTGTTGAAAAGACTCTCCTTTCTCCATTAAATGGACTTGACACCCTTGTTGGAAATCATTTGACCATATATGTAAGAGTTTATATTTCCGGGATCTCTATTCTGTGTCACTGGTATATATATCTGTCTTTATGCCAGTATCACACTGTTTTGATTACTGCAGTTTTGCAATAAGTTTTGAAATCAGGAAATGGGAGACCTTCAACTTTGTTCTTTTTCAAGTTTGTTTTGACTATCCAGAATTCCTTGAGATTCCATATTAATTTTGAGTGAATTTTTCTATTTTTGCAAAAATATTGTTAGGACCTCAATAGTATTTGCATTGAATATGTGGTCATTTGGGGAAGAATATCTTAACAATAAGTCTTCCAATCCACAAACGTGGGATGTCTTTCCATGTATCTGTGGCCTCTCTAATTTCTTTCTACAATGTTTTGTAGTTTTTAGTGTAGAAATTTTTTACCTCGTTGGTTCAGTTTATTCTTAAGTATTTTGTTATTTTTATGCTAATGTAAATAGAACTGTTTTCTTCATTTCTATTTTGGATTGTTCGTTGTTAGTGTATAGAAACACAACTGTTTTTTGTGTGCTGATTTTGTATTGGGCAACTCTATTGAACTTGTTAGTTTTAACAAACACGTTTTTCTATGTGGAATCTTTAGGGTTTTCTACATACAAGATCATGTCATTTGTGAACGGAAATAATTTTACTTTTTGCTTTCTAAATTGGATGCCTATTATTTCTTTTTCTTGCCTAATTGCTCTGACTAGGACTTTCAGTAGTGTGTTAAATAGAAGGGGCAAAAGCTAGCATCCTCACCTTGTTTCTGATCCTGAATCAGAAACAAGTTTTCAGTCTTTTACCATTGAGTGTGACATTAGCTGTGGGTTTTTAATATATGGCCTTTGTTATGTTGAAGTAGTTTCCTTCTTCTAGTTTGCTGAATATTCTTATGATAAAAGTGTGTTGAATTTTATCAAATGATGTTTCTGCATCAGTTAAGATAATCATGTAGTTTTTTCTTCATTATTTTAATATGGTATGTTACATTGATTCCATATATTTTTAAAACAGGATTAAACTATTCTCAAATAAAATCCAGGCTAAAGGAAGCTTTGATGTGTTGTCTCATTGTTATATGTGAACCTAGACAAGGCCTCTCCACTCTTCTTTCTAAGAAGTCTTCTGGATTTCTTACGCTTCTACCATTTGCTTCTCACTTTCTGTGTAGTCTCATGAAAATATATTTTCAAGTATAAAAATATTTATCTCTTGGAAAAGATGTAAATCTATAACCCTAGAATAATAGATGGCTAAGACTGCAAATGGCTTCAGAGTTTATTTTGTTCACTTGTCACAAAAACAGAGAACTTGCTTTGTTTTAAAAAATGTACTATTGAAGTATATTTCAACAGTTCAGGTTTCATTCCTCATTACATCATTTAATGTAATGAAGTTTGATACATACATATAAACAGGGAGAAAAGTGATTACATATAGGACTGTCTATGAGTAGATAAAAAACTATTTCACTTCAACTGGAATATGTCTTCTTCCCAGTTTACTATTATGAAATCCATCTGACTGGTTTTATACATCAGTATGCTAAATGAAAAAATGCAGTTTACCAAAAATATTTCACTTACATCATCTCATTGAGTCCTTCAAACAACCCAGTGAAGTAGATATTATAAATCCCAACAGACACATACAAGTCAAAAGAGTGATTATAGGCCAGGCGTGGTGGCTCACGCCTGCAGTCCCAATGCTTTGGGAGGTTGAACAGGGAGGATCACTTGAGGCCAGGAGTTTGAGACCAGCCTGGGCAACATAGCTGGATCTTGTCTCTGCAAAAAATAAAGAAAATTACCCAGGCATGGTGGCATATACCTACCTGTAGTCCTAGCTACTTGGGAGGCTGAGGTGGGGGGATCATGCCCAGGAGTTCAAGGCTTCAGTGAGCTGTGATCAGGCCAGTGCACTCCAACCTGGGTGGTAGATCAAGACCCTGTTTCTTTAAAAAAAAAAGTGATTACAAAATGATAGTCAAAAGACAAGTGGAGAATTCTAGAGAGAAGGAATATATGATTGCAGTTTGAGAAAGGAGTTAAAAGTTTAAGTTGTTAGATGCAAGCAAAGGTTTTAAAAGGATTTAGTAGTCTTAATATCAAAATGGTAATAACCATATGAAATCATGGTCTTAAATAGAAAAATATTTCCAGCTCTGTCACTAAAGTGAGCTGGAAGCCGACTGCGAGTACACATGTAGAAATCTTTTATATGTGCTACCAAAGCTGAGATTTAGGCTTCTAATCTATTGTTCATTAAAAGAACTTTTTGGGTTTTTTTTTTTGAGACAGGGTCTTACTCTGTTGACCAGGCTAGAGTGCAGTGGTGTAATCATGGCACACTGCAGCCTCCACCTCCAGGGCTCAAGTGATCCTCCTGCCTCAGCTTCCTGAGTAGCTGGGACTACAGGCACATGTCACCATACCTGGCTGATTTTTGGATTTTTTGTAGAGATGGGATCTTATCATGCTGCCCAGGCTGGTCTCGAACTCCCAGGCTCAAGCAATCTGCCTGCCTTGGCCTCCCAAAGTGCTGGGATTACAGGTGTGAGCCACCCTGCCAGGCCTTTTCTTTTTTTTTGAAAGGAGCTTTTTTTGGGGGGTGAATGCTGAATTTTATATCTTGTTGGAGGGAAAAATAAGGTGGGTGTGAAACATTTGTTTTTACTAGAAAGTTAAGTCTGAGCCCTTGATGAATACTAAAAAAGAGAACAATTAATATAAAGCATGGAAAAGGAAATCATAATAAAAAATAAGGGTGACCAGAATAGGAAATGTTTCATTCCATCTTTCTTTTATTATATAAGGCAGTAGTGATGTTAAAAGGTGTTGCTACTTCTATTAAGCATGTGCTTATTTACATAATATCATTTATATGTTTTTCCCCTATCTCTTGCAGAGAAGGTAACTGTAAATAAGTCAAATATGTTCCAGAAACAGTTAGAGCTAGACCAAAAGAGATGGGTTGATTCGCTTTGATGGCCACATTCAATAATCACATAGAGAATCTAAAAACCCAACCTGCAGCCTCCACCTCCAGGGCTCAAGTGATCTTCCTGCCTCAGCTTCCTGAGTAGCTGGAATCCATGCTTTATATTAATTCATCAAGGACTCAGACTTAACTTCCTAGTAAAAACAAATGCTTCATACCCACTTTATTTTTCCCTCCAACAAGATATAAAATCCAATATTCACTCAAAAATTAAGCTAAAATTAAAGTAAAAAACACAAAATTAAAAAAAAATAGGATTTAATGCTGACGTCATGCTTATAGTATCAGCCTCAATGGGAAGAAATGGTTTTTGAAGTGTTGGAAACAACAGAAAATAATGTATTTTGCATTTAAAGGGCAACTATTATTACTTACCAGTGATGGCCAATTCCATTTGCTCTGCCAAAATTGACTATTGGGATCAGCTATCATAGTTGGTACAGAAAAGCTCTAGGACAGGAATAGGTTCATCCAGCATTCAGAATAAGATGGAGAAATGGAAATCTCTGAAAACAAAGCTAATGAAAATAAAAAATGGAAAAGATTGGTAAAGCCAAAGAGATAGCTTGCAAGTGAGCTGCTGATATGCTATGAGTTGCCCCAACTCTCATCAAGAAAATTAAACTTCAATTTTATTTACAGAGCCAGAACCAGGATATGCTGCCAGAATGAAGAAGGGATGGGCTATGTGGAGATTGTCTATTAAAATTGTATGGACTTTGCATTCATGTCATCAGTACTTTTGGGATGAGATGATGTTCTTACCACCCATCAGACATCCTTCTTCAGGAAAGGTCAAGACCTGGACCTCAGGGAAGGCACTCCAACAAGGCATGTACACCTGGAGTCACTGTCATGGCTGCAAGCTGTTCTCTCTCTGTATAACCAGAGATTCCCACCTTTCTTTGGGGAATATCCACACTACCCTCTCCCCCAAAGCAATGGGGATTTACTCTAGCAGGGAATCTCATTGGAAGCAGAAGAATCAGAATTTCCTGGAAACATATGTACCATGTCAAGATCCCCCAAATGATTCCGACTCCCATCCTACTTGGGAGAGGCTAACTTTCCAGGTTGTGAATCACACTTCTCACCAACTTAATTGCAAGGGCTTTAACTTTCACAACAGTAAAAGTAATACTCCATGAAATAGCACAAAGTATCTGGTTTCCAAAAGAAACTTTTTATACGAATCCAAAGTTAAAGAAATTAAAACAGGGACATTATGATTTAAATGATTAAAATGGACTAATTAAATCATCTTACAGGCTACATGCCAAAGTTCCTAGTTTTTTGGTGTAGACCAAACGATTCTACCAAATTCAGTTCTACTACTGAAGGATATTACTGTTGCCAATAAAAATATAATAGTTAACTGGAAGAGAAAGATTTAGCATTTTATTAATCTGAGTTTTAAGAAAAATGTATGGGATGCCAGTGATTCAAAGCAGCAAACTTTTATTTTTTCTGTAATGTGCCTAGGCTAGCAATGAAGAATACATTTTATGTCTTGTGTCAATTACAGTTGACTTCCACGGCTGTGCTGGGCAGGACGGTGAGACACACTCTCACTCAGGGAAAGGGGGCTTTAATCAAACCGAAGATGTCTGCCCTTGGCACCAGCACGCATTCCCACAGAAAGGAATTCCTAGTATTCCTTTCTGTGAAGCTAGACATTACACTCCTTATGCTTGAATAGCTTTTAGTATGGTTTGCGAATTAAGACCCAAAGAGGTGAGGAAATAGAGCATTTCTCAGGCAATATAGACACTTCTATCAAGCTCTCCTGTGCTCCTCTTGTGGGACTAATTGCTCCTTTCTTGTTACCCCCATGAGCATTTTATGAGCACTGTTACATGGCTACTGCCTTTATTATTGTTCTTACATGATTACTGCTCCCCGGTTAGTTTGCAACACCCGTGAGGGCAGTGACTGCACTGCATTGCTCCAGCTCCATTACCGTCAGCCCTCAGCACCCTGGTCTGTGCTTCCTGAGCTGAGGGGCCCTCCCTGACAAGGGGATGAGCATATGAAGGGGGTTAAAGAAAATCAGAAAAGTGGGGTGGAAATACCAGGCTTTGCTGTCAGCTAACCAGATCCCCTTGTTCTTACCCCTAAGCCCCTGGTTTTCTGGGCTTATGTCCACAGCCTTCCCATTGAGCCTATCAGCAAGCAACACTTGCAACTTTCAAATAAATTTCTCTTCTCTTTAAGTTCCCTGACTTGAGTTTGGGTTGCCTGGGACCCCACAAAGACCTAGCTTTGTTTTCCATCCATATCTCTGCTCCCATTAACCACTTTTCCTATGACATTGCATGATAGGAGGTGCAGAATGGAAAGAACTGATGCAGATTCCCAGAGTGCAGGATTTCCAGTCGGTTGTCTCTGGCATCAAATTCCAGCTCTGCCACCTACTGTGTGACCTAGGGCAAGTGATTTGTCCTTGTGGGCACCCAGTCAGCCAGGATGAAGTGAATGCAATGTATACCTCAGGAAATATCTACAAGGGTCAAGGCAGATGATATATCCTAGGCATGCAGCTCTGGCGACACTTATTATCCAGCTTCCCTATTCCTCATTTAGCAGTCATTGCCATGTGCATCTTGTATATTGTGACCATTTAAATTTTTTATTATTCATCTTCTTATTACTGAATGCCTTATTTCCCTCCCTGCAGTGAAAAAGCCTGAGGCCCCCACCCTCACTCCACTCCAGCCTTTGCAAAGTCCTATCCATAGTAGGTGCTCAGTGTGTACATACATATATATGTATATGTTTATATCTATTTATTGATTGACAGCTCATTGGTGTATATTCACAGTCACAGAGTGGGCTCATTTTGCTTTATCCATTGACATCATGCTGCCTGCTGCCCATGGTCTTGCTGACTGGTCAGGTTTGCTGTCGGACTCTGGGAGGTCTTCTAGGTACTCCACTGGACAGATCAGAACTGATTTCAGGGTTTTCCTGGTACAGATCCATGCGGACTGACTCTGGACAGTGTCAATGTCCTCCAGCCAAAGACCTCTAAGAGCATATCTGTAGCTGAACAAGTTGAATTTCTTACTTGTCATAGCAAGAGAGAACACACACCTTGGGGAATAGTGGAATATTTAAGGAAGAGGGTGCTATAAAAGACTTATTGTCCATTAAAGAGCTAACATAGCAAGCCTGAGACTGCTTTCAAAGGCCTGCTTGCTAGGTTGGCCCTTGGCCGGTATCTGGGAAGTTGGATTTGGGGAATGTTCCCACCACTCCCTAACTCATAAGAGCAGCCCACTGCGCCTAAATTGTCTGTACAAACAATATGATCTATGCTAACACCTACTTTCCTTCTGGAAGTCTGATATTTTGGTTTGTGCTAGGCAGAGTGTCTGTGTAGTCAGCCCCCAATAAAACACTGGGCACTGAGTCACTAATGACCTTCCCTGATAACAGTATTTCACAGTATTGTCACAACTCAATGCTGCAGGATTTAAGCACATCCTATGTGACTCTGCTGGGAGCTTGGGCCTGGTTTCCTTCAAAATTCACCCTATGTACCTTTTCCCTTTGCTAATTTTGCTGGGTATTCTTTCACAGTAATACCTCTTAGCTGTGAGTCTTCCAACAGGCTGAATCTTCTGATACCACTGGCACACTTATAAGATGTGAACTCACCTTGGGTGACTCTAGGGAAGATGTAAGGGTGCAAGATACTTTGCTCTGGATCACATCATCTCAAGGAGCAGTGGTAATTCTATAATTGGGTATCTCAATAAATCTTATCTAGGAGGAGGGACAACTAGGACATGGACTAGAACAAGGCCAAAGCTGTAATTGGCAAAGAAGCAGCAGTCACTTACATTAGCTGGGGTAGGGAAATACTGTATATTTTGTGGCTCGAATAATGCTCTTGTTTTGTTTATGTTCACACATGGTTACGGAGGGTTCTTGCTTTGTCATGGTCACAGAGTGGCCTTGTTTGAGGCTGATGCTTGGTGAAAATGTTCACATTCAACAGAACACCCAGGCCCAACTGTGAGGGCCCATCAGCCGCACAATGTCGGTGGCTGCTTTTCTCTTTCTCAGCAGTAATGCAATCTCAACTGGTCTCGCCTTTAATGCCACAGCTTTCACTTATGTGGAAAAGTTTCTCCATAATGGTTTCAGTTTCTCAAGCTTTTATAATTATAGCAGACTTCCAATTACCCATATCCAGTGAGCGAAAATCCCTCCTGGTGGAGACCAAGTTACTGGAGAAGGCCTACCCCATAGGACACAGATCAAATGATTTTATTCTTTGTAATAACTGCTCACCAGCGTACTGCTCTCCCCAGACAATGGGCTCTCCAAATATTCAATTCAATCTAATTTCATGACTTTTGTCACCGGCATTTATTTTAGCAGTCTCTTGTTGGCTGAGAAGATCTAGTTGTATGCACTGTGAGGCAACACTATCTGAGTCTGTTCACAGCTCTCCTTCCCTGCAGCCCAAGGTTAAGGTTGTGGCCCTAGCAACCACCTCAAGCAGCTACTGGCAAGCTTTTGACTGCAGCCTGCGGCTCTAACAGCATCAATCTCTCCGATAAGCATGCCTCTTTGCCCTTTGCTCTGGGTAAGCCTGCAACTCTAATGCCAATTAATTCCCAGCAAAACCAGTTCAGGTGCTGATAGGCACAGGTGGGATCCATCTTTCAAACCTACCAGGAGCTGTTCCCTCTCTCTCTCGCTGTCCATCTGAATATTTCACCTCCCCTTAGAGCTCCCCATTCTACTCTTGGAACCGGGGTGGAGACAGCTGAAGGTCTAGTAGCTAATAAACTATTCCACCTAGGAATAGAATGTTCAGCTCCCATCTTGCAGGCAATTGTGAGACTTTTGCAGGGAGCACTTCTCCTTGGCTTTAAGAAGAAATCTGGTCTAGAGGCCCCACACTTTGCTGGAGAGAGAAGAGTAGCTTGTCTTTAAACCTACATCCCTCAGAATGACCCCTTTGATATCTTCTGGAATTAGGGGATGTTATGCCCATTCTGCTAGCAGAGCCCCTCTCGGTATGCTCCCCAAGTTGGTGGCCCTCTGAGCTTAGCCTAGGAGAACCTCATGCCTTTCCAGGCAGTGGGTCCTAACTTCCAGTTCTGGAGAAGGATCCCGCTCAGCATTTCACAGCACTAATTCTAATTTCATCAGTCAGCAATAGCAGAGGACAACATCTTCTTATTAGGGAACTGTTGACAATTGTGGCAAAGCTTCAAAACTTGCACTGTCCAAAATAGTAGCCACTAGTCCTTGCGGCTGTTGAGCCTTTTGAAACATGACCAGTCTACACTGAAATGTGCTGTCATTGTAAAATACATATCGATTCCAAAGACAGTATAAATACAGAACATAAAAATCTCGATAATTTCTATAACGATTCTTTGTTCAAATGATAAGATTTTTGATATATTGGGTTAAATAAAATATATTATCGAAATAAATTCTGCCTGTTTCTTTTTAACGTTTTTAAAAGCTGCTACTAGAAAGTGTAATGTTAACTATATGACTCACATTGTATTTCTATTGGACAGGGCTGTTCTAGATCAGGAGTTGAAGAACCATGGCCAATTCAGACCCAATCAGCTTAAGGACTGTTTGTGTACATAAAGTTTTATTGGGTCACAGCCACATAATTTGATTACATATTGTTTGTGATAGCTTTTGTGCTATAATGGCCAAAATGAGGAGTTGAGACAGAGAAGCCTGAAGAACCCAAAATATTTAATATCTGGTCATTTGCAAACAAGGTTTGTTGGTCTCTCTTCCAGACTATCAAATAAAATGTGTATTTTTTTTTTCTTTTTAGACACAGTCTGGCTTGTCATCCAGGCTGGAGTGCAGTGACCGGATCTTGGCTCACTGTAACTTCCACCTCGCAGGTTCAAGAGATTCTCCTGCCTCGGCCTCCTGAGTAGCTGGGACTACAGGTACATGCCACCACACCCGGCTAATTTTTGTATTTTTGGTAGAGACGGGGTTTTACCATGTTGGCCAGGCTGGTCTCAATCTCCTAACCTCAGGTGATCCACCGGCCTAGGCCTCCCGAAGTGCTGGGATTATAGGTGTGAGCCACTGAGTCCGGATTAGAATGTATACTTTAAACTTATGAAACTTATTGAATACTTATTGTTCAATATTAAATATATATTATAGCATTTTATTTAGCAGAAAATGAATGCATTTAGGCAATCCTATATTAAACTGGGTAGTTAAATAACCATAACACCTTCCTACCCAAATTAGTGGGTAGCAGAACATTTCCCTGAGTTCTATCATGCCAGTATCCTTATGAGAGTTTGTGCTCACTTCCTCATTGACTGTCCCTGTCACACAGTGCAGTTAATACCCATCCATGAATTAAGGACTGAACCTGGGGAAAATCTGGATTACTACTTTCATGTATGTGCCAGTGATTAGCAGGCCTCTACATCAAGGTAAATGTCCACTGCGGGTGAGCAATAGCCATGACAATTAAATGGAAATGCTTGTCTCAGCCTCAAATCACAGGCTGAAGATACACACTGAAATTACAGTTACACAGAAAGCAGTGTTCTTTCAGAGTGGAGAATGGAAACTTCCGCATGAGAATCGTATCTAAAAACATGTGGTCTCCTTTCTTGAACTCATGTGGTGGAGCCAATTGGCACAAATGATTATACTCTTCATTTCCCTACTGATCTTTCATCTTTTTTATTCTTGTCAATTTTCATCGTGAAGCATTAACGTTTTGGTGGGGGTGTGTATGTCACGAAAGCACGTTCTGCACCACACTGAAAATTATGGCCACAAAACCTCCTTAAATTACACCCTAATAGTGTTTCCTTGGAAATCGTTATGAATTTTGGTTCTTCCTAACCTTTGCCACTGGGGATCAAATAGCACAGCTCAACGTTTCCGTTGCTGCGTTTTATAATGGTGGTAATGTAAGAATTTACTGGGGACTTTATATACAGAGACAAAAGCACGCCACTTTATGAAGCTATTAAACACCATGGATTTTCCCACATGAGAGATCAAGCTTATTGTATTTCTCAAGTATTCCAGCGGTTTCCCCCAGAGCCCAGCTCCATTGTGTGAGATGGTGTGGTTGGCTCAGCCATTCTCTATCCCAAGGTTGTTAGTGTCTTGACTACAACGCAGCGATATCACGAAGACATAGCCGCCGAAACAAGCCACTCTGTCACTGTGGCTTGTTACTGCGGGACACCTGGCCTCTGAGCAGGAAAGGTTATTATATTCCCGTTTGACAATGGAAGCTTTTCAAGAGGCCAACAATACATTTTTTTTTATAGCAGAGATTAAAGTTAAAAACATGACAAGCGGAGAGCAGTCTGCTTTTGTGTGCAGACATCCAGACATTTTATCCAAAGAAGGCAATAAGCTGCATGATAAAAATTCTAGCTCGAAACTCCCAGGGTTCTCCAATTAGATGCTTATCTTTTCTTTTATGGGTGAGGCTTTGTTTAAAAGAAAATTTCTAATGGGGAAAATATGATTTCACTACTGAAATGCATTTGCTACGGAAATGGCAGGCTGCTGAAACATACAAGGCAAATGATTAACATGAAAAATGATTAAAGAAGATACCTTTATGCTTATAAGATTTTAAAATTTAGAATGATACTCTTTCCATTTAGGGGGAGCAGTGCAACTCATTAAGGCTCTCTTTGGGGGTAATTTAGTTATTAAAATCAATTGTATTTTTTATGGAAATGACTAAAATAGTTCTTAGATTTGAAGGTTTGTGATTTAAAAAAATTAAGAGTTCACTGAATCTGGAGGTATTTATTGTGTGGTTTCAGTCACTGATGTAACTCCAAAAATATGTGAAGCTGCCTATGAGATATAAATCATCCAACTGCCAAATGTCCTCGTTTCTTCTGCAATTGGAAGAAGAGGTAAGTTTCTTTCTAATGGTGGGCCAGTGGGTATAGTAGTCACTGTGGTGACATCAGAACATCCATGTGGAAACTGCAGCATGCAGTAGCATCGAAATAAATATAAAAAGTGGTATATTGGTTGTTTACAGTTACATCACAATTGGGCTGAAAATCCTGATCTGTTGGATGGACAGTTCACCGAAGGCATGAATATTTTGCCTCGAATTCACCAAGATTTACAAAGCATAAGAGTCCACCCAGTGACCTCTGATGCTTCATGTGCTTTTCATTTATTTTCATGATTCCTCAGATACCTGGGCCCATTTATTCCATTGTGAGCCCATAGGAAAAGTAATCACATACTGGGAATATTCACATAACTTTTCCCTGAGACTCTGAGTTCACAGTCAAATCCAATGGGAATGCCTCTAAGCCAGGGAAAGTGAAGCAGCCCTGCTGGTGCTCAGATCTGGAAGGAGTCATAGGACCTACTGGGTAGAAATGGCTTCTACTGACTTATATTTGCTGACAGGATGCTGTCAGGGGAATCAAGGTGCTGTCAGAAGAACAGACTTGGTGAAGAGGAAATATAAGACATTTTAAGGTCCATCTCCTGAAAAAAATAAACTTAAAAAAGAGTGAAACGATGGAGGACTTGACCCAATCCTCCGGCACTATTCAGGCTGCACATATTTTCAGCATCTGTCATAAAGGCTCACAGTGCTATGAGGAACTTGAAGTTTAATGGTGTGTAAAATTTTTTGTTAACTCTCTTGTTGCCTCTTAGCTGCTCCTTGCAAATGTGGAAAAGCTTTTTTATTTCTTCTTCTTTTTTTTTTTTTTTGCATTTAGTTTTAGAAGCACAATGAGGAAAATACAAAGCACTAAGTGCCTTGAGTGAAATGCAATGAGAATTTTATACTCAGGAAAACATCCAAATGCCAGCTCTACTTGGCTTGTGGAAATTTCCAGACTCCAGGTGCCCAGGGCCCTGATATTAATTTTCTTTTGGCTGCTCAGACTTCCCTGTACCTACCTATCATTGTTTAGGATCCCAAATCCTCTCCTTTCCAAAGGTCTTCAAAGCATCTGGTGACTATTTGGCAGAGGAACTCAATGTTGAATTCAGTCCTCACTCAGCCATGCTTGGGAATGTGGGGAATTCTATTCAAGGAGAAATGAGTAGAAAATCATTTTTAATTTCAAAAAGAATCCCAGGTATCTCTATGTTGTGAATATATGAATACTGTACAATTTATGGGGTGCTGGCAAATATACTACATTACACAGTACAATTTCATGTAATCCATGGAGCTCCAAATGCCCTTTAGAGTGTTTGAAGCCAACATTACAAATACAATTTTAAATAAAGGATTACTAAATGGGTGTAGTTATTCTGTTCAGAGCCTGCTAACGAATTCTCAAGAACGTAGCACAAATTGGTTGTCAAGGTAATGTCTGGGAAGGTGGCAGAAACTGTCACTAAGCCAAGTGGAAAAATTAAACCCTCCCTCTGTCATATTCCAGGAATCCTCAAGCAAAAAGAAATTCCTAGACACCTCTCAGAGCCTTTTGTGTCCTTCCCTCTTTCATCCCTCAATCCTCTTTTCCATTTCCCCATAGATGACCAAACAAAATAGAATGTTCCCCAAGAAAACTCATTTTAAAAAGTTGAGTTCAGGGTCAGTCTTATTTTATTTTATTTTTTTCCATCTATGGTCTTTCTTTTAGTTTATACCCTCTGGGCTGATTCAAATTAGAAGAATATTTTCGACTCTACAGAGGACACATGGTGGAATAACCTAAATTGGAAATGCATGTTTCATGATAACAGACATTTCCACTCTCGCTGGGCATTTTCAATTGCTGTAAAGCACCTCTGTGACATAAACTAATCCACAGAACCTCTGGAGACTCAGCAGAGAAACTGAGGCCATGAAAGTGATTACAGGGCCATTAAGCATAAATGGTGGAAAAGAAATTACATTTGAATTTTTTTCATGTTCTGCTTTCATATAAATTACATAAGACAATGGAAAGAAAAGACCATCTGGGTTTAGATTTCATAAAATGAGACTCACATCTGCTTTGGTATGTCATATAAATATTCCTTCATTAGAGAGTTCAGTCTATGAAACACTTTTGGTCAAAAAAGCATTTTAAGAAAAAAGAGGGAGAAATTGCTTTTCATGGATGCTGATTATTTTCAAATCCTCCATTCTAAATATCAACTGGCAAACACCTCAGAGGATTTTATGTAACTTTATTTTTAGAAATCAAAATATCTTAGGCTGTGTCTACTTTGGCCAAGTAATGTAAACTGCTTTTTTATGTGTTAAATGGGAAATTTGGTACTTTTTTTTAAATCAAAAATAAGACATTTTGTGTTCAGCTCAGCTTTTAAAAAGGGCTGAGGATGGAAATGTGCACATCTGGCCTTATCATATTAGATGAACGTTTCCAGCTCTATTGAATTATTTAGCTCTCCAGCAATCTCTTTTGCCTCCTCCTTTTATCACCTGCTATCTCTTAGCTCCATCTATTTTGTGTTGGTTTAACCTCAAAATTCACATGATAGCAAGATGGTGGCAGCAGTTTCAGACTTCACACCCTCTTAGGTTCAAGCCCATAGGGAAGAGTAAGAGGTGCCTTTTCAGAATCTTATTGATGCTGAATGGGTGATGTGCCTATCCTAGATCTAATCATCAATCACAAAGTCTGGGGAATGTGGTGTTCTGATTTGCTGAGGCCTAATCACATGCCCCACTTCTGAATGGGGGGAGTCAGTCCCACCCAAAGCTTATGGGCCAAGAGTGAAGGAGGATTGGTCCCTGTAGTAGATAGTTTCTATCATGGCCTCTAAAAATCCATGCCTCTTGGTATTTATGCTTTTGTATAATCCCCTCCCCTTGAGTGTGTGCTGGGCCTAGTGACTCATTTTTAACCAATGGAATATGACAGAGATGATGGAATATCACCTCTGTGATTAGGTTACATGAGATAGTGACTTCCATCTTGCTAGCAGATTCTCTGTATTGCTTTCTCAGTTGGCACATTTTGACAAAGCAAGCTTCCATGCTGGAGGGACCCACGTGGCCAGGAACTGAGGGTTGTCTTCAGCCAATAGCCACTGAGGAATGGAGATCCCTATTACAACCACTCTCAAAAAACTGAATCCTGGAAAATAGTCATCTAGGTGAGCTTGGAAGCAGATCCTTCCTCAGCCAAGACTTCAGATGAGACCCCAGCCAAAGCTGGTCACTTGGTTACAGATTTATGACAGAACATGAAACAGTGAATCTGGCTAAGCCATGCCCAGACTCCTGAATTAAAGAAACTGTGCATTAATAAATGTATAGTTTTATGTTGGGATGTTTTTCATACTTTGTCATGCAGCAATACATAACTAATACAGTGGCTCATGAAAATTTGGTGGTACAGAGTAGTTGAAGTGTGGGCAACAAAAACAACAGGTGCCTACAATAGTACATTATAGGCATGAGTTTATTAATCCTCCCAACAACCCTATGAGGTGAGGAAGAATTGCTCTCCCCTCGTTTTTTAAAGATGAGAAGACTAAAGCACAGAGAAATTAAAGAACCAGCTAAAAATTACACAATGAGTCAAAATAGCACTATGAAAATGAGAATGGAGAGGGTAGAATGGGCTATTGGCAGAGCAAATTTTAACCTTAAGTGGTGTGAAATATGATTGCTTCCTAGTCTCTCCATAGTTAAAATTATACTCAGAGAACTTATTTCCAATTTTGGAGATTTCAAGTGCCACACTAAATAGGAACCTTCTCCATGCAAACTGCTAATCCTTCCAAGTAGCCACGCAAGGAGTTATAAGAATCAATGAAACTTATTGGCCCCAAAGTGTCAGGAATAATAAGTCATTGTCACCCTCTGTCAGCCCTGCCTTTCTTCTCCAGCATGCTCATGAAGCTGCCATAATATATTATTTCCTGAGAGGTTTCTGAACCAGCCCTGATCAGGATCGAGACTGTCTCATCTATCTCAAGTCCAGTAGTGATGGGACCTGGAACTGGTTTTGCTTTCCTTGCCCCAGGTCTTGCATGCCAGGTATGGGCCATTAACACAATGCAATGTCTCTGTGACAGCTGTCCCAGTCCCCTCTTCTCCTGTGACATTAGCACTGCCTGCTTGCCTGCCAGTGCTGGTTTTCTTGCCATGAACTGCATTTTCCTGACCAGGCAGGGTCCCTGGAAGACAATACATCTTCAAATAATTGAAAGCTCTCCCTTTCAGGGATGTAATAAAGCAATCCAAGCATAGGGAAAGGGTTGGGCAGGATGGATTTTAAGGGCTCCTCCCATCTTGAGAAGCTGTATCTCTCTGCTTGTCTTAGTCTGTCTTGTATTACAGTAGTTTTCATTCTTATTTTATTTCTTCTTTTAGATTGTGATCTTTTTGATGTCCATGACTTTATGTTTCTTGCACACATATATTTTTAATTTTTAAAAAATATATCATGCTTACTGCTTTGATCACTCTTATTGTGGAGATGAAAACGAATTTAGGAAAAAAGACATTCTGAGGAGAAGTAAGTAATCTCAGAAATAAAAATAGTTTTTTATTTTTAGAAAAAAGTTTCCTTTTCATGTTGTTCTTTTATATTTATCCTTTATGATTCACTCAATAAGCACATAATTGTAATGACCTGTGCTGTAACTAATGATGATGGATGTTTTGTTTCAGGTAAAAACAAATCATCTCACAAAAAAAGGCAAAAGTGTCCATTAATATTGCTGATTATTTATAGCACATTTTTGAGGTCCTACTCAAGATTAAAGACATATTACTTAAGTTTTTTTTTTGAGACAGAGTTTCAACTCTGTTGCTCAGGCTGGAGTGCAGTGGCACGATCTCAGCTCACTGCAACCTCCGTCTCCTGGGTTCAAGCGATTCTCCTGCCACAGCCTCCTGAGTAGCTGGGATTACAGGCACCCACCACTATATCCAGCTAATTTTTTCTATTTTTAATATAGACAGGGTTTCACGATTTGGCCAGGTTGGTCTCAAACCCCTGACCTCATGATTCATGGGCCTCGGCCTCCCAAAATGCTGGGATTACAGGCGTGAGCTGCTAAACCCAGCCTTATTTTTAACATAATGACTGAAATTTTTCACACTGCTTAGCAGAATGGAATGACTGCAGATATTATTTCTTAATATAGAGCAGGGGTTGGCGAACTACAGCCCCTAGGCCAAATTCAGCCATCTGCTTCTATCTGTAAATAAAGTTTTATTGAAACACTGCCATGTCCATTTGTTTATATATTGTCTATTGCTGCTTTTGCACTATAATAGCAGTACTGAGTAATTATGACAGAGATCATATAGCCAGAAAAGCCAAAAATATATTTTTCGGCCCTCTACAGAAAGTGTTTGCTGACCTCTGACAGAGTGTAGACACTACTCCTTAACCTGAAGGACAGTCAATAATGTCTAAATTTTGATTTGATTTGATTTGCTTCTATGATGCTGATTTCCTTTTGAGCAATAAGCAATTGGTACTTTTTTAGTGCATTTTTATGATACCTTCCCGTAAAGAATTTTCAGTCTGTTTGCCTATGGATATGCATATCTGGTACAAGGTTCATAAGATCCTTTTCCAAGTTCAGAGAGGTTAATTGGCCTTCATAAAATTGCACATACAAATGGTAGTGAGAGCCCCGGGGAGACTTCAAGTACACAATTGCAAAGTCAGGTTCCTATAATGATGATTTGTGTTTACAGTGTGACTTCTACCTTGTGCAAAAACCACTGTAAAAGGAATGTATTTCGTCAACCACCTGGTTGTCTGTCAACCAGTTAAACTGAATAATACCAATACTAGCATCCACATCAAGGCCAAGCAATCACACTTCCAGACAAATGCATCTTTCAAAATGTAATGCAAGTGTCATCTAGTCCGTAAGGCCTTTCTTAAGTGGCTAAGCGAGAATGACACTTCTGCTTTGTACCTTCAGTGTATCTCTCCTAGACCCAGGAGACAGGCTCTAGTCCTGGGCCTCAAGCTCCAAGGGTCCTCCTCTGCCCATGCCTCTCTCCAAGCCCAGGATTCTGTTGGGCTAAGTAGATAAAGAGTCCCCTTCTAGAACATACTCCTTGTAACCTAGACCTAAGAATTCACTGCCCAAATGTCCCAAACCCACTTGTGAGCCTACTTGGATTTTTCCTGATGTCCCTTGTCTCTTCAAGGATGGGGGACAGGCTATGCTGCTGTGCATACTCTCAGTCCTGAGAGTTGCCCAAGGGGATGGCAGTTTGCAGAGTATTTAGAGTTCAGATGGATTTTGGATATGTAAGACAAGGTGTCCATTATGTGTCTGAGGCCCCTTGTAGTTTGTGATGGAGCTGGCGACAGGAAGAGAAGAGGCTATGCTCTGAACAGGCATCTATTTAAACTCTTGCCTAGGCCCTGCAAACTTATCATGTCATTTAACCATTCTTGCTCTATCTGATTTGCAAGTCATCTCCTGGCTAAACTGAAGTCCTGGAATGTAATGTTTCACATGTATAGTACCTGCACAGTGGCTGGGAGATTGTGGGTGCTCAGTATATACTCAAGCACTGAAAGGACAATACCCAGATGTCATTAAATTGACAACCAAAGGGAAAGTCAGTGTTCCTTGTCACGAATGCTGCCTAATAAACCACCCTAGATTTAGTGCTATAAAGCAATCCTTTCATTATGGTCTCAATTCTTTGGTCCAAGAATTTGGAAATAGCACAGAAGGATGGCTTATCCATACTCCGTGATACCTAGGGCTCAGCTGGGAAGATTCAAAGACTGGGGGGGCATTAGCAGGGATGATGGTGACCCCACAGCTGAGGCTAGAATCATCTCGAGGCTTTCTCACTCATATGTCTGCCAGGTACTTCTGGCTGGGACCAGAATACTACATGTAGCCTCTCCCTGTGTGGCTGCTTGAGCTTCCTCACAGCATGGTGTCTGGATTCCAAGACTTACTATCCTTAAAATAACCAGGCTTGGAAATCATGGCAGTCACAAGCCCACTTAGGTTCAAGATGTAGGAATGGAGACTCCCACCTTTTGATGGGAGAAGAGCCTAAGACACATTTAAGAAGTGAATGTGGAGTAGAAAATATAGTTGTGGTCATCTTTACAAAAACAAAATCTGCCACAGTTAGGTAGATATTCTTTTAGAAAAGTCAACACATTTACCTTGACCTGTGGAAAGGGAGAGAAAGCTCTTACAAATAAAGCAAAACAGGAAAAGAAAACTACTTTCACCGAGTTTTTGATTAGAAATATTATGAGGAACCTTTTGTAAAAAGTATGGATTGCCTCTATGAGGTGAGAGGTCTAAAATGTGCTCCATTTAAAATAATTAGGGGCTTGCAATGGTTCCTTTCTCACTGAGTGGTTGATCGTTTCATTGCATTTTCATTCATTTCATTGCACTGGGAAATTCACCATGTCCCAGTGGTATAGAGTTACTTTTATGAAGTACTAAAATAGCTTTTCAAAAATAAGACAGAAAGTTTCATGCTCTAATGCAACAATATAGTAAAATGTCAATATTATTAACTAGATAAAATGGCAGACAAATGTTTGAGTTAAACTCAGCTATGAAAGTTCTTTTCTTTGGGAAAGTACTTGTATTGGATATTGCTTAATTTAACTTTATCAAGAAATACAGTCATTACCACTAACACAGAGAAAATGTGTGACTAGGATTCCATAAATTTGTTCAAATGATTTAAGTTTTGGGTACATAAACAAAATACAATGTTATACGAAGTTGTAAGAAATTTGAAAATGTATATGTTTTGAAAATAACAAAGTGAATTCAAAGAGAAGCAACAATATGAATTGGTGGAGCCCACTCAGACACATAGTCGCGAAAATCCAAACAGGGTAGCTTCCCACGGTTTCTTAAAATGTTTTATCTAATGTGCCTTTTTAGGTTCTGAAAGTGTCTCTCTTAAGAAACTGGAGATGGATGCTTCCAAGGCTGGATCAGAAGCGATTTTGAGTGGTGTCTTCCAGGATCTCCTCCAAAGCATTTCTTTCTATGACTCATCCTTCTTCCAACTCTACCCACTTAGAAGTTAAGCAACAATGGAGCCCCTGCTTCTATTTCCTTTTGGAATAGAGTGGGGCTGACTCTTAACTCCAAAGCATCAATCTCTTCCAAGATACCTTTCTATGAATGAAACTTTTAGGTCTTCTCTGACAATCATTGGCCTGTCAGTGTCCTCAGGGCAAATAAGCAGACCAAGTTTACCTTGCAGGTTAAGCACACAAAAAAATAAATGAAGAGTACTCTCCAGTTGTGTTAGCCCAGAGGGTTTCAAATCCACTCTGCAGAACATCCTTAACGCCCACTTGTGGGAAGTAAAGGGGCCATGCAGATGGAGTTCTGTGTACCCAGCCAAGTTTTAATCAGAATGGCTCTGGGTTTATCTGTTCATGGATCAGGCTTCCTTACCAGCTTTAATTTGAAAACTTTTGAAAGTTAGCAAAACACTCCACTGTTTATAGTTCATGTCCACTTTCACCTCAGCTGATCCTCATAATACTGGTGTTACAGAAGGGCTTCTAAACATCCTCAAATAATTTAGAGAAAGCTCATTTGAGTTCCTCATATCCTACCCATGGTTTAGCCTAGTTAAACATTTTTTGACACCAAGAACCATAATAATAATAACCAAAAGATGTTAATTGCTGCTGGGGCCATGGACAAAGTAATGTTGCCAGATGCTCCAGATCTCCTGCCTTTGTTCCTAAAGTAGAAAATTCTCAGTATTTGAACATACTTTTTACTAGTTATTTAAAATTATTTGATTGTTTAATTATGAAAAATATGTAGATGAGTATCTCTCAAGTTAATGACACATTTTGACCATGACTTGATTCTGATTAGAGTTTTACTATTTTGCTTGTTTTATGAGATAGTTGGGGAAAGGGACAGGCAAGAAGCATTGGGAAGGTCACATTGAATCTCAACATGTCAGCAGATGAAGATCTTGCTTATCTGAACAAGAAATCTGTCCAATGTGGCAGTCCCATCGTTTGACTAGGACTCTGTTCTTTTATGCTATTTTCCCTAATGCTTCTTTTAGCTAGCTCTTTGCTATTTCCTCTATGTCAAGACAATCAGTTTATTGCAAAGGAGAAAAGAGGAGGATTTACATGTCATTATCGCAACGACTTTGCTTTACTTAGTGTGGCTGGTGGGCTGTCTCTAATACGGCCCCAGTGATCCTCACTTCCTGATAGTCATGCTATTGTGTAATCCCTTCCTCTTGGGTGAGGGTTGCAATAGTGACTTGTTTTAACCAATAAAATGTGACAAAGTTGATGAAAAGTCACTTCCATGATTAAGTTTCAACATGTTGTAGTCTTCAATTTGCTAGCCAGATAGGGGTGACTGATAAATGTTTTTGTATATCTCAATCAGTTCAGGCTGCTATAAAAGAATACCATAGATTGGGTGGCTTAAACAACAGGAATTTATTTCTCGCAGTTCTGGAGGCTGGGAAGTCCAAGATAAGTTACCAATATCAGCATGGTTGGGTTCTGATGAGGGCCCTCTTCCTGATCTGCAGATACCTCCCTTCTTGCTGTTTCCTTACATAATAAAGAGTAGAGAGAGAGTAAACTCTCTCTTGCCCCTTCCTATAAGTATACTAATCTCATCACGAGGACTCCACCCTCATGACCTAATTATCTCCCAAAAGCCACCCTCTCCAAATAGCATCACATTGGGGATTAGATTTTCAACATATACATTTTGGGAAACACAAATATTCAGTCCGTAGCAGTGTGGCCTGCCATATCATCCTAGAATATATCTAATCTGGGATTCAGGTTTGCATTAGTTTGGGCAGTATAACTGTTATAACAAAAGATCCCATGATGTATATTGGGTCTAATGCAATAGAAGTTTATTTTTTGATCATGAAACAGTATTGGACAAAAGAAAAGGTTGGCAATCCTTCCTGCCTCATACATTCAGGGGCCCAGAATGACAGAAAATTTGCCATCTTAAACACAGAACTTCCAAGGTTGCTCTGGGAAGAGGGGAGGAGGTCATGTTTTTTCCAGCCACCTGGAAGGGGAAGAGAGCATGGAGTCCCATATAGGAGATTTATAGGCCAGGCCTGGAATTGGGGCACAACCCTTCTGCTCACATTCCATTGGTCATATCTTAGTCAACTGACCACATCTAACCATTAAGGGATGCTTGGAAATGTAGCCTTTGACTGAGTGGCCACTTCCTAGTGACAACTCTATACTAAGGAGGGAGGTATACAAATTTTGCTGGACAGCTCCACTTTCTGCCACACTACTTCTGGAAAATTGAATACTTTGCAGTGGGGTAGCCAGGCTAGCATTTAAATGTGACATGAAAAATTCTAAGCCCATCAGCAAGATTTATTATTTCCCAACCTTGTCACCAATACTTCTATTCTTGCTTCTTCTACCCACGAACCATCCAAAGAGATCTTGGCCATCACCTGTGAATCAGTGTTGAAACCAATTAAGGCCACCCTTCTTCCCAGGAAAATGGGGAAATGAGACATCCTGCTTGACTGCACATTGAAGGGATGTCTTTTCTCCACTGTCCCTCAGGGCCTCCTGCCATTGGAACTGTAACACCCAGCAATCTACATCAAACTAGTGCTGGCATATCCCTCATAGACCCACCCTTGATTTTTCACTCATCAGAGTTGCTTCCTTGTCCTCAAACCATTTCTTCCTCTGGTTTCCTTGGATACATTTTCCTTATTCCTCAATCCTCTCTCGTTAGGTGATGAGTAATAAATTTCTCCTTACATATTTATGATGCCCAATTTTTTATCTTTAGCCTTGGTATTTCTTTTGAGCTAAAAATTGTAAACTTGACACTTTTAGGTCCATGCGAATGGGCAGCCAATGTTTGACATGGCCTCCTCAGTGATGCCATTTCTGACTACCCATTTACATTAGCCAACTTCTCTCACTTTTTGTCAAATATCCAGTTTTATTTTCATTGTAATATTTATCACTGTCTGAAGTTACATGTCCACTTATTTGTTTGGTTGTTTATCATCTATACTAGCTGTATATACTTCATAGTGCTAAGACTTTGTCTATCTTGTGCAGGGCCTAGCACAGTGCCTGAACAATAGGACGTGTCCCATAGATATTTATCATATGAATACATAAAAATTCATTGTAGGGAGCTCTCCTTGAAGTCACAGGTACAGGTTGAGGGACACGAAGGTGTAAGTAGCAGACATATGAGCTAAGTGGAGTTGGAAATTACTTTTCCACCAAGATCATTCACAACAAGGGAAGAAAGTACATTGCCCAGAAGATTACTGGAGTGCTGTCTGATTAGGGGCAGTGCTGAAGCAGGCAAGACCCAACAGCTCTTCAGTAGAGTTTGTAATTATTGCATAGAAAAAAATATAGTATTGAGTCTCTTGATCCCTAGATCAGTGTGGGCAAATGTTTTTTTTCTGTAAAAGGCCAGGCAGTAAATATTTTAGACCTTGTGGGCCATGTGGTCTCTGTTGTAACTACTGAACTCTGCCCTTGTAGCAGGAGAGTAGCCGTAGATAATATGTAAGCAAATGGGTATGGCTGTGTTCCGATAAATCTTCCTTTATAGAAACCAAAATTTGAATTTCATATAATTTTTGCATCACCATGTATTATTAGTAAGATTTTTTCCAACCATTAAAAAATGTAAAAAATCATTCTGAGCATTTTAAATTGGAAAAACAGGCAATGGGCTGGATTTGGCTCAAAGGCCGTAGTTTGCTGACCCCCTACCTAGATTGTCAGAAAACTCAGCCTTGTATATGTTCGGGTTTTTTCCTAGCTTGCATGGACACTTTATAAATGATGTTTCATAAAACATTTTCATGCAATCCTTGAATTTGGGTCTCCAGAGGTGTTTTGGTTCAGAGGAGGCAGTAGGAAGAGAGTCTCCTAGCCCTGAATGGTTAACATTTATATTGCAAAATAGATTACCCTTTGCTCCAGATTGTCTGTGGTATCCACGTAGAATGATTAATGTCAAAATGATAAAATGATGCAGTCTCTTGAATTTGATTCCAGCTGTTCCCGCCTTTGATATGATTTGTGAATGACATTTGTATTTTTCACTGGTGATTAGTTAATGCTGGAAAAAATGGCCAGATGATAGCTGTCTAGAATTCTAAAGCCAAAGATTTACTTGGCTAGAAAACTGTTCAATAAAACATCATTACAATATTCACCACAAATTCATTTAGCATTTGTCATTAGAAGATACTTAGCATCCAGATAACAGCCTATAGTTTGAAAATTTTTTTAAACCATTTGATTATGCTATGACTACAGAATGCTGGCAACCAAAAAAGACTTCTTTCTACATGACGCATTGCTCCTGTTTAGAACACCAATGAACTCTTAAAGAACTGATTCTATTTTTTTTCTGAGAGCTCTTTATTGACTTGTTCACGTGAGGGGAAGCCATAACTGTGCATCACAAAGTTTGGATGTCAAGTGTCAAAAGTTCCTGGGTTTAGCTGATGATGATAGCAATGACCATTTACTGAGCTACTTACAGTGTGCCAGCTGCTAAACTATTTTACACTCATTTTGTCTTTACATCAGTGCTTTTAAACATTATGCTACGTTGTCAGAATATTTGTCCATCCACCTAGTTATTCTAAGGGCAGGGAGTCAGTCATTGGTCTATTGTTCTCTCTGCATTTTCTTAGCCTCTTAGATTGTGGTTCTCTGTGAATAAGGATGGGGTCAGTTTAATTCAGAGTTTCTTAACTTCAGCACTACTGACATCTGGGATTAGGTCATTCTGTATTGTGGAGCCATCCTGTGCACTGTAGGATGTTTAGCAGCATCCCAGGCCTCTACCCACTGGATGCCTGTAGCACCCTCACATGCCCCCCACCAACCCAGTTATGACAACCAAAAATGTCTCCAGACACTGCCAATATCCCCTAGGAAAGAAAATCACTCCAAGTTGAGAACTACTGGTTTCACTCAATCCACCCAGTGCAACATTTGAGCATATGAGGTTGTCCTTGGGGCTCAGCTTCTGTTTTCACATCCTCAGAGGGACCAACTAGTGAGGAGTTCCTGTTCACTTCAGGAATTAGGATGTAAACTACATCTAATTTATTACGAATTCTGCTTCATGGAAAATAAGCTTCATTATGGTGTTGGCAACAATAACTAGATTCTCTACTCTGGATTCTAATTAGTACAAGAAAGTATCATTTTTGGGATAAATATAAAAAGCAGATTATTTGGGACTCTGTCTGGATTGACATCTTCATAGCCTTGAGGTAAATAAATCAGTGTTTCCTCCACATATGGAATCATGGGTATATGTTTTGTTTTCCTTTGGGCTATTCTTTATTTTCAAAACTTTCTGCAATAAATATATACCTTTTTTTTTGAGATGGAGTTTCGCTCTTGTTACCCAGGCTGGAGTGCAATGGTGTGATCTCGGCTCACCGCAACTTCCGACTCCTGGGTTCAGGCAATTCTGCTGTCCATCCGACTGTCTGTTCACCTCCCTGTCAATCCACATAGGCTCCTGGCGTGGACAAGGGATCTGTGAAGGGCGGGACTTGGGCGAGCACCTGGGGCAGATGGGTGGTCAGGGTCCTTCCCACCTCGAAGGTGTCAGAGCCGAGGGCTGGGCTCTCCATGCTGGGCAGCATCTGCTCCGGTAGGACTCTCAGATGCACACACGCACACACTTAGGCACACGCACCCGTGTACACGCCTCACATATGCAGACACACATGGGCACCCCGAGGTCACATGTTCTGGGGATGATGGCCTTCAGGGGCCATCTGGGAAGCAGCAGCCCCTGGGCTATGCCCGCTTCCCCCTCCAGCTCCGGCTCACCCACGCCCACCCAACAGTCCTGCCTATGCACAAGCGAGGGGCTTCTCTTTCTGGCTGGGGCTGGGGTGAGCTGCAGTTACAGCCGCTGGGTCTTCGGGGGCTTCTTCATCTCCCTTTTCTTAAACAAAAAGCAAAAAAGTCAAATGCTGCACTGCCCCGCAGCCCGGTGAGGGCTCCGGAGCCTCCTTAGGAAAGGGGTCCTTATGAGCTCTAAAAAAAAAAAAAATCCCTCCCGACTAGCTGGGATTACAGGCACGCGCCACCATGCCCAGCTAATTTTTTGTATTTTTAGTAGAGACGGGGTTTCAGTATGTTGACCAGGATGGTCTCGATCTCTTGGCTTCGTGATCCACCTGCCTCGGCCTCCCAAGGTGCTGGGATTACAGGCATGAGCCACTGCGCCCGGCCCATTTTTTAAATTGGAAAAAATTATTGTAAAAATTGAGACAGTAATTCACATTTAGATTTCTAGATGTTAATATTTTCTTTGGACAATGTGAGACTCTGCTTTCTAATCAGAACACTAGTGCAATTGTAGCTCCAACAATGATGAGACTTCTTAGGGAGAACTTGAGTGGTGGACACAGGAAAATAATATGTTATGTAATCAGAAAAATAAAATTAGAGCAATGTCTTGAATATTTGAAATGCCAAGGACCTGCAGAAAACATTCCATTACCAATTTTGAGTTATATTATATTTTCATTAAAGAACAATGGAGGAAGGAAACAGCAGTTGCTTTGAATTACAATAGTGGATTAACAAGGTTTTACTACATTTCAGATGTTTGTCAATGATTGATTGTCGACATTCATATCTACATATGTTTACCAGTCTCTGGGGACACAAGGCCTTTGAAACAGAGGCAGGTCTTTTATTGATTCTGCACAAGAGCAGACCACACTGGAGAGGCCCTAATACATTGGCAGAATATTTAGAGCACTGATAACAGTGTGTACACTATTTACCTCAGAATCCCAAGGCCAAGGTGGAAACAGTCTGAGAACAATGCCCGCAAAGGCTTTTTTATGACAAAAAAACCCCTAACAAGCACATAGCTTTCCCAATCAGCAAAGGCACTTGGCTCCCGCTTGTCATTAAAATGTGGGCATGGACTCAGGCCTGGGTTGGGGAAAGCAGCGCCTGTCCTGATCCATGAGCAGACTTCCATGAGCAGAGCAAGAAACCATGGCTGCAAGTCCCCTAGAAGCCGAGAATGTCACCTCCTGAGTGGTCCCAACACCAGCTCCTGCATGGAGAAGTGGGAGAAGCTTTCAGACTGAGGTCTGCAGAAGCAAAATTCCCCAATTCTCAGCCAAAGAACATAATCTTGAAGTGGTAAAACAAATGAAATTGATGCAAACTGAATCCAACAATTCCTTTTCCTCCTTGGGAAGGAAATGGTTGGGTGATGATTTTGGATGAACACAACACAGGGCCATGATGCCTTTTTTTTTCTTGTAGCAGAGGCCAGAGTAACGGGAACAGAGAATTAAGCCCGTTGGTTTCTCTGATTAATAGTCTTCTCCTTGGGACTCCGTGCACTGTCATGAGAGATTTTGTTTGATTCTTAAATTTTGTTCAGCTTCTGGTTCTTTGACCAATAGAAGCAATTGGATTTCTTAACCAGAATTAAATTGTTAAGTCCCTTGCTGCACAAGGGAGGAAACGTTCTCAAGTAATTTTCATTCAGATGAAATGGGGGTAAACTGGTCTTGAAATAGTTAGAAGGAAAGAATTAAAATAGTAACTCTATTCCCAGGTATGTTTTTCTCCCGTAGGAAACAGTGGTTTAAAGTTTATGGAGCAGGTTAATGAGTTGGAGAGCCTTGCCTTTTGGCCCATGTCCTAAAATAAGACTTTTAAACACACTTCAAAAATATACAGCAATTCTCATTAATGGCAAATAAAGAATTCAGTCTTAAATCAGGATGTAAAGGGAGAATGATTCATAAAGTATTATGTAGCAAAAATGAGGTTTTTCAGAAATGAAAAATTTCATTGATTAAATGATTCCTGGAATGCTATGGACATTTATTTTGCTTTTCTTTTTTCTTTGTTCTCTTTGATAATTTTCAAATTTTTCTTCAAAAAATATATATTACTAGACTGGAGAGGATGAACTAAGTAGAAAGCTGAAAAATTGACATAATAGAAAGAAGACCTTTCAAGAAATGGAGAGTTGTCTTCAAAAGTCTGTAGGAAAAAAATATTTTGTTTTGTTTTGTTTTGGCTTTACTTAAAGGCAGTGAGATGGATTGGAGAACTTTTAAACCTGTTCCTTTATGCTGATTTTGTTTATCTTTTGTGGCTCCAAAGAAGAAGCCTTTGTTCTTTTTCCTAATATTAAGCTAACGGGGCTGTGTATAACTGGAAATCCTGAGCATCTTTGAGCTCATTGTTGTTATTTTCTCTTGATGTCAGTTTTTATTCAACTGTATCTCTTGTATCACTTGAACCAGCATATCGACTCATTTGTTCTGCATAAGATGCTGCATATCAGAAGAGCGACTAATCTCTGGGTTATATGGTGACATATGAGAGTGGGCTAGGCTCAACATCAGTTGTATAAATTCTTTAGTGCTTGGAACCAATCTTAATAGTATAAAATACAAATGCAACATTGATGTCCTTCCCTCCCTCGCTTTCCTTTTTTCTTTCATCATATTTTCTTGCTTCAATCCCTCCTCTTTCTCTCTGCCTTTCCCATCCTTTCCTTACATCGTTCTTTCCTTCCTTTTTTTTGTTTCCTTCTTCCTTTCCTTTTTTAGAAAACATTCACTGAAAACATACAACAAACTAGGGACTCTGTTAGGCACCAGAGATATTAAAAAGCAATAATTAAGCACAATCCCTACCCTTAGAGAGCTCATGTAATAAAGGGGAAAAAAATCCCTTAAGGGAAGACAGAAATTTGTGAATTTATCTGAACTATTTAAGGGAGGAAGGAGGAAAGAAGGAAAGAAAAGAGAAGATATGAGAGCTATACTTTGGGGTTATCATACACATAAGTATTCTCTCAATTTAGCCTTAGGAAGAGGAGCTTCATGGCAATAATAAGAGCAATATTAGTAGCACCCTTCTTAACATTAGAGCACTAGTGTGACAGAGGTGGCCATAACCAGAGGCAGTGTCTCACCTCAAGGTCTAATTTGAGTGGTGGAAGCGCCAGTATTTCCTGGGCTGCAAGAAAGTTTAGAAATATTCAATTTGTGCAGTGTAAAGAAATATCCTGAGACATTTAAGTAAGCTCCTTTTAGATATTTTCTTGCCTAATATTAAGCTAATGGGACTGTGTATAACTGGAAAAGCTGAGCATCTTTGGGCTCATTGTTATTTTCTCTTGAAAATAACATACATTTTATTAATTAAATGTAAATGTAAAATTAACATTTTTCTCTTGAAAATACACAATTGCAACCTCAATCTCTCTCTTTTTGTATTAGTAATTTTTCAATATTATAAGCGATTATACCAAAAGGTTTCTGCATCTGAATTGCATATATGGCTAGAATCGGATCTCTCAGGTATTTGTTTATTGGCGGCCTCCAGATGCTGGAGGTGTTTCTTATTCCCACATCCCTGCCTCGCTCTTGCCTGACCTTACTGATACACCCTGGGGACACCCAGAATATGGACGCAGTGAGTGGGGCAATGGCTACATCAACAACAAACACCTGAAAGGTGACCCAGTGGCCCGGAAGCAGAGAGGAAAGGATAGAAAATTTGTGGGAAGGTGGCGTGAGTAGATTCTATGGAGAAGGAAGTTTCTATCATACTGGCAGGAAGAATGAAGTGGTCATTTAGGTCAGGGGATGAGCTCTCACACAGGAGCCGTGTACAGTGTCTGCTGGAGACACATTTGGTTGTCACATTGGGACAGAGATGCCCTTGGCGTCTAGTGCGTAGTGCTCAGGGATGCTGCTAAACAACCTACAATACACAACACAGGTCCCCACAACAAAGAACGATCCAGCTTCAAATGTCCATAGTACTGAGGTGGAGAAATCTTGCTTCATAAAAGAGGGAGAAAAGCCTGAGCGATTATGAAAACAGGGCATCTGGCAGGGCGCGGTGGCTCACGCCTGTAATCCCAGCACTTTGGGAGGCCGAGGTAGGTGGATCACGAGGTCAAGAGATCGGGACCATCCTGGTCAACATGGTGAAACCCCGTCTCTACTAAAAATACAAAAAACTAGTTGGGCATGGTGGCACGTGCCTGTAATCCCAGCTACTTGGGAGGCTGAGGCAGGAGAATTGCCTGAACCCAGGAGGCGGAGGTTGCAGTAAGCTGAGATCGCACCATTGCACTCCAGCCTGGGTAACAAAGAGCGAAACTCCATCTCAAAAAAGAAAGAAAGAAAGAAAGAAAGAAAGAAAGAAAGAAAGAAAGAAAGAAAGAAAGAAAGAAAGAAAGAAAGAAAGAAAGAAAGAAAACAGGGCATCTGAAGACTTTGTCCTCAGAACCAGAGGTGAGGAAGACAAGACATGTTCACCAGATCCTGACTTTTTTGTCCTGCGTGTCCATGAGGGTAGAAGATTGTGCTTGGTAATCTCATTAGACCTCAAATACATAAGCAAAGTCCTTAATATCCTGCCTAAATTGAAAATGAAAACTTGACACCTAGACTGTAATTAGCAAGAATGAACAACTTCCTCATTTCCCCAAATTCAGCAGGGCATTTTAACACTCAGTCATCTCATTTCCTTCCAGAGCTTTAAAGGTGTCACAATTTCAATCTCCCTGTGGTGGAATTTCTCTGTAACGCGGAGCCTGGCCATTCCACTTTGGGAATGTTTTTGACAGCTGTGTCCAACGGCATTAAGGAAAATTGCTCACATTTGTGTCTTAGATGCTGTCATGAGCTGTGTTGATTTTCCTCCAGTCAGAGCTGTCCCTGAGGATTTCCTGGTTTTAAGGGCAAACCCTGAGGAAGAATGAGCTGCCTTTGAAAATCAGCCCAGCCAGCATGTGCAGTAGCTCTCTGAAGTCATTCAGACAGATCCCAGAGTGCTGCTTTGGATTATTCCAGAAACGTCTCTTCAGCCTGATTCCCCATGGGGAATGGGAGGCCTGTGGAATTTCTCTGGCTGTTCTCCACGTCTGGGACAAATTCCATGCCACTACCTGTGAGGACAAACATACTCAGCAAATGTTAGCATGGCTCAAGCAAGTCCACTAAGGAAAGATTGACTTGGAAATGGTAAGAATACATGTATTTCAGGGCCTAGAAAGAGAACCCAGGAGGGAGCAGACGGCCTTACGTTTTTGGCATCAAATCTAGTGGCATTGCTTAATGAGGACTGCCTTTTCAATGGGATCAAGGGCTTGGGCTCTGCAGGCTGGTTGGCCCCTGTGAACTCCAAGGTTGAAGGTTCACTCCCTGGCACTTCTGCTTCCAGTCAATCATTTGACGGTTTCAAACAAACCCTTGACAGCAACCTTCTCCATTTCAGGATGTCCGGAGTGCCAGGTCTGGAATGCAGGGAGGAAGCAAGAGGCAACTGACAACAGATGCTGTGATTTGGCCACCTTCCCTCCTTTCTCTGCCTACACTGATTCCCCAGGGCCCCAGGGTCAGAAGCCTTGATTGAGCTCATAGTTCCAAGTTGACAGCTGGAGGTTTATTCTTATCTGCATCTCTTGCTGCTTCTCAATCTGGCTTCACCAAGAAGGATTCACCCTAAGTCCTGACATGAGGATTTAAACCCAAAATATTCATCTCTGTCATTAACTTATTTATTGGGTGTTGACTACAGGCTTCCCAAAAGAGTGGGCTCACCAGAATGCTACACAGCCACCTCCATTTGGATAGGCCTGCTTCCAAATTTCTAACTCTGGGCTCTGTCTTCCTCACTTGACCCTATCTTCTCTCACTCTCATTCTTTTGGGGATGAAAGAAATTGGAAATAGAAGGGAGTCATACTTTGGAAAATGGATAAAACCTAATATAATTGAGGTTGAACAACAATAAAGTAAAAGCTAAAATATGCAGAATCATTATCTTATTTATAGAGACATTTGTTGTCTACGTTTTAAAAATTGCTCATCAGTGTTTCCATTCTCACTCCAGGTGAAAGACTTATAGCAGAACCAGATGATTTTTCCTCCTCTAATTAGAAAAATACATGCTTTTTGTAAGTGATGAAACAACTAAAGATGTGAAAGGAAGACTAAACAATTCGCGTAGCCCCCTTTCCTACTGCACATCAAAAACCATTGTTAAGAGCTTCGTGGTTATCCTTCACCATTTTCTCCACACTCACGTAAAAATAGACAAATACAAGGAATCACATTTATTAGTTACATGTCGCTGCATTAGAAATTTTCACAAACTTACTGGCTTAACACAGCACATATTTATTACCTCATGGTTAATGTGGGTCAGGCATTTGGTCAAAGTTTAGCTTAGTCTTCTGCTCGAGGTCTCACAAGGCTGCCATCAAGGTGTCAGCTGGGCTGCATTCTCATATGAGGCCCAACCTGGGAAGAATCTACTTCCAAGCTCACTCAGGTAATTCATATTTTGCCAGGAAATTATAATTTCCCTTTAAATAATTTCACTTCTCAATTGTCATTGAGTTGCACAATGTCCTCTTTCTAGAAAATCTTCCATTTCTATGGTTATATATCTATTTTCATTCCTGACAAAAAATATGGAATATTTTTCTTGAGAGGAACTCACCTATTTTATTTTTTAAAAGTCAAGATTTTTGAGGTATACTTTATATACAGCAAAATTTGCCTTTTTAAGAACACAATTCAATGAGTTTGGGCAAATACATACAGTTGTGTCACTGCCACCACAATGAAGATAACATTTCTGACACCCTCAAAAGTTCCCTTAAGCCCTTTTGTGATGAACCACTAGCCCCACTGGCAGCCCCTGGCAACCACTGATCTATTCTGTGTCTCCATGATTTTGCTTTTTGCAGAATAACATGTAAATGGAATTATAGAGGATGTGGATTTTACTTAGCTTAATGTGTTTGAGTTCAGACACATATGAGTAGTAGCACCTTCCTTTTTATTGTTAAGTAAAGCAAGTACTTACTTTAAGCTAAGTAAAGAAATAAAAAGAAAGTCTTGTGGCTTTATTTACTTATTTGATGTAAGACTTTCCATGTTATATAATTTTTTGTTTTTGAGACACTCTTATTCTGTCACCCAGGCTGTAGTGCAATGGTGCTATCTCGGCTCACTGCAACATCCACCTCCCGAGTTCAAGTGATTCTCTTGCCTCAGCCTCCCGAGTAGCTGGGGTTACAGGCATGAGCCACCATACCCAGCTAATTTTTGTATTTTTAGTTTAGTTGGTGTTTCACCATGTTGCCCAGGCTGGTCTCAAACTCCTGACCTCAGGTGATCTGCCTGCTGTGGCCTCCCAAAGTTCTGGGATTACAGGCATGAGTCATTTCACTGGGCCCATGTTCTCTATTTTTTCTTGAGTGAGCCCTGCAGTTTGTATCTTTCTTTTTTTTGTCTCTTTTTTTTAAATTGCATTTTAGGTTTTGGGGTACATGTGCAGAACATGCAATATCGTTGCATAGGTACACATATGGCAGTGTGTTTTGCTGCCTTCCTCCCCTTCACCCACATTTGGCATTTCTCCCCAGGCTATCCCTCCCCAGCTCCCCCCCTCCGCTGTCCCTCCCCTATTCCCCCCAATAGACCCCAGTGTGTAGTGCTCCCTTCCCTGTGTCCATGTGTTCTCATTGTTCATCACCCGCCTATGAGTGAGAATATGCGGTATTTCATTTTCTGTTCTTTTGTCAGTTTGCTGAGAATGATATTCTCCAGATTCATCCATGTCCCTACAAAGGACACAAACTCATCATTTTTGATTGCTGCATAATATTCCATGGTGTATATGTGCCACATTTTCCCAGTCCAGTCTATCATCAATGGGCATTTGGGTCAGTTCCAGGTCTTTGCTATTGTAAACAGTGCTGCAATGAACATTCGTGTGCATGTGTCCTTATAGTAGAACGATTTATAGTCCTTTGGATATATACCCAGTAATGGGATTGCTGAGTCAAATGGAATTTCTATTTCTAGGTCTTTGAGGAATCGCCACACTGTCTTCCACAATGGTTGAACTAATCTACACTCCCACCAACAGTGTAAAAGTGTTCTTATTTCTCCACATCCTCTCCAGCTTCTGTTGTCTCCAGATTTTTTAATGATCGCCATTCTAACTGGTGTGAGATGGTATCTCAATGTGGTTTTGATTTGCATCTCTCTAATGACCAGTGATGATGAGCATTTTTTCATATGTTTGTTGGCCTCATGTATATCTTCTTTTGTACAGTGTCTTTTCATATCCTTTGTCCATTTTTGAATGGGCTTGTTTGTTTTTTTCTTGTAAATCTGTTTGAGTTCTTTGTAAATTCTGGATATCAGCCCTTTGTCAGATGGGTAAACAGCAAAATTTTTTTCCCATTCTGTTGGTTGCCGATTCACTCTAGTGACTGTTTCTTTTGCCGTGCAGAAGCTGTGGAGTTTGATTAGGTCCCATTTGTCTATTTTGGCTTTTGTTGCCAATGCTTTTGGTGTTTTGTTCATGAAGTCCTTGCCTACTCCTATGTCCTGAATGGTTTTGCCTAGATTTTCTTCTAGGGTTTTTATGGTGCCAGATCTTATGTTTAAGTCTTTAATCCATCTGGAGTTAATTTTAGTGTAAGGTGTCAGGAAGGGGTCCAGTTTCTGCATTCTGCACATGGCTAGCCAGTTTTGCCAACATCATTTATTAAACAGGGAGTCCTTTCCCCATTGCTTGTTTTTGTCAGGTTTATCAAAGATTGTATGGTTGGAGATATGTTGTGTTGCCTCCAATGCCTCTGTTCTGTTCCATTAGTGTATATCTCTGTTTTGGTACCAGTACCATAATGTTTTGATTACTGTAGCCTTGTAGTATAGTTTGAAGTTCGGTAGTGTGATGCCTTCTGCTGTGTTCTTTTTGCCTAGAATTGACTTGGCTATGCGGGCTCTCTTTTGGTTCCATATGAAGTTCAAGGTGTTTTTTTCCAGTTCTGTGAAGAAAGTCAATGGTAGCTTGATGGGGATAGTGTTGAGTCTGTAAATTACTTTGGGCAGTATGGCCATTTTCACGATATTGATTCTTCCTAACCATGAACATGGAATGTTTCTCCATCTGTTTGTGTCCTCTATGCTTTCGTTGAGCAGTGGTTTGTAGTTTTCCTTGAAGAGGTCCCTTACGTTCCTTGTAAGTTGTATTCCTAGGTATTTTATTCTCTTTGTAGCAATTGTGGATGGCAGTTCGTTCTTGATTTGGCTCTCTTTAAGTTTATTATTGGTGTATAGGAATGCTTGTGATTTTTGCACATTGATTTTATATCCTGAGACTTTGCTGAAGTTGCTTATCACTTTCAGGAGTTTTTGGGCTAAGACGATGGGGTCTTCTAGATATACTATCATGTCGTCTGCAAATAGAGACAATTTGGCTTCCTCCTTTCCTATTTGAATACCCTTTATTTCTTTTTCTTGCCTGATTGCTCTGGCTAGAACTTCCAGTACTATATTGAATAGGAGTGGTGAGAGAGGGCATCCTTGTCTAGTGCCAGATTTCAAAGGGAATGCTTCCAGTTTTTGCCCATTCAGTATGATATTGGCTGTTGGTTTGTCGTAAATAGCTTTTATTATTTTGAGATACATTCCATCAATGCCGAGTTTATTGAGGGTTTTTAGCATAAAGGGCTGTTGAATTTTGTCAAAGGTCTTCTCTGCGCCAATTGAGATAATCATGTGGTTTTTGGTTTTGGTTCTGCTTATGTGGTGAATTACGTTTATAGACTTGTGTATGTTGAACCAGACTTGCATCCCCGGGATGAATCCTACTTGATCATGATGGATACACTTTTTGATGTGCTGTTGCAATCAGCTTGCCAGTATTTTATTGAAGATTTTTGCATCTATGTTCATCATGGATATTGGCCTGAAGTTTTCTTTTCTTGTTGAGTCTCTGCTGGGTTTTGGTATCAGGATGATATTGGTCTCATAAAATGATTTGGGAAGGATTCCCTCTTTTTGGATTATTTGGAATAGTTTCAGAAGGAATGGTACCAGCTCCTCTTTGTGTGTCTGGTAGAACTCGGCTGTGAACCCATCTGGACCTGGGCTTTTTTTGTGAGGTAGGCTCTTAATTGCTGCCTCGACTTCAGACCTTGTTATTGGTCTATTCATAGTTTCAGCTTCCTCCTGGTTTAGGCTTGGGAGGACACAGGTGTCCAGGAATTTATTCATTTCTTCCAGGTTTACTAGTTTATGTGCATAGAGTTGTTTGTAATATTCTCTGATGATGGTTTGAATTTCTGTGGGATCTGTGGTGATTTCCCCTTTATCGTTTTTTATTGCATCTATTTGGTTATTCTCTCTTTTCTTTTTTATCAGTCTGGCTAGTGGGCTGTCTATTTTGTTGATCTTTTCAAAAAACCAGCTCTTGGATTTATTGATTTTTTGAAGGGTTTTTCGTGTCTCTATCTCCCTCAGTTCTGCTCTGATCTCAGTTATTTCTTGTCTTCTGCTAGGTTTTGAGTTTTTTTGATCTTGCTCCTCTAGCTCTTTCAATTTGGACATTAGGGTGTCAATTTTGGATCTCTCCACTCTTCTCATGTGGGCACTTATTGCTATATATTTTCCTCTGGAGACTGCTTTAAATGTGTCCCAGAGATTCTGATATGTTGTGTCTTCATTCTTGTTGGTTTCGAAGAACTTCTTTATTTCTGCCTTCATTTCATTGTTTATCCAATCAACATTCAAGAGCCAGTTGTTCAGTTTCCATGAAGCTGTGCAGTTCTGAGTTCGGTTCTGAATTCTGAGTTCTAACTTGATTGCACTATGTTCTGAGAGATTTTGTTATGATTTCAGTTGTTTCACATTTTCTGAGGAGTGCTTTACTTCCAATTATGTGGTCAATTTTAAAGTAGGTGTGATGTGGAGCTGAGAAGAATGTATATTCTGCGGATTTGGGGTGGAGAGTTCTGTAAATATCTATCAGGTTTGCTTGTTCCAGGTCTGAGTTCAAGCCCTGGATATCCTTGTTAATTTTCTGTCTGGTTGATCTGTCTAATATTGACAGTGGAGTGTTAAAGTCTCCCATTATTATTGTGTGGGAGTCTAAGTCTCTTTGTAAGTCGTTAAGAACTTGAATTATATATCTGGGTGCTCCTGTATTGGGTCCATATATATTTAGGATGGTTAGCTCTTCTTGTTGTATTGATCGTTTTACCATTATGTAATGTCCTTCTTTGTCTCTTTTGATATTTGTTGCTTTAAAGTCTATTTTATCAGAGATAAGAATTGCAACTCCTGCTTTTTTTTTTGCTCTCCATTTGCTTGGTAAATCTTCCTCCATCCCTTTATTTTGAGCTTTGTGTATCCTTGCATGTGAGATGGGTTTCCTGGATACAGCACACCGATGGGTTTTGGTTTTTTATCCAATTTGCCAGTCTGTGTCTTTTGACTGGTGCATTTAGTCCATTTACATTTAGGGTTAATATTGTTATGTGTGAATTTGATACTGCCATTTTGATGCTAGCTGGCTGTTTTGCCCGTTAGTTGATGCAGATTCTTCATTTTGTTGATGCTCTTTAGCATTTGGTATGTTTTTGGAATGGCTGTTACTGGTTGTTCCTTTCTATGTGTAGTGCCTCTTTCAGGAGCTCTTGTAAAGCAGGCCTGGTGGTGACAAAATCTCTGAGTACTTGCTTGTTTGCAAAGGATTTTATTTTTCCTTCACTTATGAAGCTCATTTGGCTGGATATAAAATTCTGTGTTGAAAGTTCTTTTCTTTAAGGATGTTGAATATTGGTCCCCACTCTCTTCTGGCTTGTAGGGTTTCTGCCGAGAGATCTGCTGTGAGTCTGATGGGCTTCCCTTTGTGGGTGACCCAACCTTTCTCTCTGGCTGCCCTTAGCATTTTCTCCTTCATTTCAACCCTGGTGAATCTGACGATTATGTGCCTTGGGGTTGCTCTTCTTGCGGAATATCTTTGTGGTGTTTTCTGTATTTCCTGGACTTGAATCTTGGCCTGCCTTGCTAGGTTGGGGAAATTTTCCTGGATGATATCCTGAAGCGTATTTTCCAGCTTGGATTCATTCTCTTCTTCACATTCAGGTACACCTATGAAATGTAGATTAGGTCTCTTCACATAGTCCCATATTTCTTGGAGACTTTGTTCATTCCTTTTTGTGCTTTTTTCTCTAATCTTGGCTTCTCATTTTATTTCATTGAGTTGATCTTCGACTTCTGATATCCTTTCTTCTGCTTGGTCAATTTGGCTGCTGAAACTTGTGCATGCTTCGCGAAGTTCTCGTGTTGAGTTTTTCAGCTCTTTCAATTCACTCATATTCCTCTCTAAGTTGTCCATTCTTGTTATCATTTCCTCAAATCTTTTTTCAAGGTTCTTAGTTTCTTTGCATTGATTTAGAACATGTTCTTTTAGCTCATGGAAGTTTCTCATTACTCACCTTCTGAAGTCTGATTCCGTCATTTCATCACACTCATTCTCTGTCCAGCTTTGTTCCCTTGCTGGTGAGGAGTTGTGGTCCCTTGTAGAAGGCGAGGTGTTCTGGTTTCAGGTGTTTTCCTCCTTTTTGCCCTGGTTTCTTCCCATCTTTGTGGAGTTATCCACCTGTCGTCTGAGTGGTTGCTGATTTTCCGATTGGGTCTCTGAGTGGATGTCCAGATTGTTGATGATGAAGTATTTCTGTTTCTTAGTTTTCCTTCTAACAGTCTCTCCCCACTGCTGTAAGACTGCTGAGGTCCACTCCAGGCCCTGCTTGCCTGGGGAACTCCTGTAGCAGCTGTGGAACAATGAGGGTTGCTACCAGATTCTTCTTCTGCTATCTTTGTCCCTGAATAATGCCCACCAAATGTCAGTCTGATCAGTCCTTTATGAGGTGACTCTTTGGATATACAGGGGTCAGGCAGCTGCTTGAGGAGACAGTCTGTACTTTATAGGAGCTCTAGTGCTGAACTGTGAGCTCTATTGTTCATTCAGGGCTGCTAGGCAGGTACGTTTAAGTGTGCTGCAGCAGAACTCATAAAGCCCCCTTTTTTTTCCTCAGGTGCTCTGTCTCAGGGAGTTAGGGCTTTATTTATGAGTATCCGTTGCACTTTCCTGCCCAGCGAGGAGGCAGTCTAGTCACTGCCTGCCCGTAGTGGCTATGATGAGCTGCTGTGGGCTCTGCCCTGCTGCTGTGTGTAATTCCCTGGAGTCCTATTTATACGGGTGTGGTTAGAACTGCAGTGGCAATGGTGGCCCGCCTCTTTAGTGGTGGACTCTCTCTGTTTTGGTGGGTTGCCTTGGCAATGGCAGGCTGCGTCAGCAATGGCAGAGTACCTCCGTAGGGGTTGTGTGCTTCAGTAGTGGCAGATGCCCCTCCCCCACCGAGCTGCACTGTCCTGGGTTCAGATGTGCTTGCCGTGAAACTCTCAACCCTGAGCATTTCCAATTGCTGTTTTGTTTGTTTTTGTGAGGGGTGGGACCCACCGAGCTTGATCACAGGGCTCCCTGCCTCAGAGCCACCCCCCCTTTTTTTAAGTTGAATGGTTGACTCTCTCCCAGGTGTTCCAGACGCCTGCTGCAAGGGAGCTGGGATCTGTGTGATTTCCCATGCAGCAACCCACTGTGCCGGCTCAAACCATATTTCTGCCTGGGAATCTCCTGGCTTGGCTTTCTGTTTAAGTCCCGTTTAATCAGATGAATGTGCTAATCTGCCTTCCGAAATCTCCAATTGCAGGTTTAACAGGGCAACGAAACCAGTGTATTTTGTATGGAGTTTTGCTGCGCTGCGGCCTTGGCCCAAACAGCCGCACTGGCCCAAACAGCTGCACTGGCAGCCTGTGGGGCTCTTACACCTGGGAATCTCTTGGTCTGTGGGCTATAAAGATCCATATGGAAATGTGGTGTCCACTCACCCTCTGCGGATTCACTGGGAGCTGCAATCCTGAGTTGGTCCTACAGCATCATCCCAGTTTGTATCTTTCAAGAAACTTGTCCATTCATCTAAGTTGTCAAGGTTTTAATATTGTCTTATCTTTTTAATGTCTGTAGGATTTCTTGAGATTTTCTCTCATATCTGCTATTGTTCATTTTTGTTTCCTTTTTTCTTTTTTTCCTGTTAGTCTCTCTAGAAGATTATCAATTATATTGATATTTTCAAAACTCAGGTTTTGATGATACTAATTTTCTCTATTTTAAAATAATTCAGTTGGTTTCTGATTTCTTCACTTTTAATATTTCATTCCCTATGCTTGCTTTGCTTTCAATTTTCTCCTCTTTTTCTAATCACTTATGGTGGAGGCTTAGACGATTGAGGCACTTCTTTGTCTTCAATAGAATCATTAAATTAACTGCATCCTGCACAATTTGACATGTTATATTTTAATTTTTATTCAATTCAAAATGTTTTCTAATTTCCATTCTGACTTCTTTTATGACCCAGAGGTTATTTAGAATTTTTTTTTTAATTTCCAAATATTTGGGGATTTACATATATCTTTACATTATTGATTTCTAATTTAATTCTATTGTCATTAAGGTATGTACTTAGCATAATTTTAAATTTTTAAAAATTTGTAGAGGTTTGTTCTATGGCCCAGAATATAGTCTAACTTACTGACCATTCAATGATTACTTAAAAAGAATGTATTCTGCAGTTAGCTAGTGGAGTGACCTATAATGTTAATCAGGTCAAGTTTGCTGGAAATGTTGGTCACTTCCCGATGATTATTTTTTGTCTACTTGCTCTATTGATTACTAAGTAAAGAATGTTGACATCTCCAACCATTACTGTAGATTTATCTATTTTTTTCTTTCTTCTCCTTCTCCTCCTCCTCCTCCTCCTCCTTTTCTCCTCCTCCTCCTCCTTCTCCTCCCCCTCCTTCTCCTCCCCCTGCTCCTCTTCCTCATGCTCCTCCCCTTCCTCTTCCCCTTCCTCCTCCTCCTCCTCCTTCTTGTTCTTGTTCTTCTTCTTCTGCATTGTCTCTCCTTCTGTTGTCCAGGCTGGAGTACAGTGGCACGATCTCTGCTTACTGCAACTTCCACCTCTTGGGTTTAAGTGGTTCTCATGCCTCAGCCTCTCTAGTAGCTGCGATTACAGGTGCCTGCCACTTACTGGTTCATTTTTGTATTTTTAGTAGAGGTGGGGTTTTACCATCTTGGCCAGGCTGCTCTTCCCAACATCAAGTGATCCACCCACTCTGGCCTCCCAAAGTGCTCAGATTACAGACATGAGCCACTGGTGCCCAATATATTTTTTTCAAATCTATCATATTTTACTTCATGAATTCTAAAGATGGCTCAGTCCATTTTATGCTACTATATCAGAATATTTGAGGTTGGGTAATTTATAACGAATAAGAATGTATTGGCTTACAATTGTGGAAGCTGAGACATCCATGATCTGGAGGCTGGCATCTGGTGAGGACACATGAGAGAGAGACAGCAGGAGAGAGAGAAGGGAACTGAACTCACCCTTTAATAACAAACCCACTTCCATGGTAATGGCATCAATCTATTGATGAGGGAAGAGCCCTTGTGGCCTAATCATCTCTCATTAAGTCCCACCTCCCAACACTGTTTTATGTGAGATTCAGTTTCCCATACATGCTTTTTGCAGGATACATTCAAACCATAGCACAAGGTCTGATTTTAGATGCATACACTTTAGAGTTGGTAGGTTTTCTTGGTGAATTGACCTCTTTATTATGTGATGTCTCTTTTTATCCCTGGCAATGTCCCTTTTTCTGAAGCTTACTTTGCTCTTCATATAGCCACTCTGGCTTTCTTTTAATTAGTGTTTGGATGTTATATCTTTTGTTCTCCTATTACTTTTAACTCATCTATGTCATCATTATTTAAATTGAGTTTCATATAAATTGCAAATAGCATGGAGTTGTTCTTGAGTTACTGGATCTTTGGGAAGTGTGGATATGACTAGTTCATTTAAAGGGGCTGAAAAGAAATAACCCTGGGAAATGGTAACAGGCTCTGAAGTGATGAGGGACACAGAAATTGGCTCATGCAAAGAAGCAGGACAGTAGCATTGATTGATAACCTGAGATAGGCATTGAGTGGAATTCCAAGTAGAAAGCCACTGCTGCTTGCAAAATCCAGAGGTCACTCTGGAAATCAAGTCAGAAGGAGTTCAAGGACAGAGAACCCAGCTACTGAGAATTGAAGGAGGTTGAGACTGTGACACTGCATACAGAATAGGGAGTTTGTTTCCTGGAAAACTGGGTGGAGCTACCAAGAAGGGCCTTCTCCAAGACAAAAGCAGATCATAATACCTTAGAGCACACTTCATTTGCATATGAATTATCTTAAAGTGTAGGGTGAGCTGAGCCAGCAAGTAGGAATTATGTAAGTGCAATTTCCAGCTTAGAATTTAGTGAAAGAAGCCAGGCAGGAGATTATAAAATATACTAATGGACACACTTACTTGCCCAAATTCAAGATTTTATGTTTATTAGATGACCTGCAGCCACTATAAAGAGAGAACAGAATTTGCTAGAAGGTAGATGTTCTAGCTTTTGTTTTAATATTACTTTTATTTTGTAAAATATAGGATTGCTGCAAATATGCAGCACTTTTATAAACACAAGTCTTTTAGAAAGAGAATGGTGGATACTCTAGGCTTAAGAGAAAGTTAAACATAAAAGTCATTTATGAAAAATTAGAATTTCACTCTAAATTTTTATAGACCACCTACTACATGGCAAACATTGGGCTAACCCAGTCCTGGTCTCAAATTTCAGGGATATTACAGTCTAATGAAGGCAAAGAAACAGAAATGGTAAACAAAATTTATACAAATGCTGGGTTGCAACAGTGACGAACACTATGAAGGGAGCCATAGATTGCTTTTTGGATCAATATTAGGGGAATTTGGCATAGGCAGGGAGATTAGGAAATGGTGGTTGAGAAGCCATCTGAAATAGTGGCCCAGTTAGGAAGGTGAGGGAAGAGTGCTACAAGTGGAGGCTTGTGGCTAACCAGAGCATGGCTACAACAGCCAGTGTGGCCAGAGTGCAGGGGAAAAGAGAAGAATGCTCCAAGATGATGCTGAGGAGATAGGCAAGCACAAGACCTTGGAGGGGCTTATCAGCACCATGGAAGAGTTTCATGGAAGGTAGATCAAGAACTTGGAAGGACTTTTAGTCGGTATTTGGAGGGGTGGAAGTGGGATGAAAATGATGGAAAGACTGTGCCAAAGTGTGCATGATATGATGTGATTCAGAGATTACCTTGGCTGCTCTGGGAGAGGAATTAAAGGAGAAGATGTAGTGTAGATTACAGGTATACCAGTTAGCAGGTTATTTCATCTGTAGATATGTGACATGTGAAAGCTTATACTTGGAGGTTGAGCTCAGAAGTAGAGAGAAATCAGCCAATTAAAGAGATATTTAAGAGATAAAATCAACAGGACTTGGTGATGGACTGGACATGGAGAGTGGGAGAGATGTCAAACCTGAACCTTCGGATTTTGGTTCACGAGCCAGATTGGCCAGGCCAAGGTTTTAAAAAGAGATCATGAATGTAGTTTTGGATATGTTTAACTTAACATGGCCTTTAGGCATACAAAAATGATTACTGCAAAAAATAGGTCAATGTATAGGGCTGAGCTCAGTGGAGAAACTGGATCTAGAGATTTGAATGGTGACTGAGTGATGGTGTGAATGGCATTTCCTAAGGAAGGATTTAAAAAGAACGAAATGGTCAACATCTCAAAAGCTGCTGTATGTCAAGATGAGGCCGACAAAGCATCTATTAGGATACGTATTGATGTAGATGCCATTTTTTATTTTAGTGAGCACTGTTTTGCTAGAGTGAAGACACTGAACTCCCAATAGAATGTGGGGGAGTTGATTCTTCACAGTGATGGGGGAGAATCAGAAGCAGCCGGTCCGAACACCCATTTGAGAACTTGACAGAGAAGAGGAGGCAAGGCAGGGCAGTAGTCGAAGGGAAAATAAGACTGGTGAAGGGGTAAGATAAGCAGTATTGTTTGAAATGCTTTAGTGAGCATGAACAGCTTTTAATGACTGTAATAAAAATTGTGCTTTGAGAATAAATAGACTGTGCAAAAGAACGAATGTTCATTAAATCATTTTTCTGTGCTGCTCCTTAATTGGTAATTGGTTTTCAGCCATGACATATTTGTTCATTAATTGCTCTGCTTCCTATTTAATCATGCTTTAATGATTCTCTTAGGAGAACATGGCTGAAAAAGACCCAAAGAGAGGACTGAATTCCTTTCCATAAATTGCCCATTACTAAGATAGAACAATAACAGGAAAGATTCTTCTATAAGTTCTTAACCCCACATTTATTTTACATTTCTGAATGTACATTCCATAGTGAGCATGGTACTGAAGAAAAGAAATTTTTTAAGTCCCACATGTCTCCCTTTTTGTCCTCCTATTATAATCGTGAGCAGCTACCTTCTTCAACATATTTCACTTGTGTATTTTTTTTTAAAGGCAAGATGTGGGCTACCCTGTGGAGTGTATGACATGCCCTTCAAGTTGACTTTGAAAGGTAATTAATTATAGTGGTGTCTATTCAGTTTTAAAAGTTCAAATTAAATATCCTTCAAAAGTCTTATAAAAGGGAATATATTTTTACACACCTGTCACTTGTGAGAAAGGCTGATTTGAGTCAAAATTAAGAAGGAGGTAAAGTTAATCATTGGACTGCTGGCATATCCAACCCGGTCTGTTGAATGAACCAATCTTCTAATACCCCTTGAGTGGCCCTGTCTTAAGTACTCTATAACTGCTTTTCCAGGAGTTCTGTGACTTCACAGAATTGATATGTCACTGTTGAAAGGACCTTTCAGAGCTTACAGAGGCCCAGACAAGAAGGAACATGGCTGGGTCTTCAGTGTGTAAGGGAATAGTTAGAGAATGCCCCAAGGCATTCTGATCAATAGGTCGGGGGGAGGCAGGAAAACTGGCATTTCCAACAATTTCACAGGTGATGTAGATGCTGCAGATCCCTGGACCACACTTCGCATAGCACTGATGAAGACCAAGGGCTTGCACCTCTAGTGGGAGAAAGTTAGGTCCATGGGATGGGGTTGGGGATATATGTATGGACCAACTGCTAAGATTGTCCTAGATCACACTATAAAGACTCCCAGTACTCTGTTTAAATCATCATTGCTCTTCTCTTTCTCACCGCATCTGTAAGACTTGAAATCAAGCAAATCTTGTTCTGGGTTTCCACTTCTACATAGGCTTCCTTTTATTGTGTTTTAAAATTCCCTGAAGAATATTTTGAGTGTTGTAAAAGAACTGTATTTTGAATAGGGAAAGGCAAATGGTGGATGAGAAACAGCAAAAGAAAATGAGTTATATGTCATAAAGTAGTATGAAAAAACGGTAGATGTTGAATAAATATTTGTCAACATCATAACTGCAAAGACACAAAATGATGAAAAGGCAACAGAGACAGGCAGAGACAGAGGGTCTTGGTGTCACGAAAATGATTTTATTTCGAGCCAGAAAGCAACAGCAATCGAGACAATAGTGAGGGCTGAGGGCTTGGCAGTGTGACTTAAGTACCAGGGACTGAATTTGTCTGGGTGCAAGGAGTGACAAAAAGAGAATCAATTTTTCATGTCCAAGCCAAGCTCACACAGATGATGATGCTTATCAGTGATTCCCACTTACATAGGCTTGGACTGCTTTTCAGTTAACATATTTTTGTAACTATTTTATAAATATTTTTAAAGGTGAAGGAGCCACTGCAGTGAAGGTGAATTGGTGCCCCCCGCTTTTCTTTTTGGGTGTATCAAGCATATACTCGATGACAGGAAAAGTCAAAGGTATTTATCAGAGTTTTGCATTTAAAAAAACCAACGGTCAAGTTTCTACACTGCAGCACTGTTGATATTTGAGCAAGGTGACTCTTTGTGGTGGGGGCTGCGCTTGCACTGTAGATGTTTAACAGTGTCCATGACCTCTACGCACTAGATGCTGGTAGCTTCCTTTTCCTGGCTGTGACAACCAAAAGTGACTCCAGGCATTGCCAAATGTCTCCTGGGGGGCAAAATCGAGCCCTGGTTGAGAAGCACTGCTTTCAAACACATCCTCTGGCCCCCATCATTGTTTTTGTGTGCTTTTCGCCATTTTATTAAGGTAGACCAGATAGTCAACTTCCCAACACCAAACGCACATGTATGTCAGCATATGTGTGTCTCTTTGCAGGTATCTGCATGTTTCTGGAGCTGAGATGGAATTCCACGGCCACTGGAGGACGTTAGTTCAGTTCCTCAGCAAGTTGAAGGACAATATATCAGTACCGTAATAAAAAAGCCTGTCTGCATTCAGGCAGTTTCTTCTTCTCCAGCAGAAATCATTGTCAATATTTGCAGTCAGTTTTTGAAGTCACTTTCTTTTAAAGCTGGAAAGAATCTTCACCCAGGCCCACCCTCATCTTAATCCACTATTTAGAGTCCTACTTGAATGATATCACCAGCAACTTTCAACTTTGGATCCACATTTCTTTATTTGTATCCACCAGGAAGAGAGGTACCAGGTTTCTGAGTTCTATTATAAGCACTCGCTACATAACTTGCAAGGCCCAGTGCAAAGTGAAAATGCAGGCCCCTTGTTCAAAAATTATTAAGAATTTCAAGACAGCAACAGCAGAGCATTAAATCAAGCTTAGGGCCCTTCTGAACTCCTGGGCTCTGGGCATACCCATGATACCAGACCTGGCAGTCTTGGTTGGTGCTGCATTGATTTTATTGTATTAATTTAATTGGCACTGCCATCTTTTTTGCCACTGTATCGCAGTGTTTCCTGTGGTGAGGGCCTCAAAAAATAAAATACTGTGATCTCAATCCATTTAAAGACAATGCAAAAATTACACTACAGCAAATTTTTACAGCATACATTTTTTAGACTTTCAAAAAAATTCACATGGGACTCTTTTCTACATCATTATAGTAATTTAACATGGTGGCCTTTCACCATATACATATTTTCCTGTAAATATGACAACCTGGAAATAGTAACTGCTACTATCCACAATGCTTTTAAGTTAGCCAAGAGTGAGACTTCCACAACAAAATTATGACATAATCTCTCATGTCCTTATAAAAATAGCCAAAACATACCCTAAATGGCTTACTGTGAAAATTGGAGTAGTGACTTCTTAATATTGAAAAACATTATTTTCAAGGAAATATTGTCCTTCTAGTAAGTGTTTTATGTTAACATCATAAGGCAAACTGTAGCATTTATTGGTACCTGGAGACCATGATTTTAAAAACTCAGAAGCTGAGTTTTAGACCCTTTTATTTAGAACCTGTTACTGTACAAAGTGCATTAAAATATCCATTATCCAGTTACTCAAAATGTATGTAAAAATTACTGAGACAACCCTTTCAGTTTATTCAGAGAAGGCAAACACACATTGCTTTTATATTGTAATAAAAAGAAAAACCCATAAGGTTTCCAGAGAAAGATTAATTTTTTTCCATTGAGGTGTCCATCTTTTAGATGTGAAATTGTCTTAGGTATCTATCAAAATATTCATCTGGGTATAAATAATATAGTAAATATATAGAATCTATCTGTTAAGAAAAAGGAGAGTGTCTGCTAGGGAAGAGGATGGAAGGACCCAGGAAGCTGGGTGGCCTCCCTTGAAGTCGAGATTTGCAATCACATGAGCTTTGGCTACGTGATGCTGAAACAATGGATTCATTGACTTATTTCAGGGAGGCAGTTGGTTGATTTGGTTAAAAACAAAATCACTAAAACAATGTCTAAATCCACTAGTCTGTTCCATCAAAATGGCTGACCCAGTATACCAGGTAAATATTTTAGCAATTGAAACCATTTACAGAGGTCACACCCTTCAGCAAAGTAGAACTGATGCCAGAGTTCTGGTCCAAGAACTACTCAAGAAAGCCTTAATTCATGGACCATTCCAACGCATCAGATTGGCATGCAAAGAATCCCAGCTGACATTTTATAAGCAAGTTCCTGAATAACAAGTTTCTTTTTTTTTTTTTTTTTTGGTCTTACAACTCTATTGTAAACTATACTAGACTACAGAGGGACTTCTACATCTTTCAAGATGTGTTTAATAAAGGTCTGTTTATAATAACTTTTGAGGCATGTATCTAGTAAATAGTACTTTATGCAATGTCCCTTGTTATTAGCAACTCATAAATATTAAGTGTTTTTCAGTGACTTACATTTGGATATGGTAGCAGTGATCAGGGCCATGTGCTGATGTCCTGGAGAGCAAACTCAATCCAAAGTGGTGCTGCTATTTGTGACAGAACATGTTTATTTACTCAGCCCCAGAGACAAAAGGAAAATTGATATGGGGGAGGGGGAAATAGGACAACTATTAAACGTAGTGAAGAAATTTCACAGGTCTAAAGGAACTGTTAAAAGGAAGGATGAAGTAGATTTTATATCATAAAACAGAATCCTACCTATGATAAAAGACAAATCAGCCTGAATTTTTGAATAATCAATAGGATTCAAAATAACTATTTTCAATTGCAATCTCATTCTTAATGTTCTTCCAGAACTCTTAACCCTGAGAGAAGCAGGGCAAAATGTGGCCAAAGGATTCAGAAACTTTCTTTTCAACATCATCCCATCAGCCATCAGAGGGTAAAGATTTAGCCACGGCAAAGTCCGAGGTCCAAAATCAATTCTTTTCATTCTCTCTCTTGTTCTCCATTTTAGTTGATGCAATACAAGTTTTTGACATCACGATGAAAACACTTCAAATTAAACCACAGCAAGAAAGCCTGTTTACTCCCCTACTAGTTTCAAACACATCCTGATATGCACTGTCTAGGTAACAAGACCTACATGGGATCATTATGAGATATTAGGTTCGAAGGTAAATAAACATACAAAATTACAAAAGTGTTTTTTTTCTTTTTTTGCAAGCCCATAGATTGTGATGAAATAAAGGTTGTAAATAGCTGGTAAACTTATGGGCCTTTTAATGTGCAAAACCAAATAATTCCTAAAAGTTGTAATCCCGATTATGTTTCTCTTATAAATAATCTATAGATTTTCCTCTAAATACAAAAAAATTAAAGAAATTATTAAAGCCCATACTTAATACAAGACACAGTAAAAGGAGAGGAATCTCCTGTTTTGAGCCCTATCTTAGCCGATTTCTGGACACTTTTGGTGAGATTTCATCACTCTCATGAAGCCTGTGCTTTCTCAGTCCCCTAAATAGTGGCCTGAACCTTATTGTTCCCCGGAAAGCAGCTCCATGTGGCCAGACACTCATGGCAGCTGCTCTGTGCAGTCCAAATGGTCTGGGATAGGAAGCCCAGTGATAATCGTCAGACACTTGTTCCACACGGTGAAGGTGGGGCACACGGGCTGCGCAAATGCGACGTCGAAGGTGTAGAGATGGATGGAGTTCAAAGCATCATAGAAGGCAATAGAGCCATTATCATAGTCCAGCAGGATGCCCACGCGCCGGAGGTGGGGGGCAGGCTCAATGGGGATTTCCTTGCTATTGTGTCTCACCACCCAGTTATTGTTGCAGCGGCAGAGCGCCCAGGAAGCAGAGTTCTTCCCAATCCATTCGTGCTTTGGGGCTGATTTGTAAGCAAGGCCAATGGCATACCTGCAGAAACAAAACAGCAACAACAAAAACAATAAGCCATGTTGCACATGCACGTTAAATCTGTTCTATGGTCCTCAGGGGTTATGAAAAGATAATCATTTGTTGTTCCTCTTCATTTTCTTTAAGTGAAAGCTTGGCAAGAACCCCAACATCTGTGTTCCTCATCTCCTTCTTTCCCAAACATGTAGTGGGTAGAAAGAAGCATCGTATTTACCCACATTTCTGTTTTCAGCTCAGACACTATAAAGACTTTGAACTTTGTGTTTTGCTGCTTTTTTTCACTCATAAAAACCTACACAATGAATTTGCTAGACCAGTGCTGACCAAAAGAACTTTCTGCAATTATTGAAATGTTCTGCTCTGCTCAATATGGTAACCACAAGCCACATGTGGCTACTGGGCACTTGAGCTGCAGCTGGTGAGACTGAGGAACTGAAATTTAAATTTATTTAATTTTCATTAAGTTAAATGATTTAAATAGCTGCATGTGGCTCATCACTACCATACTGGACAGCACAACCCTAGACCTTTTGACCTTCTTATATTTTTCACTTGACACCATGCCTGTCACTTTCTGATTCTGAATGCACTTTGCCAAGGGCAAGCGCAGAGGATGATTCCCATTTGTTGGGATAAGTCCTTTGTCATTAGTCAGTCCTAGTTTTCTCATGTATACCACAGGGACAATGATAGTCTCCATCTTGCAGTGTTATTTTAAGGAGTAAAGGAGAGAATGCATGTTAAGTCCTAGGCACAGGACCTGGCATATAATATTCAGTAACTGCTATTTTATTATTATTGCTTGATGACACATATTAACAATAAGTACCAGCATCAGAATTTGAACTCTGCATGACTCAAAACCCACAAACATGAACTACGTTCTACAATGCTGTCCCTAATCAGAAATTGTGCAGTTCATCACTGCCAACAGCCTTTCTGATTATATTTCCTACTACACTGAAAAAAAATTCTGAACGTGTTTGAGCAGACAGATCTTCTGGTTATTCTAAATGTTCTTTAACTGCTTAAAAAAATCTTAAGAATTCTTTCTATAATGTTCTAAGCTTCTTAATCTCTTCTTACTCCTCTGAGGCATGCCTCTGTAATATTCATAGTATTTCAGTTATTAAGGTAAACAAAACCCATCATTCTTAATAAAGAGTAAATGACTCACAGTTGAACTTTTAATATGTTATAGCAGAAACCAGTCTAATTGGATATTAACATATGGTACCTTACCCAGTGCAGAGAGAAAACCTTCATGGGTCTTTAATAAAATGTCATTCTTTAAAAATATCACACTGGACTTAAAATACAATCACTTTAAAGAGAGGTGTGTTTAAAAAGAAAATTAATAGAACATGCCATCATTAAATCCAGAAGGAGGATGGAATTGACAGTCCGCCAAGCCCAGTATGCAGGCCTGTCTGTTATCAATGCTACATCCTCTCTTCCCTCCCATCCATCCTCTCCTGCTTCTGAGGAGAATCCAAGTTGCATTTCCCAGAATCCCCTTTGCTACAGGAGTCCAGGTCAGGCTCTGCTATTGTGATGCCTTTGCACAAGATCCAGAAGTGCTTAGAGGAGGGGAAACACTTTTTCCTGATGGCAGACAGTAGATGTGCAGTTGGTGGAAACTTCTAGATGAGCTCCTGAGTACACCTGCCTTCTGCTGTGGGCAACTTTGCAGCAGCTACAGCTCATCACGACTTCATGAACTAGAGCAGCAGACTCCCTGATTTCATGCCCCAGCCTTTCCAGGGTCCTATAAGCTTCTGGCCCCCTTCATCTGTGGAGTGCCTCAAGGATCTCAAATGTCTTCTTTTTATCTGATACACTGATATGGTTTGGCTGTATCCCCACCCAATTTTCATATTGAATTCCCACATATTGTGGGAGGGATCCAGTGGGAGGAAACTGAATCATGGGGCAGATGCTTCCCATGCTGTTCTCGTGATAGTGAATAAGTCTAACGAGAGATGATAGTTTTAAAAAGGGGGAATTTTCCTGCACAAGCTCTCTTTTTGCCTGCAGCCATCCATGTAAGATGTGACTTGTTTTCTGTGCCTTATGCCATGATTGCAGGGTTTCCTCAAGCCACATGGAACTGTAAGTCCATTATAAACCTCTTTTGTAAATTGCCCAGTCTGAGTTATGTCTTTATCAGCAGCATGAAAATGGACTAATACAGAAAATTGGTACAAGGAGTGGGGTACTATTGAAAAGAAAGCCAAAAATGTGGAAGCAACTTTGGAACTGGGTAACAGGCAGAGGTGGGAACAGTTTGAAAGACTCAGAAGAAGACAGGAAAATGTGGGAAGGTTTGGAACTTCCTAGAGACTTGTTGAATGGCTTTGACAAAACTGCTGATGGTGATATGAACAATAAAGTCCAGGCTGAGGTGGTCTCAGATGGAGATGAGGAACTTGGTGGAAACTGAAGCAAAGGTGACTCTTGTTATGTTTTAGCAAAGAGACTGGTGGCATTTTGCACCTGTCCTAGATATTTGTGGAACTCTGAACCTGAGAGAAATGATTTAGGATATCTGGTGGAAGAAATTTCTAAGCAGCAAAGCATTTAAGCTCTGACTTGGATGCTGTTAAAGGCATTCAGTTTTATAAGGGAAGCAGAGCATAAAAGTTCAGAAAATTTGCAGCCTGACAATGTGATAGAAAAGAAAATCCCATTTTCTGAGGAGAAATTCAAGCTGGCTGCAGAAAATTGCATAAGTAATAGGATCTGAATGTTAATTCCCAAGAAAATGGGGAAAATGTCTCTAGGGTATGTCAGAGGTCTTCACAGCAGCCCTTCCCATCACAGGCCTGGAGGCCTAGGAGGTAAAAGTGCTTTTGTGGGCTAGGCGCAGGGTGCCTATGCTGTGTGCAGCCTAGGGACTTAGTGCCCTGCATCCCAGCTGCTCCAGTCCTGGCTGAACAGGGCCAACATAGATCTCAGGCTATGTCAGCTTCCACATGGTGTTGAGCCTGCAGGTACACAGAAATCAAGAATTGAGGTTTGGGAACCTCTGCCTAGATTTCAGAGGATGTATGGAAATGCCTAGATGCTCAGGCAGAAGTTTGCTGCAGGGGTGGGGCTCTCATGGAGAACCTCTGCTAGGGTGGTGCAGAAGGAAAATGTGGGGTCAGAGCCCCCATACAGAGTTTCTACTGGGGCACTGCATAGTGGAGCTGTGAGAAAAGGGCCACTGTCCTCCAGATCCCAGAATGGTAGATCCATCGACAGCTTGCCATACACCTGGAAAAGCCACAGACACTCAATGTTGGCCCATGAAAACAGCTGGGAGGGAGGCTGCACACTGCAAAGCCACAGGGGTGGAGCTACCCCAGACCATGGGAACCCACCTCTTGCATCAGTGTGACCTGGATGTTAGACATGGAGTCAAAGAAGATTATTTTGGAGCTTTAAAATTTGACTGCCCCATTGGATTTCAGACTTGCATGGGGCCTTTGTTTTGGCCAATTTCTTCCATTTGGAATGGCTGTATTTACCCTCTGCCTGTACCCCCATTGTATCTAGGAAGTAACTAACTTGCTTTTGATTTTACAGGCTCATAGATAGAAGCCTTTTCTCAGATGAGATTTTTGACTGTGGACTTTTGAGTTAATACTGAGTTAAGACTCTGGGTGACTACTGGGAAGGCACAATTGATTTTGAAGTGTGAGGACATGAGATTTGGGAGGGGTCAGGGCAGAATGATATGATTTGGCTATGTCCCCACCCAAATCTCACCTTGAATTTCCCCATGTCGTGGGAGGGACCCAGTGGGAGGTAACTGAATCATGGGGCAAGTCCTTCTCATGCTGTTCTTGTGATAGTGAATAAATCTCATGAGATCTGATGGTTTTTAAAAGTGGGAGTTTCCCTGCACAAGCTCTCTTTTTGCCAGCTGCCATCCATGTAAGATGTGACTTGTTTCTCTTTGCCTTCTACCATGATTGTGAGGCTTCCACAGCTACATGGAACTGTAAGTCCATTATAAAACTCTTTTATAAATTGCCCAGTCTTGGTTATGTCTTGATCAGCAGTGTGAAAATGGACTAATATATACACTTTGGAAAGGTTTTCATTTTGCAATTATATCTCCCCTCCACTCCCAAAGATGTTCTATATGCCCCAATAGACACCATTTCCATTTTTCAGACAATTTGGAACCTGCATTTGCATCACAAAATCACCACATCTGTATTGCTTCCTTCTTGTTGTGGCACAGCATTTTTATTCTGTATGACTTTGATGTTTACTTCTCATTTGAACCTTACCTAAATCCTATGAAATAGCTGTGGTAGGTATGGCTGACTACGTGTAGCAAATAGAAACAGAGAAGGTTAAAATAGGGAGCAAAATCCAGAATTGCATGCTGCCCCCTCCCCTTCTGGTCTAGTAATCTTTGCGTGAACCTGTCATTACTCGTTTAGTTAACACCATTTCATAAAACACCAAGTGCACATTAGCATTAGAGAGTAAGAAAATAACTAAGTACATAGTCCATTAAGCAAAGGAAAATACCATTATATTATCATTAATCTGTGAAACTAGGTACATATTTCCATTGAGCTTGAAAGGTGCAGGCAGAATGTAATGTTCCATTAAGTTACGCAGTGAGACACAGAGAATTCAAAGCATAAAAATTTTGTCTCTCAGAGCAATGTTAACATGCCCCATTGCACAGATCATAATGTACACATTAATTTAAAGTCAGGACTATATTTCACAAGAAAATATATGTCATTAGCTGTTGCAAATCAAGATGTCACAGGCATTTAATCATGGGGGGAGGCACCCCTTCCTTGCTCATACCCTCAGGAAATGTAAAGTGACTTTCCACATTAAGATTTTTCTGAAATTGACACAATCAGGATTGTAAAGATTAATTGTGTAGCAATTAATTTTAGAATTTCTTTTCCCCTTCATGAGTTAGTTTTGACATCTGGAGGGTGTTTTCAAGGTAATGCTGATCTGTGTTTATATAACTGAAGTGGTCTGATGGTATTTCCCAAACTATTCATCAATGGCAATGAGATCATTATGATCAGGTTTCATTTATTATAAATAATTATTAATAGAGTAATAATCATTTAGACCCTGGATTCTGTCCCAGATTAATAAAGCATATTAACTAGAAACATTTGCTTTTTTGTACCTGCCTTCATTGTGTTTTCCTTTTTACTTTAATTTTGCCCCATCACAGCTAAAAATTGCAAATGCCAATCTTGCCCAGAGCCTAGTGGGATGAAGGATTTGTTCTCCATCCTCTGGCAGGATGTTGGAACAGGAAAATGTTCTGGGGCAAAGACAATTATGAGGATAACAACAGAGGAAAATCTACTCGCTCAGCCAATATAGTACGTAACATTATTGGGAGAGATAGGAAGCTTATAATTCACTTCTTAGATTTTTGGCTAATATCTACCTACAATATAGGGACTCAGACATGCTCATATTATTTGCATAGGTTTGAAATGAAAGTTTTTTTAATATATAAATAAGAAGTGTTTATCATGCTTTATTGAAAGAAACACTGTTTTATACTCATCATCTTCAGGCTACGCAGTTTTCAATGTTGATTTTATTTTCAAAGCAAGGATTAAGCTATCATTCATTAAGCATACTATTGTATACCCTAGAGAGTAATTATATGATTTCAGAAATATACCACCCTTTTGTGAATAGCAGCATGGCGTGGTGGTTAAGAGCAGGGAACAGCAAACTAATACCCAGGGGCCAACTCTGGCCCTCTGCCTGTTTTTATAAATGAAGTTTTATTGGAATGCAGCCATGCCCATTTGTGTAGGTGTTGTCTGTGGCTGCTTTCCCGCTACAAGAGCAGAGTCAAATATTAGTGACAAAAATCATCTGGTGTGCAAAACCAGAAATATTGGATCTCTGGCCCTTTAGAGATCATGTTTGTGGCCTGCTGGTTAAGAGCCTGACCCTTGACTGCAGACTTGCTGACCCTGCCACCTGTGAGCTTTGTAACCTTGTGATCTTCAGCATATACCTCAGTCACCTCATCAGTAAAGTAGATAATATTAGCATCCACCTTTGTAGGGTTATAAGGCTGAATAAGTGAGTTGACATCTGTAAAATGCTTAGACCAGTGCCTGGCACACACTTACCATATGAGGGGTTGTTAAATAAAAATAAAATAGCTCCCTTTTTGATCAATAGCAAGCAGGCATTTGTGAGACAGACACTCCAAGTAAGGGGTGCAGTTTGTGGTTGTGGATTAGGCAAGGTTAACTTTGTGAGGTTAACTAATTCCAATGTAATTGTGTCCTGACCTTTGCCCTTATTCTGCGAGAACTCAGTGGGCTAAAGTCACTGTGCTGGATCTAACAGACCTCTTGAAATTGTTCCCGGCCTATGATTACTGCTTCAACCCCACCATTCAGCCCTTAGCTGTTTGCACTAATTGGTCCAGTCTAGAATCATAAAACATACAAGGCAACAGAAATTAGTTTTGTATAATGATGAAGAGTGATATTTTAAAGTAGGAAATGGCAAACATTTTTTCTTGAAAGGACCAGAAAGTAAATATTTTTGGCTTTGTGGACCATATGATTCTCTCTTTACTCAATTCTGCTGTTGTGGGTAAAAAGCAGCCATGGACTATATGTAAAAAAAAATGGACCTGGCTGTATTCCCATACAACTTTATTTACAAAATCAGGTAGCAGGCCAGGTTTGGCTCATGGGCTGTGGTTTACTGACACATGCTTCATGTCAGGAAAGAGCAGTATTAGAATGGTATAGCTCTTCCAATGACCAGAGCTCTATAATCCTGAACAGAGAACCCACAGATGTGGGTGGTAGTAATATACAGTTGTTGTTTGAATCTGCTGAGTTTGGAGGTGTTGGTTATGCAGCATTATTCTAGCAATAGCTGACTAATACAACTTTTCTGCATTTTATTCTTCAAGATGTATTTTAGTATGGGTTGACTAAGTACAGAATGAGATGTGCCTTTTTATAACTGCAGGACAATAGATATAAGTTGCCTACCATGTGCTTCCACTTATGACCACTTCCCAATAATGACGGCCACTATCAATAAACACATTTCCAGCTACTCCATAGCTCCCTTGGCTGGTGAAGCGTTCAGGCGTGTGACTCTTCTTGGATGATGACTCATCACGTTCTACCGTCAAGTTATCATGGGACACCTTCAGTTTTCGATGAGCAGATTTGGGATCCAGTTTAAATGGTTGGCCTGAAAACAAGTTCACAAAACAGAAAATGGAAGAGGAAGAGGATTGTTTATTTTATCATAACCAATAGCATATTTTCATAATCAGATTTAAAAGACAGGAACAAGCCAGTCCTCCTTGAGTCATGCCTCGTATCACAAAGTGGTGTCTTATATTTTAATATTAATTTAAACATTATAAACAGCTTTCAAAGACATTTGCTTACACAGTTATAATAATATTCAAAAGACAATAGGGAGCCGCAACTCTGTGTATAGTATAGCACACAGTAAGAGTGAATAAGAACATGTTCCTGCCTTTATAAGCTTTCAGTCTACCAGTTCTAAGATAGGGACCCAGTGGTGGTATGCCAACTATTCAACAACAGCATGGACGAGGCTTAACCAGAACACATAGTGTGAGCTACCTTCATAGATTCCAGGTATACACAAGCAGCACAGGTACATACTGGCTGGAGAGTAGCATCCTAAAAAGGAGGAATGAATGAAGACTCCATTTTTAACCACTGCAGTGTTCTATCCAGCATAAAGTGCATTCATGCTCAATAGACTTCAGACCAGGAAACAAACAGATCGAGATCTTAGGTCTTCACATATAGAATATTCTAGAGGCTTACATTATTCTGAGATTATTAAATATTAAAGCATTACTCTTAGGAATTTAGGATGACAATACAATTTTCAGGCCACAAAATTAAGAAAAAACGTGATAATAATGCCTGGGTTTTCTACTCATGAAATTATTTATATATAATAAGGCTTTCGCTATTTCATTACTCACATTTGTATCTTAAAGATTTCACTATTAAAACATCTTGGTAGAGTCACACCTAGACATTTTGTTATAGCTGTTACTTCTTTGGTTTGGAGTACTACCTGTCATTCAACACTGCATTGGGCACAAGGAAGGAAATGAGTTACAACCCGATGCAAATGCCATGGTGTCCAAACTCCACAACCACTGTTGCAGTTGGCAGGTTCCTTCTGTCCAGTATACAGCCCTCAGACAATCACAGGAAAAGGTTTGGTAAATTTGACTATGGCAATACATGATGCTGGGTGACACGTGGGTAGGCCAAAGGACTTTCAGTTGCCTCTTGGATGCAAACACAACACCAGCACCTCTAAAATCTTTTAGATCAGGGACCAGCATAATTTTTCTGCAAAGGGCATGACAGTAAATATTTTTGGCTATGCAGGCCATGTGGTCTCTTTTGTGACTATTCAACTCTTCCGCTGTATCAAGGAGGCAACCACTGACAATAGGTAAATCAATGGGCATGGCTATATGCTAATAAAACTTTATTTACAAAATCAGGCAGCCAGATTTGGCCCTTGAGCTATAGTTTGCTGGGCCTTGTTTTAAAAATCTATTTCTGTACATATCAAAGAAAAGCTTAGGCTGGGCTGGTGGCTCATACCTGTAATCCTAGCACTTTGAGAGGCCAAGGCTGGTGGATCACCTGAGGTCAGGAGTTCCAGACCAGCCTGGCCAACATAGTAAAACCCCATCTCTACTAAAAACACAAAAATTAACCAGGCCTGGTGGTGGGCACCTGTAATTCCAGCTACACAGAAGGCTGAGGCACAAATATCACTTGAACCTGGGAGGCAGAGGTTGCAATGAGCCGAGATTGTGCCATCACGCTCTAGCCTAGGCAACAGAGTAAGACATTGTCTCAAAAAAAAAAAAAACAATAAAAAAGAAAAGAAAAGCTATAAAGGGGGAGCAGAGAAGATCCTCAAGTGCTGACTGAGCAGGGATTGGACAGTCTCAGAGGCAGTAAGATCTATTGAATTATATGTGTAGTTTAAATTTTTACTTGTAAAAAAAAGTCCTTAGGAATGATCATGCCAGCCACTATTAAACTATGAACTAAGACAAGACAAGTATGAAGACAGCTTTGCTTAAAATATTTCAATTTTTAAAGGTGGAAGGTAGAATATGGATAAAAATGATTAGATATGAATGGGCAGAGCAGGAAGAAATTCCCTAATGGCACCCATCATTTACAGTGAAGGCCAAGTTCTGCTCGGCCTTCTTCCGATGAGAAATATCAGAATGTCAGAGCCATCGAAAAATTGGCCTTGTCATGGTGAGATACTACCTCAAACATGCTGCATGCCTTGGCTCACACCCTCACCCATGCATGTGTGGAGCAGGATCATACAATCTTGGTGAGCAAATTCTGCTCGGGCCTCAAATGTGTTTCCCAAAGAAACCACTACCCACTCTGCCCAAATTCAAGGCTTTTGCTGCAATGAGGACAAATCAGTTCAAGAATGAGAGTAATAGCTTACTTTACTAAATAATTCAATTTATTATAATATTTGTATAGGACGTGACTCTTATTCAGGTCATTGATTACTTATATGGACAACTCTTTCAATAATCTTCTGATACCGTGCCCAACTGCCAGTCTCCCTTCCTTGTAATCCACTCACCACATCATAGTGCAAGAGAGGTTTATTTCATGGAAATTTTCATCCTGCCTGTTTTATTTAAACTCTCCAATCTCTCCCTCACCAATCATTGGTATATAAAGAAACTCCCTGGTGTGACCCAGGAGGGCTTCACAATCTGTTCTTGTCTCCAGCTTCCTGGCTCACCTATCCTCCCAACCTAAGACACACTTTAACCACGCTAATCAATTTTCTGTTCCCTAAATATGTTCTCTTTGTCTCTGGGCTTTTGCACATGCTTTTCCTGCTGCAAGGAACACTGTCTCCTCCTCACCTCTCCTGCTCCTAACCTACCTTGGAAAGCCTCTGAAGGTTGTGCTGGGGCACCCTGGCTTTGTAAACTTAGAACCTCTCATGGTTACTCCAATCAGAGACTTCACACATTGAATGGTAATTAGGACTAATGTGCTTTATTCCCCAACAGTCTATGAGCTTTTGGAGAGAAGCACGCCTCAGGGAGTTGAAGATATTCATAGTATCCTTGGCATCTTGCATAGCACCCCAAACACACTAGGTGCTCAAACATATTTTTTGAAGGAACAAATATTTACATGTTCAAATGCAAATCAAAAACTGCTGATCTGCGTGTGAATAGGTATTGTGCCATTTGTTGTATGATCGTAAAGAAACATACCATCATGTTATATGTTCTTATGTACTTAGAATTATTTTGAGATGGTCTTTCTGACAACTCATAAATGAAACTAAAATATTCCCATTTTAAAAGCAAAGGAACACTAAATGCACTGTGGGATCCTGGATTGGGTCCTGGAATAGGAAAAGAACATTAGTGGAAGGCTGGTAAAATCTGAATAAAGTCTGGAGTTTAGTTATGAGAAAGGCATCAATGTTAATTTCTTAATTATGACACCTGTACCAAGGTTACATAAGATGTTAACATTTGGGCAAACTGAGTTAAGGGTATACAGAACTCTCTGTATTATCTATGGATTTCCTATAAACCTTCAGTTATTCTAAGACAAAAGTCTATTTACAAAATATGAAGAAACTAGTCACAAGTTTCTTGCCCAAAGTGGGAGAGGGTACCAAGTGGGAGAGCCACAGTCTTCTTCTTAATTCAGTGCTCTCTTTACATCCTTTTGCTCTTCCTCTAGGAGACAACACATTCCTCTAGGACACAACAACTGTACTGAGAAACAAGAATATGGTTTAAATGAGGGTTCCCCTTGAAAAGCACTTAATTGTTCCTGTTGACTGCCTGGCAACCTCACAACATGGTGCCATACCAACACACTCTAATTTGCTTTCTCTTGGGAGGTCTTATGCAAATAAACACCATGTTACATAACATAATATTCCTGGATCAAAAGGATATAAAGAAAGAAGAGAGGATAAAACAAAACACATGTGGGCAGAGACAGAGAGAGGGAGATGACAGTATCAGGAGACACACACACAGGCCAGATCATTCTCCGTGATGGGTGCTGTCATCCTGGCCTCTACTCACTACGTGATGGGTATTGGGGATGGTTGCCATCATCCCTGGCCTCTACTCACTACATGCCAGTAGCATCCCCCAGTTGTAACAACTAAAAACCTCTTCCAGATATTACTAAACGTCTTCAGTGGGGTGGGGTGGAGAGGGAGGAAGAAGTATCCTTGATTGAGAACCACAGACCCGGACTGTTTTCTGGGATAAAAAAAAAGAATTTTTGAAGAGTTATTAGTTGGCTATTCTGCTATGAAAAATAACACTATCCACCATTCACAGAGCCCCTACTGTGTGTCAGGTCTTCTATTGCTCACAAGAATGCCTCCAGGATTATTTATTTAAAACCACAAGAAGACTCAAGTGCAGAGAGAGTAATGCCCTCACGGCTGCAAAGGAATGCAATCAGGTTTGGAACCTAGAGGTAACTGAGTACAAATTGCACTATTCCACGTGGGCTTTTTATTTATTTTGGGGGACTGTCAATGATATCCAAGACAGAGAAAAGGAAAAGAAAGGGGGACAGACTCCGCTGAAAGAAGAGTAGATAAGACACGACAGCTCCGTTGAGTTCACAGCACTTACTGTTTGTCTTCAACTTCCCAGGCTCACTGCTGCGGCTGCCCGCCTGGTTGATGGCCTTGACCATGAAGATGTACTTGGTGCCACTCTGCAGACCGTGCACTGTGTAGTGGTTCTGCTTGATGTTGGGTACTATCATCCAGCTATCAGCCGAGTTACACAGACCTGCAAAGCCAATCAGACACGGTGCAGTTCTTTGGCACAAGGGGAGCAATGTTTGCATAATTTTAGGTTGAATAATTTCCATTTATTTGAATAGATTTGGTAAGTGAAGTGCTTTGTCATGATAGTCATGTATGAAAAACTGACTTCACTAACACAGATGTGGCAGATTGCATTTCTGTCTCCAAAATTCTCCTTACCCTGTATATCCAGGCCCAAACGACTTTGCAGTTGCTCCCTCTAAAGAGGTGCAATTTATTGCCCTGTCACGTGGCTTTGAATTGGTCAAATGACTTGCTTTGGTCAATAGAATGAGGCTAAAATGACAATGTGCCAGTTCTAAGAGTAGACATGGCAAAGCCCTGAGGGTTTCTGTTGACCATTTGTGTCTGCCACTGCTCTGGAAAAAATACTCCCGGGATACTCTGTTCATCCCAACAGGATGAGACAGGGAACAGCTTTACCATGCAGCCAATGCCCAACCAGTGCAGGACTGAACCAAGCAGAGATCAGCCAACCCCTACCAACCCGCAACACAATAGCTAAGAAACGATCATCAGGATAGTTTGTGATCCTGTATTAGTGAGGCTGTAACTAACTGAGGTAGGAGACTTATTCCTAAGAGAACTCTGGAGCAGCAACACCTCTGGGCAGCTCAGGGTCTGGGGCAGATCTTGGGAAAGCATCCACAGGGATTTTTGACCAGCTGCATCCCTAGGATGACTGGTTCCAGAGTGTGTGGGGTTGCTGCTCTGGCTGCATCCTGCAGGATGTCGGTTAGGGAGCAGGCCGAGGATTTATGATGCTTGGAAGAACATGTAGGAAAAGGAAGCCCATTTTATTTCGCAGCTGGTTGATGCTGAAAACATCTCTTTGGTATCAGGTCCAACTCCCCTCTCTCCTTTTTCCACCCATCAATCTCCACTCCAATAGAACCTTTTCCCAACACCCTTGTGACAGGCTGTCAAGAAGTTTCCTGACTCTGTTGAATTTCCTTCACTGGTCCCTGGGAGAGGGCTGGGCCCCCTCTACTTACAGAGGACTCCATAGCCACCTCCCCACTCCTTCCCTTTCAGTTGATTTGCAAGTCAAAGGGTTAGTTCCTTTGATCTTGAGGCAACTTATACTTTACCAGACTTTCAAGAAGCAGTCCCTTAATCTTTTTTTGGTCTCATGTCTTTGAGAATCTAATAAAACCTTTCTGTAGAAAGAAATTCACAAATGCACATACACACCAAACCACAAATATTTGCATAGCATTTCAAGGTAGTCACAGGCTCCCCAAGCCTGTCTTTGAATCTTACTAAATACTTTCTCCAGCTTTTGAGTTAAAAATTATTCATGGTAGGGGCCGGGCACAGTGGCTCAAGCCTGTAATCCCAGCACTTGGGGAGGCAGAGGCGGGCGGATCACGAGGTCAAGAGATCGAGACCATTCTGGTCAACATGGTGAAACCCTGTCTCTACTAAAAATACAAAAATTAGCTGGGCATGGTGGCGCGTGCCTGTAGTCCCAGCTACTCGGGAGGCTGAGGCAGGAGAATTGCCTGAACCCAGGAGGCGGAGGTTGCGGTGAGCTGAGATCGTGCCATTGCACTCCAGCCTGGGTAACAAGAACGAAACTCCACCTCAAAAAAAAAAAAAAAATTATTCATGGTATTACCACAGTTGAAAAAAACTTAAAAGCATTTTGTCAATTGTGAAAGTTTACCTTATATGATATCCATCTTGGGTGCATAGTAATTTCAAGTACATATCAGTGAATTAAAAATATATATGTATATATATAAAGATAGCTAAAGATATATAAAGTAATATATATATTTGGTCTTGTGAATTTTCTGCTGCCTCTTCTTTTTTCTACCTGCAGGCATTTTCACCAGAGGACTGCCAGATTTGAAAAGGCTGGCTTAAAGCAAGAATGTAATTTAGGACTCAGAGAAGAGTATGAATGTGTGTGTGTTCATATTTGGAGATTCAGCAGAGCAATAAGAGCACAATCCATCCCTCTTCCCCCAATTCATTTTCTCTAAATCTTAGCCCTCTTTTCCTACCAATTCTCATTTGTATAAGATGCAGGAAAACATCCACAAATACTTTAGTAACATGGGAATCTCCTAACTATATATCCCTTCTGATCTTCCTTCACCTTACCTTTTCCTTGAACATAGCTGTAATAAACTCCATACTTCTGGATAATGCCACAGCCAAATATTAGATTTTGATCCAATCAAAGAAGGGCCATTTTGAACTCTGAGCTCTGGAGCCCAAGAGGCCTATAACTCTTTTTAGGTACTTAATATTATTACAATCGTAATAAAACAAAAAAAAATTAGCTTTTCTATTATGTAGGATAATCTACTCATACTCCTAGATCTTTGTCAACGGCAGTCAGCCACAAATGAGAACAATTACAGCATTCAGTAGATTCAAATGAGAATCCTATCAATTTCACTGCTTTTACACTGTTCCTGTTTAATTGCATATGTTACAATAAAATGACTATTGTGGTAAAAGAAAGAAAGTGTAAAAATGTTTCAATAAACTTTACATCACTGTACAACCCAAAAGCTGGGTTTAATGTGGTGGGGGAACGCTTTCAGCAACATCATAAAGCAGATGTCTGAAACTGCTGCAAACTCTAACTTGGCCTACAACCCAAAGTCTTAACCCAACAAAGATTTAATGTTTCAGAAAACTTTTCCAAACAAAAAGGGACTCTGACTCTCCTGATTATTTCGAAGAGGTTCATATTTTTTTCCATGAAAATGAAAAGAACAAAATGTTTATGAAGTAGTAAAATTTTATTGGTTAGCTTTACACTGGGACAATCTACTTTCATGAATGCTAACAACTATTACTGTTTGGGTTTACCTTTATGTAATTATTATTATTATTGCCAAGATAATAATTGAGAAGTTGATTAAAAATGCCAGGAAAGTGACACTGACAATTTTCTTTTGGGGGCTGGAGTAAGTGGGGTGACTTGGAGTGCACCATTATTGTATTACTGGTATTGGTCTTATGCCAGCACCACCTAACTTCTTGCATATGGCATTGAGTTTGCTTCAGCAAGACTTCTCTGACTTGACACCCCACTGTGTTAGGACTCTTGACCAGGTTTTATTCATCTCTTTATGAAACACCCACACAACCATCCTGATTTAAACTTCACTTTTCTCCAAACTCGTTTTCAATCATCTTTGAGGGTGTTCCAACATTGACCTCCTCCGACTCAGTTTTAAGTATTAAAATAACAATGGAGCTTGGAAAATAATTTGTCCACAATGAAACCTAATTGAGTTTTTTGATTTTGTACTTTTTTTTTCATTCACAATAGATTAGAAACATTTCCCTATGTAATGTGGCTCATTATAAGATCTTAATTACATCTGGGATTTCAGAGCCTTGTATGGCAACTGCCATCTCGCCACAAAAAATTATGTGTAGAAATGTCACATGATGTGGACAGTCTTAGGAGAGGCTGCACACTGGTTTCTAACATCCTTTGTCTCTTCCAACACACTGGATAGAAGTGAACATTCCTTTCCTTCTCTGTAAAAATAGTATACGTTTAATAACTTTCATGAACGTTTTCTAAGTGACTACAATAAATTAAAAAGCTTAGCCATTAAGGAAAAAATGCAGCTTTTGATTTCTGCTAAGAATAAGAATAGGCTGCTGGGGAAATAACCTAATTTAAGATTTAAAATGAAGCATCAAAAGTAATTTTGGAAAAAACGTGGAATGCTTTGTAAAATTAAATAAATATCTAGTTATTGATAAGCAATTCATTAACATCTATGTTCATAACTCATTTAAGAAAAATGAAAAATAAAAATTGTCATTAATTTTGTATTTGAATGTATGCAATTCATTAGTGAGAGCTTTTCCATAAGATTGAAAAAGCTCCATAGATATTATCTAATTCTCCTTCACTAAAGCCAGTTGAAGGCAATTAACTACAATTTATTAGGATGGGTAAGGGAGCCACAACCTAGAGACAGTAAAAGATTTTCTAGTGACCTAAGGAGCCACAGCCAGATTTTGAGCATTATATCTTCTCATTTTCAGTAAAATTTTACTGTTAGATCTTGTCATGCAATACAACATCTGCGAAGGATACTTCTCCAAATAACAGTACAGATTATTTAACAACATTCAAGGAAAGCTTTTCAAATAAAGATCGTGTCAAAAGCTATCATGTAGAGAATCCGAGAAAATTGCAAAATTAGTCTTTCTTTTAAAGTGCAATTATGGGTGAGTACAGTCTGCATTTCTGTAGGAATAATAACTTGGAATACCTACGTGTTACCACTGGGACAAACACAAGACTAAGGTCTTTACTTTTATCATCTCAACTATGTGAAGTTAAAACACTATCCCTTCTTACAGATGAGAAAACAGATTTGGAGGACATTAAATAATTTGCCCAAGATGGTAGAGTTAGTGAGGTCCAAAGTCAAGATTCAAATCCAAGCCTCCCTCGCTCACTACAAATGTGTAAAATATTTAAGAAGAAAATAATTTGAAAACATTTGCGTCTCCGTTAGCTTTTTGTCGAAACGAATTATTCTTTCACTGCAACTTGATACTGTGGGTATTAGGATTTCACTATTCTGATTTAATGGGCATAAAGGGATGAACACATCCTGATACAAACAACCCAATAAGAGTATCCCAGTCTCATCAGCACCAGGAGTTTCACTGTTTTTCATCTATCCTGGGAGAACAGGCCTTTGTGGCATCTATGCATTAAAGGTTGATAATCTTCACTAAATCATTTGCATTTATTTTCTTGTGGCAACTGGTTTCTGGGAACAAACCATCTCTGGAATCACCCAACAGAAAGTTCTGTGTTCATTCTACTCAGTAGTTTTGCTCTTGTTGAATGTTTTTATGCATGGCCTTTTCGCATCATCTATTCTATTAATGCATTATGTTTGGTATTATTTTCCATGCAAATAGCATGCAAATCAAGTCGGTCACAGTTTAGCCAAGTGAGAAACCCTAAGTTTCAAGCAATAAAAATCTTCCTTTCATTTTGGGGATGAGGTGAAGCTCTGGTATTGAGTTAGGGTCTTTTGGCCCCAATTCCTTGCTCCTTCCTTGTAATTTTGCAGGTCTTTTCATCCTCACTCTGGACTCATCCAGGGGACTTTTTTGAAAAACAGCATGTTAGCTAACGTGACACAGACAAGGGCTTAAAAAGAATGTGTGAGACTGGGTGCGGTGACTCATGCCTGTAATCCCAGCACTTTAGGGGGCCAAGGAGGGCAGATCACCTGAGATCAGGAGTTCAAGACCAATATGATGAAACCCTGTCTCTACCAAAAACACAAAAATTAGCTGGGCATGTTGGCATGTGCCTGTAATCCAAGAAACTGAAGAGGCTGAGACAGGAGAATCACCTGAACTAGGGAAGTGGAGGTTGTGGTGGGCCAAAATCACGACATTGCACTCCAGCCTTGGCAACAAGAGTGAAATTCTGTTTCAAAAAAAAATGCCTATAATTGGGCCTGACCTTACTCCTTCACCTCTGCAATCCAGACTTGAGCTGGATTGCAGGAGGATGAGAGAGAGATGTGCAGCAGTCAAGTTGCCACAGTTAAGTTGCCACAGTTACCAGCCTGTCATGTGAGGGAGCCAAGATCAGTAGGGCCTCCTAGTTGACACTCAGTTGACTCCAGATACATAAGAAATAAGTTTTAGCTAAATTTTACTTGGGCCCCGTGGTTGCTGGCTATTCAGCAAAAGCCAACTGATACAGAGCCCGTCAGTCAAGGCCAAAACTACATCTACTCTTGAAATGCCCATGACGATTTAACCTTAAAAAATTTCAGGAGAAGGCTGGGTGCAGTGGCTCACATCTGTAATCCCAGCACTTTGGGAGGCCAAGGTGGGCAGATCACTTGAGGCCAGGAGTTGAAACCAGCCTGGCCAACATGGTGAAATCCCATCTCTACTGAAAAATACAAAAATTAGCCAGGTGTGGTGGCACATGCCTGTAATCCTAGCTACTCAGGAGGCTGAGGCACAAGAATCATTTGAACCCCGGGGGTGGAGGTTGCAGTGAGCTGAGATCGTGACATTGCACTCCAGCCTGGGCAGCAGAGCAAGATTCTCTCAAATAAATAAAAAAAAAAGAAAAAAAGAAATTTCAGGAGAGACATAACCATCAGGAGGACATGCCCTAGGATGGTCCCCAGGATTACCACTCCCTAGTATTCATGACTGTTTAATATTCTCTCCTTAGTGCAGGCAGGACCTGTGACCTTCTTCTAACCAACAGAATATGGCAAAGGACAAGAGTCTATCAGTTTTATCACTCTTGTGGTTATATTACATTATACAACAAAGGTGAAGGAAAAGGGAGTTTACAGATATAATTAAGGTTCCTAATCATTTGATTTTGAGCTAATCAAATGGCAGATTATTCTGGGTGGGTCTGACCCAGTCAAGTGAGCCCTTTAAAGGCAGGTTTGGAGGTGAGAGATTTGAAGTAGCAGACTCTCTCCCTTGCTGGCCTTGATGAAGCAAGCTGCCATGAATTCCACAACCACAGTGAAACAAATTTGTCAACAAATGGAGGGAGCTAGGAAGTAGATTCTTCCTTAGTTGAGTCTCCAGATGAGAATGCAGCCCAGCCAGCACCTTGATTTTAGACTGTGACACCCTAAGAAGAGGACCCATAGCTCAACTATGCCCAGAATCCTAGCCCATGGAAACTGAAATAATAAGTGGGTATTGTTTTAAACTGCTAAGTTTTTGGAAATTTGTCTCACAGTGATAGAAAACTGTAAGCACTTTTCCCGAATCAGATGAAACTGATTTCAGAGAAATATAACATTTCTCACATGGGCCAAGAACTATTCTCTTGGTATAAAATGACTCCAAATGTTTTCTTTTTCTGGTTAGACTATTCACTCATCAACAGATGTTGGTTCTATCAGTCCTCTATGTATTTTCAGAGAACCTTCCATTGGTATTTTGGAACGAATCATCCCTCCATTTTCTACCTGCTCTTCTCAGACCTCCACGTGCTCCTTTTCTCTGATTATCTTGGAATTTCTGATCATCTTTTGAATTTCATCTTCTTCAAGTTTGATACAATCCCTGGTTCAGTTTATCCCAAATATGCTACTAATATTCATCACAAAATATTGAGAAAACAATTCCTTATGTGAAGACAAAGGGATTAATTATAATCCCTTCTTTTTGTTGTGTTTTCCCTTCCATGCTACATAGTATAGTAGCGTGTAGATCAGTGTGTTATGGTCTCAGTATTTAGCATGTAATCATGTAGATCTTATACATATATCTTGCTTTAAATTAGAGTTTCTGAATTTTGACATTACTGACATTTTGGGCCAGATAGTTCTTTGTTGTTGGGGGATTTCTTGTGCATTGTGGAAGATTTCCCATCATCCCTCGCTTCTACCCACTAGATGCCAATAGGACCCTCCTTACAGGTTTTGAGAACCAAAGGTCTCTCAAGACATTGCCAAATGTCCCTTAGGGGGCAAAACTGCCCCTGTTGAGAATCACTGCTTATATCAAGGAGTGATTATTTAGTATATTAGTGATCATTGAATAATTTGGGTTTCAGGTTTATAGTGAAGGCCAATCAAGGTTTAAAATTTTACTAGTTTTCTTTGTTAAGTTTATGGTATATGTAGCAGCCAAGATCAGTGAAATATAAGCTCATACAGCTGGAAAAATGCATTTAAAAATCATGTCATCTCTCTGAAGGGCAATTTGGCAATGTCAAGTAAAATTAAAATGCAAATAATCTTTTCCTAGCAATTGCACCTCAAGAGATTATACTACAGATATAATTCCCCATGTGTGGAAAGAGAGATATTCAAAGATATCCTGAACATCCCTGGGGCTATTGGCGCATTGTTTATAAGGAAACAAGTTAAATACACATCTATAGAAGATGGGATAAATACATTAGAGCATATCTTTACAATAGGATATGATACTGCCTCAAAAAGGAATGAGACAGTTCTTTATTTGTGCTGAAATAGAATGATCTCTCAGACATAATATTTAGTGAAAAAAACAAGGTAAAGAATTGTGTATGATACACATATATAGAAAAGTATTTTAGAGAAAGTATTTATTTATGATTTGCTGCAGGGCATATGGAGTCAGGAATGAGGAATGATACTAGAATAATTCAAAATCCTAGAAGGAGAGCAAAATGATACTAAACCATTGCTATACAATGCTTCTCTGACTTGCCCCAAACAGCACTCCAAATATCTGAGGACAGTGATGATGTTTCCCAAGGAAATGGGCCAGATTCAGAGAAGCCTTTCTGGAATCATCTTTCCTTTCCATTTCTGATGCTCGTGCTATTTGCAGGTCCTGGCTATTTCATAGTGAATTACTATGAAACTTACCAGCTGATAAGTTTCTGGTCTGCTTCTAGTCCTGCCCTGTTCCTCTCCACTCTCGACAGTGCTCCTGTGTCACCTTCTAATTATACCTCTGATCACACTACTGTCCTGCATGACTCTCAAGCCCACAGGGTGAAATTCAAACATGACATTGCCTGGGTAGCCCTTGCCTGTGAGTTAGGATTAAGTGACTGAGGATTAAGGATTAAGAACATGTGCTTTTTGGAACTAGGTCAATATGGGTTTGAGCCCTGGTTCTATTTCTCCACCGTCATTTCTCACTGTCTCCCTTTCCTCACTTATCAGTCAGGCTTAATTAGGCAAGACCTCCCAATATACCCTTCTACGCTATATATTGATAGGTTTGCTTATGATGACATAGCTGTCTGGTGTAATCTTAACTTGTTAAAATGCACCCACTTTTTTTTCAAAACTTAGTTTAGCCACAACTTCCCCCAAGATATTTTTGTCCCACTCACCATTTCTGACCTGTCTATATTCCCTACATACTCGGGCAGCTTCCCAGAGCTATTGTTGACATTTCAGACTTTCCCCACTTTCATTCAGAAATTACACATTCTTGGTAAATGGCAAGATTTTAATAAAAGCTTCCAAGGCAGGCCAATTATAGGGTAGAAGGTGAGGGAGTTGAGGAGAGGAAGTTGAAAAAGTTGGGGAAAATGGATATAAGGAAGGTCGAGGGGGCGGCATTTGTTGGTATGGGTCATTTACACTTTAGTGCCTTAGAACGTGGTGTGTTTCTGCATCACTTTTAATTAATCTTAAATCAAATTTCTATGTTAAGCATCATATGACTCAGAATTACTTGTGCTAGGAAAGAACAGTGTGTAGTTAAGAGAGAAAAGGTTTATATAATATAAGCACATTAAATTGATATAAATTTATTCAAAATATCTTTTTGTTGAAACATGATTGCTCTTCTATTCCGTTCTACTTTGACATATTGTATTTTTCTTTGTTAAAGAAGTTTCAAACTTGCTCCTGTGAAAAGCCATTTCTTCTGGTCCATTGCCATTTGTTCAGTTCAATTTAAATAACTCTGTGGGTGGGAGGACTGCTTCCTCTATTATCATCTCTGTGGCTTGCTACTACTGCTATTTGAAATCACCAAGTTATCTCTGATGCCAGATAGCAAATGGGCTTCAGTGAGAGGGGGCACCTCTAATGTGTCAGGTAGGGTTGGAAATTCTTCCCAGGGGGGCCAGTTATTAGCATTTTAAGTGATGGCCCCAGCTCTTCTCAGAATGGGATCAAGTATTTAACATTCTTTGGCTATTTATTTTATTAAACCCTTTCTATTAAAAAATGTGAAATAACATTCAGGAAAGTACATAAAACCAAATGTATGATATAATGACTAAAGTGCGTAACTCTCACCTAGAAATTGCCATTAACCCCAAGAACTCCCATATATTTCTTTCCAATGGTGCAATTTTCCTTCCAATCCTGGAGGTAACCAACATCCTGACTTTTTATTTATTTTTTTAGACAGCGTCTCACTCTGTTGCCCTGGCTGGAGTGCAGTGGTGTGATCTCTGCTCACTGCAACCTCTGCTTTTTGGGCTCAAGCCATCCTCCTACCTCAGCCTCTTGAGTAGTTGGGACTATAGGTGTGTGTCATCACAACCAGATGATTTTTTTAATTTTTGTAGAGATGGAGTTTCACCATGTTGCCCAGGCTTTATAGTTTTAACACCTATGAATGTTTCTTTAAACAAAATAGATTATTTTGACCTTTAAGTTAGGAACCTATACATGGTTTAATACTGCATATATATATATATATATATATATATATATCCACACATACAAACACACATACATATTTGTTTCTGGCTTCTTTCCCTTAACAATATATTGGTGAGATTCATCCATGTGGTTTGCTAGAGGTCATTAATTTTCATCAATATTTAGCTAGCTATTTTTACTAGTGTAGTACAAGTAAGTGCTATCACTTTCTTGGTCAGGAAAGACAAGTCAATAAATATTGTGTGTTCTTTCCTTCCTTGTCTTCCTTTGATGATTAAATTTAGAAATGCAGTCAATCTGAAGAAAGTCACTAAAGAGAGAAATAAATAGGCCATGAGATACTCACTAACGACGTTGGCTTGTCCGGTGAATATGGTGTACTGGAGCTCATAGGAGACCACACTGAATTCGTCATCAGAGGTCCAATGCACAGTGATGGTGTCATATGAAGCTGTGCAGAGCTCTTCTCTAATTGTGGGAGGGTTGGGAGCTGTGGAAAAGCACACACCACTGGGATACCATTTCAGAGGAGATGTCTGATGATTAAGCAGGTCTTTCTCAATAGGTTAATCAGGACTACTATCCTAGAGATGGTGACCCCAATCTAAATAATATTTGATTGGCTGGTTATTGCTTTTGCTTTTAATAAGGAGTGTGACTAGAGTCAGCCAGTATGGACTTATCTGTAATTATCATGAAATCATGAGAATATGTTTGAGAGGTTAAACAAACAATACTTTCTTGTGCATGAAGGAAAACATGTCAGATAAAAAGTAAACAAGATGAAGTTTCATAGTTGCATTCACTTTGGGAAGTTGGCTAACTTTTTCAGTAAAGGTCTTCGTGGTAAATTTTCAGGCTTTGTGGGCCATACAGTCTCTGTCTCAACTAGTCAACTCTGCCATTATAGCATGAAAACAGCCACAACTTATACATTTGGGCACGGCCAGGTTCCAATAAAACTTTATTTACAACAATAGGTGGAGGGCCAGATTTGGCCTGCAACCCAAAGTTCACCAACCCCTGATCTATTAATACATGGTGCCAGATACTTGTATATTTAGGCACCCAATTGAAAAAATACTGTTATTTGTTATCCTACAGCAAATCAGCCACATAATTGTTTGAATTTTTCTTTCACTAGATGTTTTGATGACTTAAAAAAACCTTATTAGTCCAGCCCCATTTTCTTCTCATTTCTCAACTCGTGATATTTCAAATTAAGAAGACCATGATTAATTATCAATCGTATCTAAGAGGTACATTTTCCTTCCCCAAGGAAAACACATTTTTTTTGGCATTTAGTTCATTTATCATTGTAGAAGGCTGCTGTTTTATTTCTTTAACACAGTCTGGAGCAGAGAAGTCTAAATCCTGCCAAAATAATGAGTTTAAAATGACTTCTACTGAATTGATTTCAGCAACTGGTTTTATGAGAAGAGTATGTGGGCAAGGAAAAGATGAGAAAATGAGTGCTTTGCATTGTAAATAATATTTTAGAGGAGGGGTTGGCAAACTGTGACTGTGGGCCAAGTTTGGCCCACTGCCTGTTTTTGTAAATAAAGTTTTATTGGAACACAGCCAGATTCATTCGTTTATGTATTGTCTATGCCTGCTTTGTCACAACAGCAAAGTTGAGTAGTTGTGGCCATATGGCCTACAAAGCCTAGAATGTCTACCATCTGGTGCTTCGCAGTCAGTTTGCTGACCCCTGGTTTCGAGAATTGATCCAGGGCCTTTACTTCCACTCTTCTATACACTAGACTCTATCCTCAAAAGGAGGACTATACCTGCATTCTACAGATTAGGAGCAACCTTTGCTTATGCTATTGTAGAGTTCTTTCCTGTTCTAAATTATGATTCGATCTGATGAGTCCTCAGCAAACCCAAAGAGGAAGAAAAGTATAAAAACTAAATTTAAACTCTGCTTTAGTAGTCTTCACTTTGCTCTTTGAATATACCTCTAGGACAAGTATCATAGAAGCAAGTCTGTGGTATTAAGTCAATTAGCTTAGCTTTATCTGTTGGTTCCGAATTCCATAAACATTTTTGAACCCCTCCAAAGTGACAGGCATGGCATTAAACTGTGCATTAAGATAGAAGCATTCTATATAACCTTTAAAGCATTCTTCCTTGAATATGTATTTGTACATCTGTCTCCTGAAGTATTCACATGTGAAATTTAGTGTCATGTGGTATGACTTGGATGTGCATGAATGAGTGACATCAATCAGGATATGCATTCCACAGAGGAAGCCCAGCTGCATCACAAAATGTGCTTATTATTGTCTGTGTGGTCCCTGTTGGTGTGGGATCACTCCTGCATGGATCAGTGAAGAAATACTTACTCTCTCATAATTTAAACGGTTTGCTGAATTATTTCTCCATCAACCATTGTAGAAAAATTTTATTCTTTCTGTACTCCAATATATGATTAAACAGAAAGAAAACATATGTTCAAAATAGGCAAGTAACTGTGAGACACATGATAGTAGCCATAATCAGGAAGGAAATGTCGCCTCTATGGGTTATTAACTTGACATACCACTTAGAGGCATGTCATAGGGAAAAAAATCTTGTTTTTACAATAAGACAGGCTAACCTTATTTTGACTATAAACTCAATGAGTTTGCCCTGAGAAGTCAATACCCAATTTAGTGTAAATGAGAACAGCAGCATGCTGCCAATTTCAATACTCATGGAATTGGTACCAGAAATGTTATTTTCTTGTCTCTGTTACAAACACCACCCAAGGAATGGTGGGCTAATACTCCACAAACACTTCATTTCCTGCTTACAAATGTCTGATAAACTATTTGGACTTGGCGGTATCAGCCAAGCATCGTATGTTATGGTCAGGATCGATGTTATGTCTAGAAATGGACTGAATTTGTATTTGGGGTTGACAGCTCAGAAGACAGAATAGCAGGTACCCCATATGGCCTTTAGTTTGACATAAACAGCCAGCTGGATGAAATATGGTGTACGTTACAATTCAGTGCAAACTACTTTCACAATTTCCCTTTTAATCAATACTTTTGCATTCCTATAGAAATTAAAATGGGCATAAGTTGCTGAAATACTATGAAATAATTATTGGGAAATGGCAAGGACACATTCTTGTCAGTAAGACTGATTCTGGGCAGAATGGCCATGTGCCTAGGCAAATATTTAACTTTCCAGTCTTTTCTGCCTTTGACATGACTTTATAACACAGATATGGCCCACCAGCAGAAGTAGAAGTTTGCTAGGTGGGTCTTCTGATAAAGCTTTTTGTTTTTCTGATAAACAAAGACAAACCCCTCTGGCAGTACATTTTGTCCATCATTTCTCCTCTACTTCTGTCATCTTGCCTAGAGCTTGAGCACAACGTTTGGAGGTAGAGTAGTCATATTATGATCATGTGGCAAAAGGGCAACACAATGAAGGTGGCAGAGAAGGAAAAAAGAAAGAGCCTGGGGTCTGAGGTCATCACTGAACCACTGCCCAGTCCTAGAACACAGGCTTCTCTTCTATGTCTGTAATACTAACACTCCTTGGTGGCTTTATGCACTGCTAGGTGGTTTTTTGTTGCTTGTAACTAAACTAATTCCCAAATGACGTAAGAAAAATAAGATTTTTTAACAGGATGCAATTGCAAAACCAGCTTAGCTGGAGAAGCTCTAGACCTGCACTGTCCAATGCACAAGAACCATGAGCTACATGCGGTGGTTTCCATTTCAATTACATTTAGTTAAAGTTAAATCAAAGGAAAAATTCACTAGCCACACTTCAAGTTTTTAATAGCCCCGTGTGGCTAGCAACTAACACTGGACAGATATAGATTTCTATCATCATAGAAAATTTTATTCGATAGTGTCAGTTTAAATAAATCTCAGAGTTAAAAGCCTAAATAGGAGGGCATTGTGTTCAGAAGTATTTGAAACCAAGTTTAGTTCCTTACGGTCAATGCTTTTTTAGTCAATTTCTTTTTTCCGTAATAGGAACGGTATGTTTGAAAGAGAGAGTTTCATAAGGTAAGAAGTTTGTGGAATGTCTGCCTTCCTTGACAATGCAGAAAGGCTAAAAACAGCACATTGGATCCTTGCAAAGAAAAAAATGTTCATCTTCTGGGTACAATGTTCCCTGAATATAGAACTCCTTGCCTTCTATCCACAGACTGTAAAAACAAACATCACACAATGTCCCCTCTCTCCTGCTCCACCTTGTTCAATCGCTTTCCCACAAACATGTACACACAGAATTGGAAATGAGAAGCTCATGTCATGCTAAGTTAGGGATGTGGTCTCTTAAAGGCTGTATGTCTTAAGTGCAGTGCACATCTGGCTTCACTATGTACACTGTGCTTTCCTGAAGTCACAGGCACTGGTAGGTTTGGCTAACACAAATAAGGTTGTCTGTCTAAACAGTCCAAGTTCTACCAGTGAAGGTTCTCAGTTCCTGCTTTTAGAGGTTGACAGCAAATAAAGTTTAGAAGCATGGTTAGGAATAGGAGTGGCCTGAGATTTTTGTTGTTTTATTGTTGTGCTTGTTTTTTTAAGCTCAACCAAAGGAAGAACAAAACAAAACAAAACACCAACCAGTCAGCACACTGAAACACAGGACCAGGAATTCCAATGTGAATTTGTGACCTTTGCCATGGTAATGTTTGCCAAGATGAAATTCAGTCTTTTACTAGAAAGAGCAGAAGTTTTTGGAGTTTTTACAGATCCCAGCCAAATTCTAATTCAGCCATTCCCTAGTTATCTGATTTCCAGCAAGACACCTGATCTGTGTCATTTGCAAAATGAGGATTATAATGCTTTACCTCAAGTCAACGTTGTGCAAATTAAAACAAAATCACAAACACAAGGAGCTGAAGCAGTGCAGACAACCAATCAGTTAGCTGCCAATTTTTTCTCTGCTAATGTATTGTGAGTTACCTTACTAAGATGATATGAAAAATACCCAACAGAGATCTTATTTTTAGCACCCACACCTTGAGAGTGAGGGAAACAGTGGTAAGTATGCTTTTTAATGATTGAGATCCTCCTTTTTCTCCCCCACTTTAGTCATGGGCTCTGTTGTTTCTGTTAAAAACAAAGGCTAGTGCACAGAAACTGTTTATGGAAACATCAGTGTCATTCCTAGGTCAAAAGCCCATTCCTCTGGTTTTTAGGGAATAACTGATCTGGTGGCAAAGTATTTTTATCACTGAATGTGCACAATATTAAAGAGACCATAAAAGACAATACCTGTAAGATAATCCAGACATTCTAGCAATTTCTTCTCTCGGGAAAAGTCTAAGGCAAACGTGTCAAATGTGTCATTGAGGTTGATTTCAGGAATTAGAACCTGGGAGGATGCAGTTGCCATGGAGACTCTGTAATGTAAACAAAACAATGTTTTAGAAATGTCAAGATGATTTTCAATATCGCTGCATAATAATGAAAAAAGAGAAAAATATCATCTTTTAAAAACTGCCTTTTTACACATGAGTTTTAAGAGACATCTCAAAGTGTCACAACACAGTAACAAAACGAATGCAAGCTTCAAAAAGAAGTGAAAGAATTGAAGAAAACAACACAATGGCTTACCCTCTTCCTTTTTACTATCAGAAAAAAAAAACCCCTGTGAAAGCAAAAGAATATTCATATTTCATGTTGCTGTGCATTTAACAGCCTGGCCTGGTCACATCTAACCCCAGCAAGAAGCACATAGCTCCAGGCATTTCTTCACACATCTGTCTGGGAAACTGTTTGTTCCTTTCAGACTCAACCCTGCTCCACTTCAAAGGGGTGTCTCCAAAATTTCAAACTGCATAAAAGGCAAAGTGAATATTAAAAAAGAATGTTTCCAGATATTGGATTAGTTTAATCAATTACTAGCCTTTCTTTAAAATAAACATTAAAAAGGGAGTTTTTTGTCTGGCTCATTTTTATTCTCCTTGTATTCATTTTCTTGCACCATATTCCCAGCAGATGCTGTGGAAAATATTCATGAGCTTTCTCACCAAGTCCCCCAGTGGATGCACTATTTCTCTTCTTCATTTAGGTTTTCTGGCTAGAGTTCTCATGCAAAAGCAAGGCGCTGGTGTGTCTCAATCACACCAGATTTGGAAGGATCAGTTATTAATAACAAACACTTTGATTCAAAAATGCAAGTGATTCTCTTAAAAACAAGAGAATTATGGCATGAAGCATATCACTTCTGAGCATATCAAATGATGCTGGACTAGTAATCTTGCTGAGTTTGGTATTTCGTTAAGTTCCATAAACAACACTCCTAAGAGTTATTATATGCAGAGTATTGTGTAGGAGGATGCTGGGAATTTTTGAGCAAAGAAACAACCTTGAAACAATTTAGTACTAAATCTAGCTACTTATTTTCTAATTAAGAAAACTGATGCTCATTTACACAAGGCCACAAAGCTAGCTGGCAGCAGCCAGGAGGACAATTTCAGATCTGTACTCTTCTATTTCATCTAGAAACACTTCAGGCCAGTTACTTCAAGGGTTATACGTCCTTTTGAGTCTCTTAGTGGCTCTTAAAGCTTTGGATTTACAAATATAATATATCTTGGGTCTAAAAATTACACCTGTAGGTACATCTATACAATGGAATATTATTCAGCCATAAAAAGGAATGAAACACTGACACATGTGACAATGTGGATGATGCCTGAAAACATTATGCTCTGTGAAAGAAGCTATCCAAAAGGGCCACATATTGTGTGACCCATTTGTATGAAATGCCCAAAAAAGGCAAAAATTTATAAAGACAGGGAGTAGACTGATGGTTGCTAGGGGCTGAGGAAAGAGGAGATGGGGAGTAACTGTTTAATGAGTATAAGGCTTACTTTTGGTATGATGGAAGTGTTTGGAACTTGATAGAGGGGGTGGCTACACAACAATGTGAATGTTCTAAATGCCACTGAATCGTGCACTTTAAAACAGTTAATCGTTTTTTTAGAAGTGGAGTCTCACTATGTTGCCCAGATTGGTCTTGAACTCCTGGGCTCAGGCAATCCACCCACCTTGGCCTCCAAAAGTGCTGGGATTACAGGTGTGAGCCACTGCACCTGGTCTTAAAATGGTTAATTTTCTGTTGTGTAAATTTCGCCCATATAAAAAAGAGTATACCTGTAAAATGCTCAAAATTCATAGAAATAGTTTGTAGAGTTGTATTTTTGGCAGATTTTCAGTGTTGTATAGGAAGAAAGGAGAGAGGCTAATCAACAATATCATAATTGTAATGATACTGGGGTTGAAAGGTGAAAGTGAAGAGGCATAAGCTCTGGAAACAAGAGTTTCAAGTGTTTGAATGAGGGTAGAGAATCTGACTTCATCTCCTGACCCTTTCCTCAAGAAGTAACCAATAGCAGAGTTGTGTGCTTTTTGTTGACTAAATATTGCACCCAGGGGAATTGGGCTAATTATTGTTACAAACAGCTGCTAATTTAGACTGATGGATACAGGGATGGTTGCTAGGCATTTTTGATTGATGGCCAAGTTATACTTTAAAAATGCCTTCCTTATGACCCATGAACACAAATTGTTCTTAAATCCCATAGAGGTCCTAGGCTTATTCTCAACAAGTATTTATGAAGTCCTTAAACTATGCTACCTACCAAAGAGCCCAGAATATATGCATCAGTGCAGAAAAGTTAAAAGAAATGCTATGGTGCCATCTGAAATCTTAAAAGATACTGCAAAGTGAAATGCCAATTAATTCTCTGTTATTATGTCCAGCAGGGAGAACTACAATGAGCTACTGGGAAACAAGCACCAAACCTACAATTGCATTTCCCTAGCTTTAGCAGTTCCCCTGCCCGTTGGCAGAAGCCTCTTTGTTCAGGCTCATCCAAAATAGATTTTGTTCCCAAGTTTCTCCTGGTTCCATGGTCTGCAAACAATTAAATAAAACATGCTTAAGTCGAGTGACACTGTTAATAATGTCTGCCATCTTGATGGTAGGAACTTTGTGGCGTGGGAACCAAAAGGATCAAAGTTCCTAGCCTGGGAGACAAAGGCTGACAGCAAGAATCGGTGGAGATTACTGCAGCTTTTAACACCTACACATTTGTTTTTTGATAGAAGGAAAGATACTTATCTTTGGCTACAACTTCAAATTCCTAATTGGAATGACAGGCAAGGGGAAATCTGCCAAATTCAACATTTTAGGTCATGTTTTTATTTCCCAAATCCTTATTGCTCATCTTCTGGCCTTTTGGATAAGTTGCCAAAATCTACTAGGGCTGTTAGTGCTGCCACTTTCTCAACTTCTTGCTTTACGGCCATATCTGGGACACATGGGGCCAGTTTTTCAGAGGGTAGACATGTCTAGGGCTATGCTGCTTGCAAGGCTTCTGCCAAACAATGTGCATCACCATAGTAAAACCCAGTGAGGACTCACAGTAACAAGATAGGTTTACTTTGGTCAACCCAGGAATTCCCAAATACATTTGGCCCTGAAAATCTTCTCTTATTTTAATGCCTATGATAATGTCTTAATGGCAGACACCAAAGCCACTTAACAGATTTGCTCTAATTCTTAGAACTAAGCAACATCAGCCCTGAGCAGTGACTCACTTCTATAATCCCAGCACCTTGGGAGGCCAAGGCCTGCAGATCACGAGGTTAGGAGATCACAAGGTCAGGAGATTGCGACCATCCTGGCTAACACAGTGAAACCCCATCTCTACTAAAAATACAAAAAATTATCCAGGTGTGGTGGTGCACACCTATAATCCCAGCTACTCAGGAGGCTGAGGCAGGAGAATCACTGGAATCCGTGAGGTGGAGGTTGCAGTGAGCCGAGATTGTGCCACTGTACTCCATCCTGGGTGACAATGCAAGATTCCATCTCAAAAAAAAAGAACTAAGCAATATCTTTTCAGAATTGATAACTGGAGTTCTTGGCTTTGTATTCTGGAAAAGATCCTTCAACTGCCTATGGCAGTGAGGAACAAAAGGAACACCTTGAGGAGTCTGAGAACCTCCTAGGTGCTCTGAACAATAGGTACGATTCAGAGGGAATTTTCTTTTTATCAGCTTCTTGATACAGATAAGTTACTGCTAAAAGTGATTTTAATTCTAGATTCTTCATAAGCAGTAGACCAACTTTCTTATGCCTGGACTTAGTGAATAGTTTTGCTTATTTAACATAATGCTACAAAGGTGCATATACAATCACACCAAAGACTTATCTACTAGTGTAGCTTAAGAATATAGTACACTATATAATTAATTATATTTGCATTCATCTAGTGAGTGGGAAGGAGGAGAACTAGTATTCGTTGCATGTTGTGACAGAAAGTGGCGAATGTTTTTACTACATTATTTCATTTTATCCCCACAATAGCCATCTTAGGTAGGAACAATTGGTCCTGTTTTACAGATTTATGGATCCATGCATTGATTCACTCATTCATTCATGTTAGGCAGCTTGCAATGTGCTGGGGCTATAATGGTAAAAATAAGGTGGCTAGGGTCCCTGCCTACTTGGGGTATATGAGCAAAACTAGCATCAGTAATGTTAACAAGCAGCCTCAATGATATCTATAATCGCTAAGCGATTAGCACAGAGCCAAACAATTGGTTCCAAAGCAAATGCATCTCCTACAATGTAAAGTTTGAGGTTCTCTCTCCTTTTGGAGTTGTTTGATGTTTCTGAAATAAAAAGTTTTACAGTTTTGATTCAGCTTGTGGGAGGACATATCCACTTTAAGTAACTTAACGATGCAGAAAATCTCCTCTAAGTCTCACTTCAAGAATGCCTGCAGGATTATAAGTTTATTCTGGGCTCCACACCTGAACCGAAGAATAAAGACTGTTTGGAAGTATACAGGAGCCAAAGCCCAAGGCAGGCACAATAGGAGACAGAAAAAAGAAGTCATGTCCTAGAGAAGAATGCTAAGTGACAGGTTGACAAATAGGGGCGGGCAGACAGAGAGTGGTACTGGAAAAAAGACACACAAGGTGGGCTAGACTGACATGTTGAAATGTGAAAAAATACAACCAACTAACCCTCATGGAGTAGCTATAATGCTAATGACCTGTTCTTAGGAATGTAAAGCAATGTTATCACAACAGTGACAGCTATTCTGAAACCAATTTTCTTTTTTTTAAATAAATTTTTATTAGTAGTAAAAAAAAAGTTTTTTTTGTGGGCACATAGTAGGTGTATATATTTATGGAGTACATGAGATATTTTGATACAGGCATGCAATGTGAAACAAGCATATCTGGGGAGGGCCAGTGGGAGGGGGAGGTGGGGAGGGCTAGCCTGGGGAGAAATGCCAAATGTGGGTGAAGGGGAGAAAGAAAGCAAAACACACTGCCATGTGTGTACCTATGCAACTGTCTTGCATATTCTGCACATGTACCCCCAAACCTAAAATGCAATAAAAAAAATAAAATTAAATTAAAAAAAAAAAGAAAAAAAAAGAAACAAGCATATCAAAGAGAATAAGGTATCCACCCCCTTAAGCATTTATCCTTTGGGTTACAAATGGTCCAATTACATTTTTAAGTTTTTAAAAAAATATATATGACTAAGTTATTATTGACTATAGTCACCCTATTGTGCTATCCAATAGTAGGTCTCAACCATTCTTTCTTTTTTTCCCATTAACCATCCCCACCCCACCCCCACCCCTAACCCCCTGCTACGCTTCCCAGCCTCTGGTAACTGTCCTTCTACTCTCTATGTCCACGAGTTCAATTGTTTTGGTTTTTAGATTCCACAAATAAGTGAGAGCATGCGACGTTTCTCTTTCTGTGCCTGGCTTATTTGACTTAATGATTTGCAGATCCATCCATGTTGTTGCAAATAACTAGAGCTCATCCTTTTTATGGCTGAATAGTACTCCATTGTGTATACGCACCACATTTTCTTTATTCATTCATCTGTTGATGGACACTTAGGTTGCTTCCAAATCTTAGCTACTGTAAAAATGTTGCAACAAAAACAGAAGTGCAGAGATCTCTTCTATACACCAATTTCGTTTCTTTTGGGTATGCACCCAGAAGCAGAATTAATGGATTATATGGTAGCTTAATTTTTGTTTTTTTGAGGACTCTCCAAACTGTTCCTGAATCTAATTTTCCAAGTAGAAAATAGCTCAAAGAACCGTAGTTAAAAACTGGCAGTGCTAGGATTGGAACCCAGGTCTGCCAACTTCTAGTCTAAGCCCAGTGTCCTTTTCCTACATCCTAGCTGCTAGAAGGATAGAAAGGCTCTGGAATTAACCAAGAGGATTGACAAATAGCGATGGGAGAAGAGGGAATTGCGGAAACAGAGACAAGGCTCTAGACAAGGCTCTTGGCAATTTTTTACAGGCTCTGTGAATTCAAACTGGACAGAAGCACATTCTTTGTAGAAAGATAAATCAAAGTCATGTTCCTGTTCTTAATGAGTTGGGCTTGTTACAGAGAGAGCTGAATAGGAACAGATAGGTGCCACTGGATCGGAGGGGGATCGTACGTGGGCATTCCTGCACCTGTGCTATACTTCACATGCATATCTTCTTTCAACAATAACTGTTATGGGGTCACATTGTCTCTGATCACTAGGTAAGAATTTATTCATGTGACACTTGGTTGAATCTTCAGGGATTGATGAGGAATGCAGCTCACAGTAGCCACTTCATCTGGACATCTCAAAGTTCATAGGTGGAGAAAAGTACTCTTGGATTCGGTTGGAAACCATGACCTAAGTATAAATGCTATCTATTAGTGTCCTGGGTTCACTGGAGTATTAGTGCTATTTGCAGTTTTTAACATTAGGGTGAATACCGAGCAACTGGATATGGCCCAGGGAAAATAAACACTTGGAACCTAGGAGTCAGGAGGAAAGTAACGGGCCTCTCAGAGTAGAAAGGAGAGCATTTTAAGGATGTAACAGGGATGATAGCCAGCTGTTATCCATGTCTTCTAGAAGAGATAAGCATCTAATCAGCTGCAAAAGGAATTTTCCTCAAATATAAGAAATAATACAGTCAAGTTGGTTGGACAGTAGACCAGAGTTGTAAAAACACTACATTATTCCTTAAGAAGAGTGAAAATGGAGATGCCAATGACTAACTCCTCTATGCAATATTTTCAGAATTAGCATAAGTTTCCAAAACAAGCACTCAATAAATGTTAGTTTCCTTGCTTTTTCTCTGAATAAATTTGAGTCATAAGATGGTGAGTATTTTTTTTTCCCTAGGCCAGGGGTTGGCAAACTGCAGCCTACCGCCTGTTTTGTAATGGTTTTATTGGCACACAGCCACACCCATTTGTTCCTATATTATCTATGGCTGCTTTAGAGCTAGCTACAATGGCAGAGTTGAGTAGCTGTGACCAAGACCTTACCACATGCGAAGTGGAAAACATTTACTCGATGATCCTTTATAGAAAAAGTCTGCTGATTTCTGTTCTAGGGTGAAGATCAGGATGAATGAGCTCTCTGGGGTCTTCTAGAGAGAGGATTGTATTATGGCTTTGGATAAAGGGCAGTTGATTCTGAAAATTAGAATGAATGAAGTCAAGGCCATTAGCATCAGTTAGAGATGTTATTTATTTGGCATTGGCTGTACCTGGCGCAGCCTAGTGCTTCTCTTTCGATCCACTAGAATTGCTATAGGTGTTTGTGTCAGTGAAGATAAGCAATTTTTATGCCAATCAAGTACGTGTGCTAAAGAAATACTTATCCTTGACAGTTTTACTGCTGAGCCAACCATTCAGACAACATCATGTTAAAGCTCCCTACCTGAGAAGAAAGGGTATTTTAAAAGAAGGCCGTATGAGGTTGACAGTTCGGTCCTTTCTCTCCTGCATGAGTCGGCCTTGACCTTTTCAGGTGAGGCCAAGCTCCTCGACCAAATGAAAACGGGCCTAACAGAGAACAACACTTGTCTGATTTTTTAAAAAAATAGATGAGCTCCGTGATGAAAGAAAAGATTCCCTTTTATGTTTTTGCCTTTATTTTGACTCTTTGTTATCAAGTGTACGATAACATCACATCTGAGAGTCACAATAAATGCTGTTTTTGTGCCATCACAAGCTCCCCCTCATCCAAAAGCAGGTTGATTTTATTCTTCTAACTGGTGGACTCTTGTTTCAAAGGCCTTGAACTCCAGACTCCAGGCTGTTACTGAAAGGGCTTTCACATGTCAAAGGGAAGCATCTTTAGCTGGAACAAAACAGCTCAAAGCCTCTATTCTCTCTGGTACTGAGCCTTGAAAATGAAAATAAAAGCAAGGCAAGGGCAAGACCAACCAATGACACCCCAGATACAAGAGCCCCAGCAGCTGTGAAGTTCCTGGGGGCCCCTGCACTCACCTCTCGGTGATATTCTTAGCAGTCTGTAGGAAACGGGCATGATCATTCTCCTTCAGAGAGTGTTCTGCTTGGGAGATGAGTGATGCCGACCGCTCAATGCACTGTTTGCAGTTTGCAATCTGCTGAGCCAGTTTGCGAAGCCTCATCACCTTGAACAAAAGGGGCATGGAGAGATGGTTACATGGGTAGGTTTGCTTAGTGAAAAGGCATCAGGCTGGATCCTTCATTTTGTTGTGTTATACTTCCATAAAAGTTCAAAAAGTAGGCACAGAGATATACCAAAATATGGAAAGCTTTGTTATGGGACTCTGGTTTAGAAATATTTTATCTCCTTGGAGAAGTGTTGCTAATTCATTTTATGAGGAAATACTGAATTGTGAATTGCTTCCCTGTTGATTGGAAAAGAAGGCGTTGCCCTGTGGCAACTTACAAAGGGTCACCAGACCTCTTCCCTGGACTATTCCATACAATGACTGCAAGACTGTCGGGAACCCTGGAACTTTCTCTATCTCAAGTTTTCAGCTGTGCCATTAAGAAGATAAAACATCTTTATAGGTGGTGTATCTACGGTTTAAGTAAAAACCATTTTCTAAAAAGATTTTTGCAATTCATGTAATAAATTCGAGAATGAAAAGCATTAGGTGTTACTATTTCCCACACTACCTAAAACTCATGTGTTAACAGAAAGGGAGCATTTTTCCCATTGATTAATATTTTTCCTGTTGAACAGATGAGAGAAAGCCAAAAAAAGCACAGCTGGGCCATTTCCCCTCACTGGGAACGTCATTTCCAGGCACTTTGTGCTTACTTGATAACTAGGAACTATTTTGATAAGCATTTCCCAGTTGGGATAAAAACACATGATTGCTTCACAGTCTCCATTCCAATTTCTGATTCTGTGTTGCTTGAAAATGTCCCTCAAACGTAATTGACCATAACCTCCGGGGCAGGCCAAGATAAGTCCAAGGTAACCCACTTGACCGTTTGCTCTGGTGTTTGAAATGTGCTGTGAGATGAAGTCCTCTGGCCAGAAGCCAAGTTAAAATTAGACAGCTAATTGGAACTGCCGTGTGCCTAGTGCCCCCAACCACACACCCAGGGAGAGGTTTCGGCTGGCTTTATGATAATTCTGGAATGGAAAATAGCCCTGGGTGAAAGGGTATGGAGGAGACCAGTTAATCTGTCTTACAGACAAGGCTGGCTCAAGACTCCCTCCAGAATTCCTGCTAACTCCAAGAAATTCCTTCTTTCTCCAAGTCATCATTACCATTCCTTTATAACTCTAATCTAAGAAAAGGAAGGAAGGAGATGTCAGAACTTGAGGCCTCTAAGGAACATCCAATTCCAAATATGTACTATAGCAAACAAAGGAAATTCATACTGAATTAGAGGCAGCAGGAACAAGGTTTCTGGCAAGGGAGAGAAAAATACCTGAAAGAGTCAGAGAATTAAGTGTCAAAACTTTGGGGCAAATAATATATGATCATGAGCCTGGTAAAAGACTTAATGCATTGTAATTATAGTTAACGTCCCCAGTGGATTAATTGTATTCATTAGTGGAATAAAATAACACTTATTTTACACCAAATAGAATTTAGCCTCTGGCATCATTCTATCTGGAGGCAAGGCTAAGGAAGGCATCCAGTGCAGTGCAGGATAATAGAACATGTCCATAAGCAACTATCAGAGAAAGGAAATTTCCAGAAGGAAAACTAATTTACAGTCCAGAGAACAAACCAAATGAGTGGAATATTTAATCACACAGCATAAAGAATAATTTAAATTACATAGCATAATTGAAGATGTTTAACCCAATTCTAACAAAAGAAAGTAAGGTCAAAATATTCCTTTAGAATAATTTCATGACAACCACTTATGCTTTAGCTATGCCTATTAAAGACCACACACATTTCAAATGCTATGATGCTTGAACTCCAGTTTCTTCTGTTATTTTTCTATCATGATATTGAATATTCAAAGTGACACAATAGGAAAAAGAATAAAAGAGCCCTAAATCATGCAAAAATTAAAGCAAGACAAAATGAGAGCCTCCTGTGAAAATACTGGAATGTTCTACAGAGAACAATTTTGGGCATAATTTTAGTTATAGGTTAGTGTACAATTTCATCTGATATGCCTGATATGAGCTTTGCAAACCTAGTGCATAAAAGAATCAGCTGGGGATCATTTTGAAAGAAAAACAGTAGATGTTTCTGTCTACTCTCCAATATTTGAGTTAAGGAGTCGCAATTCGTGGAACAGGAGGAATTTGCATTTTAACAAGCAACAATTGTTTTTAAGCCTGCAGGTGATAAATCATTAGGATGGTCAGGACTAACATTTAAAAAACCAAATAGAAGAGAAGAGGAGAAAAACAAATAGCAGAGTGCATTCCTGGTGGAAAGGGCAAGTTGGGTTTTGTAAAACCTTTTGTGTGTGTGCATGCATAAACTGTATTGTGATGTCCTATGCATTTCTTACTGTGGGTTACAGTAAAAAAAAAAGAAAAAAGAGAAACACTGCTGTAAGTTAGATGTTCACAGGCTGTGATCTGTGGGCCAAATCCAGCATACAACCTGTTTGTATAAATAAAGCTTTATTGGCACACTACCACATTCATTGGTTACACATCATCTATGGCTGCTTTCTTGCTACAACATTGTGCAGACAGAGACCGAATGGCAAAGCCTAAAATATTTGTTATCTGGTCCTTGACAGAAAAGTTTGCTGACCCCTGGCTTAAATGATTATAGTCAGATGGCCCTGATTTGCAGCATGCTCTGAAACACTGTCCTACTTGCCATAGCACTTCGAACTCAGACACCAGGCATGAAGCAAAATACTTAGTTTTCCATTAGACAACACTTTTTAGTGTATTATTTTTAAAAGCTGACAAGGTGAATAAAATTTGATGTTTTAAAAAATTAGATACTGACACATAAAAATATTCTGTATATGTCTGTCTTAATGCTGCAGGGGAAATGTTTTCCAGTCAACTCTTCATTTTTCCTTTGGGAAGTGAGATTATCACATTGTAACTTTTGGAATTCACTCTGTACTTGTCACAGAAATAGTTTGCCTGTTGGAATCTCCTTTTAGCTGGGACACAGGCCTGTTTATATAATTTTATTTGCTGTTTGTTATACCTTACACACTCTTTTAAAAGCCACCTTATTTTGCTGAAAATGCATTTTAAATACTTATTTTTATATAAATGCTTTTATATGTATGTAGGATACACAGCCCAAAACAACTAGGTCCAAACAATGCATCTTCAATTCACACAAGTATCTGAACTGAAGATGAGGCCTGTTCTCACCATCTCTTTAAGGCCATGGAGAGCTCAACATTTAGTCCAAGTTAATTCTCTTAAACTTTGAAGATTTAGTGTACATAAAAGGCAACGAAGAAAAGGGACGCTTATTTTGTTGAGCTTTGGCCTTCAGAAGTCTACCACAGATCTCTGTGTCTGAACATTAAATGAATGAACTCACTTAATCTGGAGTGAGCTCTTTGTGTGTTGACATGAAACGTATCCTCGACTATTGAAGGAAAGAAGAAAATTCTTTCCCAGAAAGCCTCATGGCTTGAGACTCTCCAGACCATCCACCTATAAAGGCTGTCGAATTATTTGTTTCAGAGAATGTACAATGGTAGGAGAGCAGGAATCATTAGTAGGTACTAATGTATAATAACATCACCTGCAGGCCGGGTGCGGTGGCTCAAGCCTGTAATCCCAGCACTTTGGGAGGCCGAGGCGGGTGAATCACGAGGTCAAGATATCGAGACCATCCTGGTCAACATGGTGAAACCTCGTCTCTACTAAAAATACAAAAAATTAGCTGGGCATGGTAGTGCGTGCCTGTAGTTTCAGCTACTCAGGAGGCTGAGGCAGGAGAATTGCCTGAACCCAGGAGGCGGAGGTTGCGGTGAGCAGAGATCGCGCCATTGCACTCCAGCCTGGGTAATAAGAGTGAAACTCTGTCTCAAAAAAAAAAAAAAAATAATAACATCACCTGCTTGGCGACCACCTCAACTGCAGAATTGGAGGTCAGTTTGACAGCCGGGTGACTAGCATCAGAGATAGAAAGGGGCAAAATAAGGCAGTTGCTGAAACTCACTTTTGGGGTCTCCATAATTCCTCCTGGTTCTTGCTCCACCCACCCACTTCCAATTGCTTGTTGCAGGGCCCCACCATCCCTTCTTTTGACTCAGTGCCCTCAGTTGCCACTGCCATCCTGGGCTGCAGGGACCCAAGTCCCCCAGTGAACCGCAAGTCCATACTTGCTCTCTCTGTCTGGCACCACAGGTTTCCACAGTGTTGGCATTCACACTCTTCCTCTTAAAAACAGGCTTCAGACTCTTGTGCCTTCTTATGTTTATGGCATTCCCAAGGTGTTGGCCAAAACTCAGTTTCCAAATTTCCAGTACAGATGAGTTTTCTAATTTCAATATCTACATTTTTCCCTCCAAAACTGCTAATTTGTTGCTTTCCTATCTATTTTTTCTCATTTCATTTCCTTCTTGTGGCTTCACATTTTTGGCTATTTTGAAAGAGAAGTTATTCTTTGATCATCTTAGGACCACTTCTTTTAAAGTCTTTTTCTTATTTTCCTATAAAATTCCTTTTATCCGGGGTAAGATAATGATCTCTGCTGATTTTGTTGGCTGTATGTTTAAAAATTTAAGATTTCTTTATATGCTTTGAAATTGAACTTAGAGTTTCAGTTTTAAAGGGAAGTAATTTATAATTCTTTCCTCTCTCACCCTCTTTGCTCAGCCTACCCTGCTCTGATAGTTTTCCAGTTGCCTTCACCTGGCCCTTGAGGTCATTATTCAGGAATCCCATCCTTCTCTCTGTGCTCCTGTTCTGTGTGGGTATCAGAAGCAGTGTGAACACAGGCTTCAAGCTAAGAACAAGCTAACAACTTGACTTTGCTAAAAGCTATGATACAAGGGAGAGGCTGGCAATAATTTTTGACTGAAGTGTGAAGCCTTCTGCAGCCCATGGCATTAAATAATGAGCCTGATTTCCTTTCCCCACCCCATCTGGAGCACTTCTAGATCCTCTCCCCAAAGTTTCAAGAACTATTGATCCACAGGAATTGAAGCTGTACTACTTTGACCTCTTCAAGACCAAATCCCGGTAGCCTGTATCCTCAGCCACAATCAAGGCTTTTCAGTTTTGCCTCATTTCTGGCCTGTGGAGATGTTTATCTTGTTTTTGGTCCAGGTATCTCTGTTTGCTTTTGTATTTTATTATGTTCTTTATTACTGACATGTGTTTGGGGTAGAAAGAGTGCACCAAAGCATAAACTCCAAGCATCACCATGGCCGGAACTTGGGGACACCTTCACTACTCTGATCCAGCTCATAAGAGAGACCCTGGTGGTGGGAAGTCCAAGTTAAGTAAGAGAAAGGAAGGCAAGCTAACCAGGAAATTATGGTGGACTGTCCTCGCAGGCTGAATATGGACCCTCAATGCTGCCTACATCCTAATCTCAGGAATCTTTGAATATGTAACTTACATGGCAAAGGGGGCTTTACAGACATGATTAAGGATCATGAGATGGGATGTTACCCTGAATTATCCAGGTAATCCCAATGTAGTCACAAGGGTCCTTGTAAGAGGAAGGCAGGAAGACCTGGGTCAGAGAAGACGTGAGGATGGGAAGAGAGGTTAGAGTGATGCAAAGAAGGGACCACGAGCCAAAGAATGCAGGCTACCTGTAAGAGCTAGAAAAAGCAAGAAGAAATGGATTTTCCCCTAAAGCGTCCAGAAAGAAACAGCAGTGCCAAAACATTGACTACCAATTTTGTTTAACCCAATGAGATCGATTTTTGGATTTCTGAATTTCAGCACACTAAGATAATAAATCTATGTTGTCTCAAGCCACCAAGTTTATGGTAATTTGTTAGAGCAGCAATAAGAAACTAAGAGTAAGGTGCAAAGCCTCAATTAGAGGGGAGGGGAAGTGCTTTCTTTAAAATTTATTTATATATTTATTTATTTACTACTTTGAGATCTATTGCATGGCATGGTGAAAACAGCAAATAAATAATCATGTATTGTTCAAAATCACTAAGCAATTAAATTTCAAATGTTCTCACCACAAAACAAAAGGCTTTGAGATGATGGATATGTTGATTAGCTTGATTTAGTTATTCCACATTGCATCCATAAATTATAACATCACTTTGCACTCCATAAATATATATGACTGCTTGTCAATTTGAAATTAAAAATGAAAATAAACTAATATGTGGTTCGAGAGCTAATCTCTGTATGCAACCATGTGAAGATAGCAAATTACCTTCTGTATGCAAATGAATAATTGTGACCATACGTCAGGTGGCCATGTATCTGAGAACCTGGAATATTTCTAGAATTAAGAGATGTGCACACACAATACACAATGATGATGAAAGAGGAAATATATCCTGTAAGGATTCCAGATGGACACTCAGTGCTCTTCTAAATTGGACAATTTGTATGTGGGGAAAAGTAGCATTTTAGCACATTTGAGTCCTTGGCCAGGGAATAATTTCATGTTAATCTGTTAAGCTACTATACCAGTGTCAATAACTATTTAATTTCACTATTTTTCAGATCATTTTTATAATTTACTTGTATAAATATTTTATAATCGATATAGACAGAGTAATCTAAAACATTGTACAATATTAGAAGGTACCTGTTAAATTTTGTGGAAAACAGAGAAAACACATACATTAGCCATGGTTATCTCTGTGTTTCATTTCAAACTTGCTAGTATGTTTTAATTATACATGTTTCGTTAAAGCATAGTTATGAGCAATAACAAAAATGCATGACGTTTTGGATCATAAATGAACACTTCCATTTTAAAAATTATTAAGAAAAATTATCCTTGGCCAGGCACAGTAGATTATGCCTATCATCCCAGCACTTTAAGAGGCAGAGGCAGGTGGCTTGCCTGAGCCAAGGAGTTCATGACCAGCCTGTGCAACATGGTGAATCCCTGTATCTACAAAAAAACACAAAAATTAGCCAGGTGTGGGGGCCCACGCCTGTAGTCCCAGCTACTCAGGAGGCTAAGGCAGGAGGATTCTTCGAGCCCAAGAGGCAGTGGTTGGTTGCAGTGAGCAATGATGGCGCCACTGCACTCCAGCCTGGGTGACAGATAAAGACTCTATCTCAAACAATGAAATAAAGGCAGAAATAAAGAATAACTGGATAAACAATGAAATAAAGGCAGAAATAAAGATGTTCTTTGAAACCAATGAGAATGATGACACAAGGTACCAGAATCTCTAGGACACATTTAAAGCAGTGCCTATAGGAAGATTTATCACAGTAAATGCCCACATGAGAAGCAAGGACATATCCAAAATTGACAGCCAATCATCAAAATTGAAAGAGCTAGAGAAGCAAGATCAAAATACTCAAAAGTAGCAGAAGACAAGAAACAACTAAGATTGAAGCAGAACTGAAGGAGATAGAGATACAAAAATCCCTTCAAAAAATTAATAACTCCAGGAGCTGGTTTTTTGAAAAGATCAACAAAATAGACAGACCACTAGCCAGATTAATAAAAAAGAAAAGAGAGAAGAAACAAATAGATGCAATAAAAAACGATAAAGGGGATATCACCACCGATTCCACAGAAATACAAACCACCATCAGAGATTACTACAGACAACTCTATGCACATATGCCAGTAAACCTGGAAGAAATGGATAAATTCCTGGACACTTGCACCCTCCCAAGCCTAAACCAGGAAGAAGTCAAAAGCCTGAATAGACCAATAACAAGGGCTGAAGTTGAGGCAGCAATTAATAGCCTACCAACCGAAAAAGGCCCAGGTCCAGATGGGTTCACAGCTGAATTATAGTAGACATACAAAGAGGAGCTGGTACCACTCCTTCTGAAACTCTTCCAAACAATCCAAAAAAAGGGACTCCTTTCTAAATCATTTTATGAGGCCAACATTATCCTGACACCAAAACCTGGCAGAAATTCAAAAAGAAAATAGAAAAAAAAACTGAGGCCAATATCCATGATGAACATAGATGCAAAAATCTTCAATAAAATACTGGCAAACCGATTGCAACAGCACATTAAAAAGCTTATCCATCACAATCAAGTAGGCTTCATCCTAGGGATGCAAGGCTGGTTCAACATATGCAAGTCTATAAACGTAATCCACCACATAAACAGAACCAAAGACAAAAACCACGATTATCTCAGAAGATGCAGAGAAGGACTTCAACAAATTTCAACAGCCCTTTATGCTAATAACTCTCAATAGACTAGGTATTGATGGAATGTATCTCAAAGTAATAAAAGCTACTTATGACAAACTCACAGCCAATATCATACTGAATGGGCAAAAACTGGATGCATTCCCTTTGAAATCTGGCACTCGACCAGGATGACCTCTCTCACCACTCCTATTCAATATAGTATTGGAAGTTCTAGCCAGAGCAATCAGACAAGAAAAAGAAATAAAGGGTGCTCAATTAGGACAGGAGGAAGTCAAATTGTCTCTATTTGCAGATGATTGGATATTTAGAAGACCCCATCGTCTCAACTCAAAATCTCCTGAAACTGATAAGCAACTTCAGCAAAGTCTCAGGATACAAAATCAATGGGCAGAAATCACAAGCATTCCTATACACCAATAACAGACTTAAAGAGAGCCAAATCAAGAACGAACTGCCATTCACAATTGCTACAAAGAGAATAAAACACCTAGGAATACAGGTAAAAAAGGATGTAAACCTCTTCAAGGAGAACTACAAACTACTGCTCAATGAAATAAGAGAGGACACAAACAGATGGAAAAACACTCCATGTTCATGGTTAGGAAGAATCAATATTGTGAAAATGACCAAACTGCCCAAAGTAATTTATAGATGCAACACTATCCCCATCAAGCTACCTATAACCCTCTTCACAGAACTGGAAAAAAAACACCTTAAACTTCTTACAGAACCAAAAGAGAGCCCGCATAGCCAAGACAATTCTAAGCAAAAAGAACAAAGCTGGAGGCATCACACTGCCTGACTTCAAAGTAGTACTACAAGGCTACAGTAATCAAAACAGCATGGTACTGGTACCAAAACAGAGATATAGACCAATTGAACAGAACAGAGGCCTTGGAGGCAATGCCACACATCTATAACCATCCGATCTTTGACAAACCTGACAAAAACAAGCAATGGGGAAAGGATTCCGTGTTTAATAAGTGGTGTTGGGAAAACTGGCTAGCAGTGTGCAGAAAGCAGAAACTGGACCCCTTCCTGACACCTTACACTAAAATTAACTCCAGATGTATTAAAGACTTAAACATAAGACCGAATACCATAAAAACCCTAGAAGAAAACCTAGGCAAAACCATTCAGGGCATAGGCATAGGGAAGGACTTCATGACTAAAACATTGAAAGCATTGGTAACAAAAGCCAAAATAGACAAATGGGACCTAATCAAACTCCACAGCTTCTGCACAGCAAAAGAAACAATCATTACAGTGAACTGGTAACCAAGAGAATGGGAAAAAAATTTTTGCGAGCTATGCATCTTACAAAGGGCTAATATCCAGAATCTACAAAGAACAAAAACAGATTTACAAGAAAAAAAACAAACAAAACCCATTCAAAAGTGGGCAAAGGATATGAACAGACACTTCTCAAAAGAAAACATATATTAGGCCAACAAACGTATGAAAAAATGCTCATCATCACTGGTCATTAGAGAAATACAAATCAAAATCACATTGAGATACCAGCTCATGCCAGTTAGAATGGGGATCATAAAAAATCTGAGACAACAGAAGCTGGAGAAGATGTGGAGAAATAGGAACCCTTTTACACTGTTGGTGGGAGTGTAAATTAGTTCAACCTTTGTGGAAGACAGTGGTAATTCCTCAAGGACTTAGAAATAGAAATTCCATTTGACCCAGCAATCCCTTTACTGGGTATATATCCAAAGGATTATAAATCATTCTATTATTAAGACACATACACAAGTATGTTCTTTGTGGCACTGTTTACAATAGCAAAGACTTGGAACCAACCCAAATGGTCATCAATGATAGACTGGACAAGGAAAATATGGCACATATACACCATGGAATACTATGCAGCCATAAAAAAACGATGAATTTGTGTCCTTTGTAGGGACATGGATGAATCTGGAAACCATCATTCTCAGCAAACTGATACAAGAACAAAAAAATATACACCATATGTGTATTTTACATAATATATACTCATAGGCGGGTGTTGAACACATGGACACAAGGAGGGGAGCATTGCACACTGTGGTCTATTGAGGGGGACCAGAAGAGGGACAGCAGGGAGTTGGGAGTTGTGGAGGGATAACATGGGAAGAAATGCCAGATAGAGGTGATGGGGATGGAGGCAGCAAACCACATTGCCATGTAGGTACCTATTCAACAATCTTGCATGATCTGCACATGTACCCCAGAACCTAAAGTGCAATAAAATATAGGTTAAAAAATTTTAAAAATTATATAAGGTCAATTTCTTTTAAAAATATAGTTTGCTGTAAGACAATAGGCAATTAAAACATAGAAACATTAGTAAAGAAGTTCTATTAATATATCTGCAATGGAGTATAATGTATAGTGAAACCACAGTTTTGGGACCATGAAGTTATACTTGTACGCATTTCCTCAGAAACATGGGAAAGTACTTCATACTTTCTATAAATAAAGTCAGATTAATTTTTCATTTATGTAATGCTATGCTAGCTGCTAGGATATCACAATGAATATGAAATGAACTCTGCCTCCACAGAACCCACCTTTGCATAGTCAAGTGAGACAGAAAACAATGCCTGTAATAAAGAAGACCTTTATGCTACCTCCTGGCGCTGGGCAATGGAGCAGCCCTTGTATCACAGGTGTTCACAGAAGAGCATAGTACAAAGAAAAGGATGGAGAAAAACTGCCAAGCAAGGACCTTTTAACTGTCTTAAAGATAAGAGGAAATTATAGAATGTATAGAAAAAGAGGGTTCTCAACATTTCCAAAGCCACTGGAGTGTATGAGGATGAGGATTTATTTTCTCCAGGTAGAGAATATGAAATCTTCTTCCCTAGAAATCATACCTTCCCTTCTTTGATCTTGGTTCCAATAATCTGTCGTCTTTGCTGAATGATCTCAATGAGAAGATCACATTCCTCTGTCAATTTGGCTTCTTGACGTGATGCATTGACCTACAGGATAAGTAAAATGGTAAGTGTTAATTTGGCCTTTGTTTTCAGTTAAATGCTATTTTTAATGTAGACTAGGATGTTTCTAGTAATCTCTGAAAAGATGTTTTAAATGTTAACTCTTTGTCCCATTACACAAGGATCGCATATATAGGACTTACATGGCCACTTCCTATCTTGCATCCTTGGAAAACATTATTATCCAATGACAGTAGTCTTTTCTAAGCCAGACTCAGCTGCAGAATCTTTAACATAACATATACATATCTATTACCAATTAGTTGGAAACTGATGTGTCATGTGAAATATATTTGCAATTCCTGTTTTTATATTTTAAAAAAGTATCAAATTTGTCCTGTTAGACATAAAAAATGTAAGTTAAAAAAACAACCAATCTTCTTTTATGGAGGACTAATTACTATAAATCTCTTTTAGACAAATATTCTGAAAGCAGTGTAGCATGCCTGTATCACATTTATTTAACATTTCTTTTAAATACAAATATCACTTTTGTGTCTAATTACTATAAAACATAAAAAACACAAAAAGATGTTTCAATAGTTTATTAATCTTATGACATAATTTAAAATTGTACTCCTAGTATACTTCTGAAAGATCAACGTTTTACAATGAAAGCATACCATTCACATGGAAAGGTGGATCATTACAGAATGGCTTGTATTTGAAGTTTTTGTGACTTGTACGCAAGGGAGGCTTACAATTAGTTCATTCTTGGCAACTAGGCCTGGGAAATACTCTGCACATGCTATTTCCTCCATCTCATGACAATTCTGAAATGCTTATTCACAAACAGAAACACAGAAACCACAGCTGTGGGAGATGAAGATAGCAGGCATAAGGTTTATTATTTCAACACAGCCGCAGGAGAAGTTGCAATGTTACAAAGAATGACAATGACATTGATTATTCTAACATATTTCAGGGAGGAGATATGACCCAGTCCCTAGCCCTTTTGATTTGGAAGGCTTTCACTGGAGTAATTTCATTCTCTATGAATGAGATAAACTGGAAGTAGGGTCATGAATTCAAGACAAAAATCTACTGATTGCTGTTCACAGAAACCATGTCCTGTTTCCAGATGCCCAGGATTCCTTGAATTTTATTCCTGATCATGGTTCAGACACAACGTAGAGACTACTCAAGACATCTTACTGAGAAGATGGCCATTTGCAGTAAACCATGATATTATGTCCTACATCAGTTTAGCAGATAGAGTTATTAGCTAAGTATTCGTTTAATGAACAATGAAAAAAATTTAAAACGCACTGACTGAGAAGTAGAAATGTGGAACTCAGGCTAATATTTCAAGGAGGCTAATCATTAGGCTTCATTTCTCTTATAGTTATTTTTATATCATCATTTCTAGTTTCCCTTGAGGTTTCTCAAATCCATTAAGCTGTCTATTGACATATTTGCTTGAAACTTACACTCGATAAATTTCTTGTCTTTCCTTTTGACCTCAAATTGAATTTAATAACTGACTACAACTGAGTTGTGAAAGGCAGAACCATATTGATAACATGAGCACATTATGGTGGAGGAGTAAAATTTCTAGAAAGTAGCACTGATAAAGCTTCTTTGCTTGACCAAACTTTAGTCCTGAACTTTCTCCTGGGACCTTCTGTGTACTTCCTTGTAAACTAGTTTTAGCAAGAACTCTGCTGAGTTGGTTTAGCCAGAATCTTCCATCTCCATATATGATCACTTTTGATATCTCATTGGGTTCTTCATCCTTCACCATGCCCCAGGGGATATCTCATCACCTTGGCCTACCTTCAACAAGAATCCTGTTAGGTCGGTTTAACCAGAATTCCCCTTGCCCCTGATGTTTCCTGTTAGTAATTTTTCATCCACTTACCATCACCCTGCTCTTTTGCTGTAAATCCCCACTTGTCCACGTGATATTGGCAGCTGAGTCCATTCTATACTGAGGTCTCTTTCCCCTTATTACGATAGTCCTGAATAAAAATCCTTTTACAGCTTTAACTACTGTCCAGCTCTAGTTTTTCTTTGACAGACCCCAGACTTGAAAAGCATCTACTAGAATAAATTTGAAGAGCTAAGTTGTACTTGAGAATACAAGGTAAATCTGATAGAGGCTCCATAGAGGCAGGGATCTTCAGCTATTGTATTAAATAAGGTATCTATCCCAAGCAGCTGGTGCAATGTCTGGCACAAAATAGGCATTCAAAAAATATGTGCTGAATAAATACATAGGGAAAATGACCTTCCAAGAAGAGACAGGGCAAAAACGTAATGGAGCAAGGAGTTATCACCAGTAATCACTCAATATGCAGGTAATGGATTGGTTTCCAAGGACTGTGTAGACACAAAATTATGTCCTAAGGATTGTATTATTTGATGGGAGGGAGGAAAGGAGTTGATTTGTTTTGAGATAGGGTCTTGCTTTTACTCTATCGTCCAGGCTGAAGTGTACTGGTGCCATCATGGCTCGCTGCATCCTCGACCTCTTTAGCCTACTGAGTAGCTGGGTCTACAGGCATATGCCATGACTACCAGCTAAATGAAAAAAAATCTTTTTGTAGAGATAGGATCTTGCTATGTTGCCCAGGCTAGTCTCAAACTCCTGGGCTCAAGTGATCCTTGGCCTCTTAAAGTGCTGGGATTATAGGTATGTGCCACCGAACCTGGCCAGGAGTTGATTTTTAAAAACTGCCTTATTGGATTATATTTCACATATCATAAAATTTGTCCATTTAAAATATGAAGTTTTGTGGGTTTTTTGTGTATTCACAGATGATTCCATGTGCAATCATCATCACAATCTAGGCTTAGAACATTTTCAGCACCCAGAAAAGAAACCCATAATGTGTGCAGTCACTCCACTTTTTCCCTACCTGCCCCAGCTCCAGCCCGAGACAACCACTAGTCTACTTTTGTTTATGGATTTGCCTGTTCTGGACATTTCATATAAATGGAATCAAATAATACATAATCCTTTTTGTTTGGCTTCTTCCACTTAGCATAATGTTTTCAAGGTTCATCTGTGTGGTACATTTATCAGTACTTCTTTCCTTTCTAGGCCAAATAATAGTTCATTGTAGGAATGGACCACTTTTTGTTTATCTATTCTTTAACAGATGCGCACTGATGTTTCTAGTTTTTGTTGACTATAAATAATATTGATATGAACATTCATGTACAAGTTTTTGTGTGCCCATATATTCATTTTTCTTTGATATAGGAGTGGAATTCCTGGGTCACATAACTGTGTTCAATGTTTTCAGGAACTGCCAAACTTGTTCAAAGTGGCTGCATTATTTTATATTACCATCAGAAATACATGACGGTTCCAATTTCTCTACATCCTTGGTTAATGCTTCTTATTGTCTGTCTTTTTAACTTTATTCATCCTAGTGGGTGTGAAGTAGTATCTTTTCCCTGATGGCTAATGATGCTGACCATCTTTTCATGTACTTAGTGGACATCTGTGTATCTAGATTAAAGATATGACTACTCAGATCCTTTGCTCCTTTTGTAATTGGGTCATTGTCTTTTAATTGTATCATTTCTTTACATATTTGGAATACAAGTCCCTTATCAGATATGTGATTTGCAAATATTACCTCCTGTTTTGTAGGTTATCTTTGCATTTTCTTGATGATGCCCTTTAAAGCACAAAATATTTTTTAATTTTAATGAAGTTCAATTTATCTACTTTTCTATTTTTACTTGTGCTTTTGTTGTCATACCTAAGAAACCATTGCCTATCCCAAGGTCATGAAGATTTACTGTTCTGTTTTCCTCTACAAGTTTTATTTTTTATATTTAGGTCTATGAGCCATTTGGAGGTCAGTTTTGTGTATGATGTGAGGGGAGGCTTCTAACTGTATTCTTTTGTTTATGGATATCCAGTTGTCTCAGAACAATTTTTTGAAAGACTATTCTTTCTTTCATTGAAGTGTCTGAAAACCTTTGCTCAAATCAATTGACCACATTGTGAGGTCCTCAGGTTGTGATACTGTCACTAACATATTCCACACTTCAAGCTCTTCTGGTTTTAACTTAGTCCAGTGAGACTCCACTGGTAATTCTAGAGTAGGGGCTATGAAACGAAATGTGGTGTGGAATATACCTACATGGTGACATTAGGAAAATCTTAGGCTATCTCCATTTGTGAGTTTTCCTGTTTTGTAAAATGAGCTGAATAATATCTGCTCTCTCAGCCATTTGGGTTTATTGTGGTGAATACAGGAAATAACATAACTAAACTTATGAAGCCATTGACAAACCTGAAGTACTGTTGTCTGCATTGAGAAGGGATTTTGTAAACAGATTATGATTTAGTTTAGGATCCATTTCACTCTCATAATCATTGGGATTTGAGTTACTGCATGGTAGAAAAAGTATGCCAGTTTTGTCATTGTGACATGGGGCTCAATTTAATCCAAATTTTGACTATTTGATTTACAGAATAGATAGGTTTGCTTTACCATAAAAGGGGGCTGGAATCTTTGTTGAGGCAAATGGATTTTGAGAAAGCTGATACCACATTCACCATTCACCATCACCCCAACATGTAAATTTCTAGAAATTCAGAAACAGGATCTATTTCATTTTAGGCTAAGTATTTTTCCTAGATCTTTCAAAGAATATATATCTAGCTTTCCTCTGAAATCAGGGAATTTGAATCTTGTTTTCTACTTTGATGAATTTCCAAATTCTTATAACTCTCATATTCTTATATTCCAAAAGGTACAATAAAACAAGTTAAATACTATTCTATATTTCCAAAAATTTTCCACTACAAAGAAGTTTTCCAAGAATTAATGATTTGATTAGACTTTCTTATTAATTTCTCTTAGTTCAAATATGGCAGGGTTTATTGATTACTTGCAGTATATTCTGGTGTTTCTAGTTTCCAGGTTTTGTTTGGAAGCTAGCAGCTCCTGGTTTTTGCTTTCATTTCTGATTCACATCTTTTGATTCAGAAATCACTGTGGCTAATGAAATGCTTTGAGGAGAGCCAATCTAGGATGCAGAAAACAAATTCAAACTCTTCTTTCCAGTACTCATACTTCCACTTTTGTGTTGCCAGTCTCCTCCTTGGTACCTAAACTAAGGGCAAGAGTGAGATGAAGATCACTAGGAATGATACCCAATGGTAGGTAATTAGTCTCCTGCCTTTGGACCACACTGGAAATGGGGCACTTGACTTCTCAGGATGAAATCTAGCTTAAAATTAGGCCTTCCTCGCAGGCCAGGCTCCCCAGTGCTACATTTTTTTCTCTTTCAAGTACACTCATGAGCAAATATCACATCAGCCCACCAGGATGACGAACTCAGTCACTTTCACCTCATCTCATTTTTGGCCTCACCCATCTGCTCAGCATGCACCTTTTCTACAGCTAGAGTCACATTTTTCTTTCGCATCTTCTCCTTAACAGTCTTGCCTGTAGGGAGTTGTTGACCCACTTTCTCCTATTCGTAGGGTAATATTGCTGCTTCTCTCTGACAATGACCTTCTGATCCTTTACAGTCTGATGAAAGAGACATTAGAAAGTTGAATAATGATGTGACTGTAGAAGCAAAACAATCATATGTGCCCCACCTAGTCCTGAGATGAAATTCAGTATCGAGGGTCATTCTGCCTCATTAATGCTCATATCTGGCACTAATCGTCAGCTGCAATCTCAGGTAAGTTGCCTCTGGGTGCACAGTTTACCTTCCCTTTCTAGAAATGTAGTTAGGCATAATCATTCCCCAGATTAGTTAATAATAACGTAAATAGATTAGCAATTTTCTCAAGAGCACTTGGTTAGCAACGCCCAAAGTCTCTCTGCTAAGTTTTATGGTGTAATAGTGTTACAGTGTTTTGAGGAAAGGGTGGGTAAAGAGGACAATTATTGTTTTTCTTGTCAAATATGTATAAACATTAAAGAGATTTAGTTACATACATATACTAGAAATTGGACTAGATGGCTGTGAAATGTTCTTTAGTAGTCTGTAAGTGGTTTCTAAGCATTATTTCTAAAAACTGACTCTTTTAATTTGACTTGCATTCAACTGCAAAATGAGATGTTCAGTGCAGAGTATAAACATCATTAGATTTCAGACATGTGTGGGCTTAAGATCTTTAGAAATATTTGGAATTGTTAGGATGGAGCATCAGTGAAGGAAAAAAAATATCTGGCCAGTTCTCACAGGTGAAATCGAATTAGCATGCATTTTAGAAACCCTCATTTTCTCATTTTGCAGTGCTTTGTTGAAATAAGTTAGCCATCCACAGACTTTTAGAATAGAGCCTTATAATTCCTCTTGTGAAAATGACACACTGACTTGATAGATCACTTCTTATTCATACACAGACAGAAGCACTGAAGTGAGCTTGAGACAGGATAACCCCAATGTGTCAGAGGCAAGTTACTTTATTTCTCGGTGTTGAGAAGAGGGCTGCTGCATTGCACAAATCCAGAGGCTACCATTCACTTTGAATTCTGTAAGAACGGTGGGCCCCTTGAGTTGTGCAATCCAGAAGCCCCTCTCACCCTGGCCCACCATTATTGTACTCTTGAAATTGTATTATCAAACTATGATGCTTTTAAGTTTAAGATTCTGAACCTTGCCATCCTTGAAACCACTGCCAAGGAGATTAGGAGTTTAAAAGACAAACGTCTACTTTACAAGTTTGCCTAGATTGGGTCTCATGGCTAAAACAAAAGCTGTTTCATGCCACAGTGAACAAATGTGACCTTCCATTCCAAGGTCACAAATTAAGGTGACCTTGAGAAAGGCTAAAACATTTCTATACACGATTCTAAGTTGACATTCTTGTTATTGTTTAGACTCAAAGGCACTTTTCTCTATAAGTAAGAATGTGTAATTTTGAGTCTGCAACAAAATTTGAAGGGGTTAGTGGTACTACATAATGTGACATAACCATCCCATCTCACTCCAAAGGGAAAACATTGGAGGAATTAATTCCAATTTGCCCAGGGCTGAAGAAACTGAAACACAATAGAGCTTTATATAAGCTGATATTTGGCCTGTGGATGAGGGTACGGGGAGAAAACTGTATGCAAGTGGGCTCTATACCCTGCTGTGCACCACCGACCAGGTGCAGAAAGAAATATGAGGATATGAGGGTGCTTTGGATTTTATTGCCAAAGGCAGCTGTTATGAACATTCCAGGCTCTAGGGCAGAAGTTAGACAGAGCTGCCAGAGGAACAATGCAAGGGATTCTAATACTTCAGTCTGTATATAAAACTGAGCCAAGGAGAATTGAGTAAGAGCAGACAGTATTACCGTAATTCATCTGATATGTTTATATGTAATCTTCACCCTGAAACTCTTTCACACCAAAGTCAAATACTTGTGGACCTGGCTCAAGTGAATGAGAGGGAGAGAATGGCCTGGCTCCTGAGGTCTCTGCCTTTGGAGGACAAACAGAGAACAGGACAATATTTTTAATGTTTAATGTGTTAATTTAATATATAACATTTTTGATCAAAACTTTTTAAATTCCAAGAAAGGCTTTTCAGAAAAATTAAAAATGGAATCCTTTCATAAAATTCTTTTGATGGGAAGTAATAGTAGTGACATAGTGATACAATTAGAAGCTATATGGAATCCAGGCTTCAGGACAGTGACAGGGTGGAAAATGATTTAGCCCAGAGGAGATCAATTCTACATATTGATTAACTATCCAGACAGGAATTTGCTATGGGACTACAAATAGCTCCCAGGAACCTCATGATAAATGCTCTTTTCTTGAGGTTTCTAAGATTATGAAGCTTGAGTGCTGGACAAGGTAGCAAGACACCACTAAAAATGGCAACACACTGTGGTGAGTAGAGCAATCAAATTCTTCTTATAAATGAAATACAACTGTAATAAGGCAATAAAACTGTTTAGCAAAAATGCCACTGCTAATGCCTAAAACTTTGAAACTTCACCCAAAGGAGTTTTACTCCCAATAGTAGCATGCAGAATGTGGCCATCCATGATGTTGTTGATGTTGCTGTTAGTTTTTCAGTAAAGCAAAATCTTTAAACAGGCAAAATAATTTAGAGGGAGCAAGGGCTAATGGAGGCAGTGGTTTGGGGCTCAGGGACTTGAAGTCTTCCTGGGAATGAAACACTAAGTTTTATTGCTTACTAGTGTATGTTATTGGACATTTACTTCAACTATCTACATCTCAAGTTCCCTACCTGCATAATGAGGAAAATAACAATTGTTACCTGGCAGCCCAGGTGCAATGCTACTAAACATCTCACAACACATAAGACAGCCCCCACAACAGCAAAAGGTACATCCCCAAATCCCACTAGTGTCAAGGTTGAGAACCCTTGGGTTAGACTATGGTGGGAACTAAATGAATGAATACAAGAAAAGCCATTGACAAATGCTTGGCATGTAGTAATTACTACAAAATGTGAACAATCACTATTGTTAACAGACTCTTTTTATCTGGAATGTCCATAAAGAATTAAAACTAGAGGTTCTAGGACCAGTCAGCCTGTGCTGGTTACCTGAGGACTTTCTAGCATGAATCAAAACTTTGATCCATCTGCATCATCAAGAGAATAGCTTTGGAAGCTATAACATGAGGCCTAACTCCAGAATGTTTGAAGCTACTTTTATATCCCAAGTGGGTTCCTTAAAGGCTGCTTCCTGATGCAACAGGATGGGGGAAGAAGAAGGGTAGAGAACATTCTTCTATGGTACAGAGCAGAAGTTGGGAAACTTTTTTTTTTTTTGTAAAGGCCTAGATAGTAATTATTTTAGCATTGTGGGCTAGATGGTCTCTGTTGCAGCTACTCAACTCTGCCGTTGTAGTGTTACAGCAGCCATAGACAATATGAATGCAAATGGGCATGGCTGTTTCCAATAAAACTTTACTTACAAAAACAATCAGATTTAGCATGAGCGTCACAGTTTGCTGACCTCTGTCATAAAGGCAAAATCATGGATTTTGGAGTCAAAGGGCTGCAGGTATGAAAAATATGTTGAATATCTGTGAGAATATTTCCTCATTTGCATACTTTTGATGAAAATATCTGTAAATAATCTGGTACATAGTAAAAGCTCAATAAATATTAGTTTTCTTCCTTTAAGTTATGAATAGTTACAAGAACTGAATTGATAGAATTTCAATTGGAAGATGACAACGTATTTGCAGTATGGTTTTTACTTGTGTCACAATTGCAATAAACATTACTCCTTTTGTAATGCTCTTCCTCGGCTACACTCAACTGACTTCAATCTTAGATTCTTGGCATTAATATCACAGCATTTTCTTTTTGTGTTTAATGGTAACTTTGTTAGAAGCAATCCCAAAATGAAAGAGCAGAATGGAAGGGGTTGCTCATAATTCACTAAAAAACAATAAACTCCTCCCTTCCTTTCTCTTATTAATTACACACTTTATAAAACAAATCCTTCACACCCTTCCGTTTGGGCTGGGCACACTGAGTGAAAAGAAATCTACTAACCTGCCATGGGTATTTGTCTTTATCGTGTCTTTTTCCTAAAGTTTTTGAAAAGTAGTGATTTTTATTAAATAACTTTCAACAAATGTGTTTGGCATTTGACGTTGTGGTCAGAGGGTAAACAAGAACTTTCAGAAGATGAGCATTAATAGAGTGCCAGGAAAGATGGAGGTGACGTGTTTCAGGGAAGGGAAGTTGTTTCTAATGGAAAGAGGAAACCTCTACCGCACAACTCTACCTTAATCACTTTCAATCTTACATGCCATTTCTCATTAAGTAACATTCTTTTTAGTTGTTGTGCCATGATTCCTGAAAAGGGATGTACTGGAAAAATGCTAATCTGTACCCTTTTCAGGCTTCAGTTACTTAGGTATAGAAGCCATCTGCTCCTGCAAAGTTCTGGAAAATAAAGATTGGGATCCTGCTCTCTGGTATTCTGTACAGTGAGTGAAATACACTTGATTATGTCACTGATAGAACTTAACTGGAGGTACAACTGGAAAATGTTAAGCTTTGTTTTGTCTTCATGATGCATCCACAGTGATATCTGTGAAATATCTTGCCCTGTTGTTGTCACTCCAGAATATCAGGAGAAGTGAGTAGATTGGTTCTTAAATATCTTTGATGCCCAGTGTTTCATATGTATGTTTATTCAAATACAGTGAAAGAGACTTGAGTTTAGAGAAATTGAACACGTGAGCTATAGCCATGACTACAAAAAGAGACTTGTGCTATCATTTCATTTTACGCGTGGTTGGCAGTTCTATTCTCCCTGAAGAAGGATGTGAGATGAGAATAAATGCTCAAATTGTTGCTACAAAACCCCAGTAGGGTGTAGGAAGTGAAATAGGGAAAACTACAAAGCCAGTGAAGTGTGACTTACCAAGACCCACTTGGGCAACTGGAGATTAATCCTAGTAGGCAACTCTGAGAAACAGGATAGAACATTCTAGCTAATGGGGAAGAAGTATTTATCTAATATCTTCCATCAGGAGCTGGTTGAAAGCTGTTGGGGGAAGGTAGGCATTAACTCCCCTTTGGAATTAGTTGGTCCTGGGAGGGGCATAAAAAGCTCCCAGGCCAACAAGATAGGACTTGTGAGTGCTATATGGGTACAGCCTTGACAGCTGCAGACAGGAGCTTTTAGTCTACAGGAAACTACAATATGACCATTTTGAGCTTTCATGGAAGACAGAGAGTACTGGTGTCACAGTCACCTAATTTTTCAAAGTTCCAATGACTAAACAGAGTTTGCATCTGACAGTGCTTTCTGTACTAGCCTTGGTCATTTCTGACTTCAGGGCCACAATCTACCTATAAGCATTCATTTTCAACTGGCCATAAGTGGGTCTAAGATTGAGCAATGGTAAGCAAAGTTCCCTGAAAAAGAAAACACATGACAGATTAAAATGTATATTTCCTTATCTAGTGACCCCTCACTTCCATCTTTTCAACTCATTGTGAAATTATTATTGTCTTTCTGGAACAATGGTTTGAGAGCTTTAAGCCTCTGCAATAAGCTTGAATTTTTAAAGCCTGAGTTAAGGATTACTTGGAGAAGTCTCCCTCTCTCTCCCCATTCCCTTTCTTTCTTCCCCCCTTCCTCTTGTTCTTTATATATTATCATTAAGGTCAACTACATTTCTATATACAAACCTGACAGATGTTGCCATCTAAATTTCCTACCTGGGAAACAGAATGCTCTGTTGAGATTTGTCAGGATCAGGGTCCGGGTTGTGTGAGGGCGGAGGGCAGCCTGCCAGGTAATGGAAACACTGCTTGCTTTAATTTTATTGCCAAAAACAAAGCCTTCTTATTGTTTAAAAGATCCCTTAAAGGGAGGCCTCATTGGCATAGTTCTAATTTTTTCAAGACCACAAACAAGAGGAATTCTTTAGGGCCACTTCATGAAAAGCAGAGGGAAAAAATACTTTATTCTACAAAAATTAAAGTAATCCTTTGTTTCACTGGCCAAAGCCTGATTTCAGGTTAGCATCTGCATGTGTTCTCTCTACAGGGGCATTGACTGGCATTGTCTACGTGGGCACCCACTCTTTCATTCAGATTAGTTGGAGGTTATGCCCGACATATGAAAGAACTGAACAGAAACCATCTTTTTCTGGCATATCATCTCTTTGGCATCATTACTTTCAGATAACATGCTAAAAGATATGTTATCTGACATGTTTTACACCAAAAAAAACAAGCAAACACTCTCCTCTTGTAAAACCTATTTATAAAACTGGGAAGCATACAGATCTTCATTTATGCATATTTTGATTCTGCCAACCAACTAAACCTTCTGTGCGGTCCTTGCTTCTCAACAGCAAGTTTTAAATCTCTCTCCATTTAAAGTATAGGTGACCAAAGTTGCTGGTTTCCAGAGATTTTTGCAACAGTCTTAGTAGCTAAGGAATGAAATTGAGAGGAGATGAGGTTATTCTTGTTACTCCATGAATGAGGAAGATGCTATCAGTGTACAGGGATCATCTATGAAGCAAATCTTAGGGATTTGTTGAGTGCCCACAATTTGCAAAGCACCATGTTAGGACCTGTGGTAGAAACAGAACTTTGTCTGCTAGAGAGAATGACTTCACTAGAGAACAAGCAGCAAACATGCCAAATGCAAACATAATTAACTGCTAAACCATGGGCTACCGAAGTTCTAGAGCTGTGTGGTCCAATATGGCCGCCACTAGCCACCTGCGGTTTTGAGCAGTTGAAATACGGTTAGTCTGAATTGAGATGTGCTGTGAATATAAAATGTATACATTAATCATTTTTATATTGATTACATGTTGACATAACATTTTAAATATGTCGAGTCAAATAGAATGTATTAGTATGATTAATTTTAACTGCTTATTTTTATTTTAAAAATGTGATTACTTGAAAATTTTTAAATTACATATGTAGTTCACATTACACTGTACTTTGATTGGACGATGTGGCTCTAGAGAGTTTGAGAAATGAGGCAATTACTGTGTCAGTAGCTGAGGAAGGTTTCATGCCAAATATGAAGGAGGGTCTGGCCTTTGGAGATCAGAGTAGTAGGCAAGACAGAATTAGGAAACCCAGGGGTAAGGAAGATGAGAATAGGCACCAGGGAAGAGAGGCAAAAGAACATGTTAGCAAGACAGAAGAAATTAAAATTTTATTTCAACATCATGCAGGGTACAGTGGGCATGCATCTTGAATTGGTTATCTGGAAATGGGGAGACGGAAATACCAAAGCCAGTTATATCTTACTGCCCCTTGTGAAAAGCCTTTGGGGGGCCATTTGCAGAGAGCTGGCCATGACTGAGCTCACACAGAGTCTGGTTAAAACAAAACGGCAAACTGAGGAGTTTAACTTCAGAGTGGGGAGTTCTTCCTTGATCCCCACCTTTTTCTAATGGGCTCCCTTTGTATGCTGGTCTAAGTGGGGCTTCAGCATTGGTCTTTAAAGCTATCCATGCGTACTTGCTTTCCTGGAGTTTTCTTCTGAAACAGTAGTGAGGCTGGTAAAAGTTACAATGGGAATAGAAGGGGAGGCAGGAAGGACATTGGAGAGCTGTACAATAGGGGCTTTGACAAAAGGACAGTGAAGAGCAAAGCTAATCTGATCTGGAAGAGAAAAGGAAAGATCACAGCATTTAGATGTCTTTTGGTTGCTAATTTTGAAGTTGTGATGAGTTTGTGTGTGTTTGGGAATCAACAGAGACTGATATTGAAAATGTTTTCCTGTAAAGTCATTTTCAGACGTAGGTTGACTAGGCATCTTACATATGTGGAATTATTATTTATAAGTGTTTTCCAAAGCCTGATTCAAAGTGGCTAATTATTTTTTTCTTTTGCAAACCAGAAAAGATAGAGAAGGTATCCTAGAGAATAAAAGGGAAAGGTACAGGTTTATAATGAGAAGGAGGGAAAGACCCTCCTCAACCTCTATTTAAGGCTCAGCAACACCCCTGATGGACAGCTCTCTCATTTTTGACTTCTCTTTGTCAGCTCCATCCTCTTAACCCTACTTGGGTGGCAGAGCCCTTAGGCTGGGAGGGAGCTTCTTGTGGTGCACTAGGATTACTCATTCTCCAGGGATTGGTGGATACTGAGGTTTGCTGTCATAGAAACACTGTCCTGTGTACAGTCTTCTCAAAAAAGGGTCCTTTCTGCCCTTCAAGGTGTGAGCTTATTGGACATGCTGATCTATGCAAATGAGCTAGTGCTATAAGGAGGACAGAAGGATGATGCAGTTGGCCTCGAAGGGGTGTTCCATTCACTCGCCAATAGCCAAGTGCTGCATGCTAAATGGAGCATACTAAGAAGACAGTCCTACTTCTCAAGGAGTCCAACCAGCTAGGAGAAGGAATAGACACAGACTTACAGACCATCAAGATTTTTGTTCAAGGACTGCATCTATGTCAACAATTCACTATGTAATTTCCCTTAAGCTTTTAAATTCAAATTATGATCTCATTATTCTATTCATACATCTAATAAATTTTATGAAACCAAGAATAATCACTCTCAGGGGGTCCTTGAATCAATGTTTGATTAACTCAAATTGAATAGACTCAACTCCATTAAACAATCAATTCCGTCTATAAATTAGTTGATTAAGTTCCTACAAACATATTTTTAAACTGCGGTAAAATTTACATGCAAGGAAATGCATAGATTTTAAAGCACGGTTTAATGGATTTCAATAACCAACAGCTCGATCAAGAGATAAAACATTTCTATCACCCTAGAAAGTACCCTCGAGCCCCTCTTCAGGTCAATCCTCACCCTTATGGGGAATCATTGTTCAGATTACTCCTGTAACACTTTAAACTGCATTTATCAGTTTAACACATTCAATTTACTTTATAAGCACTTCAAAAGCCTAACAGGATAAAATTAAAACCCTAACAAGTTATACTTTCCCAAGTCCTTAAGTAGCTCTTATAAATCTAATAAACGAAACTTAAAAATATGCTGAAACCCAAGGTTTTTTGAACATCACAATATTGTTTTGAAATTTAAATTATCTTACAGATTCAACTTAAAATAACAGTCTTAAAAGAAATTACATGTTAGTCTGGGTGCAGTGGCTCATACCTGTAATCCCAGCACTTTGGGAGGCCAAGGTGGGCAGATCACTAGAGGTCAGGAGTTCATGACCAGGCTGGCCAACACGGTGAAACCCCATCTCAACTTAAAATACAAAATTTAGCTGGGCATGGTGGTGGGCGCCTGTGATCCCAGCCACTTAGCAGGCTGAGGCAGGAGAATCACTTGAACCCTAGGAGGTAGAAGTTGCAGTGAGCCAAGATCACACCACTACACTCCAGCCTGGGTGACAGAGTGAGACTCTAACTCAAAAAAAGAATTACACATTTCAAATTGGTATTTCAAAGCAAATCTGACAAATTTCTATAATATGTCATATTATCTTAAATGCAAAAACTATTAACATACAAGTATTTCAGTCCTAAGTTGTAACATATATATTTTTTAAGTTCAGGGTCTCTGTCTCTGTCATCCAGGCTGGAATTCAGTGGCACAATCATAGCTCACTGTAACATCTGACTTCTGGGTTCCAGTGATCCTCCTGCTTCAGCCTCCTGAGTAGCTAGGACTACAGGTGAGAACCTCCACTCCCAGCAGGTTAATTAATTAATTAATTAATTAGCAGAGATAGGGTCTTGCTATGTTGCCTATGTTGGTCCTAAACTCTTGGTCTCAAGCAGTCTTCCCACCTTGGCCTCCCAAAGTGCTGGGATTACAAGTTTGAGTCACTGTACCCAGCCATAGCCCAAAATATTGATTTTATGCTACAGGTTGAGGATCCATTATCCTAAATGCTTAGAACCAGAATTGTGTTGGGTTTTGGAATGTCTACACATACATAATGAGGTATCTTGGGGATAGGACACAAGTCTGAATACTAAGTTCATTTATGTTCCACATACGCCTTATAGACATACCCTGAAGGTATTTTACATGATACTTTCAATAATTTTGTGCATGAAACAAAGTTTGTGTTAAGTACTTGTGTGTGGAATTTTCCTCTTGTGGTGTCAGGTTGGTGCTGAAAAAGTTTTGGATTTTAGAACATTTCAGATTTTGGATTTTCAAATTAGGGTTGCTCAGCCAGTATTATTTAGGTCTTTATCTTTATACATGAATTTCAAACTTCCTAGGAAGAAGGGGAAAAAGGAATTTATTTATTTACTAAGGGAAACAAATTTATCATCTCAAAGAAGTTGAGGTTAGAGGATCAATGCTTAATTATCAAAGATTTTAGAAAGTTCATAAGATGTGAAGACTCAGTGATTGGACTGGCACGGGAGATGTATACTTACTGAGGCTTTGTTATGGTGGGTTTAACAGGGTTTCCAATTACCTATCTGATAAGATGTTTCTCGTAATGAGAATTCCCCTGGGAATCTAACTTTCTAATCACTTGGTTCGGGTTCAGTAACCACTCCAGTTACTTATTACTTGGTTAAATTCAACCCATTTCTTTACTGGCTGATTCTTGTTATATCTGGCTTCAGGCCACGTATCTATGGTTATTTGAATGACATTTATAACAAAAGACTATTGGAATAATTAAATCAGGAAGTGATAGTAAGAGCTGGTCAGTGGTCATAATTGTTTTTAGTGCATATCTACGCAAGTCCTATCACTTCTGCTTTCTTTACACTACAGTCTGTATGTTGCTGTGAAACTGAAACAGATCTTTGCAATAATGCTCCCCTTCCAAAACAAAGATGGACAAGGCACCACCTTCCCAATCCTATGGAAATTGACAGAAGGCTTCGTTGAATGAACTTATCACATCTCAATACCAAGCTTGCCTTGTCAGAGAATTAGACCACTATGATAGTTTTCATCACTTTACATATAGGAACTTGATGTTATACCTAGTGAAAATACATTTTCAAACATAGTAAAAGCTCTATCATAAATTCCTAGGCCCAAAAGTTACCTCACTTGGTTATAAAAATCTTTATTTGTATTGCTCCTCACTGAGAGCCTTGTACTTTCAGTGGTAGCCTCGGGCATTTTAAATAGCTGAATTTAAAATTTCATATTTCTGTTTCAAACAAAAGTAACCAGTACTACAACTATGCTCTTGTTAATGGACATTTTATATATGTGACTCAATTATTTTGCTGTGGGATTTCAAAATTAGAACAAAGCTCTTCAGTTTTTCCCATAACATTTAATTTAGCAATCAAAAATAGAAGTCAATAGAATCAGGTAAAAAATGATATGTCTGGCTTCTTTAATAATCTCTAATTACTTTATACACAGAGATAATTTCAACTTGTCATTAGAAGATAATTTCATATTCATTTATTGAGAAAAATAATTTAAACTAGATATTAAACCCAGAAGTAAAAGGTTGGTTCAGTAAAAAAATGACTGACTGATTGTTAGGATTATTATTCTTTCTAAATGGCATGAATGGACGCAAAAAGGGAACCAAAGTTTTTACCTGAAAGTAATCTTCTCACTTGGAATCATTCCATTCCTTTCTGACTCTTTCACCTGAAACCATCCAGCTAAGACCATCTCATGTAAAAGTTGAGTTACAACTAACAGTGGCCATATTATGGCCATATTGCCCAAAGTAATTTATAGATTCAATGCTATTCCCATCAAGCAACCATTGACCTTCTTCATAGAACTGGAAAAAACCACCTTAAACTTCATATGGAACCAAAAGAGATCCCACATAGCCAAGACAATCCTAAGCAAAAAGAACAAAGCTGGAGGCATCATGCTAACTGACTTCAAACTATACTACAAGGCTACAGTAATCAAAACAGCATGGTACTGATACGAAAACAGAGATATTATAGACCAATGGAACAGAGCAGAGGCCTTGGATGCAATGCCACACATCTACAACCATCTGATCTTTGACAAACCAGATAAAAAGAAGCAATGGGGAAAGGATTCACTGTTTAATAAATGTGCTGGGAAAACTGGCTAGCTATATGAAGGAAGCTGAAACTAGACCCCTTCCTTATACCTTATACAAAAATTAACTCCAGATGGATTAAAGATTTAAACATAAGAACTAACATCATAAAAACCCTAGAAGAAAACCTAGGCAAAACCATTCAGGACATAGGCATAGGCAAGGACTTTATGACTAAAACACCAAAAGCAATGGCAACAAAAGCCAAAATAGACAAATGGGACCTAATTAAACTTAAGAGCTTCTGCACAGCAAAAGAAACAATCATTAGAGTAAACCAGCAACCAACAGAATGGGAAAAAATTTTCACAATCTACCCATCTGACAAAGGGCTAATATCCAGAATCTACAAAGAACTAAAGCAGATTTACAGGAAAACAAAAAACAAAAAACAAACAAACAAACAAAAAAAAACATTCAAAAGTGGGAGAAGGATATGAACAGACACTTTTCAAAGACAAATATGCAGCCAACAAACATATGAAAAAATGCTCATCATCACTGGTCATTAGAGAAATGCAAATCAAAACCACATTGAGATACCATCTCACGCCAGTTAGCATGGTGATCATTAAAAAATCTGGAGACAACAGATGCTGGAGAGGATGTGGAGAAAAAGGAACACTTTTACACTGTTGGTGGCAGTGTAAATTAGTTCAATCATTGTGGAAGACAGTGTGGCAATTACTCAAGGATCTAGAAATAGAAATTCCATTTGACCCAGCAATCCTATTACTGGGTATATATCCAAAGGATTATAAATTGTTCTATTGTTAAGACACATGCACGTGTGTGTTCATTGTGGCACTGTTTACGATAGCAAAGACCTGGAACCAACCCAAATGCCCACCGATGATACACTGGACAAAAAAAATGTGGTACATATATGCAATGGAATACTATGCAGCCATAAAAAATGATGAATTCGTGTCCTTTGTAGAGACATGGATGAACCTAGAAACCATTATTCTCAGCAAATTGACACAAGAACAGAAAACCAAACACTGCATGTTTTCACTCATAGGCAGGTGATGAACAATGAGAATACTTGGGCACAGGGAAGGGAACAACACTCACAGGGCTAGGTCGGGGGGTGGAGTGAGGGGACAGCAGGCGGAGGCGGGGAGGAGGCGGAGGGATAACATCGGGAGAAATGCCTGATGAGAATCCTGCAGGATGCAGGACGTGCACATGTACCCCAGAGCCCAAATACAATTAAAAAAAAAAAAAGAACTAACAGTGGCCATTTCATTTATTTTATTTTATTTTTTTGAGAAAGAGTCTGGCCCTGTCACTCAGGCTGGAGTGCAATGGCTCAATCTCGGCTCACTACAACCTCTGCCTCCCAGGTTCAAGCGATTCTCCTGCCTCAGCCTCTAGAGTAGCTGGGATTACAGACACCTGCCATCACACCCAGCTAATCTTTGCATTTAATTATAGAGACTGGGTTTTACCATGTTGGCCAGGCTGGTCTCAAACTTCTGACCTCTGGTGGTCCACCCACATTGGCTTCCCACAAGTGCTGGGATTATATGACCAGCCAACAATTTCTATTTTACAAAATGTATCACAACCTGCTCCTATTATTCTTTATATCATGCCAGAAACATCTCTGCTGCTCTAGTCAATCAAGCATGTAAATATTTCCAGGCAGAGAAGGTTGTACGTGGAATACTGAAAGGGAGACAGGATAAGGAATTCTTGTATTGTGTTGAGAGGGCACAATTAGACATATCAGAAAAAAGCATGCTTTTGTTCTAACTTTCTAATGCTGTGTTTGGGCCTCCAATTAAGGCCTATTACTTCACATTTAAGTATTAACCTTGGAAATCTGCACTACGAAATTTAAACATTAGAAGGATTGTCTTCAGAGGCACGTACAAGTGTTCATATGCCAATCTGAGCCTCTAGATAGGATTCCGTATATGATGCAATAGGTCATACCACCCAAACCAGAAAGATTAGCAGATAATGAAAGGTTTGGATAATGTTTTATATAAAGTTTCAAAACTGAAACTTGGGAATGTCACTCTAAAAGTAATACCAACTTACTAAGCCTTATATTCTTTTATTTTTAAGATTAATCTCATTCCAAAATACTCAAAGATTTTTACCAATACCTTCTCATTATTCCTCATGAATATACCCAAGAAGGAAACAGGATCCAACGCTTGTTATAAATCAAATTTTTCTAAGCCAAGAGCATTGAATCCAAAGTGAGGCATTCAAATATGTTAGATACTTTAATAAATGATTAACTTTAATCTCTACCAAGAAAAACTAAATTTGCTTCATGAGTTGTCCATTTTAGTAAACTTGGTAAACTGGATACATAGCCATTATTCATATGCCATAGTCAAAGAAGAAATCTTCTCCAGAGATGATGAATTTCTATGCATGCAGACCAACAGTTCCTTTTCTCCTTTGTCATGGGAATTCTAAGACCTGAACTTGGGAAATCAACCTTTATTATGGTGGCTCATCATAATCCAGTTTCTGAAAGCCACCATATTTACACTATCACATTATCATAATTCTAGAGCCGATTACATGGACAGCCAGAGTTGACTGTGGATTGTATGATGTAGTTTAATGAGGCCCAGAATCTGACTCTGATTATACCTTGAAAGCATTCTCACAGGGGGTCAGATCAGCTGAGAATCTGACCCTCATCTGCAAGTGACAATGGATTATAACTTTGGACATTCATGTTGGCCCCCAGCAGAATATACTTCATCCAAGATCAGACGCACGTTCACAAGACACAAATAGCTTGTTTGGTGTTTGCCTGCTGGTCTTCATCCAGTTAGTTCAGATGAAGCCACTGCCAGCTTTCTGTGGAGAGTGAATGCTTTGGCATTACAAAGCGGCACAACAAAATTAAACAACTGGTTCATCTTTCTTTTTAACCCAGTGATTTTTCATTATTTCAAAGTTTACAGATGAATGCTTTTAGGGCTTGGTGAATTACTGAAAATGTCTTTTACAGGCTCCCATTTGTTCAGCCAAGTGATTTTCTACAATTTCTTATAAGCTGCATATCACCCAAGTAACACCTCATTCTCATCCTTTTCAGTTTACAGAGCTTATCATCTGAGCAGAAATCTAATTCAACAGCACTTAATTCCTCCACAAGAACCTTGTCACTCTACATGACAACCAGCATTGGAAATACTCAGAGAAAGCCATAAGAGAGCAAACTTTCCATTAAAATAAAACTACAACAAAAATAGATTAAAAACTTACTGAGAAAAATAATGGCAAAAAGAATTTTAAGAAGTGATTACAAACAAGGCAAGATAAACCAAAGAGGCCAATGCTGGAACTGTGAAGTGATGTTGGGTTAGAAAATGCCCTTCTAGGATGACCTTGGGCAAGAAGGGCAAGGACTGCTGAGCCTTTATCCTTCCAAAACCATTATGGCAATTAGCCACCCTTTCCCAGTTGTTCTAGGCCATCATCTCACTGTGAAATTATAGTCACAGTGACCTAACATTCCCAAAATGAACATCTATTAAGTGACAAGGTGTTGTATTTGCTGGAAAAGAACCTGACTATCAGAATGTGAAGAGAATTTGGTACACATCAGTGATTCTAAGTGTTTGCTTAGCTAATAAACTATGTCTTCTGATTTTTCAAAGAAAATGGGAAGAGGATTATAATAAAGAGATATATATAGGCCAGGCGCGGTGGCTCAAGCCTGTAATCCCAGCACTTTGGGAGGCCGAGGCGGGTGGATCACGAGGTCAAGATATCGAGACCATCCTGGTCAACATGGTGAAACCCCGTCTCTACTAAAGATACAAAAAATTAGCTGGGCATGGTGGCGCGTGCCTGTAATCCCAGCTACTCGGGAGGCTGAGGCAGGAGAATTGCCTGAACCCAGGAGGTGGAGGTTGCGGTGAGCCGAGATCACGCCATTGCACTCCAGCCTGGGTAACAAGAGCGAAACTCCGTCTCAAAAAAAAAAAGAGAGATATATAGTCCTTATCTGACCTAGAAAAGTTAAGTTTTGCAGCTGACCCAAATTTTGATCATTTTTCATAAGCTCGTCTTTCACTCCCTATATAACTCCAAACTCATCCATTCTACCTTATTTCTCTCTTGAAGAAAACAAAACAGAGTGGTTGAAAGCCCATTAGTTTTTACAATCCTAGCTATTGAATTAGACAAACATTTCTTAGGAGTCTACCTGAAGCTGCTCTTTCAATGTCTCTGCCTCCTGAGTACCAAACTGTTTTGGCCTTCATACTCTGCTCTCGTGTGTGTGTGTGTGTGTGTGTGTGTGCGCGCGCGCGCGTGTTTTAAGAGACAGGGTCTCACTCTGTCGCCCATACTGGAATGCAGTTGCATGCTCATGGGTCATTGTAGCTTGGACCTCCCAGGCTCAAGCAATCCTCCAGCCTTAGCTTCCTTATTAATGTGATTACAGGCGCACACCACCGCCTGTTTAGATTTTTATTTTTTGTAGAGATGAGGTCTCACTATATCGCCCAGGCTATTATTAAATAAATCCCTGAGCTCAAGTGATCCTCCTGCCTTGGCCTCCCAAAGTATGCTGGGATTACAGGCATGAGACACTGCATGCCATTCTTTGTCCTCCACCGTTTTAAAAATATTGCCACTTACAATAAAAAAGCCATTCATTTGCTTACCTTCATTGAAAAAACAAGTTATGAAAACAATGTGGTGTGGGCGGGGAGAGTGGGGTGGCTGAAGGGGGACCTTCAAACTGTTTTCCATTCTAAAGAAAAGCAGAGGTGAATTCCTGGAGGAGGTGTGGACTTACAAGGATGTGGCATTTCCTCATGGGTCATGGGAAGAAATTCATTGATTTAATTTACAATTAGGAGGTGCCTCTGTGCTGTGAGTTTTTAGCTCCAGCTGCAATGGGAATTATTTTCCCGGGGAATGCTCATACCTAAATACAAGGACACCTTCAGGAAAAGGAAAAGGAAGAAGTACCATCTAGGAACCAAGGATGTGAACCAGGAAATTCTTTTCCACTGCACTGATTTAAAGGAATAGCATTCTGGTGCCTAACAAACTCAATGGGCTTTTTGGAGCTTACTAGTGCTGTGAAGGTTTCCCTTGGACATGAGATTGTTTTGCATGACAATATCCATATTATTTTCTCAATAACCAAAAATACCATTTCCAGAAAAGAGTTAGGAATGCCAGTTGTCACTGTGAAACTTACACAGGTCTTTGTGTTCCTTGAATTCTCACTAAACCTTCAAAACCAAAGTTCAAACTCAAATGCAACATGAAAGCCTTTCCGGCTCTCATCTCTCCTAAACTGGTTCCTACACATCCTTCCTTCTTCCACACTTTCCATTTCTCCAAAATGAACTTCTTGCTTTGTGTACATACACTCCTTATCTTTCTATCCCCATGCCTTTATTTGCCTGGCAATCAGTGCTGTCTCCCTGCTTCCATAATCTCAAATGTTACCTACCCTTGAAGGCAGGCTCAGATCTCGTGCTGCCTTCCCCAGTCTCCAGCTAGAGGTAATTTCTTGCTTCTCTGAAATTTTGAAGATAATCCACACCTTCTTTATGGTAATTATGGCTCTCTACTTTATTTTTTGTTACAAGTACTCTTCTGTCTTAGTGAAAATGGTAAATTCCTGTGGGCAGGGTCCTTTGGCACCTAGCACAGTACAACACACACACAGTGGGTACTCCATCCACACTACCAAAATGAACAAACTAGCAAGACACTGTAACAAATTAAAGTAACTGTCCACAGGCAAAAATGTACAGCCCCTCCCAGAAATATTTGTTTAACAAACACTGCTCTCAGATGAACAGTCTCTAGAACAGAAAGTTGTTTTAAATGAAATCATCCAAAACTTGTAAAAAAGAGAAAAAGGAGACTGTGAGCCCTCCCAAAGTCCTACTAGAACATGTTCCATGAAGTCAGCCCAAGTCAGGGTCATCGGACTCTTCAGACTGGGATGTAACATAGTTTGACTTTCTATTTACTAGTGGTTAGGGCTTAGACTCTACAAAGTTATAAGTTAACTTAGAGAAACCTGATAATATGCAACTTATTTCGTCCAAATATTTTAGTTTTATTGCCCTGTAGGTCACTAACCAGTTTTGTATCCAGATTAGCTATGCCAGTCTGGCATTCTTTTCCCCCTACTACCTCCTTCACACATTTATATGTATCCGTTTCTGGTATGCTCCTTGGAAGCAGCTTTATCATCTTGCTGGTTCCTTCATTAAGAAGTTAAATAAATTTTTTATGTGGACTAATTCAATCATTATATGAGAATTGGGTGTTCAGCTTTTGAAAATTATACTTTCAGAATATTAATAACTAGAAATAAAAACGAATGTAAAAATAAGTACTATAAGTATCATTTTTCTACTCATCAATAATTCTCTTTCATTTTTATCTAGAATAAATTTCCCAAACACCAAATTTACTCACCCATAAACATGTGTTTCCATTCCAAAGGATTTATACAAAAACAACAAAGAATGAATATTCTTTATTCCTTGTCTAGAATTACTTCTAATGGCATGCATGTGTCTATTTGCAATTCCACTACAATCAATTCAGTAATAGCTTTATTTGAAAAGCCTGCATTGCAACTAAAATAATATCTGATCTATTAAAATAAAAATAAAATGTTGTAAATGTCTTCAATTTATCTATCATTTGAAATTACTGACTGTGTAAGAATGCAATTTTACATCATGTGAGGATGAATAGCATCTTGTAAATTCAAGCCATAATAATATTGCATTAGGAGCAATGCATTTGTCCTGAAATCACAACAGGCCATAATGGAAACCAGACATTAATGCTTTAAGGAGTAACTAGCTGAAATTGAATGAAATAATCACCCAATCCATAAAGCATTTATAAGATTTACCATAAAGCTCAGGTAATTTTTTTTTTTTTACTGAAGAGAAATAATTCTTTCTTATTGTCCCAAACATCAAATGCCATCACATCATAAAAATAAAATATGGCACACAGATTATTTCATTTTGTTCATCCATTTATTCATATAATACATATTCACTTTACTCTATAATAATGAAAACATTTTGCTTGTTCACTATTATTTCCAATGTTGTTTAATCAACAAGGCTCAACATGTTCCCTGGCAAGATGCTTGCCAAAAGAGAATCCAGTCTAAGCAGAGGGTTCAAAAGGTCTGGGCTCTGCAACACACTGCTGCTGCTGTTGCTGCCTTCACACTCGCAACTTCATCTCAGCATGATGAGATGATAGACTGGTTCTACCCTGACAATCATGTAGCTTTTAAAGCAAGGGGGTCTACTGAGTGAACCAGTGAGCTCACTGGACAGTCCTCATCTGCTCTCTCACCTATGTTTTGCTCTAATTCCTCCTTTTCTTTCCTTTTGTATGTTTTTCCCTCTTCCACCTATCATAACCTTCATCAGCACCTCAAATGGTGAACAGCTGGAGTAGATGACTTAGGTAGGAGATGAGAACATCCCTAATTTCTATCTCCCTGGATACTATCTTTGGAAAACACAACAAATTTGGAGTTGGAAAAAGTTGCTAACTCATGTGTTTCTCTTAGTAACCAGTTTTAAATTTCCAGTCACAAGGGGAGCACTTGTAAGTAAAAGCAGACTTTACAAACACAAAGTATTTCAAGCCTTCCACCAAAGCACCAGTGTTTGCATAGTAGACATGCTTTTACACTGATAGGATCATTCTGAAAGCAATCTTTGCTAATTTCTGTTATGCTGAGGAATGTATCATTGACAAACACCACTGTGTTGCATAAATAAGCTGACACCTCAATACCTAGGGTATTGAAAAATAATAGTTATGAAATCTACAGGAACTTCCTCAAGTCCTGACTCTTCCATAAAGTTTCAGAAAAGTACTCGATTTTCTTCCTCTTTTAATCCCCACTTCCCAAACCATGCTCCATCTAATCTAAGATACCAGCAACTGTCTCACTATTCATTTAAGCAGCTCAATTTCAAAGATACTAGTCTGTAAAAACAAACGCGAATCTTAGAATTAATAAATGCCATACTCTACTAGCTTAGCACCTGATTGACTACTCTACTGTTGTTTAAATATGTTGCTACGTGTGTGTACATTGTTCTCTAACATATTGTAATCCTCATTATTATTTGCTACATTGTACATCTACTGTTATAGGCACATAGGAGTCTATAAACTTACTGCTTAGACGATCAAAGGGAATTGAAGAAACCTCATTACAAAAATGGAGTTACTGTCAAAAATTTTAAATGCATGCTCAAAATAATTTGCTTCTCCAACTTTAGATATTTTGGGGAAGCTGAACTTGTGAGCATTCAAATAGTGTTCAAAATTTACCATTTGGAGTGTCATTATGCAAATTCATCTAAAACAAATTCCCTGAGCTCCTAGCGTGTGAAAATTATTGCACTAGAGTCTGTGAGATACAAAGATGAATTACATTTGATTCCCATACTCAAAGACTTTACATTCTGGTTGGAAAAATGGAACTGGTACATGAAAGAATCATAAAGCCATGAGAAGATTATTGCTATTCTTGCATTGCTGTAAAGAAATACTTGAGGCCAGGCGTGGTGTCTCGCGCCTGTAATCCCAGCACTTTGGGAGGCCGAGGCGGGTGGATCACTTGATGTCGGGAGTTGGAGACCAGCCTGGCCAACATGGCGAAACCCTGTCTCTACTAAAAATACAAAAATTAGCCTTGCATGGTGGTGCACGCCTGTAATCCCAGCTACTCAGGAGACTGAGGCAGGAGAATCCCTTGAACCTGGGAGGTGGAGGTTGCAGTGAGCCAAGATCGAATCATTGTACTCCAGCCTGGGCGACAAGAGTGAAACTCCATCTTGGAAAAAAAAAAAAAAGAAAAGAAAAAAAAGAAATACCCGAGACTGGGTAATTTACAAAGAAAAGTGGTTTAATTGATTCAATTGTGCTGCAGGCTGTACAGGAAGCATGGCACCAGGCATGTGCTCGGCTTTTGATGAGGCTGCAGGAAGCTTTCATACATGGTAGAAGGCAAAGCTGGAGCTGGCACATCACATAGCGAAAGTAGGAGCGAGAGAGAGAGTGTATGGGAGGGGGCGGGGGAGTGCCACAAACTTTTAAGCAACCAGATCTTGTGAAAACTCACTCACTATCATGAAGTCAGCACCAAGCCATGAGGGATCTGCCACCATGACCCAAACACCTCCCACCAGGCCCCACCTCCAGTATTGGGGATTGCAATTTGACATGAGATTGGGGTGGGGACATCTCTCCTTTCTCTGAATCACATACATGGTATCATAAAATGTTATGTTATTCAGAGAAAGGAGAGATGACTCTGGTTCAGGGAACCAGTGAAACATCCACAACAGAAGTGCCCCTTGACTTGGGACTTGGAGGGTCCCACAGGAAGCATTCTGACAAATAGACATGGGTTGGAGGAATGGGCCTACCAGGCAGAGGGAACTGCTTGCTTAGGGGCCAGAAGGCTTAAAAGTGGAGTGAATGGCAATTGTTTAGTTTTACTTCATGGGGTGGGGTGGTAAAAAAGCTAGTTTGGGAGAAGATGGAAGAGGACTTTGAAAATTACAAAAAGGAAGTGGCATCTATTTTTTCCTCACACAGTGCAAAGTCATTGCATGTTCTGCTATTGTTTCAGTTGTGGTTTATTTCATGGAAACACATCTGACAACCAAGATGCATTAATATTCATCTTAGTTGTATATATTAATATACACCTGCAGTGGGTCAAACTGTGTCTGCAAAATGATATGTTCAAGTCCTAACTCCCGGTACCTGTGACTGGGACCTTATTTGAAAATAGTCTGTGTTTTTTTCTTTTTTGAGACAAGGTCTCACTCTCATCTAGGCTGGAGTGCAGTGGTGCAATCTCAGCTCACTGCAGCCTCGATTTCCCAGGCTTGGGTAATCCTCCCACTTCAGCCTCTCAAGCAGCTGAGGTCACAGGTCACAGGTCACAGGTGTGTGCTCCCACACCTGGCTAATTTTTTGTAATTTTTAGTACAGATGGGTTTTCGCCATGTTGCCCAGGCTGGTCTCCTGAGCTCAAGTGATCCTCCTGCCTTGGTCTCCCAAAGTGCTGAAATTACAGAGTGTGAGCCACACCATGCCTGGCCTGAAAATAGAGTTTTTGCAGATGTAATCAAGTTAAAGTGAGGTAAGGCTGGAGTCAGGTGGGCTCTTTAAAACAATTAGGAAATTTGGACACAAATTCAGAGACACAGCAGGAGAATGTGATGACAGAGGCAGAGGTTAGAGTGCTGCAGCTGCAAGCCAAGGAACCCCAAGAATGGCCTGCAACTACCAGAAAATGGGAAGGGGCAAGAAGGATCCTCCCCTAGAACCTTCAGAAGGAACGTGGCCCTGCCAAAATCTTGATTTCAGACTTCTGGCCTCCAAGACCGAGAGAACAAATTATTCTTGTTTTATACTTTCCCAGTTTGTGGTAGTTTGTTACGGCAGCCCTAGTACACTAACACAATACCTATTGTACCTGTTCTTTGTAAGGGAAATTAAAATCTACAACATTAGTATGTGATGCTAGATCAGGGAGCGCTATAACAGGAATGGGAGGTAGCCCTGGATGGGAGAGATTCTCCTGGAGTTCTAATTCCTTTTAATTTCAGCCATCTTTTATTTTGACTTTTGCAAAATATTTAATTTTAAGAAGGATTCCTGTTTTAAAATTATAAAGCATGAGGATATAAAAACCTTGATCTGGCAGTTTTCATATGAAACATATCATACAGAAATCGAGAGATACTCACCTCAACATGTTGACAGGTTTGGATGAGTTTAGCTAAAAGGGTCTCCAGTTCTGTGTTCCTCTTAATAAGGTTGGTGAGGTTACTCTCTAAGTTTTGCTGTTCAAGAAAAAAAAAGGAAAATATTATTCTGCATACTTTTATACTTCAGATATACAAAATTACTCATACTCAGAAAAAACGGATACATTTTTCAGAAACCTCAGTGAAATCAACAAAATTTCAAGTACTTATAGATTTAAACTGGATACTCAGACTTTTTCTTTTTGATCCTGCTTCTTGTACTAACTCAGGGATATTTAACAGAATAATTAATTACAGGTTATTTCTAGGTCATAACCTAGGGAGAAAGGAGGAAATCGGACTTCTATCCCTTTACTTGAATAAGAATTGGCAATAATATAAGGAATATATTCCCACATCAAATCAACCACCATTGGACTTTTCAGATTTATCCTTTTATGGGCAGGCTGAAGCTAATCCCTTGGAGGAAAGTTTGAATAGTTTAGCTTTTGCTGACAATATGGTCATTTATAGGCATTTATAATAAATCCTCATCACACACACATTTGGTCAGTTATAGTGGAAGTGGCTCTCCATTTCCACTGGGTTCCACATACCTGGGTTCAACCAATTGCAGATCAAAAATATTTGGAAAAAAAATGAATGACTGCATCTATAATGACATGTGCAGCCTTTTTCTTGTCATTATTCTCTAAGCAATAGAATATAACAATGATTTACTTAGTATTTACATTGTATTAGGTAATGCCAGTAATCTAGAGGTGACTTAAAGTATGCAGGAGGATGTGATCAGGTTATACGCAAAAACAGGCCATTTTATATCAGGGACTTGAGCATCCATGATTTTAGTATCTATGAGAGGCCCTGACATTAATCCTTTATGGATACCAAAGGACAATTGTACATTTTATTGTTCATGCTTCCATTCTTTCTCTATCAATGCCAGATGAAATTTCTTTGAATACTGTATTTACCATTCATTATCCTGCATAAGACTCTGGAATTATTCCCTATTCTTTTAGAGCATCAAACTAAAAGTTCTCCGGAATGACTATTTCGTCCTATTTTCAAACACAATAACTCTCTATCCTGGGTAAGACTCACTAAGATTTCTGTTCTTTCTCATTCACATGTTCTTGATTGCCAGGGGTGTCCAATCTTTTGGCTTCCCTGGGCCATGCTGGAAGAAGAATTGCCTTGGGCCACACACGAAATAACTAACACTAATGATAGCTGATGAGCTAAAAAAAAAAACAGCAAAACAATCTCATAATGTTTTAAGAAAGTGTATGAATTTGTATTGGGCTGCATTCAAAGCAGTTCTGGGCCCCAGGTGGTCTTGCTGGCTGTATGTTGGACAAGTTTGATTTATATACCATTCATTCATTTACTTATGTGTTTATCCTATTCATTCATTTACTTGTGTGTTCACATAACAAGTACTTATTATGCCAGACTCTGAAAGAGACAGTGGGGAAACAAAATAAAAATATTAATATCTACTCCCTGTCTGCAAGGAAATAGATGGCTGTACACATTGGGAGAAAGATGCCGTAAACAAGAGAAGGGGAAGAGTTGATGGCTGCTGGCAGCAGGTTTCTAAGAGGGTCAAGTCTTGCAGCTGAGGCTGGAAGGATGGCCAGGGGCTTTTTTGTTGCACAACAGTGGAAACTTCTTGGAAAGATAGAAGTGAGCATGTGGAAGAATCTTCCATAAGCAGGGAATAGAACAATATCATATGCCAACATCAGAGAGGTTGAGAGGGCAAAAGATTAGGGAAACTGTGTTTTAGCATATAGATAGTTCCACAAGTATGGCAAAGATATTGGAACAATAGGAAATTTCATGGAGAAGCAAACAGACCTCAAATTTATAATGCCATCTGAGAAAGAGGATTTTGAGAGTTTGAGAGATTTTGAAAACAAGTTTATAAAGGTATTAAAATTTCATTCTACTATAAAACTTATTTATAAAAATTTTAGCTCATTCTACTTTCCTAAATTTTTGATTTAGAAAGGTATATTAAGGAAAAGAACCACTTTTATCTATGGCTTAAAATGCATATGTCAGAAGCAAAACTTTCTGGTTATTTTCAAAACTAGTTAAACTTATTAATCTGCTGTTTATCCTATTGACCATTCTTAAAATTTTTTAATGAATACATTTTCATTTCTGGTAGGTTCTATATCACATCTCCCTTTTCTTACTGAATTTCTTTCTTTTCCTATTACAAAAACACAATCCTCTTCTCCATAATCTTAAGACAACTAAACTTTTTATTCTTAAGCTCTTTTGAGAAAAGGCAATTCCATATTTCCCTGTGCTTGTTGAATGTTTCTCAAGGATCTGATTTTATCTTTATCTTGTAATTTTTGTCTGACAGCTCATACTATGTAAACTTTGTTCCCTGTGCTGTTAAGTAGGGATTGACACAGCTCCGCCAGATGGGGGGCATATTCTGAGGTTAGGGTGTGAGGTTCTTTTCCCAAAGAGGACGCTTCCACAAGGCACTCTTGTGTGACAGAGGCATAGATCCTAGTTTGACTGAGTGCCTCTGCTTCCCTCCATGAGAGTTCTGTGTCTGCCTTCAATTTCAGAGATGTCAGGTTCCCTTTGAGTCCAGTGTATGCAATGTGGGGGGTGAGGGGTCTTGGCCTCCAGGTGTATAAGGCTCTTGCCACATATGATGTTCACCTCCTGTGTGTCCTCTGAAGTCCCCATTGCCCCATGTCACCTCCACTTCTTGGAAGCAGCCCAGTGTCAGTCTTCCCTTACCATTCTACACTTTCTTTCATTTCTGGCCTTTGGAGGCTTTCCACATATGGTTACACTTGGTTATGTATTCTTTAAAATACATTTTAAAATATTTTATTTATAATTCTCATGTGTTCAAAATTCAGAGGAAGGTTTTGTGCACATTTCATCTGGACTGGAAAACCAACAAGAAATCTTCAATTCTGTCTTGGAAAGACTCAAAACATTTCAAATATGATGATTTTAAAGGAGAAAAATAACTTTCTCACAAAGAATGGGATAGAAGAGGCTGAAGAGTCAAAGAATGAACTAGACAGTGATTTAGGTACGACTTGATCTTACGCTTGTATCAAAGGAAAACTTGCTTTTAACAACAACAACAACAAAAGCCAAACTTTTATTGAATGAACTGCAACTGCTACTCACTTAATGGTCAGAGACTAGAGGATTAAATGAACTGCAACTGCTACTCAATGGTCAGAGACTAGAGGATGATTTTGAAGCATCCCATTCTTTCAATGTCCTTGATGCAGACATAACTGTTATAAGGCATATTTGTCAACTTTTTTGCTATGTTAATACTACGGGATAGTTTTACTTTTCTTTTTGGCTGACCCTTCACAGCAGGAAATTTCCAGGCAAATACATCATCTAACTGTTTACAGTTCAATTGTCAGAAGTATGACTTTTCTAAAGCTAGTCAGCAAAAGCGGGCCAAAGAAATGCAATCCAACACATTGAGATTTTACAAACATCTGCTTGCTTCCCCCTCCCTTTATTAAGTACACATCATGCATCAAATCTGTTTTTAATCAACTAATACATAGACTAAAGCCTGTGGTTTAAACACATTGACCTATCCAGATCCTTTGGGGTTATTCAAATTTAAATAGTACAAGTGTTACCGAAGTCTGCAAAGAATTACCGAGTCAGTTAGAAGCATAATAAAGGGAAATTAAGCTGTGAGAGAGACTTGTTTCCAAGTGGTACCAAAGGGGCTGACAGCACTTTTGAAGGGAACCTAGGTAATGGGAAGGTAACAAAATCCTGTCCTCCATGAGCCATGCACCCATAAGCTTTCACTCCAGGGACTTCTCTGAAGATTTTCTGGAAATTAATTCTATCACTAACATCCTGCGTTGTAGTGGTCAGCAGGTTCCACAACCTTTCGATTTGGATTGTGCTTTGTGCAAAACAGAGATCATATTTTTACGTGTAAAAGTTGTGGGCTTAAGTAGATATCAGCTTCTACACTGCTGTATGGATATCTAAAAAAATTCTATAGAGCACAAGAAAATTGGTTTTAGTTTCCTGTTCTCACCTTGGTAACTTCAGTATCTACTTATTCAAGCCAAGTTTTGTAGAAATCCAAGGAGTCAGGTATGAGTGACCACATATGCAGAGGGAGGAGATTGGGGCTACCATTCCAGCTGGACTCTCTTGGACAAACGACTACATATGTCTTGGGCTCAGTTTTCCCATTCATAATGTATGGATAATGATAAATCTATCTACCTACCTATAGTCTTGTTAAGATCGAATGAGAAAATGAACACACTCATCAGGAAACTACATGAATGTTTGTTGAAATTATGAATTACAAGATAGAACATTTTGTTTGGACACAGTTCCAGACACTAGAACGGCCCAACCATGCGCCTCCGGCAGGTACTGTTCTCCAGCTTGCTCATGGCTTTTTCCTGCAAGCTCCTGTGCCTTTCCACCCCAGGGTCTGTGCCTTTTTACCCCAGGGTCTTAGCTGGCTTCAGGTAGGACAGCTGCTGGGGAAAGTAAGGAGAAGCTGATGCTCCTAGGAGCAGCCCTCAAGTGGCAATTACTGACAATTGGTGGACAAACAGTACAGTTTTCTCACCTCCTGGGTGGAACCACTCTGAGCCTCTGTCTATAAAATCCCCCACAGGGTGCCAGTGGGAGGGAGCATGTGGGTCCGTGGCAACAACCTGCTCATTAACCCTCTTTCCTCTTCATTCCCTGCCCTGTTTGCATCCCTTCTCCCTCCAGGTGCTTCCTGGATCACCTCCCAATTCAAATTTTCAGTCAGAGTCTGCTTCTGGGAGAACTCATCTATGATCATTTCCATAGACCCCTAACCCATTTTTGAGTATTCCTTCCTATGAGGAAGAGCCAAATTAGAAGACTTTATTGCTTTAGAAAGACATTTGCAAATATAAGGGCTCATTTTCTCTTTTCCCCCATCTTTCCTCTTTCCGCTTTTTCTAGAGGTCACATATCCTCCAAATTCCAGGCTCTAGGTCAGCACTGTCAATAGCAACCTAATGTGAGCCGCAAATGTGAGTCACATTTAAAATTTTTCTAGTAGTCATATTAAAAAAGTAGAACCAAGTAAAATTAATTTTAATAAAATTGTCATTTCCACATGCGATCAATATTTGAAAACTGATGAGATATTTTACCTTCTTTTTGTTTCTTTTTACTCTTTGGAATCTGATAGGTTTTACACTTATGACACATCTCAACTCAAACCAGTCCATTTCAAACACTTGGCAGCTACATCTGGCTGATGGCTACCTCACTAGTCTAGAACAGGGGGTGGTAAATTTGCTATAAAAGGCCATGTAGTAAATATTTGAGGCTTTATTGGCCATATGTTCTTGGACACAATGACTCAATTCTGCTGCTGTTTTAGCATGAAAGCAGCCATAGATAATATGTAAATGAGTGAGCAGGACTGTGTTCAATCAAACTTTATTTACAAAAACAAGTGGTGAGTGAGATTTGACCCATAACTGTTGTTTGCCAAGCCCCTGGTCTAGAAGGTAAAAACCAAAATGATAATATTGTCTGGGCCCCTGATAAACATCTGCTTCTGTTAAACACTAATATTTGTCCCATACCTTTTGTATAAGTCTGAAATAGATGCCACTCCACGAACCTCTAGGAAGAATTCTTTCTGTTCAAGATGCTGAAAGCACTTTTACTTATGGCCAGAAAGCTTAGCTTGACAGAACCCACAATAATCTGAAGAAAATTAAACAGCATTTTGACTCGTCTATATTCTAATTTAAGGAGCATAATGGTTAAGTACACAGAACCTGGTGCCAGTCTGCCTGGTTTGAAATCCTAGCTCTGAGACCTTCAACAAGTTCTTAACCTCTGTGCCTCAGTTTCCTCATGGGGCTGTCAAGATGATTAGAGGAGATACGTGCAAGCAAGCCCTTGGAGGAGCACTTGGCTCATGATGTGTTGTATCGGTGCTTGTTAAATAAAATAAAAGCTTGTTTTGCAAGTTTGGAGTTTAGACTGATTAAAAAAAGGCTTTTATACCACAACAAAATTAAAAACATGCCCATACAGTTCATAAAATATTTAAGCCACCACCAAATTAAAAGCATGCCCACACATTTCATAAATGATTTCGTCTGTAGATTTTCAATTTATTAGTACATAGCTACAAGAGTATATTTCCCCCTAAGATTACATTTTCCAAAAACAGTGAATCCAATTTGCTCAGCTTTGTCATGATGTGATTATTGTCAGAATTCCCATCTGTACTGAGGGTCCCTATTTTAGACTAAGTGTACATATTTCTAAAAAGTTGTGTAATGTCCTAAATCTCAATGAATGCTAATGCTACTATTTGTTGTCATCTCATCCATGAAGTGCTTCTCATCTGTTAGTTTGAATGGGTAACTGCCTTTCCTTTAGTGGTCTGTATTACACATACCTCATTTTCTCTACTTTTCTCACTCCTGTGCTATGCTCCTGCCATGTGAACAAGCTATTTTATGGATCCAGGCTTGTTTCTGGGTCTGGGCCTGGGCACAGTCTCTTCCCTTTGCCTGGAATGGATTTACATAGCAGAAAATTCTACCAGCAAAAAGAGAGTATAATAAAGCCATAGTATGTATTGAGTACTTGCTGTATACCCAACATTGCTTAGTTCCTTCCCATTGTACACACTTAAATATTCAATGATATTTCAAATTAGCATGGAAAACTGAATATTCATTGAACAACCCTTCCGAAATCTAATGTAGTAAATCGACTAATTAGTTAATTTAACAACTAGTATAGATTGTTAAGACAAAGTCTTCTCTCAGCTTTGCTAAAAAACAGAAGTCTTCTGCACTGATTTCTCACTGGTACAATTGAGTCTGACCCCAACAAGAGGACCTTGAGAGTTTAGAATTTTTGAGGAATATTATATAACACTGTCCAGACCACAGAATTTCTGGGAAGGAAAATATAACATTACCAAACAAATTTTTACAAAGAGGGATTTATAAAAATAGGGAGATGATATAGCAACTTTCATTAACACATCTATTTCAAGTTCTATCTAAACCCAAAGTCAAGTTCCTCCCAGCCCTAATTCATTTCCTTTTCCTCAAGTGATTTTTTCATAGTGCTCTTGTTCTGTGAGGGGAAAAGATGTGCTAACAGTCATTATTGACAAGGATAAAGTTTTATTAAGTATCTTACGACTTGGTGGCATTTAACTACCCTCCGATCACCACCACCAAAGAAGAGGTATACAAATAATTCAAAATGGTCCTTATAAAAGGCAATGATACCAGTGGACAGATTTAACTTCTTAATATTAAGCCATTTGGGTACAGTTCAAATTTGTGGATGGCAAAGTTATAAAACATGTGTTGCTTAAAAAATGAGGCTTCCCTACCTATCTTATGCAAAAAGGGCGAATACTTTTTTTTAATCATTTTTGTTTTTAATGCACGCATTTTGGATGTATCTTCAAAAAGCCACAGTCAACCTCCTTCATGTTAGGTAGGTTTTAGTAAGGCTTATTTGAGTTGATAATTGAACAATTCATGATGGGACAGCCAATTTTACACCAATCTCAATATGAGCCTTTAGGCATGGATATGGACACCAGCAGAGAATAGTAAATCCAACCTAACAGATGAGCTTTGTACTTCTACATACAGTAATATCCAATCAAACAGGAAGGGAAGCAGACAAATGCCCTTAATTTTAGCCTTTGGAGACCTGTACCTAAGAGTCAGGTTGCAGGGAATTAATGACTTGTCATTGAGCACTATTATTAAAATGTATGCTTGAAATAGGAGATTTCGGTAATTTCTTTTGGGTTTGCCCAGGCCTTAAAGAATGCTTGCTCTTATTCTGAAGTCAATACTTCAGAATGTATTTAAAGTATAATATTAGGTCTGGATACCTTTCAAGGCAAACACAGATCTGACTTGTTTCACTCTATAATATTCAGACTGACATTCAACAACTGTGTTTGGAGCCCTGACACCCAATACCACCACTCTAGTGTGATCAGGATATGGACACGTCAAGTGCCACAACCCGTACGTATATTTTCTTCTAAGAAACTAATCACAAGTGTTAATATGAAAACACACCCATATTAACACATGCCACCTGTATAAAAGCATAAATACTTTATATGTAACTAAATTCTAAAGTCGTTTAATTCATTGCAGGAGTCTGAGACTATCTTCAGCTTGGACTCAACAGACCACAAATACATGTAATTTACGTTGTTTTAATTTTTTAATGCCTTTTTTCATTGGTTATAATAGCTACTATTTCCGAATGCCCTGGCAAGACAGGCCGCCCAGGGACCTTCAAAAACCTAATAAAATAAAATCTGCATATAAATTTACGTCTAGTATTCCATGGACTACAATTTAAATCATTTTGATATGTGATACAATATTCACCTTGTCAGATTTTATTTGAAATTTCTATATTAACACCACAGAATCTGTTCCATATATTTATAAATTCCATCATTACGAGTTCAATGTTTATTTTTCTAACCTGGTAGTCAATAACATACAGAGAACAACTTTTAAACACTGTGTATGGTCTAGAAAAGCTTTTATTTTAATGAAGATAAATAGATATCTTCATATAGTTCTATTCATTTAGTTATAATTTTAGCAGATACAATGATGACTAGTTGTTTCCAGGTATTAGAGATGTGAATGGCCTTTTTGTTCACTCCTCCTCCCCAGCCCCATTTCTGCCTATAGTAAGAGGTGAGCAAATGATCAATATGTTTGTTGGTTATGAGAATGAATATCACATGATGCTGTATTACTAGAATCCTTTCAAATTCTCTAATTTAAAAACAATGATCTCAGTTGCAAAATTTATGCCTGCAGAAAAATGTTTCCAAGAATAAATCTGTAGTTTTTATCAGCAGAACGTAAAGGAAGCATTTTGTAAGATTATAACACAGGTAGAAGAGCTGTGGACGGTCCAGTGGGGCAACTCTCCTTCTGCCCTCTCTGCTCATTTGCCCATTCAACTTCTGAATCCTTCTCAACACAGTACTCTGGGCTGACATAGCATATCCAAAGAGGCAACAGGCTGGGTACCGTGGCTCAAGCCTGTAATCACAACACTTTGGGATGCCAAGGCAGGAGGATTGCTTGAAGCCAGGAGTTCAAGACCAGTATGGGCAACATAGTGAGACCCCTATCTCTACAAAAACATTTTTAAAAATTAACACCTAATATTAAGCCAAGGATTGGGTACAGGTTAATTTTGTAGATGACAGCTGGTATACATGCGTACTCCCAGTTACTCAGGAGGCTGAGGTAGGAGAATTGTTTGAGCCTGGGAGTTCAACGCTTCAGTGAGTTGTGATTGCACCACTACACTCCAGCCTGGGGGACAGAGAAGCCCTGTCTCTTAAAACAAAACAAACAAACAAATAAACAAATAAAACAAAAGAGGCAATCTACTTGCCAGTTAAGAATTACGTGGTGAAGAGAATATTGTAAAGCAGACTAATATGAGTTAATTATTTTTGCTAAAGTGAAAACTTTCAAATCAGGAAGATATTCAATATCCTAAACTAGAGATTGGCAAAGTATGGTTGGTCCACAGGTCAAATCTTGCCTGCTGCCTCTTTTTGTGTGTCTTGCCAGCTAAGAATGATTTTTATATTTTAAAATAATTTTTTAAATAAAAAGAATAACATTTATGACACACGAGAAGTATACAAAACTCACATTTCTGTAGCCATGAAGTATTGTTTCCTGTTGCTTTCACAGTACAGTGGAAAAGCTGAGGACTTGTAGCTACAAAGACCAAAATATTGGCTATCTGGCCATTTGCAGAAAATTGTTCTCCTTATTTCAAAAACAACATTCTTTCTTTTTTTAGTAATCCAAATATGAAAGAAAGAAAGAAAGAAAGAAAGAAAGAAAGAAGGAAAGAAAAGAGGAAGGAAAGGGGAAAGAGAAAAGAGTAAAGAAAAGAAAAGAAAAGCGAAGAAAAGAATCCCTGGTATCCAAGGGGATGCTAAAAATGTCCAAATACTTTTTAATTAATTTATACAAAACACTTTTTTTTTCTGTTGCTCCAAACCATTTTAAAAGTTCAATATAATTCAATTCACTTCACATTTTCACCACCTACTACTCTTGGAGTGTAGGAAGGAGGATGCCTCAAATTCCAATCCTTCAGGTACTCAAAATTCTAAAGGCTTTTTGTTAACCAACAAAATAAATTTTAACTCAGAAAAATAGTTATAAATAAAATGCCTTAAATTATGGATAAAATGCAGTGATTGAATAAATTCCTGTTTGATTTGTGTCTTTTGTTCAGAGAAGCAGAAGCTTAAAACTGAGGAAGAATAAGAAATGACAATCTTCAATTTGATCAAGGTTGCTATAGCAAGAACCTGGTCAAAAGTGAGTAAGGAAGGCACAGCACGAGGATTAGTCAGTTCCTTCCACTCTGCAAATAAATATACAAAGCATTGAGTTTTAAGTGCAGACTGGATATGGAGTTGTTCATTGATTGCTATCTCCTTCATTTCTATTTTTCTGGTCTTTTTTTTTCTCAATCATAAAATACAGCTTAAAAGGCAGGCGGGGAGGGTGTAAAGCAGTGGATAATTAATGTCTACAAAATCCCCTGATATTGATGGATGTCATACATGTTGTCTGTATAGGTTCCTTCAAGCTTTACTTCTTCCATCACTCAGGGATTGAATAATTTTGATCTTATCCCCTTTCTTCCATCTTAAGTAGACGATAACATTGCCAGATACTCATTAATGAACATGTTCTGTCTTCCTACTTCAACAGGGTTTTAACTGATACCATCGAACATTTTTACCAGACCTGAATGTCAAATTCGTCTCATAGTGGATGCTTAGCCTTGGATGGATGAAAAGACATTTTTGTTGTTCAGAAACTGTGGAAAGACCAAATCTTTTTCCAAGCCAGTACCACACATACTTCATGTCAGTTGAACTGAATATATTAAACATATTTGAAGCTAAAATAGTTGAAAGTCTTTGATCTAACAATTTTGAATAGATAAGTATGATTTGCTTTGTTTCTATAGAAATTCATCTTCTGCATTTTTTTAGGTTTTAGAGGAAAATGTCCTTTTCTGGACCAGCTGCTGAAAAAGATTATTAAAATCCAATACATGGCAAGCTTTGTTCTTGAATTTAGGGCATTCACAGAAAAGGTTTGTAGTGTTCACAATACTCATATCCCCACATGTGTGGTACAAAAAAATATTGAAGGTCAAGGGAGGTCACACTCTTTGGCTCAAAAAATAGATTAAAATTCCATTCTATCCAAAGTGGGTATGATCTGTTAAGAATTTACAAAATCAATGTTATGTAAGAAAATTCCCCATTTGGGACATCCTACAGAATCAAAGAAGAATATGAAAGCATGCCATTGTTTTTGAGCCCTGAGTAACCTTCAAAAACAGACCCTTGCCTAAGTTTTAGGAAGTTTGAATCTCAAATTCTTAAAATTCATTGCATCCTTTGTCCCTGACTTCATCATCTTTACTCTGCCATTTTCTCAACCTTTAGTAGGACTGACACTGCCTTTGTCTATTCAAGATGATTTTGACTGAGTTGAAAGAAATGTGGAAATCATGGAAGGAAAGAAGATGAGGAGTGTCTACTAGGGGAGTAGTTCCCATTTTGGCCTACACATGGCAATCACCTGGATCTATCTCCTCCCTTCCCAACCAGACAGTGTAAATAACTTTGCCTTGGTAAGGTTCAGGGGGTAGGATAAGTGAAAGCTATCCAGGAGATTCCAATGTGCATCCCAGTTCAAGAACCATTGCTCAAAATGGAGAAACAGGTTCTGTGATACTGTGAAGAAAAATTAATAATTTATTCAATTTACTACATTTATACTTTAGGATTTATTCAGAATAAAAATATATTTGTAATGTAACTTATATGTATATAACAAGTACAGGAATAAAATTATACATAGATGTATGTATGCAGAAGTATAAATTTATGTGATTTTATAATAGAACATCTCAGGAACTTTATTAAAACAGTGCTTAGCAGGGAAGCACTGAGTGTTGCTGTTAAGGAACTTAGAGGACTTTTTATACTTGAAAATATGAAGGAATGCTTTCTTGCATTCAAGTATTCCCAATGCCTAAAAAGAACTACTGCATGGTCACCTCAATTTCTAATTTGCCAAAGCATTTGTATTATGCAAATTTGGTCCATTGATCTTAACAGTAGTTACTTTTACCAGAAACACAACAGAAGTATACTACAGATGTTTATAATTCAACAATATTTTTAAATTAAAGATTTTAAACTTAAAGATTTAGGAAAAAAATTTTTTTTTAATCTGATGACAAAAGAATAGATTTACTGCTCTACTCTCTTTCAAAGGTCAACTCAGGCAATAGCATTGCCCTGAAGCCTTGTGTAGTCTTGAAGGTAAATTGCAAAATATTCCCAGTATTTGGAAACCAAAGTGGTAACAAAGTATTCTGAGGCTGGGCACAGTGGCAGCACAGTGGCAGTACTTTCGGAAGCCAAGGCTGGAGGATCACTTGAGTCCAGGAGTTTGAGACCAGCCTGGGCAACATAGGAGACCCTGTCTCTAATAAACAAACAAACAAACAAATAAATAAATAAAAATTAGCTGGACATGGTGGCATGCACCTGTAGTCCGAGTGACTCGGGAGGCTGAGGTGGGAGGATCACTTGAGCCCAGGAGGTCAAGGCTGCAATGAGCCATGACGATGCCACTGCACTCAAGCCTGGGTGACGGAGTCATTGTCTCAACAAAACAAAAACAAAGAAAACCACGCATAGTATTCTGCTTCTTTGATTTCCACCTGCCTGGAAAAAAAAAAAAAGATTTTCTAGAAAGTGATTTGATTGGCAGTGTACAAAAAAATTTACTAAGGCATTTTCCCAATAGCATTCATTTGTTTATACATGACTAAAGACAATTTATGGGTCACTGTATTTTGGAAAGGAACTAGCTCTCAGTTCCCAGAGCTATATTTGAGTTTACATATACAATGTGTTGCTAAAGCAGAGGCCAAATAATAAATGTTGCTTTAAAAAAAATTTTAAAACCAAGCCATTTGCTTTTAACCCAATGACAGAAAACTGTCCAAAACTCAGAGAATTGGGAGGAGACTTGCCAGTTATACCAATTAGAAATTGCAAAATCTCATCTTTTCCGTAGAACCTAGAAGGTAAACCAGGAGTTCTCAAAATGTAGCTTGGCCCAGCAACAGCCATCACCTGGGGAGCTGGTTAAAAACGCAAATAGTTGGGCACCTTCCCCCAGGAAAAGAGAAACAGAGGAAAAGCTGAGTAGGAATTAAGCTTCTCTCCCCCCTTCCCCTCTCTCCTCAACTTCCCTTTCTTGTGGACACTTTGTGATCTTATTACTTACTTAGGCTTTGTAATCACGGCCCATTCTTGGGCCTTTCCTGAGTTCCTTTAGTCTCTATTGTGGAACAGGAAGCAGAACTGAAGAGAGAGCTAGAGAAGGTGTAAGGGGGTTATAAGCTAATGCTATACCAGACAGAAGGTTCAGGCGTGGATGCTGTGCCTCGATCAGCCATCTTTTAACCCATCCCACTGGCAGTTCTAAATTGCTTTTTCTAATAAAACTGAAGATAGAACTCAGATGTTCATAATGTGCCCTCTCATCAAAAAAAAAAAAAAAAAAAAGGAGTCATGTTGAAGTTGTCCCCAGTGTATTCTCAATTACTTATAAAGGTTGTTCTTAAAAAAATTTAACTGGTGTTGAAAGGGGAGAGGGCAGCCAGGCAGCAGAAGACCCAAACTCATCTGTTTATGATGAAAAAATAATGCCCCCCCACCATTGATTGGAGTCGGTGTATCTCTTCAAAATTCAAAATTCAGCTTGACACAAAATATATAAAGCTGAAAGCAAACATATTAAACTTTGCTCCCAGGACATTTTAGTGTGACTTTTATCATTTGATTTTCAAATGTCTGTGACCTTGGTCCCTGACTGTGATAGGACACTCTAGGGAGGCAGTGTCATATGACATCAGAGACAGCTCAATACTTAAATGGTGATAGTAAATCACAGAGAGCACTTTTGGCCTTCCACAACTGTTATATTTCTCCAATGTGCTGTTTTTATTTGAATAGAGTGTCACCGAATCAGGTAATGAACAAATTTTCAAATCGAATGCATTTACTATTAAGACATACTTCAGCACTGCACAATTCTGACTGCAAGTGAGTTTTCCATCAGAACGTGTTCTATTGAAACTATTATGATAAAACAGTGGCTTCATATATACATATTCAATCAACATTGGCGTTCTTTTTCACAGCTTTTTTTTTTTTTGAGACTGAGTTTTGCTCTTGTTGCTCTTGTTACCCAGGCTGGAGTGCAATGGCACAATCTCGGCTCACCGCAATCTCTGCCTCTGGGGTTCAGGCAATTCTCCTGCTTCAGCCTCCTGAGTAGCTGGGACTACAGGCATGTGCCACCATGCCCAGCTAATTTTTTGTATTTTTAGTAGAGACGGGGTTTCACCATGTTGACCAGGATGGTCTCAATCTCTTGACCTCGTGATCCACCCTCCTCGGCCTCCCAATCTTTTTCACAGCTCTAACTCCCTCCTCTGTCCTTTTAAGATTCAGATTTTGATCTCAGATCTCAACTGTGACCTAAGCTTTGTTCTTTCATTCCCAGTTCAATACCAACTTTCAGCTTTGCTGGTCTCCTGTTATTTTAAACTCAACTTTCTTAACTGCATCATCTGTTCCTTTGAAATTTCTCCCCACCTTCTCATCTTATTTATTTTTATCGAGACAGAGACTCACTTTGCCACCCAGGCTGGAGTGCTGTGGTGTGATCTCAGCTCACTGCAGCCTTGACCTCCCAGGTTCAAGCAATCCTTCTGCCTCAGTCCCTCAAGCAGCTGGGACTACAGTCATGTGTTACCATGCCAGTGTAATTTTTGTATATTTGGTAGAGACAGGGTTTTGCCATGTTGCTAAGGCTGGTCTTGAACTCCTGGGCTCAAGCAATCTGCCCCCCGTCGGCCTCCCAAAGTGCTAAGATTATAGGCATGAGCCACCGTGCCTGGCCTTCATCTTTACAAAAGATATTACCGTATTCTTCACGTCTTCTACCTAATACTCTCTAAAGATTTTGGGGAGTTGTTTTTTTAAAAGGCCCCTTGACTTCAGTTTTCCCTTTTATTCCCAAGGTTTCTACTCTAACAATCTTCCATTAATCACTGATTTTCATTTCTCTAATTTTTGCCTAACTCTGGGTCCATACATGACCATCAATGTAATCTTCCCAGTAAGTTTACATTACTCTCAAAACTCCAAAATTGTTCCACTCTTAAAGGATCAAGTTCAAACTCCCGAGCTGGTGTGCAAAGTAGTCAAAACTATGGGTTTAAAACTTCCACAGTAGAAGGCAGCTATAATTACCCTGCAAAATGCACATTCAGCAGCTTCAGCAAAACTGGATTACTTTTTGGCCAATAACTGCCATGTCTACTGCTCCTTCCAAGCACTCAGTAATATCTTTCCACTAAACTAGTATTTTTTGTTGTTTCTCTCCTACAGCATCTCATCATCTAGCAGCATGTTGGCTGTGTAAATAGAGACACTAATGAATGTTTGCTCAGTAACAGTACATAAATAATATTAATACAACCAAAGATTTCCTGACTATAACAGAAGTCACATGAAGCCAAGTCTTAATTCCATTTCAAAATTGGATAGAATTAAATCATGTGGTTCTGAAGACATCAAGCCATAGTTCATTGTATTATAAAAACACTTTGATTAAATTAGTTTCAGAAATTGCTCTCTGGCCAAGGAGCTATCTGCTACACAATGGACCATGCAATAAATCTTAGGCTACCCGTGCTGACAGGTATAAGATGATTTATTGAATTGTAGGATGAGGAATTGTGAAGCATTACTAAGAAATACACACTTTCTTCCAATGCAACATTATTTTACTTAACATAAGCAATTTAGGAGGAAACTGGACAATCAAGAAAATAGCAAACTCTTCTCAAGCATCTCTAATTCTACATATGAAAAATAATTCAAGAAATGAAATCATTAGATCATGCTGCTCGCTCTAGATCAGATAGATGACTCAATAATGATCCATATCCCTATAACAAAGCTCACCTCTGTTAATAACCAGAGAATTTAAACCACCTGTGACCTTCAGTGTTGCTTCTATCATATATTAGCCCTGGGATTTTGAATATTTTATTTGATTTTTCTTTGCAATGTTATTCTATTTTACATAATGATGACTAAAGAAATTGAGCCTTCACTATAAATTGAGATTCTTAAAATAAAGCTGCTTCTGAATTCAAAACAACGTCAACAAAACCAAACAAACAAAAAAAGAAACTGAGCTACATGTGTAACTATCTCTTCATGATTAAACTTGATTATAATGATCTCTTGAGTTTTACCATTTAACTAGTTTTCTGAGAAGTAACACTAATTATTTATAGCTATAGTTTCCTCAATATGAAAAAAAACCAAACATCTTTTCTTTTTATTTTGAGACAGAGTGTCACTTTGTCGCCCAGGCTAGAGTACACTGGTGTGATTACAGTTCACTGCAGCCTCCACCTCCCTGGCTCAAGTGATCCTCCCACCTCAGCCTACTGAGTAGCTAGGACCACAGGCAGGTGCCACCATGCCTGGCTAATTTTTGTGGAACACAACTGGGCTGGGTGCGGTGGCTCACACCTATAATCGCAGCACTTTAGGAGGTGGAGGCAGGCAGATCGCTTGAGGTCAGGAGCTTGAGACAAGCCTGACCAACATGGCGAAACTCCATCTCTACTATAAATGCAAAAGTTAGCCAGCTGTGGTTGCACATGCCTGTGATCCAAGCTACTCAGGAGGCTGAGGCACAAGAATTGCTTGAATCCAGGAGGCAGAGTTTGCTGTGAGCAGAGATTGTGCTACTGCATTCCAGACTGGGTAACACAGTGAGACTCCATCTGAAAAGAAAAAAAAAAGTGGGGAGGGAATAGTGGAAGACCCCTGGATACTGACTACTGGCCTTTAGATAATATATCCCAGGGCCTTTACGATGTTTCAAGATCTGGGAAATTTCCATATTCTTCCTAACACCAAGTACTTACAAGGCTAAAGAATTCCGTGTGTGACTTTAATCTGTTTCCAGGGCTGTTAGTATTCCACAGGAATAATTCTAGTTGTTACCTGCAGAATGTCCTGAGGTTCACAGAAAGAAGTTCACAACTAATCTAGTTTAATTATAAAGCCTGATGCATTGCTTCAAAGTGAGAGTCAGTCTGTCTTTGATTGTCTGAGACCCAATATCTCATCCGTGGAGTCACAGATCACAATGGTCTATTATTCCAATTTAGATGGTTCCATCTAAGTTGGATGTGCACTGTGCATAAGAAGGATCTCACCCAAATAGTCAATTTGATGAACATGAAATTGAGCAGTACAAATGTTCTCTAGTAACACATACTGAGATTTTCCTTGCCCCTTCTTACAGTTAGACAATTTAGGGCAGGAAAGACTCATGAATTCCCTTAGAAGGAAATCATCCTTAGAAAAAGACCCTGGTTGCTCTTCCTCCCCATTGGATTCAAAGTACCAAACACAATACTTGCTGCATAGTAGTCTCAACAAATATTTGCTAAAGAAATGGGCAGGTAGATGGGTGAGTAGGTGGATGAGGGTTCCTACAGAGTTTGAGAAAATAATTTGGCACTTTAGCTCCAAATACTGAGAATGAATTTAGAGAGTGCAGAATGCTCTCAAATTTCAGAGCTATGAGGGTTCTGCTTGGAAGTTGAACATTTTTCCAGTTCTCTTAAACAGGCACTCAGATTCTCTTGAGATCTTTCTGGACGAGTCCAATAACTTGGCATACTGACATTCTACGGAAGGTACCAAATGCAGTAGGCCTAAACTGTCTCCTTCTCTGCTAAAAACCCTAATTTTCCGGTACATGAGCTGAAAAGAAAGGCCTCACTCTCAGGACTACATCTACTCTTTGCCTGGAAAGATGCTGTCACATGTTAGCAGGTGAAATTAGCAGATACTTATTTTTGGATTACAGGTAAACAGAAATCACTAGTTCAAGTGCCCGTAATAGGTCACCCTGACTTCCCCCACCCACCACCCGCCCCCCCGCCCAGTAACTCAGAGCTAGTGACTACAATTTCTTCATATCTGAAACCACTAAGTTCAAAACTCATATCTGAAGAAAATAGTCTTTAATGTACTCTGAGGCAGGCTATGTGCACACCATCTCTTTTGCTAACAAATTACATATATCGAGACTGAAAAACAGAAGTTTAAGTTGTTGATTGACAAGCATTTTCTCTCCTCCAGTAATGAAATACAATAGGGTTTTTAAAATGAAAACTCTACTAAGGTAGTTTCAAATTCTTTGCATTTTGTAGTTGACAAAAAGTATTTCCTAAACACATAAGGCTGGAATTGTATAGTTCAGTATCCATTTCTTTTCTTTTCTTTTTTTTTTTTGAGATGGAGTTTAGCTCTTGTTACCCAGGCTGGAGTGCAATGGCGCGATCTCGGCTCACCGCAACCTCCGCCTCCTGGGTTCAGGCAATTCTCCTGCCTCAGCCTCCTGAGTAGCTGGGATTACAGGCACGCGCCACCATGCCCAGCTAATTTTTTGTATTTTTAGTAGAGACGGGGTTTCACCTTGTTGACCAGGATGGTCTCGATCTCTTGACCTTGGGATCCACCCACCTCGGCCTCCCAAAGTGCTGGGATTATAGGCGTGAGCCACCGCGCCCGGCCGCTTCAGTATCCATTTCAAGCAGCTCTCCAGAGAAATGAGTTCGAATCACAAAATATGAAAATTCCAAGTGAATTTTCTGAACAACAGTGTACAATTAAGAAATAAATAGAGGAATGGCGGGAGGGTGAGAGCTTCAAGGGATAAGCACTTTATGCTGAAGACTTTGGGGACCCCTGTCGCTAGGTATCTCCACTGGATTTTCCAGGACTCAGGTTCATTTATTTCTAGGCAGCTATGTTACCATACTTAAGAGTCAAATAAATCATGGGAGTTTCACTCCCACTAATGGAACTTAGTGTGGACAGCATTCTTATGGCATAGAATGGAATTTGGCAAAATCAACAGCCACTTAAAATGGTTAACAAACCTGGGTAATATCAATTAAATCATTCATAGAATTTTAACCTAAATGAAACATTACCAATGTACAGATAAAAGGCATGTTAAAACAAAACAAAACATCCCTCAGCTCTATACATCCCAAGTATTAATGTGTTTTGCAGATTTTTAAGGATGGGATGAATCCAACTTGACCATGTGTAGGCAGTCTTTGGCAATCATATGGTTTTCCAAAACAATTATAAAAGTAAAAGAAACATTTGCTCATTGCTACTAGTGTATACAGTGTCTCCATAGGGTAATTTGTGTTGCTGGACTAAGTGCTTTGAACCTTTAAAAAAAAGTTATAGTTCATGACTTAGCAAGGTCTGCCAGTTATAAGAAATGTGTAAGTCATAATGAGGATGGGAAGGGAAATAAGACCTAATTAATGCAGTAATTAACATCAGAAATAGTGTCTAAACAAAAAGGTGAAGAAAAAAAGTGATGGACTTGAGCCTTTACTCTTCCAAATACTTTCTTTTTTTTCTATTATTTTACAAGTTTAAAATGAAAAGTAAAATGTAAAAAATGACCATAGACTTAATATACCAGCCAGATTTACTGGATAGTAAGTTACTAATGACAAAGGTAACTTTGTGCTCATCTTACAATCTTCCCATCCCTGACTAGGATCAATAAATGTTAGCTGAATTGAATTGGAGTATGTATTGACATTTGCTTGCCTGATATTGTAACTGAATATTACAGAGATATGCCAATCAGGTCACATTAGAAGGCATCATAATTATATTTGAGTTTACTTTTATTTTCGATGAAAAAAGAATTTCTAGTGCAATTCCATTCCAGTTCATTATGTGGAAGTTTTAATTCAATGACTACATACCAAACACATCATAATTCCTCATCACACATTACCTGGTATATAAGTACTCACAATATTATCCATGTAACAAAGGCTACATACATCGAACCAATCTGAAGTGTGTTAGGTATATGTCAGCTTTGGAAGATCAAACATTGACCATGAGATAAATCTCAACACCTTTGACAATATTCAATTTTGGAAAAATAATTTTCACAGCCACACAAGTACAGCATTGGGAATGTACTCAGGCTCTCCTATCCATGTTGGTCCTATCATTCTCCTTAAGTTACTCTTGGGTTTATCTGATTCCAAAGTACTTGGTCATTCTGCTATTCCCACTAGAAAGGTGGGCTACAGTGAGATAACAACTCATTTGTTTAGAACTGGATGAAGTGACTTCTTTTTCCACAGTCCTCCTCCTTATTTGGCAGTAGAAGTAATAGTAATAGTAGCAGTCATTACAGTAACAATAATAAGAGCAGCAGTGTAGTAGTAATAGGAACAGGAGCAGCTACCATTGTTGAACATACACTACATGTCTAGTATTCTGCACATTCTACCTCTAGTCCTTTCAATAATATGATAAGGAATGTATGATTACCTGATTTCTAGTGATGGAGAAATGTACTCAGAGCTGAATGCGGTTGTTCACACCTGTAAGCCAAGCTCTCTGGGAGGCTGAGGTGGGTGAATCACCTGAGCTCAGGAGTTTGAAACCAGCCTGGCCAACATGGTGAAACCCCATCTCTACTAAAAATAGAAAAATTAGCTGGGTGTGGTGGTGCGCATCTGTAATCCCAGACACTCGGGAGGCTGAGGCAGCAGAATCACTGGAACCTGGGAGACAAAGGCACATTAGAGTGCCATTCCAGTCTAATTTGTGGAAACATAGGTTGCTTTTGTTTGAAAAAAAAAAAAAATCCACGTGTGGTGGCATGCACCTGTAATCCCAGCTACTAGAAAGGCTGAGGCAGGAGAATCGCTTGAACCCAGGAGGCAGAGATTGCAGTGAGCTGACATCCTGCTACTGCACTGCAGCCTGGGCAACAGAGTGAGATTCTGTCTCAAAAAAAGAAACAGAGAAACAAACAAATCAACAAACAAATAAACAAACAAAATGCAATCAGGCTGTTTCCCAGGGTTACATGGCTAGTGAATGCTAGCCCCTGGCCTCCAAGCTAGCACCATTTGATTCCAGAGCCTGTTCTCCCCACACACCATTTGACTTCTGGAGCAAATTTATGTCTTGCTTCTTACGGCATCATTCTTTAAAAAGTCAACTTCTTTCATTCATTCTTTTTTCATCCTTTCTAACATTTCCAGAAAAATCCCTGTTATGCGTGTTGCACTGGTATTACAGATTGAGAGGCCAAAGACTTAGTGCATCAAAGAGAAAGTTGGGATTTCCCAGGTTATACTTGAGGGAGAAAAAAGTAAGTGAGATGTGTTATCTAAGTGATATTGGTTAGAACCAAACGGGTTTGAAATCTCAGTAAATACTAAATGCACAATGTGGAAGGCCTCTTTTGAGGGTGGAAAAAGCATGCGCGGAATTTCTTACCACAACTTGGTTAAGATACCTTAATTTGGGAAACGTTTTTCTACAATGAATTGAAATTACCAGAAGGCTTTTCAGAAGAAGGGAAATATTGCTATATTTTAATATATAACTCATTCTAAATAAAAGCAGCTCAGAGTCATTGACCTAATTTAGTTTCACAAACAGTATTAGGACTGCATCTAATTTAAGAGTAGAAATACAGAGTATTCCATGTCAGCAACCCTTTAATACCACAGGGTTCTCCCGAACTCTTATTATGGGATAATTCTTATTTAGCTCTTTACCAATTATAGGGAGATTTATACCCTGATGAAGGTTTTGATTCAAATTTGTAAGGAAAGGCTAATAGAGGAGCTCAGATCAGGTGAAAAATGTTGCTTTCATATATAGTAAAAATTCAACGTAATTATAAACTCTTAATTTGTGGAAACATAGGCTGTTTTGTTTCAAAGCTAAGTTCTTTGTTTTTTGTTTTTTCCTGAGATGGAGTCTCGCTCTGCCACCCCAGGCTGGAGTGCAGTGGCATGATCTCGGCTCACTGCAACCTCCACCTCCTGGGTTCAAGTGATTCTCACACCTCAGCCTCACCAGTAGTGGAGGCTACAGGCACATGCCACTATACCCAGCTAATTTTCTATTTTTAGTAGAGATGGGGTTTCACCATGTTGGCCAGGCTGGTCTTGAACTCCTGACCTCAGGTGATCTGCCCACTTCAGTCTCCCAAAGTGCTGGGATTACAGGCATGAGCCACCACATTGGGCCTCAAAGCTAAGTCCTAAATTACATGTTTATACCTTGACTTACTTCAGCATTTCAACAAGAAAAATTATCTGGATATATGTGTTTTTGTAAAATCCAAAGTAATGAACATTATGGGAATTTCAGCCTTTCTTTCTTTAAGTGTGGGATCTTGAGCCCAGATGAATGAGACTTTCAACATATTGTAGGCTATCATGATCCAAGATCACAAACTCTAAAGGTATTTTTGGGAGCTTGTGTCTTTTGTCCTGCATAATTGACATAAGAAGATAAAACATTGTTCTTCACCCTTTTCCCATTCTACAATCATGTTTTCCTTCAGCACATCCAGTAACCCCTTGTCTGTGAAAAGGATGAAAGAAAAAATTGTACCAATACTCAGTTCACAAAATTCAAAGGGAGGGAAACACTCCTGGTAAACATCTTCAAAATGGTTTGTTTGCTTGTGGTAGTATGATGACTGTTTCCGAACGCAGTACAAGGAGAAGGAGGAGGAGGAAGAGGGTGTGGAAGAAACATGTCTACTTGAAAGGCCATTAACAATCTAGGGGTTTGTTTTGTTGCTTTTCTAAAAACTTCTATTTATCAATTCATAGTAGTCATGATTCTCATGCTTATTTTGTCTTCATGTTTTTCTTCTTTAGTTCTATGTGGCAGTGTTGGCTGCTGCAGTAGAAGAATAATATATTTGAATAAGCTATTAGCTATAGTTTAGATTTCTACTGCTTTTTTTTTTTTAAAAAAAGGATATTGCCAATATATTTTAAATGGAACTCTCACACAATAGAACATCCTACAGGGATTTCCTATGGTAGTTTAAGACTTTACAAGATAAATGGCTGGGCCCCATGAGGTTGCTTCCTTCATCCTGCCATGGGCATTTTGGGCATGCTTGAAATATTCTAGCATTATACATTCTGATTGTTGCCTTTTACTGCATGGAATTTATTATTTAGGAAAAATTTTTTACATATTTTAAGGTAAAAATTATTTCCTGTGTAACAATAGCAGAAACACACACACACAATATTTAGAAGCTATAAAATGAAGGACAGTTGATTCAATTTTGAAAGAAAAAAAGATGTCCTGAGATGCTTTGGTTTTTTCCATGAAAATTCTTTGAATTTCAGTCATTTATAAATCATCACTCAATAACTCAATGGCATTTAATGACTACACTATAGATTTATGTATTTTTATATACCTTCTTTACAGCTGTTTTCTCAATGATATTGTGAAACAAACAAACCTATTTTTATAGCATTTTCTGTGCCTGTTGCCTGTCCTATGAAGACAATGTCAAGTGCAGAACTTCCTGGATAAAGATCAGTTCAACCTTCAGCAGTTGTCTTATCACCTAACACTCCTGTCAGAAGAAATGCTTGGTAGTAACTCATATCATTCATCTTCTAGAACACTCCTTTGGAACACTTTATTTCATCAAATCCCTTAGAGCTATATAACTCTCAACAGTACTGGAAAATGACTCCCTTCTGAGACTCAAGAATCAAGGATTAAGCCAGTTGTGAAGTTTTACTAGGGTGGAGTGAGCAAACTTAGGTATTGCTGTTCTCACATATGTGGGCGAGATAAAATCATTCTCCAGTGTATTCCTCCCTCTTGCATTTCTCCTAACCACAGACACTTCCTTGATGAAGATGGAATGTGCAGCCTAGGCTATGTTATGCCAAAGGGTAGAATAATAGTATTAGTACTACAGGGAATAATTTGTCATCATTGAAAGTTTTGGGGGCCAGTTGCAGTGGTTCACACCTATAATCTCAGCACTTTGTGAGGTCAAGGTGGGAAGATCGTTTGAGCCCAGAAGTTTGAGGCCAGCCTGGGCAACATGACAAAATCCCATCTCTACAAAAAAAAAAAAAATTAGCTGGGCATGGTGGCACATGCCTGCAGTTCCAGCTACTCTGGAGAGGCTGAGCCTGGAAGGTTAAGACTTTAGTGAGCCATGATTGCATTACTGCACTCTAGCCTGGGAGACAGAGCAAGACCTTGTCTCAGTCGGGCGCAGTGGCACACGCCTATAATCCCAGCACTCTGAGAGGCTGAGGCGGGTGGATCACGAGGTCAAGAGATTGAGACCATCCTGGTCAACAAGGTGAAACCCCGTCTCTACTAAAAATACAAAAATTAGCTGGGCATGGTGGTGCGTGCCTGTAGTCCCAGCTACTCAGGAGGCTGAGGCAGGAGAATTGCTTGAACCCAGAAGGCGGAGGTTGCGGTGAGCCAAGATCGTGCCATTGCATTCCAGTCTGGGTAACAACAGCAAAACTCCGTCTCAAAAAAGAAAAAAAAAAAAGACCTTGTCTCCAAAAAGAAGGAAAGAAAGAAGGAAGGAAGGAATGAAGAAACAAAGGAAGGAAGGAAGGAGAGAGAGAGGGAGAGAGAGAGAGAAAGAAGGAAAGAAGGAAAGAAAGAAAGAAGAAAGAAAGAAAGAAAGAAAGAAAGAAAGAAAGAAAGAAAGAAAGAGCAAGAAAGCAAGCTAACCAGCCAGGCATCTACTCAATCCTTTGAAGCACAATCTCATATATTCTCAAATAAGTCATGAAAGGCAGTTATTGCTGAACCCACTTTATAATTTGGGAACTCAACTTTAAAGATGTTCAGAACCCCCCCACCCCCAAGTCAAGCTTATCTGAGGCAGAGAGAAAATTCAAATTAAGGTTGGTAGGACTGCAAATCACCTCTAACAAAATATGATTAAGAAAACCTTAATAATTCCAGGAGGATGACTGTAGAAACCTTCAGAGATAAACAATTCACTGCAACCACATTTGCTGGTGCCTTCTGAAAGTTGTAAGGCCATGATCACACACATAATAAAACTAGGCAAGAAGAGAAAAAACAGTATGACTTAAGTGTATAATGATGAAAATGACCTGTTGTTATTATGCATATTTTAATTAGTATGGGAAATCCTCATACATTATAATCATAATTATTTATGTGGCCATATTGATTACTGGATTATTTTAATCTACTAATGGGTCTTCCATGTCCCCTCTCAAAGGTTCCTGTCCATGATGCTCCTCTCTATGCAGTTATTATCTCTATGATACCCCTCTCTATGATGTTATTATCTATGATGCCCCTCTACGGTGCCCCTCTCTATAATGGCCCTTTGAATGACTCCAGTTCGATGATGGCATCATACAGAGGGATGTCAATTCGGGAAAAACAAATTGATTTTGGTTTTCCATCTCTAGTGTTTATCCACTCGGGAAATCACTGACTGAATGCCGTTTTATAATTGTCAAAGACAGAGTTTTGTTTTCAGGACAGGAAGCACTTTTATTGAATGTGTTATTTAGAAAGAAAAGGGGAGAGGTAGAGTAACTTTCTCTGAAAAATATAGATATGAAGTAACTACCAAATAGAGATAAGTTTATCTCCAAGGAAAATGACCAGATTTGGTGGCTTTTGATGTTTCAGGAACCTATTTATATGAGTCTACTTTGGAAGAAAGGCTACATAAACAGTGAAAAAAATATCCAAACTGTCATAACTCTCCACATTAATTGTGATGGCTTTCTTTCCACCTCTTCGGTCTTAGTCCATGGTATTTCCCAAGGACTCTTAGGGAGCATCTCTAGCTATGAGACATAATCCATATTCAAATTTATTCAGATTTATTTAAAATAAATTTGAATAAAGTATCTCCCTGTGAGTCAATAAGAAAGAATTGATTCAATAAGAGTCAATAAGAAAGAATTAAGAGACTTTCAACTGATTCCTTTACTGGATGACAAGAAAATCAGATCTCAAACCGCGTGCCTGTAATCCCAGCTACTCAGGAGGCTGAGGCAGGAGAATTGCCTGAACCCAGGAGGCGGAGGTTGAGGTGAGCCGAGATCGCGCCATTGCACTCCAGCCTGGGTAACAAGAGCGAAACTCTGTCTCAAAAAAAAAAAAAAGAAAATCAGATCTCCATTTTCCTCAGCTGATTTTTTTTTCTTGCTTTGGTGATCTGATCACATTGTAAAAAATTTCTTGGATGGGAATATTATTGTCTGGGTTATTACTTTAGTAAAACAAAGATACTGTGATTATTTCCTTAAATTTGGTAAACGCCATAAAAATGCAGACCTCTCATAAAGACACGGAAAATGAAATTCTGTGCTCTAGACTGTGGGTACCTATGCTAAGATATTTGACTTAACTTACATAAAGGTATTTATTATTTAACCTCTACAGAAACTGGGTATGTTATAGACACTGCTTCAAACAGAAAAACTGCATCTAGTAAAAGAAGGATCATTTGTTGAAGGTTGGTCTATCTGTGGCCTAGCATATGGGTTTCAACTAACCAATTGTGAGATTTAAACCAGGGGCTGGCAAGCAATGGCCCATGGGCCAAATCCAGCTGGTCACCTGTTTTTATAGAGTTTCATTGGCAGCCTGCCACACCCATTTGTTTCTGAATTGCCAATGGCTGCTTTTGAGCAGTTTCCACAGAAACCATATGGCCTGAAATGCCAGAAAGATTTAGTAGCTAGTCCCTTTATGGTGTTTGCTGACTTCTGCCTTTATGAATTAATCTGACCCTTAGTTTCCCCATTGTAACTGAGGGACTGGAAAAGAATAAACTTTTTCCACCAAGTTTGCACATTAGAATCACATGGGGGAGTTTTGGGGAAACCCCAGTGCCTGAGCTGCACCCCAGAGGATCTTGGCCCATTGGGCTGGGCTTCTGCCCAAGGTGATCGCTGTGTAGCCAGGTTGAGAACCTCTGGATTAGATATGCATGATAACCCTTCGAGCTCAGCGCTTTCATGACATGAACTTCTTGTGAAATAACTAGTATCTGCCAGCAGGAACAAATGCTGGGAAATTATGCCTGAATAAATTCAGCCTCAGCATTGAAGACTCACATCTGATTTATGCTATTCTAAGTCTCCAACTTGAGGAGTTTAGAATCCAGTTTTGCGAGGATAAAGACACAATGCTGTATAAATATAAATAGTTCCTTTGGAAGACCAACTTAAAATGGACTAACAGATTTAATGAGTTAACTTTTGATCTATGGAAATAATTCACTTCTAATATATCACAATTAAAACTATTATACATCAAATATAAGCCATTTGGGCAAAAATCTCAGCTGCCAGCCTGTTGTCTGCAGACTCCCCACTTGGAGGAAAGCCTCAGGCTCTCCTGTTTCTGACACAGACGGCTACACCTGGAAGGTAGTCCTGAAAATGAGCTGCAAACACTAGGAAATCTGGGGAATAGCAGATAATATCAAATACACCTAAATCATGTTTTGGGAAGGGATTAAAGAACATTTCATAAGCCTTTGGAGGTTTAAATACTGTTGAAATAGCCTGAAGGCTGGCATGTGCGGGCCCAGACTGCTCAGAGTCAGGCTGGGGGCATGGGTGAGAGAAGCCCGCTGTGCACAGAACTCTGGGGCTGCTTCCAGGCTGTCAGGCTGCCACTCAGGGCATCTGCAGATGGCAGGAGGGGAGCTCTGCAAAGTCTCAGCTCTCTACATCTCAAAATAGATTTGGTTTTGGGGGTCACACAAACAAGTAAATGCCTCTAAGAGTAAAACTGAGCATTTCTCTTATGTCGTTAACAAAGATACTTTGGTTCGATTCGGAGTGTCTCAGCTTCAGCACTGTTGACATTTGGGGCTGGATGATTATCTGCTATGGAGGAGGGTGCTGTTCTGTGCATTCAGGATGTTTAGCAGCATCCCTGGCCTTGACCCACTGGGCGCCAGTGGCAGCCCCTTCCTCTCCCAAGTTTTGACAGTTAACCAATTGTATATTGCCAAGTTTACCCTATGGTCCTCATGATTCCTTATCATCCTGTCTCAAAGTAGAATTAAACTCTATTCTGAGCCAGTAGGGAACAAAATACACACATAAAATATATGCAGTCATCCCGAGGTATCTGTGGGAGGTTGGTTCCAGGACCCCTATGAATACCAAAATCCACAGATGCTCAGGTCCCTTATATAAAATGGCATAGTATTTGCATATAACCTATGTATATCCTTCCATATACTTTAAATCATCCCTAGATTAATTATAATACCTAATACAATGAAAAAGCAAAGTAAATAGTTGTTACATTGTATTATTTAGAGAATTTATTAAAAGCCTGTACATGTTCAGTACAAACAAATGCAACCATCTATTATTTTTGTTCTGAATATTTTCAGTCCTGGGGTAGAATACACAAATGTGAAATCCACAGATATGGAGGGCCGATTGTATACGTGCATAGTATTACTTTATCCTATCCTTTGTGAATGACAAATATTTGATCGCTGCTACCTGAACTAAAGTTTTAAAAATTCAAATGGTCTCTTTATGATACTTTCTTGAAAGAGATCATTGAGAAGGAACTTACAGATTCAGAAAGGAGTGCAGAGACCTGGAAAAGCAATATTTTGTTTGCCTGTGTATTTAAAATTTGAAAGAATGGTTGGTGGGCTAGGATTTTCCTTTTTTATCTGATGGGCAACTTCTATCTACACAATACAGATTATAATCTAATTAAATTATTACAGGCTTTTCCACTTGTTTCAACAAGTATTTACTACCAGTAAAATACCTTGTAGATTTTCAGAATGTCCTAGTCACTGAAAAATGAGTAATTAGATATAAAAGAACTACAAGGTACCGTCACTGGGATTGAGAAACTGAAACATGATTGGGGAGGGAAGACTTATGCTCAAAGTATGTTTATTTTTAAATTTTTAATATGTTTTAGAGACAGGGTCTTTCTCTGTCATGTAGTGGTGGAGTGTACCTGGCGTGTAGTGGTGTGATCACAGCTCACTGTAGCCTCCAACTCTGGGCTCAAGCAATCCTCCCACCTCAGCCTTCAGAGCAGCTGGGACCACAGGCATGTGCCATCATGCCTGTTTTTTTTTTTTTTTAATTTTTTGAAGAGAAAATGTCTCACTATGTTGCCCAGGCTGGCATTGAACTCCTGGACTCAAGCAATTCTCCCGCCTCAGCCTTCCAAAGTTCTGGGATTGCAAACATAAGCCACTGCACCTTGCCCAAAGAATGTTAAATAAAACACAAACAGCTTGTAATTATGAAGGGGTCGCAAAAAAACAAATAGGGAATGTTGGAGATTAAATCATTTTGTTAAAAGCTACATTATAGTCCTCCATGAGGACGACTTTGAGATGGTCCTTTAAGAATAATCAAGAGTTGATAGAGGAAGAGCTGGAAGGATTGAGGATTCACTTATATAAACTGTATTGTTTGACTTTGTATAAGAACATCTACAGTCATCCTTCAATATCTGCAGGGGATTGGTCTCAGGACCCTCCTGTGGATACCAAAATCAATGGATGCTCAACTCCCTGATATAAAATGATATAATATTTGCATATAATCTACCCATATCCTGCAATACTTTAAATCATCTCTAGGTTACCTATAATAATTAATACAATACAATGGTATATAAATAGTTGTTACACTTCAGAACCCACAAATACGGAGCGCCAACTATATTGTCCTTATAACTACAGAAAAGGCTTAAAATTTGGAATAATGGGGGAAAGATAGAAGCATTCAAAGAATAACAATAGTAATGGAAAGAGGAACCACTACCCTTTGTCCTGGGGTTCCCAGGAGACAAGCATTATGGAGTTATTACTGAATTATTACCTCTGTTTCACTGACGAGGAATTGAGGCTTGAAAAGTTAGGTTTGTTTTCTCCCTTAAGTTTGCACAATTCTAAATGGCCTGGCCAGGACACAAGTTGAAATCAGACTCCAAACCTGTCTCAGATCTGTTGAATCAGAATCTTATAAATGGTGGCCGGCCGGGCGCGGTGGCTCAAGCCTGTAATCCCAGCACTTTGGGAGGCCGAGGCGGGTGGATCACGAGGTCAACAGATCGAGACCATCCTGGTCAACATGGTGAAACCCCGTCTCTACTAAAAATACAAAAAAATTAGCTGGGCATGGTGGCGCGTGCCTGTAATCCCAGCTACTCGGGAGGCTGAGGCAGGAGAATTGCCTGAACCCAGGGGGCGGAGGTTGCAGTGAGCCGAGATCGCGCCATTGCACTCCAGCCTGGGAAACAAGAGCGAAACTCCAACTCAAAAAAAAAAAAAAAAAATGGTGGCTCACACATGTCATCCCAGTACTCTGGGAGGCTAAGTGGGATCACCTGAGGTCAGGAGTTCCAGACCAGCCTGGCCAAAATTGCAAAACTCCATCTCTACTAAAAATGCAAAAATTAGCTGGATGTGATTGTAAGCGCGTGCGCGCGCGCGCGCACACACACACACACACAACTATACATAGGAACCCTGAGTGGTTTTGTGCCCAACTACATTTGAGACATGTTTGTTTAAGAAACCAATTTAAATCTACAATTCTGACTGATTAGTGAGCCTAGAAAGAGGAACGGATAACAGATCAAAAAGTTTTATTATTGACTAACACATGGTGACCATTTTTCTATATATCCATGCTTTGGCATGAATAAATATGAATATTAACTCATTTTATTCTCTTAAGAGATTTGGAATGCTGAACTCACAGATCAAGACTATAAATTTACATTTTTAGCCAGGGTAAATAAATAATCACATTGCAAGTGAAGAAATGAATTTAGGGGTCATAGAGATTCATTCATTTATGTTAACACTTAGGTACAGAGAAACTATTGAGTATTGGATAATTCAATGTTACTGTAAGTAAATAAAATGATTCCATATGGATTTGTATATTTCAACTTTGTATTTTTACTCCTTTATTTATATTAGAATAGAAACTAGATCGTCTTCAATCATAGTCACCACTTCAAAGGGAACTTTGCTCAGTCCAGGGAGCTCGTATGTCAAAAGTGAAGGCAAAAATACTTGGTCTCTCTATACTCAAACTCTCTCTTTCTTGCTGATTTGTTAAGTGTGTCATATTTGGACCATAGTTGTTTCTGCTTTAATAATAGGCGACAATTAGTCAGGGGCAAAATGGGGGTCCCTGAGTCTAAGCCCCAAAATGTAGTCATTCGACTAGTTATGCTTTTGAATTTTCCATGGCCTCATGTTCTGCATTGTTAAAGATGGTTCCTATTTACCCAGCTGCTCCCACCCACTAAATGCTGGGCTAGACACTTGGACCTATATTGTCTCATTTAATCCTCCCAAGATCCCTAATAAGCAGGTATTATCATTCCCGTATTTTTGCAGGAGATATGTGGTTGTTCCAAGGATCAAATAATACTTGAAAGTGCTTTGCAAACTGTCAATCTGGAGATTTACAAATGCTAGTTATTATTCCTAGTAATAGCTGGTTCTTGGTGTTTGATCAACAAACAGCCTTGAACCGCATCTCAAAACAACTTAAAGCAGCATCTTGACAGATTACTCCACCTTCCTCTACTACCACTCAGCCCTGACCTATAAGACATTTTTCTAGAGGTATGGAGGCAGCTCTATTGCCTTGCTTAATATATTCTCAGATGAACTTTTTATGGATTCATAATATTTGTACATATTTGTGGGGCACATGTGAAATTTTGTTACATGCATAGAATTTGTAATGATCAAGTCAGGCTATTTAGAATGAAAGAGCTACTGGAACCACTTAACAAGCTGAACACTATAAATAAATGAGACTCTTGTTTGCTGGGACCCTCTAGAGCTTAAATCAGCAATCCTGAGTCAAAAATAGCATCTCCCTCCAAGCTTCTTAAGTGGAGTGCATACAGCTTCCCCACGTTGCCTAGATCTTTCAGACTCACTCACACAGGCCATACTCAGTGTGTATGAGTCTCAAAGCCTGCCCATTTCACTCTTCTTGGCTTTGAATCTCACCATGTCAACCAATAGCAACTGAGCTCTAAACAGCTGTGTCAAGGGTCAAAGAAGGGGGAAATAAACACTCTCTACCAGGTCAGGATATTCATCCTAACACCTAAGTTTTTAAAAATTCCATAACAGATAAAGCAAACCCACCAGCTGGCTTGGCTAACACAATAGCACTTCCGCAAGTTTGCCTCTCATATCTTCCTAGAGATGGATCCCTTCAGAGTGGAAATGACATAAACTGCTTGTGAGCCTGGATATTTATCTGACCTATTAGCCCTGTTCAGGAAGGAAATGGAGACCTTTGAGGAAAGCACATGGGAAGGGCTAACAGTCCAGCCCTTGAACAGTAGACCTTTCATAAGAAAGCATCCGGCTGGCTTTTATCACGGATTGGATTCTTCATATTTTGTCCTTACTTGCAATTCCAAAGGACTGAGCAGTGTGAATATCACTGCTTGTTCTCTGTAAATGTTGCTTTTTATTGAAATGTATTTTCACTTCAGCTTTTGGAATTAGGCAATTTCCAGATATCAACACTAAAGTCAGTGGTTTTTCATTATTATTCACATTAAAAATTATCTCATGGCTTGAGCTCCATGGAACTCTTTTCATAGCCTGTCTATATATTCTTATTACATGTTATAATGAGCTCTCGACTATGAAAGCAGCAATTTATCTTTGTTATTCATTTCTTCATTCCCAGAGTTTACTCAGTGTTTATCTCATAGTAACTACGTAAAATATTCATTGAGTCAACAAATAAGGTTTTTTCTTTCTTTTTTTTTTTTTAAAGCAGGATCTGATAAAGCAGATAGGGAAAAGAATATTTATAAAGGCATGAAAGGAATAGAAGCTGTTCATGATTTCCATATTGTTTCAGTAATAAGAACCTAGTCTATCCCAACGTAAATAAAAACCATATTTGCCTGACTATAACCCTCAATAAATAGCAAGAGATATAAGGAGGCAGATGATGACACCACTACTCTAGGCACTCTGCACAACTGGCACAGAAGAGAGCACAGAGAACAAAACAACCCAGGGTCACTGCAGTGAAGGGGTTGAAAGCCTTCTTCTGCAACTCCTCCACTTCAGTGCTTTTCTCCTCCTCCAGCCCCAGTCGATATTTAAGTTCCTTCCTCTTCCTATTCTAAGAAAGACAGCTGCTAACACACAGCCCAGGGCCAACTTGCTTCATCATTTACTCACATACCAAAGGCAACCCTACAACGAAAAAGAAAGCTAGCCGCCCCCACCCCCAGCTTGTCTGACTAGTCTAGGCTTCCTGCATATCATGTCACCCATCTCTTCCTCATCTGTCTAGATGTGTCTAAATGTGACAGCCATGGTACAAACCCAAATGCCAGCTTCTTTTCTTGGAAATGGCTGTAGGTGTTCTGACGGCACCTATGGTGCTGATCCAATCAGATTAACCAGAAACATGAAAGAGCCGCTCCTCTCTGCCCCGGCCCCACGCATCCCCAGACTTCAAATTGGGCCTTGTTTTTAAAGCCATTTCTTTCAGTTCACCACTCACTGCTTCTTAAAAGACCGTTTTACTACTTAGCTTGGTTTAGAAAGGACAAATCAAAGTTTCCACCCAATTATAATTCCCTTGGGGGTCGTTCAAAGTTTCCCATGTCAGCCAGAAACACAGTATCAACCCTATAACCACGGAATAATTTATGATACTGTCAATAAATCCACGATTGGATTACAGCAATGAAGGCTTTATTGTAACAGTAAATGCCCAGATAAAATAATACCTTGTGTACATCCAACACTTACTATGTGCCAGTCACCATGCTCGGCACTTTACAAGCGTTTTCCTTTTTGATGAGACATGCAAAATGTGTTTTCCTTTGTCAGCTTAAAGGCCATACCTCATGGGTATGCAACAATGCTAAGTGTCACACCCAAAAGTCCAGAATATAAAGTGTTAAGTTTTAAGCGGATTTTTGCAAATGCATTTGTATCAGATTTTTCCAGAATGCTTACATCACATACAGAAAATAAATCAAATCTTCAGCCACATTTACTTTCTCAGACTACTCATGCTCACTTTATGGCAATGTCAAAAATTTTACCAAAGAATAATCTATATATTAAGACATTCACGAAAACAATTAACCTAAGAAGGCAATTCGTGAGCCCATTATGCTGCAACCACGATTTCCTTGTTTCCTCGTTGATACCACTGTCCTAACTGCTTTCTTCTGCAGTGCGCCTGAGGTTGTCTGGGTCCATGTACATGAACTCAGCTCCAGGCATGAAGTCTGGCCCTTCAAGACAACCATATCTACACTGGCTCAACTATCGAAAAGGTCAGTATGGGAACATCTTCAAGGCAGCTTATTTTGGTGGCCCTGGAGGCATCATTCCAGAGGCACATCCCTGCTATAATTCCCAGAAAACATGATAAGGCAACATCCTACACCCATGATGGTGGTTTATTGACAGGCCAAGTGAGCATTTAAAAATTACTGTAAAATCATTGTGTTTACTTCTGGAAACCTCAGAAGAGACCTCAGAAATTTCAGAACCACTGAAATACCGGAATGCTGCCTGTGCTGGCACTGTTAAGTACAGTACACGGTAGCAGGAAAGACACAATACTGGGCAGGAGGGAGCTGTGCTCCAGTCCTACTTCAGAGTCACTATCCCACTAGGTCATTGAGGAAAACTTCTTTTCCTGCTCTTAACTCTCCTTTCCTCATCTGTAGAATGAGGATGGAATGACATGGGCTCCAAGGTTGCTTCTGGTTGCTTCATGGTTGCAGCATAATGGGCTCCCTAAAACATTACTTTGGTTTATAGCAGGCATCGGAGGTTTGAACGGCATTCTCCTTATTGTTAATCAAAAAGCCAGAATAAACAACCATGCATTGTACCCACTGTGTCTTACTGCACTAGAAAAGCAGGAAAAGAACACATTTGTGTCTGGATTTAAGAGCCAATCATTAATGACACCTCTTATTTCTTCCTCGTCTTCAGGGGCAAGACCTTGAATCTCACACTTTTACATGTTTCTGTTGACAGCTTTGTGGTTTTTGACCTGTGATACTCCTTCTTTTTGCAAATTAAAAAAGAGACCATAAAATCTAAAGTAATGTGAATGTCTCTTCCCCCTTTATTCCGTGAACACAGTAACCCTATCCATTAATATATTCTTACATGAAATTTCTTTCAGAAAATATATATTAACCCCTCTCTCTCAAAAAAAAAATTACTTCACTGTTACTCTATAGAAACGAGTAAAAATGGCCTAAACTCTTAACCTTGCATTTAAAGACTTTCAAGACCTTCCCTCTAGGTGACTCTTCCAACATCCTCTCTCCTGGCTCCCCAGTTGGAACCCTGTGATCTAGCTAGGATTGTCTAAAATTCCAAAGCTGTCTTGCCTATTCCTGCTGACAGGTCTCTGCTGGTCTCATTCACGCAGAGCGCCTCACTCTTCTTTGATGCGTAATCCATGGATCTGTCAAAGCAGCTTAAATCCCACCACCCTGAAGCAAGCTTTATTGTCTACTCAAAAGCAGATTCATCTCTTCCTCCTCCGAATCCCAAAACACTCGTCTAAGGCATCACTTCTGCACATGTCCATCAACAAGTGTTTATTAATTGTCACGTCTCTGCCCTTTGGCAGGTGCCTTAGAAACAAAACTACAAAACACATTAAAGCAACAATACAGACCCTTATCTCACACACACATAATACAACCAGTGGTTAAAAAATATTTGGCAGTCAGTCTATAGCCCATGTCCACACACTTAACCATTACACATTCTGCCTCCTAGTTTCTAACAGTCATGCTGACATATGTTGCAGGCTTTCTCTAGGCCAGGAACAATGCTAAGGGTTTACATGAAACACTTTATTTTGCTCTCCCAATTTTCTGTGAAAGTACTACACATTATTAGCCCTGTTTTATAGAGTAAAATACAGCACAGGAAAGTTAACGAGGTGCCCAAGAATTACGTTTACACAGCCACATGACTAAGAGGTACTATGTGTACTTGTTTGTGCATTTTTCGAACTCTCTGAGCTTACCAAGAATGATTCTGACGATAATAAATCACTAGGCAATAATACTTTTCTCCCTGCAGGTGAAGGAATTGAGAGGAAATTCATCCAGGGAATAGACAGGTGAGGAGGAGGAAAAGGAAGCTGCCTTGAGTTTCCAATTAAGAACATATGCCTGGAGATTCTTTCTTTTATTCTATCTATCATAAATATCCTTGTACCAAACTAACAAAATTAAAATATAGCTTTAATATATTTTATAAACATTTAGAAACCTTATTTTAATCACATGAAAACTATTAAAAATATATATTGCAACCCATTGTATACATGTATGGAAATATCAGACTGTATCTCATAAATATGTGCAATTATTGCCAACTAAAAATAAAAGAAAAAAATACATATCTGTATTGCAGACTAAAGAAATGCTACCATGAAATTAGTACAAACAGAATTGCATATTGGAGTCCGCTGGAACTGGTGAAACTCCATATATTCAAAACATTTTAGAAGATATATGTCTGAGTTATTCAAATACCACATGGTGAAACATCATATAGTGTATCTGTACTTTAGATTAAAATCAACTGGGAATTATTGTGAACGAGTTTGAAAAACTATATAGGGTTACACAAAGAATATCATCCATGGTAAAAAGTTTAAAAGGAATGACTGATAACAGGGATTTTATAGACATCTAGTAAATTCAATATTGTTTGCTAATACAAGGCTTGGAAATGGTATGTACAATGGCCCCTTTTCTGCGAAGCCTTTCTCCGTCTCTCAGGACTGGGGTCAGTGCCTTTGCTTTGGGCACAATGTGCTTCCCTCCACCCTCCACCATCAACAGAGGAAGTATTTAGTAGCTGTTGGAATTCCCTACTAGACGATAAGCTCCATTAAGGCAGGGAATGTTACTGTTCATATTACCTTAATTTATTAAACATATATAACTTAATTTTTTATGACCTCTCAAAAAACTTATTAACTTTCATTGTTCCTTTTTTTTTTTTTTTTGAGATGGTCTTGCTCTGTTACCCAGATTGGAGTGTAGTGGCATTATCACTGCTCACTGTAGCCCTGATCTCTCAGGCTCCAGTGATCCTCTCACTTTAGCCTCCCGAGTAACTGGAACCACAGGTACGTGTCACCATGCTCAGCAGAATTTTTACTTTTATTTTTAGAAGAAACAGGGTCTGACTATGTTGTCCAAGCTGGTCTCAAACAACCAAGCTCAAGCAATGCTCCTTTTCAGCTTCCCAAAGTGCCAGGTTTACAGGTGTGAGCCACCATGCCCGGTCATATTGTTCTTAATAACATAGGTTCAAAAGGTCTAAAGCAGGCAAAGTGACAGAGCTATGAAGAAGACTTGAAAATTTCATTCTCAGAAACAAACAAACAAACAAAAGCTGGAAGCATTCTCTTTGAAAACTGGCACAAGATAAGGGTGCCCTCTCTCACCACTCCTATTCAACATAGTATTGGAAATTCTGGCCAGGGCAATCAGGCAAGAGAAAAAAATAATGGGTATTTAAACATGAAGAGAGGAAGTCAAGTTGTCTCTGTTTGCAGATGACATGATCGTATACATAGAAAACCCCCAGTCTCCGCCCAAAGGCTCCTTAAGCTGATAAGCAACTTCAGAAAAGTCTCAGGATACAAAATCAATATGCAAAACTCACAAGCATTCCTATACACCAATAATAGACAAGCAGAGAGCCAAGTCATTTGCGAACTCCCATTCACAATTGCTACAAAGAGAATAAAATACCCAGGAATGAAACTTACAAGGGACACGAAGGGCCTCTTCAAGGAGAACTACAAACTACTGCTCAAGGGAATAAGAGAGGACACAAACAAATGGAAAAAAAAAATCCAGCTCATGGAAAGAAAGAATCAATATTGTGAAAGTGGCCATACTGCCCAAAGTAATTTACAGATTCAATGCTATTCCCATCAAGCTACCATTGACTTTCTTTGCAGAATTAGAAAAAACTACTTTAAATTTCATATGGAACCAAAAAAGAGCTTGTATAGCCAAGGCAATCCTAAGCAAAAAGAACAAACCTGGATGCATCACACCACCTGACTTCAAACTATACTACAAGGCTACAGTAACCAAAACAGCAGGGTACTGTTACCAAAACAGATACATAGACCAATGGAACAGAGACCTAAGACAGAAATAACACCACACATCTACAACCAGCTGATCTTTAACAAACCTGACAAAAACAAGCAATGGGGAAAGGATTCCCTATTTAATAAATGGTGCTGGGAAAACTGGCTAGCCATATGCGGAAAACAGAAACTGGACCCCTTCCTTATACCTTATACAAAAATTAACTCAAGATGGATTAAGACTTAAATGTAAAACACAAAACCATAGAAACCCTAGAAGGAAACCTAGGCAATACCATTCAGGACATAGGCATGGGCAAAGACTTCATGACCAAAACATCAAAAGCAATTTCAACAAAAGCAAAAATTGACAAATGGAATCTAGTCAAACTAAAGAACTGCACAGCGAAAGAAACTATCATCAGAGTGAACAGGCAACCTACTGAATAAGAGAAAATTTTGCAAGCTACCCATCTGACAAAGGTCTAGTATCCAGAATCTACAAGAACTTAAATTTACAAGAAAAAACAAACAGCCCCATCAAAAAGTGGGCAAAGGATATGAACAGACACTTCTCAAAAGAAGACATTTAGGTGGCCAATAAACATATGAAAAAAAAGTTCATCATCACTGGTCATTAGAGAAATGCCAATCAAAACCACAGTAAGATACCATCTCATGCCAGTTAGAATGGCGATTATTAAAAAGTTAGAAAACAACAGATGCTGGCCAGGCTGTGGAGAAACAGGAACACTTTCACACTGTTGGTGGAATTGTAAATAAGTTCAACCATTGTGGAAGATAGTGTGGCAATTCCTCAAGGATCTAGAACCAGAAATACCATTTGATCCAGCAATCCCATTACTGGGTATATACCCAAAGGATTATAAATCATTCTACTATAAAGACACATGCACATATATGTTTATTGCAGCATAATTTACAATCGCAAAGACTTGGTGGAACCAACCCAAATGCCCATCAGTGATAGTCTGGATAAAGAAAATATGGCACATGTACACCATGGAATACCATACAGCCATAAAAAAGAATGAGTTTGGCCAGTTGCAGTGGCTAATGGCTGTAATCCCAGCCCTTTGGGAGGCCAAGGTGGGCAGATCACAAGGTCAGGTGGGAGATCAGTCTGTCCAATATGGTGAAACCTTGTCTCTACTAAAAATACAAAAATTAGCTGGGTATGGTGGCAGGTGCCTGTTGTCCTAGCTACTCAGAAGGCTGAAGCAGGAGAATCACTTGAACCCAGGAGGCAGAGGCGGCAGTGAGCTGAGATTGCACCACTGCACTACAGCCTGGGCAAGAGAGCAAAACCCATCTCAAAAAAAAAAAAAAAAGAATGAGTTCATGTCCTTTGCAGGGACATAGATGAAGCTGGAATCCATCATTCTCAGCAAACTAACACAGGAACAGAAAACTAAACACCACATGATCTCTTTCATAAGTGGAAATTGAACAATGAGAACACATGAACTGCAAGGAGGGGGACATCACATACTAGGGCCCATTGCGGGGTGGGAGGCAAGGGGAGGGAGAGCATTAGGACAAATACCTAATGCATACGGGGTTTAAAACCCAGATGATACGTTGATAGGTGCAGTAAACCACCATGGCACCTGTACATGTATACCTATGTAATATTACCTACATATTAAGACATACCTTAATATTAATAGGTAATATTACATAATAAGGCAGACCTTATTACATAGGTATTATACATACACATGTAATAAGCCTGCACATTCTGCACATGTATCCCAGACCTTAAAGTAAAAAAAAAAAAAAGAAAAAAATTTCATTCTCTAAGCAGAAGGCCTAAGTGCCCCTCCCCTAGTCATTAATTGATAACACAGAATAAAAACATTAATGAGCTATGAAAATTTTGTAGATACACTAAATTTATTCTAATATTTATTAAAGGATACTGCATCTATAAGTGAGGCCATATACAATTGTCTTGAGCCCTGATCTTAAGGGATTGAACTGCAAATCAATAAACAGAAAGACACATTTTAAAAAATACACATATTTGGAACTTCAAAAAAAAAAAAAAACCCTTCAGGATAAGACTGTTCACACAAAAAATATACCAAGTCCAAAGCTGACTTCTACCCATCTACCAAACATTCAAGGAATAAATCAAATATTCTGAGTAATAGGAATATAGTTATTATTGCTATCATCTCTTGTCTGCAGAATGAAATATCCCTAATTAAAATATTGATCACTTGAATTTACCTCCAATTTAGATTCAGGAAGATTGCAACATTAAATAAATAAATGCATGTATATATATGTATATACAAATATGTGTGTGTATCATATACCTTAGCACTAGAACCTGAACTATGCCTGCTACTGGTTTCCAAAGAAAACCAGTTATAGAAATTCTAAGAAAAAAAAAAGTCTATCTCAGTATATACACTTGCAACTTTCCTAGTTGCATATTGGGAAAGACTTTTCAAACATAGAACCTTACAATCTATAAATTAAATCCAAGAATGAAATCTCACCTCTTCACCTCCAGATAAAAAGTGATACATAGGAATGCTGAGCTTTAATTGGAACTTTTAAGTCAAACTATTAAAAAATTAACAATGGGATGATCCTTTGAAACCTGCATTATACAAACTTCCTCAGCCAGCCTTTAGAATAAAAATAGCAAAACAATAGTTTGTAACTTCAGCTTCAGCTTATTTGAAGGGGCTATGCTGATACTGAAAGGCAAGGAAAGGTCAGTTTTTTTTTCAATTTGTATTTTTTTTAGGTGTAACTAGAGAAAAGAAAGAAGAGCTCCAACCTTGTATGTTGGAACTGAAAAATAAGAACTACTGCATTTTACTTCCTTGAAAACTCTGGTATGCATTATATTAAATTCTCTTATGTGTTATGTGGTTCACAAATCAAATTTTTACTCCAAGTTTGAAGGACTGAGAGACTTCTTAAAATTCAATTAAAATGATGTTAAGAAGTGTCCATATTATGATATGCTCCATTTAGAGACCTTTGCGCTGGGCAGAAAAACTTTTTTTTTTTCTTAGTAAAGTTTAGGAAATGCTATTTTTATTTTCTCTTTGCTTCAGTATTTCCTGAGTGCCTCTCACTGTACAGTCTCCTAAAGCGTTAGATTACTGACATGATGTTATTTTACATGATGTGGATTATTTTACTTGTACAAGTTCTACATGTTGGAATTTTTCTCTTTTTTTCTTTTACGCTTAGAAAAGATTGTAATGTGGCCGGGAGCGGTGGCTCAAGCCTGTAATCCCAGCACTTTGGGAGGCCGAGGCAGGTGGATCACGAGGTCAAGAGATCGAGACCATCCTGGTCAACAAGGTGAAACCCCGTCTCTACTAAAAATACAAAAATTAGCTGGGCATGGTTGTGCGCGCCTGTAGTCCCAGCTACTCGGGAGGCTGAGGCAGGAGAATTGCTTGAACCCAGAAGGCGGAGTCTGCGGTGAGCAGAGATCGTGCCATTGCCCTCCAGTCTGGGTAACAACAGCGAAACTCCGACTCAAAAAAAAAAAAAAAAAAAAAAAAGAAATGATTGTAATATACAGAATGATATTGTGATTTTTTTATATAAACATACATCTGTTATACTGAGATTTAATATGAGTAAAATATGTCACCCAAAGTTTAGTGTTATTGCAAGAAATTATTCTTCATAATCATTCCAGAATTCCCTTCCTCATATAATGGACTTTTACTAACAGAAGGACAAAAAACGTTTCCAAAGACACCAGGGTTCTTTCATATGCAAATTAATAAAGCAAATGTATTGCCTTATCAATGAAACCATCCTCAAATTCCACCACACTTTATCCCTGTTCCAACATCATCACAAATCCACATCTATATGAGATCCTAGAGCTACAGAAAAATACATGTTCGGAGTACATTTCAGACCAAAGTAATAATTAACAAAAACATACTTCCTTGGTTTTGGTCCTCTTGGTATGTTATTACTTCCTTCAAAAATCAAGGTTTATATTGTGTTTAGGCTTTAAACAAAACAAGGAAGTACATATGTTCATAAATATGTGATAACTCAAATATCAGATGCCCAAATGTCATAATTGTTATTATTTTTAAAATTCTAACATAAGTGACATGTTTTAAAACAAACATGCTATGTTGGTATGTTATTTGTTCAAATGTTCATAAGTATATTTTTGTTGAATGGTTGTAAATGTGTTTTGGTGCACTGGGTGCTGTTTATATGCTTATATTTCTGTAACTAATAAAAAGAAACCACATCATTAATTGTCAGGCCCTCCATGTGATAGTACAACAACTGATAACTCACTGGCTTGATTAAAGTGTGCAGGGCTCATAACTGAAGAGTTTCATTTTTATCACAGAAAGGGCTAGAGCATGACAGGGTTTCCTCATAAATTTGGAGATGTGATGTAGATAATAACTCTGCTGTGACAGGGCATGAGCACTGAGCAGAACTTGACTACAATATTTAAATAAATTTCAAGCCTGAGAGTTGTTAAATATCAAACATCATCATGATTGTGGTGTTTAAACAAACAATCATTAAAAGGCAGTGCAAATCCAATCAAAGGAGCATTTTTGATAAAGAAACAAAGATCTGGCATGTTTACATTTTGCAAAACAAAAATCAAACGTCTCTGTTCAGTTTTCCTAAATATTCTTCCTTCAGCTCCACCACCAATAAAAAAAGGGTTAAAAAAGATTACCTTGGTTTGTACAAATTAATAGCCTTATCAATTGATGCAAAATTAGCTGTAAAGGCACAGCTCCTACATGCATTGCCTTTGCTATGATTAACTTTGGTGGCACTTTTCTCCGGTGCTACCATGCACTGTACTGGAAAGCCTGTCAGCGTCTGTCTTCTGTTGTCTGTGTCACCGAAGTCCTTGTGCTTGACTTCTTCTACATGGTTTAAAGATGGATTAGCACCAGTAATTCTTTGGATAGTTGAAGTGAAACATGCTGCCCAGGTGATGTTTTGTTGCCCAAGTGACATTGAGAAGCAGGAATTCACCTCAGCATGTCGACATCCCTCAACATGTCAAGAAATAGCAAAACCAAATCCCAGATGTGGTCCGTTAATCCCACTGTCACAAAATTATCTATATTGTCCCAGTAAACACAACCACCCATTTGCTAAGGAGAGGTGATAGGAACCATTTGTTAAAGGTGACACTGTTTTCTAAGTGATAACACTCTTTTGATCATGTGATTCATTTTGTTTGCTCAACAACATGGTATGTGTTTTTCCTGAGAGGAAGGACTTCAATATATATTTACTTAGAGCTTTTAATTTATACTTTCTTTCTTTTAACTGGTGTCTTGTGATCTAAAATTAGCTGGTGAACATAGTATCTCACTCAAACTTTCTCAGCTGAGTTTTCAATAATTTGATTCACCATTTCCTGAAATTGAACAGATATATAGAGACTTGGCTTTTTATTTCTTCCCTGGTGCTTTCTATACATATTTATAGGGTGATTTTTTTTTTTGAGACAGAGTCTTGTTCTTTTGCCCAGGTTGGAGCACAGTGGCACAATCTTGGGGCACCGCAACCTCCACTTCCCAGGTTCAAGTCATTTTCCTGCCTCAGCCTCCTGAGTAGCTGGGATTACAGACACCCACCACTACACCCAGCTAATTTTTGTATTTTTAGTAGACACAGCATTCTGCCATGTGGCCAGACTGGTCTCAAATTCCCGACCTCAAATGATCTGCCTGCCTCAACCTCCCAAAGCACTGGGATTACAGGCGTAAGCCACCATGCTCTGCCTAGAGAGTGATTCTTTTATTTCATATATAGTCATATTAATTATCCCCCAATCTGGAGTTAGGTTAATAATTTCATGCAAAAAATGAAGTTCAAACAGTAACCTTACTGAATAAAGAGCCGACACAAAAAGGAATTCTTTCATGAAACCTAAGATTGCCAGAGCACTGCCTTTCAGCAATAAGCCAGATATAATTTACACAAGGAATAAAAGGTCACGTGTCCTCTAAAATCCCACATTTGCTACAGACATTCTTCCTTCTATTCTTTTATTTGTGCAGTAACTAGATACAGGTACAATGAGAGTGAATTAGTTTTCCCAGATGAGTGAGAAAAATAAGTGTTCCCCAACTGCCCAAAGTGAGATTTTATCTGTCATTCTCTCTTTCTCTCTCTCTCTCAGAGAGAGGCAGCATGCTTTTTGCAAGAACTGTAAAAATTGAAAATGATCCAGAAAAACTGCATGGATTGAAAATGATCCAGATTTTTAGAATTTGCCCTCACCCTGACAACGCTAAAATTACAAGCAGCAGTCAACTTTTACAAGATACCCTTATTGTGTAACATTTATAGGCTGCCAAAAACATGTTAAAACTAATCAGATAACAAAGGTGAGGAGAAAACCTTCACCTGCCATGTAGCTAGCAGTGAATACACTTTTTATTTCCATGACATTTTCTGGCAGAAAGGGGTTGGCTTAAGGCGGATTGGACTAACCTTCAATTTGTCATAGCGCTCACTCAAAGCTGCCACCTGATGATCGCGGTGCCGCCCAACCAGTTTACACAAGGCACAGATTAACTGGTCATCGGTCACGCAGTACATATTCACCTTCTCATCCTCATGCTCCAAGCACATCAGCCCCCGGATGTGTGAGTCTGGAATTGGCTCAATCAGACGATGGCCTGTAAAGGGCTTCTTATTCGGGTGAGTGGCTTTCAGGCACTCGTCACAGTAGGATACTTCGCAAGTGACACAGGTCTTCACAGCGTCCTGGGCAGGATCCTGGTCACAAAACTGGCAGAGGACCTTCTCAGCTGAGGTCATGGTGTTGGCGTCAAAGGCCCGCTCCCGACGGGTCTCGCTGGGAGAGTTGGGCCCGCTCACTGATGCTTTCTGGAACCTGTCGATGATGTTCTGTAGAGTGACGTTGCGCTTCAGCCCGTCTAGACCTCGCTGGCTGAGGGTGATGACATGCCGGCAGGTGGGGCACTGGAAGGCGGTGATGGACTCCACAGACTCGTTGGTAGCACAGTGTGATACTAGGATGCGGTGGGCGCAGTTGAAGCAGAGGCTGTGTGCGCAGGGCAGTAGGAGAGGGTCCTCAAAGAGCTCCAGACAAATAGGGCAGGTCAGCTCTGACTCCAGTGTTTCCATCTTCAGGCAAAGCTCTCTTGTGTCATCAGCAAAACCCAAGGAAGCTGATCAGCTATCTGAAAACAAGAACGTAAGATTTGATTAGGCACGGGGGGGTCTACCATGGGGGGCTGTCAGCTTTGAATGCATCTCAGAATAATTCCAAACACAGGCCATGAAAGGGTAAGTGTGTGTACATTCCAAATAATTCTCTTTCTATTCATTGGGAAAAGAAGGGGGTAAAAGCATCCTGAGCCATCATACACCAGTTAACATTTTCTCAAAGTTCAGTAACTGAAAGTTTGCATTTTTTTTGTTTTGCAATTTTATTTTTGAAAAGGCCTCATTGAAACTGGAAAGTAATTGAAACTATAATTTCCATAGTTTGTATTTAATCACAATAATCTTATTGTGTCAGAGTCGGGTTTTACGTTGCACAGAAAATGAAAATGTAGAAATATTAATTAAACAAACTAGAGTCTTCTATAAATTTGAATTTATAAACTTACATATTAATGTATATGAGGTTTAAGGACTTTTATTCTGCAATACCAAACCAGGTTTCAGAACGCTAGGAAGGCAGTAACTACAGAAATAGCCATGAAATATATATGAAATCAAATGTGTGGATTTCAGCAGAGATGATCATGTTTAAGTGTGGGATGTCATTTGACAAAATATATTCCTGAGAAAAAAACATTGACTTTCACAAAGATAAATGTGATAGAGGCAATATTTTTGGTATGTGTTCGTTATGCTTCTGAATAATTCCATTGTTTAATCCAGCAGTGGGACGTGGGTGGGCAGAGAGAAGCAGATAAAAATATCTGGGGGATTTTTCAGTGGCTGCAGTAAGTTCACATACCAATGACTAATATTTAGAGCAACAATTTAGTTAATTAGAACAAGAATTTTGGTGGTTATCATATTCATTTGATAAGTTATGTTTATGACCATGATAACAATTACAGTTGAGAAAGCAATTTAAGGAGGCTTACAAAACTGCTGAGGGACCCCTTTAGCCAAAAAACTCCCATCACAGGCTTGTCACTGTTGCCAGCAACAGGCCAGACTGGCAAGAGATCCAGCCTCACACTCTGAGTTGTGTTGGCCTGAGTATAACCTCTGCCAGCTTTGTTGCTCCCCTCCAGGCCACCCGAGGGTGGCACAGCTGCCTGCTCCCCATGCCATAAAGACCTGAGTGCTTTTGTGAACTCTCGTCTGCCTTCCCATCAAAAAGGGTAGTGGAAAGAATTCCACACAAACCGCAGTTCATTAAGGGTGAAGAAGCCTCATGCTCATTAGCAGGCCTGGGAACCAAGCTGCTTTGAACCTTCTCGCTTTCAAGACCATTAGCAGAGGTCTGTGGAACAGTGTTGGGAACATTAGATGCAGCCCACTACAGGCGGTGGGAGAACAGTGCAGTTCACCCAGTGGTTGGGAGGTTCAAATCACCCACAGGTGTGGGGGTGGGGTGTTCTCAGCGGATTTATGGGAAGGTTTCACATCCAAGGCAATGTTTGTGATTCTGACAATCAGTCGCTTGTATTCACACCTCCACTTATTTACAAAATTCATGGCTTCTAGAATACCCTGACCCCTTCTGAAATAACATCCTTCAGAAATATCATGTGGTGTTTTGGCGAAATTAATGCTCATCTTGCTACCAACTGAATGGTAACTGATCATTAAAAGTATAAAGTTTGTCCTGAGCCTGTTAAATATGAAAGAGCTACTGGCTCCATAAAAGCCTGGCACCTTAAAAAATCCTCAACCATTCACTAACATTTACTACATAGGAAAGAATAAAAGAGCAACTGCGACTTGAAATATTAAAGCTTGCACATCTTTCTACAACTTGCAATGGAAACCCTAGGGTTGCTGTTATAAGAAACATATCATACCCACTTGGTCTCCGTCACCTCTTCCTATAGATGGCTCAGAAGAAATGGAAAGGTTTTTACCGATTAGTAATTATTTTGGTTAATCATAGAAAAATGTAGAGTTATCTTAAATCAAAGTTCTTCCACTTTCTCCTCAGAAGCATATAAATTAAAGAAAAAATGTAGCCCTTTTGGTCTGCTTTGTTCTCAGATAAAACAAGAATGCCTACCACTGAATCTCAACAGGAGGATAAGCATCAAATTAGGTCTGGAGAGCTATGATGACTGTATTTTTAATGCAGGTGCCAGGATTCCATCCCAGAGAGGTGTGATGAGAATTTCTAGAAAGGATTTCGCTGGGGGACCTCAGTGGAAATGCTGACATTTTATTCATTTCTTTAATAGATGTTTACTGTGCGCCAGGTACTGAGCTAGCTGAAGAGGCCAGAATCTTTATCTCTATTATCACGGGCCAAGCCAGCACCATCTCTCATGTGGACTATCATAAGACCTTTCTAAATGATCTCCTGGCTTCTGTTCACTCTTGCCCTTCCCCCTAAAGCCTATGCTCCACTCAGAACCCAGAGAGCCTGTTAAAACATGACAGAACATGCCTCTCCTCTGCTCTGCCCTATAAGGGCTTTCCATCTCACCCAGAGAGAAATTCATTAGAATAAACCAGCCCCAGAAAACACAGACACAGACAGTGAGCTCACTTCCTCCCACACTACTCACTGCTCCCTCTGCTCTGGGCACATGGCCTCGTTCTGACTCCTCAAACATGCCAAGCACATCCCAACCCCGCTCACCCCTGCAAGGTCTTCAGAATCCGCATGACTCTGCTCCAGGGTCACCTTCTCTCTGAATCCACATAAAACCAATTCCCCTTCTACCACCATACCACCTACCCATTGTGGCAATTCTTCCCCCATCTCGGTTTATTTTTCTTTATAACATTTATCACTGACATATTCTTTTAGTTTGTTTATTGCTCCATCTTTCCCCACTGTCCTCAACATTAGAATACAAGCTCAGTCAAAGCAGAGATTTTGCTTTGCTCTTTGAGGGATGTACCACCAACACCTAGAACAGTGCCCAGCATACAAAATGACTCAAATAGTCATTGATTCCATTAAATGCACTGACTTTGCAGCTAAAATAAAAAGGATCAAATATAGCCCTGCCTTTGAGGATGTCTCGATATATTAGAACAGAGGTCAGCAAACTTTTTCTATAATGGGCAAAATAGTAGACATTTTTGGCTTTGTAGGCCAAAGGGGTCCTGTTGCAGCTACTCAAATCCACCACTGTAAGGCAAAAACAATCACACACAATACATAAAGAAATGAGCGCAGCTGTGTTCCAACATAACTCTATTTAGAAAAACAGGTCACAGGCCAGCATTGGCCTGCAGATCTTATTTTGTTGAGCCATGTATTAGAAGATAGAGGCATATACAGATAACCAGAATATAAATGAAAATCATTCTCAGAGCGGTATGAATAAAATGTTGTGTGGGTAACAGCAGCAAGGATGGTGGAGCAAGGCTTGGACAAGCACGTACAAGTTTTCAGTGCTAATGGGAAATGATATGCAATGGGCTTTCAAACTGACAATGGAAATTATGTGACTCGAGTGCTTAGGGGCAACTCATGTAAGAATGATTTAATAGTAGCTACTCAGAACCAGATCTTTTCTTTTATTGCCATAGCACCTGGCATAGTGCTTTATGCAACTGTCTAACACTGTAAATGGTTAATTGTATTAGGTGATGACAAAATACTCAGCTGTGGTAGGTGAAATTCAGCTGATTTTCTAAATCTTTACCTGTATGCTACCAAAAAGGAAGGGGTTTTGGTTTGATATCTATAGTGGAACCCATTTTTTCCACATTTACCCAGATTTTACAATGACATAGATATCATTTTTGTAAAATGACTCAACAATATCTTATTTGTACTCATTCCATTCCTTCTTCCAAAAGAAACTTAGTATGGTTTATTTTCTAGCTTTCTTTAAAATATCTTTTTCCACAAATTAAAATGCCATTCATTCATTCTTTTTTTTTTTTGCCATTCAATCTTTCACCAGATATTTAAGTTCTTCTATGTACTTGGTCCTGAGACAAGTACTGGTAACACCTGGCCCCTGTCTCCATGATCTTATGGTTCGTTCAGGGAGAGAAAATATGAAAAAGGCAAGGTGTGGTGGCTCATGCCTGTAATGCCAGAACTTTGGGAGGCCAAAGTGGGATGATCTCTTGACCCCAGGAGTTTGAAACCAGCCTGGGCAACATAGTGAGACTCTATCTCTACCAAAAAAAAAAAAAAATTAGCCAGGAATAGTGGCACATGCTGTGGTTCCAGCTACTTGGGAGGCTGAGGCTTGAGCATGAAAGGCTGAGGCTGCAATGAACCGCGATCATGCCAAAGTACTACAGCCTGGGCAACAGAGTGAGCCCATCTCAAGAAAAACAAAATGAACAAGCTGTAATGCAACATACAAAAAGATGCATGCCAAAGACAGACAGGGAGTAATCAACTCTATATAGGAAGAGAGGAGACAAGGAGAAGCTTCCTGAAGGAGATAAAGTATGAAGTGGGTTTTACAAGAAGAACAGAGATTCACCAAGCAGATAGTGGTAGGTGGGTGGGAATTTTATGCAAAATTTTATCTTTCATTTGACTTTTCATATCTATATGAATATATATATATATATATATATATATATATATATATATATATATCTTGATGCCTATATCTATATCTATATATCTTGATATATACAACAATATCAGGCCAGGCACAATGGCTCACACTTGTAATCCCAGCACTTTGGGAGGCTGAGGTGGGTGGATCACTTGAGGTCAGGAATTCCAGACCAGCCTGGCCAACATGGTGAAATGCCCCATCTTTACTAAAATTACAAAAAATTAGCTGGGTGTGGTGCCATGCGCCTGTGATTCCAGCTATTCAGGAGTCTGAGACAGGAGAATCACTTGAACTTGGGAGGCGGGGGTTGCAGTGAGCCGAGATCACACCACTGCACTCCAGCCTGTGCCGCAGAGCGAGACTATCTCAAAACAAAACAAACAAACAAACACCAACAAGACCCCCCCGTATCATAAAATAGCAACTTTTGCCGTTTCTTAACTGTCATAATGTAATTTCCATGCCTCAAAAAAAAAAAAAAAAAGAGCTTCTTTGTCTTTACTTCAGTAAAAGGAAATCACACATGCATATTTAACATTTTTGTGAATGGGCAGATTGGTTCTCATTCAGAGAGGATCTAGATAATCTTGGGAGTCCCTTGCCACAAACTGGGAATGGCAACAAATCTCATCTCACACCTCTGCCTGTCCATGGTTCAGACATCTAGAACAGGGCACAGAATAATGAACAAAAGGGGAGACAGCTAGATGGGTGACTGGACAATCTGAGACATTCTGCAGTTCTGCTACTTATCAGCTGTCTGTGTATTCGAGGGTGAGTTTCCACAGATGTTCCCTACAGTCAGTTCCTCCAGCACTCACTCTAATCACTCCCCTCGGCAGGAGAGTCTTTAGTGACAGATTACAGTGAAGCCCGGAATTGTGGGACACATTGGATACATGTTTTGAAGAAACTTTCTTATAGGTTCAAGACTTAGGAGGAAGGTACTTCTTTAAAGTGGAAAATTAATCAATAGATGTTTTGATGGAAAATAATAATATAAATGTTTTCACACCTCCCTCTTCTTCCTTTCCTTTTCTCTCTCATTATGTGTATCTTGGTCCATTTTGTGTTGTTATAACAGAATACCCGAGGCTGGGCCATTTATAAAGAAAAGAGGTTTATTTAGCTCATGGCTCTGCAGGCTGGGAAGTACAAGAAGCATTGTATTGGCATCTGCTCAAGAGAAGGACTTTTGATTTATAACAACTCTACTCTTGTGGGAACTAATCCACTCCTGTGAGAACCAATCTAGTCTCCATGAGAGCAAGAACTGACTATCTCAAGAAGGGCATCAGGCCATGTGTGAGGGATCTATCCTCATGACCCAGACATCTCCCAAAAGGCCCCACCTGCCAACACCACCACATTGGGGATTAAATTTCAACATGAGTTTTGGTAGGGACAAACCACAGCACTGCATGTCACTGAAATTGTACTTTTCTAGTTTTCCTCTGTCTAACCGCTGCTGACTTCTACCTCTTGCTAATCAAAGCCTGGGTGTTTTCTCATGGTCCATGCATCCTTTGAAAGAGCCATCCAATTTTTTGTTTCATGTACTGCCTCTCTGAGAATGACTGCTAGACTTCTAACCAAAATGCCATCCCTTTCCGGAACCAGTCTAGCACTGACAGTTCTTTGCTTCCTGTACCGCAAGTGCCTCAGACTTGAAATGCATATCATGTGGGATTTATCCTCTTCCCTCACAAGACTGTCTTTTTCTTCTCTACAAGGCTCCTGGTTGCTCCTCACAGCACTTGCATCCTCCTGGTCACCAGAAGGCAGACATCACAGTTTCTAATCGTCCCTCTTTGGGGGTTGGCAGAATAATGGCCCTCAAAGATGTCCACAACCTCCTTCTCAGAGCTTGTGAATATTTTAGGTTACAGAGCAAAGGGGACTGAATGTTGCTGATATAATTAATATCGGTAAGCAGCTGACCTTGAGATGGTAAGAGTAGTATGGATCATCTAGGTGGATCCAAAGGAATCACAGGCTTTTTAAATGTGGAAGTGTCAGGAAGAAGAGTTAGAGTCAGAATGATAAGATATGACAAAGAGTCAACCAGTCATATCTGGCCTTGAAGATGAAGGAAGGGGCCATGAGCCAAGGAATGCAGGCAGCTGCTAGAAGCTAGAAAAGGCAAGGAAATGAACTCTTCCCAAGGCCCTCGAAAAGGAATGCGGCCCTAAAGATACCTTACTTATAGCCCAGTGAGACCTGTGTCAGACTTCTGACTCTAGAAATGTAAGATAATGAATGCGCATTGTTTAAAGCCATCAGGTTTGTGCTAACTTGTTACAGCATCAGCAGGAAATGAATATACCCTCTATTCCCCAAATCCAAATCATTAGCTAAGACATACACATGTCAATCCTCAGGAACTCTGCACTGGTTTCCTTCCCTCTGTTCCCACTGCCTCTGTGTTGATGCAGTCTCTCTTTGCTACATTCCTGAACCATTACCAAAAAGTCCTCCTAATTTGATTCTCACCTCAAGTCTTTTCTCCTTCAGCTGGACGTTTGTAATGTCCTTCTGACACCACTACTTTTTTCTGTCACTCCTCTCAAAGGCACAAAACATTGAGCAGCTCCCTGCTGCCCAAAGTATGAATCTGGTCACTTTGTCTCCTTTGGAAGCCTCGCTCCAGCTTCTCCCAAACTATGCTTTCAATCTTATTCCCAATCATTACCTGGCCTATACCAGGGACCCAGTAAATGGGACCATTTGATGCTCTTAGCAATTGCCTTTGTTTTTCTTCCTAGCACAAATCATTTTTCCTATGTGTTTCTGGTTTCATGTTTGTTTTCTTTGATTTCAGGGTTTTATGTTTTGTTTTGTTTTAAGATGAGAGTAGAACCTCCTAAGAGGCTCAAAGAGCCTGGCCACTGTTGGATTTGGTGACTTCATATACAACAAAGAGGAATTATTTTAAAAGATTGCTCTAAATGGTGTGACTATTTTTACATTCAGTCTTCATTTATACATTCAGCAAAGCAACCCCTTTAACTGAAAAACACAAAGTGATGTAATTGTCCTATTTACAAAATAACTAAAATATTTATTTTAAAATATTATTTCTTTTTTTTTTTTGAGACAGAGTTTCACTCTTGTTACCCAGGCTGGAGTGCAATGGCGCGATCTCAGCTCACCACAACCTCTGCCTTCTGGGTTCAGGCAATTCTCCTGCCTCAGCCTCCTGAGTAGCTGGGATTACAGGCATGCACCACCATGCCCAGCTAACTTTTTGTATTTTTAGTAGAGACAGGGGTTTCACCATTTTGACCAGGATGGTCTCGATCTCTTGACCTCATGATCCACCTGCCTCGGCCTCTCAAAGTGCTGGGATTATAGGCTTCAACCACCGCACCCAGCCAAAATACTATTTCTTAGGACATAACTGAATAGTCAGCAAGAGGACCTGGGTTTAAAGTTATGGGATTCATCTCATTCTTTCAGTATGGCTGTATTCACTCTGGAGTTGATACAGGAACATAGGTGCATGTGTGCAGGCAGACACACAAACACAAATCTCATATGACGATAACATTCACAGTCTAAATTTGAGGCCAGTTATGAATGTGTAGCCTGAGACAAATGACAAACTCCCTTGACATTCTCCATGATAAAAATTGGATGTAAGAGGCGTGTGACTTTTGGGACTAAGGAAAATTAATCAACAGAAAGATGGAAAGCTAGCAGTGAGGACTGTAAGAATGATGGGACCTTGGTACCCAGGTGATGACTAAGGTGATCTGGCTGATCTAGTTGCCTGAGCAGGTGGCCCCTTGCTCCCTCTAGGCTCCAGTTATCTTCATCCTGAGAAAGCACTCATCCCAGGAGGAGGACTTTCCTGGAGAGAGTTAGGCTTTCTTTTGTCCAAGGTACAGGATGTGAGAGAAAACATCCAGAAGGAGAAAATTCCCAGTGGAAGAGAGGAAGGACCTAGGGACTTCCTCGGTTTTAGAGTTTGGGCTTGAGAAGGGAAATGGGGGAACTCAGGATAGGTACTCTAATGAATTATTGTTGCTGACCAAGGGCATGGATTCATCTTTTTTGCTCCCTCCTCTGAAGTAAGAGGCAAAAATATTGACCTGGTGAGTCCATTCAGACATAGCATTTAACCTCCAGCCTATACTGTCACAACCCTTGCCACCATCCTGCTGGCTAGCTCATCTTTATTTTTTATTTTTTTTTAGAATTTCACAACTTTATTCTTTGTAGTCTCTCCTGACCTCTGCTATGACACAATCAAGATAACCCACACCTTGAAGGAACACCTAGGATCCCTGTGAAGACAGTATGCATTGCCAGGTTTAATCCATAGCCAAATTCAATGGGCAGGCCTTCTGGTTCAGAATGCCAAGGATATAGAAGTTTCATTTGTATATTCGAGAACTGACCAGGAATTAGGAGTCTCCAGACCAAATGCATTCTGAGAGTTCACTTATCCATTAGAATAAGGAGATAGCCTATCATCAGCACATCATCTATAATTTTTTATCCCAAATTTCTCTTAATGGGGGCATTGACATTTTTTATCATAAGGTAAACCCACCTCTCAATCCTACAAGTATTCTAGGATATGTCTGCACACTTCATGAAATACAATTATTTTTCTAATTTGGAGTATATAATAAAGAACATGCAATTCTATCAATTCCATCAATAATTTTACTTTCAACCTCTTACTTTGTACAACTCTAAAGCTTTCGCTACCAGGGAAATTTGTGAGTCACTAGACCAAGGAATAAACTTGGATGCCAACACTGGGTGGCCTGTGATTAATTGTTAATATCAGGTGGCTCTCAGCCACTGCCCAGATGATTCCCAGGGCACTTCCTCCAGTTCTTTTCCAAATATGCTCTGGACTATAGAGAGTAAGTTTATCGTTAAATTTACCAAAACATAACTGAGATCACAAACACACTGTTAAAATTGTACGATGTCACACCAAGCCACATGGAAATGGTTTCAAAACAGGAAGCTCCTATAAGTATTTCAAACAACAAACAGCACTGAAAATGTACCAATAAATTGAATTATTTGAGAGTCCTAAATTTCAGAAACAAAATCAAATCAATTTACTTGATTGTCCACTCCTGCTATCCCCTGTTTACCTGGGTAATTAAGATTCAGTTGATTTCTTGCTATTTGAATTTTTGCTGTGAGATTATCTGCATTACAGAACTACAGATGACATAATTTTTAAAGACTGCAGAATGATGTTTCTATCTTGGACCAGCAGAAATACAGACTTTCAGAGGACTCAAAACTACTGAACTGTAAAACACTGGAAATCAACCTGAGTTTGGGAGGCAGATTGTAACAGGGACCCAACTCAGAAGGGACTTGCTCTCATCTTAAATAAGCATAATTTTCAGCAAACTGACACAGAACAGAAAGCCAAACACCGTATGTTCTCACTCATAGGTGGGTGTTGAACAATGAGAACACGTGGACTCAGGGAGAGGAGCATCAGACAATGGGGCCAGTTGGGGTGCCGGTAGGGGAGAGACAGTGGTGGGGTGAGGAGGGAGGGGAGGGTGGGACGGATAACATGGGGAGAAATGCCAGATATAGTATGCACCTAAAGTAAAATAAATACATTAAAAAAATAACAAATGGATAACATTAAGAAAGTAAAAATAAAACCACAGATTAAGAGGAAAAAAAACGTATCTAACACAATCTCAATAAAAACTGGCTGGTACATCCAAGATGAATTCATCATAGAGTATTTTGAATAACATAATACAAGCACTCAGCATCTGTATATTCAATCATGCAGTTTAGTATTTGACTTTGAGTGATAAAAACCACTGAATAAAGATACTACCCAAATGCTATTTTACCGATTAGTACTTTGGCCAATTTAAGAAGCAGGTGGGTCAGTAAAGGCACAGTAAAACAAGGCCACGAACTGAAGTAAAAAGAAGAGAAGGAGACCCAACTGAATTTAATTGCATTCTGAAATACTGCAAATTGATAGTATAACATACACTGTTTCAGTACAAATGAGAAGTGGTTGTTAAAAACAACAGTATAAATAATATATCAAGTAAGAACAGGTGGAAAAAGGTGATCCAGTAACATTTTATAGATAAAGAATGTTACTCTGAACTATCACTGCATTTAGCCTCCAAAGCACATTCAAATTCATTTGCTCAACCAGTAACAGACAACTAAGAATCTCTGCCAAGCAAACTGTAGGGGACCAGAGGGACTGCTTGAAAAAAAAATGTGACAAGCAGATGAGCACTGAGATGCTAGCCTCAAGTTTTAAAATACAATAGATATTTTGAATAACTTGACATTTTTTCTTTAGGAAGTGCTGAAATTAACTTTTTTTTTAACCTGATACTTGAAGTGAGAACCAAGAAAGACTTTTAATTTCACCAAACACCCACCTGGTGGAATTCATGCAAATCAAATTAAACTGTTAACGAAATCTTTTCTGTACTTTCACATCTGCTTAAAACACGCTCATTCTTAATAATTGGATCTCTAGGACATTCTTTAAAATAATCACATACTCGCCTGACCATGCAACCTGATTAATAATGAATGAACATTATTGAAAAGAATCACTTCGAAACACAGCAGATGTCTGTGGGGATATGAAGGCTTTAATAATCAAAATTAAGGGGAAATGGAAGCTGGGTCACACTTTCTGGTTATTTTAACTGAAACCTAGTCTTCCAAATTTACTTAACAGAATACTTAAACACTTCTTCACGAGGTCCATTTATACAAGCAGACAAGCACAAAGACAAATTGCAATGCAAAAGAACAACCCAGATTCCTTGAGAAACAACTGCCCTATCCTGTTCTGTCTTAATAGTGAAGAAAGCCCCTCAGCAGTTTCAGAAATCCTATTTGTTCCATTGAAAGACTGATAAACAGGTTAAAAACAGGAATTAGTACATTGCTCCTTAATAGTTCTTTGAGCACCTCTCTAGATTCTGACAAACAGATCACCTTGAATACCCACCAATGGACTGCACACTAGTTCTTTTTGAAGAAACATCGCTGTAGGCAGAGGATGGGGACCCACAAAATGACAGACAGGCCACCAAGACCAGATGGTGGGTGGCAGGCAGTGCTGGAGCGGTCCTGTGTGTCTGTGAGTGCGTCGACAGTGAAACACAACAGGAAAATCGGTCCAACAATTCCAGGAAGGCCAGCTCCACCTCATCCACTCCGCCAGGGTTGCCCGAGTTGAAGAATCAACTGCCTTTTCCATGGCCCCCGGCACGACTTCCCTATCCCCTGGCCTACTCTATGTTCAGCTGTACCCGAATGAAAAGGTAGCTCAGGTCAGCTCAACACCCACTGCCTGGTCCAAAAAAATGATGACTTAGCAATGGAATCTGTACTCTCATTCCTTACAGAGACCAGGAGCAGCTTGGCTGACAGAGATAGTGTCCTGTGGCTGAAGGCTGGATGCCAGCTTTCCATGCCACCAACAGGAGCCGTCCTGCCCAGCTCCTTGGGTTGGGAACAGGCACTAGACTCATTTCCTTTGGGGTCTCTCAGTGTCCTACTGAGCACACGATCACATTATACTCTGGATGCTGGCTCATTCGTTTAAAAAAATCATACACATTATTTTGTACCTTTATCGTCTGAATTAAAGTGTGATGTCTGGAAGAAGTTTTCTTCAAAGTTACATCAGGAACAACAATCTCCAGTACAGACATAATCAAACAGTCATTTATTTCTTCTAAAAATAGTGACCTAAATAGCAATCTATCATCCTGATAAACAAGATAGATGTATGTATGAAATATACATATATATGTATATACACGCAGGTTTCACAGACACACACATGTATACATATACGTTGAATATTATATACACAGTATATATATAACAGCAAATCTCTGATGAGTGTCTAAAATTTCAGTCTCCAGAACAGCAAAGAAAGGGTGAATTGAGAATGGAAAGTAAAATTTGATTTTAAAATTTAAAATTTGATTGACTAAAGGAGGAAGGGGAAGTAGTCTTCCTAAAAGCAAAAAAGAAAAAAGTCCTGCACTGCAGTTCTTTGAAGGATGTTGCTTATCACTATGTAAGACAAGAAACTGCAACGAAAGTAAATCATCAGGAAAGTGTTTCAAAAAAGAATCACGTACAATTCAATTCATAATCCAGACATTTGGACTCCACCAAAGGTGTTTAAGGAACATTCATGATAAAGGGGAAGGAGAGGCAGGAACTGCTTCCTCAGGCTGCCCAGTTTGCACGTCTCAACATCTACTTTATTGCCATTGCAACACTTCACAGTAAATCAAAGCATGCTTCACATGTTAGGACATAAAAATGCAAACATAGATTTTTTTGGCTAATGTCTGTCCAAGTTATAACTTCATTTGTCTTTTAACAATGAATAAAAGGATTACTCAATTTCACATATAGATGACTTCCTTAAGAAGTTCTCATTGTCCTCGGAAGAGACACACATAGATCATCAAGTAGAATTCTAAAGAACTTTTCATCAAGAAATGGCTTTTGTTAAAACATTTAAATTGTCAAAATTCTACAGGCCTAACGTTTCCCTATTTTGGCACTGTAGTGGAAAATTAGCCTGAACGTCTCAAGTTGAAATATCAGGAAAGAAATATTTACTCCGCCCCTCAAAACAAAATGGTAAACAAACAAAAAAATATTATAATCTCCTAAAGGGCATAAACTCACAACTTCCAGATGAAACTTCCCACTATCTGAATGTCTCAGACATTTCATGTCTTTTACAGTTTAAGAAATAGAGCATTTACTTTTAAAGGCACACAGAACCTATTTTACATTATATTGAAAATGACTGGTGTTTTCCAGGTCTATGCTGTACCGGGTATCATGCAAGAATTCGGTTCTGAAGGCAATGATAGGAGCCTGGACAGAGAAGGAAGACGGTGAGAGCCACTTATACCTGGTCTCCTGGCAGAAGTCTAAATCGACCCTCCTGGTGAGTGGACCAACAGCGTGGTGGTAGCAGAAATGGAAGTTACTAATTCCTGTGAAATCAGCCACAGATGAAAAGCATTTAACACTGCTGTCCCTGAATGCTTTCTCAAATGCATTTATAGTTTGATAGGCATTTCTATGTATATTCATAGAACTATTTATATGTCTGCATAAAGTCCTATATATGTCCATAATGGAATTAGTTTTTGTAGGTATATATAATGTATATGTATACATAAGTCCACATATACATATAAAAAAGCATCTTTTCAAAATTGTTTGAGACTGGATAGAATTCACTCCACAAACCCCTCAGTTATAGTGGCCCTTCTGCATTACAGAAACATTCCTTCCTCAGTGCAGAAACAGAAACCTGTAGATAATGTTTATTTAAAAATAACAACTGCCTGCTCATATCTGCAAAACGTTACCTGAAAATGAGCAAAATGACACAAGTGATCTATGCTCTGAAAGACAGACCAGTCAAGTGGGATTTTTGCAGCAAGCATAGTAGATTGTGCCCTGGAGAAACGCTTGCCTCTTGGGGAAACTTTTTCTTACTTTATTTATATAATACTCTCCTAGAAGGCGGAGAAAGTACACAGCCTCCCCTTCCCAATTATTATCCACTAGGAGCAACATAGTTATTGATGATGGCAATACAACATTTCACAATTGTTCTCTGAATGCTGGGAAGCTTAAGTTCAAAGACAAGAACAAATACTAGTCTCGTGACTCATGGAGGTGATGACGATGTTATAGAGTAACTGATTCCCATTGTGTGAGCAGTTTGGGAAATTCTCTCAAATATGATGGCTCCTTTACTCAAAGAAAATCTCTTTTTCCCTCAACCTCAAAGTCAGCCACACACAAAAACCTCTTGTTCACAATACCCTGAAGCTGCCTTGCAATCTTAAAAAGTAAGGAAAACTAACCTTTATTCACAACTCCTGGTTAACTATTACGAAGAACATGCTTTCCTGATCACTGAAGCTCTACAGTCAGGGGAAGAAGTCTTTTCTTTTCTTTTCTTTCTTTTTTTTTAAAGGCAACAGAAAGAGGAGTGACTCTTTTGTTCTGAGTTGTTATTGTAAAGCACCACATGAAAGAAAAGGAACGATGGGAACGAGGCAATGAAAAGGACAACAGCGCTGACAAACGAAAACAGGATATTAAGAACAGCGTCGGGACTGTGAGTCTGTACAGAACAAAGGCGGAAGGCTTCTCGGGAGAAATTCAAGCAGAAATACTCTTAACACATTTACATGCTAATGGATGAACTGTAGTTTCTCCAGGTGGCATAGATCTTTAAGTCCGGGGCAATAAAACTAGGTTATCATTAAAACACACACACACCCCATAAAGTGTCATAAAATAAAAACTGCTTTCAAATCACATTCAAGCACACACTCCGCTTTCAACCAGTAATCCACTGTTTGAAATTTCTAGATCTATGTTTTGCCCTACGTAAAATAAGATACTGGTTCTATCAAATAACTTAGTATACAGTCCCAAGAAACAATTTTCTTTCCATTCACTGCACACTCTAACTTACACTTTAAATATAACCTTTCAATAGAGCTTTCAAGAACTCCCAGGGAAACTAGGCAATGGGTACTGTGTTGTGAAACAATTACTGCAACGACCTGGCTAACATTAGTAGAGTACACTGGTTTTGTCAAGTCATGGTGGTATATCTTACACTTTTCTTCTGATGCAAATTCTGCATCAGAAGCTAGTATGATGGTACATTTAATAAGACATCACTCTAGCTTATTGGACTTACCACATAAGAATTATTATTATTGTAGTCTCTAAAGAGGTTCAGAAAAGTAAAAAACATGTCTTATTTTGCACTCCATTAAAAAATTCAGTCTTGTTTTCTCTCTTTTCTATGTTCTGCCACTATTCTCTTTTCCCCCTCTTCCTGATCAGTCCTTTCAATTGTCAGATGAGTAATGACACTCATCTTTTTTGCTAAAGCATTTTATCCAGCTTTTCTGGCATGCTTTCAGAAAACTTGGGGCTAAGCCCTGAGCTCAGTGGGCCCAAGTGTCCTTGGTCTAGTTTTGGGCTGACACTGTTGAGGTGGTGTCCTATTAAAAAGAAAAACATGTAGTGCCTTGAAGCCAGATAAACCTGACTTCAAATCCTGACTCTGCCATTTCCTTGCAAAGGCAGATAGGAGACAGATACTGTACATATCTTATACTCACAGATGCTCTTCCTATCCTCTATGCAGTTTCCTTATCTGTAAAACGTGGACAATAAGAGCTATCTTAAGGGTCCTTTGAGGATTAAGTGAGGTGAACTTTTTAAAGTGCCTGAGAAAATTCTCACTCTTATGGAAGGACAGGATGGTAGAGGTGGGGGGTTTGGGGTCCTTCTTTCCTTCTTTTCCTGAATCACCTCTTCCCACTCTTCTTTGAATAAATTCTTTATCTGTGTTTTTTATTGGAAACCTCTTCATACCATTTTTGGAAGGAAGAAGGATATAAAATAAATCCATTTATTCAATAACATTCATCGAGCATCTTATGTGAACAAACAGTATGTGAATGAGAAATGAACTAGCTAGCATTTTTATTCTTTTTTTTTTTTGGACACGGAGTTTCGCTCTTGTTACCCAGGCTGGAGTGCAACGGCGCGATCTCGGCTCACCGCAACCTCCGCCTCCTGGGTTCAGGCAATTCTCCTGCCTCAGCCTCCTGAGTAGCTGGGATTACAGGCACGCACCACCATGCCCAGCTAATTTTTTGTATTTTTAGTAGAGACAGGGTTTCACCATGTTGACCAGGATGGTCTCGATCTCTTGACCTCGTGATCCACCTGCCTCGGCCTCCCAAAGTGCTGGGATTACAGGCTTGAGCCACTGTGCCCGGCCGCATTTTTATTCTTAACACTAATGACTTACCTTCACACTGGCAATTTCATCTATTTCCTACACTATGACATACCTCTATTCATTACCACTGATCTCCCACCATGACCTCGGGGCTTCACTTTTGCTTCCCACTGAAGGTCACCCTGTCCCATATGCATTCTTTGTCAGAATTTTTTATTTTACAGAAAATAAGGGACCCTGGCATGGATGGAACATGTGAAACTATCAAGAACAGTGAAAAGTTTCAGATTTTTGCTACCTGCTACTTTTGTTTCATGAATGCTGGCAGAAGACCACTTGAATCAAAGATAAAGGCTGTTTTTTTTTGGTATGTGTTTCATGTTCTGTTGGTTCCCCTTGCCCCGGAAGTCCTGTGGAGCATCTCAGGTCCATGTTTACAAACTCAGGAGGTTTGCATCATATCTGAGCAACCCCAAGCTTAGGGAATCTGAATCTTTTATAATGGACTGCAAGTTAGCATGCCCAACAAATAGTCTGGAATAAGAGCTTTCAGTGCTTCAGCTCACAAGAGGCACAAAAATGCGATGGATCCATGGAAAATTATTTCCTAATAGACACAACTCCTGTCTCCTGGGGATATGGCCAACAGTTGTCACTAGAAAGCAGACGATCACTGGGCTTTCTAGCAGTTACCATAGAGGGAGAATTTCATTTGGCATTGAATGTCCCTTGAGTCATAGAAGACTAGAGGTAAAAGGAGCCTGCAAGAAAGTGATGAAAACTCCTTACCAACAGCTCCAAGCTCCTTCTCCAACCACCCTCTGACATCAGCTGTTGTACCAGGAAAACTGGCAGAAAGCAGGTAAGCCTCACCCATAGATTTTGTTCAAGTAAACGTAGCCCTTAATGTCCTCCATAGTCCTAAAACAGCTTGGGTCTATGCCAACTCTTCACTCTGAACCTAAACTAATTTTAAGAGTTTGGTGCTTATTTCAGCAGCACATAGATTAAAATTGGAATGACACAGAGAAGATTAGCATGGCCCCTGGAGAAGGATGGCACACAAATTCATAAAGTGTTTCATAATTTTTATTATTCAAAAAATATTAATAAAATAAAAGTTTGGAAGAGTAAGCTAATTTTGTTACTTTTATGACATTGGAAATCCTGTATGTACATCCATCTGGCTTTCTTTAAGCATTAAAAAAAATTAGAAGTCTTGGCCAGGCACGGTGGCTCACGCCTGTAATCCCAGCACTTTGGGAGGCTGAGGCGGGCGGATCATGAGGTCAAGAGATCAAGACCATCCTGGCCAACAGGGTGAAACCCCGTCTCTACTAAATATACAAAAAACTTAGCCGGGCATGGTGGCCCATGCCTTCGGTCCCAGCTACTCGGGAGGCTGAGGTGGAAGAATAGCTTGAACCCAGGAGGCGGAGGTTGCAGTGAGCCGAGATTGTGCCACTGCATTCCAGCCTGGTGACAGAGCAAGACTCCGTCTAAAAAAAAAAAAAAATTAGAACTACTTCTTTTGGACTAAAACTAGAAGAGTCATTTCTTTCATTATTCTTTCATTCCACTGATATTTTGAGGTTGTCCTGTGTGCCAGGAGCTGCTCTGGGCAGTAGCAAATTCGTGGTAAATATGAGAGCAAAGGCCTGCCCTTGGAGAGCTAATATTTTAATGAAGGAAATAAAAAGTAAAAGGGTTTTAAAAAACACAAACATTTCAAAAACTCATACATAAAATGAAATAAAAAGGATGACATGATAGAAGGTAGATGCTAGCTTTCTTGACATTTTGGCTTTGTCCCTGCCAAATAAACAAGCAAAGAGTATCTGAATTTCAGTATAAAACTTTCCAGTGTTTCGTCAGAAAGCTGTGATTTAATTTTTCAAGTTGTTAAATGTTTAGTTTCAGACTTCCACAAGGATAGATTTCTTTTTCAAGGGCATAAAAATCCAACTTTTACTATTTCTTACAGGAAAATGCAATGTAATGAATTATTGGAAAGTACTGACCTCTTTATTTATTTTACCAATAAAATTTTGAAAGAGAAAAGCTATGAACACTTAGTGGGCTCAAACAGCAGGAAACACTATGTCTTTTTGTACTGCTATAACAGAATTCCTGAGATGAAGTAATTTATAAAGAACAGAGATTTAGTTCTCACAGTTCTGGAGACTGGGAAGTCCAAGATCAAGGTGCCATCAGGTTAGGGCCTGATCTCTCTATTTTCAAGATGGCACCTTGAAGGCTGTGTCCTCTGGAAGGGAGGAATGCTATGTCCTCGCATGGCAAAAGGGCAGGAGTGGAAAAACCCACTTCCACAAACCCTTTTAATAGCAGCTTAAGCCATTCATGAGGGCTCTACCACTAAGCCCCACATCCCAACACTGCTGCATTGCAGACAAAGTTTCCAACAAATGAATTTTGGGAGACACATTCAAACTGTAGCATATGGTTCTCAGAATTACCTGAATATCTCAAATGTTTAATTCTAGGATATTAACTCAATGTTGAAAATAACAATGGATATACAGTTAAGGTTATAGGGATGGACAGGAAGGAAATTAATAGAGACACTGGAAGAGGCATTGGTTTTGTCTGTACTTACTCACCAGCTCTTCACCATTAGAAGAGGAAATTTCAGAATGGAAAGGAAGGAAATGAGAGAAGAGTGCTGGGGAAAATAAACACATGTGACTAGGGCTTTATGACTGGTGAGCACCAAAGATGAGTTAAGACTAGATCCCATTGGCTGACAGCTCTAGTTGGTGTCTTATTGACAATGACAATAATATCAAAAAAGCATCTAAAATAAATAAATTCACTGGCTAGGTAGAATTGCAACAGCCGCTGGATCATGATTTTTAGAGCCTATCTCTTTAAGAAAGGGTTAGAAGGAAGACAATCACAGAGGCAATTGTTGTAGGAGAATAAAGAGTTGCTACTGTAGCTACAGCAGAGACCAAGAGAAGAGCTTGGGAAGTCTGGGTGGTGGGTGCCCTGTGCCACTCTTCCACAGTGAAGCAAATGAGGTTGGTGGGAGGACAGGGTGGCAGGGGTCCAGGGGAGGGGTTATAAAGCAAGTAGTCTTCTGAAGATTCAAGCTGTTTATCTGGAGACTTGAGAGTTCTGCCCAAAATATATGTTAAAAAAAAAAGTAGTCTATATAAGAAAAATCCCATAAATGCTATGAGGCTCCTAATGGCTTTTAAAACATATTCTCAAGGCAGACTAAAGTCTGAGAGATTCTTCTTATATTATCAAAGTACGCTTCAATTGCTATCTTAGAGATAAATTATAAATGTAATTCGTAAAACATGGATGCAAGGCATGAATTTGAAGTTAATATCAAAAGGTATGATCTTAAGGAGTTGGTTTAACAGTTTTTTGTTGTTATTTTGCTTTGCATCTTATTTGTTTGCTTGTTTAAAATTTAAAGGAAAAAATTCATTTTAAACAATTCTCTCTGAAGTGCATTTTAAGTGTGAGTTTCATCCCTTACATTTTATCCATTGAATCAAATTAGATAAGAAGCTGGCTTTTAAACATTAAAAATGGCAAAATTGAAAGAACTCAGTACTTAAGATGCAATCTAGGGCTTAAAAATTCACTTACAAAAAAAAATCTGCCTTTAAGAACAGTGAGCTTTCAAGGTGGCTAAGCTATATTAAGGTGAAGTTATACTTATTTTAACTATAAGTATGAATGCTAATTGGAGAAAGTATCATATAACTATATGAAAAAATACCGCATTTTTGAAAAACCATATTTGAGTGCCTCATTTGTCATCTGGATGGCAAAGATATTTCGGTTGTCTCTTTTATGTAGCTCCTTCAGCTTGTCCTTATTTAAGTCAACAGGGTCTCTTGATTCAGGGCATAGTTCCAAACAATTCTGCCAGTTGTCTAAATCTATTCTTTCCATTCCAAATTCCAAGTGACTCTCTCTCTTTTAAACGGATGCAAATACTTAGTTTCACAACTTTAGTCATTTTCATCCTTAGAATACAGACTGGGAAATTGCTCACTCCTGTGGTGCTGGGCAAAGGGTGCCAGACGATAGCAAAGATGTCGGTGACTTCACGGAAGGGAGCTTTGTTGTGCAGGAGCCACTGCCAGCTACCCTCCCCCAGCACCGACCGCCAAAACATCACAGTCCAAAGACGGGCGCTCCGATCCCCTTTCCCACCTCCCCTCCTCCACTTCCCTGCCTATCAGCATCCAGAAGCAATTCTTTGCATGGGTGCTTCTTCATCCTGATCCTGACTGGCAGCTCCAAGGATTAAACTCAGGTCCTTTGGAGCAGTCGCTTTATGCACATTAGCCCCCTGGGGTGTTGAACTCCAAAACCTCTATTTTTTCCCCCTGGGTCTACGCGGTATCTCACAAAACCCTAGTTAGCCACTGTGGTACACAGCCTTTCTTCCATTCCAGGCTATGAAAAGAAAACAAAACAAAACACCAGACCTTACAACAATATGATGGATATGGTAATGATCGAGGGTCTTTAGGGTAGTGGGCAAATTCCAAGTTCTTTCATAACCAAGACTTGGGAACCCGTTTTCTTCTTTATCATTAAGACTTCACATTTTCATCAGCAGAATCTTGCTTACAATAGCACAAATGATCATTTGGCTGAATGAAAATAGCTTGTGTATTGTGTGTGTGTGTGTGTGTCCAATTAAAAAAAAGTTCCTCAAAACTGCTGAATGAGAATCAAGACCAGTGTCTTCTTAATCAAACAAAATTTCCTGCTTAATGACTGCATTAAAAAAAAAAAAGAAAAAGACCATCTGGCCTCTCTCTGCTATTTGAGGTTTTTTTTTTTTTCTCCTCCTCACTTCCTGGTTATCTTTAGCAAAACATTATTGTTTTTACCGTGGTGCATTTCCTTCTGTGCATTACTTTAATAAATGGGATAGAAAGTATTGCTTCATTTCTTGAAAAATACTTTTCAGTTTAAAATGGCAGGTTTAAAAGGAGGAAAATGTGCTTAAAAGAAGGAAGATGAAAGTCAAATCACAGTGAGGGCATTAACCACTCATGTTTCTTTAAACACTTCTGCCAAGGCAAGCTCGCTCTCTCTCTCTCTCTCTCTCTCTTTCTCTCTCTCACACACACACACACACACACACACACACACACACACGTTAAAAACCATTAAAATCCAAAAAGAAAAGCCACCCTATGCACCCTATCCTATTCATTTAAGGTGATAACTATACTAAACACCCTCCAAGAAATAAATCTGAAATGGAATTAATTTCCATGTGGGAACAAAGATGACAACAAAAGTTCAATCAAATCTCAATTAACTGAAATTCTCTGGAAATGACAGCGTTCTGGTTAATTTAATTTTCTGGTTAACTGAACCCCAAATAGAAAACTTTAAAAAAACCCCCATGGCATGTGTATACCTATGTAACAATCCTGCAAGATCTGCACATGTATCCCAGAACTTAAAGTAAAAAAAAAAAAAAGTTATACCTTCAAAATCAAAAAAAAGAATCCTAATTGAAACATTTCTAAGATGTTTGAATCCACTTTACTTGCATAACCACAAATCACATATTGGATCTAATTGAAAGGTTTGAGGTAATTTCAAATCTTACTTTTCCTTGAGAACATTATTAAAAAGACCTTTTTTCATTTGATCATAAGTAGAGATTGTGGGAATTCACAAGAGATAACGTAGGAGATTGATTTGACTGTATAATTGTATCCATGACCATGGATTTTTACAGTAATTCATAAGAACACCTTCCTCCTTTTACTTCACAAATCTTTAGGAAAAGTATAATGCAGAAAACTTGTGGTTAATCGACGTTTGATTTTTTTGGCAAAGTTCGGGTAAGCTGAGGGTTTTGTACATTTGCATGCTAAACAAAATGACAACGATTCCTCCTTTTCTCAGTGCTGCTCAATAAGTGTAAAAAATGAATGATAATTTTAATATAGTACTTCTGATTAATTTTATTAGTACAAATTGAAGACTATGGAATAATTTCAGAAATATGTAAACTAATTGAGAAAGCACTAGTGTTTAGGTTTCCCAGCGGAACATAATGGCAGCTCAAGACTAGTCCCAAATATCCTCCTTCCATGGTGCAGTCACGACCAGTCCAGCCCTTACTTGGGCTCCTCATCCCAATTTCCCACAGAAATTTACACTGTGCCACCTGAGTTACCAAATAATGACACCATTTTGAGTCAAATTGTTGCCCCAAAAAAAGAGACCACTAGTCTTACATTTTAGGGTCCCACCCTTTGAAGGTTATAGTAGAAGAAGCTCCTGCATTGGGTAGGAGATTGGGAAAATGTTAGCCAAGATCACTTCCAGCTCTACAATTCCAAATAGCTTGCATCGTATGTGGAAAGATAAGACTGGCACTCAGGTTCTCTTTCTGAATACCCACACACTCTCACACTCTGTCTCTCTACCTCTGTCTCTGTCCCTCTCTCACACACATACCTCTTTTTTCTTTTGGGGAGACGAGGACATCACCAAGCCTTCATTCCCAAAGCAATACTAGGTAGATTTATTTTGAAATCCTATTATATGCCAAGAACTCTGATAGCTACTGAGCACATAGTAGAGTTTTCATAAATATTTCCAGAAAGGACTGAATGAAGCTGAGAGGATCCGCCATCTCTCACTTGGGGGCCTACAAAGGATATTCTTAAAAGGAGAAAATATCAATGATGTCAGATTTAGCTGTGGCACTGGTATTTGAGCCGATGACTATTTTGAAAGCAGTACAGACATTACACACTAAAAACAGGACTCTATTGTAAAGCATATATATGTGTATATTTATTTATTTATTACTATTATCAACTAGTATGTCTTGGGAACAAATGTGTGAAGAATATTTTGAGGATACATGTATTGAGTATATATTTTAGATCTCAACCTATAACTCAGTTTAGACCTTGCAAAGACAAAATCAGTGGGTCCTTATTCCTGCTCATTTTGTCCTTCTAGCTGTACTGTCTTCTCTCAGTATCTTTTCACCAAGTCTTGCCCTGAAGAATGATAACGACACTGAAACATAGGCACTTTTTCTTTCTAAGGACCCCTCAGGGGATATTATAAACTTAATGTCTTAGGGAATTCTGTAGAGACTTTTTAACTGGTATACTCAAAGTCAGTGCCAAGGCCCTGAGGATGATTGGGCTCCAACATCTGTCACCACAGTGATTTCCAGGTTGATTGGGTGCACTTGACATCCTTGGGTCAAGGGTATGGACAAGTAGCCCTGTGCCATTTAGAACTATCAAACACTGTTCCAGCCCATAGAAGCAGCATCAGCATGTACTGCAGATTATTACCTGCTGACTCTGTGTGAAGCTGTCCTTCCATAAGTACTTATTTTCCTTAGAAAAGGGCAAAAGATCTCATGATACATTACTTAGGTAACTGTTATACCCTAATAGAGTAGCCTGCTTGTATTAATTCTTCGCTGTACAAAACAAAGAATATACAGATTATATTCTTTGTTTTATATATATATATAATTGGTGACTTAATGGAAATAATATTTATTTAGGGAGTGGCAACTTCTAGGCAAAGTAAACAGAGCATCAATATTCCTAACACCCACATGGTTGACCTTTGAATTTCATTTTTTGGAGCTTTCCTTCATATATCCATAAGTGGCATTTAAAAAAAAATCTACAATTTGCCAGGCACTTTATATAAATTGGGGCCAATCCCTAAAGAGTGGGTATCATTTTCCTCCATTCTTCAGAACAGGAAACTGAGACACAGAGTTAAAGTGTCTTCTCCAGGGCCACACAACTGGCACACGGCAGAGACTAGTTTAGAATCTGGATTTTTCTAACTCTTAAAGATCTCTTTCTGGAAGTGAAATTACTATGCCAAAGACACGTCTGCATATTCACGTTTACTGTGGCACTCTTGACAATAGTCAAGATATGGAATCAGCCTAAGTGTCCATCTACAGGTGAAAGGATAAAGAAAATACATTTCTTTATGGGGATGATTAGGACAGTGGAATACTATTCAGTCATAAAAAAGGATGAAATCCTGTCATTTTTGGCAACATGGATGAGCCTGGAGGACATTATGTTAGGTGGAATAAGGCAGGCACAGAAGACAAATACTATATTTAACAAACCTGCACATGTACCCCTTGAATCTAAAATAAAAATTCAAATTATAAATAAAAGAAAATAAATTTTAAAAGCATTTAAAAAGACAAATGCCACATGATCTTACTCATATGTGGAATCTAAAGTAGTCAATTTCATAGCAGTAGAGTAGAATAGTGGTTCCCAGAGGCTGCTGAGGGTATGGGGGAAGGAAAGAATAGGGAGAGGTTGGTCAATAAGTACACAAAGTTAGACAAGAAGAGTAAGTTTTGATGTGCTGTTACATGGTACAGTGACTACAGCAAATAACAATGTAATGTATATTCAAGACAGCTAGAAGACAAGATTTTGACTGTTGCCACAAAGAAATAATAAATGTTTAAAATGATGGATGTGGTAATTACCTCGATTTGATAATTATACTGTGTATCCATGTACTAAAACATCACATTGTACCCTATAAATATGTACAATTGTTAGGTGTCAATTATAAATAATTTTTTTTTTAAATTTCTTTCCTCAGCAACATATTGCTGCTACAGCCTCAAGGAACTGGAAATTTTAGATATATGAATGTGAAGAAAATGAGGATGCTGTAGATTCTGGCAGTATTTCAACTACTTCTAAACTTTAATTTTGAAAAGAAGAATGGTTAAACATTGGTCATGTGTCCCTTCTTTACCAGGAGCTATTCAGAAATTTCACAAGCTAAACCTTCCCAATTCTGACTTAGAAGGACTGACATCTGGATCATATTGGCAAGGGGGTGCTTTAAACATAAGAGAAAATTAGCAGAAAGACCTAGGACTGGATTACTTCCACAAGTTCACTCACCAATATCCACCCAAGTACTGTCTTTTTTCTTACAGCTAGTTTGTCATCCATTCTTTCTACTCAGTGAACAATGGCTTGTGACCTCACAGTTAGTGAGTTCACAGGAGAAATATATCAGTTATAATTAATGTTTACTAGAATAAATGTAAATATTTTAAAGCATACAACAGTTCCAACCACATGTGATTTCCATTTTATTTTATGAAACACTAAAAATCCACTTGTCCACCCCATTAATTATAACCTGCTCTCAGCCCTGACCTGTATATAATTCCTCCTGACATAAATTGGAACAAGGTGCTCAGAATGGAAGCAGCCTACACCCCAACTGGGTTACAAAATGTCAAGTTCCCAAACCTCTCAAAAGTGTAACCTGACATTTTGCTAAGATTAGAGACAGTTTATGAATTTAAAAAGAGGGCTTAAGGACTCACCACAGTTAAACCTATAGTAACTCCTGAAATATCCAAAGTAAACAGGACTATGGGAGCCCTGGGGACACCAAAACCCTGTTAGAAGAGAAGGAACAGCCTTTAGTGGGTGGTATTTCTTTGCAGAAAATAATGTACATGCGTTCAACTAGAATTAAGAAGAATGCAACAATAAACTTTGAGGCTTGAAGCCCTCTAGAGATCTAAAGGAGTCATGAATGGGCCATGTAAAATATTTCTCCTTTTGCTACATGTGAATGATTGAATTTATACTGCCCATTAATCCTAAATGTTGAAGGCAAAAAAAAAAAAAAAGAGAGAGAGAGAGAGATTGGCTAACTTTTTAAACAGTGTTTTTCCTGACATGAATATAATATGTATTTATTATACATATGTATAATATATCTTGGTGAATATTTATAAAATTCCCAACAAGCAAAACACCCGTATAAGGATCTAACCACTAAGAAGCAACATTCCACAGATCGCTCTTTCTAGCCATTTTCTGTACCTCTTAGCCACAAAACTGGGATCAGACTTTACATTTTGTTTTGCAAGTTGTTATTTTAAATATAATATATTGGGTTATTTTTTATGTTCAAAGACTCTTCTGACTTTTCAAGATTAATTTTAACTACCTTTTAGTACAACTAAAGTATTACAGCCAGTTGCCAAATAAAACAGACTATATAAGCTGAAGATTTACTAAATATTAAAATGTGAGCAATTTTTCCCCATTATAACATACACTGTCAATATGGATAATGTTGCCCCCAAGAGAGAGAAAACTAGTTCTCAGTGGCAAAAAAAACCTTACTCTTTTTATGCACAAAGCACAGATAGATATAAATAGATATATAGTATATCTGTGGGATTAAAATTTCATTCAAGGAGCAATTAGGAAAAAAATTATTCAAAAGGCTCTTTGGGACAGGGGGTTGAAAATGAAAATAGGTTGTGAACACTGTACTACTGCATCGGACTTGTAAAAAGTGGCTTTTATATTGCTAGAATTCAGAAGAGGATTTTTTTCCATTTTAAATTTCTCATCCTTGATTCATTTTTATTTCTTAGTTGCAGAAACCAAGGTTTCAAGAGGTGGATCTTTGGAGAGTTAATGTTTTGTGATACGCCATGGTCAATACATGTGATATCTGCCATGTTCTTACTCAAGACTCCTTGGGGTCTGGGTTAGGAGGCACATGTTGAGTGAGAGGATGTTTTGAGAGCAGGTGAACATATCATCTCAGAAAGGGCTAGGGCCTGCTAAGTCTGCATCTCACCATTTATCGGCTCTTGCTCTGTGCTGCCCTCTTGTGACATCTGAGCCTCCAGTTTGCCTTGATCTCAAAATCTTCAGTTGCCCTAAATCGATGGACACCTGCCTTCCAGTGCTTCTTGGCACCAACACCCAGGAGATGGTCAGGGAAAGAAGTGAACACCAAAAAATACAGATTTCCTTACAGGAAGAAGCCAGTGTCAGAAGAGGAAGGAAAAGTCACAGAATTTCCCTTTTGTCCTTTAACCCTAGGAGATGGTGGGCCAATTGTCCATAAAGCTGCTGTTATTACAGGCCACACAGCTCACCAAGGAGCAAGGCAGGAGCTGAGACTCTTCATCACCTTCTGTGGTAGGCAGACTTTCTAAAACAGCAGCTCAAAGATGTCCACCTGAATCCTGGAACTTGCGAATATGATATCACTCCTTGGATTGTGTTGTGTTACAGGGCACAGTCCAGTTGATGTTACAAAGGAAGACGATGCAGGTGGGCCTGACCTAATCACATGAACGCTTAACTGCTGAGAACTTTTCCTGACTGATGGAAGAGGAATTTAGAGAGATTCTATGTGGGTGAAGGACTCAATGTGCTGTTGCTTTGAGGATGGAGATGGCCACTTAAGAAGGAATGCGGATGTCCCTTAGAAAGAGTGAATCACAGCTTATAACTACCAAGGAGCTCAGTCTTACAGCTGCAGAAAGTGAATTCTGCCAACAGCCAGAGCAAGCTTGGCAACAAATTCTTCCCTAGGGCTTCCAGATAAGAGCTTCGTCTGGCCAACAGCTTTATTTCAGTGTTATGAGACCCTGAGCAGAGAACACAGCTGGGCCACCCAGACTTGCAACCTACAGAACCATGAGCTAATAAATGAGTGTTGGTTTAACCTGTACATTTTTGCTAATTTGCTATGCAGCAGTCGTAAATGAATACACTTTCCCTTCTCTATGATGATCCTGATAGGGGGCATCCTGGCAATATCTGTCTCCTAGATCACAGATTCTGGTGAGTGACAATCAGTTCAAATACAGCATCCAGTCCTGGACTCTGACTGACTTCTTAACCCTTCAAGAATCCACAATAAATCTTGCCAGACAAGTCCTAGCTCTTGACCTCGGCTCTGATCAATTGTCCCTTAGGAAGATTTTAATCATCTTCTGCTTAATGATCAATTTCTCAGGGCTCTCCAGCTTCACAATCTCTACCACCTGCCTTATTTAGTGCTTAGCATCTTGTTCAAGTCAAGCATCCATCTGGTGTATTTCACTCTGGTTGTCTTTTACCTGCTTAGAATTTTTCTTTCTACGTCTACAATGTGTTCATTCTCCCTCTTCAAATCTCCAATGCCCTCATTTTCCTATAATGGGCTGCTCAAAGACTATGTAAGAAGAAAAGTGAAAGTCTGAATACTCTTCAATGTGTTAATTGTCCTGAATTTTCTGTAGGGGAAATAGAAACAGTAAAGATATGCCACGATCGTATGCTATGGTGGAAAGACAAGGAAAAGGATTAAGCATCAGACATGGTTGAATGTGAAACTTTCCCAGTATTTTATCACCTCTGCATGTTTCTAAATCTTTCCAGGTCTCACTCTCCTCATTTGTAAAAGAATAATAGTAATACTTAAGTCATAGAGCTACAAGGAGGAATGAAAATGGTAAAGGCCCATATAACAGAAACCAGCATGTGCAAACACTTAAATATCACTGTGAGAAGAACTGAGGTGGTTGTTTGAATAAAATACTTCTAATTTTCGGAGGTGGTAGCTTTGTAAATAATCTTTTTATCACTTCTATTATCATAAGAACAAAGCCATTGCTACCCTTCTTTAAGGCAGACTTTAGCCTGACAATTAAAGTATTGTATGATACGGAAACAATGATTTGACATTAGAATACTGTATCCATTAGTCTGAGAGTAAAGAAAGTGAGTTTTAGGATTAGGAATAAAGTTCTTCAGTTGCCACATTTGTTAGGATATTTCTGGGTTTTCTGTAAAGTTGAGTAAACCCTTACCCCATGAAGGCAGGGCCCATGCTTAATTCATCCTGAATTATCTACAGAATTTGGTTGAAAACTGTATCCTCAGTAAGCACTTACCCACTTATTCATTTATTTATGCATTGAAAAATCAGTTAAAGAATATAAAATTTAGCCGGGCACAGTGGCATGCCTGTAGTTTCAGCACTTTGGGCGGTTGAGGTGGGAGGATTGCTTGAGCCCAGGAGTTCGAGGCCAGCCTGAGCAACATAGTGAGACCCTATCTCAACAAAGAAAAAAAAAAAAGAAAAAGAAAGTAAAATGTATGGTGAAAACTGTGGTGAGCTCAACATTTTATTTTTTTGAATTCTCTTATTTATGTTCCTACTGAATATTTATAACTTTAATTTTTCTTCTAATTACTAAATCTTAATACTTCTCTGATAGAACCAAAGGGGATATTTGGCTATTTGGGGGTTGGGGAGAGTGGGACATATGTTCCCCACCAAATCTCCAAGTTCTTCAGCTTCTGACTTGTGCTCTAACCTGAAAATAAACCCAGAAAGTGTCAAATAAAATGATCAACATATTTCCAACTGCTTTCTTCCTTTTGCATTTCCAGCTCATTACCCAGGATGCATTTCCAGTGTCCTAGTGGCCCTGTCTTACACCAAGTGTTGCTTCCCGCTTGTGAACGTCAGGGACTTTAAATTCCAGATTTAAGAGACTTGCGGCTGAAGAGCTTTTCTCTTTCTGTAAATTACTTGTCATTAAAATAACAAAGGATGTACTCATTAGTCAAATTAAAGATCATCTATCTGGAAGCGTATTAAATGCAGATAAAGTATAAAGAAGCATTGTTGATAGTTTTTTTTTTTTTAATGTGGACTTAATGAATAACTTTGCTGTTAAAATTTCAGCAGCCAAGGGCCATGAAAAATTCCCATGGCTTTAAAATTCACAGCCTTGGCAGACTTCTTAATGGACAAAGTTCAAGATATTCATAGCTTCCCTGACTTAAAATAAAAATCCCCAAACCACACAAGGTAGCATTATTATACTCTGAACACTCTTCAGAAAAGGTCCTATTAGCTGATTCTTCATAATTATTTGCTAAAAAAAAGTTGAGTGCTATAACTCAGTCTCTCACTAGCTTAGCCTTTAGACATAATGTAGCATTATTGCTTTAAGTTGTATAATGGCTTAAGGAATGCAAAGTGCTTCACAACAACCTGCAGATTAGTAGAGCCCTTTCTAAGTCATTACCCTAGAGCAGGGTTCTGCAAACTACAGCCCACAGGCCGCTTATGCACCAAAGCCAGGCCTCTGCCTGTTTTTGTGTGGCCCACAAGCTAAGAATGGTTCTTACATTTTTAAGTGGTTGAAAAAAATTTTTTTATATTATTTTGTGACTTGTGAAAATTGTATGAAATTCCAATTTCAGTGCCTATAAATAAAGCCTTTTTGTAACACAGTTACCTCCAATGGCTTTATATAGTCTATGACGAGCTGAGGGGTTTGGACAGAGATTGCATGGCCACAAAACCCGAAATATTTACTGTTTGGCCCTTTATGAACAAGGATGCTGAGCCCTGGCCTAGATTCATGCTGTATGAGAATGGTAAATATCTTGATACTTTCTCCCCTAATCGTGTAGGATTGTCTATAGATCCTGGTAGTCATATGATCGTGCTCCAACTACTGCCCTTGTCACATATACACACAGACTTATACATACACACACGCATGCATGTGCACACACACACCTTTTTTTTCCTGATTATTGGGAAAGGGGAAGAAGGAGAATGACTAGTAGCCAAGCCTACCCCTGTTCCTTATGGTTGTGGGAATGCTTATAATTTTTTAAAAAACAGCTTTTTTGAGATAAAATTCACACATTACAAACATCCATTTCGTGTATAATTCCGTGGTTTTCAGTATATTCAGAGTTTTGCAGCCATCACCACCATCTAATTCCAGAGCGTTTTCGTCACCCCCAAAAGAAACCCCATATCCATTAGCACTCACTCCCCATTCTCCCCCGCTCCTTTATCCCCTGGCAACCACGAATCTACTTTCTGAATCTATGAATTTGCCTCTTCTGAACAGTTTATATAAATAGGTCATATAATATGTAGCCCTTTGTGAGTGGCTTCTCTCATTTGGCATAACATTTTTAAAAAACCTTTTCACTTTTAAGTTCATAAATCCTCAGGTTTAGAAGTATTTGATATAGCAATCATTTAAAAAGTAATTGTACAATATCCTCTGGGTTTTTCAAAATGCTGAAGAAAAGCCCACAAACTTCTCTTACAGTCCCTAGTGATGCCTATGCGTCTAGGTAATGCCATGCAGAGCATCACCCTGCCACCACATGCTCATTCTATCATTTACTCAGCAAAGCCAAGTGCTTCCCCAGGTGTGGAACAAAACATGCCTCAGAGTTTCAGATCTAAGTTCCTTGCAACCTTCCTTTTCATTAGACACTGGCTTTATTTGCCAATCTGTAAACTGTGTATTGCCAACACACTGTGCCTACCTATATATTTTCCAGAGCTTTAGTCTTTTATATAAAAGTGAAAAATGATATCGTTTCTTAAAATATTCAAAATGATTTAAGTTGCCTTCAACTTTCCAAGTACCTGGAAAAAGTTCCTGATTCCTCATCCCCTTTTTTCCTACTTATCTGCCCACATTTTTGTCTTTTCTTCCATCTTAGGGCCCCTTTTCTCTTTGATTAATATCTGAAATCCTTTAGCACATGACAATAAGATATTGCAAATAGCCATGGGGTATCAGACAAGCAAAGAAACAAAATTCATACTTTGGTCATTCATGACTTTTTTTCTTAGTATCTAGCTAGATGTCTGTCATTATTATTGCTCACTCACTAGCAAAGGCTCAGAATTTCTATTCCAGAGGTAAATTAGGCAAAGTCTCTACAATCCAGGCAGAGAGAGCTTAAAATGGTGGCATTAAAGTCTCTGGGTATTAGAAACTGAATGGTATCTCTTTCCTCTAATCAGGTTAGTCTCTCTTATGAACAGTTCTTTTAAATGTTGGACATTTGTACTTACTAACATTGCTTGATCCTAAAGGACAGAGTCCAAATCAAACACATCCGGGAATATTTAACCTGGAAAATATGCCCCCGAAAGCCATGTTAGCTTTGTCTTTGAAGAGCTGTCAGAGAACAGAGTAACTGCACGTGTTCTGTGTTGTAGAGAGGGGGCCAAACAGTGGTAAATGCTACAGGGAGAGAGATACTGATTTCATCTAAGGACAAACTTTGTCACTGCAAACCAGGTCCCTCATCGGAGTGAGCCTCCTAAAAATCCCCCGTTGTGCTAGCATTCCTGGGGGCCTTTAGAAAGGGGTTGGTGGTGATACGACAGGAATTCAACCAGGTTAAGGTTTGAGACCAAAGATCTTTAATTCCCAATGATGTGTAGATTCTGTGGCAAGGGTGATGACAAGGAACCTGGCTGGGGAGATTTTTGGTTGAAAGCATCTACAATGGTTCAATCCCAAAGATTGATGCACTTTTGTAAGTGAAAGAGATGATGTCTTAATGCCAAGGGTACCATACTTTTTAAAGCATTTATGCAGCAATTTAACAAATGAAAAGGAAAGCATTAGTTAACATGTATAGTTAAATGTTGGAGCTTTTTAACCTGTTCAGATATTCAATATTATATTCTTTAAAAAAAAAAAAAGGTATTTGAGCCAAAGGCCAAAAGTAGTCTTTTGAAATATATATATTTCAAAATACATAGACACACATGTATAAATAGTCTTTAAATATAGATTCTTAAAATGTATTAAATGCCTGAACTTGCTGGGTCATTAGACAAGAGCTACATGAGAAAACCTGAAATTTAAAAACAGAAGCAGTATGTACTTTTTATAAGAAAATAACGAGCCATAGTGAGGAACCTGTCTTGACATTAATTATGAAAAACACAATAGTTTAAAATCTAGTAAGTCTTGATTGCCTTAGAATAGAACTAATCAGAAGTTCTCTTTATTTTTTGAAATTATGTTTTCTTGGTTGGTTCAAAGTTATAAATCTCAAAGCTGTGTAGTATGAAAAGCTTTTAGAAGGCTTTTTGTCAGAAAAAAATGGATTGCCTCTTCTACATACATTTTTAAGGCTGACAAATATTTTCTCATATTGAATATGCTATCTTATGTTATAACTTGAAGGGCTCTGATGAGATTTAGTACCAGCTATAGTATCTGAAAATCCCTACAATTTCAGTTATGACATTCCATTACATGGAAGTGTCATTTTATCCCAAATAACCAAGATTACGTTTTAAAACTTTGCTTTCCATTAATTAAATCAGTAATGCACACATTCAACAGATAGGTAAGTTTTGCGCTAGGCATTGAGGAAAATTCAAACCATCCACTGTACAAGTTTCAAAGACCTATTCACAGAGTTGATTAACAAATAATTGAAGTCTATTTTTTTCTTTACTGACATTTTATGTACTTGCTAATCTGCCTGTTGGCTCAAGTTGCAGCTTTTGAGAATGCTCAGCTGCTGTTATAACCTCAGTGAATCAACTCTAATTTGTAAGAAGATACTGTAACATTAAAAGGTCACCTTATATATTCCTTGCACATATTGAAAGAAAGGCAAAGATGAGCATGGCTGGGGACCAAAGTGACATTATTGGGTTTATCCTATGAATGACATAGCTTCTTTAAAATATAGAGTTTGTCAGGCAATTTTGGAAATTAGAGATATTATTTGAGATTCTGGCAACTCTTTGGTATTAACTCCAAAAATTAATGAACCTCTTGGTCTAGAACATAAGGGCTCTGTAGAAAAGGGAAGTGTGTATTATGTTACTGTATCATAGACTTCAAATGAAGTCACCAGGAGAATGCATGAAGTAATAATGTTATAAATTCATAGAGACTTTCTGAAGTAACATCAATTATATGAAGAAAACTTGTACCATTTCCTCTAAGAAGGGTGATTTTAGCCTACGCAAGTAATTTGTATTTTCACTTTAGAAGTTAAAAATCCTTTATGTAATCTTATAAACCAAGGAGGATCATTTTCCTGGCTCTTGGGGCTATAATGTTTCTTCCTCCAACACCTTCTGTCAACATAATCTACTAAACCCTTTGGGCATTTTTGAAATGGGCATTTTCAAAGTATTTTTGAGTATTATTTATCATGCTATGCTATGAAACTAATACATTTTTAAAAGTACTCTATTATTTTGAGGGTCAGTCTGCATCTGCATTTCAGTGTACTTTTTCTTCATAGATTTTCTTATTAAACTCATATACTTCCAAAAGGCGTTGCTGTATTGAAGTGTCACTTGAGTTTAGTAGGCTGGGATCATAAATGCAAAGAAAAGAATGAGAATACTTCAAGGTACACCTTCCTCTAGAATAGTGATAGCTCCAGTCACTTAATAAATCTCTGTTCCTGAGAAAGGAATGCCTCATTCTGAATTGGCTTAGCATTCCTGGGAGATTCACAATACAATAGAACTCAATGGCATATTTTACTGTCAGAGCCTTAGATAACAGTGAGTTCATGGTAACTACGATCCAAATCTTCTGAATGTAACAAGTTAAATTCTGTTACTAATAAAACGTGAGAAGAATGAAAACTAAAAGTGGAATTTAAATTGTACAACTGATACAGGAATATTTTATTTTTACATGAGGTTATATTTATTCTTTTTTCAGGTAATCTGTAATTTATATATAAATATAAGATACATATTTTAATTCTAATACAGATAAGAATATACAACTTACAGTATTTCAAACAATAACTATTTTCACCTTATTTTAATTCTAAAGTAGGAATATATTTATATACCAAATGTAATAAATAAAATATTATTTTACCATGTAGAGGTAAATTTATAAAGTTAAAAAATACATAACATTTTCTGTCATTTATATAATAAAATGATTATTGTCACCATCTAAACATAATTTAAATTTTAAAACACTATCATATTTTCTTTTGCCTGTTTTGGTGTTCTTTAAATGTCCTTTAAAACCTCTTATTAGATAATTCAAAGATAAACACATTGAATCAGAGGAAGATCCAGGAATCGTGCCAATTTCTCTATAAAATTCTCTATGCATATGGAGATACCCTATTTTATGAGGTATTTTATTACCTGTTAAATTTTATATCTGTTAAAATAATCATGATATCTAATATAAGTGATAAAACATCAATACAAAGTAAAACAAAACCAGGTGTACATGAAGTTTTGTTTTCAATTATATGTGTTCAATTTGTATTTTATTTTATTTTGTTTTGTTTTTGAGACAAGGTTCCAGGCAGTGGCGCCATCTTAGCTCACTACAGACTTGACCTCTGAGTTTCAAGCAATTCTCCCATCTCAGCCTCCCAAGTAGCTGGGACTACAGGCTTGCGCCACCAGGCCCGGCTAATTTTTTAAATATTTTTGTAGAGATGAGGTCTCACTATATTGCCCAGGTTGGTCTCAAACTCCTTGGCTCAAGCAATCCTCCTGCCTTGGCCTCCTAAAGTGCTGGGATTTCAGGCACAAGCCCCAACAGTGCCAGATCCAATTTGTCTTTTAAAGCATAGAGTATAAGCTCTTTAAGAAACAAAGGCTGATATCTTTCTTTTATCCACTAATCTTCAGCCATAATGTGCAGAAACAAATTTAGAGATTGGTAGTTATCAGAGACCAGGTGGGCACTGAAACCTTATCCCTGCTGGAAAGGAGATTCTTATTAAGTTTCAGCAAACCCAGTGACCTAACTTGAAGCCTGAGATTCTCCTTCTCTTCTACCTACCCCAATGATTCTCAAAGGGGGGTTTATTTTGCCCCCAGTAGACATTTTGCAATGTGCGGAGACATTTTTGGTTGCCACACTTTGGGGGTATGGGAATATTACTGACATCCAGTGGCTTATGGCCAGGGATATAGCTAAATATCCCACAGTGGACAGGACAGCCCCACAAATAATTATTAAACCCCAAATGTCAGTAGTGCCAAAGCTGAGAAATCCTAACCTGGAAGAATCTAGACTGGATGCTGGGGAGCATTTGGGATTGACATTCATAGATCCTGTGTATGTACGCCTGTGTATATGTATGTTTGTAGATTTACACACATCTACATGTATATTGACAACGAAGATGGATCATACCCCTATTTAACTTATGCAAATGCAAAGGCAATGGAGTATGTTGGAAAAGGGGGGTGAAATTTAAACAGTCTTTAAGCAACTTTTCCTGATACCTAATGTGTCTATTTCTAAAGTGAAGTTAGGTGCTGGGGTGTGCATCTGCCATGCCTTGAGCAAGTATCAATTCTCTGAGTGTCTCAGAGTATAAATTGAAGGCCAGTCTAATGTTCAGATATATTTTGCACAACACAGTTTCTTTTTTGCTCTCAATATTTCAGTCAGGGTTCAACTAAAAATGCAGCAATCATAGATATTTTTGACACTTCATTCATGCACCAAGATAGGCCCATATAGGTGTGAGAATTTTACCTGGGGGGTATTGAATACACCCACACTGGATTATGAAGTATCTTCTGGACCTTCTTAAAAACCAATACAAATGAGACACCACTATACACCTACCAGAATGGCTAAAACGAAAACAGGGACATCAAATGCTGAGGAGGATGCAGAAAAAGCTGGGTCACTGATACATTTCTGGTGAGAATGTAAAATGATTCAGCCACTCTGCAATATGCTTTGGCAGTTTCTTATAAACTAAATATGTACTTGCCATGTGACCCAGCACTTGCACTCCTGGGCATTTATCCCAGAGAAATGGAAATTTACAGTCACACAAAACCCTGCACACAAATGCTCATAGCAATTTTATTTGTGATAGCTCCAAAGCAGAAACAACCCAAATGTCCTTAAACAAGCTGATGGTTAAACTGTCATACATCCATACCAAGGAACAGTACTCAGCAATAAAAATGAAAAAACGACTGATGCATGTAACAACTTGGATAAACCCTTAGAAAATTTAAGTGAGTGGGAAAAGATGTCGACCTCAAAAAACTGCATACTGTATGATTAGATTTATATTATATTCTTGAAGTAGCACAATTACAGGGATGGAGAACAGATGATTACTGTTTTCCAAGGTTTAGGGATGGGGCAAGGGGTAGGTAAAGGGTACAGAACACCAAGTACATTTTTTTCACAACTTCATATGGATTTGCAATTATTTCAAAATAAAATTTTTTAAATTATGTTTCTGTAACAACGGAGCCCTGGGAAACAAGATCACCCAAATAGTCTCATTCACAGGTGTATAGTTGGTCAGTGTTGTATTCTCAGCCCTCAGTAGTGGCAACCCTTGGCACCAGGCCCTCTAAAATGCTTTTAGTTTTCCATTTCTACCTTTTGTATTTACTGCTGTGTTTATTTTTGTTTTAAAGACATAAATACACAAACATGGGTGTAATTTTATTTCTAGGTGTAGCTTTAAATATAAGGTGTGTAACATTGTAAAAGAGTTTAACTGTTGTAAAGAATAAGACAGATGAAGAAGAAAATGCTTTCTTGGATTATAAGATGAGAGGTAGTGATAAGTGACCATGTCCATTTAAGGCCATTTGGTGTTGTTTTAGCATATTAGAAAAAAATTGTTCTAAAAGGGTATATTTTTAGCAACAAATCAGTTTTCTTACATTACAGGACTAGGTATACATATGTGTGCACACATGCACACACATGCACATTTGTCTAAAGAGATGCTTTGAATCATTACAGCCATTTCATATGTTATTCCACCGTGTGTACATATGTGTATATTTACATGCCTCTGTGAGGGTGGATATGTATTCATTCAGAGGCTAAGAGGTAGAAATGTCCTAAAACCCAGCCTCTCTGAAACCTTAAGTTTGTGTCTTAAAAAAGAGAAGTTAACCTAACATTTAAGTGCCAAGTATATAACCTATACTCTGTTAGGTGCTTTATATACCATTTTTATATATAATCCTTCATTTAGTGATTATATAAACCCTGTGAGGTATCCACATCATTTCAATTTTCCAGGTAAGAAAACTTTGAAAGACCTTCAATTTTAGAGGTAAGGAAACTTGGAAGGACCCTGGGATGATTCCCAAGGAACCAACCTTGGAGGTATTGAACACACCCACTTTTAAAAAACCAATACAAATGAGACACCACTGTACCAGGAATCAACATCCCAAGGTCACAGAGTTAAGGGTCTCTGATATTGTGCCTCTAAGTCTACTGCCTGGAGTGATTCTCTTACTAAAGAGTAGTTTTATCATTGTCAAAATAACATCAAACATGATTGTACAAGACCTGGCATTTTCTTTTTCTAAACAGAGGATATGAGCAGACATTGCATAAGAAATGCAAACAGACCTTCGATATATGCAAAGATACTCAACATCACACAGAAGAGAAATGCAAAGCTACACAGAAATGCCGCTTTTCAGATATCAGATAGGCAAAGGTGCACAAGTTGAACAATGCCCTCTATTGATGAGGTTTTGGAGTAGTGTTCTCACACAGGCTGGCTAGACAATGTTACTTATTTATCAAAATTAGAAACTACATTTGCCCTTTGGCCCAGCAATCCCACTTCTGGAGATTTTTAATACAGATATACCTGCTGCACACAAACTGATGAACAAAACGTTTTTCTGTGCACATTGCTTTAATGGCAAAAGATTGGACACACTCCACGTGACTAGTAGGGGAATGGTCAAATCAATTATGGTACACTGTCATAGTGCAATGATATGCAGTTTTGTTTTGTTTTTAAAGAGGAAGCTCTCTGCGTACTGTTATGGAAAGATCTCTAGGATATATTGTAAGGTGGAAAAAAGCCAGGGTGCAGAATAATGTATGTGAAAGGCCAATGTTTGTGTAAGAGGAGGGACATATATTTACATTTGCCTACAACAATCAGAAAAATTGCTATAGAAATTGATATCACAACAGGAGACACACAGTATACTATAATTTACAACTTCGAACAGCTTGGGAATGACAATGTTTATATACCAATTAGGGCTTCAAGAAATCCTATAAAGAAGTTTTTCTTCAGGATGGTAGTATTCAAATTAGCATAAGGATCAGACATGGAATATAATCTCTGAGGTGAGTTTTTCAAACAATGTTTGAAGCCCCCTGGCATCACACAATTAGGACATGTGCCTTTCCCAGTTACTTTCATACTGTTTCTTTAAATGATCCAATGCTAATCAACAATTTACCTGGTTAAAATTTAGTTGGTTTGGTTATACTTTGAAGAGGACATTTCCTTCTTATGTTTTCTGCACTCAGGCAGAAGACTTGTAAAGGAGCTAACAACAAAGGGATTTTTAACTTTCAAAGCCTTAATTAGAAAACAAGAGCAAATGGTACATTTTTAAAGAGGGACCAGGAATACATATGACTTGTGGGCTTTTGCCTGATTACATTTGTTAATAAGGAATGCCAAAACATGTGCACCAAAAAGCATTCAAGGTCTTTTGGTAATAAATTATACTTGTAAATTTGACGTAAGTTGATCACTCGAAGAACTCACACTCTTTGAAGATTAGAATTCATAAATGTATGAACGAATTAAATGGTTCTTTCCTCTAGTGATATAAAGTATTAAATGACAGAAAAAAATGTGTTCAAAATCAACTGAGGAAATAATTCATTGTGAAAAGTATTCAATAAAAATGTTAAATAGGAAAAATATGTTAAGCCAGTTTCTGCTGGATGAAGAAGTAAAGCAGAAACCTGAAAAGGGCAAATTTAAGGATGATGGGCTGGGAAATGTCCCGTCAGCCTCACAGTTTTACTTTTTGTTATTCAACTACGGCAGTTTAGGCCCAGTAATCTATTCCATTCCCATAAGACAAAGAAAAAAAGACTAATTTTGAGCAGCAGAAAACTGAATGGCCTCTAGGAACCTTCAAGAGGGCAGTGGAGATCAAGGAGAAATGAATGTCTTTGAAGAGGCATCTTAGATTGTTTTGTTAATACATAAAATCCTCTCTCTTTATCATGAAGAAGTCTCATTTCAAAAGGAAAATGCAAGTCAATGAGGATTAGTTTGGCTCCTTGGAGGTCAGAACTAAATATACAAAACTAATAATATGACACTGAAATAAACAAGAATGTGGAATTGCTCATCCGAGGGGATGATGTAACTAATATTGACATAATTTCCAAGCAGAAAAGCAAAACTAGGTCAAAGCACGTTGGCCTAACATAATAAGCATTTTTGTTTCCAGATTTTTACCATGTAGGCTGTGTCTGCGGGCATTAATGTCTTCTGTTATCAATGTTAGAGGCTGTCACAAACAATTCATGTCTTATCACTCTTTGTTAGTTAAACCAAAACAATGTAGTTTATATGTGAACTATTCAATTCTGACAGCTGAAATGTTAGAAAGAGGAGAAATATTCAGAAAGTGTCTCTTCCAGACTGAAAAGCATCAAGCAATAAATATTCATTATCTAATAGTCTGCGATCATGTTTTTATCTACTCAGAAAGTCATACTCGTCTCAATTAATTATGACTCCTTTCCCTCTTTTACTCAGAGCCGTACAGAAAGGGTAGCATCAATCTCATTAGAATTTCACTTTAAACATTGACCACTGAAAAGGAACTCAACTGAGTCACTCACCAAATAGCCAATTTTTCTCTGCCGCCTTCCCCATCATACATTTACTAAAACAAGTCACTTTCTTCTCTCTTCTGTGTGTTCCATTTTACCTTCCTGCACTATTTCCTCAAAGCACAGCTGATTAATTCATGGGATAAATGACTCATCTCACTCCCTAAACTTTCTTCTGTATAAATATAATCCTCCTATTTTTTACTGTCTGACATTTTCATACTTACCTAAAATCAGAGCAAAGAATATATATACAAAAGAAGCACAAAACCCAAATATAAGGTTATTTAACTATTTCGCTTTTATGGATAGTATTTTACACGAAAGATGATGTAGTCTTTCCTGAGTTGCCTCATTATAAACTATCATTCCATTCAAATTCTCTTGGAATTTATTATCACATTGAATTATAGCACATGACCTGAAAACATTCAAATTATATCTTAGTAGAAAGCATATGGTATAGTCACAAAAGAGAACGGGATGGGAAGTCTAGAGGACTTAGGTTTTAGGTGTAAACTCCCTCATATCTTGCTCCCAGATGGAGGGTAAAGTGTTTCTTGTGCTAAAATGTCAACCCAGAAACGCTAAACTTTTAACCGGTATTCTTAGTCTGGATTCCTAATATATTTCTTACGGAAGACTTGATCCTATGTAAGTAAATAAATCTCTATTAATAATATTTGGTGGTGCTGTCCATCTCCATATTACTTTATTTGGCCATTCATCTAATTATTAAATCAGCAGGTCATTCAATAAATTCCATTTTCCTAAAAAAAAAACCAAAAAACCCTTCCTCCTAATTGTTTGGGGAAGACCACTTCCAAATACACACAACCAAAGCAACACTCCAAAACCTGACATATGGCAGATACCACAGTCTACCACATAGACTCTTTGATAATATATCAGTCCTGTTGTTTCCATAAACTATCAAATGTCCCTGAAATTTCTGTTCTGTCATTTTAACTATAACTCTCAGTCTGTTATACCTACCAGCAATGAAAAATGCTTTGTCCAGCACAAATCTTGAACTTCACTATGAAAAATGTGGCCACCATCTACATGGAGAAGGCTTCGGTCTTCTCTCAGACACGCTATCTCAGTTGTAGAGTAATCATGGGCATGCCACTCACCTGGCAAAATTAAACAACTGCACATGGACCTAAGCCCTAAACCATCAGGCTGGGTTCAATGAGAGCAAGCACCAGATTCTATCTTGGCGATTAGGCTTTGAGCTATTGGAGGGCATGACCCATTTCTTAATTATTTCTGCAGAATAATTGAGCAGAGGTAAGCCAAGCTGCTTACCATGTTTTGGGTTGTGTTCTTGCTGGGAATACAACTGAACGGACTATCCATAGAGAGGGAGAGACTATGTATATAAATGAACTGTATATATATATATATAAAACCATATGTATATGTTTCAGTAATCATAAACTATGTTAATTTTCTCTACTATTGATCTATTCAGTAATCATAAACTATGTTAATTTTCTCTACTATTGATCTATTTAGTCCTCGCTGTTTCCCAGACCTTTCTAATGCCCTTTCTTCTTCATATCCCTTCTGATTTTAAGGAGCATTTTCCATTTTCTTTTTATTAAAATTCATCTAGCATGCGCCTGTAGAACACTTAATGATTCTTATTGTGTGCCAGACACTGGGCTTGGGTCAGGATTCAAAGGTAATTAAGATGTGACTCTTGCTGTGGAATAACTCAGTCCCAAGATAGGCAGATAAACAATTAAGTAGAAATATATACACCATCTCAAATACCCGTGTGGATTAGAGGCCACTACAGCTATTTTCTGTCTATTTATTCTAATCCAAGTAGACAGTGCTCAGCATACAAACAGCATACTTACAAACAACCCAAACCCACAAACACCATCATTCCCTCTCAATTTGGGGCCTGTGGCTCCCTGGCTGTTACTCACAAACACCCCCGTGGGTCCAGAAGTTCAGCCAGGATGCTGCGAAACAACAAATGAAGAGGTCTGACCCACAGACAGACATACCAGCAAGTTCTGTCTACCAAAGGCACAATCCTGCCCCCAAATATTGTCCCTGAAAGGAAAATCATGTGTTTTGTAGTTCCAGGCTCCACCGCCTGAAATTTCCACAATTAAAGATTCATCCTAAGTGTTAAAGGGCTAAGAGTCCTGCCATGTGGTAGAGACCACTGACTAGAGGAAACAGGAAAGTGGTTTGGAGGTGGAGAGGGGAGAGTGGGAAAAAGAACAATTATTAATTCACTAGATATTAGGACAGGACTGGGGAGATGCCCCAGTGAGACCAGAAAATATCAGCAGGAAGGAGAAGGAAAGCTGATAACTAGTACAAACTTCATTTTTCAAATATTGCCATGACTGGCTTATTACCAAAAGTGTGACAATTCTTTCTCCTCAGTTTCCATGCTGTATAACATAGTGGCATGTCATCAAAACCCATCACTTGATCTCACATTAATCAGATTATTTTTCACTGGAAAATGTTCTGGGTTTCAAACAAACTCCTAAACCATAAAGTATTCCTAGACTGGGGACTACCTATGAGTTACTTTTCCCTATTGAGAAAAATGAATTACTATTTAATACTTATGAGAAATTTACTTTATGTAGGAAGTCATAAATTTCTACAAATGGACATGTGGGTTAAAAATCAATTAAATTTCACAATTACAAATCACTTCTCAAATCTCCTGAGTTCAATAAGGTTTTGGATACCCCAATTTTTCAAGTGGATCCCTATCTATACAAATATAGATATTAATGGGCAGCCATTTTGACCGTGGAAAAACCTATATTGAGCTACTGGTACAATAAATAAAATGTACACCAGATCAAAAGTTCTTTGAGGGCAAGGACCTTACCAAAATCATGTTTGGAACCCAGAAAGTGTCCCGATACATTAATAATCATTTATAATGTAGCAGAAGATATTAATTCTGTAAATGCTCAGTAAATGTCATTGAATGACATAAAAAAGGAAGGACAGCCTTTTGTATTATATTCATCATAAACAGTCAACTGAATATAAGAAATTCAACATCCACTTATACTACAAATGATCAGCACTTCTTCCATGTTTACTCAGAACCTCTTTTTCATAGCACAAAGCAGGTAAGTTATTTTCTTTGGTTTGGTTTGTTTTTTCATGAAAGTCCTCTCTTGGCATTCTTCTCTGTGCCTCAATTTTCTGCACTCCTAACATCACCTAACCTTCTGTAGGCCATTAACCACCCTGATCTTGTGTCAATGGAATATTTTCCTGGGGTGGGGGGGTGGTGCGTGTGAATATTTTGGATCCAGATGGCTCCCTAAAGTTGTATCCTTTTTAGTTTAAAGATATTTTTATAACATGCCAGCTCATAAAACTGGGCAAACAAGTTTCTAGAACAAAACCCCTGAGCTCAGTTTTGTGTGAAATCAAAGGAGTTGATAATGAGCCAGAATCTTCCAGATAAACTGCCTTATATCTAAACGGAGATTAGATTGCTGTTTGACCTGGCTTTATCGCCCTTTCTTTAATCACAGCGTATTTGATATTCTCTTCCTTGAATGAACTCATTTTCATAGTAGCTTTGGTCACAAGATTAAAGAATCGCTAACTAATTGTTCCAAATAAGCAGAGCAATTCTCTCTGGCTCTGCCTCGGGCTCCCCGTAGTGAGTGCGCTGCCTGATCTTCAGACCAAGGGAACTTCAAGCCTGACCCCTGCAGGTGGATAAATGAAATGCACACCTCCAATCACATCCTGATCTTTCAAAGTCCCATCAAGTTCTGAAAATAAAAACGTTCATACTTAGTACAATAGGGATACTGATGATATTTATAAGATATATTGTACTTTCTTTTCATTGTATAAATTGCTTTTGGAAAGTAGCAACCACTTGTTTAAAAATAAGTTAAATTACGTCTGCAAAACACTCTGGTGCGGTTAGCCATTACTTCTTTTTGCCTGTTGAGAAAAATCCAAATGATTTGATTGAACTGGGATCCTCAAATCATGCGGGTTAAAAATGTCCTGATTTGCCCCCACCTTTTTCTAATCAAACAAATTACTCTTTGTCCAGTAACCAAATCTCCCCCTTTCACCAATGCGCAACCCAGGTTGCCATAGTTACTTTGGATGTCTATTTACCACACAAACGATCAAAGCCAGGAGACATCCACATACGCACTTAGCCTTAAAATTTGCTGGAATGTCTGCGGATAACATGCAACTACCAATTAATGGATTTGCTTGTAGCCTATGTGGTCTGCAGTCAAGTGAACTACAAACACGACTCAAAAATATATATATATATTTCAAAGTGACCAACAAGGATCTTTTAACTGACAGCAAGTCTTATGATTATAACATTTGCTGAGAAAGAGATAGTAGGGAAGAAACTAAAATTTTAACATATGTTGAAGACATTGCGCTCTCTAAACCATGTGCAAAAACTTAAAACATCTGTTGAAAGGGAACATTTCTCAGATGCATATTTAAAATTCCGGTTAGTTACTGTATCTTTCTATTAGATGTCATAAAAACTGCCTGATCTCAATGTTGGGACAAATGAGAACAGAACTGCCTTTTGAACTGTAGAGTCTTGACTTTCAAATGAAGGAAACCATACAACATACTTGGGACATAATATACTTGCCAGTTAGAGAATGATAAGAAAAAGAATGCTGTAAGAAAGATTCTATTTTAATCCCTAGAATGCCATGTGAGATCCTAAACCTGCCCAGGTAGTCTTTCTGGGTGTGTGAGTATTCATCCCCAAACTTGCCCCTAACTTGCTGTGTCTCTTTATACTTAACCTTTCTCTGCCTTCGTCTCACCATTTGTTCAACGAGGATCAAATTGCCACCTCGTTCTTTCCTGGGGATGTGGCAGAGAATAAATAGACTGTGTTTGTAAAGGACTTTCTAATCCTCAGAGGAAAGATTAATACGAAGACTTTCATTATTAAGCCAGATGTCCTTGGGCATTTTAATTCCAATCCAAAGAATGCAGAACGGGCTAATCAAACAGATTCACAGCTTCCTTGAAAGAGCAGCATCCTGGCCTTGCAAGAATTTAGCAGCTACATTACTCATTTTGTTCTAGTAGATCAGAAACACAGCATGCACCTTCTTCTCTTAGAGTTTTTCTCTAAAGTTATCAGGATGTTAAAAACACAAAATATGTCTAGTAGACAATTTTGTCTAGAGAATCTGATTTTTTCCCCCAAGCTCAAGAATGAACTATTTGTTCTTCTCATGTGTTGGGACAATGGGTGGCTTGCCATGTGGGGAGGATATTTGCAGTTGCGGGAATGCCACAGGCAAACCTGTTGTTTTTGGCCAGCCTTCTAGAACAGGTGGCCATGCTTTTCCTTTGGCCTGGGAACAGACCAAATTCCTTCTTAAGAAGGTTCAGAAAAGTTTACCGTTTATGATCAGAGTGCAGAGACAGGTTGGCATATATTTTTAAATTACTTCCTGATCAAGGTGAGTCAGATTTATACTTTTCCTTGGCCTAACTCAGCCATGGCCTTAGGAACCCTCAAAGAACACTATCTTTCTACATCATTCCTTTTCTGCCAACCTGGCAGAAGCCCAAACCCCTCTGAATCTTATAGCTAGTCAAACAGTTTTCTAATTCTGCTGGCAATTTCTGGCTACCCCAAATTTCTGGCTATCAGTGGCAGGCAGCAGTATCTTCTAGGTTGCCACACCAGTGTACACCATTTGTGCAGCCCTAGGGACAGATCACTCAACAGCAAAGAGATTGAATTTCATTGCTGAGCTGATGACACACAGGTCTGTTTGATAGTTAACCCTGTAAATCCAGCTGGAGCTGCTGGGCTGAGATGACAAATTGGCTGGTGGGTGCGATTCATTTACCCTGCCTGGATCAAATAGTCAAGTTTCCCCATGAGAAACTCAAACAAAGTAGGGATCAACCTATGCCAATAACGCTGCCATCTCATTCCTCCCTACATTCTTGTTCTGGCTGCCATGGAACAACATGTTAGACTCTGGAAACTGTCCTCATTCTTTGGATGAACGATGATCCTGCCTGTCTCCTTCATCTCCTCCCTTGTTCCATCCCACCCGCTTTCCAAGTTCTGAACAGGCCAAAAAATATATATATATATATTAGACATACAAAGCTGTGAGATAAAAAGTTGTCCATTCATTAAATAACTAAGGAGTCACTACATGTGTACTTATGCCCCTAAAACTTCAACACTGAGCTGTTTTTCAAGTTCACTCACATGAATGCCACATACAAGCTGGGGGAAGCAAGCCTTGGGCATAAGGCATGGAGACTGCCGTGGTTCCTGAGGAACCGTGTGGGAACAGGGATTCTGGAAGCTGAGCTCAGACACCACCGAGGAGAGGACAGGTGGCTCTGCGCAAGATCAAATAACTTCTTTGTTCCAGCTAAGGACCTTTGTCAAAAATGTTTTGCGTTCCCCTTTTTCCTTTTCAATCCTTTCCGATTAGACTTCTCCTTCTTTTTCCTCATCCCATTTTGGCAGGCATTAAAAGTATGAGGTTGGACTGTGAGTTTGCAAAACTTAAAACGAGCGTCCTCCCCACAGTCCCTAACAGGGAAAGGGCAATTCACGGCACTCAGACAGTACTTGCTCCTCCGCAAGAGCTTTCCTGCACTCACTGAAACTTGCCAAGCAGGCTTGCTGAGGGAACAAGTGAGGGGGCAAGAAGCAGGAGGGTTAGCACTGACCATTCCACAGTTTGATGGGGGCTCTGCTTCATCTCCCAAGGCTGCGGGATAAAGAGTGTTCTAAACCCCTCGCCTACTTTCCTAAATGGAAAGCTCACTTCCCTCAAAGTGTGCAGGGTGGCGAGCGCCCAACCCACTTAAAAGAAAAAGTGAAGAGCTTTTTGGTGGCGATACAGATGCTAACTTTCCCAGCCAGATTTATTCAGAGCTGGTAAAAGCAATAGCACTCCTCTTGGAATCCCTGCCCTTCCAACCTATTGGCAGGTTTTTCCAGCCTTGGTTTCTCCTTATATGAATATTGATCTTGATATTTAAAGATTGACATAAGATTGTTCCATAACTTTGATTGAGTTGTAAAGCACACCCTCTCCTTGGCTTCCTACATCCACTTTTTCTTTCCTTTTCTTGCTTAACAGCAAAGCTATAAACCTCTTCCTGGGCTGATAAGGAATTTTATCATCATGCCCCAGAGCCACGGAAGAAGCTGTTGGTTTAGAATTCTTTTCAAAGACTCATTTAAGTAATCCCCCAGCCCTTTCTCCACTCACTGCTTTCAGGGCTGTCTTCTCACGTCCAGAAGCAATACAGTTTCCAAACTGCTAGAACAGAAAAACAAATTTGCATTTTTCTGGAAGGGCTGTCTGTGCTCATTTCAAGCTGGTTCCGCCTTCTCCGCCAGAAACGCAGTAAGTGCTCAGAATGCGAAACCAAAATGAGATAAGCGGCCCAGTGAAATTCTTTTTCAGGACATTCAGTTGTCTTTATTCCAGCCCAAAGCATAGCGCAGAGGCACTAAAAGCTCAAGATATATTCTGCACAATACATTCCAGCGGCTGCAAACTGGAATTGATTTACATATATTCTACAAAATGCTCGTAAGCCCTTTACAATGAGTGCCTGACATCAACCACCATTAGAGGCAAAAGTGGGGGCGGGTGGCGAGGACCTGACCGGGATGGCTCAGGTAATGTGCTTCTTTGGCTGTCTCAGGAAAATGCAGCCCCGTCTTTCCACCAAACGCATCGACTATGGCCAGACGCCTGCTAACTGAGCAAGCTCTCGAGAGTAACAGGTCGCAGGGGTCCCGGGCGGCGCCCGCCTCCTCCGCCGCCAGCGCAGCCGCCTGAGCTTACCTGCCTCATGTTTAGAATCCCATGACCCATCCGGCAGGGAGCGAGCTGCATCGGAGCCCACGCCGCAGTCTTCAGAGTGGAAAACGCCGAACCCGACAGGAGCCCGCAAGACAAAAGCAAGCCGGCGAAATCTACGGGCAGCAAAGAGCACGTTTTCGTCCTCTTTTTCTTTGATCTGTTGCTACACGCACTCTGCCCGAGACAATGTCAAGTTTCTCAACCTTTTCTCCCCCAGCCTATGAAAAGTCGGTCGCAGGGAAGCGAGGACCGCCTGGCTCTTATTTCAAATCTGTTCTCAGAGACGTCGTAGGTGGCTGGCTTGGGCCGCGGAGGAGCTTCGCCAATCAGAAGCAAGGGGGTGGGTCCTGGGAGCCAGAAAGCCTGCGTCCTGGGAGCCAGAAAGGCTGCCTCCGCGAGGATTAGGGGAGCTTTCAGGATTCAAATGACTGGAAGCAGCTGGAAACAGTGTCCAAAGCTCCAAAAGTAAAGGATGAGTTCCATTCTTATCTAACAGCTCTGGTTCTGCTAAAAGCTTAACTAGCTAAGGGTCTTAAACCCTTGCATTTTAAGACCTCTCTAACAGCGTTAAAACATTTGGAAGGTGCAAAATTATTTCAGCCAGAAAAGTTCAACACTCAGGACCCAAGGGTATTTTTAAAAGAATATCTTGCACCGACGCCTTACTTTTGCAAAAGACTGGGAAGGAAACCAAATTGTTATGCGTAACACCTTAACTAAAACGAACAATCCAGAAAGGATTGTTACCTACCTCCTCTCCATATAGATTAACTGTATATTCAATCTAACAAAAATAAATCTTAATGGGAACGTGCACACAATTTGTTTGAAATGCAGCAAATGAACAACAATCTTTACCTATTGACAGTCCGAGGCATAATTTCAAATAACAATATTGTCATTACAACAATAAACACTGACATTTTGTTCAGAAAAGAAAAAAACAACCTTTTTCTATGGTTTGGCTTCCCTACAGGGTGGATCTGTTGAATTTATTAACAGGGACAAGCTGGACATCACCTTGGCAGGATTGCAGGAGACCTGGAGAAGTAGTTGGCTTCTTAGAAACAAACTCAGACTCAAAGTTTCCAAAGTTTGCTTTCTCAACGCCATATAAGCAGTAACTTTTTTCAACTCTTAGCCAACATGATTTTAATGTAAATCTACCTTTTGGATTTCAAGAAAGTGCAAGTTGAGCAAAAAGTACTTTGTGTATAACCAGTAGCATATTTTCCCCCAAGAAATGACCGCAATTTTGTGACAATAATTCAATAAAGATTTTAAATGTTTTGGTATTAGAGGAAAAAAAACTTAGAAAATAATGAATTGGTGGCTTCAGGAGTGTCATCTACGTGGGTTCAATACATTGGGAGCTCTGCCCAGTTCTATGAAAATGTGCTGGCCGGATAACTGGGCCTGGAAGCCCATAGCCCTAGCCCCCTGCCTGAGTAGCCTAAGGAGCCACATAGTGACACCAACTGACTTCAGTCCACTTCTTGTACTTTTACTTGAGAGGCCTTCATATGATGCACTTCAGGATTTCTCAATCTCAGCACTACTGACATTTTGGGCAGGAGAATTCCTTGTCATGAGGGCTGTCCTGTGCACTGTACGATGTGTAGCAGCATCCCTGGATTCTGCACACTAGATGCCAGTAGCACCCCCACAGCCGTGATGACCAATAATGTCTCCAGACATTACCAAATGTCTCCTGGGTGATGAAATCACGCTTTGAAAGGTTGGTCCTTAAACTTGAGGGTGCAAGGAAACCTCTGGGGAGATTGTTAAAAATGCAAATCCCCAGGCCCCTGCACCAAAAGAATCTGATTCAGTAGGTTTGCTGAGGAGCCTGAGAATCAGCATTTTATCCCACTGACAAAGGACTCTGATTCACTTTGAGATATATTGCCTGTATCCCTGCTCTAGTATGCCAGCCACAGGACACAGGAAGCTATGCAGGGCTGCTGCCATTAAATACCACTGGAGTTTAGTCACATGGCACATCTGTTTATCACCTTCAGTAGAAGCTACAACTGCATCTGCCTTCTGCTTTCATCACCTCAAAGGTAAATATGAGCTGGGATTTCCTCTCTCAAGGGCTGTGCCCTTTTAATGTTCCTTCCATTTTTATTCTCCCTTGACTCATTAACCAACTATCCTATAATCTCAAATGTCACCACTCATTCGTGGTTTCCCCAAATACCTCAAGAAAAATTAATCCTCTCCATCTTCTATGCTCTTAAAGCAAAATGCCCTTATAAAAGAGATTTCAAGGAGCCTGTTTGTCCCTTGTGCCATGTGAGGACAAAGCAGCAAGGCACCACTATGAATCAGAGAACCCTCATCAGACACCAAATCTGCTGGTAGCTTGATCTTGGACTTGTCGGCCTCCAGAACTATGAACAATAAATGTCTGTCATTTATAAGTGACGCAGTCTAAGGCACAGTATTTTGTTAGAGCAGCCTGAACTAACACAGTGCCATAAAATATGCTGCCTCCATGATTCAGAAAACCTCTAAAAAAATGAATGGTTGGGATACACAAAGTCTGCTTTTTCGTTTACAAATAAACAAATAGAAATGTTTAAAATTCTGAATGAAATAAATGGTCCTTTGGAGGCTGTTCATTGAGTGAGGATTTGACTCACCTATTAGAAATAGTGAGGCCAGGTTCAGTGGCTCATGCCTGTAATCCTAGACCTTTTGGAGGCTGAGGAGAGCGGATGATCACTTGAGCTCAGGAGTTCGAGACCAGCCTGAGCAACATGGTGCAATCCTGTCTCTACAAAAAAAATTAGCTGGGTGTGGTGGTATGTGCCTGTAGTTTCAAGTACTTGGGGGGCTAAGGTAGGAGGATCACTCAAACCCAGGAGATTGACACTACAGTGAGCCTAGGTTGTGCCACTGCACTCCAGCCTGGGTGACAAGATAAGACATTGAAAAAAAAGAAAGAAAGAAGAAAAGAAAAGAAAGAAGTAAAATGAGTAAAGGAACTTGCTCTACCAAACTAACAGATGTTCTGGTCCCAAATCTGCAATTAACAATGTTTGCAAATGTTAGCTGAAAGGATGTTGTAAGTTTTGAAAGCTCTTCTTCAAAAAACAGCAGCCTAGTTGATAATCTTGTTAGTTATCTGCAGGTTTGGTTATCAACAGACCTCGTAGCAAACCTAACATAGTTTCTGGGTGGATAGTCCTGTACAGGCGGCACTACTCGGGCACGCACAGGCATTGGTATAGCGCCCTTGGAGAATACCTAACAGTACTTGTGCCACCTCTCTCAGTGTTCTCTTAGATCAAAGAACATGGAGTGAATGTTTGTGTGAGTAAAAAATGGCTGAATATCAGCAATTCCACATAGATGATTTTAGTCTGTGTCAGGACATATGAGAAGTCAATGAAAATCAAGCTAACGTTGTCTATGCAGCCACCTGGAGAGTGCCCAGTACAAGTGCATAGACTTTGGGAGCTATGAAAAGAGCAAATTTATTCTCCCTCAGAGGTTTCAGAAATCCAGTTGCTTTATTATGGGGACAGAGGGAAATTTATGAAATATTGTGTTCAAGGTGATTAGTAAAGTTAATAAGTTGATAACAACAAGAGTCCCCACTTAGAAAAAAAAATCTTATCTATAATTCTTATAGAAAGTCACAAAAAGAGGAAGAAGTTTCTACTCCCTGTGTACAGGTAATCCTTCAATTAGTTTCTTTCAGTTGGTTAAGGGAAACAATGTGACATACCACAAGGATGGGTCAAATAAGACTTGGAGTCAGTTTTCTGTGGTGACTTGGTCACTAACTGGCTAATAGACCTCAGGTAAACCAGTCAATATCTCTAAGCCCAAGATTTCTCAGGGGACAATCGGACAGATTGAATAAAATAATATATTGGAAAGTGTGCCCAGTGCAATCACCATCACTTGTCGTGTGAATGTGTTGGATGACCAACGCTGGAAAAAAGGGAAGAAATCTATGAAGTCAGAAATTGACCCTAAGCTTGTTGTTTCCTCACTAGAAAATTAAGGAATCAAAGCAAATCATGCCATTTTAAATTTTAATTAAGCCTTTCAATTTAATAATTCTATGCTTTTAAAGGTGAAATATTTTAACAGCATCTAGTTTGTGTTAATTGATTAAATATAGCAGATTATTCATTATCTACCCTTGAGTAATCTTGTAAATGGTTTATGCATGAATTTTTAAGGTTTTCATTTTATTTCATTTAACTGTATTACTTTCGAAAAACTTCTTTTGAAACAGGGTCTCACTCTGCTACCTAGGCTGGAGTGCAGTGGCATAATGGTTATATGACCAGCTCACTTCAGCCTCAACCATCTGGACTCAAGTAATTCTCCCACTTCAGCCTCCTGAGTAGCTGGCACCAAAGGTGCATGTCAGCATGCCTGGCTATTTTTTTTTTTACTATTTATAGAGGTGGTGGTGGGGTCTTGCTATGTTGCCCAGTCTGGTCTTGAACTCCTGGGCTCAAGTGATCCTTCTGCTCCAGCCTCCCAAAATTGTTATGCATGAATTTGGCAAGGGCTTCTTATATCCTCTCCCTGTGGTCGAAATCTCCACTCCCAACTGAAATTTCTACTTCATTTCAATACAATAATATCATACTTCCCAAGAGTAATTCTTCAATTTCTGTCATCTATTTTTACTATAACTTTGTATTTAAATTTGAAGGGGAAATTTATTTTAATTATTTTTTAACTGATTGCCTGTATCAGTCAGGGCTCACCAGAGAAATATAAAATAGGCTTATGTAACTGTGGGGTGTGGCAAGTCTGACATGCATAGGGCAGGCTGGCAGGTGCTGGCTCTGTAGACTTAAGGCAGAATTTCTCCTTCCTCAGGGAAACCTCAATTTTACTATAAAGGCTTTAACTAATGGGGTGTGGCCCACCTACATTATCAAGAATAATCTCCTTTATTGAAGTCAATTGATCATAAATGAATTTTCATTGTATATGTATCTTCAATATACCTTCATGGCAACACCTAGATTAGCATTTGGTTGAATAACTGGGTACCACAGCCTAACCAAGTTAACACATAAACCATCATAAGGCCCATGCTCAAACATTTGTATGTCCATTGCAACAAGAGTATATGGTCAGTCAATAAATGTTTACTGAATTGTTGTGACTAATAATAATTTAAAAACCTCCATTAGTAGAAGGCTGTCTTCTTTATCAATAATAAAATTTTGCTAATAGATATATCATATACTTATCAACTGCAACACTGGAAGGTAAGAGCTCTATTTTACTTAATTTTGAGATTAAATGATTTCTAGCTGGCAGTTCTTTACCAAGTCATACTATCAATCAAATGTCAGAATATAATGCAATTATTTTCATACCAAGGCTCAAAATTTTTGCCTCCCATGTACTTTTTCTTTGGAAACCACTCAAAGATGTGTTTTAGCAAAATGAGGGTGTTAAACTAAGAAAGATAAGTCAATGAGACTCAGAAAATAGAGGAAGCAACATAAAAAGAAGCAGGGAAAGTCCAGGATGATAACTACATAATGATCATGCAGCTGTGTGCAGCATCTTAGAAAGGCCTCATCTAAATTGTAGGAGGAGGATGGAGGACTCCTGGAGGTAGGACTCTGGGGAAAAAATGATACTATAGATTACATTTGATGGCAAACAGGTACACATAAATATAAGCAACAAGTGAGGCCATTATTCACTCCAGGAAAAGCAAAAGAATGCACATGCACACAAAACGAAGGACTACTACAGAACAGTCCTTAAATTGGCAGTGATTTCTGATATAGATATTATGGCAGAGACTCAGTTTACTTGGGGCAGAAATGTGGTCAGCTGAAGAACATTTCCCAGCCCCCTTCGTAGCTAGCTATAGGTGATCATATGAAACTATTATGAATTTTTGTTTTTTAGAGAGGCTAGGTCTCACCACGTTCCCCATGCTGGAGTACAGTGGCTGTTCACAGGCACACTCATATTGCACGCAGCCTCAAACTCCTGGGCTCAAGCCGTCCTCCTGCCTCAGCCTCCCGAGTAGCTGGGAATACAAGCTCATACCACCGTGTCTGGTAGGCCTATGAAATTTTAATAGAAGCTATTGTGTGCTATATAGGGCTTTTGAGAAAGCCATTTAAAGGGAACACACACTGTTTGCTCTTTGCCCTTCCTGGATTTCTCCACCAGGAATGGTTGCAATGTCTGAGGGACTGGGGACTTTCTGTAACCATGACGAGGATAGAACACCTAGTAAAGCTGGATAACAGATAAGATTCAAGGATCTTGGATTTCTGATGACATCTTAGAGCTTCCAAATGAGCCCTAAGTTTCATGTTCTATGGAAAAATAAATTGCTAAATTGTTTGAGTAAGTGTTTTGGGACCTGTGGTACTAGATGAACATAATTCCTGACACCATTATATTGGAAGAATGTGGGACTGGGATGAGGAGGGCTAATTCCTTTTTGATCATAGATAGAATGTTAAGAAGAATGTCCAAAATTCATAAACCAGGAAAGAGCAGTAAAAACATATTATGGGAAATATGGAGATATATGCCAGAGGAGATATTTGCCATTTGAAAGTGATTGTCCTAGGGTAGAGTGGGATGGAACAGGGATTACTGTTTTTCATTAAGAGTCTTTCATACATTTGTATGTTAAACATATACTACATTGATAAAATTAAAATTAGTTTAAAATAAACAAAAAGATACTCTCTGGTTATAAAATCAATTTCTTGTTCTTAAAGTCACTTCCTGTGAACTAGCAGTATTTTATTATCATCTGGCCCATAGATGACCAAAGCGTCATGGTAGAGCTTCAGAGAAATTACGTGCCTAATGGCCCATTCTGAACCCCAAGTATAATATCATCACTTCGCGCACATATGACCTGATTGGCATTTTCTGTTTCCACCATTACAGCTTTAATTTGTTCAAGGTTTATGATTGTTTTGCCACATGTAGCCAGAAATACATATAGAGGGTTCTGATCCAAATTGCTTTGGACAAACATTCTTTTAGATCTCCAGGAATGAATATTCTATATCCAAGATCTCTTAATAATTCATTAGAGTAATCAAAAACCACCTTTTGTTCTAATTCCTAATTGGCATCATTCTTGATTTAAATCTCTTTTTTTGTGGGTTTTAGTATGACTAAGGAATAGCTGATTACTCTTCTTCATATTTAACCATTTTACTTCTTATCCTTATTCTTTTATCTCACTTTGCTTATATGTGAGAAATATTAGTCCCTCAAACCTTTAATATTTTAATGCACAAAGCTGATTTTTAAATTAGCATTAGAGATTAAAAATATTAACTTTCATGAATCAGATCTCATTTTTTGTATATTAGAAACAAGCAAATCAGGTTGGATCATTGATAAGCATGTGGACATAAGGAAGTGAATAACAATTTTAATCAAAAGAAGCTTTGAACAGGATTTGTGCTCCTTGCTTATAAAAAGTCAATGCTTTATCTTTTAGATTGGTACACAAATGCACAGAAAGATTGCCAGGATAGTTGTGTTATTTCTGATTGGTGAAAATCCTCTCCCACTTCACAAATACCTGGATCTAAGATGGTAGTAAAGATAAAAACCACTTAGGAATCATGGTCTATGTGTCTCTTTCCTTTGTTACACACAGATCATGTTGGTTTTTTGTTAACATTTTTTAATGGCCAAGGAAATAATATATACCCTTATTTCCTTATAACTAGGTAGCTTGTTTTAAGGTTGTTTTCTGTTGAGAACCACTTATGAAAATCAGCACATAGCGAGGTAGGCTTTCCTATATTATTCCCCTGATGCAAAATAAACATATTTAGCCATGGCAAGAAAAAAATGCAAACATGTGTATCAGTGCCTCAGCTTTTCCCATATTGATTAAAGAGATCTAAATGTCTGAGAAACTGCATTCGAATGAGGCTTCATTTTATTTCTCCTTTGAGTTATTAATTTACAAAAGGAAAGGCTTATATTGCCTGTCTACATTATCTTATAAATAGCAATGCTATGTAATATTATTTTAATGTGAGTGATATAAATAGTATCATACAATGAACAAAATAACTATTCTTATTCATAGCATTATTTAAGTTGTACCACAATGCCCTACTGATATTTGTCCTAAACTCTGTGGAAAAAAAAGACAATTTTGTTATGGCCATCTTTAGAAACCAACCAATTCACGGGTAGGTGGACTTTTCTTCAACTGGACAAATTCATTTAGCCCAATTAAGGGAATTCAAAACCAGCTGATACACCACACACTCAGAGGTCTAATGAGATAAAAATATGACTACCTACATCAGAGAGATGTGCAATTTAATATCATATAATATAACCCACCAGGTGGCATTTGTGCTGAATTAAAAGTCAGGCAATTAAAAAAAATCCCATATCTATCATGGACCAGTTATACATCAGGCCCTCTTTGGAGATGCAGCAAGTGTACAGTTGGCATATGGGACACTGGAATCTATCTCTCAAACTCCAGAACCCGTACTCTTTCCAGCATGTTCAGCATGTGGTGCTGCCATCCTAGTTCAGATGCAGGTCCCCTTTGGAATGAGGCATCAAAATGCAGTATGCTCATGACTCTCACAAACACTCCTTCAGCTCCTGTGCCTCATATGGAGGTGATGGGGTTTACCACTTAGATGGTTCTAAAATCCCCAACCTCAATCTACCTCCAAAAGTTTCTCATGTTGCACCTTCAAGATGAGTCAGGAATTTGCCATTATATTTGGAAGCAAACTGAAGCATTTTAATGATTTTTTTTTGAGACAGCCTCACTCTGTTCTCCAGGTTGGAGTGCAGTGGCAAGATCTTGGCTCACTACAACCTCTGCTTTCTGGGTTCAAGCTCTTCTCCAGCCTCAGTCACTTGAGTAGCTGGGATTACAGGTGGGTGCCACCATGCCTAGTTAATTTTTTTTTTTTTGTATTTTTAGTAGAGACAGGGACTCGCCATGTTGGCCAGGCTGGTCTCAAACTCCTGGCCTCAAGTGATCCACCAGCTTTGGCCTCCCAAAGTGCTGAGATTATAGGCATTAGCCACTGAGCCTAGCCAGCACTGGAATGATTTTTAGTTACCTTAAATGGTTCTCCAAATTTGGGCTGTGTTCATCCAATCAATCATAGGTAGGAAAAAACAATGCATTTGTCTGTTAAGGGAGTAGCCCTCATGGAAAAAGATGTTGGTATTGTGCTATGCAGAGGAGGATTTGGATTTTAGGGCTATTTCTCTAGGACTGTGAATGAGGTTTTCCTTCTCTATTCATAATTGCTCAATGATGCTCCTAGTGGAATACATTTGTGTGATTCATTTCCACAGTTAGAAATGCAGCCTTGGAGCACTTTCTTTTATTCACAGCTAATTGGTGCATCAGTGTTCTAGCCATTGATTTCATTAGCAAGACATAAATAGATATGTGTATATCTTTATGAATTGATTTTCATCACTCCCAGGGAATCCAAAGATCTCAAGTGTAGAGACAAGTGCTTCCTATAAGAAAAAGAATCTGAGAGGCTCTCATGCCTTAACCATACGCCAACAAAGATGGTACACCTTCCTTATGCCAGAACGATCATAGGAATTCAGTAAGTATTTATGGACTACAGCTATAACACCCTGAACATGCCTGAACTCATCAGTAAGTATTTATTTATTAAGTATTTATTGGGTGTCTACTATGTGCCAGACATTGTTCTAGGCGTTGACAATATAGACAGGTACAAATAGGTTAAGTACTGCTGTCATGAGCATATTTTCTAGTGAAAGGAGATAGACAAACACATCAACAAATAAGCAGAAAGTAGGTCTGATGGTGATGGGGCTATTGTAAGTGGGGTAAGGAGTGTCAGTGGGGTGAGGAGTTTATATTTTTTATAGGGTGATATTTTAGCAGAGTCCTAAGGAAGTGAGGAAGCAAGACTTTCAACTGCAGTGATAAATGGGGGCAGAGTTATCCAGGCAGAGGAAACAGTGATTGCAGAACCTGTGAAGCCAGGGCGAACTCGACCAACACAGGAAGGCTGTGGAGGTTGGAGCAGAGGGAATAAGGACTACAGCAGCAGGAGCTGAGGTCTCAGGAATGTGTCTGAGTGTGTGTGTGTGATGGGGGAGAGTGGTTGTGGGTGGGTGTTGGTGGGGCAGTGTTTGCAGATCCTGTAGGATCTGGTAGATCACTAGAAGGACCTTGTGTTTTCCTTGTAGTAAAATGGGAAGGTTTCAGATCTCAGGAGTGACAATATCCAACTGACATTATAGAGCTGTCTGACTGCTAGACAGAGAGCAGCTTGCAAGGCATGAAGAAGATGTTAAGAGATGTTAAGAGATGATTGTGGATTGGGTTGGGGGTGACACTGGAGGTTGGGTGACTTGGGGAGTTTCTGAATAGATTTTGATGGTACAGTGAGTGTGTGGCTTGCTGATGGAATGTGTCAGATAAAGAGCAGAAACAAGGTTTTCAGAGTCTTTCCTGGGACAGCTGGGAGAATGGAGTCACTATTTACTGAGATGGGGATGACTGCAGGAGGAGCAGTTGATAGGAGGGTCCACCACCTTGCTTCAGTGTCCTGTGGGGTGCGGCAGTCTGGAGGCTTTGTAAAATCATCCAGATAACAAAAAGGTCCAGGGATATTTGGATCACACCCAAAAGTTTATACTATACATGAAAAAAACTGAACATAAATACTTGATTTATTATTCCCAATCAATGCAGTAGAGCACTGTGGCTAGCAGCACTAATGCTGGAAACAGCCTTAGTCCAAATATCAACCCTGTCACTTAACAGCTGTGTTAACTTGGCCCATCTGCTTAATCTCCTTCAAAGTTATTGTGAGAATTGAATGAGGTTATTTGTTTAAAAAATAATAGTTATTTAACATTCATTGAGTGCTTATTAGAAGCCAGACACTGTTGCAAGCATGTTTAATCTTCCTTCACCCCATGAGAAAAGGTACTAATATTATCTCAGTTTTCCAGAGGGGAAAACTGAGGCACAGAGAGGCAAGGTAATTTGCCAAGGTCACACAGCTAGGAGGCCATAGATACTAGTTTGTGCACTCAGGCTGACTAGTTTCTGAAAACATGCTCTAACCATAGAACTATGAGAACACAGCACACAGTAAATACTCAAAAACAGTAGATTGTATTATGATCAGGTAACTCATAAAACAAAAACATCAGTCAGCTGTATGTTTATATGACTCCATGTGTAATCATTGCATGACTCAGTTTCCATTGTGCATCGCTTTCTCCAGCTCTATTTTGGGTACGTAGCCCATGTTCTTCCTTCTTTGATATGGTGAAGTCTTTGCTGAGAAAATCAGGACAAAACCTTTATCATTTGAAAGTTCGCTTTAAAAATGCTTGAGGCACAGGAATCCTTAAGAGTCATAAAATCCATCACAAGCATGGATTTTTTTTTCCTGTCATTAATGCCATTTAGGGCTGTAACGTATTTACCTACGTCCCAGATATGGAACAGGAAGCAATAGTTCAGACACACTTCTAAGTAGCTCCAGGGCAGGCAACAATGTCTGACAATAGCTCTCCAAATTTGTCTTTCCTTTGAATCATGGTGCTCACCCCTCAGCCCGAAAATGCTTTCAGATGGTACCTTACTGAGCCTCTGCACCTTTTTCTTTCAATTACACTTGCATTGTCTGGCCTAATGAGTTTCCAAAGCTAGTTTTCATTTCATTTAGGGCATATTTTCAGATGTGTTAAATTAATTGGTGCTAAATAAAAGATAGCCTGACCCCTGAAGCTTCTGGCGAATACATTCCATTAGGAAATGTACTATTTTAACCGTCGTGTGTCTAAAAAAAAAAACCATAAATGAGCTATGCTGCACTTGTTTCTTGTGTATCTTGAGCAAGTCACTTAAACTCTCTGAGCTACAATTCCCTTATTTGTACAATGGAAGCATTAAGTTGCCTTGGCTGCCCATTGGAATCTCCTGGAGGAGATTTTAAAAGATACTGATGTCTGAGTCCCACCCCCAGAAACTCTGATTTAACTGATCTGGGCTGGGCCTTGGAGCAGAGAGTTTTTAAAAGCTACCTTAGGGAATTTTAATGAGTAGCCAAGGTTGAGAACCACAAATCAAGATCAGTGGTTCTCAAATTGGACTGGCATCAGAATCCCCCAGAGGGCTTGTTAAAACACAGGTTACAGGGCCCCACCCCAGAGTTTCTGATTCAGCAGGTCTGGGGTGGGGCCTAGAAATTTGCATTTCTGACAAGTTCTTAGGTGGGGCTAATGCTGTTGGTTTCAGAAATGCTTCTTTACATCAGGGGTCGGCAAACTCAGGCACTCTAGTCCAAGCCTGCCCACCACCTGTTTTTGTATGGTCCATGGCTTGAGAATTTTTTTTAACATCTTCAAATAGTTGAAAGAATCAAAAGAATTATATATCATAACATATGAAAAGTATGTGAAATTAAAATTTCAGTGCCCATAAAGTTTTATTGGAACACAGCCATGCCCATTCAGACTGTCATTAAACCACATGTGGGGCCTCGTTTTAACTGCACAGATTGTATGCCCAAGAAGCTGGCCCTGACTGACATCAACTAATTTAAGCTCCAAGCTTGATGTGTTTATCTCCTGAAGGGATCAGAATATGCCAATCCCAAATATGCGTCTTTGGCATGATAATTATTTTGAGCTAAAGCCAAATGAAAATCAATAGCTGTCGGAAGAGTTCTCTGCCCTCCCTCTGTCTGCCTAAAAGCAGAACATACATTTCCCTTTGAAGAAGGTGCCCCCTGTACCAGAGGGAGAAGAGTGACTTTTATCATTGAAGATGGGGAGTCAATACCAAGAAGAGTTTGTATAAGTAGACCTTACTCAAATAGTCCCTATTGTTCATTAGTTCCCCTATATATTTCCTAGTCATTTCCCCATACTTTATTATCACCTGAAGCCCAAACTCTTTTTCCTATGTTAAAAGGGTATGTAAGCCCCTGAGTCTAGCTGCTTCTTTTAGTTTTGCTCCTTTTCTGTGAACTCTTGTGCATGTACATTTTTTTTTCTTTTTTTTTGAGACAGGATCTCTCTCTCTGTCACCCAGGCTAGAGTGCAGTGACGTGATTATGGCTCACTGCAGCCTTGACCGACCTCCCAGGCCCAAGCATTCCTCCCACCTCAGCCTCCCGAGTAGCTGAGACTACAGGTGCACACCACCATGCATGGCTAATTGTTAAATTTTTTTGCAGAGGCGGCATCTCCCTATGTTGCTCAGGCTGGTCTCAAACTCCTAGGCTCAAGCGATCCTCCCGCCTTGGTCTCTCAAAGTGCTGGGATTATAGGCTTGAGCCACCAAACTCAGCCTTGTGCATGTAAATATTGATTAAAATTGTGTGCCTTTTCTCCCGTTAATCTATCTTTTGTTAGTTTAGTTTTCAGGCCCCCAAGCACGGAACAAAAGAAGGTTGATGAAAAGATTTCCTCCCCAATACTCCTCACCCAAGAAATGTGAGACATTGTTATTTGCAGACTCCTCACCTCACTGTTAGTCATCCCCCATTTCCCCCTCCCCCACAGCCCAAGTCACATGACATAACTGCATGAAAGGCTACTCCATCAGACAGAGAGAGAGTCTCTTGGAAACAGGATGACTTAAGTCAGATGACTTCACAATAGAAGGATTGTGGGTTATTACATGATCCTATGCCCTTTCTGGTAACAAATATCCATGAAATGACCATCAAAGATCCATATAGGGTAAGAATTGCAGAATAATTCCTACTGTGTATGCTAAATGAAAACACTAAGAAAAAAAATGATAGGCACTCTGGGGGCAGGAAGAACAGGATCGTTGATATTTATTTCTAAATATCTGAAACCCAAAGTTATTCCATGGTATTTTAATAAAAGTCCTACATGTAAGAATCTTTTGGTGATAAGAAAGACATGAAAACATATTTTACTGGAAATAAGCACATAAGTTGTAAAGTTTTTTAAAAGTCCCTTCTCCTGAATCATACCCCTGGTTAAATTTAAATCCAAGTAATATCAGCCAGTTAACTAATATGGTTTTATCTCTGTTTCTTTGGAAAGATGTGTATCCTTCCTGGTAACTATTCCCTTAACAAAGAGGTTGCTATGGATACATTTTTTTCTTAATTGAGTGCTGGTATTTTAAAACCTATGCAATTTAGTGTACTATATCTGGCCAGAGGGTTATACTAATTTAAGTGCCTGTCTTTAATGCGAACAATTTTTATCTTAATACAGTTGCTTCATGCATTTGTCATGCAGTATTCAAGAGCAATAAGAGAGAGCGTGGGTGTTCTTTAAGGAAAAGCAAGTAACATAAATATCGTAAACCCAGCTAACTGCAATTGAATCGGTAGATGCTTCACTCGCCTGGAATTCCTCTGTTCTTGGTGTGTTTTAATAATGAGTCATACAATACATTTGCAAGGCAATGGGGCCACCTCCCAGGGCCTGGAGCCACGTTATGATTTTCTGTGCCTGAGTCCCCTGTCTTTGTTCAGAGAGGTCGCTAATGCATCCCTCGAAGCTGACCTAATGCTACTTCAGTGGGTCCATTTTTCTTCTGTGGCTCAGCTTGAATGTGATATTCAGGAAGTTGACTGTCAGGCATGCAAATCGAGAGAAAAATATGCCACATTAAATCATGATGGTTTAATAAGGTATTTCTCATGGGCAAATGGCTTCTGGTACTCTCCTTAGTAGGGGCAAGTTGAAAAGCATAACCGGCCCCAGAGAAGAGATCTAGCAATTTCATTGGCATTCCATCTTTGTCAAAGCATTTGGTGAAATATGCTCCAATTGACATACTATAGCTGCCAGTATTCTACCTGAAAATATAAACCACCATGTATCCTGCTTTAGTCACGAGTATTAAGAATCTTTACCAATATGATTACACTTGAGGTGAAATATCAAACATTTCAAATGCATTTAATGATAGTTCCACTCCATGTATATGACACCAACACTGAGGAATGTTTCCTGGTATCTCAAGAATTTCTTTTCAGAGCAAAAAGAAATCTTTACATTTCCATCTTTTACTAAAAATAGAAATAAATAAAATAGATATTCATTTTCCTTGCAGCTCAATTGATTTTTCTGTAATCTGTAGAAAATTAAGCACATTTTCTATATGCCTTCTATAGGCATATACATTTAAATTATGCCTTTTCAATCAGACATGGAATTGTACTTAAAAAAAAAGAATAAGTCTAGAATGAAAGAATTGTGGTGCCGAAATTCTACAGGTCATTTACACATCAACTACTTGTCTGCTGCAAAACTATTAAATTAGTATTTGCCATGGCTTTAGAACTTAAGTTCTTTACATAGTAACTTACTTTCATAAATATAGAAGTATAATAATTAGGGTAGCATATGAAACAATAACAAAAAAACACTTGTTTTGATGGGCTGGTCATTGTCTATCACAGTCACGTCTTCACTTGTGAAGACTGAAAGCAATGTCACATGAAGAAACTGGTTTCATTCTTCAGTTAACAATTTAAATCAGTGCTTAGTTGTCCAAGACTACAAAATATATTAGAGGCAACAAAGCCATTTTTAATCCTTCTTAAATATAAATATTCAATTTAATTTTGGATTTGTTTTGTTAGATAATGAGAAAGACTTAAAGGAGAAAGGCAAAGATGTAAAAAGATAAAACAGAGGGAACAGTATGAAAGCAACTATAAAATGCTGGTAAAATGTGGAAGAATAGAAACCATGTGGAAGTAAGTATTGTGGAATAAAGATTTAAAACCCTTCAGAAATGTTCTTTGAAAATACAGCAACACAGAGGGAAAAATGATGAAAAATTAGCCAGTGTCAGTAAGAAAGCATTTTCTCTTTCCATCCTGACCAATTCTCTTTTATTTAAAAGAAACAGAACAAGATTAAGAGTTTAAAAATAGAGAGGAGGGCAAAACAGTAATCTGTAGTTTTTTTCTTCTTTCAGCGGTTCCTCTTTAACTATAATTAATCATCTTCTCCAAACAGCAGACCACCAGGGAACTGCATTGAGGAAGGAAAATTCAAAGCTATGGAAACAAAATCAGTCCTTATGGGTTTCACCATTGGGATTTGGACCCAGAGTGAAAAGAGGATAATGGTCTCAGAGCAGCCTCTGGTGGCTGAATGTCAAAAGCTCAAGAAGTCAGAGGCCACCTTACTGGTTGTTCTCTTGAACTCCACTCTCCACGGTCTCAAGATTTTGTGCAAAGGAAGTTACTATTTAAAACGACTTCAAGGCACTAGTCCAGAATTGATTAAGTTGAAATTGAAGTGAATTCATCAGTTTCAAGAGCAATCACAGATGGTCTGTAGATTTAATGCTGACAAAACTGGGCCATTCCAACAATGGGGATATATATATATATATGCTCATCAGTTAAACGATGTTAAATACAAAATTATCTCCAGCTTTCCAAGTATCTCAAACAAATGAACCAGTGGTGACCAACACCTGAAATTCTCATTTTAAGTTTTAAGCAATCTAAATATTTTGATTCTTAAAACACCGTGTGTGTGTGTGCACGTGCATGTGTGTGCGTGCAGAGATCTGTCCATTAGAAGCATTTGGGGTGCATTTTCTTGTCACAGCTTTCCCAGCTGTAAAGCATCTGTTTAGGACAGAGGCCCATAAATTCCATCTGGTAGGTTCCCCATTGAGCCATCTCATCTGGGAAGTTTTCAAGGGGCCCTTTTCAAAATCTTGAATCTTATAATCTCACCTGTATCAAACATCATGTCCAAAAGAGTGCTGCAATCTTCAGCTCCCTGTTTCTGAACGCAAAACATTCACACATCAGGTTAGAATGTTTTCTGTGTTCAGATAACATTCATATAAAAAACGAAAACAAAAAAAACAGATAATCTGTGTTCACTGAAAAAAACTTGAGGGTTTCAAACATAGAGAGGGTAAGTTTATGAATACTCAAACACATATTTTAAATTGGTTGCAATAGGAGTCTGCTTTATTTATATTTTTAGTAATTAACCAGCAGTCCCCTGGGTCTGCCAGAGGCGATGGAATTCTGGTAGGACTACGTGGACCCTATGAAAGACGTATGGTATCAGGAGTTTGAGACCAGCCTAACCAACACGGTGAAACCCCGTCTCTACTAAAAATATAAAAATTAGCTGGGCGTGGTGGGTGGGCACTTGTAGTCCCAGCTACTCAGGAGGCTGAGGCAGGAGAATTGCTTGAACCCGGGGGGCAGAGATTTCAGTGAGAGGAGATAATGCCACCACACTCCAGCCTGGGTGACAGAGGGAGACCCCATCTCAAAAAAACTCAAAAACAAATAAACAAATAAACAAAACCCAACCAAACAAACAAAAAAAAAACCTCTAGTAATTTGTGTGTACAATGTTGAATTTATAGAGCCCACTTCTTATTCACAAAGAAGTATCCTGCTTCAATCAAATATCAACATTAGAATGATCTGAGCTTCTAATTAATGCCTGAAAGAGACAGCAGCTACTTAGAAGTACAAGGAATTAATAGTAATGTACGAATGTTAACTTCTTAGTCTGGACAAATGTGCCATCGTTAGGTAAGATGTTCGCATCAGAGGAGGCTGGGGGAGAGGCATGCAGGAACTCTCCGTACTACCTTTGCAACTTTCTGTAAATCTTAAAATGTTCCAAAATCAAGAGTTTCTTTTAAAAAAATGTACAGAGAGTAATATCGGCAAATACACTGAGGAGGAGTGGGAAAAGATGAACAAAGTTCTCTGGCAGAAGAAAGGTTTAATAACAGTAGGTTATTAATCACTGTTGTTTGTTATGTACTGTGCACTTAATTTTAACTACAGAAACTAAATTAAATGGCGCCCTTTAAATGCATTGATAAAGGAATATTATGACCTGCTCTGGTTAACAAAAAGAACTGATTTATGAGAAAACAAAATCCAGAAGTGTGGTGCTTAAATTTCCTCCTTCCTCTGTCATCTCCCTATTTCCTCCGTCCCTAGGTCTTCAGCCCCTCCATATCCTGTCTTTATGGCTTCCCACCATGACATTTCTTTTTCATTATTTATATATTTGAGTATCAGAATAATTATTTTGATACCTCAAAATTTGAATTTTGAGATTATTACAGGTATTATTTTTCACATGAAAAAGCGAGGGGCAGTTGATGTGTTGATGGCAACACAAGAATCCTAGTTAGAACAGACCTCAGTGTGACTATGAATTCCCACTGTGAATTCTCTGGACTTGATCAGTTCTTCTTCAGCACTCTTCAAGCAACCTAATTAGTATCTCAGCTATTCTTAGCTCCAGAACAGGGTCCAAAGTTCCCATGATGACAGTCATGTGGCAAAATTTCCAAGTGTGACACAAAACCATTATTCCTTTTCAAACTCAGAAAGTGTAAGAAGCACAGATTATAAGCAGAAAGAGTATGTATCCAAAGGCCAGTTTCCTTTTAAATCTCTCTTGTCTTCTTTTTAATTCCACTAGGATTCTCCCTGTATCACTCATTCAGTTATTGATCCTGTTCTCTATTGCATTTGCTGCTTTGTCATTGCCATGATTGAAGCCAGACCTCTTTTGAACTTCTTCCTAAATGTTGTGGGTGTGGTAGCATGGCAATTTGCTCTCAAGCTTTTCTACCATAGTGGGAGTACAGTAAGTGGAGCTGAGGCAGTGCAATATGGCTGAAAGTCCAAGTCAGCAGGGTGTTAGGAGGGCTGTCTTAAATTTTCTCTGTCACCAGCAAGCTTTGGTCCTGGGGCAACCTATGTAACTTCTCAGGGTCTCCAAGTCCTGAGGCAGGTAGTGTTAAATGAAAAACTTTAGCTGAATTAAATTTAAGAGTTTAATTGAGCAAAGAATGATTCTCGAATCAGGTAGCCTCCTGAGCCAGCGTATGCTCAGAGACTCCAGTGCAGCCACATGGAAGAATATTTACGGACAGAAAAAGGAAAGTGACATACAGAAAACAGAAATGATGTACAGAAACAGCTGAATTGATTACAGCTCAGCATTTGCCTTATTTGAACATGGTTTGAACAGTCGGTCACCTTTGATTGGCCAAAACTCAGTGATTGGCACAAGGGTAGACTACAATCTGTTTACAACTCCATTTAGCTGATAGTTCCTGATATACAGAGAAACCTTTAGGTTGCACTTAAAATATGTAAGGCGGTAGCTTTATGCTAAACTTGATTTAACAGTAGAGAGGGGCTGGGCTTTGTACAGATAAACCACTAGGGTTTACCAAACACCCTAATGGACACCTCTTAAGCACCACATCAAGGCTTCTTGTTGCCACCTCTTCCTCCAGCCACTGCTATGGTGACAGTTTCTATGATGGCTTTAACTAGTTTCCCTTGGGTGCAGCCTGACAGTGTCTTGCCCCCAGTTGTACCAAGGACCTCTTGATTCCTACCTTGAGGCTTTTCTGACAGAGCAAAGGAAACCCATCCCTCAGCTTTCCTGGATTGGCAACCCAGAAATACAGGGAGTCGATTTTCATGGGCCTACCCAAGATGGATGGGCCACAGGAGCCTCTTTTCCCTCAGAACAGGGGAGTTCTGAGACACATCTGATAAGCTCCTCAGAACGATACCTGGGATGAACCTCAGTTGTCCACAGGACAAGCCAACTTGGTAATGCCCTTGTCCGGGCTTTGCAGCTGTGTTTCACTCTCCTCGCTGCCACCACCCCCCACCCCCACCCGGCCACACTGCCACTCCCTGAGACCACCTCCCATACAAACTTTCTCTAAGGAAGCCTTGCTTCAAGATCCGTTGTGGGCAGAGACAGGCTAAGACAAGCACCTACTCTATATCAGACATTTTCATCCTTTCCCACTTTAAATGTTGATGGGTGTGTAATTGCTTGCTGGCAGAGTTCACTTCTGCCCAGTGGTCTTTGTAATAAGAACAGGCTGGGAAGAAGCTGAGTGGCCAGGATAGCTGAAAATTACTTCCAGCTTTTTGCCTGACTTCAAGAGGCCACCGGGTGTAAGAATCTGGTATAGTCCCAGGGTATATTTGGCAACATCACACAGCAACCTAATATAAATGGAAAGGAAGTATAACAGAGAGTAATTTGAACAGAAATAGGCTAATGAGAAAGACCCGAAAACTGCTCTTCCCTCTTTCCACCCCCTGATGTTAAGGATAACCATAGGGGAAAGAAATTTTTGCCTCCATTTCTGCTCAATATAGAAGTCTTAAAGTTCAGGAGAAAAATGTCTGAGAAGCTCATTTTTGCATGTTGCCCCAAATGAGAGAAGTGTGCCATTTCTCCCTTTAGAACACAGCCAAAGGACATTAATAATGGTTAGGGGAAAAGAGAGAATTCTTTGTCAATTAGGTTTGGAAAATGAGTTAAGTAATCTCTTTTTAAAAATAAATGGCAAGTTTTCTCTGAGCCTTGAAAATATTAACATATATTGTGACTCTTAGAGAGGGAGGCTGAGAAAACATCATTTACCTAATTTATTTTCCCACCTAACCATTTTTCAACAGGTCATTTTGCAAAACAAGAAGGTGTAGAACAGGAATTTCTCTAATTATATCAGAGAAATGAAAAGAAGGCTATCTTTTTTGCTTGATTTGAACAATGTCATAATTGGGAGGATGTAATAGGCTGCTTCTCTCACTATAATCCTGATACAGTACTTGTGTATAATATATACAAATGACCAAATCTTTGCATGGTGAATTAGGGTATATATGGTATTGCTCCATCTCACCCACACCCTTCAAGCTACACAACCATCCAGGAGGTAGGTATAACAGGAACTTTACTCTTTGAAAACAGTTCAGTGTTCACCTACATTAAGTGATAGAGGAGGCAGAGCCAGGAAATCAGGTCTAAGTCTTCTAGTTCCCGATCAAGTATTGTTACCATCACCACATCTATATTTTGAAATTCTTATTAGTTTGTTTATTTAGCATCTCATTCTATAAAAGAGGCACTGCTTTTTATTTCTAGTCATGATCTTTTCCCAGTACTACTCCCACAAAATGAAATATATGAGGTTGAGAAGGGTCAACATCACTGCCGGAAAACTATTAAGAATTTTGTGTGCCTTTCAACTCTAACTTCAAATGGAGAATTAGACTCTCAAATGGTTGATAATTAAAAAGTGCTAAAAGTTAGAAATAGAAAATCCTGAAAGGATAATATGATAATTTGAAAATGGAAGAATAAAAGGCATATTCTGCTCACAGTGCCACAAATAAGTAGGTTATCTATTTGTGGGTTAGTACTGTGCTTGAGATGTACCTGATTCCACATGTTCCTAGCATGTAGTGGCCACTCAGAACAATACCAGCCCTTTGTGTGGGAAAGTATGAAAAATGCAGTCATCGCCATTCAAGTGTGGTTTAGGGTGACATCTCTGAGCATCAGAATAGTCATATACATAGGTAAAAGAAAAGCAGAACTACCAGAATAAGAATTTTTCATTTCTCATTTTAGGGATTTCCTCCAGGTATCAAAATTCAATTTTGCTTTCATCTTATACCCATCACTGTATGACTACCGTCTTTATGAAAAGGCCATGGACAAAATTCCTCAATAATCTCTAGCCACAGGCTCCAGCTGTTACAGTTCTGACTTTTTCAAACCATCACCTCTGGCAGAAAATTATGAGATTCCACTGCCATAAATCCAGCTTTCACAGATTTCATATATGTACACATGCATACCAACAGTAAGAGAGATTTCCATGAGGGTTTCCTCTGTCTGTATATTTTAGTATCTATTTTCATAGCTATGGTGTTGTGACAATGCCCCAGTGACTGTGAACTTGGATAAGTCTTGCTGAGGATGGCAGAGTGGAAAACAGAGACATACCAGGATTCTTGATGACATTATTATGCCAAAGAATTAATCAGCCATGAAACTAATTGTGTTTGGATTTGTGTGTGTGTGTGTGTGTGTGTGTGTGTTTTAATGAAATCTGTGTTGTTAAAGGTACTATAATCAACTAACTAAAATATGCAATCCAAAACGCTGCATTATACTTTGAAATATTTTCTAACTCATTCACAAGCCAAACAATATCGTGAGAAAGCAGATTTATTTCAGACCAATAAAAGAGTAAGATGAGTGATGCCAGGAGAGAAAAATTCCTTAACATATATGATTTTCCATTTCTTCATTTGCTGAATAGGATCTAAGACACATCTACCTCGCTGAGATTTTAAGTGCATAGTAAGAATTCATTAATTGTTAAGTATTTTATTTTGCATTAGAAGGTGCGGCAGAGACAATGTTATATGTCCAGTAACTCCTGTTATAGTTTGTTTTTCTTCCTGGGCACACGGGAAGACCATTATTTCCCAGCTTCCCATGTTGTTATGCTGTGATCACGTGACTGAGATCTGAGTTGTGGGAAAAAGTGATGAAAGCCACATGTGGCCTGGTTTTTATTACTCTTGCACATGATCCTCTGCCTTCTTTCCCGGTGTCATGTTACTATTACATTTGAATATGAAGGTCTAACCACTACAAGCAGGAAACCAAGCCTACATATTGGCCAGTAGATGGACATTGAGTAGTCATATTTTATTAAAATATTGAATATTTCCTTAAGTTTACAACTTCGTTCATTTCACACATACTTCCTGCTTTCCCTTTAAAAAGAAAATGTAAATTAATAATTAGGAAAGCTAGCCCAAGACCTATATTAAAATAAGTATGAGGAAATGGCTTTAAAATATCAGATAAAGTTTTCCAAATCTATGGGCAAATTTTCCCCATAGGAGCAAAGCAGCTACGCCTAGCAGTATGCATGAGGCCCCTGTAAGTAGATGTATGTAAGTGGATATTATTTATGCCTAAACGTCTACTAAAGAGAAAGCTCATTAAGAAAATGATGTCTGGAGGCACCTACACTTTTTCCCCCCTTTTCTCAAGTGCAGCCTAGACATCTTATCTTCTCCTGCAGCTTTTAACACAATCTCTGCATTTCCATTCCATCTGGCAGGGCTGGCTGAAGGGAAGATGTGGGAAAATGCCGAAGGAGAAATCTACCTATCCTTCTAGTTGGATCACATTACAACATGTGAGCAAGTAAAACGTGTGTGCCCACTCATGTCAGCACGGTTTTCATTTTGTGAATCATACCATGTTTATAGCAACCTCTTCTTTTCGTAAGCAGGCACAATAACAGAGTTACAATTTGTATCCAACTAAGTAAGAAAATAAGCCATGAAAATCATTTCTATAAAAGAAACCTAGAAGATAAAGAAATTGCTAGCGTTTTTCAAAGGACCCTAGCTGCCATTATAATTTTTAATGTGAACCGTGCAATGTGGAATACTGTTGACTTGGCATGGGGAATAATCTTCAAACTTTAGCTTGATGAAAAATAATGTGTGTGCTCATTTGAATTGTGATCTTATATTTCATTTGAAACAGTGCTCACATATGAATTTATTAATTTTGGTATAGCTTGACTTTGAAAATACTAATTTTTGAACACTTAATGTGTCAACCTGACTGAAAAGTTTAAAACAAAAAAGTCTTGTTCAGTAATATTATGTACTTTATAACTTTAAAAAGTATACAAAAATAAACTGATAGGTTGTAGACAAAAACACAGAAACTATATTCATGTTTAAGATAAAATTATGAAAAAAAGCGTTCAAAGAAAATTCACTGGAGACATATAACTCCTGTTATGTGAGGATAAAAAGCCATATCTCTCTGTTGATAAGGGTACCCTAGTGGAAGTTTTAAAAAAGTACTGTTCAAATTATTTGGTCAAGACACTTATCTCTAGCTTGATTGTAACCTTGGAGCAAGAGAAATTCCCCAAAATATGGCTCCCTGGTATAATGAGTATTTTGAATTAAAGGCCTTTAGAAATCAACAGATAAGAGAGCTCCCAGCATCTATATAAAGACTGGACAGATCCACCAAGAAGAACAACTGCTTCTCCCTCCCCCAACCTGCCCCTTCCGTCTCTGAATCCTCTACCTCTCCCAAAGTACAGGCTGAAATTTTTCTCTGAAGTTCCTTATCTGCCTAAAATCCAGACGTAACAAAGAAGAAAACAATTATCTCTGGTCCTTTCCCTGAGTTTTCATTATTGCAGGAAGGTAGGCTGAAGTCTATTAACAAACCTGGACAGACTTTTGTCACAAGCCATTGTCTGCTCTGCAGGCCCAACAAACTTTGTCCCAGACTGTTGTGTGTTCTTCAAGCCCATTGAATTTCCCTAAAAATAATTTACTAATCCCTAAAATCATCAACACTTCCCCATCTCCCTCTCTCCTAAGAAGCAGGGTTTATAAGCATCTGTACTCTGTTGGGATACTGGGCATTCAGTCTGTAATTGTCCCCCTGCCCATGGTAGTAATAAATTTATATGGCTTTTCTCTTAATCTCCCTTTTTGTCAGTTGATTTTTCAAAAAACCTTCCAAGGGTGAAGGGAAAGCTTTCCCTTTGCCCCTACAACCTTGAGAGTTTCATGTCTAAGTGGGTGTTCTTGAACAAATCCAGGGACAGAAACCTCATTATCTTCCTTGCAATCCCCTTCTATAGCTGGACAGCTGTAAAAGTTAGTAGATATATCAGTCAGGGTAAGTGAATCCAGCTGCAGAAGAAAAGACCTCCCCCAAATCTACATGGCTTGACACAATAAGGGTTTATTTCATGTTCACATCACAATGTACCAGGCAGTTCCTGTTCAGCTGGCTCTTTTTCTAGACCTTGGCTTCTTCCATCTACCATCTTATAAGACCTCAAAGTCCTCCCCAGGACCCTCTGAATCTGGCTAGCAGCAAGGGAACAGAGAATGTGTGGAAGAGCTCAGAGGGGGCTTTAGCGGTCAGGCCTGGAAGTAGCATATACCAAGTTTACCCATATTTTATTGGCTTGACTGACATAGGCACAGGGCCCCACTTAGATAGCAAGGAGTTAAAATATATAGAATATCAGGGTCCCCAAAATGGAGATGAGTTCCCAGATGTTGGAGAGCACTAGCAGTGTCCGTTATGGAAAACTGTCCTACCACTGAGCTAAGGTGTTTCTTGCAGTAGTTTCTACCTATAGGACCCAGTTTAACTTTGGGTCACATGGACCAAGTTTAATTCTGCTTTCATATGACAGTCCCACAGATATTTGAAGACAGTCACTATGCCTCTAAGTCCACTTGCTTCTGGGTTCTTCATCCAATTAGTCTATTTGTTCTCATATCATCTGTTTCCACATCCCCTCATGATTTGTTTGCTTTTTGAGACAAGGTCTTGTTCTGTTGTCCAGGCTGGAGTGCATTGGCACAATAATGGCTCACTGCAGCCTCCACCTCCTGGGCTCAAATGATTCTCCCATCTCAGCCTCCTGAGTAGCTGGGAACTCAAGCATATGCCACCATACCAAGCAAATGTAAAAATTTTTTTTTTTTTTTTAGTAAAGACGGTGTCCCACCATGTTGCCCAGGTTAGTCTTGAACTCCTGGGCTCAAGGAATCCTCCCACTTCTGCCTCCCAATGTTCTGGGATTACAGGTATGAACCACTGTGCCAGGTCATTTTTTGTTTTCCTAAGCTCCAATTGCTTTATCGTTTGAATGAAAAAACTAAATGAGATACTCCAATAGTGACCCCAGCTTGAGATGCTGTAAATTTATTACTGCAAGTTACCGTCATAGTAGGTTCTATTACTTCACGTTGAACTTACTCCTTCTAATTGATTTAGCTAATTTGGCTGCTGAGCTACATTTTCTTCCTTTTCGCACTTAGTTTATTACTGGAAGCTTTGGCATTTTCTTCATTTCATTTTATTGAATTTGAATACCATAATTATCCGAATTATAATACTTTGGCTCATGTCTGTCTCATCTCTGGTCCTGTAAACACATGTGACCATACCTAAAAGAAAGGGCATTTAAGAGCCAGCCATAAGGACCACCAGAGGCTCAGTCTGGAATCTTTGTAGATATCCATGTTTTTGTTTGTTTGTTTGTTTTCTGTCTCTCAAGTCCAGCATCCAATCCATAAGAAAATCCTTTTGACTTTACCTTGAAAACACCTAGAATCTGATAGCCTTTCTTCATGTCCTTCTGCTTCGTCTTTTAATTGCATTACTGCTGGAGCCTCTTCTGGGGTGGCTGCTCCTACCTCATATTCCCCTGTACTCCTTCCCAGCCTATTTAAAAGCAGTCATTCTTTTGAACTGTTCTGCTCAAGACTCTTCATTGGCACCCATCTCACATGAGTAAAAGCCAAAGTCCATGCAATGCTCCCAAAGCTCTAAGAGGCTGTCCTTGCCTTGACCTAGTCCTCTCCCAGTTGCCCCTGACTCCCACTGCTCTCACTACTCCAAGGCCACATCAGTCCTTCACAGATGCCACAGGCTCCCATCTCAGGCCCTTGCACTTGCTGTTCTTTCTGCCTATAGTTCTTGCCTTCAGAATGTCAGCACGATTTGGACTCTTAGTTTCTTCAGGTGTCTACTCAATTCTTACGCTTCCCAAAAGGCCTTCCTAGACACCTTATATGAAAGAGTAACCTCCTTGCTCCTCTCCTTTGTGGAGGGCCTTGGTTCCTATATACTCTGTTTTATTTGTATTTGTAGCACCCCTCACTGTCTGGTTTATTGTCCATCTCCCTCCATTAGAATATAAGCTGAACAAGGGCAGGGACTCATTTAATTGACTTCTGTGCCCTCGGCATCCAGAATAGCAGTAGATATGCTGTTGGTGCTCAATAAATATGGCTGAAGAAGGCACAGACGCTTTACTGTCCCCAGCTTCCTGCTTCCCCCGGCTTTATACACTTCCCCATAGCTACCTATGCTCTTTGTACAAACGGATCACCCCCGGTTCCTAAATTTGTATTTCAAAATATTAGTTGCTTTCCCAGCTTTATGTATTACCCTTCAAATGTATAAATTAATGAGTAAAATGTAGTTTCATTAAGGCATGAACTAGTTTAGACTCTAAGTTAACTTGGGCAAGACCAGTTCAGCAATTCCCATGTCTTGTCTTGTATTTCTGCCTCTCGACTTAGAAATTAACTCTGGAGCAGTAACCAAAATTCTGTCCACAGTGGGTGCTGTTAATGCTAAAATGATCCACAGCACATTTCTCAGAAAACATCTGCTCTTAATAATTGGGGATGAGGTCTGTGCCTCCTTAAACTTTCCGATACATCATTGATCAAAAAGGTAGAAATAAAAACCTGTATTTCTTAAAACAAGGAAAACATTGCTTTTCTAATGAAAACTCAAAGAGTTGAAATATGAAAAATAAAAATCCCTTCAAATTGGAAAACATAACAAAATTTAATTATTTTGTTGATGGAGGTTAAAAAACATTGATAAGTTTTATGGTCTTTTGCCAAAATCTATCGTCACTTTTGGAAAACAAAATTCTTCCCAGCAATACCTTTAAAGGCTGTGCTTCACAGGAATGCAAAAGAAAATGGCCAAAAAATTACATTGCACAATTTGTTCATGCCAAGCATTCTACTTGAATAAGAGAAAATTCTAGCAACATTTTAATAGAACTATTCTTTAGCTTCAGTTAAATTAAACCCCTCTGTGAAACATTAGAAAGATCTTTGCATCATTTCTATGGTTATTCAGACAACAAATATTTATAGACAGCTTGCTTTATACACAGGATTGGAAAAGAGAAGATTTTTCACAGCAGATATAGTTCTGGCAAAGATGGAATTCCAGCTGGGTCAACTGAATCTTTCCTGGAGCATCTAGATATAGAGACACTAATATAGTTATATGTAAATATAGCAGCAAGCAAAAGAAATTTGGTCTCATTCTATATAATAAATTTATTCATGTACTTCCTCTACCTTGAGAATATAATTTAAATATTACAGAAAACACTTCTGTCCTGAGAAGAACTTTCCCTCCAAATAGCATTAGCTAGTTTTGCTTTCCCTAGTAATTCAGTTATTCATTCAAGAACAACTTATGGCATTGATCGCCCAACCTTTTTGGCACCAGGGACCGGTTTCATGGAAGACAATGTTTCCATGAATCCGGGATGGGTCGGCGGAGGGTGGTCTCAGGATGAAACTGTTCCACCTCAGATCATCAGGCGTTAGATTATCATAAGGAGTGGAAAAACTCGATCCCTCGCATGCACAGTTCACATTAGGGTTCATGCTCTTAGGAGAGTCTAATGCCACTGCTGATCTGACAAGAGGCAGAGCTCAGGCAATAATGCTCACTCACCTGCCACTCACCTCCTACTGTGCAGGCTGGTTCCTAACAAGCCACTGACTGGGGCTGATAATGGTCTATGGCACAGGGACTGGGGCCCCCTGATTTATGGGACTCCCGCACATGCCAGAGTGGGCAAGGCACTGGAGATGTGAAAATGCACAAAACCCTCAAACACCCGCAGTGCAGTGGGAACTGGAGGGACAAAGGGTGACAATAAGAGCATGTGCTACAGAAAATTCAATATGATTTGTTCATTAATTCCACAAATATTGATTGAGTGCCTGCTGTATACACTGGTGTAGGTGCTTGAGAGACATCAGTGAAATAAACTGATAAAAAAACTCTGGCTTTGATGTGCTTGCATAGCAGGATAGAAAAACGATAGACAAGAAACACACAATGAACAAGGAAATTACAGAATATCTTAAAGGATAAGCCCTATGGGGAAATAAATCAAATTTTCCTTCTAGTTGGACAGTGGAAGGATGGATATGCAAGACCTCAAAAAAATTGCCTGCCATGTAACATTTTCCAGTATGTGTTCCAGAAAAAAATGAAAGAGAAAATCAAGAAAGAGAAAAAATGGAATCTGGGAAACACAAACATTAAGCCAGAGAAAGGCAAAGCATACATGGGAGGAATAGTTCTTTCCCCTTCGTCTCCCATCACCTGCATTGAATATGAGCCACCCATCTTTATCCCTCATTATGCAAAGCAGGCCAATCAGCTTTAGTTGCAGGATTTTCCAAACTGGGCCTGACAGAAGAGAGTACTTTCCTCTCAGGTTATGATACAGTAAGGATATAATCCCAAGAGCTAAAAGTGACCCGGAGCTCCTGCCTTGTCATCAACTAGCCCATGAGACTGAAGTTGGTAGAGATAAAGAATAAAAGCAGTAAGAAGCAGAGAGGTCATTTCACCATTGTATTCCTGTTTCTGTATAGCTTCAACTGCCCTCTGATAGTAGATCACATGAATTGGTCACAAATTATGTCAAAAAGTGAAATCTATCCACTCTTTGAATCTGGGTGTGGCCATATGACTCTTATTGGCCAATGGAACATTAGCAAACATGAAGCAAGAAGAGGGTTAAAAAGTGTTTGTGGTTTGGGGCTTGAGCTCCCGACTGCTGGGAACTTTTCATTAACATATAAAGTGGGCCAGACTGGCCACCTGGAGGATGCGAGATGAAGTGGAGCAGAGACTGATCATGTAGAGCATGTAGAAGCATCTCATCTGGTGCTTCCTAGATTCACCAGACCTCACATCACCTGCCAGCTGACTTCAGACACATGAGCGACACCAAGTGAGCCAAGCAGAAGAAATGCCCAGCTGAATCTAGCTAATTGCTGACTCACAGAATCATGGCTAAAGATTGTTGTTTTAAGCAACTAAATTTTATGATGGTGTGCTATGCAGCATTGAATAACTGATACACTCTACACACACACACATGCACAAACTATACACACTTTCCATTTTTTCTTAGAGTAAAACAATTTTTGGACATTTATAATCAAAAGAAGTTCTAGCTAAAATCATAGAGCTTTTTCTGCTTGTGTCATTGACTTGGTGCCCTGTTCATTAATTTAGTTTTTCTGTGACTTGAACTATGCCCCTGAATTCCAATATTCCCCCTTCCAATCTCAATGTTGACATTATCGACCTGTGCTTTGTCCAGGATAAAGACACTACCATTTGTGGATAAACAAACTACAGAAGAACCTTCTCCTCCCTCCTCTTCATGCCCACACCTGTCAGGTTGGACCCCTTCCTATGGCCTTTTGCCAAGGATCTGTACCTGCCACTTCCTGTTGGCTCTTTTCAATGCCAACCGCTTGACAATGTGACTCTCCATCTGTCACTAATTGCTGGACCTACTGTCACCCCTCTTCACTTGTCTGTGCAGACTTCACTCCCTCCTGCAAATAGGAGAGACATCCACCTGCCAAATGCCAATGGTCACTAGCCATGCTAGATTTGAACCCTTTCTAGCCTACTCTGTTTCATTAGATTCAGATTCCCATGCCCTTACTCTTCCGGTTTATCCTCTATCTAAGTTAGAACTGGGTCTGGGAAGGTAAATGAATTTCTTTAAGCTCTCATATCCAGATGACAAATCACATACAGTAGAAGTAGATGGCGATATATATTTAAAAAAAAAAACAAGTCATGGAAAATTTTTCTGTTCCTAGTGGAAGAATATTGATAAGGCTGTTGCAGGGACCTGTGGAGTGTGTTTGTTGTCTTTGGGGCTGTAGGCAACAAAGTTGATTCTCAACAGTATCAGCCAGATAGGTCAATTCTCTGCTCATATTCCCTTAGGCCTTTCCATTTCTATGCCCAGTAGACTGACATCCAACTGCCAGTCTCTATGATTTTTAACCAGAGAACTTTATCTGGTGCTGGAGCCAATTTTTCTTACACATGGCAGGCCAGAAGTGCTGGAGAATTAATGTCTCCCACTTCTACCCCTGTGCAGTCCTCACGCAGTGACTGACCAAAGGTGGTGTTTTAATACCCCCGCTCCCTTATTCCTCAGATAGGATACCTCTGAGGAGTATATTTTCCACTGGATCTTAGAACTCCCCAATAAGATTAAGCTTCAGTTGCCCGTAGTGGTAACTTACCTGATAACCAGTTCTTTATTGGTTTTCTTCTCTTCCTTGTCTCTCTTCCCCAAATAAATTACATGCCCTTGAAATTTTGTCTCAAGGTTTGCATCCAGGAGAACCCAAACAAAGACAATAACCCACCCAGTAACTGAATATTTTATAGGACAGGAGCTGGATCTATGGAGGTGGTAACAATTTAGAAGGAAAAATAGCATAATAATATGATGATGGTCAGAACCAGCCACTTAGATGGTGAACAAAATCAATGTTGCTACCAGGCCCCATTTGCCCTCTATCTTAGAGTCTTGGGTAACTTTGCGGATAGTAGAATATGTGAACCAAGGATGAATATAAGGGAAATTTTTGGTTATAACCTGATTAATCCATAACACGAGCATCAGTCACTTTGACCAATATCCATAGGGCAATAAACTTGTGGAATTTAATTTTTTGTAATGTGGGACTTATTTTAATATTATTTTACAGATTTTATGGGAGAATGATACTCTGATATGGTTCTTTATCTAAAGGCAAAGTACAACTTAAAAGATAACCAGGAGGAGTTCCAATAGCTATGGTCAAATATTTATGAAACACTGACTTTTGGGTTGTAGGCTAAAGCACAGAGTTTAAATTGGTTAGTTCTGTTGCCAAATGCCTTCAGATTTCATTGACTTTTTTGGAATTAGTACAGAAGCAGAGATTAGATCCAAAACTTGTACAGAGATTCTGTGTGGTCCAGAAAATTATGAGTCTTTGCTTGTACATAAGAATTAAATATTACACATGTTTACTTGCCATCTTTTGAGACAGTGAGCAATTGAAGCATCGAAACTGATTAGAGGAAGACCTCTCTATAAATCTGTGACCTATTATTCTTCTACCAAAGAGTGGAAAAATTCTTAATAGTTGTGAGTGATGAACTTTCTAAAAAAAATTGGGAATTTTGGCATCTGGGAGGCAATGCTAACCATATGAATAGGGCTTCCTTTGCTTTCAGCCAGTGTGGCAGTCATTGCTTTGCCAAGGGTTCTGAGATTCCTCAAGCATGAAAGGAAGGATAAGGAATCAAATCCTCTCTCTACTTAATAGGGAATGTCTTAGAACTGCTTCAAAATTAGCTTTGGCTCAGCTTAATGAAATTTCCCCATTGTTGAGCAGCGGCCCACGAAATCCGCAGCATTCAAATGGCAGCCCTTTGACTGTAAAAAAAAGCCCTTAAAAATTACAGAACATACAAAAATAAAGATTTTTATTTTTCTTCCCCAGGTTCACAGAAAGAACTGAACCTACTCAGCCTTTTGGGTAGGCTAAATATTAGAGGCACCCCAACTCAGGAGGACAATTTAATGCATAAAATACCTACGATAGAGGACCCAAAATTTCTGCAATGAAATTCACCAGTCCTGCTGCACTCAGGAAATCATTTTAGAGGACAGCAGAGTAACCAAGAGACCTGAGAGGGAGCTACTCCTCTCTGGTGTTGCTTAAGTTTCTCCAGTGGGGTCTTATTCAGAAGGCCTTTCTCTTGAGACTTCTCCCAGCTGTGGTTAAATTAATTTGCCTTTACTGGACTGATAAGAGAATTATAATTGCTTCTCTATCCCCCTTCCTTTTCATGTTGCACCCACATACAACCTTTGTGTTTTCAAAACTCCTTAAATTATCACTGTAATATATGACATCACTTTCTTTATATTAACATGTGCATAAAATTTCACTCGGTGCTCAGCTTTCATCACTCACTATCTACTCACCTCCCTTTGCCTGAACAAGGGTGCATCCAGACTTACAGTCTTTGGAGTGCAAATCAATAAAGCAACGTAGCAAACAAAGGATCTCCTGATTCAAATGATACCAATGTCAAACGCTGATGTGTATAAATAATTAATTGTGTTTTCACTGGTGAGTCCAGTTTGATCTTTCATTGCTTGGTGACCCCTGGGGTCTGTGGCTCCCTGAGAAGCAGGAACATTTAGGATCTTTAATTACCAGCTCATCACTAATTTATAGATTACTATGGAGTCAGGTGCACAGATTCAGAGTCTCATCTATCACTATAGGCAGCTCCAATGTTAAGGGATGTCTGCTTCCCAGAAATCAACAAAGGGGAACAGATGAGGAAAGGTGGCAGCGTGGCACATATACCACAGAAGGCACATCTTTCAGAAAGTCAGACACATCAAGGTAAACAACTGATTTTTCACCAAGCCAGTTAAACTATAGAGTGCTCTAATTATCCCCTATAGGTAAAACACCACTGTATGTTATATAACCAAATATTATAATTCAACTGTTACCACTTATCATTAAATTATTTATGTTTTCCTTCTCTTTTATGCTGTCTTAAGTGAAAGTTTTACTAGAACAACTCTATTAGATTCAAACTTGTAGAAATAGCTATTGCTTAAAAAGAGGGGGCAGGGGACAATATGTACTTTCTTAACAGGAAAATTGTACCTTGCCAGAAAATGACCTTAAAATAAGAGGAAGGTATTGGAGTTTAATCACAGCTTTGATAACATATGTGCTGTGTCTTTTGGACAATGCCGTTGAGTGTGCAGTTCATGTCCTTATGATTGTCTAAAGTGTGTCACAGTATATGCACATGTTGTGATAGAAAGAAGCAAGATGTACAAACACTAAAAGGACCATTTATTACAGACCTTCAAGGAAACCAACAATGACTTCGGGATGGATGTTACATCCCTGAGTTTTTCTGGATAGCATTAACAGTTTTCTGAGAATGTTCTCAACAATTCCGTTTCCATCACAGCCATGTATGTATTCCCACCCTCTGACCCCACAGTTGTGTCTCTCCCAACTTCTACCCAAAGCTTGCTCTCATAGACCAAAGGAAAGATGGGCTGTACAAATAAAACCTAAACCCAATGGAATTTGAAACAAGTGCTAGTAGGATAAAGAAGTCTCTGAATGTATTCTTAAGGAGTGTTTCTTTAGGGAACTTTTCTGTTTCAGGGACACTACTGAGGCTGTGCCACATTCTGAAACTGTTGCTATGGCAAAGCGTCTTGTGTTATTGACGATGGAGCACATTGTTGTGTTTAAGTCATGTAAATGATCAGGACACAAAGGATGCTGCCCACAGCAGCCCCTGCTCAATCACCACAGTGCTGGGGCCTTTCTCCCTTGACACATGCCATTTATACAGCATGGGAAGGCATTTCTTTCAGAAAGCCTCACTCCCTGGGTGCTATGAACTGTTCTTTGGAGACGTTTATGAGATCTACACATCTCCCAGAATTAATTCTGCAGGGGAAAAAGAATACACAATGATGAAGTCCCTTGTTTTGTTTTAAGGCCAGAATATTTCTGTAGACATTTTGCATTTTCTATCTATTAACACCTTTTTTTTCCCGGGATGCTGGTCTTGTCTAGTATTTCAACTTTCTATCAGTTTTTGTCATTTAGAGTCAAACTACGAGAGTTTCTCCTTTGTTTCCCACTGATATCTCAAATATGTGTTTTTAATTAAGTATTTTCTACAGCATCAATTCACACTGATTAGACATAATTACAGAAACAAAATATGCAGAATACATTTTAATAATGCCTGCCACCTCTGAGGGAACAATGAGGATCTAATTTAATGATCTAAGTGTTGTTTGAAAGTGACACAGAGTTTTCAAAAATAGTACTATATATTATGAAGTGGAGCTTATTAGTATTTTTGGATACAAATGTAAGCTGAAATAAACTATTGTCCAGGTTTCAATGCATGTAATAAAAAAAAACACTTGGGGCAACACTTGTTTACAAAAATAATCAAATTACACCCTTTAATAATAAAAGCTTGATCCAACTGTGGCACGTGAGACTTGAAATGATGTGATAATTTGCAGTCCAATTTCTAAGGGAAATTTTGCCACTATGAAAATCTATTTTTGACAGTACTGTGTTAATGTCAATGTCCTGGTTTTGACATGACTGTGCTTATGAAAGATGTTATCACTGGGGGAAGCCCTACAAATGGTACAGGGGAACTCTCTGCATTACTTTTGCAACCTCTTGTCCTCAACTATTTCAAAATGAAAAGAGTTATAGCAAAAATCTATTTTTCAAATCTAATAAAAATATTTTTTTCCTACTTGTAGAAGAATATGCTGTCTCTGTAGAGCTAGAGTATTACTATTACAGAACCATATGACATTACTCCAAAAATTTTTCTTGGCATCTGGAGTCAAAGCAATTTTGGACAATGAGTTAACTTTCTCAAAGAAAATCTATTTGCCCCAAATTTGCAACTTGTTCAAAAAAGAATTCTGTAAACAACCATGAATGAAAAATCTACTTACTTTTGCTGTTTCAGATGCTCTTCCAGAAGTTATTAAAACAGTATTTACAATTCTCATAAAGCTGGAGGCATAATTGGATCTCTCATTTCCTTTGCCTTTTGTTCTTTTTAAAAACTCTTTTGGCCAGCCCCAGTGGTTCACACCTGTAATCCCAGCATTTTGGGAGGCCACGGCAGGTGGATCACCTGAGGTTGGAAGTTTGAGACCAGCCTGACTAATATGGAGAAACCCTGTCTCTACTAAAAATAAAAAATTAGCCGGGCATGGTGGCACACGCCTGTAATTCCAGCTACTTGGGAGGCTGAGACAAGAGAATTGCTTGAACCTGGAGGCAGAGGTCGTGGTGAGCCGAGATCACGCCATTGCCCTCCAGCCTGAGCAACAAGAGCCAAACTCCATCTCAAAAAAAAGAAAACCCAACAATAAAACCCCCCAAAACAAAAAACTCTTTTAAGTCCATAGTTAAAACCACAGTTTTGCATTCCTAGCTCTCATGAGTGAAGTTGCGATTTTAAAAAAGTAATATAGGACATATCACAAACCAGTTATATCTAATATAAATGTTCATTCATATTTCATTCGGGTGTGATTGTGTATTTGTGGCGTGTATATGCGTTTGTAGGGAGGATCGGTGTGTACTCATACAATGTTAGGATCAACAGGACCATAGGAATCTCTTAATTCAGGCTCAATATTAACATATTCAATATACATAGGTTTGATATTTATAATATATACTGCTGATCGTGCAATAATTCTTCACATTCCCATGGCTTTCTTTAAAAGGCCATCATAGCACACATCTAATTTTATTAGAACATAATGCTATGAGCTTGCTAGAAGCCATTATTATTATTCTACTGAGAAAATGGGCAGCTAAATTGCAAAGAGGTCCAGCTTTAGCTTAGTCTACATGCACGCGAATGGTGAGTTTGGGGATTAAAATCCAGATTCTACATCCTTGCTCAGAGTACTTCATTCTGGCTCACAATCTCTAAAGCTAGAACTGTAAAATACACTGTCTACACTGTCTTGTATAATATCTGAAATAGTGCCAGTTGGAGTGAGAGTTTTATCAAAATGATAATAGGAGTTAGTTGTTTTTAAACTGTAACAATTAAAAGCATTTTGTGAGTGACCTAGGAACTCTTGGCTCTGTATTATAACCCCTTTCTCTTTTCTTTTTTTTATAAAACACTTTAGTTGAGATACAATTCACATACCACACAATTTACCCATCTAATGTGTACAATTTAATGTTTTAAAATATACTCCCAGGGTCCTGCAACCATCGCCACAGTCTAATTTTAGAACAGCTTCACCCTGCAATAAAAGAAACTTTGTGCTCATTAGCAGTCACTCCCTTTCCGCCTACCTTTCACCTCTAGCCACTTGTAACCACTAATTGACTTTTTAGCTCTATGGATTTGCCTATTCTGGACATTTCATATAAATGGAATCCTACAGTATGTGATCCTCTGTGACTGCCTTCTTTCACTAAGTATGATGTAGCATGTATCAGTAGCTGAATACATTTTTTTTTTGAGACACAATCTCATCTGTCACTCAGGCTGGAGTGCAGTGGTGCAATCTTGGCTCACTGCAACCTCCACCTCCCGGGTTCAAGCAATTCTCCTCCCAAGTAGCTAGGATTACAGGCATGTACCACCATGCCCAGCTAATTTTTTTTTTTTTTGTATTTTTAGTAGATATGGGGTTTCACCATGTTGTTCAGGCTGGTTTCGAACTCTCGATCTCAAGTGATCCACCCGCCTTGGCCTCCCAAAGTGCTGGGATTACAAGTGTGAGAAACCACGCCCAGCGATATGCCACGTTTTATTTATCCATTGATCCATTGATAAATATTTGGGCTGTTTCCACTTTTTGGCTATTATAAATAATGCTGCTATGAACGTTCATATACATGTTGTCATGTGAACACACGTTTTCATTTCTCTTGGTCATATACCTAGAAGTATGCTTGTTGGATCATATGATAATTCTATGTTTAACTTTTTGAGGAACTGCCAACCATTTCCAAAGTGGCTGCACCATTTTTCACTTCTATTAATAATCCCCTTCTTAACTTGAGCTGACAAAGCCACTGTAATGGCTCCTGGCAGTTACTAAACTAAACTTCAAAGTCCTTTCTCACACACACTTCTGGATCTGGCTGGGTAAAAGGTGGGAGAGTATATTTGTCCCACATGATTTCAGAAAGGCCATGAGGAATTAGAATGGGAAACAAGGAGATTAAATATATGCATATTAATTAAACATCCAGAATGTAAGCTATCTATTGGTGAGGAAATTTAAAACTTTAAGTTGCATCAAATACACACACACACAATTCAAGTGGCCACACAAAAATAAAAAACTAACCAAATCAACCAACCAGTCAAACAGAGACTCCCAACATCCTTGGCATTTGTTCTTCTATCCATAGCCCTTGAAGAAGTAGTGCAACAATATGAGATAGTTGAACTACTTTTGTAGTTCTTAATAGCAAGAGATATTTTTGGCTATGAAGACATCTAGGTCAAAGCCCTCACCCCTGCTTCTTGGCCACAGATGTACAATTATTTAAAAAAATCTCCAAAGGCATATGAGTAAACCTTTCATAATCTTAAGGATTCTTAAGCCTCTAGAGAGAGATCGATACAGACCCTGGCTTTTAAGGCAAGCTGGGACACCTTCTGGAATTCAAAACACATGCTTGGCCCCTGACAAATCAAGCTAGAGTCTGGAGGTGAATCCGGCTGGTTCTTACACATGAATCTAGCAACACTCTGACTAGCTCTTTTTGTGTGGCCAGAAAGGTCTTGAGCTAAAAGAGGCTGCAAAGGTTCCTGACCTGTCACTGCTAGGCTCAAGTAGCCATCCTACCTTTTTTTTTTTTTGAGATACCTTGATCTCCCAGGCTCAAGCAATCCTCCCACCTCAATCTCCAGAGTAGATGGGACTACAGACGCACACCACCACAGCCGGCTAATTTTCGTATTTTCCGTAGAGACAATGTCTCGCCATGTTGCTCGGCCTGATCTCAAACTCCTGCGCTGAAGTGATCCATCCACCTCAGTCTCCCAAAGTGCTAGGATTATAGGTATGAGCCACTGTACCTGGCCAAGTAGCCATCTTTAATTCTTCACCCTGATGTTTTATTATATCTATCAGTCAGTATTTTTGACTTGCTTTTTTCTGTGATCCACATGACCTGATTTCAGATAGTCAGTACAAAGCCAAAAAGGAAAATTGTTTGGGATGTTTCTCTTATTCCATTGTCTTTCTTCCTATGACCAGACACATTTTCTGACTGGGGAACAATCTGGAGCAGGGGATAGGTGGAGGGTGTTGAGTGAAAATGGAAGAGATGATGAGAGATAAAGAGTAAGTAAAAATTTAAAAAAAAGACAGGGAAAAAAGAATTAAATAGGGACAAGCTATGTCACAGACAAATATCAAAGTGGGAAAGAGTGGCAGAGAACAGGGAAAGCAGACAGATGAATCCTGGGATGAAGGTATCAGCAAGTGATAATCTCCTGGGATCTTCTCAGTCCCTATTGAGGTCTTTCCCCTAGGATTGTGCAATAATTTATTGGTAATGCTCAAACTGAATTTACAAATGACTTCAAACCTTAGCAGGAGATACTGATAGTTTATAGCTTTGCAAATAGAAATTGAAACTCAAAATGTCCTTGATAATCTGCAAAAAAAGAAAAAAGCAAATAGAAGAAATCCCCTCTAGGTTATGCAAGAGCTTACAAATAGAAGCATCAAATAAGTGAAACTAGCCAGCTAATAGCAGGCACTGATTCTAGAAGTAAATTGGATATGGAGGCACACTCAAGTGTTGGTATTTATCCTGAGGAAATCTGGCCATTCAAATGATTTCAAAGATACTCAGCCTAGTTCTGCGCACAATTAAAGGGGGTATGGGGAACTTGGAAGGAGTTCAGAGGAAAACTACAAAGCTCAAAGAGGTGAAGAAAAGGGAATGCAGAGGAAAGTCGAGGAGCTGGAAAAATCCAACCTGAAGAAGAGAAGGTAAAGGAGATAATTTAATTATGGTCCTCAGCTATAAGACAAGCTTTTCATAGGTGGCCACCTGTTCTCCACTTCCACTATGGATGGACAGAAAGGCAGGGGCTTAAATGTGCAATCTGGGGGATTTCAGTTAGGTATAAGGAATTTCCTGACATGAAAGCTGGTAAAGATGAAAGAGGCTCCTGATCATGGACAGGAATAAGGAATATTCTTCTTACAAAATAGGTAAAATTCTTACAGATTTTGGATAGTTTACAGATCTTGTTACCTAGAGTTCGGGGTGGGACAGGGGAGTGGGTATAGTCTTAACATTCTAGAAGAACAAATTCTGGTACCTTGATTTTGCTTCAGACTTGTGTACGCACCGCTCGCTGGGCCCAATGTCTCACATTTCCCTGGCTTTACACAAAATGTCCTCCCTGGCATACCACTTTGAGATGTAACCATCTCCTCTGTGAAAAAGAGCATTGGAAAACATGTTTGGAAGAGCTGGGATTTGTTGAAGGAAAATAGTTAGCTAAACAAGACTCGCATGAGTGGGGGTAGGGTAAAGGCACCTCGGAGTGCATGCTGGGATTAGGGCTAATTAAGATGTTGACTGAATCTATGCTAATCATGTCCCACCGGACTCTGCTGGATTAGTATGTAAATTGGTAAACTCTGTTCTGAAATTGCCCTACCAGCTGAGGTCTAATTACTGACTAGACATAACAAATAATAACGGGATTTGTATTTTAGGATGTTTAATTATGGAAATACATGTCTGGAAAAAATACCAGTTGTATTGCACAAAAAGATAATTCATAATGTTTTACTAAAGGTTTATGAAATTTTACACCTTTAATAAGAGCGCCAGAAACAGGGATGTGTGTGGGGGGAGTCTTTTCAGAGACCTAGCATTTGTGAAGGGGGACCAGAATCGCAATGATTAATTCGCTGCTTGAGTAATTTCCCCAAAGCTCAAAGACTAATTGTTTCATAGACGATACACAGCATCTTGTGAGCTTTTAGTTGTATCACCCAAAGAACTGGAACTCATCCATGAAGAATAACCAGGATGCCATGGATTTAACTCAACTACTCCATAACATGCATTCAAATGGAGTTAAAAGCAACAGAGCAACAATAGTTGTAGGAAAGTAAGCCCTTAAAATAATTTTTCTTCACTCAAGTTACTCCATGATATTGGAATCATTAAATTTATAAATCAGAAAATGGTTAGTCCAGTCCCAAGGCAAGGGCGTGTATTGCATGGTTTTAGAGAAAAGCAGCTTGAGCTCTGGAATTTACTGAATAGGCATCTTGGGACAGAAACTTCTTTGCAACCATTTATTACATCATTCTGTGACCCACCCTTTCCAAAAAGTAACATACAAAGAGTTATAAACAGAGTTTTGGGTAGAGCTGTAATAGCTGCCGGTATTTGCCTGCCATAATGCTATTACTCATATAATTTTAAAGGCTTATGGGTGATCATTAAATCTTTATTAGGTTTTACATTATAAAATAAATTATTCATGTCATTCTAATACATACTGGTATCTTTACAGCCCTTCTGCCCACATTTGGATAAACAAGTCCTATTTGCATATCATTTTTATTTTAAGACAGTTTCGTTATGAAAATATAAGGCTTAAATGCCTATTATGTTCCAATTGTGTTCCAGTTTCCCACACTTGTCTTTGGTCTATACAGTGCTTTACAAATAAGTTAAAGTTCACATAATTTAAAAAGATGAATGATTTCCTTTTACTTAGAAGTGTTAGAATGTTTGCGCTTGTTGTTATATGGCAAGGCAATAGATATTATCAAATAAAATTTTGTGAGCAAGCTTGTGTTTGCAGTAGCTTAATGCCTCTGTACATTTGAAGTTACACATGTATATGGAAATTAAATTTGCTGATGAGTTTAACAAATTTGTGAATTAGCAAAAATAAAGCACGAATTTTTCCTTGTGGTACAGAACTATAGGTAAGAATAATACAGTATTGCTTTAATGTAAGGCTATCTAACCTTTGTGTTGGAAAGTCATTGAATAAAATAATATTTCATTAAGGGCTTATGCTTTTAGTCTTTGCAGATCCTATCAGAATATTGATAACTGTATTTATTTAGGTTTTTAGTAGTAGATTTTAGTTTCTTGTTTCGTCAGTCTTAGAAATATAACACATACTAATGATTCCCTAATGGTGGATGAATAAATCTAAACAAACGTTCCTTTTCAATATGATAGTCAGTTCTCACTTTCAAGCATTGTCATTAAGCTTGCATGATGTCATCCTGTAGGTAATATATCACTAAAAACATTTTAAATGCTATTTTCCCATGCCCCAAGGCACCTGTCAATAATTATATGTTATTTTCTACTAAAACTAATTGTGACCCACTCTCAGCATTGAACCCAGGGTCAGGTACTCTGGTATAATAATTCTAGCTTTGCTCTCTTTTGTCATGAGTATTGGGTGAAGTCAGAGTGGGGTGAGAACATTTAGAAGGTTCACAGTAAGTGTTTCGCCAACACACAGGTAAGCAGTGTGTAAGCCTGGGCAGATGTCACCTTGAATGTTAAGTCTTTCAAGGATTGGGTAGTGAGCTATGAGATAAATCTCATATTTTTTTTTGCGGTCTCATTTTGAAGCAAATTATACAATTCCAGAGAGTAATCTTTTCAATGAATGGATTTTGAAATCCCCTCTCTATCTTTAAGGCAAGCTGCAGATTATATTGATAAATAGCAATATTGGTTTTACCATAAAGATAATTGCCCCAAAATATACCTACCTTTGGTCATGGGGATATAACCAAACTCTTCTAGTTCGCTGTTTCATCCTTTTTCTTTTTCTTTTTCATTGCATTTTAGGTTTTGGGGTACATGTGAAGAACATGCAAGATTGTTGCATAGGTACACGCATGGCAGTGTGATGTATTGCCTTCCTCCCCATCACCTACATCTGGCATTTCTCCCCATGCTCTCAGCAAATTCATGCTATCTTTGCTAATGCTCAGCAAACTGACACAAGAATAGTTTGCTGTTTCAAATGAAGAAATACGGAGTCCTTCCTCAGTGACTTTGAATATCTGTCTTAGCTAAGTAGGTTAAAGGACATGGGAGTAAGTCTTCTGGGCTGAGACAGAAGACAAGAGTTCAAGTCTGGCTGTGCCATTCTCTGAAACTCTCCTTCTTCCGCTGTAAAGAGGGTCTTTCCTAATAAGAACTGCAAGGAACAAATGGAATACAATGTGTGCCTTTCACATAGTAGATACCAAATAATTGTTTGTTAAATACATGTCTAGTAGAAAAGGTTAATCAAATATAAGTCTTTCTGTTATATAAATTAAAAGCAAACTTAAGTGGCAAGGTCTCATATCTTCTGGCGATCTGGCTATAAAAGAATACAAACCGCATTCCTTTCAGTAATATCTATTGGTAAGAAATTTATTACCTAATGATTACTACAGTGCTTTTTAAAGCCCATAAATGAATAGTCTATAATTCCATATTACAGCTTCTACAAAGATGAAGAACATTAAAGAAGATAAAAGGAGAATGTAAAAAAAATAGGTTTATATATATCTTTCTTGGCATGATTTTCTTTTAAAGACCCACCTATATTGAGTGATACTGAAATCTTCACACACCCAGGGCAGCTCCAGCCAACAACTGGTCAATGATAATGATAATAAAGAACAACTACATCAAGGTATCAAGACCTTACAAAATGTAAGCATCATTTTAGGATTCCTATAGGATTTAAAAATTGTATCTAAAGGAAGTTATGTCCCAGCATTCTTTAAATACATACATAGCAGAGTAAGAGATCTTGGGGTTCAAATTTCACTCTACCATTATTTTACAGTGTTGTTGGAAGGGTTAATTGGGACAATGCAAGTGCATAGCACATTGAGTCATTCAATTAATGTACACAGTGCCTCTGCATCCCTTCTTATTGCCTTGACCGTCTTATTGCCATGTTCTTTCCCACTCTCTTTTAGAAAAGAACTATGCTCTCACTTCATATTTATCCAGAGGGCATTGGAACCATTTAATTTTTGGTCATCTATTTTTTATGATTGCAATACGGTTGTCTCAGTCTGATTATAAATTCGTAGAGAGCAGGGAAATAAGAACCTTCTCCAATTTTGCCCTGATGTCCAGGCTAATGCTCCATATAAATGTTTTATTTTGTCATGGATCACACCCTACTGATGGCCAGGAGTCTACAGGAATTTTCCTCAGAAAAATTCCCAGTTCATCTTGATAGCAGTAATTGCTAACCCTGTGGTTCACTCCCACCCCCATGAATTGTACAGCTAGCTCTCATACTAAATATCTCACAAAATTATAATTGGTTGTTAAGCAAGGCAGTATAGTTTAAGAATTAAAACCATGGATTCTGGAGCCAGACTTGACTTCAACTCCCTTCTCTCTCCTTACAAAATGCATGACGTTGGGCAAATCACATCACCTCTCCTTGCTTCAATTTCTTCATCAGAAAACTGGGATGATAATGTTACTAGTGTCTACCAAAGAGGGTTGGTGTCAAAATTAAATGTAGTGTGCTTGGAAGAAGCTGAAGCACTCAATGAATATGAGTTATTTCTATTATTATTACTGGTGCCTTCATAGATGGGCTTTTAGCTACTTAGGAGAAAAGGTGTTTCTGGCCAGTGTTGTATCCCCAGGTCCTAGTGCAGTACACACACATTTTCTCAGAGGCACCCATCTTCTCTACCTTCCCATCATCTACCTGAGATATCCAAGTCACAAACTTCTTCCTCTCAGCTGTCCTCCCAATGCACTGTCCTTAGTGTTTCTCAAACGTCTTTTCCTTTTCTCTATAAATTCTACAAGAAGTCATGTTTTCAACCTCTCTTTCCTGCATTCCAATAGGCAGCCTAGTTGGGCCTCCATCTCCATAGGGCTCTCTCAGTGAGCTTTCTAACATGGAAACCTGATCATTTTCATTTCATCTCTCCACTTGAAGTCTTTCTATGGCTCCCTACTGCCTATAAGATCATGTAATAAATACATATCAAGTCAATATAAGGAAATTTATGTCCAGGCATGGTGGCTCACACCTATAACCCTAACTCTTTGGGAGGCTGTGGTAGGTGGATTGCTTGAGCCCAGGAGTTCCAGACAAGCCTAGGCTACATGGTAAAACCCTACTGCTACAAAAAATACAAAAATTAGCTGAGTGTGGTGGTGCATGCCTACAGTCCCAGCTACTCAGGAGGCTGAGGTGGGAGGATCACTTGATCACAGGAAGTAGAGGCTACAGTGAGCCATGTTTGTGCCAACCTGGGTGACAGAGATAAACCGTCTCAAAAAAGAAAAAAAAAAAAAAGGAATTTGAAAGAAGATGTGGTAGTCAGAACAACGCCCAAACCAAGATGTCCATATTCTAGTCTCCCAAACTTTGGCATGTGTTATGTTACACAGCAAAAGGGACCTTGCAGATGTAGTTAAGGATGTTTATCGACATCCTTTGCCATCCTTCAATATGGTTAGATCTAAATGACGGGAGACGTGAAGATTTTCATGGGGTCACTTGGTGGGCCCAGTGTAATTGCACAGGTCCTTATAGTGGAATGAGGGAGGCAGAAGAGTCAGAGAAGGCAATGTGATGAACGAAGCGAGAGTCAGAGACATGCAGTGCCATAAGCCAAGGAACGCCATAGGCCTCTTGATGTTGGAAAAGCAGGAAACAGATTCTCCCCTAGAGCCTTCAGAAGGAATGCAGCCCTGCTAACACCTTAATTTTAGATCCATTTTGTGTTTCTGACCTCCAGGAATGTAATAAAATCAGTGTATGTTGTTTAATTTTTTTTTTGAGATGGGCAGGCTGGAGTGCAATGACGTGATTATAGCACACTGCAGCCTCAAACTCCTGGCCTCAATGGATCCTCTCTCCTCAGCCTCCCAAGTAGTTGGGACCATGGCATGTGCTACCATGCCCAGTTAACTTATTTTTAATTTTTGTAGAGGTGGCGTTTCTCTATATTTCCCAGGCTGGTCTTGAACTCCCAGGCTCAAGCGATCCTCCTGCCTCAGCCTTACAATGTGCTGGGATTACAGGCATAAGCCATTGCACCTGGCTGTGTTGTTTAATTTTTTAATAATTTGTGGTAATTTGTTATAGTAGCCATTGGAAACCAATACACAAGGCAATTGGATAAATAGTGCTGACTAAATAATTTTTTTGCAGCAAATGAATGACTATACTATGAGAGTACCAGACTAATGCACTGATACCTTTATAATTCTTTTTATTAATGATGTGCTATGATTTTCTTTCCTTTAACCAGTAGCTTCAGATGGGGGTAAGGGATGCATTTTTCTACCACTCCATCCTGTCTTCTGCTCACCTGCTGGGGGTAGAAAGTGAGGCTGCGTGGGAATAGAAACAAGATCTTTATACAAGCAGATCTCTATATAAACAAATATGTCACAGTGTACATGCAGACTGGGGCTCCCTACTGGATACTTGGTGGAAAACAGGGCAGGCATGGCCAGAAACCAAACTAAACCAAGTTTGTCATTTCTCTTAACTGGGCAAATCTAAAATACTGTATTCTGTATTTTACCTAATATGATGTTTCTCCCTTGATGTTTCAAATACCATTTTAAATGTAAATATGTAGAGTGCCTGTCCAATCCATAGTTATATATGTTGGGTCTCTGCTCATAAAGGAAGACAGGGAACAGGCAGGATCTGTCAAGGGAGATTCTCTGGAAGCATTAAGGTAAGCTGTAGGGAGTTCTCAATTGATATGAGATCTGGGAAGAAAGACAGGGATGGTAAGAGAGCAATATAGAAGTATGCTAAAAAGTGCTTTTGTGGAGCAGGGAACAGATTTGGGTTTGCTGCATTAGTAGTGTGGCATGATTTTATTCTTAAATTCTCTGATCCTTCATTCCCTCATCTTTAAAATTGGCACAGTAATACCTATTTTGCAGTATTGTTGAGAAGAGTAAATGACAACATGCTTGTAAAGGGGCCAGGGTAGTGTCTGGTATGCAGTGGATTCAAGACATGTTCATTTCTTTCCCATGATTCCTTTTTCTTATTGATATTATTGCAAATTATGTGTATTATTATGATATATCAAAACATTTAACAAAAATCAACTAGCATAAAAAAATTAATATATCAAGGAAAAAAATGAGAAGGAACAGTAATTTATAAGCTCTAAAAATTAAGGTTGCTGGAATGTTTTGTTCTGTATTTTCCCCGTTTATGCAATCTCAAGGTTAATTCACGAGAAACCTTTCTTTTGAATTATTTAAATGCTCGGTGATGAGAATAACACAAAGAGGGTCTTGTGTGATGTGAGAGGATTATTGATTAACTCAGCTCACAGGTTCCAAGTAGCCAGTAATATATATTAATGTATCAATAATTCAGAACAGTTAGAGTTTTTCACTGTTGCCGAAACCACATTCATAATTGAACCACGTGAGCCGGCAAACAATTGTTAGAACAGTACAAGTTGGTCTTTCTCTTCTACCCTTGGCTACCTTTGCAATGAACTCCACGAAAACGTATCTTTCATCTCTAATGGCAAATGTGGGCCATATTAGTGACACTCAAGCACTCAATAAATATTTGCCAGATGAATGAAAACCTCATAAGGCAGTAGTGAAAAATGGCTAAAGTATTTCAGAAGATCGACCTGGAAAGAAAATCAATCCTAATAAACTCAGTGCTCTCAGGTTCAAATATAATTATGAAGGTAAATATAGTCTTTATAACCAGAATGAGCATGGGGCCGAGAATAGTGAATAATGTTGATCAACACCTGAAGACGTCACAGTTCACAGATAAATTGATTAACTGTTATCTCACACTCAGGACTCCCAAATTGACTGCCAACATTCCATAAACAATTCCTAAATGCACATATAACACCGTTTGGTTGAATTAGCATTTTCAGTTGGGAAAAGAATAAAAAACTGAAATTGAAAGGGAATTGACTTTCATTTTTTTGGCAAAGGATATTTCAGACAAATATTTCATTTTAAAAGAAAAAGCATATATTTTTTCAGGCTTTTATATCAATGTGCATGCAAAGAAATTGTATTTAGTTTACAACCTATAGTTGTAACTGATAGTTTATAACGGATAGTTTAAATAACCTGGTTGTTATTAATGAAATAAATGGCATGCATTTTCAATTTTTGAATATTCTAATAATCACATCATCTTAAGACTGTAGAAGTAAGTAAACTGAAGTAACACTTGCAGACTTGAGTAATTCATGTTGAATCATTTTACTTGATCAGTGTTTTCATGATGGGCAGATTCAACAGAAATGATAATAAGTATATTGGCATACGTTAAGTTTAGAAACGAAACATCCATCATCAGAACTTTGCATTTACCAAAGCTTCTAGTTTTATTTTAATGAGGAAAAAATGCGGAGAGCACCCTAAATTAGGCAGCACTCAAATTTTCTCGGGGCCAAAACAACAACAAAGATTACCAACCTGTCTTGGGGCTGGGGGAGGGGTGGGCAGGGATTTTAGGAATTTGGTTCTCAGCTATGAGGAAAGGCTTCTAAACTTGTCCATCACGGAAACAAGAGCTGTCTGCCACTTCTCTCTTCTCCACACAGCCCCCAATTCCAAACACACTTCTCAGAAGGACTTTTGTAGCTCGCTTAAGGGTTGATTTGCCTCAGACTGAATCAATATATTTCTAAAGTCTTCAGGCTCAAGTTTTCCAGGATATGATAAAATTATATGTTTATGTGTGTGTGCACATATAAATTTTAAATATATAAGTAATATAAATAATGTATTCTATATGTATCTTCACACAAGTATGAAAGTCAGTTCTGGAAATAATAGAATGGAAATTGGGAGTAAGAAGCAATAATTGCCCAAGAAGGCTGTGTGCATGAGCCGATTCTTTGGAAATGTTGAAGGAAACATGTACCTATTCGTTCTGACTCTAGGGCAGGTTCCTCATTTATTCTTTCCAATTAGAACACCTCTGCATACAGATAGAACATAGAAAGTTCTTCAAATTCCATTTTCCTCACTTGAGTGTGAACACTCTCCCCTTCTTTCACACTGTCTCAAACTTGTGCTCGGGACTATTCGGTTTATGAACAGTGGCTTAGGACTCAACAGCTCTTGTTACAAAATGGGTGATACAACGGCAAAAATACATTCTCACAGGAAACAGACAATTGAAAAATTTTCAGAAGGACCCGGTTTTTCTCTCACTCTCCTGAAGTTGTACCCCACAAACTAATCAAATTTAGATAGAAATGCTTTGAAGATCCGAGTATCCGATATATAGGTGAATTCCTCTACGGGGTATAGCTTCTGCGTGGGCGTGTGTTTTGTTTAAGTCCGTTGCTCAAAAGTGATGTAACCAAGTTTCGGAAAAGTAAAATTGTTCTATGGCTACCAGCCCTTTGTGCCTGAAACGGCGCAGTCCTCATACACCAGACAGAGACAATGCAAGATGTCCCCAGAGTCGCTAACCAACTTCCCTCCCTTCTGACCCCTGCGCTTCAATAAGGCAATTACAGTAGCATCCCAGAGCAGCAGAGAACAAAGTGAGCCTTACCAGTTTCTCCTAGCGTGGACGAAAGGCAACAACCCCCCCAGCTGCTCTAGGCCAGGCAACTGGGTCTCAGACTCACTTGACTGAGGGGACTCTGAAAGCTGAAGTCTTTCTTCCCTCTGTTTGGTCTCTCCCCAGCAACCTCTCCCAGGATTTTTCACACAAAGCACTCCCCTATTCTCTAATCCTCTCACAAGGAAAACCAGCACACACACCAAATGACTTCTGCAGAAGCGACTCTCCTGGGGAGTGAGGAGGGGAGGGGATGGAAGGAGGGGTGTTTGCTGGCATTCATTCCTGCCAGACGAATCCTCTGAGGCATGGATCCCAGCCCTCTGGACTCCTCATCGACTGGAATACGACAGGTCATGGTGAGGCACGGAGGTGTGCATTCTCTTCGTCCTGTGTCTCCAAACCCTGGTCACTATCCCTCAGGGATGGGAGAGAGGACGCCTCAGCTTCAAACTTCATCTGAGTCTTATGCCTCTTTATACTCCCTCCCAGAACAGAGTAATTCCAAACCAGTTATGTAGAAATAAGCTAGACGCTTCCCAAATCTATCTGGCACCTCATTTTAAGAACCCTTGACAATTTATAGCAGCTGCTTGGTTTTAACTCATCCAAACACTGAAAATAGATTTGAAACATCAAGAAAAGGTGGAATATCAAATAGAAAAAAGTGATTGATATGTACTATCAAACATCTGGAAAATTACTGTCTGTATGAAAATTCATTTTTTTTAGAAAATCATGTTTTAAAAATACTAAATAAAATTGCTGACCTCCTTTTTTTAACATATGAATTTTACCTTATCTTCCCAGGACAGGATTCACACTTGAATTTGAAAATAATATTCACACTTTATAAATTCAAATCCTCTTCTAACTTAAGACAAATATCTTACATATATTCCAGATATGCTATAATCAATCTGGAATTCCCCCTTTCCTCTGGTTTTTAAAGAGAAGACTTACCTTTTTATTACGTCATTTAAAACCCTGAAATGAATAAATCACAGTGGAGACAAGCAGATGGCAGACCTCTACATTTTGCAATGAGGGCTGTTTGCCTTGGAGTCATTATTTCTAAGGAGATGCTGCTGCCTGTGTTAGGCAGCATGCCATTTGGGCCTTTGAAACAAAATGAATCGGCTTCACACCACCAGCTCCACTACATACTAACACTTCAGAATACCCAAACTGGGGCATGCTGCCTCTTTCCATAGTGACTCTGCATAGAATCAGAGGTGATGGTTTGATGGATGAGTTTCCCAAGAGACAATGCAATCTGTGACATCACAGTTCTAGCCGCACCCCCAACCCCAGGCCCCTGTCCTGCCTTTCTCCAGAAAAAATAATTGCCTCTGCTTGGTGACAATGCCATCTCAATAGCAAAAATGTGTCTGAGGTGCATAGCAAATACTATAACTTCTCTGTCTTTCTTAATTTCAGTTTTCTGATTCCCCTTAGCTGGAGTAATGGGAGTAGGGTGAGATGAATGTCCTAGGCAGAGAATTCAGACAAAACCAAACAAAAGCACAGGACTCAATAATCTAAAAAGTTTGTAACCTGATAGCAGAATAATAACCTTCAAAAGGAGCACTACTAAACACTAGCTCAGTGATACTAATGTCTTTGTTATATGCAACTTAAGACATTTTACAACAAAATTATATGTAAGCAATTGCAAAAATATTTAAAGTGTTTATATAATGAGTTTCAGCTTTACTAGAACTCGTTTAGCATCATAATTTTCTTGATATAAAATAGTTTCCTTTTTCTCCTTTTCCTTGGCCATTTTGCTCTATTCTCAGTTGTTCTCTGTACCATTACCTGCCACCGGTCTTAACATTTAAAATAATACTTGGATAATCCATTTGAACTTTGGATACAAACTTACTTGTAAATGAAACCTCTGATATCTTTCTAACTCTCACCAGCACCTCTATCCTTTTCACCTACTTTCATCTCAGATGTCCAGTAGAAGGAGAGTAACAAAATCTAGAAGATACTTAAGTCTGTATCTATAGCTACACCTATATTTCTCTATGATCAATACATCTATCTACATAAACATTTTTTAAAAAACTTTTGCATGGCAAAATAAAACAGCATAAATCAAGTCAAAAGAAATGATGAACTGGGACAGAGGGCCCATCTCCTTCATGTTTAATGAGTGCCTAAACTTGGAAAAGAGAAAAACATACCACCCAAAAGCAAAACAGGCAAAGGTTATGAAACAAAAGGAGAAATATAATTGGTCTTTAAATGCATGGAAAGGTGTTCTCACTTGCAATAAAATGAAAACTACACCAAAGTATCATTTCTTGCCTGTCAGGGTGGACTAAATCCAAAGGTTTGGCTCATACGCCATTGATAAGGTTCTGGGGAAATGGGCACTTTCATAGGCTGCTGCTGGGAGTATAACATACTACCACCAATCTGGGGTGGTGGGGGAGAAATTCAGCAATCTAACAGTATAGATGCACGGACCCTTCCTCCCAGCAATCCCATTTCTAGGCACCTATTCTACACAATCACCAGGAAAAGCAAGAAATGTTATATTTTCAAGCAATACAAGGAAATCGCACAAATGGGCAGCAGTAGATTGACTAATCTGTGGCATATCTATATAGAGAAGTACTATGCAATGGCAGGAAGGAGTGTCAGAGCTCTATGTACTAATATCGACAGATGCCAGGCAATGAAAACAAAGTGCCAAAGAGGGCATGGGGCTGAGGGAATAAGAGTCACAGTGGGAGGATGGAAAGTCTATATGCATAGGCTTGTATTTGCAAAAACAGGAACTGTAGAAGGATCAGTAAGCATCTAATAAAGAGCTAAGATCACAACAAATTGACAATATTATTCACCCGTCTGTTGAGCTTTATGTTTGGCTAACACTATTTCACCGCTGGGCACTGGATTCATTGGTATATCGGTATATTACAAAAAAGAGGAAGAGAGAAGATACTACTTAATTTAAGTCACATGAGAATTCTTTAGTCTTGGTACAATGTGGATTCAATTAAATAAAGAAATTCACCTTCTTTGCTTTTAAAAAAAAAAGATAGTTTTTTATAGGGGAAGGGAAGGAACACGGTTAAAAGGGCAGAAATAGATATGAGATTCCTGTGTGTTTACTCACTCCCTTATGTCAGGGATGGGCAAACTATGGATCGAAGGACAAATCAATCCTTTGCCTGTTTGTATAAATAAAAGTTTATTAGAACACAGCCATGCCTGTTCATTTGCATATTGTTCATGGCTGTTTTTATTCGACAGTGGCAATGTTGAGTAGTTGCAGTATTGAACCACGTGGTCCACAGAGCTGAAAATGTTTACTCTCTGGCCCTTTCCACAAAAAGTTTGTTGACCCCTATGTTGTGTAATGAGTTTTAGCATAAGTAAAGAGACAAACTGAAAGGATGGGATAGACTTCTGTGGTTTCTACTTTAAAAGATCTTAAGTTGAGTTCTGGCTGTCTCTGCCTCATTACTCAGCTTTCTTGAACTTGCTTTCTTTACCTACAAAGTAATGAAAGTAATGCTCACCCCTTCGTTTTGTTATGAAGATTAAATGAAACAATGAAAACAAATGTGAAAGCACCTTGTGAACTTCTACTATACAAACCTCAGATATTAGTATTAATATTTTTTATTGGGAGGGTGACACGTAATACACACAGGTAATTCGTAAAGATTTAGAATAACCATGGCACTTTGCAGCACTTAATGCAAAAGCATTACCTTGAAAGTTGTCTCTGCATTTTAAAGCAACAATTGTATCAGCTATGGTCACATGGCAACTCAGCTCTTCCTATTCTCCTCAACCAGTTAAGCCATTGTATCTGCTCATCTGACAATACTGATTCAGAGGTAAAACCCTACTCAGGACAAGGTCTTCAGACTGCAGTAGAATTATTTAGCCTTCAGAAAGCTTAAGAGAAATGCCTAGGCTTGAAGATGCATATCTTTAAGTTCTTGAAGTTAAAATTCATCAGATAAAGTTATCTTGCCATGAAGAGGGGTACGTTAGTGACCAAGGGTATTTGGGAACCATCTGGAGATTATATTTGACAAATATGGCAGCAGACTTCAGTAAGACTTTCACCCTTGAAATTCATGATTGCATAATCACTTTTTAAAAATTTAAATGTTTGAATGTATAATTTTTAACTTAAAACCCGAACTTTCTTTTTTGATAGAATCACCAGTGGGTTTTTTTTTCTCCCATACTCAGTGATATTTCCTTTTCAGTCATGGAATTTGTAATGATTGATTTTGCCATCACATTTTAGGTTTAAATATTTTTGAGGCATACATATTTGTCAGCTGCTAAACTACATTAAACCGAACTGCCCAAAGCTCACATCCAAGTCCCTTAAAATATTTCTATCCTTTGGCCTGTGGTTCTACTGCTGGGAAATACTGAGGAAATAAGGCAGCCAGGCATGGTGGCTGACGTCTATAATCCTAGCACTTTGGGAGGCTGAGGTGAGCAGATTGCTTGAGCTCAGCAGTTCAAGACCAGCCTAAGCAACATGGTGAAACCCCATCACTACCAAAAATAAAAATAAAAAAGTTCACTGGGTGTGGTGGCTCAGGCTGTACTCAGCAGACTGAAGTGGGAGGATGGCTTGAGCCTAGGAGGTAGAGGTTGCAGTGAGCTGAGATTGTGCCATTGCACTTCAGCCTAGGTGACAGAGCCAGACTCTGTCTCAATAGTAATAATATAATAATAATGCCATATACACTATTGTGTTCACAGATGTGTATATATATATATATATATATATATATATATATGTATGTGTGTATGTGTGTGATGTTTGTATTAAAAAGCAACAACAGCAACATCAAAACACTTTGTGACAACATAAATGTCCAAAATTAAGGGATTGGTTACAAAAATTGTGATATGATCATTCAAAGGCCTAGTGCTATTCCTGTTATCTACTGCTGCATAACAGAACATCTGGATACTTAGTGGCTTAAAATAAGCCACCTGTATTTTCCTCACAAGTCTGTGATTTTGGAAGGGCTCAGTGGGTACCGCCACCTCTGCCCTATTTGGCATCACTCCTGTGGCTCGAAAGCTAGAGGCTGCAGTCATTTGGAGACTCACTCATTGCATGGCTGACAGTTGATGCTGGCTATTGCCTGAAACCTCAGTGGGAGCTGTCAGCTGGAACATCTGTACACAGATTCTCTGTGTGGCTTGGGCTCCATCACAACATGCTTGCTGGGTTCCAAGGGTGAATGTTCTGAGACAGCTAGGCAGAAGTCATAGTACCTTTTAGAATCTCTCTTGGAAATCACGTGGTGTCACTGCTGGACTGAGGCAGTCATAAAACTTCACCCATGTTCAAGGTAAGAGACCACAGATTCTACCTCTTGGTGGGGCATGGTGAGATTCAGAAAGTATGGGGGGGTGAATGGAAAGATTGCTGTTGTCACCTTGGAGAGTACAATCACTTGTAATTATGCAGTCATTAAAATGATATACCACATCCAAATTTATTGACATGAAAGGATATTCAAATGATAGTGGATGCTGAGCTGGCAGTGTAGCAAATATGGTGCCATCCAGTGGAAATAACACTAGCACTTAATACACACTCAATAAACATTTGTTGAATAAACCTTTGTGTAAAAACAAATACTATTTTTTTTTGTTTGTGTCTATACTGAAAACATTCTGTGAGAAGCTACATCAAAATACTAATATTGGCTGGGCATGGGGCTCATGCCTGTAATTCCAGCACTTTGGGAGATGAGGTGGGAGGATCACTTGAGTCCAGGAGTTCAAGACCAGTCTGAGCAACACAGTGAAACCCTATCTTAAAAAAAATGTTAATATTGGTTATATTTCTGTGATGGGATTGCAATTGAACTTTTTAAAGAGAGTGAGTTTATGATATTCTTATACTAAATGTGCATAGAAAATTAAACTGTATTTCAAAATGAACCTCAGAGGACAATAATCTGAGTTGATTGTCAGAAAGGTTGACCTAATTTCTTTTCTTTTCCTTCCTTTTTTTTTTTTTAAGATAATTGAAAGCTAATTAGAATGCTCCCTGGCAAAGCACTTTTTCTTTTTCCTGCTTGTGGAAAGAATTTATTGTTCAGCTATCTGTAATCATTTAATTGCTGCAAAGTGTTTAAGAGATGTAAAAATTAAACTCTTTTCCATTTGTGTAACACAAGAGCACCAGCAACATAAAATGCATTAACAAAGATAGCTCATTAAAAGAAATATAATTTGACTCCAAATTAGTCATACTTCAGTGAGAATAATAAAAAACTCACATTTAAAAGAATGAATTACCAGTGAATTAGCAAGAAATTTTTAAGGAATTGAAAAAGTTCAATGGAGACCAGGATATCAGAAAAGAAAAAGTGTAGAGTTCACGTAATGTTCTATGCTGTATTCTCACTACCTTTTCCCTGAACATTAACATTTAAAAATATATTAAAATGCAACTTATTTTTGGAAGCAAAATTGCTAACTTCTCATATAACAATATTTTGAAAGTGCTTTTTAAACTAGCATCTTAGAAGTGATATGTGGACAAATTTGAATGTCGGATTACCTCTTCTAGTAAGAGAGCAATTGATAGGCAGAGTGTCGTATCTGGGGCATTGGGTAGAAGTTGATTAAACACACAGTCCTAAAATAATGAGAGTGATTTGTGACACTAGAAGGAGAATAAGCTTTAACTGAACTTAATAGACTAGTTTAACAGTAATCAGCCTTTAGTCAACTTTGGCATACTGTATTCAATTGTAGCCATTTTTCTCTTCCTTGATCTCAAGTGAAATCTCTAATACTTTATGTGAGAGCTCTCACTTCAACCCTTGAAAGGTCAATCCTCTGAAAGAATGTGTGGATGAACTCAGCCCTGATTCACTAGAAACAAAAAGTGTCACTTCAAACATTTCTATCAACTCTTAATGACAGAATCATTAACATCTGGCCTGGCATGGTGGCTCACACCTGTAATCCCAGCACTTTGGGAGGCTAAGGCAGGAGAGTCGCTTGAGGCCAGGAGTTTGATATCAGCCTGGCAATACAGTGAGCCCTGTCTCTACAAAAAAATTAAAAATTAGCTGAGTGTGGCATGCACCTGTAGTCCCAGATACTTGGGAGGCTAAGGTGGGAGGATCACTTGAGCTCAGGATGGTCAAGGCTGCAGTGAGGTATGATTGTGCTGCTGCACTCTAGCCTGGACAAAGCAGTGAGAATTTGACTTAAAAAAATGAATAACATCCCAAATAAACACTTACCTCTTGTTTCTGGAAGCTAAGGTCTCTGGTCCTCCTCTTTGGATTTGGATCTTCTCTCATTATTCAATTAAATATCATGTGCACAGACACATAAACACACACAATAGACTTGATTCATCTAAACAACCATTCAGTTTAAAACTTTATCTTTCACAAGCAAGTACTCAGTGATTTGACATGTGCTTGTAGGATTTGAAGACTAAGTTTCAGCCACTCTAGATCTACAGAGAAGGAATTGTATGTCATCTTTTTTTTTTTTTTCCTGAGACAGGGTCTCAGGCTGGAGTACAGTGGCACAATGTTGGCTCACTGCAACCTCTGCTCCTTGGTTCAAGCAATTCTCCTGCCTCAGCCTCCTGAGTAGCTGGGACTACAGGTGTGTGCCACTACACCTGGCTAATTTTTGTATTTTTGTTAGAGACAGGGTTTCCCCATGTTGGTCAGGCTGGTCTCAAACTCCTGACCTCAAGTGATCCACCTGCCTCAGCCTCCCAACGTGCTGGGATTATAGGCGTAAGCCACTGTGCTTGACAGCACTTTATCCTTTTAAAAAGATTTTGTTTCGTTTTGGCTTTTTTTTTTTTAAGTTTGTAAGTTTACTGCTTTAAGTAATAAATGTTCAATGTAGAAAATGTGGATATTAAAAGATCTAAGAGTAAAAATCACCCATAACTAAAAAATGAAGTGATAGCCACTATTAACAGATTGATACACATATAGACAGATAGAGATAAAAGTCAACTAGTTGGGTGTGTAGTGGAGGTGTATATATTTTTTAATTATGACTTTTTCTAAGTGTCATTACTCTGGAATCTTTAACAACTTTATTAAGGTAAAATTTGCATATTATAAAATTCACCCATTTAAAATGACTTTTAGTAAATTTGACAAGTTATGTAGCCATCATCAAAATTCAGGTTTTTAACACCTAATAAGACCCCTTATGCCTATTTACAGTAAAGCCCTGTTCCCACCCTAAGCTCCAGACAACTCCTTCCTGTCTCTATAGATTTGTTTTTCTGGACATTTCATATAAATGGAATCACAGTCTTCTGTGTTTGCCTTCTTTCACTAAATAAACTGTTTTTGAACTTCATCCATGTTGTAATATGTATTACTACTCCCTTAGCATTTACTGCTATATAGTATTCTATTATATAGATATGCCACAATTTCCATCTTTTTTTAAACTAAATATTATGTCATGAATATTTTGTTATTAAAATTTCATGTAAATTCCCATTTCAATGGTCATAAAAGTTCATTATACTATAAATTATTAACATTTTTCTTTTGCTGTGTATTTACTATCGTTGGGACTTAGAAGACAATACCCCAAAATGAAGACCTCAGAAGCAAAAGTTTCTGACTGTCTCCTGCCCTTCTGTCTCTCAGTCCCCCTCTCCCTTGAGGCTAGCCATAGAAACTAGAATCCTTCTTCCCCAAGGCGGATCATAGAAACCATAACTGCTTTTCCTTAAAGCCAGCCATGAAATCTAAAAATATCACTCTAACTTTCCCTCTACCTTATCTGTGTAAAAACTGGCTATAACGAAATTCCATGACATACCTTTTTTGACCCACATTCCAGAGAGGGTCTTGCCCTACACCCATAAGGAAGGAACGCTGCTCAGATAGGCCAAGAAGAATCTAGACAGAAAGGCCTTGCTGTGTTTCCCCACTCAGTCTTAGAACAGGTCCTTTTAGTCCAACTCTATTTTTACACGCTGTTCATGCTTTGTTGAACCTAAGCATAAAAATGATTAATTTCCTTTGTATCTTTGGGCCTTCATTCTGAAGGCTCCCATTTGTACACATTAAATAAATTTGTGTGCCTTTTCTCCAATTAATCTGTCTTTTGTGAGTTGACTTTTCCAGTGAAACTTCAGGGGACCCCCTCAGTTCCTACGCCCCACACACTCGTACACACACACACACACCACGTGCACACTTATCCCTACCTGTGTAGTACAAGATGGAAAGAAATCGGGTGGGATGAGAGACACAAATCCAAAATTAGGTTTCTATCCAGTGGACCAGCAGATGAGAATGTTTGTGTTTAACAAGGATGTGTCTGTATCTCTCACAGTTTCATGAGAATGTGAGCCATGTGGGAATCTGGTGAATGTGAAGACCCTGATCCTGTGAGTCTTGGGCATTGGGGTGTGAGTCACTGTCATCACCGTGGCTCAGAGTCTGTGATCTTGAGAGCTGATGGTGGTGCTGACCATCCCTCTGGGGAAGAGGGTTTGGTGTTCCAACAACCCTTAAGGCTGGGGTATGCTGGTTGGGCAGGGGGCTTTGTCTAAGGAGTCGAGGGTCAGTGGATTAGGTTCCACCTTCTTCATCTCTTGTATGTCCAAGAGGCTAGGCTTCATCATGACCAATATCTTTTGCATAGATCTAGTGTTGGTCAACATTGTTGACTCACTTCCAGGTTTACTGAGACCAGCCACTTCCCACATACATTGACTACCTTTATTATGCCCACAACACAGCCCCCACAGACGTAAAACTATGATCAAATAAAATTGTATTCCTTTTCTCCTATTAATCTGCCTCTTATCTGAACTTTCCAGCAAACCCCCACAGGGCAATGGGAAAGCTTTCCCTTAGTCCCGACACTATTATAAACAATACTTTGTTGTTGCAGATTGAGTTCTCCAGAAACAGATGCTGAGATGGAATTTGGGATGAAGATATTTACTAGAGATTCACACCAGTAAAAAGAAGGGGGAAGAAGCAAGATTGGGCAGAGAAAGAAGCCAAACTGCAATCCAGTCCCTACAAATCCTTTCACAACCTGGCTGAGAGCTCTGCAACAAGCATTGCAGATCAGAATTGTCTCATGTGGGATATAGATGGTTGCGTTTTTCTATCCTTGTCTTTCTCAGGCATCAGACGCAGGATGCTCTAGGAAGAAGGGAACATTGGATGAAGTGACTCTCTATAGTTGTGCAGCCCCTAAGCTGTGACCTCACGGGTGGAGGTGTTTGTGGACCCCATTCCAGGAGGAAGACAGCAAGTCCTTCCTTGGAAGGGGATCTTGGCAGTGCATCTTTGTGTTTGCCCAACCCTTGGAGTTGCCCATCTAATATCCACTGTTACCTTTATTTTGACTAACAGAACACCCAAATTTCATTTGCAGTTCCAATGTTTTACATATTCTCTGCCCTAGCCTCCTTAAAAGATAGGAAGGACCAAGTAACATATTTGGGCCAAATAGAGCCAGAAATTCCTAGATAATTTTATCTAGACAAGATAATTTTATCAACAAAAAAGATAAAACTTCCCAAGGATGAGTCTTTTGTCTCTCAAATTTCTCCCTTTTTTCTGCCTGGAATTTGAGACTATGAAGACAAAAATTAGCCTAAAGAAGGCAGGGCAAGAAGCTACCTGGATGATTTTCTCAAACATCTGTATCAGCTTGGGACTTCCAAATGCCTGGCTTCTTCTTGCATGAGAAAAATACCACCCCCCCACTGCCTCCACCTCCAACTCCTTTTGGTTAATTCAGTACAGTAGGGTTTCTGTTACATGCAGCCAAATGTAGTCCTGTCTGGAACAATATGTTAAATATGTTAGCACATACAGTAGATGTACATTTGTGATTATTTCTTTTGGATTGAGTCCAAGTGAGAATGGTGAGTCAAAATATTTTTAAAGTTCTTTGTGCCTACTGCAAAAGCTTTACAGGAGGTTTTTACAGTTTATATTTTAATCAGTAGGACATGAGATTTTCTTACTGAATTATGCCAACATTAAACATTTTTTTAAAAGACAGGGTCTTGTTCTGTCCTCTAGACTGGAGTGCAGTAGCAGGATCAAGGCTCACTGCAGCCTTGATCTCCTAGACTCTAGCAGTCCTCCCTCCTCAGCCTTCTGAGTAGCTGGGACCAATGGTGCTTGCCACTATGCCTCACCATTTTTTTCTATTATTTGAAGAGATTGGGTCTCCTTATGTTGCCCATGCTGGTCTTGAACTCCTGGACTCAAGTGATCCTTCTCCCATCAGTTTCCTAGAGTGCATGGATTACAGTCATGAGCCACTGCACCCAGCCAATATTTTTATTTCTTTTTGAGATGAGATCTTGCTATATTGCCTAGGCTGGTCTCAAACTTTTGTCCTCAAGTGATCTTCCCACCTCCTCCTAAGTAGCTGAGATTACAGGTGTGAGGCACGTGCTGGCTAAACATTTTTAAAAAATCTCTTTTATCAGGAGAAAGATGATAGAATTATATTATATCCTTAGATGTATATATTTTGATAATTTATGAGGTTGTAAAATATTTTTATTTACTTTTTAAATAAATTATCTATTCAAAAGTCTTTATTCTCATTTTTGTAACCAGTGTTTTGGTACTTTTCTTATTAGTTTAAGCTCTATATTACTTTTGTCCTATTTCTGACAAATATTTTCCTCCTCCTTGTTGCTTGCCTTCTAATTTCATTCTTTATATTTTTTATCTTTCAGATGGCAGAAAATTATGTTCACAAATATATCATCAACTATTTTGTTATTTTGTCAACTGCACTCACACCTAGACCATCCTTCCATATTTAGTGACCAAAGAAATGTACAAATCAATTTTTATCTTTTAAAAATAATTTTGCTTTTTTTCATTTGATTATTGAATTCATTTTTAATTAGTTTGTGGCATGAGGTGAGATTCCATTTTTTTCTCAAACAGCCAATTTTCTTCATACTCGTATGTTGAGTAATCTGATGGTATATGTCAAATTCATATCCTGTATTATAGGAGAGACAACGCCATATGTTAAGCAAATTCCTGTCTCTTTCCCACCTTGGCACATCTGCATTGAGAAAAGAAAAAGTTCAGGACAGTCTGAGCTATGTGATGTCTGCAAAATTTATCAGGCCATACATTGTTCTTTGCATCACAAAAATATCTATCCTCTGGCTTTTTACTGAAAAAGCTTGTTAACCCCTGGCCTAGTCTGTATTTATCTCTCTATCTTCATTTGGTGGATGGATGTTGAGTATCCAGCAGACGATTTTGAGGATCTAGCAGGATAGAGAGCCATTAGATGGAGGGAATGTGTGCCCCATTTGACAGAATGGAACAAACTCCCCTAATGACCTCACTGGATTGTGATTAGATAACGTTACACCACTGAGGCCTTCAGACTTTGCATACATTAATTATCTGTATCTGTATTAGTCCATTCTCACACTGCTATAAAGAACTATCTGAGACTGGGTAATTTACAAAGAAAAGAGGTTTAATTGACTCACAGTTCTGCATGGCTGAAGAGGCCTCAGAAAACTTATAATCATGGTGTAAGGCAAAGGGGAAGCAAGAACCTTCATCACATGTTGGAGAAAGAGAGAGAGAGGGTGAAGTGGAAAGTGTCACACTTTAAAACCATCAGATCTTGTAAGAATTCACTTGCTATCACAATAACAGCACAGGAGAAATCCACCCCATGATCCACCTTCACCTCCCACCAGCTCCCTCCTCTGACATATGGGGATTACAATTTGACATGAGATTTGGGTGGGGATACAGAGCCAAACCATATCAATCTCTATGTATATTTATACCTATGTTTATATCTATACCTACACCAAAACTTATGTCCACACCTATATATCCATATCTATACCTACATCTCTACCTATCTGTCTAGTTTTTTTCTGGGCTTTGTATTCTAGTCTTGCAATAGCACCATGTTTCAAAGGTTGTATTTTTGTTTTTTGTTTTTACCTCTTCCTCTCCCATTCCAAATGTAGATTTACAGTGCCTCTTCACATGGTAGGGCCAATTTCCTCCTTCTTACACTTTTTTCCCCACTTTTATTGGCTGAGTTTACATGTCAATCTTTTGGCCTAAGTTTTGGATCATTTTGTCAATATCTGGAAAGAATTTCATTGAAATTGCTTTAACAGAATTTAATTAGAGAATTGAGCTAAATCCTAAGACTAGTCTTTATAGACAGAGAAAATAACATGTGTAAAAACTTGGAGTGTCTAGAAAACAGGAAATTTGGAGTGCTTGTTAACTCTTGGATTCATGGCATATCTAAGGAGTGACAAGAAATGAGGGGCAGGGTGGGTAGGAGGCAAGTTATGACAATAACAACAACAATGACAACCTTCAGTTAGACTTTCAGCTAACTGTAATCAAGATGCTGAGAGCTGTTGAAGCATTACTTCTGTTAATCCTTCCCAAATGTCTATGAGGTCAACATGATTTGCAACTCTACTTGACAAAGGAGACTTGGGCTTTGAGGTATTAAGTAGCTGGCTAGAGATCCCTTAGCTAGCAAGTGGTAGAGTCAATATTACAATGCAAGTCAGCCTGACTTCGAAAAGCAGTATTTGCAAACCAGGCTAAAATGTTTCCAATGCGTCATGTATGCAGAAACAAGCCACTGAAAGATTATAAGAAAAGAATTGCAAGAAGAGATTTGCACTTTGTAACAATAAGGCTGTTAGTGTTATCCTTCTAAAATATGAATTCAAGAAACTAGGTATAATGATGGCTTCTTTAGCAGCACCATATTCCTACCGCTTGTATAATTGAAAGTTGAATGACCAATGCTCACCATCGCCTTCAGTCCTAAAGTATGTGGTTACCTAGCATTCAGTCAGACTTCCCCCTCAAACCACTTATTACATTTAATGTGAAGTCTACTCTTTGGGTTCAGGTCCTGTGTGATCTTGGGAGAGTCGCTGTACCTCTTGGTGCCTCAGTTTCCTCACCTGCATACTCAGAGGGAGGGCCTACAGATCTGTAAGGCAGTTTTCCCAAGTACTGCTCCATCTCAAAGGACTCCCTGGACTATATTGAAATGGGCAAAATAAGAACCATATACAAAGTTGTTCTTGGGAAACAATTTATTCAATGGAAAGACTCTCTTTTATTCTGGGATTGTACCAGTTCTACTTTTGTGTTGTTAGGTATTCTTTTTAGTGTTTTAAAATAATGGTGATACTGGATGGCATCTCTGTCTGCGATAGCTTTTACTGGAATCTGTACCACTGTCTCCCTGTGATTTAACTCATAGGTCCAGGATCCTCAGGAGTGTGGGAACCACATTCTGGCAATCTTCTAACACAATATTTTAGCTCAGTGCTGTCTAACAGAAATAAAATGTGAGCCATATACAGCATTTCAAATTCTTTAGTGGCCACATCATAAAAGTAGGAAGAAACATGAAATTAACTTTAATAGTGTATTTTATTCTATTTAAATCAATATATCCATAATACAATGATTCCAACATATAGTCAATATAAAAATTATTCATGGGCTGGGTGCAGTGGCTCACGCTTGTAATCCCAGCACTTTGGGAGATTGAGGCAGTCGGATCACCTGAGGTCAGGAGTTTGAGACCAGCCTGGTCAACACGGTAAAACCCCGTCTCTACTAAAAATAAAAACAAAATCAGCTGGGTGTGGTGTTGGGTGCCTATAATCCTATCTACTTGAGAGGCTGAGGCATGAGAATCCCTTGAACCCAGGAGGTGGAGGTTGCAGACAGCTGAGACCATGACATTGCACTCCAGCCTGGGCAACAAGAATGAAACTCTGTCTTAAAAAAAAAATCATGATGTACTTTAAATTCTTTTTTATGTAGTAAGTCTTTGAAATCTGGTGTGTATTTCATGCTTACAGAACATCTCACATTGAACTCTCTATATTTCACATACTCCACAGTTATGTGTAGCTAGGTGCTACCATATTGAACATGTCAAGTCTAGAATAATAATTCAGAAAAGGGTATAGCTTCAGGCATATTATGGTGGTTTTTATATGGCTCACCTTCAACATAGTTTTTCCCAGAGCTTCATATTTCTTTCCCCTTCAGTCTTTAGTTGACTTAGACAAAAGGATAGTTCTGGGGTAAATGAATCAACACTTCTGCCCCAATGGTGAGTAGAAACTGAATTCACTATTCCTTCCCCCCAACTCTTCCTCCAGCCTGACTTCCTAATCTCTAACTATCCTGTTTCAAGTTGTTTAAATATTCCATTATTTTCCTGCCCTTAAATTTATATGATGCTCCCTCTGACTAATTTGTTTATAAAAATAAATTTTGTAAGAAAGCTGCTGGGATTATAAGCATGAGTCACTGAGCCTGGCCCTTAACTTTTACATTATTATTTTGTTGACATCCAGAAAGGATGTTGGAATCCTTTAAAATGAGGATGATGTATGTATCAGTTCTAGCTTTGGAGAAAGAAACTTATACTCAGAGAGGCTAAATGACTATCAAATATACAAGGCTTAAGTACATCTATTTTTAGGGCTAGACATGTTGATATTTAAAATCTGAATGAGTATTACCATGTATGTATTTGTGTGTGCTTGTGGGGTACTTATTTTTGGTTGATTTCTTCCACAAATATTTATCAAGTGTCTATTATGTGCTAGTCTACTGTTCTAGATGATGACTTCACACTACTAAACAGAAAGGCAGAGCTATTCCTGCCTTCCCAGAAGGTATAGTTTATTTGGAAAAACAGACACTAAACTTGCAAGAACAGTGAAGAGAATGAGAACTATGAAATGGGAGGGACAAGCAGCATTAGAGAATGAAGTTGCAAAACCTAACCTCTTCTATGGTTCCTTGGGGACTCACTTAGAACTCAAGAGTTGGCATAAAGGTCATTTTAACCTGAAGACATTTGAGAGTCAACAGATGCAGAAAGAAGTCTTGTGGAGCTTCCTTAGTCTGACTAAAAACAGAAATTTCTGAGTAATGAGGACTGCCACAAATTATTTCTTTGGGGCAGCCTCTACTCCCAGAAGAGAGACAAAGAGTAAACTTACCATAAATTCCATTTCTGGGGGAGTTTCATGGCCAGGAAGAATATAGAAACACCAGGAAGAATATAGAAACATTAGTGTTTCTATCTTCTTACATAAACAAACATTATCACAAACTTCCTTATTTCCTGTTGGTTTTCCTAAACAGCCATTTGTTTCTTTTAAAGAAGCCTATTTGTTCTTTCCATAGAAGCCTTTTCTTCACTCTTCATTTCTCCTAACAAACTAGGTATATAAGCCCCAAATTCTAAACACCCCTTTGAGTTATACATCACTGAGCACTCCTGCATGCACAATGCATGTGTAAATAAATTCTGTCTTTTCTCTTGGTGATCTGTTTTGTCAGTTTAAATCTGCAGGTCCCCAGACACCAACCTAAGAGGGTAGGGGAAAAGTTTTTCCTCTCCAACCATTTTTTTTCCAGAGGAATCAACTTTTTCAAAGGATAAGTAGGAATCAGCCAAGTTGGGTGGGAGGGATGGTGGGAAAAGTACAAAGATCAAGAAATAAGACGAACACTTGGGGCAAAGGACTTGAGTGACGTCCACCAATGCTGAATTGTGAATTTTACAAGGCACAGTGAAAAAATGGATGGAGTTGAAAACACCTTTGCAAAAGTTACAACAGTGTGAAAATTATGACAGTAAGAGAAATCTAACATAACTGACTCCATCTTGCCTTTAAACTGCCCTTGGTCCTCCAAATGTCCCTTGGTTATTCCTGGGCTTGGGCCAAGCTACCTTTGGGAGAAAGTTTATAGTTTAAATGATAATAGCCCTTCCGCAAAATGAAACTGTCCTTCTATAACTAATGAAAGGCCACTAGGTTAGGAGGATGAAGGAGGCCTGAAGTCTGCTAAGATGTAGGGTAGTTAAATGATTACCAGCCATTATTTTGAGGGCCACAAGATTTGCAACTTCCCCAATTACTCCTGTAAGTAACATTAATATAACAGAACCTAAGATTGGCACTTTTCTTTTTTGAAGCATGTTCTCGCTCTGTTGTTCAGGTGGCACTGCAGTGGTGCAGTCATGGCTCACCGCAGCCGCCACCTCCTGGGCTCAAGTAATCCTTTCACTTCAACCTCCCAAGTAGCTGGGAATATAGGCACACACCACCATGGCCAGCAGATTTTTCTGTATTTTTTGTAGAAACAAGGTTTCACCATGTTGCCCAGGCTGGTCTCAAACTGCTGTACTCAAGCGACCCACCTGCTTCAGCCTCCCAAAGTGCTGAGATAGGTGTGAGCCACCAAGCCCAGCCTAAGATTGGCCTTTTGAGATATCTTTTCAGCCTCTTGCATTTCTGACTACTGAATGCCCATTTTCCACATCCTTATGATTTCATTCACAACCAATCAGCAGCACTTATACCCCTTGCCCACCAAACTGTCTTTGAAAAACCCTGGCCTCTAAATTTTCAGGGAGTTTGATTTGAGTAATAACTCCATTTCCCACATGGTGTGGCTGGCCTTGTCAGTTAAACTCTTTCTTTACTGCAATGCCATAGTCTCAGTGGACTGATTTCTCTGTGCACAGGCAAGAAGAACCCATCAGACAATTACAGAGTTGGAGAAATAGGCAGGAGCTAGACTGTGCTGGCCAATACAGTAGTCACCAGCTCCATGTATTGATCATTTGAAATGCAGTGAGTATGAATTGTGAAGGGATGTAAATATAAAAATACACACCAGGGTTCAAAAACTTAGTATGAAAAAAGCAAAATATCTCCTTAGTAAATTTTAAAATATTGATTATGCTATAGTAGGTGGTTAGTCAGATATAAGCAAGGCAGGAGAGCTCCCCCTGCACACACACAAACACACACACAAGGAATGTCAGGCAAACATCAAGTGATGGTCAGACAGTGGTTGTTAACTGTCTCTCTAAAATAATAATTGGTCACACCCAGTCCCAGGGAAAGGCAGTCTCCCAATACATAGAAAACACTGAAAACTGGTGATCAGCAGCTTTCTGACAACATCTCAGGAGCTGGGCGAGTGGGCTCAAACATGCGCACTAAGAGGAAAACCAGCAGAAGTTAACTGGTTATGACCTTCATCTAGGATCAGTCAATTAGTAAAGGGAAAAATGCCTTAAGTGAGCATGTGCATCACTTCAGTAAACACACTGCACATGCAGCAACTCCCAAATGCTAGCAGGCCGCAATGCACGTGGACAGCTCTCCCCAAGAGAAGAAGCAGGGGAGAAGAGATTCAATACCGAAGCATGCCAATATATAAAACTCCAAGTCAAAGGTTAAACAATGCACTGGAATCTCTCAAGTGGCCTGCTTGGCCCTCTTCCAAATGTACTTTACTTCCTTTCATTCCTGCTCTAAAACGTCTTAATACACTTTCACTCCTGCTCTACAACTTGCTGCAGTCTCTCACACTGCTTTATGCCCCCTTGGTCTAATTCTCTCTTCTGAGGAGGCAAGAATTGAGGTTGCTGCAGACCCGTACGGATTCACTGCTGCTGCTGACAATTACATGTTGAAATGATAATAACTTGAATATATTGGGTTAAATAAAATATATTATGACAATTTTATTTTTTTAATGTTGCTACCTGAAAAATTTTAATATATATGTGGCTGGCATTATATTTCTATTGGACAGCACTGCTCTAGACCAGGAAGCACCTGGAGAGCTGACTTAGGATTTGTTTGTAGAACAATGATGTATCCAAAAATAACATTGACTATAAGTGGTTTCTATCAACAATTTTCACCCAACTACATTCTGGCTAATGATCACTTTGTTTGGAATAAACAAGAGGATGACCTTGTCCATAATCTATATTTTAAAAAAGTTATTACTACTGTAATTCCACTCTACAATAAGAAACCTTTACTTTCTTACACATTTCAAGAGGCATAGGGTGTAGGAACACCTCTAGGACCCCAATACCATTTCTCTCATTTGTAAAAAAGTTGAGAGATTGACAATCCCTTTAATTCAGAAATCTACCAGGTGTTTTTGCTCTTTAGTTACAAAAATCTACTACTTGCTCCAAGAAGTAGAACAAAGGATTTGCAGGGCTACTCTCAGTGGGTAAAAATGCTGACTGTATTATACAAAAGGACACCACTGCTAGCTCTTAATGGCCCTTTAACAATCCATCCAAGGATCAACACTAAAAGGACTGGATCTCAGAATGCCTCGAAGGATGTTCTCCAAATTCATATTAGTCCAAACAAAACCAAAAGAAGCTTGGAACAGGGGAATTGAGGGATAAGAATTGTCTCTGAATCAGCAGGAATCTTTAGAATAAGGAGAGAAGATGATTTATTCATGATTGCCTATATGCACTCATCACTGATGACTTTTTTCCATGAAAAATCTGCTCTAGGCCGGGCGCGGTGGCTCAAGCCTGTAATCCCAGCACTTTGGGAGGCCGAGGCGGGTGGATCACAAGGTCAAGAGATCGAGACCATCCTGGTCAACTTTGTGAAACCCCGTCTCTACTAAAAATACAAAAAATTAGCTGGGCATGGTGGCGCATGCCTGTAATCCCAGCTATTCAGGAGGCTGAGGCAGGAGAATTGCCTGAACCCAGGAGATGGAGGTTGTGGTGAGCCGAGATCGCGCCATTGCACTCCAGCCTGGGTAACAAGAGCGAAACTCCGTCTCAAAAAAAAAAAAAAGAAAAATCTGCTCTAATGAGGCTAATAAAAAAAGCTCAAATATCTTTACTTATGATTCAGTGTGGTTGTTTGTTTAAAAGCACATATGACTTTTACAAATTGATTGAAGGTTTTGGTCCCTTTCTAAATATCTGGCATGGTGTCTGCGTGTGTCCTTCCAGTGGTGGTTTGTTTTTGGAGCCGTGGTTGGGCAGCAGGGGGTGGCTGCACACTGAAATGCGGTGTATGGTGATTGAAAACAGGGCTTCTCCATGACAGCACTATACACATTTTGGACTGTCCTGTGCATTATAGAATGTTTAGCAGCATCTCTAGCCTCCACCCACCAGATGCCAGCAGCACCCCCCACATCTCAGTTGTGACAATCAAAATTGTCTCTAGAATTTGCCTAATGTCCCCTGTGGGACAGAACCACCTCCACTCTCACTCTGTTGAGAACCACTGATGTAACCCCTTGAAATATAGTACGTAGAGAAACACAGACTTCAAGGTATTGATGTGGGTTTCTCCAGTTATTTTGTATCCCTCAGTGCTATGATGCAAATCTTTATTTGTGTGTTTCTAAAATCTTTCTAGTAAGTTGGACAGTGATGGAGAGAGCATGTTTTCCATTGGGCCATGACCTCATCAGGCAGGCTGAGATTTGAGCCATGGTCTGGAAGAACCATTTACTATGGTCACATGTTAACATTCTGATGTGGTGACACCTGCCCCCTATCCCTGCAACCATCCAGAAGAAACAGAAATGAAATAGCCTCATAACGCCAACTTGTGTTCACCCTTGAATTAAATGTAAATGACGATCTGCCTTAGTTTTTCAAAAACAGATCTCATTTAAATGCACAGCTTATGTCTTATATACATGGTTATGTCTTATGCACAGCTAATATCTTATGCACAGCTTATGTCTTATGCACATGTTTCTGGGCAGGCAGTACACATTTTATAGTAAGGTAGGGTGAATTTATATGGGCATGCTATTCCGAATGTTGTACTAAAGGTGATTCAGGAAGGGTAATAGAGCACCATTTTATAGCCAGGGAATTAACCTCAGTGCTCTCACATCTCACTTGTACAATCATATCTCCATTGAAAGGGATCAGAATGTGCCACCACAAAATATGCTACTTTGCCATAAGGATTATTTTGAGCTGAAGGCAATTGAGAAACAGCAGGTGCAAAGGAAGAAAGAAGAGGAGGAAGAGGAAGAAGAAGAAGAAGAGGAGGAGGAGGAGGAGGAGGAGGAAAAAGAAGAAGAAGAAAACACAGTTCTCTACCTTTTTCCTTCCCTGTAAAACCAGGGAATACATTTTCCTTTGTGAAAGTCTCCCCTCTCCTTTTTCTTGTACTAGAAAAAGGAGACAACTTAAATCATTGGAGATCACAAGAATTTAAATCTGTATGAACAAATAAACCTTACTAAAATAACACTTGTCTTCTATTAGTTTCCTCCATATAGCTACCTTCCTACAATGTACTGCCCCTAGCAGCCCCAAACCCTTTCCTTTGTTTTGTTGATTTTCCATATATTTATTGCCCTTTGCTAAAATGGTATATAAGGCCCTGGCTCTCACAACTTCTTTGAGGTTTTCACGTCATTTCTGTGAGACTCCTAATACTCATAAGAAATAAACTCCATTTTCCTTTTAATCTGTCTTTTTTTCAAGTTTAGTTTGCAAGGCCCCAGTCACTGAATCTAAGAGGTTAGAAGAAAAATGATTTTTTCCTTCTCAACATGATGTTGTCCCTGGAAAGACGCCACCAAGGTGGATGCACAACAGACTAAATTGACAAAATGTGGTGCAGTTGTGCAAATAAATGGGACTGATATCTTCTATCTAGGGAAAACTTTACAAACACTTTTATTCCACCATCTGGCCTCAGCACTTTTAACCATCATTAAATAACTAAATCTCTGGGCAGCTCTCCTCTTATCTTCTATAAGGAGTTGTCCTTTTGAGAAATGGTTCCATTGTAAACTGAAGGCTGCAGTTTGGAGCTTTGACCCTATGAAGTTTCTCTGGAGGCTCACATTGGACCCATCATTTGTTTTCTGTGACCCTATATTGATAGAAAGGGCTGGTCTTTTCCTGGAGCAGTTAGCTGAGCTTGACCCTTTTCCCTGAAGAATTATGTTGTATTTCTTGTTGGTGTCACCCTTAGTCTCTGTGAGGCAAAATAAATTTCTGGACATCACAGGGTCTACAATTTAAGTCAGATAATCACAAATCCAGTCTTCAAATATGTTAAAGAACTGTTTAGGTCTTTTTATGGTGTGTAGTTTTTAGACACTTGTATGTAGATTAGGAAAGGTGGCTAGCTCAATACTTTTAATAAAGTTTTATTGCAATACAGTTGAAAGGTAAAGTTATCCTGCAACATAGCAAAAACCTGTCATAATTTTCCTTATATTTAATGTACTTTATATCTTATGGACTGTGTAAAATACGATTATAGAAGATAGGGAGCCAGGCATGATGGCTCATGTGTGTAATCCCATTTTGGGAGGCAGAGGTGGGAGAATCACTTGAGCTCAGGAGTTCAAGACTAGCCTAGGCAACATGGTGAAACCCCATCTCTACAAAAATTTAAAAAAAATAGCTGCTTATGGTGGCATGTGCATTTAGTCCCAGCTACTCAAAAGGCTGAGGCTCCCACCTGATCACCTGAGCTCTGGGAGGTAGAGGCTGCAGTGAGCCATGATGGCACCACTGCACTCCAGCATGGGCAACAGAGTGAGACCCTGTCTCAAAACCAGGAAAAAGAAGATAACAGGATAAAAAGAAATTTCCAAAAAGTTCTTTACATTTAGGAAAGCATGATTTCAAGTGATAGATAAAGGGGCACAATCTTTCCCTCTTATGTAATAGTGCAGCAGAGAAAAGGGGAAGCATATTTAGGACATCTTAGGAAAAAAATTCAAATTTGCCTTCAATTGATACAAGTAAAGGAGAATCAAATTTTTGACTAACTGATTGGAAAAAAGACCGGGTCACTCCTACTCTATGATGATGTGCAGTCTACATGTGCAATGATAATGTTCTTTTGTGACATCATGGGAAAAATGAATTTGGAGACTTTAGCATTACTTTTAAAAATGCAATCTACAAACAAACTGTTGAATTATGAAGACAAAAAGTCATTTATTTAGGTAACTAAAGAGCAGCTTACAAGCCTGGACACAAACCATTGAGAATGTAGTGATGAAAAATATTCTTTTTTTAAAAAAAATGTAAAATCCAGAACAGGCAAACCATCAAGCTGGAAAAAGAAATTAATATAATCTCACAGGCAAGGGGAAAAGTAAATACTCACTCTAAAGCAGCCGCTGTTGATGAAAGCAAAGGTTAGAGCAACACGGCTGTTTTCTAACAAAGTGTGAATCCCGTTAGTGCTGAAGTGTTATCCCTTCCTTAGTTCTTACATCTCAACCAGAACAGATTTAGGATTTTACTTCCATCTGCATCTCAAGGCTGGTAAACAGGACTCATGGAGATGTGCAAAAGTGGTGAAGCCATTCAAAAACCTTTGACATATACACAATAGACAGTGGCCAAAGTCCGCCCCAAATACCCTGTAGCATGCTTAGAAGGACAAAATAGGCAGTTGGCCTCCTCCACTTTCCCTGCTTCCCCTGCAACCCCCATTGTCTCTTCCCAAATAAACGATGATGCCATTCCGTGGTTGGTAAATGAGAAATGGAGCACTTGGAAAAGTTTCTTTGGGAAGTTCAGAATTTAAGCTTTGTTCTATTTAAAGATGGGTGAAGTAGAGGAGATGCGGTGGCAGTTAAAAGAATAAAACATCTGGAAGTCATCAATACGTGCTTATTTGTGTGCCTAATACCAAGGTGATATACTAATTTTAATATTGTCGTCAACGGGACACTGGTTGTTTGTTATAGCAGCTCATATGCAAATACTTATATTCATTTCTCCCAGAATCAGAATCTGTGAAGTATGTCTCCAAAGCCAGATTGAGTTATTGAGCAGAGCAAAATAAAATCACAAAATAAAGTTACCTATTCTCATAAAGAAAACTCCAGTGTAAGAAAAGCTTATACCTTGGCAAAGATTTTCAACATGGTTGCAATCAAGTCATTTTCCAATTGCATAAGTAAATAACATTGACCACATGAAATATTCTGCCAGAAGTACATAGTTGCTATGATTTTTAAAACTGAAAGGTGTAAAGCTAAGTGTTCAAATTCAAAATTATTGCAATCATGTTTCTGCTCAGAATGCATGCAGTGAACACATAAGATAATTATACCACTCTGCATTTAACACAAAGAAAATTTATATCTCAAGGAAAAACTGTCTAATTCCCAACTGCACAGAGCTGTACCAACTTGCCAAAAATAAGGAAATCCAAAATCCACCGGAAATAACATTTGGTTGTTCACATTAGCATTGAAGACGACTGTGGTTTCAAAATTTCTCTTTTTTTAATTACAGCCAGTAAACTATTTTGCCAACTCTCTTTGGGCAGATCAATTTTCATCCTAGCTGACTGGCCTGAAAATGAAGCTGTCAAGAGTCCCAGGTTGAAATTGCTCTTGTGAGAAGAATGTTTATTATAGTATGTCTTCAAAAATCATGGATAATCTGTTGAGAAAGATAAGTCTGATGAATAGTTTTATTATACAAAGTGAAGAAGTTAAAAGTTTCTTAAAAAATTTAGATCATATATACACCAAGACGTATTTTGGTTATCTTACTTATTTGTCTTTTTTTTTTTTTTTTTGATGGAATCTCTCTCTGTTGCCAGGCTGGAGTGCAGTGGCACGATCTCGGCTCACTGCAACCTCAGCCTCCCAGGTTCAAGCGATTCTCCTGCCTCAGCCTCCCAAGTAGCTGGGACTACAGGCATGCATCACCACACCCAGCTAATTTTTCTATTGCTAGTAGAGATGGGGTTTCACCACGTGGGCCAGGATGGTCTCAATCTCTTGACCTCGTGATCTGCCCGCCTCAGCCTCCCAAAGTGCTGGGATTACAGGCTTGAGCCACCATGCCCAGCCAACTTATTTGTCTTTAATTACATATCCTTATCAAAATCTGTGAGCAAGTTGTATAAATATCACTGCGTTTTTTTGGAAGGCAAACTCACATTTGCACCAATACAAATTATTTCTCAATGTTCATTTAAACACCAGGAAAGTTAGTTGATAGTCGTCAAAAACTCTATTGGACATTTTACTCTTTTCTACAAAGAATTAATGTTATGGACTAAATATGTCTTCTCCAAATTCATATGTTGAAGTCTTAACCTCCAATGGGACTGTATTGGAGATAGGGCTTTTATGAAGTAACTAAGGTAAAATGAGGTCATAAGGATGAGGCTCTGATCCAACCAGATTAGTTTCCTTATAAAAAGAGACACTAGAGAGCTTATTCTCTCTCCATGAGGACACACTGTGGAAATGTCATGTGAGGCTGCAGCAAGCCAGGAAGTGAGTCCTCACCAGAAATGGAGTCTGTAGACACCTTGATCTTGGACTTTCCAGCCTCCAGAACTGTGAAAAAAATGTCTGCTGTTTAAGTCATCAAGTCTGTAGTATTTTGTTATGGCAGTCCAAGATGACTAATACAATGAACAACATAATTTATTACTAGAGATATATTTTAGTTAGGAACTTGTCACTACATTAGGGGTTCAGGAGCAAACAAAAAGTATGCTGAGATTCAAGAAGATAAAGTAACTGAAAATCATGCCATCAGCATCTTTAATCTTTAAGTATTATTACTATTTCTTGCTAAAATGGTATAGTTTGCAAAATCTATGCAATTATATGTGGTATTTAGCTACCAACGTATACATTTCACAAAGTAACTGCAAAATATAAGCAGATAGTTGTTAAGTTTATTATATCAGGCCAGGTGCAGTGGCTTATGCCTGTAATCCCAGCACTATGGGAGGCTGAGGCGGGCTGATGACTTGCAGCCTGGAGTTTAAGACCAGCCTGGCCAACATGGCAAAACCCCACCTCTACTAAAAATACAAAAAATTAGCCAGCTGTGGTGGCGTGCACCTGTAGTCCCAGCTCCTCAGGAGGCTGAAGCAGGAGAATTGCTTGAACCCAGGAGGTGGAGGTTGCAGTGAGCTGAGATCATGTCATTGCACTCCAGCCTGGGCAACAGAGCAAGACTCTGTCTTTAAAATAAATAAATAAAGTTTATTATATCTAAAGACAGATTTTTATCCCTTGAAGGCAATGTTTAATACATTCTTTTTGTACACAAAAATAAAGGCAATAGAGAATTCATAAACAAAGTAAGATGTGATTGAAGAATTTTAGAGGTGCTTTAATCCTTTTTTCCAATACAATTTTCTCATTTTAAAAACAAGAAAGACCAAATAGTGGATGAAAAAGCTCAACATAGTTCATTTTTCTTTGAAAATCAATACATAATGACTAAATGCCAATTCTGTTTCATTTCCACTGTCTGATGAATGAAATGAGGTTTATCCTAATATGAATACTTAAATCTATTGTTAAAACATTTTGAAGAGTTGTTATAACTTTGTTGATAGACTAGTTATTACCTATTGTACCAAAACCATATGATTTTAGTTTCACAGGAAAAGAAGATGTCAGTGAACGTTTTAAAACCAATGCATAATGAAGTACTTAGCCCAACCCCTCTACCCACCCAGTGCCTTATCCAACAGGCACAATAACTTATCAGTCACCTTACTTTTTACAGTTGTTATAATGTCTTCCTGTTTATACTTTACTGCTTCTACTTAATTATGACATTTTAAAGGTACATTTAGCATTAAGCTTCGCTTATTATGTCATTAGCAGGTCAACGTTTTCTTATGATTTTTTTCCTAAAGAAAAACACAGTTTAACGAGAGCCCAGGGACTACTGCATTGCTACTGTGTGTTGATTGTTAGTAACACATCAAAGGGAATAGCCACATTCAAAATGGCCTCCAACTCCTCTTTTCACTAGTAGCTCTACTTTCCAAATTTTATGGGCCCCCAGACTCTCCTAAATATTGTTGTGGTTTGCTTTTTGGAAGTCAGCAAAACTCCATCAAGCTGGTATACCATGTGAAATAACAGCAAAAGTCACAACACAATCCAAATGCCATTGTATCAACACATATTATTGTATTATCGTAAAAGGAGATGGATCAAAAAATGTTATATTTTTATTATTATTTAGGTGGAGTCTTGCTCTGTCACGCAGGCTGGAGTGCAGTGGGGCAATCTCAGCTCACTGCAATCTCCACCTCCCGGGTTTGAGCAATTCTCTGCCTCAGCCTCCTGAGTAGCTGCAATTACAGGCGCATGCCACCTAGCCCAGCTAATTTTTGTATTTTTAGTAGAGATGGGGTTTCACCATCTTGGCCAGGCTGGTCTTTAATTGTTGACCTTGTGATCCACCCGCTTCAGTCTCCCAAAGTGCTGGGATTGCAGGCATGAACCACCATGCCCAGCTGAGTCACAAAATATTAAACTCAAAGAATGACAAAGAAGGAAAGAAAAAAGAAGATAATCACCCAGCCTCTTTTATGATTTTATTTTGTTCTGATTTTCAAAACATTGTTACATTTAATTTGCTAAACCTTGTTGAGCATTATGTGGCTGTTGGATAAACTTTAACAGGAAATTTGAGACTTTATTAAATCCCTTTGTTACTCTGAAGCCAATGTAAGTTTTATGGTATTCTGGGATTAACTTTTTACATCTTAAAAATTGAGACAGCTATGAAAACTGTATCTAGGTGAATAAACTTGATTTCTCCCAGTATGCCTACCACAGTTTCTACCTCTAAAAGGCTGCATCATCTTGGGCAGGGTGTTTGGTATCTCTAAAACCCAGTTTCACATTTTGTTTCAAAAGCCCTACTCCATAAATATTGTTGAGATTAAATGAGACCATGTGCATCTTTAACTCTGTGCCTGGCACATGATAAAATCCCAGGAAATATTGGTTCCTTTCTTCTTAGTAATAATAAAAGAAAACTTACTGAAGCTGTCAGTCACTACGCTGAGCACTCTACATGCTTCATCACATTTATCCTTACAACAACTCCATGAAGTTGGTAATTATCCCCAACTTAAAAATGAGAAGACTGAGGCCTAGAAAGAGGGAGTCACTTGTGTAACAATGCATTTGAGCTAAGCTGTAGAGCTAAGGTTTTAACTCCAAATCGTGCCTTTCCCGTTGCCCAAGTATAGCCCCACTGGCCAATCTGCTATTTAGGAGGGGCTCAGTCCACTTATTCATTGAACAAATATTATTGGATGTATACTATATTTTAGGTACTTTGTGAATTGCTGGAGATGCAATAATGAGTAAAACAGATAGGACTTTCATCCTCATGGAACTCACAACCTAGCCTAGGGTTTTTCAACTTTGGTGCTATTGACATTTGGGGCTGTACAATTCTTTGTTGTGGGGACTGCTGTCCTGTGCAATGTAGGATGTTTAGCAGCATCTCTGGTTTCTACCCACTAGATGTTAAGAGCAAGACCTTCCCCACCCCAAGTCATGACAATAAAAAATGTCTCCAGACATTGGCAAATGCTTCCTGGGGAAGGGGTAGAGGGTGAAAGAAGAACCACTGCTTAATATTGTGAACATAATATTAAATATTAAGAGGTTTGGGCCTAAAATTTAGGGAACCTCTACTCATCCTGGGGAAGCAAGGGAAGTCTAGGGTCTCTTCTAAAATATACTTTCTTTCTGAAAAAATAAAAATAATAGCCGTTGATATGGTTTGGCTGTGTCCCTATCCAAATCTCATCTTGAACTGTAGCTCCCATAATCTCCAAGTGTTATGGGAGGGGCCTGGTGAGAGGTAATTGAATCATGGGGGCAGTTACCCCTGTGCTGCTGTTCTCATGATAGTGAGTGAGTTCTTACAAGATCTGATGGTTTTTTAAGGGGCTTTCCTCCCTTTTGGTTGGCATTTCTCCATGCTGCCAACAGGTGAAGAAGGATGTGTTTGCTTCCCTTTCTGCCATGATTGTAAGTTTCCTGAGGCCTCCCCAGCTATGCTGAACTGTGAGTCAACTAAACTTCTTTCCTTTATAAGTTATCCAGTCTTGAGTATGTCTTTATTAGCAACTTGAGAATGAACTAATACAATAGTCATATACCATAATGTAGAAACTGACATGTGACTACCACCTCACAAAAAGGTTTCACATTATTTTATTAAAAACTTTCCTGGAACTATCTCTAGCTTAGAAAAGGAAGTCAATCAAATTTGCTAGAAATATGTTTTATAGTCAACTTATCCAAAACAAAGTATACCATACATTACTGTGTTTTCAAAAGAAAATCAAGGATTATAAAGACATAGTGACTCATAATTGGGTCTAATGATAGCATTATAATTGTGTAGGGAGGAAAGCATGCAATTTGAGAAGGTTAGAATCAAGGACTGCTAGGTTAAACATTTCCAGGTTTATGATGGTGTTTTCAAGTTGATGGCGGTGTTAGCTCTGATATGTTAACTCTTGTGATCTAAAATTTACACAACAAAAATTTTATTTCTTGTTTATGCAATAGTCCCATATAGATGACCCTGGTTTTTCAGGTCTTCTGTGAGGCTTCCCTCTACACAGGAACTGAGAGACCTGGGCTTCAACAATCTTATGGCTCTGCCTTCCTTTAGGTACTTGGAGTTCTTGCCTTCACCATGGAAGGGGAAGAAAGAATATGGGGACTGCAATGGAATTTTTGCAGACCATGACTAGCATTCTGATACTCCATTGGTTAAAAACTCAGTCACATGACTACCACTAAATGCAAGGGAGGCTGGGAAATGGAGTCCAGGTGTGTGTCTAGAAGAGAAGGGAAAAATTCTTGGTGAACAACCAGCTATACTTTACCAATATGATCAAAATCATTTTCATTGCCCAAAAGCCACACATTATCTAATTTTTTGATTTACAAAATCAGGATTTTGATGTATAAAATCAGAAAAATTCTGTGAGGACTAATGAAAGATATGTAAGTTACATTTTTCCCAAAGACCTTGTGTTATGTATGTATCTGATATCTGGAGAATAATAGATTATGCTAATTTGTAGCTATGTTATGAACAGACATATTTTTAATCTGTGGCAGACATCATGATGTGGTTAATCTGTTATCATTCATTAAGGAAAGGAGAATGTGCTTTGCAGTCCAGAGTTCACGTCCCCCAGCGCTGGTGTAATATTTTCTTTTGCTCTCAATGTGTGAATTATTAAAAATAAGCTAGCTACAATGTCATCATCCTTGATTATATCAAAAATGAAGGCAGAGACAGGGCTGCTTCCAATCTGTGAAGTTACTTAGCATTTAATATTCCCTTCGGGAAATCAATATGGTTTGGGGGAGATTATTTATATACCACTAGTCAAGTGTGGTTTAAATAAATGCACCGTGTTGGTAGAGCTATATGAATAATCTTTCAATGTCAAGACCTTACTATTGTATAAAGAGATATTATCATAAATCAGCTAACAGGAAAATGGTTAGTAAAAATTATCTGGTCATTTTCCTGATATAGATGATTATATTAGGTTCTATTTTTCTGGTATTTATTCAAATCATAAAAATGAATGTCTTGACATTGTATACCACATATTAACATGTATTAGTTATTTAAAATGTATATTCTATGAAACTTATTTTATTTTGGGGAAGTGAAATATGGGCTGGTAGTTCAGACAGTATCTATAATTCATGATTTTTTTTAACCAGTTAAATAAAAAAGAAATAACTTAATGTTAGCAAAATAACTCCTGGTCTTAAGCAGTCAGGGTGCATTCTGCATAATTCAGGATACACATCAATTCCTTCCAGGCTTGATGGAAGTTCAGAGCAGAGGAGGATGATTAGTAGTGCAAAAAGAAAAAGGCTAATGAGGAAAGTCTATGGTCTCTGAGCTAAGCCACACATTGGTTAGCTTCTTCTTAGGCCTCTTCATTCGAATTCTGACTCCTATTAGAGCAAACAGAAATTCCTGGGAGAAACAAGACAAAAGTGCAACAAAAGGGATGGACCCTTTCAAAGCAACCTTGAAGGCATTTGGGGAGTGAGAGCCTGCAAGCCTCACTTGAAACAGAGGGTCAACACTGGCTTTCCTTTTCTCTATTTAGCTAGTTCTCAGAAACAATGGGTATGCCCTGCTTTTAACAACTAGAGCATGGAACCAGAGGAATACATTCATTGGTTATTACCAAATTTACAAAGGGATTCTACTCCTTACCCAAACATTCACTATAAGATGAATCTCTAGTGAATCTTCCCTGGAGCCAACAAAAAACATTTTGGCTTACAAAAATTATTTTCACATATTTAGGTGGAACCATATGGAATTGTGGATATCTGATCATTGTGACTGGCAAAAATGGCAGTTTCTTAAGGTTAACCTTAAGATCTAGCTTTCTAGGAACATATCCCTTGTATAAAGTCCTTACAATACATCTGATGGGGAGATATTTTAATGGTATAAAATAATTCAAAGGGCATTATTTCAAGGTAATTAGAAATCTCCAACATTCTGACTTCCATCTCTCTTTGCTGTGAGTGTTCAAGAAGTTTTTAACCTAAAAGCTGCCATTGTCCAATCATTAAGTTATTACGCCAATCTGCAACAATAGCAATAACCAAAAAGGTAGATAAGCCATTGGTTTTAAAATGGAACACAAAGTTGTTGGCTGATAGTATTTTTCCTTTTCCACCTCTAGAAATATCATGTGTGCAATGAACTGCATGGTTGTTATTATAGAGTTCCGGGTCTTTTAATATCTGGGAGAGACAGAACAGCAGGCTTCAGGAGGGTTAGGCCAGTTTTGTCCTTTCTGGCTCATTTGTCTAAGAAAGAATTTGGTGATTTGACAAGTTTCTAGAAGCGGATGAATATTACTTGAGTGAATGCAGCCAGAGGCAGTTAGCAAATTCTGACCACCATCATAGTTGTCACCCACTGAAATTGAAACTTGAGTCCAAATTTATACAAGTGGATTCACTTACATGGCACAGAATTCACATGCTATTTATTAAGTATCGCTGGGTTCTTTTTTCTGAACGCTGTACATTTTTGGATGGCATGATATTTTGGTGGTTGTAATCCTCTTGTGACAGCTTATAAGAGCCAGTTAAAACTTTCTTGTTTTGTTCTAACTCAGTATACCCAGCTTTAATTGCAAAGATGATTTTGATTCAAAAGACAAACTTCAGGAAAGGAAGTGAAAAAGTCAGAAAGTCTGCAGAAGGTTAGAAGAGGGAGTGTGTGTAGGATGTGGGGAGAGAGAAAGACAGCAGATTCTTCTTTTTTTTTTAAAGGAATTATTCACTTCTAAATGAGACAGCTCAATTTAACTTCCCCAAATTTATGGGTCTAACCATTGGGGGAAGATTATGTGTCTGGGGTTGTCTGGGGAAAGAAGCTACCTGGCGGTCCAACATTCACAGTCAATTATTATTACAGGTGTGGGAACTTATTGCTGGCAATGAGAGAATTCCTAGGGCAGGAAATTCAGATGCGGGTTGGTTCATTGATGGGGTGGTCGGGAGGCAGCCAAAGCCGTATGCCAGTAATGGGTTTAGGTAGCTACTGGAGCTAGTTATTTCTGCTTTGTAGCTTAGAAGGATGACACAATCTATAATTTCTCTCTCTATAGAAATGCATGGCCTATTTCATGTATCCATTGACTTTATTTTGCCCAGGAGTTACACTAAAATGAGAAGCAGCCAACATTTTCTTTATAGATGAATTAGCTTATACTAGATTATAGCAATTAATAAGTTACATATATTGCATAATTAGTAAGTTACACAATTAATAAGTACATTAGTTATTGGGCAACAGTTATGTCTTTGCAAACAAAACCTGTCTGTAATGAAATGACATATCTAACAAATGCATTAGTCCTTTAGCATAAGTTTTGAGAAAGGCTGTTAATGATCAGGATAAATGGATGAAGTGGATACATGATGATTTATTTTCTAAATAATTTTTCTTCTTTAAAGAAAATTACTTTAGTAATTCATAGTCATTGTTGAACTATTAGAAAATAGTTAGAAATTGCCGGGTGTGGTGGCTCAAGCCTGTAATCCCAGCACTTCGGGAGGCCGAGGCGGGTGGATCACGAGGTCAAGAGATCGAGACCACCCTGGTCAACATGGTGAAACGCTGTCTCTACTAAAAATACAAAAATTAGCTGGGCATGGTGGCGTGTGCCTGTAATCCCAGCTACTCAGGAGGCTGAGGCAGGAGAATTGCCTGAACCCAGGAGGCAGAGATTGCGGTGAGCCGAGATGGCGCCATTGCACTCCAGCCTGGGTAACAAGAGCGAAACTCCATCTCAAAAAAAAAAAAAAAAAAAAGAAAAGAAAATTGTTAGAAACTATTGGAAAATAGAAAGTGAATCCAAATAACTTATAAGCTAGGCTACCTTCCACAATTCATTGTGTAAATGTTCAGACTGTTTTCCATGTAAATAGAACATTATATATATATATATATATATACATACATACATATATATGTACATATATACGTGGGTATGTGTAAAGTGGGAATATTCTGTCTATATCACTCCAGGAACTTCCCTTTTTATATTATTATTATCATTTTCAACTACTGAATAGTATTCCAGTGTATGGATATACCATATATTATTTTACCCAATCCACTTTTGTTGGTTCTTTAGATTGTTTACAATCTTTTGACTTGAATAAAGATTGTTATCAACATCATTTTATACTCATGTTAGCAGAATTGTCAAATTATTCCCTTAGGATAAGTTCGTGAAAGTAGGATTGATTAGTTATAGAATATGGTTTTGGGCTTTTAAAAATATGGATGGGGAAATTACTTCTTAAAAAACTTGTACCTATTTGCAATCCCACCAACAAAATGACAGTTATTAGTTTGTTTTCAGAGATTCCAGCCAGGCCACTCTTACTTTGGATGAGACTAGGGTATATTCCCCAAATTCCTTCTTTTCTTTCTTTCTTTATCCCTCCCTTTCACTGACAAACAATGATCACAGTCAAGCACTGGACACAGTCTTCGATCACATTAGTCAGCATGTGGGGAGAGTAATAATTTCATTCTCTTATTTTGCTTTCTTACATAATCCATATAAATATCTTAGAAAATTCCAACATGCTGACTTCCATTCCCCTTTCCCAGATGCTTCTCACATCTGGAAGTAACACAAATTCTTGTGTCAGACCATGCTCTTTGATTTTGCTCTGGAAATGTTGTCACCATAACTGTGGGAGACAGAAACCAGCCACGTCTCGTGTTTAACCTGACTGCCACATTCATTAAATGGCTCTTCCTCTTTTCTTCTTCTCAATAATGGTACTATGATGCCTGTTCTCCACATCCCCACCCCCTAGCCTCAGGTGTAGACCGTGAAGAGATAAGAATGCATGGGTTATGCAGTGGAACCTTTTAGTACCCTTCCTCCCTTACTTCAGACTCTGTATTAATGAGCTATTGTCATGGTGCTTTAAGAAGCCAGGATGAACAGCGGCCTTCTTGTCAAGGAAAGTGACAGTCAATTAATGAAGGTTTTCTGTATTGTTTTAAGTAGAAAAGCCTCCAAATAGCTTTTCAATTAGAAAGGAACTTCAGAGCTCACCCTCGTTCCAGAATACTCTGACAAGTTTCAAATCATTAATGGATCTTTTTCAGGCCCGCGTAACATTTGGGCTTTTATAGTGACTACTACACTAAAGTCAAGCAAACTGCTCTAATAATTATAAGTTAATAAAACACATTGAGGTGTACATGACGCGAAACATGATTAAAACACTCCCAGTCAATATTGACCCCATATACAACATTGACAATTTAGGAATCCTGGCTGTCCCTCTTTCAAGTAGCCCAAAGTAAAATTACACTGTATTTCAATTGTGGTTTTCATCTCTTTTCATGAATTTCCCCTCTTACGAAAAAAAGAGAAGGATCAAACCTGAGAATCATCAAGTTGATGAACTAAAGAATCAAGATGCAATAGGCAGTGTATGAAGGTTTGTCGTGGCCAACTGTTGAAAATGAAGCTCTAGTGCATTATAGTGGCATGTTCTTACGAATGTATCTTCTAATGCTTTTCTACATTTTAGTGACCTGTGAATGATTTCATGCAGTGGTTCTCAACAAGGGGTGATTCTTCCCTGCAAATGACATCTGGCAATGTCTAGAACATTTTTGGTTAACACAATTCAGTGGGAGAAGAGTGTTACTGGCATCTAGTGGGTAGAGTACAGAAATGCTGCTACATAATATGCAGGACAGCCTCCCACACTAAAGAATTACTGGCCCCAATTATCGATAATGCCAAGGTTGAAAACTCTGATTTAATGTACTTCCAATTCAGTTTGACAGATTCAAAGATCATATTTAAATAATTATTTCGAGCATTATCAGCAATGACTGTTCAAAGTAGGTAGTCAGACATGAGTAGGCTAGGAGACCGTTCCCTTTACCCCCAGGAATGTCAGGTAACCATCAGGTGATGGTCAGGCAGTTGTTAACTGTCTCTCTAAAATGATAATTGTTCACAACTGGCAGCAGGGAAACATAGTCTCCCAATAATAGATAGAAAACACCTGAGGCTGATGATCAGCGCTTCCTGATAAGATCTCAGGAGTTGGGCAAGTGGGCCCAAGCGTGTGCAATAAGAGGCAAAATGGTGGAGTTTAATGGGTATACGACCTTCCTCTAGGAATGCTGGCCTGGTAAGGGAAGAACACCTCAAGTGAGCATGCGCACAACTTCAGCACACACACACACACACACACACACACACACACACACTGCATATATGGCCCTCCAAGTGCGTGCATGTCACCGTGGATGCAGACAGCCCACTGATTCCAGGAAGAATCAGTGGAGAAGAAACGGAAACCCTGGAACCAAACCAATGAATGAAACCCCAAGTCAAGGGCCAAATGGGGCACTGGGATCTCTGGAGTCACCCAGTTGTTCCTCTTCAAGTGTACTTTGCTTCCTTTCATTCCTGCTCTCTAAAACCTTTAAACTTTCACTCCTGCTCTCAAAATGTGGTTCTCTCAGCAGGAGGATCACCTGGGAACTTGTTAGAAATACAGATTCTGGAGCCTCACTCCGGAGATAAAGAATCAGAAGCTCTAGGGTATGGTTCAGTGTGCTTTATTTATTTATTTATTTAATTTTCTGAGACGGAGTCTCACTCTGTTGCCCAGGCTGGAATGCAGTGATATGATCTCAGCTCACCACAACTTCTGCCTCCCAGGTTCAAGCAATTCTCCTGCCTTAGCCTCCCAAATAGCTGGGACTACAGGTGTGTGCCACCATCCCCAGCTAATTTTATTTTTTAAAAATGGAGTCTTATTCTATTGCTCAGTCTGGAGTGCAGTGGTGCAATCTTGGCTCACTGTAACCTCCGCCTCCCAGGTTCAAGCAATTCTTCTGCCTCAGGCTCCTGAGTAGCTGGGATTACAGGCACACACCACCACACCTGGCTAATTTTTCTATTTTTAGTAGAAACGGGATTTCACCATGTTGGTCAAGCTGGTTTCAAACTCCTGACCTTGTGATCCACCCACCTCAGGCTCCCAAAGTACTAGGATTACAGGTGTGAGCCACTGTACCTGGCCTAGTTCATTGTGCGTTACATCTTCCAGGTGATGCTGATAACATGCCCAAGTTCTAAACCACCGCTTTAGCTAAAAAGTGGTAGGGAGATAGAGAGGGACACAGAGAAAGAGAATTTTTTTTGAGATAGGGTCTCACTCTGTTGTCCAAGTTGGAATACAGTGTCGCCATCATGGCTCACTGCAGCCTAGAGCTCCAGCACTCAGGTAATCCTCCCACTTCAGCCTCCCAAGTAGCTGGGACCACAAGCATGCATTACCATGCCCAGTTAATTTAAAAAAAAATTTTTTTTTAGAGACGGGGTTTTGCCATGTTGCCCAGGCTAGTCTTAAACTCCTGGGCTCAATCAATCCTTCTGCCTTGGCTTCCCAAAGTGCTGGGGTTACAGGTGTGAGCTACTGCACCTCAAAGAGAATTTTTAACGGAAGTTCTAGGTTTGCATTACTCAACAACAAACCAAGATAATCCTTCAAGTCAACAACTTTAAAGATAAAAAGTTTGGGCCAGGTGTGGTGGCTCACGCCTGTAATCCCAGCACTTTGGGAGGCCGAGGCGGGTGGATCACGAGGTCAACAGATCGAGACCATCCTGGTCAAAATGGTGAAGCCTCGTCTCTACTAAAGATACAAAAAAATTAGCTGGGCATGGTGGCACGTGCCTGTAATCCCAGCTACTTGGGAGGCTGAGGCAGGAGAATTGCCTGAATCCAGGAGGCGGAGGTTGCAGTGAGCCAAGATGGCGCCATTGCACTCCAGCCTGGGTAACAAGAGCGAAACTCCGTCTCAATTAAAAAAAAAAAAAAGTTTGGGTTAGAGTTTCACTTTGAGCCTCACAGATGTCTAGAGTTCAAGTCCACTAGTTGAGATGGTCTAAAGCGGTTTAGAACCTACGGGTTGTCATCTAGTAAGTGCCAGGCCAGGGAGAGATGGGGTATCCCCTCCTGATGAAGTACCCGGAGCAAGTTTACTCCTTTCATGATAAAGAGGGCCATAGTTAATTCTATCACCTCCAAATTTGTCTCAGTCTCAAGCTTTGAAGAAACACCAGCATGTATGTCGGCAGTTATGTGCCCTATGACAGTGGACACATGGCACTGAGAACATGGAGGAAAGCAAATGTCCTGTTTCAGTACCATTGCAGTGCCCCTCTTCTTCAATCATCCACTTTTCCACTGTGTTCAGAACACTTGTAATTTTACATTTTGGCAGAATTCCCTCTTACAGGCTCCATAGCAAGATGCTTTTCCTTTGCATTTTCAAAAAAAAAGGATTCTTAAAATAGAAATACAATTGAAAGGTGGGGAGAAAGCCTTCTTTGTGCTGGTCCTTAGGAACCCAGACAATCAAAAATGTTCATTAGCATGCCAGCAGCCCAGGCCCCTGGATGAAGCATGCTTTCCTGGAAGCACAGCTTAGAGCGAAGCCTGGGTTAAAGTTGAGTGGGAGAGGGTATGGAGGACCCTCAATTCCAAAGGGAGTCCTAGTCCTATGGCTGTTGAGCCTGGAAACCTGTCGAGCTCACTGTGGCCTGTGTGCCAAAATCAAGAATTCCTTTTCTAAAAGATTCATCTTTGACAATTGCTGATCTTGTGTAGCACTAGTAGAGCCTCTTAAAAATTCGTGTGAGATCTACTTTTGTTCATCGAATCTGGAACATTCTAACATGGTTTACATTTCAATTGTATCAGCGGTATTGCTTATGTAACTGTAGCTCATGCTTACTGAGAGCCATGGATAAAAGTCACATGTAGCATGCCAATTGTCTCGTTTGATAATACTCCAACCATAATGAAAAGAGAATGAAAATGAAGCAACGTCTGGTAGAACTTGAAAATATTTTATATCCAAGGAGCCTGCCAAAATGTTAACATAAGGGAACAATATCGTCAGACAAAAGAAAAAAAATTGCTAAAGCAACTAGTGACAATGTGTAGAATGCCAAGCTTTGTTTAAAAAAATAAAATTCTACCACTAACATATGACAATTTCAAAAAGTGTTTATTATTCTAATTTCATTCCAATCAAGACATAATATTCCCTTTTGTATATTGTACATATTGCAGTTTTTAAAGAAATAATTTAATTGGCATGCAATAGAAAGTTATTCTCTTCTTAAAAATGAAGTTCGGTATGAAGGGGTTTTCTTGTGTTAAATAGAATATTTTCCATATATATGTGTGCATGTGAATAGATACATTTCTCTGTATGTAATCAGAACTAAAGGTCAGATTTCTCCAGTGTGAATTAAAGGGTAATTAATACAGTACCATATCCTTTGGGTGTAATTTTGTGGGTTTCTCACTTATCAGATCTAAAGACACAGCATTCTTTGCTAATGTTTCAGTAACATTCCTCTATCAATAAGTATTCTATGGTCATTCTGTGCCCAAAACACAGAATCAAATTTCTCCCACTTACTGTACAGTCTGGAATGTAAGGACTGTGGGGGCCAAAAACTTCCTTAACAAATGATGCTAGCAAAACCCAAGAACTGTTTTCTCTGGCAAAGGGGATTTAAATCTAAAAACATATCTTTCTGAAAATTAAAGCTAAATCATTAGTTTTGCACTCAACAAAGAAGAATACAGCCGACATGGTGGCTCGTGCCTATAATCCCAGCTCTTTGAGAGGATGAAGTGGGAGGATCGCTTGAGGCCACGAGTTTAAGACCAGTGTGGGCAACATAGCGAGATTACCGTCACTACAAAAAGAGAAGAAAAAGAAAAAAACGACCTTCTTCTGCAGGGCACAGGCTTGCGTTTTGGGAGATTATGCATAGAAATATTTCCAAATTGCTACCCACATAGTTCTTTGGCCATCTCCTTATACCTCTGAATGAATGCATAATTAGAAAAAGTATTTTTATGCTATCCTATGCCAAGTATAATGTTAAAAACAAGCATATGACTGCATTAAAAATCACATAATAGATGATGCTACTTATCCAGAGGTTGGGAGACAGGAGACATAAATTTCTCTAAAGCTCCTTCTAGTTCTAACGTTTTCTTTTGCTGTGTGAAACAATCTGCCTCACTACCTTATTCTATTGGTGTACATGTTGATATTATAAATACACAGCAAAGTATTGAAATCGGAGTCTCAAAAATGCATCTAAGGGTGTGTGATGTGCCTGTTTATTTAGCAATACTGGCTACTTATTTGTTATAAGTCATCTAGAGATATTGCATCTTTAAATAGTCCCCAAGGGCACAAATGGCCATTCCAGTGGGGAAAAACAAAAATCTAAGACCAACAGGAATTCGTTAATTGTTTTTACGCAACCAAACCAGTGATAAAAGCTACAAAAAATACCTTCCCTGGTTGAGGAACATCCTGTCATTTAAATTGCTGGGTTAATGAATATCAGCCTTCAAGAGGAAAATTGAAACTTATTTTATCACACTAATTTGTGTATGTGTGTATGTATGTATATCAGCAGAAATTTCTGAGATGACTGAAGAATTAGCTCAGAAAATGGACAAGAGCGAAGGGAGGCTAGGCCATCAGAAACCCAGCCCAAACCATGTCCTGAAATTAAGCTTTCCGGGCAGAATCCTCTGTTGCAATTGCTGACATTGGGAGCCCCGGTCAGAACTGCAGAAGCTGCTGGCTCTGGAAAGTATAAGTACCTTTTTCTTGCTAGGTTTGTTATTATTACTATTTTCTCTTATCAGAGAGATTGTATGTCCTAGTTGAGAATTTGAAGAACCTCTTTGCTGGTAGGTCAAGTACCGATGGAGGTATAATGCTGCCCTCTGCTGGGAAGAGTAAGTAATGCTGCGCAGGAAGTTTTCTACTGGGCCTGAAGTAATTTTAGGTGCTGGTGGAGGGGTGTCAAGGGTGTTTCTGGAACAAAAAGTTCCGAGAAGCACTCTGCAAAAAATAGTTACAAAACCCCAAACCACATGAAATTAGCTTGATTCTGAGTTGACAGTGGAATCTGAAACCAGCTGTATTTCATCCTAAAATGTTAGCGCTATAAACCCTTCATCAAACCTGGAGACAATTATTTTCTCACTATCTGGACAAGACCACATTTCCAGCGGCTGAATTTTTCAGGGCCGACTTTGCCTTCCCATTTTCCTTTTGTAGAGCTCTCCTCGTGTAGACTTGCATAAACAAGCCTCACTCAAGAATGAAAGATGCTATGAGGCTGAGCCCCCATGTGACATTTTGTAATTCTGCTATTAAGAATCATAAAAGGAATTTGTCACAAAAAGTACACATCACACTGACATTCCTTGGCTCCTCAGAAATGCACAGTAAGCCTAAAAAAACCGATTTTTAAAAAGTCATTTCAGGAAGTTCAGGAAAACTGCACTATTTCATTAAAGGTGTAGTTTCTTTACTTCATTTACCAGTTTGGACCCGCGGCTGAAATACTTAAACCATCTGTAACTTAATGTAGCTAAAAAATAACTAAAGGGCAGTAAAAGGAGACTGTAGTCATGCATCGCATGCTAATTGCACTTCTAGTCAATAGCATACTGTTGGCTGGACCATCTTCAGTGGTGTCTACTACCCTGTAAGATATTAGGAAACATCTGTTTACTGTTATTAATTGATTTTGTTGAGACAGGGTCTTGCTCTGTCGCCCAGGCTGGAGTGCAGTGGTGTGATCTCGGCTCACTGCAGCCTCATCCTACCAGGTTCAAGCCTCAGCCACCTTAGCTTCCCGAGTAGCTGGGGCTTTAGGCACATACCACCACACCCGGTAATTTTTGTATTTTGTAGAGACAGGATTTCGCCTTGTTGCCCAGGCTGATCTCAAACTCCTGGGCTCAAGTGATCTACCTGCCTCAGCCTCCCAAAGTGTTGGGATTACAGGTGTGAGCCACTGGGCCCCAGCATGTTGTTTTTGAGCATTGTCAGAGTAAGATGCTGGGCTTTCCAGGGAAGATAGTGACATCTATCTAAAGTATGATGTTCATCTCAAAGGAGCTTATAATCTAAGAAAGAAGAATAGACATGTATGGGAATGATGAGAATTGATTATAGTATATGCAGCTGACTATAGTAATTCAATAAAAGAGACCTGGATTCTCTGTAGTTTAGAGGATGATGGCATGATCTTTCCCAGCTGGGAAAAACTCTAAATGACTTGGATGGGTGTCACTTGAGCTGGGACTTTCAAGTAGACATTTTAGTATTTATTTCTGTTTTAAAAAATAAATAGATGAGTTTTTCCTTTTATTCATCTGCCCCACCTTGTGGATTTACTGTTTTTCTGAGTTACCGTAGGTGATTTTGAAGTTTTAATCATAGGATTCCATGCTTTTTTACTCATAAAATGTGATCTTCCAAGGAGAAAATAATTTGTTTGGAGATTGATTTCTACACTATATTCCTGCAATGGTTTAGATCCTAAAGAATGAAGGCGAATTTTAAAAATTGGGGACAGATTCAATTTGTGTGTCTCTCTGCAAGCTTCATTCAGGATGTCAGATGAAACCCATGGGGGTATTCACTTTCTAAAGGGGTTGTTCCATTATGTTCTAGCCTCATAGTTATTAGTTCAGAGCGATGGGTCTGAACTCCAAACCTGTAGCACTGTGTAAGCCATTCAGTATACATTTCCGTGCAAAGAGGGACAATCATGTCATTGGAATACAGAAGAAAACAGCAGCTTTTTTCCTACTGGCAATGATGTCACTGTGACACTTAGAGTAGCAAATTCCTATCCAGAAATCCAACTGTGTTCACTTCAGGGCACAAAAGAAGCTCAGTGAGTAAAATCAGGTGCCAGTCAAAAGCTATGCTTCTTTGTACCCTGAGGTCAAGATTGCATCTCTCAATTTCCTCAAGGGCTTTCCCAGTAAACGCTCCCCTTCAGAGATCTGGTTCTGAAGAAAGCAAAGAGAACACAGTAGTGTTCTCTAAGATACAATGTAAAAATTATAAATATATTCTTCTCAAGAGGGAAACACTGCATTTAACCATTTTTTAAAAATTGATTTTTAAAATATATTGGTCAGGTTATATATTCCATATTAAAAAAATCTGTGTATATCAGTGAACATAACCACAATACATGCTTAGGATTGATATGCTTAGAAAAAAGTCCTGGTGTGGTGGCAGTGGCTCATGCCTGTAATCCCAGCACTTTGGGAGGCCAAAGCAGGCGGATCACTTGAGGTCAGGAGTTTGAGACCAGCCTGGCCAACGTTGTGAAACCCCGTCTCTACTGAAAATATAAAAATTAGCTGGGTGTGGTGGCAGGCGCCTGTAATCCCAGCAACTCAGGAGGCTGAGGCAGGAGAATCACTTGAACTCGGGAGGCAGAGGTTGCAGTGAACTTAGATCATGCCGCTGCACTCCAGCCTGGGCAACAGAGTGAGACTCCATAATTAAAAAAAGATAGAGGGCCGGGCGCGGTGGCTCAAGCCTGTAATCCCAGCACTTTGGGAGGCCGAGGTGGGTGGATCACGAGGTCAAGAGATCGAGACCATCCTGGTCAAAATGGTGAAGCCTCGTCTCTACTAAAGATACAAAAAATTAGCTGGGCATGGTGGCGCGTGACTGTAATCCCAGCAACTCAGGAGGCTGAGGCAGGAGAATTGCCTGAACCCAGGAGGCAGAAGTTGCGGGGAGCCGAGATCGTGCCATTGCACTCCAGCCTGGGTAACAAAAGCGAAACTCCGTCTAAAAAAAAAAAAAAATGAAAGAAAAAGAAGAACTTATTGCACGAAAGAAATAATACAGCCAATGAACTTGGCTGAGTACCCAAATGTTTTCTTTCCGTCATTGTCTTATAGTTACTCTTAAGATGTTCTATATTTCTAGACCTTAGCCTCCTCAATTCTAATGGAACAAGGTAGAAGGTTTTTTTGTTTTTGTTTTTTAAACAAAACCACTATGTATTTTAAGTGTCTGATGGTAGATAAGGTTGTGTAAGTAAGACATACAATAAATTATATGTTCTGAGATTTTTCTTTTAGCCTTATTTTATCTAAGCCAGATTTCTCACTGGATATTTAGATCAGACCCAGAAAGTAGACACAGTCTGGATATCAACTAATTAGGATTCGTTGTTCATTACAAATTGATAATTTTGGCACACTCTATATGACATAATTAATGACAATTTCTTTTATTATTTTCAGAAGCTAATAATCTAATTCTCTGTGATGGCAAAACAATAAACATCTAAACTAGATTATTTACATGTGCTTTGTGAGAAAATCAAAACAGAAAAGGAGGCATTTCTGACGGTACAGGTTTTATGACTCAGGTTAAGATAAAAAGTTGGGGATTTTAGGTATTCAGTCTGTAGCATAAAATTTAGTTGAGTGTTTCTTTCTCTGAGAAAAAAGAACAGAATAAGAGATATATCTGACTAAAAATTATAGCCAGTCCTGGTTGAATGCAACCACTGTCTGGCAGAATTTATGAGAGCAAAATAAAACTGTGTAAGTGGCAGTTGGCTTTCAAAAAGGATGGCATAACAGAACCAAGTCCAAGAACAGCAGGGTTTACCTTTGCCCTCATTTGCCATCTTAAGAACTGTGGTGGCATCATATGTTTCCAACTTTAGCATCCTGGTCCTTGTAACCACTATACTCCGGCATCCTGGCAACTCGCTGACCCACATTTTTGGTGGTCAAACTGTGGTTAGTGTGGGGCAAGGAGCCATGAACTGCTGACTAAACTGTTTCTGAAGCTTGTGGCTACACAGGAATCAGTGGGCAAAGATTGGATTCCTCTTCTCTTCCTGTAGCACATGACAAAGTGGGACTGGGAAGGGATACAGTTAGCAAATGTTCCAAGACCACTTTCTTGATTCAGATGAAATGCTCTGAATAGCTGAAGCAAAGAACAAAGCCAGCAGTCAAATCTCCATTGATGTAATGTCTCTGTTATATGGCAGAACGAAATCCATGCTGTTTCTATCTCATCATTATGATGTTTATTTCTTTATTTTTAGTATTTTGAGATGCAGTTTCACTCTTGTCATCCAGGCTGGAGTGGAATGGTGTATTCTTGGCTCACTACAACCTCTGCCTCCCGAGTTCAAGTGATTCTCCTGCCTCAGCCTCCCAAGTAGCTGGGACCACAGGTGCCTGCCACCATGCCTGGCTAATTTTTGTATTTTCTTTTTTTAGTACAGACAGGGTTTCACCACATTGGCCAGGTCGGTCTCGAACCTCTGACCTCAGGTGATCCTCCTGCCTCAGCCTACTAAAGTGTTGGGATGACAGGCATGAGCCACCGTGCCGAGCCTCATCATTATGATTTTTTAATTCTTCTTTTTAAATTATAAAGGACTAGTTCATCAGAGCTATTTATAGATGCAAATTAAATGAAAATTTGTCTTAACTCTGCTAAATTAGAAGGAACTTTGCAATTTTTCAAGAGTTGAGAGCAACATCATTCTAATATCCAAAGCAGTGATTCTCAAAGTGTTGTCCCTGGACCAGCAGTAGCAGCAGGAGGGGAGGGAGAGAGAGAAAGGATGAATAGAAATACACATTCCCAGACTCTAATCAACTCCTACTGAATCTGAGCTCTGAGGCTGCGGCCCAGCAACCTGTATTTTAACAAGCCTTCCATGGAATGCTCTTGAATGCTGAATTTGAGAAGCACTGATCTAAAGAAGCCTTGCAGGGGTGACTTCTGTGAGAATAAGCAGTGCTGGCCTTTCCTGGGAAATGTGCAGCTTGCTATGTGTTACCAGGGACACTTCAAGTTTGTATTTTGCCCATGAAATTGAAACATTCTAGTTTAGTTGAGAAAATAAGTGATCTGCTATCTCAAATTCTATTATTTGACTAGTTCAAACTTGATTTCTGAAATATTTTCTTAAAACTCCAAAGCACAAAATATAATTTGTATTATTGAGTGGTTCTTTAGACCATCTTCTGCACATGGTAATTGGTTTCTGTGTAAGTGAAGTGTTTGTTGTCTCCTAGAAATAAATATTTAATAGGCTCAAAGAATTTTAGAGGTTGACGGATCTTTAAAACTCATCAACATTCTTTTTTTTTAAACCCAGAAAAACAACGTAGGCCACAAGATAGCACCTATAAGAGTTTAGGCAGGAAGATCTTCCTGAGTTCCATGGAAATGGGTGGCCAGCTGCTGAGCTGTGACTTCCTCTCTTGGAATCTGGAAGTTGGAGCTCATCCTCATCTCTTCCCCCTCCTTCCACATCACACTTCTTGGAGCAGTGTTGGTATAGTTCAATAAACGTTTATTGAAAAATAATATGAAATCAAATGTATATTCCTTTTCCCCCTGCTCCTGCAGGAGGGAAAAAGGTATTTTGTTCTAGTAGGCCAGAGGGATGAGTGAGAATGAAAAATAATGTTTGCTTCTATTATATGAAAAGGCTACTTCTTTTAAACTACTAAGCTAGTAGCCTGTGATCCTATAAAATGGCTTCCAGTAACAGAACAGAACAACGGATGGAAATGATCAGGACTGAGATCTGTTGGAAAGGCTATTTGGAGATGTTTGTGCAGCACATGCTCATTACTATGTCTGGCCCAAGTCAATTTTATTTAGCACCATAAAACAGAGTTCACTTATGATATTTTAAGCATCTTAAACAAAGCAAGATTTATGCTATTGGGCATGACTTTGGGCCTTCCTCTCTACCCTGTTTTCCACAGGTCTGGAAAGGCGAGAAACTGTTTCTTTATGCATTGCGAGTGTAAAGTAGGAAGCCCCCGCCTTCTCCCTTCTAATATCACCAGCAATGAATAGGCAGCGTGTTTCCCATAATTCAGCAATAACTGGGCTATTATTCTTTAATGCTTCAGTTTATTAATGTAACCACTGTGTCATTCCTACCATGCCCATGTAATTAAATTACTCGACAGACATTTGATAGGAACTTCTCAATCCCCACAAAGGCCCAGAATTTCTATGCCCCTTTGTGAGTCCCTAATGAATGGGTGGCACAGACACTTCTGTCATCCATGTTCACTCACTGTCCTTTCCTGACTGCTCTCCTGTGTCACAGGGGCTTGCTCCTGCAGACAAACTGGGAACCGTTCTAAGGGAGAGGGTCACATTTCCAACAACTAATGCAAGGCATGCTATCACCTTCCTCTCTCTTTGTCCTTCTGAAGCAGAGGCTGACCAAATTAAATTCCAAAACCATGCCTGCCATGGTAAATCAATGGTGCATGCTTAAACCTTGGCTACTGAATGCTAATCTTTACTTAAGTCATGATTATAAAGGGGAAATACACGGAAAATATGTTTAAAAATTAAAACAATCACATGCTTATCCAAATATATGCGATTCTATGAATTTCTGAAAAGAAAAAAATACACTTAAAAATTAAATATTTAATCCTTAAATTTTATAAATGAAGCTATAATAATGAAGCTTCATCCAGATGATACTGTACTCCATCTTCGAAAAAGGTATCTGTGATTATTAATAAAATAATGGAATCTTCTAAACCACTCAACTGGTCATTTCAAAATGCTAATTTCAAAGCAACACTATAAATGTTATAGAACTTGGACAGAAACTCATTAAAATAATCAAAATAGATTTTATAGTAAGACTTCTTTCATTTCTGGAAATGGTACTTTAGAGACTCGAGATGTTTCTAAAGATTTAAAAAATTCTTATATTTTACCGTTAACGCAAGTATAATACAATTAAACTAGTAGACGTATTTGTTCTGTAGAATATAGATTTGAATACAAATCTGGATGCCCAATTTTTGAACATTTAAATTACATGATCTGTATATGACAAGAAGAATATGGGGATATGTAAGTGCATTGAAATAAAAATCAAGATCTATTTTTAAAAGCTATTTGCTTTTACAAGTAAAAAGCATCAAATCAAAGTATGTGATGCCCAGATCAAGAAGATTGAAAATGCTTCTAAACTACAAACTAAACTTGTCTTTTTAAAATTTGTATACATTTAAGAGGAACAAGTGTAGTTTTAGATATACTGTGTAGTGGTGAAGTCTGGGCTTTTAGTGTAACCATCACTCAAATAATATCCCATCACTCAAATTGTACCTCAACTAACCTTTCAGATCAGATACTTGTGAGAAGAAATCACATCTCATGGAAATTAGATAATTTAAGTCTAACTAAAATCAGAATAACAATTTATAATTATTAGCCCTTAATATGGAAATTTATGTTATCTATATATGATTAATGTAACTTTAATGTATATAATGTCTCAAGCACACAGCAGCACAGAAAAAATATTGAGTTTAAATCTGGAAAATATTTGAGATGACAAGAATATTTGTAATTATTTGTGACTGTCTGTTATTCCCGCAAGAAAGCAATAAAGGGGTAAAAAGCATCTACAACAGAGGAGACACATGGAAAACACATTGCCAAACAGTAGGTCTAATCCTAACAATGCCAACAATTACATTAAATATAAAAAAAACTAATCACTACAGTGAAAAGGCAGAGAGTGTCAAACTGGATAAAAAGCAAAGTGAAGCAAAATAAAACCTAATTTTGTGTTGTGTACAAGAGATGGACTTAAAGTATAAAAATAAAAATAGGTTAAATAAAAGAAGATAGAAAAAGACATATCATGCAAATACCCAGTATAAAAAAAATTAGCAGGCTATATTAATGTCAAGTAAGGTAGTCCATGAATATTGGCAGAAAGAAATCATAAGGGAAATTAGAAAATACTTTGAACCGAATGGAAAAGAAAGCTCAATATATGAAAATTTGTGAGGTGTAGCTTAAAGCACTGCTTAGAAAGAAATTTGTAGATTTAAATGTTTATAAAAGAAAAGAAGTTTAAAATCAATGATCTAAGTTTGCACCTTAGGTAGCTAATTTAAAAAGTCTAAATTAGATCTGGGCGTGGTGGCTCATGGCTGTAATCCTAGTATTTTGGGAGGCCTGAGGTGGGCAAATCACCTGAGGTCAGGATTTCATGACCAGCCTGGCCAAGATGGTAAAACATGGTCTCTAAACATACAAAAATTAGCTGGGCATGGTGGTGCGTGACTGTAAGCCCAGCTACTTGGGAGGCTGAGGCAGGAGAATTCAGTGAACCCAGGAGGTGGAGGTTGCAGTGAACCGAGATCACGCCACTGCACTCCAACCTGGGCAATAGTGTGAGACTCTATCTCAAGAAAAAAAAAAAATTCAACATCCATTCAAAGATATAAAACTCTCTGTAAATTACGAATTGAAGGCAATTTTAGCAACTTAGGACATCTATGGAAAACGTACAGCTCACATCATACTTTATGTGAGATATTTAATACTTTCTTCCAAGGTCAGGAACAAGGCAAGAATGTCTGCTCTGACTACTGCTGTTCAACATTATATACCATAGCCAGTGCAATGAAGCAAAAAAAAACCTGACAAATAAAAAGATTTAAAAGGAAGTAAGCTTGAGCTTTTTAAAAACAATTGCATAATTGTTTATGTGAAAAATTCTAAGGACTCTACTAAACAACTACTCAGAGTAATAATGACATTTTAACCCATCAGCATGCAAGATTAATATACAAATCATTTGCATTTCTATATAATTGTAGCAGCATGAAATACTGGGGAACTTATTTAACTAAAGATAGGCAAAATGTAAATGAAAAACTACAGAATATTTCTGAGAGAAATTTTAAAAGGTAGAAAGAAATGGAGGATTATGACATGATTAAGGATTAGAAAATTGAATATTGCTAACATCTCAATTGTCCCCTAATTGATCTATAGAGTCAAGCCAACTTCAAATAAAACTTTACAAGTTGTTTTGTAGAAACTGACAAGTTGATTCCAACATTTATGTGAAAATGCAAAAGAACTAGAACAGCCAAACAATCCTTAACAGAAAAACAAAGATAAAGAACCTAACCCACTCTATTTAAAAACTAATTATAAAATGATAGCAGCTGACACAGTTCCTTTTTGGCTTAAGGACAGATTGAGACCAAGGAAACAAAATAGAGAGTCCAGAAATACATTTGCACATACATTGTAAGTTATTTTCAACAAAGAGGCCAAGGTGACTAAATGGGGAAAAGAATCATCATTTCAATAAATGGTGCTGGAATAACTAGATAATCATTTGAGTAAAAAACGAACTCTGACCTTTACCTCATAATACACACAATCATTAATTTGAAATAGATCATAGATCTAAACTTAAAAGCAAAAACTGTAAAGCTTCTAGAAAAAAATCAGAGGCAAATACTCGCAATCATAGGACAGGAAAATATTTTTTAGATACGGTACAAAAAGTAATAAATATAAAAGAAAAAATAAAAATTGTATTTATTATAAATTTAAAATTCTACTTTTTGAAATATACTTGAAAAATGAAAAGGCAAGCTATACATTGAAAAGAATATTGGGAAGAACATCATACATACACACACACATACAAACACATATATCTGACACAGGGCTTGGATATACAATATATAAAGTACCCTTAAAATTCAATAATTAAAAGACAATGCAATAAAAATGAGCAAACATGTAAACAGAAACTTCACAATGGAAGGCATATGAATTACCAATAAGCACAGGGAAATGTAAATTAAAACCACAGGAAATACCATTTCATATTCACTGGAATAGCAAAAATTAAAAAGACTAATATCACCAAATGTTGGTGAGGATATGGAGTAACCAGAATAATTTGCATACATTGCTGGTGAGAGTATAAAATGGTATAAGTAGACGGAAAAATGGTTTTGTAGTTTCTGCTGTATTCAAATTCATACATATGCTGTGATTTAGAAATTTCACTCCTAGGTATTTACCGAAATGAAGTAAAAATATATGTCCTCATGAAGATTTGTATACAAATGTATAGAGTAGCTTTATTTGTAATAGCTCCAAACTGTATACTGCCCAAATGTTCACGATAAGGTGAATGGAAAGGACATACACACGTGAATGTTCATTGCAGCACTATTGGCAATAGAAAAGACATGGAATCATTTAAAATGCCCATCAGAAGTAGATTGGGTAATGAAAATGTGGTACATATACACCATTGAATAGTAAGCAGCCATAAAAAAGAATGATAATGTCTTTTGCGGGAACATGGATGGAGCTGTAGGCTATTATCCTTTGCAAACTAACGCCGGAACAGAAGACCAAATACCACATGTTCTCACTTATAAGTGGGAGCTAAATGATGAGAACTCATGAACACAAAGAAGGAAACAACAGAGACGGGGTCTACTTGAGGGGGAAGGGTGAGAAGAGGGAGAGGAGCAGAAAATATAACTACTGAGCATTGGGCTTAATACTTAATACATAGGTGATGAAATAATATGTACAACAAACCCCCATGGCACGTGTTTACCCATGTAACAAACCTTCACGTATACCCCTGAACCTAAAATAAAAGTTTAAAAAAAGGTGAATGGCTAAACCAGTTGTGGTAGTTTCATACAACAGAATACTCTTCAGCCACAAAAAGGAGGAAACAACAGGTTCAGGCAACAACATAGACGAATCTCGAAATATCACACCAAGCCAAAGAGGCCAGACACAAAGAGTCCATAGGTGTGAGTCCATGTCTCTGGTGGTGGAAGTGAGAAGCAGGGGACACAAATAAGGCTTTCTGGGGTTATAACAATGTCCTAGTGGTTGGGGATGTGGTTCCATGGGCATATGCATTCTTTAAAGCCCATAAAATGGTGCACTTAGGATCTGTGTATTTCATCTTATGTCAATTTTCCCTCAACATGTTTTGGTGACTCCTAGACTGTTCTTTTGAGCTCAGGGGTGGCTTTGGCTGCATCTTTCTCATAGCGGTGACTTGTCAGTCACTGCCTGGTTATTTGAAATTCAACAGAGAAAGCTCAGGAGTCAATTGCTAACAAAAGTGACTTCCCTTCGGTATCTCTTCCTTCCCACTTTCTACCAAGAGTCCATTAGACGTAATAGGGATATTTATTTATTTACTTATTTATTGAGATGGAGTTTCCCTCTTGTTGCCCAGGCTGGAGTGCAATGGTGAGATCTTGGCTCACTGCAACCTCTGCCTCCCAGATTCAAGTGATTCTCCTGCCTCCCGAGTAGCTGGAATTACAGGCATGCACCACTACGCCTGGCTAATTCTGTATTTTTAGTAGAGACGGGGTTTCTCCATGTTGGTCAGGCTGGTCTTGAACTTCCCACCTCAGGTGATCCGCCTGCCTCGGCATCCTAAAGTGCTGAGATTACAGGCTTGAAACACCACGCCAGCCTATAGGGATTTTTAAACACACTACACAGTAAGGTAGTAGGCTTTAACCCAACATAGTTTCTTTCTTTATTTGTTCTTGTTGTTTCTGTCCTATGCCTTTTTTCTCATACTAAAAGAAAATGTTTTATCTGTTCTTTATAAACTAGGTTAAGGAATTTTTGTTCAATTTTATGTATAGGTGAGTATCACTTTGAAGTTCCGTTTAAATTTCTTATTCTTTGAACTTTAAAATATTCTCCCTTCAAAAACAAAGAATTCCTGCATATACTTCTATATATGTATTTTTATGTATTGATTTATTTTGAGACGGGGTCTTGCTCTGTCACCCAGGCTGGAGTGCAACGGAGTGATCATGTCTTACTGCAGCCTCAGCCTCCTAGGCTCAAGTAACCCTGCCCTGTCAGCCTCCTGCATAGCTGGGACTATAGGCATCTGTCACCACATCCTGGTTAAGTTTTTAAAATCTAGCCTCCTGCCTCAGTCTCCCAAAGTGCTGGGATTACAGGCATGAGCCAGTGCACCAGACTATATAGTTATTTATAATTTTGAAGGTACATTGTCAGAGTGTGTTAACTTCTAACATTTTCCTAGCCTCTACCATGGAGTAATATTGTACATTAATTCAAATCAGTTGTCAAAGAGTTAGTTATGATATCCTTAATCTAAAAATGTTATCTTTAACTACTATTCTCACACTGAGTTTGAAATCTGAGGGTTTCAGGGGAGTGAATGGGAGGGGTTGTTTTTTAAGCAACACTTCACAGTATCTCTATTATTAAGATTTTCTTGGCAAAGAACAAAGAAACGTTTTGTCCATGATGTTCATATGGCATTTTGTTGTTGTTGTTGTTCAATACTGCAGCTCCCTGCCCCAAAGAGACTCAAACATATGGCTGTTTATACTTCTCTGGGTCTGAAGGTGAGGGGAGAGTTATTTTCAAGGTCACTAGGCTGTCTTCAGCCCTTGGACACATGGCAGAAAGTGGAAGAGACATGTTGACATGTAGACTTAGTCCATTCATGACAAGAACTTACTTTTCTTGTTTTTGCTAGGCCTACCTTCCTCTCCTTGATACTAACTAGAGGTTTCTTTGAGCTATGGCTTATTTCCCTCTTCACTGATTTGTGAGAGCTACTTTTAATGAAAGTGCTTAAATCTAACTTAAACCTAAACCAAGAGGTGGCATAGTATCTTTAAATAAAATCAGAAATGCCAAAATTCCTCATTTTTTATCCTTAACCATGGTTCATGATAACATCCTAAACATTCTCTTTATATAATTAGGTATTTATATGCAACCACAGGCTTTTGAGGATTTGTATGTGTATGTGCACAATATAGAGTCACACTTATATATAGTTTATATATATAAGATATATTTTTGCAGAAGTACATTTATAGTTACATTTACATTGTGTGTGTCTGTATTCTCACACAAATACATATGCACATTCTTATAAAAACTCCATGTAGTTTATCTCAAGATTTGGGTAATAGTCTTAGAATATTGCTTTTCATTCTCAACCAAGAAATTAGAAAGAGATAATGAAAACGTTACTTTGATCCCTTCAAAAATATGCTTAGGAACAAACATAAGCTCCAAGGATGAGAATGATTTGACAAACTTTCTCAATTCTTGCAAAACTGGTTTCTGTAGAACCAAGCCAATGCATCAAATATATACAGCAGGTTCCTGGAAAACAAGGCACTATTGGTGCTCAAGGGATGCTAGCAAAGACTCAGTACTTTGTATCCTCAAATCTCCTTCTGTTTGGATGGATCTTGCTGCCTCAGTTAGCAGGTTTGATTCATAGATTTGGGCCAACCCCATGCTGAAACATGCCGGCTGTGGCTAATGACAGAGCCTGGAAGAGCAAATATCGCAGAAGGTCCGTGTCACAGTTTCAGAAATGCCACCTCCCTAGTGTGATTCGCTACACGGGATGCATAATGGGAATGCATAAGACAGGTGGGAAAGAGAGGGAGAAAAGAAGAAAGTGAAAGGGAGTCGGAGGAAGGGACAAAGAAAGAAGGCAGGGGAGAGAAGGAAATTAAAAACAGAGAAAAGAGAAGAAGAGGAATAGAGTGGAGGGAAGGGTGTCAGAGAGGAGGGAGGAAAGTGAATGCTGGAAAAGAAAAAGGAGGGAAAGAGTTGGCAAAAAGATGGGAGAAGAGGGATGCAAGAAAGCAGAAGTAGAAAGGGACCAGAGAGACAGAAATAGAATGAAGGGGATGAGGAGACAAAGATACTCTTAAAGAAGAGGGAGATGGATAAAGAGGAAGAGAGTTGCAGAATGACAGAGGCCAAGGGGGGAAAGAAAAGTGGAGAAAGAGGGAGGCTGTGCACATCTGTGTGGACCCTGCTAGCAGCTTAGCCAGCGGCCCTGGGCAGCATCCCAGAGCAGCATTGACATGGCCAGTACTATGAGGTTGGGTACCCCTGTCATCATTCCCAGGGCTGGGGGCTGGTTCTCTCAGAAAATGCAAACCTCAGAGGGCCAGGCTCAGGCAGCTAGGAGTCATCCCCCTAATCACCAGGCTGCCTTTCTGATCTTAGCACAAGGGCCCTCTTGCACCCTTGATGAATTGCAGAAAACATTACGTTTTCTTTCTTCTGTTAGGGCTCAGGTTTCCAGAAGAAGGAACAAACACACAACAGGAAATGCTCCAGTAAAGCCAGGGAGGGCGTGGGTGGAAAGCAGAGGTTGTAATCCTAAAGCAGAGCCACCCACAGCGGTTCTCACTGCCTTTCCTAAGGTCACAGTCACACCATCTCCTTTTGGTAAACAGAAGGAGGTCCTGCCCAGGAAGGAGGAAGACACAGTCATGAAAAACAAATGATAATACCTCTGAGATCAGGACTCTTCATCTCGGGTTTTTTTTCTCTAGGCAGCCTGTGGACATTTCAACTAGAATTATCAGGCTTAGCAAATATACATGCAGATGCCCAGTTCAATTTGAATTTTAGGTAAATCATGAATAAAGTTTTAGTAGAAGAAATACTGTTTTAGGATAAGTATGTCCCATGCAAAGAGAGGAAGGGAAAAACTCTAAAAGGTGGGTGGTAAAATGAGATGGGAGGAGAGACAGAGTAGCAGAGACAAACAAATGCAGCCTCCGGGACATACTGATACTACAGTTATTTGTTTATCTGAAACACAAATGGAACTTGGTGTCCTATATTTTATCTGGCAGTCATAGTTTCAGGTCTATTTTTCCCCGTATGTTATTTTTCTAACTTAGTATTACTAATTTCATTATTTCATCCACCCTTTTTCTATCTATTTGTTAATGGTAGATACTAGGATTTCATCCTCACAACATAGCAATTTTCTACTAAATGCAAAAAAGAAAAAAATTACTAAACTCTCATTCTGTGTACCAATGTTTATGATGTTTTATTTTGTTTTCATACTAGCACCTTCCTTGATTCAAGCGATATTTCATTAGAATGAAAAATAATGCATTTGCTTCTTTCAATAACAGAAAACCTGGTGTGTGTTGAGAAGCAGGTCAATTGGTTGAATAAATTTTTGAGTGAAGATCCAGAGAGCGGAAAGGAGATTGGGGAGGGGCAGTTGGGGAGATGAGATGGCACAATTGGATATCCTGTTCCTGTGTGTGTCCTGTGTGTGGGTGGCATGGATCCCCTGTCTCCGAAAGCATTTGGAAGGAGCTGTATCACTGCCTTCCCGGAGGAATGGTAAGTAAGAAGTGAGAACAAATGATCTCTAAGATTCCATCTAACTTAAACCTTTTTCTGGCATTGATTTTAAAAATGGACCTATGTGTATTAAGAGCCTTTTCTCTAGTCCAGTGAAAAACTCTGTCATAGAGCTTCATCATTTTGTAGAATGTCACCTATCTGCTCTCAGAAAAAAATAGCACAGGAAACTTGGGAATGAAAGAAAATGATTAGGCTAAAATTTTATGCTTTCCAGAAAATATTCTCATAGAATATCAGGGCACTATCTGGGCTTTAGAATGATTCAATCATCTCTTGGTGAAGTGCCAATGGGTTGGGTGGAATGTGGAGGTTACAGATAGAAGGATACAATTATGGAAATGTATCAGTGGAAGAGTAAAAATGTAAAATGAAGAAGATTAAAAAAATAACTGGGCAAACAGTGTACTGACACCACTGAGAAACAGAAAACCAATCCAAATTGAATGGGGCATTGTTTAAGGTGGAGTGTAATGTGTGCTGCTCCTTCTCTCCAAAATGTAGACTATCTTTTGTGGGCACATAGCCACAACAGTTTAGAACTCAGAAAAGAATTACCCAGAGGCTAGGCCTTAGAGAATGGGCTGCATCTGTTTTGAATACTTTCAATGCCCCAAGTGTAGGCATTGACCTCCTGTCAGAGAGGGCTCCAAACTGCAACACAAGAAGATATATTGATCTAGAAAATGTTTATACAAGCGCTTACACACGTGAAAATAAATCGTCCGTACCCTTGGCATATAAGTTAAAGATATTCTAGAACCATGCACCATCACATTTTTTTGTCTTTTTCTTTTTTGAGAATTGGGATGCAATATAGCATCTGGGAAAAGATAAATGAAGAAAATCCAATATATGCACATATGTTACTTTACATTTATGTGGTACTTCAGACTTTACATATGACTTGGGGTTGGCTGCATGTCCATGTGGAATTTTCCCAACATTGATATGAGGTAGGAATATCAATAACATTTTTGAGATAAGGAACAGGAACTCAAGAAGTGAAGATCCAGTCAGGGACCAGTATCAGGGATTCTGATGTTAAAGTTTCATGCCTTTCTCACTCCACCAGAGGTGACTTAGTGATGTCATATGACTGACAGAAAGTAAACTGAGCTTTACAACCTTAATTTCTCCCCAGACAAGTTACAGAGCCTAATGAAAAGGGGAAAGAATTGCAACACAGTGATTAATTACTGAGTTGTGGCATCACATCCCTGCTCCATCACATCATTTACTTGCTGTATGACTTTGGACCAGTTTCTTTCCTTTCTCAGCCTTAGTGTTTTTGAACTGTAAATTGGGTTTAATAATAATATTTTCTTCAAGGCTGTTGTGAGGATTGAATATATTCATATATGTAACATTCTTATTATAGACAATTCCCTACCTACACTTATTATTATTATTATTGTATCTAGGCATGGAGTCTAACTCTTCTTCACTGGTAACTTGCACATTGGTCTAGGATGTTGCTTGTGGGCTTTTGTTTGTAAGCTTGCTCTAAGAAATCAGGCACTTTGAAAAAAAAAAAAAAAGGATTAAGAACTTCACCAAAAAGTAATTTATCTTAAAGTCTAGCCAAAGAAATCCATACAAATATTTCCTAACCATTTTGAGAAGTGGGTAAAAGGATCAAAAATCAAGTGTGACATGTGGAACCAAGCATATTAGCAACTGATGTAGCTTGGCTTGCAGGAAATGTGCAAAAAAGAGAAAATGTTCACTGTGATCCTGCAAAGGAGGATCTGTGCTTTGTCAACATCAATTTCATGTAAATGCCTTTACATTTCCAAAGCCCAGGAGATAACCTTGTACTGTTAAAGCTAGGATTTTGCTGATAGGATATTAGAAGATGAAGCATTTCATGACACTGTTATTTAATTTGGAGAGAAAAGAGAGACTTTGGAAATAAATTAAGACTACCAATTTCAACACTAAGAGGGTCAGAGCAAGGAGAAATTCTGGAAACGTTTTAAGATCATGAGAGGCCTATACACCAGGGATCTGTGTGCAGACAGGAAGTACAGATCAAGACAGTAGCCTTGGGCTCTCAGCTGAACCCTGAATTAAGTAAAGTGATAACAACATAGGATGCGGGCATGCTTTCTTTTCATTTCTCTCTCTCTCTCTCTCTCTCTTTTTTAGCAATACATTCTTTTTTTCTTAAGTTAAAAGAAAGAAGATTTCAGTCTTTAAAAACAATCTTTTTCCCCCCACCTATTAAGAACCAAGAGGAGAGAGGAGAAAGGGAATTGTCCCATGCCTGTCCGCTGGGAAAGGGGACAACTGTTCATGATTTGATGGGCTTGCAGCAGGAACAACATAACATTAAACCAAGTAGAGCACGAATCCCATGTTGGGGATGGGGAAACATTCTAGTAAAGGAGCAACTTGCAAACTTGTAAAATGAGTCATATAAAGTGATGTCTCAAGAAAAATAACTAGTGATATGTAATTTAGGAAATGTAGATGCTTTGTCACCCTAAGAAAGTTAGTTTACAAATGCATGATACTCAAGGTCACAGTTGAGTGGCATGTCTGGAGGTATAAGTGGTGAAAACTAGCTGTACTTAAAGTAATAAAAAAGTATACATGTTTCTATAAAGCTCTTGGTAATAAAAATCAGGAGGAATAAGCAAACCTAGGAAACATTTTGAAATAAGAGTTATTTGATATGGAGACCTCAATTTTCCAACTCCAGTCATTTTTCTCCTTTTCTATTCATGTTGCTACCACAGCCACTCCCTCGCCCCACCTCTCCCTGTGGCTCAATTCCCTCATATTCTTCTTCCTTCTGTATTCAATAATTCCCAATCTCATATAGGAGTCTAAAACTCCAGTACTTAGAGTTATTAAAAGTGATATGAGATGATCATATTTTACCTTCTCATTTCCAGAATTGCATTTTAATAAAGATCAAAGATTAATGCTAAAGTAATGATTTCACATGGCATTGAAGATAGTGGCCAGAAAGTGAGAATATGGAGGAAAGGGAGTTTGACAGGTAAAGGATCAACTAAAGCGTCTTAATGAAAACATACTACATTAAAAAAAAATCCGTTTTCTACATTTTTGCACCAACGGTACTATGTGCTTACTTCAGAAGGTAGAATTTAGCCCTTCTAACAACCAACCAAATGAAATCTGCTTTTCTCAAATCGCAAAAAAAGACAATTTTCTGCAATACCCTTATTATGGTTTTTCTTTGTTAGTATCTTAAAAACACTTTAAATAGTAAAAGAGAAATTGCTTGTGGTTTAAACATCCAGAGGGCAAGACACTTTATCCTCAACTTTTTGATTTCTTCAAATACTTACAAATTATTCTCAGTAGAAAAATTAGACTCATTTTCCTAACAAGTCCATGAGACAGACTACATAACATGCTAACATAAGTGGCTCTGTTGCATTTCAAATCTCCAGTCATTGGAACAACTGGTTGATTTTGGCAGTCTCCATGACTAATGCATTAACTCCAACCTATCAAATGAACTAAAACTGAGTGTGTTTGAATATTTGGTCTACAGATAAGCCTATTGGGGGCATTCAAACAAATGAGGTGGACTTGACTGTTCTGGTTCTTTCAGGTTACATTCAGGGGAAAGGTTGCACTACAGTTTATTAGAGCCAAGCCAAAAACATCCATTTCAAAAATCTTCCTTTAAACAATATAACATCTTTGAATTTTGCAAAATTTTGTTACTTCGAATTAAAAGCTTATTAGAAGTAAGTCTTCCCTGCAAACTGACATATTCAATTACAATCATCTGTTCTAGAGAACAGACTGCGTCTAGACAGAAGAATACCACTGTGGCTTAGAAGGAACATGATGCGTTACAGCGGCTGATTCTTGGGCTGGGTGACTGTTTTTATGATCTGCATTGGGAACACCATGTGATAAACTATTTTGCAGCTTTCCAAATGTGTGTAGATATGAACAACCGCAATGGTTATAGCCATAAACAAAACAAGATTGAATTATGGCAATGTGTTGGTGATGGGAGAAAAACACATTGGCCAAAGATAAATATGAAACAGCGGCATTAAGAATGCAAAATAAAAGCAAGCAAACAAAACCAGATTAATATAAATTAAAGCCAAGGCTCTACGCTTCATGGGATAAAGAATTCTAGCCTTTGTTCCATGTTCCAGGATCCTAACAACTGTGTTTAAGGCAGGGGGTGAGGAGTCATTTATTCACATGTACATGGAATAAGAACAAGCAGTTGGCTGCTTATAAGAATTAAGCATCTGTCTTGGGAGGCTTCCTTTCAAACAGAGCCGTAATGAGTGCATACCATATAAAAGCAAATAGGCTAGGGGAACTACTGTTATAGAAATTTGTAAGAAAGCAGTCTTCCTGTTTTTAAATGTTTAGGCTTATATGCATGTTTAGCCTTTCAGTAAGCTACACCGAAGTAGACATGTTTGATCTTATGAAGAATCTCAGTTTAAATCAATTTCTCTAAAGATGAATTTATACATGCTATAAATCACACATGCTTTTCAAAGCCACTGCCAGTATGTAAGAAAAGGATTCTGCTCCACCCCCACCCCACACCCCACCAACCCTTAAAGTCGGTCATTTTGAGAGACTGAAAATGTAATCATTGTCAATTTTCTGGTTTCCATGGCTTAGAAATCTGAGAAGGCAGGGGTTCATTTCTTAGTAAATTTGCCCCCTAGGTTAAAGAAGGAAGACACAAATGAAAGGAGAGGACATGGCGCATGGTGGTTGCTAAGAAACATGCAACTGAACACAGGCTGCCCCTTAATAATGGCCAGAGGGGGTGTGAGCTGTGATAACATCGGCCATGATAGCTCTGCCTCCTGGCCCAGCAGGGGCCACTGCTGTGGGTAAAATGAAAAGGAAGGCAGTCTTATTAAGGAAAATGTAAGAAGACCTGGAAAGGGAAATGAAAACCTGAGGCCCTTCCCACACTGAGATGGTGCTACAGGTGCCCTGAGGGAAAAGGTATGCTTTGTGTTATTTTCCACTAGTAATGAAGGTGGATCAGATTAGGAATGATTCGCATGGCGCTACTTGCTCACCTGGTAGCTGACAGCTCTTCTTTGAAAGACCTGGGTCCTGTGAATTCATTTATCAGGACTCAATGAGTCAACCCCTGTTCTTGACTGAATCAGTCTCAACAAAAGGAGAAACGGACTTTAGTTCTAACCAAGTGAGCTAACTAGCCCCAGAGAGCCATAATATAGATATATCATGCCACTGACATAATCAGCACAGCCCAGAAGTCCATAGTGCAGCCTCTGAGGTCTGCGTGCAAGTTCTAATCCTTCTAGTTGGTGACCTTGGGTGAGTTACATGGAATTCTTAAGCCTTGGAGTCCTGATTGTGTTTAATAGGGGCAGAATAATATAACCTCCATGCATGCTTATTTTCAGCCCGATGTCACTTCTCCCTTTCCACTAGCAACATACTCCCCTCTCTAACTTTAGGGAAATCCCCAACCAACATATGGTTCCAGAAGGGTTTGCCAATGAGAATACAAACACCCCGACCAAAACCCACTCTACTTCAGCTATAGTAATTGGTCCAATGGGTGGCAATGACTCAGACCAGGTTGATCAGAATCCTGCCATTGGGATTTAAAAACTGGATTGAAATAAAAGTTCAAGTATGATCAGGGGAAGAACTTTTTTCCCAGTGGTGAAGCTGCCAGAGCTAGTGTTAACCACATTTCCTCTCAGTGGATCGAGCTGGACTACAGAGGAAGAGAATGACAGTGACAAGTAAAGATATGCAAAAATGAAAGAAAGAAACTCTTAAGGTTATTTGAATACCTGACTCAAGTTCCTGAGTTCTCCAGGACCATCCTGGTTCTCACCTCCCAAAGCTCTAGATGATATTTAGATGATAAAATGCATGTAAAGTCTTTAGTACAGTGCCTGGTACAGAGGATTTAATAAATGTTTAAATTATTACTATTGAGTGAGGGAGAATCATTCCTCCTCTCTCATGCTCGGATGAAAAAGTTCTTGGAAAAGCTGCTTCTCCCTGCCACCCCATTTATTAGCTAAGCCTCACAGAAAGTGGCATGCCCAGGATGGAGGAAAGAGGGCACAGTGTGACTGCAGAGTGGTGATCTGCAGCTGAGTGGCATTGTTGATAAGCAGACATTACCCTATGCTACCACCTGACTCCAGTCTCCAAATGGCCTCATTCTTAGCAGTAAATAATTCCTAGTTTTCACCAAATTAAATGCAAACAGCAAAAAGAGAAGGGTTTGACAGAAGCATTACAAAGACAAGATTCTGGCCCTGCTTCTGCCACTTGTAAGTTAAAGGCAGAGCATTATGTTTGTAGTAGCCCTTTAAGAAGTGGTAGAAATGGGGAGTTTTCCCTGTGTGTTTATAGTGCTTTTGAGAAGATTCCATCTTTTGACATGTGTGAACTGTAGAGACCTTGAGAATGTATGAACAATTGTTATTATTTTCCTAGAGGGGCAGAGAAGAATTGGTTTTGTGACTGCGGACATTTCTACACATGTAAGGAAGAGGGTAGACTCAAAGAGCCTATCAATTAACATATTGAGCATCTTCTGTGTGTTACACTGGATTGTAACACAAGTGGTTGTGTTACAACCCCTGTTCTTGTGATGTTCAGAGTCTGTTCACCAAAACAGACCCAGAGATGAGAACTAAGAGAGTAATGAAATCCCAGAAGAAGAAACAATGACTTAGTCTGGGAGGAAGCCAGGGAAGGAGACACGAAAGAGTTAATATTTGATATGGGTTTTGACTGTTCACTGGGTAGAGGAGGGAGGCATTCCTGAGCAGAGACAATTATGCTCAAGGAGTCAAGGTGGTGGTAAAGTGCAGGGTATGCTTGCAAAGAGCCAGAGAGAGAATGTGGATTGTGGCTAAAACACAAAATGTATTAAAGTAGTACCCCTAACCTTCTTCTGGAATAGACATAGCTAAGGGCTGTTGTACTTCTTGAGATCTCAGTACAATTGACACAACACCTTATGGCCATGCCCACTACGAATTTTTAAGCTTGTATAAATCCTAAATTAAGATACCTGGGAATTTCCAGTGGGTTACTATTTCCAAGGTTGTTCAGCTCTCTGGATAATGCACATTTGACCATTGCCTCTTTGATTTTTGCCTGAAATTCTGTACCTTCCAAAATCATTCACATAATTTAACTGACATTCCTGAGTTTAGGAGTCTTTTCTGAAGATTTTGGTTTGTCAAATTGCAGGCTTCCACTATTTTCCTAGCCACACTCACTCATTTCCCATTATAGACTCCTTTGGGAATCCAAATACTTCTTGCTGTATGATGCAGAGGAATTATCCTCTGTCCATCTAGGGGTAAAACCTATTCCTCCACTTGTCTCATGCCCAGTGGTTTAGAAATGAATTTTTGTTGTTTGAACAGGCATTTTGGATCTCACTGTCCACCCTAGGTAGCTTATTAAAAATATTTCTCTAATAAGAATTCTGATACCTACAAAGGTTAACACAAGTTTTCCATCACTCCACAGACAAGGCAAAATTTACTAAATGAAAATAGTCTGAGTTGCTATGGAGAAGGTGAAAGGTGATGAAAAGAAGAAACGGCTTGGGAGAGAGCCGTGGTTGCACAGCCAACGCTGTTGATATCCAGCTAAGCAGAGGGAGGGAAGCCATTGAAGACTTTGGAACTTGGGAGTTTAGCTTTCAATTCATGTGTTAGTGGGGTCAGCATGAAGACAGGTTGAAGACTGGATGTGATGGGGGAAAGACTAGATGAAGGAAGAGCAGTCTGATGGAAGAGTAGTCTGAGAGAAGAGCAGTCTGAGGCCATTCATAATAGTTGAGGACATAATTGATGAGGATTAGCATGACAGTGAGAGCTCATGCAGTGGCAGCTAGAAGATGAGTTCTATAGAAATCTATGAGTCAGAGGATTCAAAAACATTCACAGTTCATTTTCAATTCAAATATTTGTGAATTTCAAGGGAGAGCCACCCTTCCAAAGTTACAACCTCATGTGCTCATTTAAATGATGCACACATTTTCTTAATCAGGGGAAAGGATATGAGTAATAAACTCAGTCAATGGCTGGTGACTTTTGAAATCAATTTTGAACATCATTTCACATGCTTTAAGTTTTTAGAAATCTATCTGGTTTGACTATTTGAGACAGTCACTAGAACTTTCTTAGGTCTTTTTGTGATCTCAAATTCATCTTTGTCGTAGCTGCAGACATACCTAATAAAGACATTTACTGCAGACATACCTAATAAAGAACAAGTTCTGTTCTGTGTTTTTAAAAAGTTTCTCCTCAGCCTTAAGCTCATTTATGAATGGAAGTCTTCCTACCTCATTAACTTCCCCATTGTGTATATTTAGAATCCATTTATTATGTGTTCCTTCCAACTCCACATTTGTGAAAAATCACCTTCTAACAATTCCTCATATAGTATCTGTGCTCCTTCAAAATCATAAGCTACAAACACTAGGTCTGATCATACAGGGGAAATAAGAGGGATTTCTTTTTTTTTTTTCTAGGCATGTCAGTTTTTGAGCTTCCGGGATCCATTTAGTGAGCTGGAGATGACAATGGTTCATGAGATTCTAGCAGCCCAAATCATTAGGAGCTTATATAGTCTTGCTGTCACAGGACTAATATATTTTTGTTGACAACTGGCTCCAGCTTCTCCCACCCAGCTGGACTGTCTCCTGTTTATTATCCCTGGGGCCTCCCTCCAAGCAACTCTACTGTTCTCAGGCCCCAGCCCATCTAGCAGGCTGTCATGATGCTCAGACACAGAGTCAGTGGCAGCAGGGCCAGATTCAATTCCCAGCACTCTTCCACAAGATAGAGAACAATTAAATATGAAAACTCACCTTTGACTTATTAGGTATATTTTGTGGAGTCTAAAATGAAACAAGCCAAGACAGTTCACGTCTATATTGCTGGCATTAAAGATTTATATATTCCAACCAACTCAGGAAAAGGTTTGAGCTAGATAAGTGCATATTTATAGGTTATTGATGTCTTTACATTAAGGTAAACTTTTCTGTTAAGTTATATGAATTGACTATAATGTTGGGAAGTCATCACCTGAGAAATTTATCTTTATGAATTAACCCAACCCTGAAAGCTAGTGGGAACTGTAACCATTATAGTAAAGCGATTGAATGGAAAAAAAAGTAGTGTTCAGGGAGATGTAAAACTAATTTCAAGGTTATCAATATATCCATTGATGGTTGTGCAGCTTGTATATGATGTCATCCCAAAGAAGAATAACTTCATCTACAGTGTGCAGTAGATGATGGGTTGTAAGCTAAGCAGGGGTCTGGCCCCTAGTACTTTAAACCTCATTAATTAAATCTATGCCAGAGAAACCTATGACAGCATGTTAATATCATGGGCGGGGGGACACACACAGATGCACTCATAAGGCAAAATAGTCTTTGCTACTGTTATTTTAAGGATCCCTTCTTTCTACTGCTTCCCTGCAGTCAGTTCTGGAATGATTAATATTTCTCATTTCTTCAGAGTATATTATTTCTGGAAGATTCCAAGGCCATCCTTGTGCATAGCTGCACTGCATAGTGTGGAGGGTTTAGTATATCTTAATTGACAGAAATGCCTTTGTTAATAGTCCACTATTTCCCTATCCTCTCTTCCAACCTTGTCTGAAATTTCCATCAAGGTGACTCTTCCTTGATATTTGGCAAGACCTGAAAGAGTTTTGTTTCCAAGACACTCATAAACTGTAGACACTACATGGAAGAGGAAGGCACAAATGGGCCAAGCAGATATGTCATTACTAAAAAGGAGTGAGGCTGAGGAGAAGACCAGCACATTGCTACTGAAAATATAGCCCATGAACCAACAGCATCAGCATCTTCTGGGAGCTTGGTAGAAACTTAAAACCTCAAACCCCACCCTGCTGAGTCAGAGCATGCCTTTTAACATGATGATTTATGTGCATATCTTGAAGACAGAGGGGCAGCACTGTTAGGAACACAGATGGCCAGACCAAGATGACCCAAGAGATGGTTGAGGATTGTATTAGGTTGTTTTTGCACTGCTATAAGGAAATACCTAAGGTTGGGTAATTTATAAAGATAAGAGGTTTAATTGGCTCATGATCCTGTAGACTGTACAGAAAGCATGGTGCCGATGTCTGTTCGGCTTCTGGGGTGGCTTCAGGAAGCTTACAGTCCTGGTGGAAAGCAAAGGGGAAGCAGGCACATGACTTGGCAAAAGCAGGAGTGAGAGAGAGACCAAGAGAGAGAGAGGGAGGGAGGTGCCACACACTTTTAACAGCCAGCTCTTGAGAGAAGTCACTACCACCAAAGGGATGGTGCTAAACCATTCATGAGAAATCCACCCCCATGATCCAGTCACCTACAACCTGACCCCACCTCCAATACTGGGGATTACAATCCAGCAGGAGATTTGGGCGGGGACACGTATCCAAACTATATCAAGAATAAACAAACTATTTTGCCTCTTCTGGAGCAATATTCTACCCAGTGGTTCCCAAAGCAGTTTGATCATCTGATTTGCTGCTTACAACTATACATTTCAAGCTCACACCCAAGAGATTCATATTTCACTGATCTGAGGAGGGGCCCAAGAACCTCCATTTGTAGCAAGCACCTGGGTGATTTTCGTAGAACTTGCTGGGATTTGAATCTTCTACAGATTACTCTATATCCCAACTAGCTGCTCTTCAGCCTCCTGAGTGGTCACAGAAGTTTGCAATCCTCTGTGAGATTAGAAAAAAAAAGTCCTTGATATATAAAAATCATAAGGAGATGAGTCATGGAAGGAACTGCTGCTGGTTCTAAGCCACCAGTATAAATTCCTGGCCATCCCAGGCATGATAGCTCATGCCTGTTATCCCAGCCCTCTAGGGTTACAGAGGGGAGACTGAGGCAAGTGGATCACTTGAGGTCAGGAGTTTGAGACCAACCTGACCAACATGGTAAAACCCCGTCTCTACTAAAAATACTGGGCATGGTGGTGTGTGCCTGTAATTCCAGCTACTTGGGAGTCTGAGGCACAAGAATCACTGGAACCCAAGAGGTGCAGTTTGCAGTGAGCCATCATCATGCCACTGCATGATGAAGCAAGACTCCCTCTCAAAAAACAAAAAATGAAAATAAAATAAAATAAACTCCTGGCCATCAATATCAGCATGTGGCTGCTGAGTAATCCAGTAACATTCTCAAATCTATGGCCATTTTCAGAGTTGTTACCCAAGAAAATCTTAAGTTACAGACCTACATTTGGTGTTGCCCTGACTAGAATAATCCAAGACAGTTGATGAGGTGTAAGTCTTTATTTAGAAGCATATTTGTGAATGCATATTTGTTGAGGGGAAAATCAAATGATTTAGAATGTGGGGTGGGTAGAGGGTTGTGTCCTCAGTATCACAATATTGCTTGATTCTGATGTTGTGATCTCATCAGAGAATTGTAAAATATCTGGCCGGGTCTGGTAGCTCATGCCTGTAATCCCAGCATTTTGGAAGGCTGAGACAGGCAGATCAGTTGAGGTCAGGAGTTCGAGACCAGCTTGGCCAACATGGCAAAACCCAGTTTCTACTAAAAATATGAAAATTATCTGAGTGTGGTGGCACAACCCTGTAATTCCAGCTACTTTAGAGGCTGAGCTGGGAGAATCACTTGAAACTGGGAGGCAGAGGTTGCAGTGAGCCAAAATTGTGCCACTGCACTCCAGCCTGGGCAACAGAACAAGAATCCATCTCAAAAAAAAAAATGTAGGGTGCCTTGTTTCACTTAGATATTTCTCAAAACAAGGGTCTTGGCCGGGCACCGTGGCTCATGCCTGAAATCCTAACACTTTGGGAGGTCAAGGTGGGCAGATCATTTGCACCCAGGAGTTTGAGACCAGGCTGGATGAAACACTGTCTCTATGAAAAAATACAAAAATTAGCTTGGCATGGTGGTTCATGTCTGTGGTCCCAGCTACTCAGGAGGCTGCAGTGGTAGGATCACTTAGCCTGAGAGGTTAAGCCTTCCGTGAGCCAAGATCATGCCACCGCACTCCAGCCTGGGTGACAGAGAGACCTTGTCTCAAACAACAACAACAACAACAAAACCAACCAACCAAATCAAAAAAGGCTATTTGTCCAAAATAATAAGGAAATTTCAAGCCCCATTGTCGGTCAACTGTCAGCATTTGCCCACTTTGGCCCCTCTTGAGGCTTCAGAAGAAACACCCACTGTTATGGTTTAGATATTGTCGCCTCCAAATCTCACGTTGAAATGTGACCCCCAATGTTGGAGGGGCCTAGTGGGAGGTGGATCATGGAGGTGGATCACTCAAGAATGGCTTAGCACTATCCCTTTGGTGATAAGTGACTCCTTGCTCAGTTAGTTCACACGAGATCTGGTTGTTTAAAAGAGCCTGGGACCTGCCCCTTCTCTCTCTTGCTCCCTCTCTTGCCATGTGACATGGCTGTTCTCCCTTCCTCTTCCACCATGACTGTAAGCTTCCTCAGGTCCTCACTGGAAGCAGATGCTGGCACCATGCTTCCTTTACAGCCTGGAGAACCATGAGCCAAAATGTACTTATTTCCCCTAAAAATTACCTAGTTTCAGGTATTTCTTGAGAGCAATGTAAACAGACTACCATGCTCACCTCTCCACAGTGTCCACTCCTCTCTTCAAGTCATAGGAAGCCAGGGAGCTTCTCTTGCAAGGAAACTTGCTTCACATGCCAGCAGAGTTTGGAAATAGTTTTCTTTTCTCCAAAGATGCCAAGGTAAGAAGTATAGTGCAGGGGCCAAGGATGTGAATTCTTGTGTCAGTCTACCTACCTCGAATCGTACTCAATTCTTAAAAGCTATGACACCTTAGGCAGGTTACCCAGAGTTCCCGTGCCTCACATTGGTACCTAAGAAATGGGATAATCATAATACCCGGGTCACAGAACTGTTGAGAGGATTAAATGAGAAAATGCAGGGCCATCTTTCTGGTAGGCAGCATTATCAGTCTGGTAGATCGCCCCAAATAGCCTCTTTGCCTAGAATTCTGCCCATGGAAGCCAACTGCCTAGATACCTTCTTTCTTGTCCTCCTGAGTTTCCAGATTTCTCCAGCCCCTTCAGGGAAACTGTTACTCAAGTGATGATATTGCTCTGTAGTGTAGCCTATGATGTGAGGACAGGATTTTTACCTCTCTTGCTCACCTCATCTCTCAGAGTCTTGACCCTACTAAGGCAGCAAACCACACTGCCATGTGTGTACATATGCAACAATCTCACATGTTCTTCACATGTACCCCAAGACCTAAAATAATAGTCAAGTAGAATAATAAGTCAGTGTAGAAAAAAAATGATTGAAATGACTTTTCTCATTTCAAGTTATAACACATCTGAAATTAACTCGCCCAGTTATAATACATCTGAAATTCTAAAGGCACTGCCTCTACCTGTTGTGCAAATCCCCTTCTATCTATAGTCTCTGGCCTAAAACCAGTTGAGATGAACCCTCCTCCTCTGGAAGTCCTCCCTCTTTCTGAAGGTAGGTGCCTGCTGAATCTGGCCCCTGTGGCCCTGTTTGCTCAAGTGGCTTCTACAGTTTTATGGGGAAGTGGGAATAAGACATGTGAAAAGGGGAGGGTGGAAACTGAAATCTTAAAAAACAAAACAAATGAGCACTGAGCCCCCAGCTTGCATGTGTAAATCCATGGGAATCGAAGGCTTGCAGAATGGTGGCAGTAGCTGGCTGTCTAACTGGGAGGATGAATGGTATCCTATGTGCTGGTTTGGCTGAAAAGACTGTCTTCCCTAGTAAGCAAATTATTGATTATAAACTGTTATGATTCCTTCGGAGCCATTGCGGCCAACCATATTATTCCATCTGCCTTAAATGCCTGCTGTGTTCCCATGCCAAAACCCTTATGAAATTTCCACTGGAAAAAAAATGAGTAGCAAATTCAGGTCTCAGTGCTCATATATAATTTCATATTTCATTAATAGTTATTAAATATATGCCCTGAGGAAGGATAAGGTTCCTCATATGAATGGAAAGAGAATTGAATTTATAAATAAGGTGACTCTGTTTTCAAGGACTGTTCATTAGACACATCCAGGACACACTTAGAAAAACCATTTCAATGAAAGGTGTTTAAAATCTCACAGGATAAAAAACAATGCAATGCTGGGAAAAGATAGGTTTGCTCAAAAAAATTTTAAAAACAGCTAAATCGGAAACATTTTTCTCTGTCTGGAGTTTGAAAATGAACTTTGGGGAAAATTTTAAAAAGTCGTAAAATATTTTTATATCACTGGGTGCAGTGGCTCATGCCTCTAATCCCAGCACTTTCGGAGGTCAAGGTGGGCAGATCAGCTGAGGCCAGGAGTTTGAGACCAGCTTGTTCCAACATGGTGAAACCCCGTCTCTACTAAAAATGCAAAAATAGCCAGGCGTGGTGGCGGGCACCTGTAATCCCAGCTACTTGAGAGGCTGAGGCAGGAGAATTGCTTGAATCCAGGAGTTGGAGATTGCAGTGAGCTGAGATTGTGCCACTGCATTCCAGCCTGGGCGACAGAGCTAGACTCTGTCTCAAAAAAAAAAAATTATTTATTGTGTCCCCAAAATATCCATGTTTAGAAAACAGTGATGGATATATTGGTAGGTGGCAAACCGGATGCTAAAAAGCATGTTGAAAATTGGTATTCATCTTTTTTAAAAGCTACAATTATAAAAAGAATAAAATAGGCTAGTTAAGTAATTTTGACTAAGCAAAGCCCTTTGAAGTTTTAGGCTACTAAGCCACATAACCTGGGCAATATCTTCTATAGTAGGAATTGTCAAAAGTCCAAGTAAAAAAATCAAATCCTTTTCAGACCAATTGCAAATCTCCCGAAAAGCTATACAGATGTAGTTTTAGCTTAATGTGAATAAGCAGATAGAGAAGGTTTGAAAGAGATATTTAAGTTGGCAAAAGTTTGGAAGAGCAGAGCAGCTGGTTTTGTTTTTGTTTTGTTTTGTTATGAGGGCAAATAAAATATTTGCCTGAGTGCTGAATTCCTAAAGAATTGTTGAACTGAAGACATTTTTGTATCAGGTGAGTTCTCTGATGTCTATTTCCACTGAATTGTCTTATCAGAAAAGAATAAACAAGAGTTTTGTTGTCATCTGTCAGCCTGCTGTTACATGAGCTGCCACCAGAGATTAAAATGTACAGAATGCCTTCAGACGTTGTGGGTTCAAATGTTAGCTTTTCTCACTAAAAAATGTACTCTGCTATATTTTATATGAAAACTGCTGTTGTAAGTAACTTTAACATAACTGTTGAACCAATAAAGACAATTTTTCTATTTGAATTTATCTCATAAGACCCCCTGAAGTGAAATTTTATCTTTTAAAAGAAACACTTCCCAAACAGAGAGAGACTGAGATCAAGAAAGCCTTTCCTCCTGCTTTATCTTGTTTTCACTCCCCGAGTGAGCAGGCTGCACTGTATGATGGAGATGTGATTAGCCTGGTCTGTGGAACCAGAGGGCCATTTTCTATGCCCCTGCAATCTCCACGATCAGTCTAGGGTCTAGGGAGCATTTCCCTTGGAAAGTTCACATCATTTCAAATGAAAAGTCTCGTTATTCAAAAACAGTAATTATTTAGTTGCAAAATATATTAAACATAATTCTTATTTTTATTGTTTTGCTAGGTAGCCAAATTCAAAGTTGTCACCAAACATATGAAAATGTTGGGTTTTATATTATCCTTAAAATGTTTTTTCTTATAAGTTTGATTGTAAGATATGTGATTTTTACCAGGCTGTTGCTCATACCAACAGTACAACTCCAGAGAACTTGCAGGAAATGTTTGAAAAAGTAATCCTAAAGTGACATTCATAAAGGGGATAAGCATGAAAATGCTAATGTAAATCCTATTTAGCTAGTTATAAGTTATACTGTAGTGGAAGTTTGTTTGTAGACTGATGATTTAAACAGAGATGGTTTAGAAAAATAAGCAAAAAGCAAATGCATATTCAAATATGTCCCCCATTAAGACAGAGTAGTAAAAGTGATTCACGGAGAAGACTGTAGAAAACAAAAATCTACTCCCCTCCCTAAAATAGTAACCGAAGTAGAAAAACTGAAGAATATTGAAACATTTTCATTGTCCAGTATACAGATTTTTTTATTGTTGTTTTCGAGAGGTGCTGATGGTAGATAGTAAGTTACCTGGCAATGAGAATGGAAACAATGAATTCTAAAAACCAAACCAACTAAACGTCAGATGATGCTTTCATGTAGCGAAGAGAGTTATCTGTCTTTTCTTGAGGAGCATAAGAAAAAGAACAGATTTACCCCCTATTTCATGGCAAAGACATTTGGTAAAAGGCAGACTTACACCATGACTAAAACAGAATCTCGCCAGCCCCCAAGCCAGGGGTCCTTATCGACAGCATAAAAGCTCAGGTGGCAGCTGTGGAATTCCAGATGAACTAAGAAATGTGAGCAAGCCAACCTAGTTCAGCAGAAAAGAATGTCAACAATTTCCCCATGGACGCCGGGGAGCCTGTTGCTGGGGAGCCTGTTGTGAGCACATCTCTTTATAGGCTTCAGAGAAACAGAAGCACATGAAGAAAAGCTCGGGGAACTGAGAAAGAGTTCCAGAAATGTTAGAATGCCAGAGATGGCCCGCTGAAGTAAAGAAATATGAGAACAAAATTGAGGTGGGGCAACTCATGGAAAGGAGACAGTTTGCTTCTGTTTTCTGTTGCTAAATGCTTTCCTGTGCTTGCCCACCCACATGCTCACAACTTATGAGGAAGTAAGAAAAGAAGCTGCACTATGCAAAAAAGTATCTAGTGAATAGAATTATACTCTGTGATGTGAATCTGTCACTGATTTTCTTGGTGACATGACACCACCTTAAGAAATGAACAAGATATCCAGGACATAATCACATTTCTATGTATATGAGCACATACAGCTTCATATGGACAAGCACAATTAAGAGCTTATAGCATACGGCCATTTACGACATAGGACATTTCTATAGTCCATGTCAATCCAGCTCCTTTGGAAAGAGAAAAAAATCCCATGCTACTTATTTATGCAACTGTTTTCAAATCAGTTTCTCCAACTGTTTGATGATAAGTGTAATGTAATCATACATAAGTGAGCAGTGAAATTAGAAATAAAGACATTGCATGTTTGGAGCAAAGTAGAGCAATTTCATAAGGAGCTTTTAATTCTGAGAGCATTTTGAATGGAGTATTTGAATTGATTTTATCTAATTAATATGCTAAATCACACTGAACAAAAGAAATACATACAATCATGTAGGGCATGTGGACTTGTAGCATATCCAAGCAGAGAAAGGACATTGGGGAGTCTCCAGTCCAACTCCCTCACTTCATAGACAGGAGCCTGAGATCACGGACATTCCTACCATGTGAATTCACACACACAAGCTCAGGTCAAGGCTATGTGTCCAGTCACTTATGTGTGCATCAGAAGGGGGAGATAGACACACACTCAAACACACAGAGAAAGAACGTGAGAAACAACGCAGCATGCACTTGTGGCAATGTATTCTCCTGGAAGAAAACATACAGGTTTTGCAGAGAAGAGGGATTCATCAGATGTAAAGTCAAGCCTTTCTGTTGGGTGCTGAAAACTCAGGTGGCATATATAGATTTTCAGATAAGCTAAAAATGACAAGGCATAGAATTCACTTGCAAAGCCTGCCAGCACTTCCCCAGGCACTGGACCAAAGTTGCATTGTCATGTTACCTCTCTATTGTCCTAAGAAACTGAAGGTGCTCTCACCATGTTTGAAAATCCCCCAAATTAAAATCACCTCTATGCCATGAATACCAGGAGCCCTAGGTCTCAGTCTCCAGAGCATTTTCATTGCTCCCTGAAAGCACCCAGACATCTTAGCATGGTGGTCCTTGAACGTGGGCATCAGCCTCAGCTGGAGGGTTTGCTAAAACAGATTGCTGGGTTTGACCCCATCAGAATTCCTGACTCAGTAAGTCTGGGTGCACCCTGAGAATCTGCATTTCTAACAAGTGTCCAGGGTGTGCTGCTGGTGATGCATGGATCACACTTGGATCTGGCACCCTGCACTAGCACAGTTGAGGCTTGCTGAAATTGGATTACCGAGTTGATGCATCAAAATGATGCTCTTCCACTGGACCACATAATGGATATGTGCATCTGTCACCTGCAGATGAAAGTGGTGGCAAAATGTGAGATTTCTAGCATTGCCAAAAGGAAAATATTGACAAGCATTGTTAGGAAAATTTTCCAAAGGGGGGTTTAAATGATCTCCATGTGCAAGATCAATGGGATGGAACATCTTTAAAAAAGTTGTCTCAGCAATAAAAACTAAAATGAATACTTGCTGCAATTGTTGAGGTTTATGCATGTGGTTCCAAGAAGTATGGAGAATTTTTAAAAGTCATTTTTGGATTAAGTATTTCTGAAACTATCTCATTAGAAAATAACTTTTTCATCATTGAAGCTTTACATGTGAACCCTTACTTTTTAGAGTATTACATAGTTTAAGCTGAATGTTCTTTTTCTTGGATTTTACTTTTCAACAGGAAATGGAACTCTATAGATATAAGGAAATAAATGTTCTGCTTACATGTGCTATTCTGAACAATGTAGTTATTTATAAAAGGGGGTTTCTACTTTTACTAACTCAATATGTACCAGAAAAAATTAATAATTTAAATACAGTTTTGAAGGCAACTCAAAATTTTATTAATCCTAATAATGGTTTTACACCATATTAAGGTACATCAATTGCTCTCAAAAGTCACTTTATTTATTTATTTTTGAGATAGGGTCTTATTCTGTCACCAGGCTGGAGTCCAGTGGGGTGATCGTGGCTTTGCAGCCTCCACCTCCTAGGCTCAAGTGATCCTTCCACCTCAGTCTCCTGAGTAGCTGGGACTACAGGCACATGCCACCATGTCCTGTTATTTTCTTTTCTTTTCTTGTATTTTTTGTAGAGATTAGGTTTTGCCATGTTGCCCACGCTGATCTGGAACTCCTGAGCTCAAGCGATCTGCCCGTTTCAGCCTCCCAAAGTGCTGGGATTTCAGGTGTGAGCTACTGCACCCAGCCTCAGAATTCACTTTATATTTTGCATTAAAACTGGTTTATCTATCAAGACAGATAGAAAGCGTCCTTGTTCTACATAGGTTTACTTGTTCTCCTTATTCCCTCATCTGAATCTGTAGGCCACTGACAAAGAGTTTTGTCACGTCTCCAAGTGACTCTGTGTTTTCTTGAAACCAGAATTTTTAGTACTTTTTCTGTTGCTCTCCTCCAAATTTAACTAAAAGAGATTTAATGTCTTGTTTGTAAGCTTCAAGAAAAGCTGCAAAAATTTAAAGAATGCAAATCAGAAATTATATCGATTTAACAAGCAAATGAATCAAACAATTTAAAATATGAACATAGTTTATTACTTTTCACTGGCAGGCAAATGATTATGTTCCCACAATGTAACCTTTCCTATTTTGAGTCTTTTATCCTGTTAAACAGTAATTCCTTTCTTAGGAGGTCGCAAATAGAAAATACTCCTTTTTCAATGGACATTGACAACACACATGTATGCTATTCTTATTATGCACTGATGAAGGTATAGCTGTATTGCTAGTAATTTCACTTTGGAGATATCCATGATAAGATATTGCCATAGAATGAGACTCCAAAGACATTTAGTCCTAAGCGAGTGCTGTTGCTCCATTTTACATAACAATTTCACATTTGAAGGAGATGGAGGGAATGCTGGCGATGCAGGGCTGAGGCACACCTTTAATGTGGGGCCTCTTGGTAGTGGGAAAAGTGGTTCTAATTATTTTCACAACTTTCTCCTGCAGTGGGAAGGAGCTGGAAAGAGGATCACACAGGCGTACAAATCTGTTTCCCAAAGTGAAGTGAGATGAGAAATGCTTCTGGTGATCTATCCCATCGACTGGTGAGATAACCTTCCTTCGTTCCCCTTTGTGACGCCACTTGCAGCAGGATGCTGCTTCCTCTGCTCACCTGTGCCTGTGACTTCTCCCTCCCTTGGGGGACGGGGAGGGAGTGCCCTGATGTTTCTCCACTGCCTCCATGGTCTTCCTCTGACCTCATCTTCCACCACTCTTCCAGTCCCAGGTTTCTTAGCCACCTTTGTCATTTACATCACTGTGTTGCCAGCCCCACCCAGGAGTCTGCAGTCATCTCACTTGCACAAGTTCCCATTCTCAACTCCTCTTTTCAGGGACAACTCAGCACTCAAGTTCCCTAGCATAAGAAATGCCTGGGTGGTTTAGAAAGCACAACTTCCAAACAGATACAACAATTTTTCTAAGCAAGTGAATTCAGTTGCTTGATATATTAGGCAAGAAGAGAGCACACTGCCTTTTATAAATTTACCATTGTGCCATTTCTGTAAAAATACCGCTCACATTTGTATTTTCATTCTCTGTTGGTTTGCTTAATTGAACCCCCCTCTCCCTAAAGATATAAGAAGAATGTAATATCACTTACATTCTTTATTCCAAAATTGTAAAATGACTTTCATTTTCTTGGATATGCCTCAGCAAAGAAAACGAAAATTTTACATTTCCTTTTTATACTGTCCCCACAAACATCTCATAAACATGTGTTTGCATAGGTATAACTTGAAAGGGGGAGTATTAATATGGAGTGGTCTTTGTCTTACCAAAAAAAAAAAAACAAGGCCGGAGTGCAGTGGCTCTTGCCTGTAATCCTAGCACCTTGGGAGAAGGAAGTTGGAGGATCATTTGAGGCCAGGAGTTCTAGGTCAGTCTGGGCAACATAGGGAGACCCCATCTCTACCAAAAAAGAAAAAATAGTTCAGTGTTATGGTGCCTGCCTGTAGTCCCAGTTACTTGGGAGGCTGAGGCAGGAGGATTGCTTGAGCTGAGGAGTTCCATGCTGCAGTGAGCTATGATCATACCATGTCACTGCACTCCAGCCTGGATGACACAGCAAAACCCTGCCTCTAAAAACAAAAACAAAGCAGAAAAACCCCAGCATTGCCACACCACAGTGTCTGTTAATCATTGTGACAAGTCCATAATTGTCTTGCCTGCTCTTCCAGCTGGGTAGAATCTATAGACTATTTAAACCAATCAACACCTCCTGCCTTGAAATGAATTGTCTAAGCTTTGCTATCATGTTATTTTCTATGCTATCACTTTATTTTCTATTAATGACTGTATAAGTGGCTGAGAACAGCGGGAAGTTATATCTTATCACATAGCTGATATCAACCATTATCTCTCACTCAGAACAATAGATAGCAAGGAGATGATTCCTTTTACCAAAAAGTAATACTAATAATACATTTAAGTAAATTGTTAAGAGTAACTATGTAGATCCCATGTTCAGTTCATTTTACATACATAGACACACACACACACACACACACACACACAAACTAACAAATTTTCTATAGGTGAAGAATATGCTGCTTTCCTCAACTGGTTATGCCTTTTTAATTTAATCAATGATGTAGTATTCAACTGGGTACCAATAAAGTTTTGTTCTCTGACCAAGTACACTGGAGTGCTGGAAGATTGGCCCTAATCCTTCACCTCTCCCTGTATCTCAGCCCTTTGCCACAGTACACTGTGGATAGGGTGTACCTCTCTGCCCCTTGACTTGGTCACATGACTTGTATTGGCCCATGGAATGAAGCAGAAGTGACAGTGTACCCATCCTAAGCGCAGGCTTCAAGAGGTCTACGTGTTTTCACTTGTTCTCTTTCAATTCTGCTATTTCCATAAGGAGGACATGCCTGGGCTAGCCTGTCCGTACAAAGAGAAAGCTGACAGATACTTAGAGTAAAAGTCTCCCAATGCCAAGCCCAGGATAACCAACCCCCAGATGACTGGCAGACTTGGGAGACATAGTAAGTGACAGTTAATCTAAGCCACTATGTATGAAGGTGGTTTGTTATGGGGCATTAGATAACTGATATTAAGTCACCATCAAGCAAGTTTGGTTTACAGCACTGATTGGTAGCAGTTCATTTGATTAGCTTAGTTTTAAATTTGATATGAGAACATGTTAATATTATGCAGTATAACCTTAGCACAATCATAAATAGAAATAGACTGGCCCTAATTTCCTACAGAGTAAGATAACTCTATATTTATAGAGAGGGAAAGTTCCCTTATCTTTCAGAACTTTAATGTTTGTGCATCTGTAAAACAAGAATTACAATATTTACCTTGAAAAGTAGGAATCCATGGATAAAGTATGTGATTTACTCAGCACAGGGTAGAACAACAAATAAATGTTAGCTATTATTTTTATTCAGTATAATGTGTGAGAGAAAGTCTATTAATACTTGGGTCATTATTTGTATTCCTTTTTACTTAACTTCTTTTAATGTTTTACTCATTTTCTTCTGGTTTTACTTATATAACTCTTCCCTTTTCCTTACCTTCTGAAAAATTCAAGTATAAAGTCTACCATTCCTTTTGCCCAGGGTCCAAAATGATGATTTACCAAAAATGGCAAGACCCACTAAGCTATTTATACTGCTCTGGACACAAGTTTCATGTTATGGACACATTTCCAAACACAAACACAAACACAAAGTTATTTTCTCTTTTTGAGACAGGGTCTCACTTTGGGAGTGCAGTGGCACAATACTGGCTCACTGCAGCCTTGACCTCCTGGGCTCAAGTGATCCTCCCCACTCAGCCCTGCAAGTAGCTGAGACTACAGGCACACGCCACCATGCCTGGCTCATTTTTTTGTATTTTTTGTAGAGACAAGGTTTTGCCATGTTCCCCAGGCTGGTCTCAAACTCCTGAGCTCAAGTGATCCACCCACCTCAGCCTCCCAAAGTGCTAGGATTAAAGGTGTGAGCCACTGTGCCCGGCTTCCAAACACAAAGTTCTTTCAAAAGAAAATCAAGGATAGCAGATCATTAAATGTATTCCTTAAATATGTTCTCTTCCCTCCCTGTCCTCCATAAAATCCCGCAAATAAGTATCAGATATAAGTGAGATGCTTTCTAATTTAAACCCATGATCCACTGTGTAGGAAGCAATGACAACAGCAAGACGTTTACTTTCCTTTATGTTGTAGCCACAGACGTGATCTTAATTTAGATCGGCTTGTCAAATGATTTTGCCAAGAGTGGGTAAACTTTTTCTGAAAAGGGTCAGATAGTACATATTTTCTGCTTTGTGGGACACATAAGCTCTATCGCAAATATGCAATTCTGCAACTGTAGCAAGCAAACAACCATAGAAAATATGCATATAAATTTACATGGCTGTTTTCCAGTAACACTTTGTACACAAAAACAGATGGGCTATAATTCACAGACAGCTAGTAAAAGCAATAACCTCTAAGACAAAAATAATGATGATATTAATGTAAAATTAGCCACACTAAAGTTCAAATATGTTCCTAATATAATATCTATATTGTATGTGAATATTTCTTGGGTTTATCTTTTAAACCTTAGAATTGTTTTTTTTAAAGTTCTGCATATGATAATCATAAGGTTAGATTTTATTTATTGGATCTATCCTCATGGTCCGAATTTTCTCAACTTTTACAGAACAGAATTTCTTGGCACAAATTCTGCCCGGCAGGCTAGTTTAATTCAATTTCTGTCTAATTGTTCTGTGTAGGACTTTCATTCTGTTATTTCTATATATGTCAACATTGGGTCTAGGTGGCACCCATGTAATGGCATTTCAACCTATTTGCATGCTATGCCATCCTATTTTGTTAGTGATCACAATTGGACAATACACTTTTTGCTTTCCAAATAGTAATCAACAGGAATACCAATGGTAATATATATTTTTTTCCCAAGGACTTTTATGTAGAACCTCTCCTTGGCTTCTGAAAGCTTATAATGAATTCATACTCTAACACCATTTTTATTTAGCCCTCATGATGTTAACAGGCTCTCGCACAAACCCAGTAATCACTGTGGTTCACCCTTGTGGAGACCGGCTAACTAACATGCTTAGCCCATAAGAAAAACATTAGGGAAAGGAACGCACATTCTCTGGGTTCACACTCACCCAGCTGCCCAGACATGCTAAGGAAGTATTCATGTGTGAGTTCAGTTTGGTGTGCAGATGTTGCAGAATGGTTTGTGAAGACCTCCCTGATAGCATCAAGCCTGCTGCAGAGTGAACTAACTCAAGATGAATTTTTTTCCAGGTTTTCATGATTTGAAAGGTTTAATTTACCAAGATGGATTTCAGCAATCTCACAGTGTGACGTTGATTTTATCGTGTAATTTAATCTGTACTTAATTTCAAAGGGTAGTATTCAGAGATAAAGCTAGACTTTGCAGTATATTCCTCTTATGAGGCACAGTGCAGGTTCCTTCTGTCTTCAAGAAGAAATGATTTATCATGTAGCATGTGATTGATCAAGCCATAGGATTTCCTTTCATCTCTTAGCTTGTCTGTATTCTGAGTTTTTAGGGCTCTTTTCTTTTACTGCCCAGATTTTTATTATTTTTAGTTTCAAACCATTATAGCCAAAATGTTGCCAATGTGGGCTTTTTAAAAATTCTAGTTTATCACTGTTAATGTAAAGAGTGAGTCCAAAAATTCATGTGAAACTGGAGTCCTGGTTTGAACAATAAGCATGTGCTGGAACATTAGGGTTTTTAAAAGCTCATTTCCCAATACCATATGAAAATAAACAGATGCTTTTAAAAGCAGAATTTGTGTAACAATTGTTAATAAAAAGCTAAAAGCTGACACAAAACTCTTTCATCTAGAAAGTATGCTGTCTAATATCATGGATGCTGAAAGACCAAAAAACAAAAAACAAAAAAAAAAAAAAAGAAAGAAAAGAAAAAATCAACCAAAAACCAAAATGAAGCTCAAACCCCAGCAGCAGAACTTCTTGTCTTAGGGTCTGAGCAAGGAGAATATACTCAAACACCCAAGGGGAGACAGGCAGGGGGCAGCCCTGAGGGTACTGATGGGACAAAAGAAAAACACCAACAATTGTGCCAAAAAGGCCCCATCGGCTCTGCTTCTGTCTTGGGCAGACAGTTGGTCATCTTGAGCTCACTAAGAGCAAAATTGTGTTTGTCACAACTGTAGAGGGGGTGCTACCATCATCTAGCAGTTAGAAGATAAGTAGGGGGCTACTACAGATCCTGCAACCTACAATGCACAGGATTAAGTGCCAAGCCTGGCCTGGAGGGTGGGGCTGGGGGAGTGATCTATGGTAAACTGGAGAGTGCAAGCCTCCCTATAGGAGCAACATCTCCAAGGTTCCAACTGATGTGGTCATGTGGGAACGTTCCATGCACACACAGAACCAAACCAAACAAGAACTTAAGACTTCTTCAGAATACAATGGATGACTTCAAATTGTATTTAGAGCCAGATGAGAAGAATCAAAGTATCTTAAAATTTTTTTCCAGAAACACAATAAGAAAGCTGACTTCTTTCAACCCAAATAAGATTAAAGAACTGCGTAAAGCTGGGCATGGTGGCTGTCACCTGTAATCCCAGCATTTTGGGAGGCAGAAGGTGGAGGATCATTTGAGGCCAGGACTTTGAGACCAGCCTGGGCAACATAGTGAAACCCAGTCTCCACAAAAAATATAAAACTTAGCCAGGTGTGGTAGCGTGCGCCTGACTCAGGAGGCTGGGGTGGGAGGATTGCTTAAGCCCAGCAGGTCAAGGCTGCAGTGAGCCATGATTGTGCCATTGCACTCCAGCATGGGTGACAGAGCAATACCCTGTTTCAAAAAAAAGAAAAAAAAAAAAAGAATTGGATAAAGAACTGGATTTGGAGTCACATGTTGACACAGTGACTTTAAAACAAAGATGTCCCTTGGGGCTCAGGGCACACAACCTGGGTGACAGCAGCCTCTATGTCCCACATTTTAGGTTAAGCATCTAACCCATAAGCCTCCATGTTAGTATCCTTAGTCAGCCTGTAATGGAAATTGAATGGAGGCAAAAAATGAATTTTATAGAGTTAACTCTTTTGTTTTAAATTTAGAAATATATTTAGTAATCATAGGGACAACCTGGCTATGTGACTGAAAACATTTTTAATGTTTAAGAGATTTTGGCACATTATAAAATGGGCATATTCATTCGGTCAATAAATATTTGTCAAATGATTAAAAGTATTAGCCTTTTGATTTCAATTTTAAATGTGAAATTGATTTTAGACTTGTGATTGTAAGTTGATAAATATAACAGAATTTTACTGTGTGGTAAATAATACTGGACTCTTTAAGTGACCTTTCAATTCTCTCAATACGTATAAATATTTAAAACATTTAACAAGCTAAAATACTTAAACATTTAAATGGAAAAATCTAAATATTTAAGAGTTTTAATGGTAATAAATTGAAATATTTAAAGTTTAAATAGTAATGAAATTAAGTATACACATTTATTGAATAAATGAATGCATTCATTAGATTTATGAAAGTTTAAGTTTCTAGAAGGAGTTTGCTTGTGTGGGTTGTACGTTTGCCCAGCTAGAGAGATATTTGAATGGTTAAACAGAAAAGGAAATATATTGACTTTATAAATGTACATTCACCTGTATAAAGAATTTTTGCTAATTAAGTTTGCAAATGAGAGCAATTGCTTGAATTTAAATTGTTCAGCTCAAATTCAATTCTAATCAAAACCCTCCGTGAAACGATTTGTTTTTATTATATATAAAAGATACCGGTATTGTTAATATAAGCAGAAAAATAAGACTTGAAGTTGAACTTGAAAGCTTGAGGAAAATCTTGATTTTATAATCTTAATCAATTAATATGGATTTAAAGCCTACATAACTGTAAATAGCCCTTTCTAAACAAAACAAAACAAAAAAAAGAACAAGAAAATAAAAATGCCAGTCTTAGCCATTTTAAAAAGTATGAATAACAGCTAAATTTGTCTTTTGGCAATCAAGAAATAATATTTTTATCAAACAAAGATGATGTGTCAGAAATGCATGTCACTTTCAATGTGCAGTAGGATGCTGAGGATATAGAATCAGTCCCTATCTTACCATCTTGTGTCACTGGTTCCAAAGTCACGTGATTTCTGGAGCCAACTCTGCATGTCTCATTGATCTCTAGGAAGCCACAAAAGACTTTGTGGCTCTGGGCAGATAAGACAATGAGAGCTCAGTTACCATTCAACAGAATACAAGAATATTCGTTCTGGAAGGACCCTCACTCTCCTGCTTACTTCTAGAGAAACAACCCTTTCTACAGTGGTGAAATGGCCAGGACTGGTCCTTGGCGACAGTGTTGACTCTCCATCCAGGGCATAAACTTTGAAGGACATTTCTGTCAGGGTTATTTATATATTCCTCCCCCTCTGTTAGTTTCTTAGGGTGTATTCCACCATATTTGGCAGTTTTTATATAACAACAGCTCCAAACCTCCATGAATTCCTTTTCTGTTTGAGCACATGAGCAATGAGGTGCCACAAAACAAAGTATATGGAGACAACAAACTTCTGAGAACTATCCGACAGGGATGTGTGAATGGGTGTGCACACGTGTAGGCGGGACCATGAAAGTGTGGAATCTACTTTTTTCCTCTAATTTTCTATCACTTACAAAAGTTGAAAATGATATCAAGACCTACACAACATCATGACATGCAATTGTTAAAAGAGGCGTATTACTTTATTTTCTCTTTCCTGCTCTGCCTATTTAGAAAATGTATCCAAATAACCCATGATGACACTTTATAACATAATTGATAGTTAGGTAGCTCTTAGGCTAATAAGCTGAAAATAAGAGCTAAACCCTCTTTATCCTACTGCCTTTAAAAAAACACCCCAAACGACAACAAAAAAAGCCCAGTAGGCTCTCTATGTAGCACTAGAGCAAATCGTGCCATCTATTGGCTGTTTACTAATACATGTTATCCAATCAGGGCCATCAAATAAAGGCATTAGATGGGAGATGAGAGAAGCAAGCTCTGTCCCGACTCTTTCCTCTGTGCCTTGAGGTGTCGTATGCCTTCCGAAACACAGAGATGGCAAAACTCCTTCTATGAGAAAACATTTCCCATTTCCACTGGGACCTACTTTTTCTTTATTTTCTTCAAAGAAGCACATAAGAACTGAAAAATACCTTCATTTGGCTTGGCCATCAACAACCACATTTCTAAGCAAACAAAGATTATGTTTAACTCCCTCATTTTCTTTTCCCACTCCTGTTCTTTTCAATAAAAAGAGAAACTACATGCTGGCCAACAAATCAAGGCAAATATCTGGAGACTTTGAATCCCTCTCTGAGACTCCACAGAGCTTGGACAGAAAGAGGCAAAAATAATTGAGTGACGACTCTAGCATGAAGTATGCTGTTTGTTTCTACTTGTTGGTTTCATGTTTCAATTCACTGTGGCATCAGGGAAAACTGATTTTTATGTAAACTCTTAGCTGAGATGATACTGCTGAGCTTTTGACTGTCCTGCCATTACCATACATGAATTGGCAGGAAAAAATATTTATATTTTAATAAAATACAAATACATATGAAACAGTTTTCTTAGGAGTTTCTTTTCCTCTGTAATGAAGTGAAATGAGGGGACACGCTGAACTGACTAATCAGATTCACCACTCCAAAGAAGCTCAAATGTCATCTTTACAGCAACATGTCAGCCAGGGTCCTCCCTCATTTCTTCCCTCAGACTCCAAACTGCCTGTTGTCATTGCTAATGAATTAATGTGGAAAACACACTAAAAACAGTGAGATTTAGGTTATGAAGAAGGGTCTTAAGGTTGATCCCATTCACGTAACACTCTATCCTGTTCTTAGTTTTCTTTCTTCAAATTGAATTAGTCTCTGAGGACCTGCTTCACTCAATGGCTTCACTCACTGGCTCCTCACTCTGTGCTTTCAGAGGGATATACCAAGTTGTTGAGCCCTTTGGTCTGGGAGGAGACGGAGATCATGTGCACTTTGGACCCCAAATTGGGCAAATCTCAGAGAAGTGATGCAACGCAGAAGGTGAGTCCAGTGTATATACCAGAGGGACTAATTTTACCATCTTAAGAAGGCATGCTAAAGTTTATCTATTCATTGGAAGATCACCTATTGAAAAACACGATTTAGTTTTCTGACTAAACTCATTACGGCTAGTGTTTATGTAGGCAGTCAATTAGTTTTAAGACCCAGGATAAATGTCCCTTATGTGCCTCATATTCGTGTTCCTTATGAGGGAAATTAATCTGCACAGCTCCTCTAAATGATTCACTTTATTATAATTAACTATTTATTTTTATCTATTCTTAAAATTCAGGAAAGTGGCTCAGAACTATCTTCCTTGAGATTCTTTTTATATTCGATAACCTTAGAGTAGGATTTCTACCTAGCTTTCAGGCAAGGAGGCCAATTGGACAAAAGCAAATTTTCCAAGAAGCCAAACTCACAGTCTACCTATTGTAGGTTTAATCATTTTAAGTGGAATGTTGTATTTTAGTGACTAATAATATTTTATCAAAATTAAGTAAACTAAGAGTAGCAGAAGAATTCTAAAAATGCTAAACATTTGGCAAAAGAGAAGTATAAACTTCTCATATGGAAAACTATCTTTGCATCCCCCCAAATTGGTATTTACATGTAAGAGGAGTTTTTCAACTTCTTCTGTTGCTGTCTGGATGATTTTAAATGAGACTTTCTATTTTTTCACATTTATCTATTTTTTTTTTTTTTTTGAGAAAGAGTTTCATTCTTGTCGCCCAGGCTGGCATGAAGTGGTACAATCTCGGCTCACTGCAACCTCCACCTCCTAAGTTCAAGCAATTCTCCTGCCTCAGCCTCCCTAGGTAATTTGTGTATGTGTGTGTGTGTGTGTGTGTGTGTGTATGTGTGTGTGTGTGTGTGTATTTTTAGTAGAGATGGGGTTTCACCATGTTGATCAGGCTGGTCTTGAACTCCTGACCTCAGGTGATTCTCCTACCTGGGCCTCCCAAAGTGCTGGGATTACTGGCCTGAGCCACCATACCCGGCCACATTTATCTATTTTTAATTGATTATTAGTCATTTCTTAGTATATTAAGTAATCCAAAATAAGATACTTGTACACACATGCTTATAGCAGCACAATTTGCAATCGCAAAAATGTGGAACCAGCCTAAATGTCCATCAGTCAACTAGTGGAAAGAAACTGTGGGGGGTGTGTGTGTGTATGATAGAATATATATATATATATATATATATATATATATATATATATATATGATACATATGATGGAATACTACCCAGCCATAAAAAGGAATTAATTAACGGCATTTGCAGCAACCTGGATGAGATTAAAGACCATTATTGTAAGTGAAGTAACTCAGGAATGGAAAACCAAACATCAGATGTTCTCACTCATAAATTGGAGCTAAGCTATATAAAGGCATAAGAATGACACAATGGACTTTGGGGATGCAGGAGAAAAGGGGGTGAGGGATAAAAGACTACAAATTGGGTGCAGGGTATACTGCTCAGGTGGTGGGTCCACCAAAACCTCAAAAATCACCTCTTGAGAACTTACTCATGAAACTAAACACCACCTGTTCCGCCAACAACCCATGGAAACAAAAAAAATTTTTTTTAATAAAAAAAATAGAAATTAAACAAAATTAAACTCAAGTAAGTACACATAAAATTTTAAATATGAATTCAAAAACAGATCAAATAAATAAGAATTTAAATAACAATTTAGTTAAAATTTGATTTAAATATTTACATATAAATTCAAAAATAAAAAATTGCTAAAACAATCCCATCATACGATTTGATTATATATCTGTACATATATGTATAATACATATGTAGGTGAGATATGTTGAATGATTTGACATGAGAAGTAAAATCATATAAAGGAATGAAAAGGGAGTTTGAAAGGCCATAAGGGACATATGAAGGGTTAAATGAATGGTAGCTCATCTTCAAAATATATTAACTATAAATAAATAAAATTTTTAAAAATAAAATATATTAACTCTAAATATGTAATTGGACATGAAGGATTAAAAAATAAATTGGTTAAAACTTCTAAAAATGCTGAAAGATAAATGTAAATGAAAGTACATTAAAATCTTTTTTACAAATTTAATTTAAACTGAAAAATAAATCTGATATTATGATTATTGATACATGAAATATGTAGTTCTAAATGTAATGTGCTTTCTTATTAAATCCATTGTATAGGAAATGTACATGTAACCTATTATGAGACACTAAGGTGGAATAGCTCTGTAAAAGCTGTTTACATAGCCCTTGGAACACACTAAATGCTATTTTTTAAATAAATCAAAAAATTTATGTATTGCCTTTGATGAATTGACGGAGCCATTATGTGTGTGTGGATGTATGAGTGTGTGTGTTTTAAATCTGGCTATTTTTTATTGCGTTTTAGGTTTTGGGGTACATGTGAAGGACATATGAGATTGTTGCATAGGTACACACGTGGCAGTGTGATTTGCTGCCTTCCTCCCCATCACCTATATCTGGCATTTCTCCCCATGCTATCTCTCCCCAACTCCCCACCCCCCGCTGTCCCTCCCCTATTTCCCCCGATAGACCCCAGTGTGTGATGCTCCCCTCCCTGTGTCCATGTGTTCTCATTGTTCAACACTCACCTATGAGTGAGAACATGTGGTGTTTGATTTTCTGTTCTTGTGTCAGTTTGCTGAGAATGATGGTTTCTAGGTTCATCCATGTTCCTACAAAGGACATGAACTCATTGTTTTTTATGGCTGCATAGTATTCCATGGTGTATATGTGCCACAATTTCCCTGTCCAGTCTATCATCGATGGGCATTTGGGTTGGTTCCAGGTCTTTGCTATTGTAAACAGTGCTATTTCTTACGTCTCTTCCCTTACCCCTTGTGTTCTGACCAATGAAGAGAAGAGCAGATACAGTGTTTTTCCCTTTAGTGCTATAATTCTGTTAACACAGCCCCTGTTTGGTTCCTAAGTCACATATGCCTTATCTTAACTTTCCGTCCACTGATGCTGCCACATATTTTTCACTAGAACTAATGTTACTCCAAATTTCTCTGATTCTGCTCCTATGCAGCCGATCATATTTTGAACTTAAGTACTAGATATTTTTTCCCCCAGTTACATTTTATCTTGTTTTGTATACTATGTTGTATTGCTTGTTATGTATTAGTTAAGTCTGCTCTGCTTTATTTGAAATCTCTTGTCAAATCAAGGATGTCACTTCTACCTTAGTCCATTGCAAAAAAAAAAAAAGAGACAAGCTTATATAGGCTATAAGCAGGTCCAGCTCACATACAGGCCAAGAGTAGAGGTTTAAGTTAGTTGTTCAGAATAGGGAACACATGTTACATGAAATGCAAATAATAAAGAAGATACAGAACTCCAAGAATGATTATTAATGCACTCACTGGAACCTCCACATCTAAATGAGCATTCGTCTTTGGGAAGATTCATCTTTGAAACCTAAATGTAAATTTTAATTAAACTTACTTAAGACTTTCAGAGTCACTCAAAAGTTCCTTCAGAAGAAGGAACAGAGGTAACAAGAAAGAAGAGGTCCTAGAGGTGCCAATTTGAGAAGAACTTAAGTTTTCCAAAGAGGCTATTGACATTCCAAATTATCCTCAGCAAAATCATACCAACAAGGAGGAGGTGGGCAGAGTTGGTGGAGCATATAGTGAGCAGGGGTTCCAGAAGGGGGGCTCAATGTCAATTGAGAAGCTCCCATGGGAGATGCAGGATCAAATGAAGAAAACAGAGAGACCTCACAAAGTGCCAGAAAAAAAATTTCAGCCCCAGGCGTCAGGAAGTAAATTCTTACTCAAAAGAAACAGCCAAGAAAAACCTTCCAGTCCTGCAGGTACCTTTCTAACAAAGAAGCTGAGACCTCTAGCCCAGCTTCTGCTTGTCTGGGAGTCTAAACTAACTTCTTACAAACAGAGAAACCTAGGACCCTAACCCTATGCTTAACAAATAACTCATATCTAATAAACACTGATTATGCTAACCAGACTGATATGTCATGTGTATTCCCACATCAGTACAGAGATGCTGTAGTATATCCTACTGTATATTTTATAAATGATTATTTTGAAAAGTTCCTTCAACGCCAGTTTACAAGTAACAATAAAATTAGCCTTTGGTGTGAGAAAATAAAAAGCAACATTGTAAAAAACAGCAAAATAAAATGTATCAGGAATACTTTCTAAAATTACTGTACCTTGAATTCTGGTACTCCAGGAAAAGAAGAAAATAGGGAAGTAGTCAGAGTCTTTCACCAAATTCTGAAGGGCGCTTCTAAGCACTTTCATGAGTTTTCGAGATTGGCATTCTTGGCTTTTTATTACATATAAGTCCACTTCAAATCTCAGTGGCATCTATTTTCTTTGAGAAAGTGATTTAATTCTAACTCCTCTTCTGTTTGATGTGGATAATCTTAAAGTTTTTCTCCAGCTCTAGGATGCTTTGCTTTGTAAGAAGAAGCAAATTATATAATCGGTGGATTTTATAGAGACCTTAAATGGCATCGGGCAGTAAAGCAGGGGATGAGTATAGGGGTGAGAATGAGAAAGAGGGAAGAAGGATAAAGGAGGGGCAAAGGAGGCGGGGAGGGTAGAGGGAGGTGGAGAAGGCCCAAGAGTGTGCACAAATAAAGGTTTTTTAGTAAAGGTCACCAGAAAGGAGTTGGAAATGAGAAAGAATAGAGAAGAGAATGGGATTGGAAAGGATGCATATGAGAAGCAATTGTCTATAATTAGCTGGGCTGCAAGAAGGGTTAATTGGGTGGGAAGGGAAAAGCAAGGCAGATTGGAAAGAAAGGGGAAGATGGAGAATCTGGGCTGAGAAACCACACATTAGACACTGCTCCACATTGGACACCAAAGACCAAAAAATTGAGATGAGCTTTAGCTGCTTTTTGGCATTGGATAGAGGAGGGGAAAGGAGGTAGTGGGTACCCATGTATTTTTATATACTGGTCAAGTCCAATGATCACTAACTGAGTCATGAATGCATTATTTGTTTTCAGATATCACATTGAGAAACCTCATAATAGAAGCATAGCATTAAACATTATAAAAGAGAATAACACAGACATTAATGAAGCCCCTGCATCAGACACAGATAGTGTAAGATTCTTTCTACCTGTCAAGGGATTGTAACACATCGGACCCTACAAACTAGCCTTGGCCTTCCTGAAGACCAGCAATCCTATGGATTCTTTGTTGTGGGTAATGAGACCCAAGAATGTCAGCATATATATCAAGATTGATTGAAAACCAGGTGACCTCAGGGAGAAAGACATTGCCCTTGCTAATTTAATCAGTGATAGCTTCAGAGTCTTTTAAACCTCAGGTTCCTACACAAACAGCTTCTGCCAGGTAGATAATGGAGGGAGCCTGTTCTCTTTTGAATACTTAGCCATGAATTATAAGGACCAGTTAGATAGAAGACATTAAATTCCCAGAGTAACTGTCCAGATCATAAAAAGGTATTAAGGCTTGCCCTCTATTCCTGTTCCATCAGCATGAAGAGAGATTTCTGAGTTTTAACCCACAAAACAAGGCAATACACCATTTTGTTCAAAGCAAAATCATAACCATAAATTGCTCTTATTTAGCAGGTTGTGCCCTTTTTTCTGTTTGATCTCGATAATATTCCAAGGTAGGGGCAGGCAGGTTTTTAATATAAAGTCACAAAATTCTAAAACATTAAGTGATTAATCTCAGGTCATTCTGAGCAAGTTAGTTACAGAATCCCAACAGAATGTAGAAGGCTTGATGCCTATTCCAGTATTCATGACAGTCAGAATATCCAATGTCAGGCTTCTCATCAGAATTAAAATTTTATTTAATTTTATTTGAATTAAGTTCTTGAAGCAGTGATGAAAAAAGGCATCCAATTCCACCACACACAATTATTGCTCACCTAAAGTGTTTTAAATGCCACTTGGGGGTTACGTTACAATAAACTGGGCACAGTCCCTAACTTTAAGTTTATTGCCCAGACTGAGAGATAAGAAAACAGTAAAAGAAGCCAGGTGTGGTGGCTCATGTCTGTAATCCTGGCACTTTAGGAGGCCCAGGTGGGAGGATTACTTGAGCCCAGGAGTTCAACACCAGCCTGGGCAACATGGCGAGACCCCTGTATCTACAAAAATTTTAAAACTAGCTGGGCACGGTGGTGTACTTCTGTAGTCCCAGGCTGGGTGATAGTGCAAGACCCAGTTTCTAAAAAAAAAAAAACATTAAAAACTAAAAAGAGGAAAACAGGAAAATAAACAGTTAAATGAGTTAAGTTTTCCAGGTGGAGAATGTGGCAATTGGTATACCAGCTTATTTGCTTACTTCCAATGATTTACTCTCTTTCTATATATATTAGGCAGCTACTATGTACCATGTACTGTGCTATTCTGTGTTGGGAATGCATAGATGGAAATGTACATGATTCCTTCTCTCCAAAATCTCTAGGAAATAAATACATATGGAAATAGCCAAATGCTTTGCAATGAGGTTATTTCTAGGGAAAAGAAATGTATACACAAGGAGCAACAGAATCACAGAAAAAGGAGCTGTCAAGTCTACCTGGGGAGTGAGTCAAGGTTTCACTGAGGAGAAATCTGCCTGGAGAAGTTATATGTTTTCTTGCCCTTGAGGAACTTATCACTTAGCCAGAGCAATAGCTGTATAAACAGAAAACTGTGATAAGTGCCACTGTGCTTATAAACATGAAGTGTTGTGCTGGCATATCGTCTAGTAACTCCCTCTGTGAAGAAGTGGGACAGTGGTGAGAACTGAGCTGGCCCTTGGAACATGAACAAAAGTATGTGAGGTAGAGAAGGGAGAAAGCTACTCTAGGCAGATGAGAACATAGAAGCAAAGTCAAAAAAGCACGAATGAGCATGGTGATTGGGATTGGGAAACAGGCATAGAGTTTGGAAACAGAGAATCTGTGCTTTGACAGAATAGAAGAACAGGGAAGGATGCAGGAAAGCAAATTTGGATGGTGTTATATGAATCCAGGGCAAAAAAAAAAAACCATACACACAAAAAACTAGAGGGTTGGGTAGAGGTGGTAGCACTATTCACAACAGCAAAGATATAGAATCAACCTAAGCATCCATCAACCGATGAATGGATAAAGAAAATGTGGTACATATATAAAATGGAGTGTTATTCAGCCATAAAAAAGAATGAATATCATGTATTTTGCAGGAACATGGGTGAAACTGGAGGCTATTATTTTAAGCTTAATAAATCAGAAACAGAAAGGCAAATACAGCATGTTCTCACTTATAAGTAGGGGCTAAATAATGTGTACACTTAGAAACAGAGGGTGGAATAATACACAATGGAAACTTGGAAGGGTGGGAGGGTAGAGAGGATGAGGAATTAGAAATGACTTAATGGACACAATGTTTACTATTCAGGTGATGGTTACACTAAAAGCTCAGGCTTCACTACTATGCAATATGTCCATGTAACAAAACTGCACTTGTACCCAGTAAATATGTAAAAAAATAAAGAGATAAATAGAGGCAGTGATGAATAAGGTGAAGAGATTGTGTATTTATTAGAAAGTTCACATGTAAAATATATAGAACCCTAAAAACTTTCAGTGTAAACTGTGAGAGAAAGGGATGAGTGGAAGATGACTTGGAAGTTTCCAGCTTTGTTGCCTGAGTATGGAGAAACATTCGCTAAGAGACAGAGAGGAATGATTCAGGGGTGTGGTAGGCAGAATAAGGGTCCCAAAAGATGTCCACATAGTACCCCCTGAAGACTGTGAATACGTTACTGTGTGAGATAAGAATATGCCATCTCAAAATAAAACCGTAGGAGACCAGAACTTGCCACCCCAGATATGGCTTTTTGGCGTAAGGATTATTTTAAGGTGATTCTTTTGAGAAATAGTGGACACAGGAGAAACTCTGAAAACAGCATATGTTAGCTTTTTTTTTGTAAGGAAAATTTACACCTACAAAGGAAATCTCTATTAGTAAGGGGGTCTCTCTTTCTGTACCAGGAAGAGAAAGGATGACTTTCAATCACAAGAAATCCTTATCAATGGAGAACATACCCACTTAAAACTGCATAACAAACTTTCCTTGTTTACTGTCCCTTTTCTGGTCACCTTCCTATAACTTGCATTCCCATACCCTTCTTCTTTTGTTTTAGCAAAAATGGTATTTAAACCCAAACTCTTTAAGCTACACATTTCCCTGAGTTCCTCCCATGTACCATCATGCATCACTTAATGATGCAAATATGTTCTGAGAAATGTATCACTAGGTGATTTTGTCATTGTACCTAGATGGTACAGACTATTACACACCTAGCTGATACAGTAGGGCCTGTTGCTGCTGGGATATAAACTTGTACAAGTATGGTACTGTGCTGAATATTGTAGGCAACTATACCATAATGGTAAGTCTTTGTTGTATTGAAACATAGAAAAGGTATAGTAAAAATACAGTATAAAAGATCAAAAATAGCACACCTGCACAGGGCACTTACCATGAATGGAGCTTGCAGGACTGGAATCTGCTCTGGGTGAGCCAGTAAGTGAGTGATGAGTGAATGTGAAATCCAAGGGCATTACTGTATACTACTGTAGACTTTAGAAACACTGCACACATAGGTTATGCTAAATTCATTAAAGTATGTTTTCTTCAATAATAAATTAAACTTAAGTTATGATAACATTTATTTTTTAAACTTTTCAATTCAATTTTTTAACTTTTTGCTTCTTTTGTAAAGACACTTAGCTTAAAACAGACACACTTTACAGCTGTACAAAATATTTTCTTTCTTTATATCCTTATTCTATAATCTTTCTTTCTTTCTTTTACTTTTTAAACTTTTTTGTTAAAAATGAAGACAAACATGCACATTATTCTAGGCCCACACAGGGTTAGGATCATCAATATCACCGTCTACCACCTTTACATCTTGTCCCATTGGAAGGTCTTCAGAGGCAATAACAGACAAGGAGCTGCCATCTACTATGATAACAATGCCTTCTTCCAAAATACCACCTGAAGGACCTGCCTGAGGCTGTTTTACAGTTAACTTTTTTTTAAAAATAAGTAGAAGGTATATACTCTAAAATAAAAGGCACAGTATAATAAATATATAAAGTGGTAACCTAATTTATTCTTGTCATTATGAAGCATTATGTACTATACATAATTGTATGTGTTAGACTTCTATATGACTGGAAGTATAGCAGGTTTGTTAAACCCAGCATCACCACAGACACGTGAGGGATGTGTTGAGCTATGACACTATGGCAGCCATGAGGTCAGTAGATGATAGGAATTTTTCAGCTCCATTATAATCTTACGCAACCACCATTGTATACACGGCCCATTGTCGACCAAAACATCATTATGTGGTGCATGACTGTATATGTGATATATATATGTATGTGTGTGTATATATATATCATGTATATACATATATATCATATATATGTATATATGTGTGTATATATATCATATATATGTGTGTGTATATCATATATACACACACATCTATTTGTTTCTCTTGTTAATGTGTATTTTGTAACAAGGTCCAACCGTGGAATCTAAAAGAGTAGGAGGAAAAGGGATTTCTCTCTCTTCCCTACTTTACCTTTACCTTACATGGCAAAAAGTCTCTGCAAATGTATTTAAGTTAAGGCTCTTGAAATAGAGAGATGATTGTGGATTATTCAGGTGGACTCAATGTCATCACAAAAGTATTTTAAGGGTGAAGCAGGAAGGTCGGGGTAGAGAAAGAGATATGATGACTAGAAGCAGTACTTAAAGAGAGAGATTTAAAGATACCTTAGTGCTGGTCTTGAAGATGGAGGAAGGGATCAAGAACCAAGGAACACAGGTGACCATTAGAAGCTGGAAAGGGCCAGGAAATGGATTCTCCCTTACAGCCTCCACAAGGAAGGCAGTAATGCCAAGCCATTTTTGATTTCTTTATTATGTTTTAAGCCACAAAATTTGTATTAATTTGTAACAGTGTCAGTAGGGAACTAATACAAAGAACAAACAGAGAAATAAAGAATTAAGTTTTACATGTTGAGTTTGAGTGCCTGTCACGTACCCACTTGAAATTCAGACCAAACTAGGGTAAAACGTATTGAATTGAGAGTGTGCAACATATAGGTCACAGCAGATGCCAAGGGGATGGCAGGGGTTACCATCTTCCATCTAGCTATAATGAGAACTAGAAAGCAGCTGGGGTCACACCCTGGAAAAGAGTAACTTTAAATAATTTCACAAAGGAAAATTGGGAAGAGCTCAGAGAAGAGGATATTGGATTGGACGATATGGCAGGTTTTCAGTAATGTGGGCAAAAGTAGGTTCAGTAAAGCTGTGGGATGAAAGCCAGATCAGGTGGAGGAGTGAATGGAAGGTGGGGAAGTGGAGATGATGACAGTCCATACTTTCTAGAATGCAACCAGACTTCTCTTGAAAGCTGGGTGAGCAAAAGGGCTAAAGCTGGATAGATTGAGGAAGAAGTATATGAATACTTGCTTGTTTGCTTATTTTTGAAGTTAGAGGTTATTGGAGCATGTGGTAGGCTGAGGGGTAAAGATAGTAAAATATGAGGAGTAGGGAATGATGGATCAAGGCTGGGTTCTTGGGAAGCCTCAATTTTAAGAGCAACAGCTTCTAGAGAGTCCTACTATTTTCCCTTTCTTTTTTCTTTTTTTCTTTCTTTCTTTTTTTTTTTTTTTTTGAGATGGAGTCTTGCTCCATGGCCCAGGCTGGAGTGCAGTGGTGTGATCTTGGTTCACTACATCCTCTGCCTCCCAGGTTCCCAGGTTCAAGTGATTCTACTGCCTCAGCCTCCCAAGTAGCTGGGACTACAGGTGCACACCACCACTCCCAGGTTACTTTTGTATTTTTAGTAGAGATGGGGTTTCACCATGTTGGCCAAGCTGGTCTCAAACTCCTGACCTCAGGTGATCTGCCCATGTCAGCCTCCCAAAGTGCTGGGATTATAGGCAAGAGGCACCATGCCAAGCCAGAGAGCCCTTCTTTATTCATGTACTCATAACATGAGCTCAGCTCCTAGTAGCCTTTCAAGTGTCCATTAGCTGAGAAAATTAGATATCCTCTTCATCCTGTGGTTTTCACAATTTATCTCATTAATTTCTATCCATCACCAGGGCTCTGATGGTGGGAGGGGTGTGGAGAATTTAAAGTAGGGATTGTATTTGTATAAATTGCAGGGAGCATTAGAAAGAAGTAAAAAGCTTAATCTAGGCACTTTGTCCTAAATAGAGAAATAAATCTTTTAAATTGTTTTGGGAGTTAAGCTAAACTAATTGTTGAAACATTAATATTAGCCAGGAGTATATTTTTAAATAGAGTTAGGATGAAGAGAAGCAACAACTCCAACCAGAAACACAGATGAAAGAAGTGACAGTGAATTTCTGAGTTCCTTTACACCAGATTTTGTGTTTATAGCTACAGTCCCCAACTTTTTTGGCACCAGGGACCAGTTTTGTGGAAGACCATTTTTCCATAGATGTGGTGGGGTGGGGTGGAGGAGAAGGTTTCAGGATGAAACTGCTCCACCTCAGATCATCAGGCATTAGTTAGATTCTCGTAAGGAGTGTGCAAGCTAGATTCCTCTTGTGTGCAGTTCACAATAGGGTTCACACTCCTGTGAGAATCTAATGCTGCAGCTGATCTGACAGGAGGCAAAGCTCAGGCGGAAATGCTTGATGGCCTGCCACTCACCACCTGCTGTGTGGCCTTGTTCCTAACAGGCCATGGACTGGTACCGGGGGCTAGGGACCCCTGGTTTACAGTTTCAACTGAGAATCAAGAATTGAAATGGTCTAAATAAGTCAAGGGAAAAAGGAGAATCATGCTTTTGCCTGAGTAAATCAAAATGACTTTCTAATATATCAAATTTTCTTTAGTTTGTGAACATATGGGTCTTTAGTGATGGAAATGAACAATGCACTTTCCCCTTTAAAAAAGTGTAAGGAGTAAGAGTTATACATGAAAATAAAATCTCCTTTCCTAGCATCATGGGAATTTGCCTCAAACACCTGGGGAAGTGATATCCCCAGTGTATACCTTGTGATGTACAGGATAATATTCTCAGGATGGCGATCTCAAAGAAAGAGGGCTCACACTACTGTTTGTAGGTTTAAATTTGATAAATGTGTTATGGATTTTGAACAAGAAAGAAAAACAGCAAATTCCTTTTAGTGACCTGAGAATATTTCTCAGAGCCTTTCTAGTGCATCATATGACATTAATTCGTTGTTCCTGAAGTCCCCAAATATTCTATAACTCTTGTCAAGTTCAAAGGTAATTTAAAACCCACATTTGCTTTTGTGGGTTTAAAATAGTAAGTCTCTAATGACTTCCATCACTGGACCTCTATATGTAAAGAAGTGATATTTAGGATGATCTTTGGATCACTGGTAATATGTTGCAATATGTTTGATGAGTGTTATCAGTTGTTCTTAGAGACATGCTTTTGTATATGTAAAGCAATAGTACATTTCCCAAATATCAAGAGATCAAGTTGTTTTATAAAGCTTTCAAGGTGTTTTAAGAAGTCTGGACCACTACTATATCTGCAAGTAGTACAGTACTTTTCCTAGTACAGTACATTGGATTTCTAGAAAATCTTTTATCTTTGCCATTTTAAATGTCCATCTGACATTCAAATAATCTGTGTATGAGTCACTCACCCAACAGGATGCTTTTTTGTGTATGCAACAATGACTTATAAAGTACACCTCTGAAACACGAGTCCACACAGATGAATGAAGCATAAATTCGACCTCAGGCATAACAAAAGAATTTGAATCTGTACCTCAGTGTAAAGTGATTCAGGTGATTCTTGAATTTCATATTTTGGTTAATGCCATTGCCACCCTTTCAATTGCTCAGGATCGAAACCTCCAGGTCATCATTAAATCTCTTTTCTTCCTCACACCCCACATCCAATTAGCTGCCCAATCCTGTTGATTCTATGACCTCAACGTGTTTGGCATCTGACCCTTCCTGTCTGCTCTCCTTAGTTCCTTGTGGCTGGATATTATCATGGCCTTGGAATTGGTCTCCCTGGCTTGGGCAGGATCCTTTCTTCATTACTTCTCTCCATTGTCACCTCGTTTCTCTTCCTATGATTTAGATCAAATCATTTTCTTCCTCAAAAGTTGCGAGGAATCACTATTACCAAAAGAATGAAGTGCAGGATCCTCAAGCTGATATTCAGATTACAACAGTGTAGCCCATGGGCCAGTGTGGTCAGGGAACCCCTCGGTGTGGTTCATGATGGAGATATATAGAGAAATAGGGAGTAGTCATTAAGAAACTTTCCTAAGCATTGTTTTTCCCCCTCACATTTGTTCTAATTATATAATTGAAATGTGATTATACATCCGTTGAATCTACTGATGTAGTTTCAAAATTTTGTAGCTTTTAAAATAATTTCTTACTTTTTCTAGTAATTTACTCTTACTGCTGAAAAATATATGTATCAGTATATGATCAGTTGAAAATTTAAAATAGTAATTGTTTGGGAAGCACAGTTCTACAACAGCACTATTCCAAGTGTGGCCCCTGGCCTGGCAGCATCAATATCACTTGGGAGCTTGTTAGACAAGCAGAATTGCAAGTTCTACCCCAGACATACATACACAGAATTTCTGGGGGTAGGTCCCAGCACTTGGTATTTTAACAAGCCCTCCAGGTGCATGCTAAAGTTTCAGATACACTGATTAACCATCTTTCCACCACTCCTTGGACACTCCCTAGCCCCTCATGGCTGTTAAACAGTTGAAATGTGGCTAGTGTGACTAAGAAACTGAATTTTTAGTTGTACTTAATTTAATTCGAATTTAAATAGACATATTAGACAGCTAGTGGCTGGTAACACTGGACAGTACAGTAATGGGAGGTCTGCTCGCATTACTATATTCTTTAATAGATGACCACAGTACCAGCTTGGTGCTGTTATTTCAAGATTTTTAGTTCATGTAGGAATATTTGTTCTCTGACCCCAGCACTTTCATCCCAATCTACTACATTTACCCATCTTTCAATATAAATCTCCATTTTCACCTCTTCCAAGAAGACTTGCAGGACCATCCTTATTTAAATTAACTTCCCTCCTTGTTTTCCTCATCTACCTTTTTTTCTAATTCTCTTATAAAACTTGTTACCCTCTTGTTTGTACCTAAGTTACATGGGGATGAGTTTACCCTCCCCCAGATGGACAGCTGTTGGCTTAATTGTCCTTCTATCATGCAACAGCATCTAGCTGGTACTTTGCAAATGGGAGACATTCAACAACCATGTAATTGAATTAAACGTACAGAAAACCAGAAAGAAAAGTGCTCAACACCAACAATACATCCTAATGTTCTTAGAGGTTGAGACAGATCAGAATGTTAACATACACAATTTAGTTTAGAATAGAAAAAATGTTAAAGCTATGGTGAAACATTTGTCACAGGATCAAAATACATTGTTATAAAAATAAACACAGTGCCTGCTTCATCATCTTTTTAGCAGCAGGAAAGCATTTTCCTTTGGCAATTCCCTACCTCCATCAGAATTGTTTCTTCACTAAATGTGAGATTAAAAACAGACTTGTAGCTTTTTTTTTTTTTTAAATGGCACTCCTATTGGCAGAAAGATATCCTTCCTGATATAAAAGCATTTTTCCCATCAATTTAATGAAAAATATTTGACTTCAAAATAGATCAATATTTTGCTACAAATAAAAATATTTTTATATGAAATAATAAAAATAGTTCATTTTGCTTTATTTCAGAGTTCTCCACTTTATCCTGTTTTTACATAGCTATAAAATTAAAATACATGAAAGTAACCACACCAAACCAAACATTAGGGTGGTTAATAATTAAGTATATTCTGCCATCAATGTAATAAACCTCATTAGATTTTTATAGGGATTACATACCCACACTGACTCACAAATACAGCAATCCAAAGAACTTACACTTCACAATGCCTTCACACAAAAGTGAGTGGGAAACGTATGTTACTTTGCAACAATGGGCAATGGCAGCATTCATGTGAGATTTGAAAACCTGAATGTCAAATACAATTGACAGTTTTCTATGTGCCTTTCATTATGGGAACTCACCAACTCACATCTGGGTTGGGTTTGGCCATTAAGTAGCATTGGTCAAAAATCTGAGGGCTGCAGGTAATGAATGTCCAAGTTTTTTCATCCCCTTTCCTACTTGGGTGCCATTCTGGGAGTGAGTTCCTCCCACTAGTACCAGAATTCCAGCTCTCAGTAAGTCATTGTGACACATTCTGTCCTCTTGTTCCTGCAGCTGATGCAAGTCTCTGGGCAAGTCAGCATCTCTCCTGTGTTCCCTTAACATTGCCCCACCCCTTCATCATAGTAGCCCCTTCATCAAGAAATTTTCATTCAAGCAATCTAAAGTGAATTTTGTTTCCAGTCAGCACCCTGACATTCACGTTCCTCAATCTAAATCACTTTTTCTTCATATAGATTCTTCCACAGCACTCAATCATTTTTCCTCTGAACTCTTATCATACTTTATAAATGAATATATGTGTGTAGTTTGATTCTCTGTGTAATATCTGTCACCTGACCTGGCACAATTTTTGTGTGTTTTACAGGGAACATAGTTGTTTTGCTAATGACAAAGTTGTTTAATGGATGGATGAAAGGGTAGGCAACAACCTTGCTGAAGATAGACATCTGAATCTTTCATGAAATAAATTATTGTTAAAAAGCAATGCTAATATAAGGAAGTTATGGGTGAATAAAACAGCATGTGAAGGAAAATTCCTGAAGTTTTAAGTGCATGCATGCAGCCAGTCAACTGACATTTGTTCAGCACTTCATGAGTACCACACTCTTCACTGGGCATTGGGAGCACAGACATGAAAAGAAAACAGTCTCTTTCCTCAAAGGCTCAAAGACTGGCGGGGAAGATGAGAATGTAAAGAGAATGGTGCACAGGGGACACCTGAGCCAGGGCTACAAGGAGGTCAATACAGAGGTTTCTATCAAAAGGTAAAGGTTTACAAGGGAGGCATCTGGAAATAGAAAAAATTAAACAAGACTATGTTTCAAGTTTGTTGGATAGCTAATAAGACTGTAAAGTCTCTGTTGCTTTTTTAATATTCCAAGACTGTTGGTGAATGTAACTGTTACCTAAAGTATTACAAATGTCATATTGTAAGCAGGCACACACACATGCACACCACCCAGTGCCCCTCAAATTTGAAGAAAAAAGAAGGAAGCAACATTCAAGCCAAATAGGTTGCTTTGAGGTAATGTCTCAGCCCAGATAAAAGGGGAGAGTTGGCACTGGCAGAAAAGCAGAAGAGGCAATAACACAAAAATTGACTGGTGTCTACTACAAGACTCCAGACATGTAAGTCCTGATCATAATGGGAGCCCAAGTGGGACAGTAACCGAAGCCTATAGCTGAAGCACCTGGGAACCTGGCAATTTCTGAGTTTAGGTAGGTGTAAGTAATTTAACCACAATCAAGTTTAATACACATATTTATGCCATTGGGTGGTATGCATGCTTACAATATGACATTTGTAATACTTTAGGTAACAGTTACATTCACCAACAGTCTTGGAATATTAAAAAATATTCTAACACCTTTTTTCATTGAAATAATATTTTTTACCATCTCATATAGAGGAAAAGTGCTATTTTAATGAATGCTTTCATCATCTTCATGGTTCTGTCTGCAAGTTGTCCCAGCCCAGAGAAGTCAGAATTAGACACAAATCATTCTGATTAAAACCAAATAAACACTGAGGTCCTATTCTCGGTCAGACATTAGACCAGGGGTCAGCAAACTTGTTATAAATATTTTAAGCTTAGTGAGCCATATGATCTCTGTTGCAACAAGTCAACATTATTGTTTTAATGTGGAATCAGACATAGATGATATGTAAATGAATGGGGGTAGCCATGTTCCAATAAGACGCTGGTTACAAAAATACGTGGCAACTCAGATTTGGACTGTGGGCTGCAGGATGCCAGCCCTGCACCAGACTACAAAGAAGGAAAGGAAAAAATGAACTAAGAACAAGGAAGACAGCTCCAAAACAAATAGGAAAAAGAAAATCCTTGATGGGAATCCTGCGGTGGTACCTAAAGGAGAATATTATAATTGTAGGATCCAATAAGGTAATGACAATAAATCAATAAACTTTGACCGAACACATATTCTCCCTTGTGATAAAGTAAAACATATTGGTAGAATGTTCTACTTACCATAACTACTATTAAATTCTTATTTTGCAATACATAAATAAATGTATAGCTCAAAAATAGGAGCTAATTACAATATGAATGAGCCCTGAAAACATGCTAAATAGAAGAAGCTAGCTGGAAAAGGCCACATACTGTATGATTCCATCTATATGAAATGTCCAGAAGACGCAAATCCATAGAGACAAAAAGCAGCTTAGTGGTTTCCAGGGGCTACAGGGAGGGGGAAATGGAGAGTGATTGCTAATGGACACAGAATTTCTTTATAGGGTGATGACAATATTCTGAATTAGTTAGTGGCGATAGTTGCAGGACTCTGTGAATATACCAGACAACCAATGAATTGTACACTTTGAAAGGGTGAATTTATGGAATGTGAATTACATCTCAATTTTAAAAAAGGAGTAGGATATTCTCATATGATTTGGCACTATCTTTCTGGAAGGCAGCTTGAAGCAGTGCATATTGAAAGTCCTACAATGTGGGGAGCAAGAGAGAAATAGGAGCTAAGAAGATTTGGAAACTGAAGAGCAACAGAAAAATAAATTATTTCAGCAACTGCAATACACATCAATTCGAAAACAAAATGGGTACTATCATGTCTTGACAGCAACTAAAAGGTAATATTTTGCCTCCCCACATCTGTGGAAAATAGTCATGGACACCTGATGTGTTTATATGAGCTAACAACAGATTTTCCTGGACATCAAATGATTGTTGCTGGGTGTGGACTAGGAGCTTTTCATACATTGCTGATCTAAAGCCCATTTTACAGATGAGCAAACTGATTGGCAAAGGCCATGCATCCCTTCTGATCTCAGGGATCTCATGTGGATGGTGCTTCTAGTGGAAGGAGAATATCAGCCTGTGTCCTGGACATTTGTCAGCTGTTTTCTGTTCCCTTAAAGGGGATTGCAAACGAGGCCCTGCAAGCAAGTTCACAATGTCACCATCCTGATTTCAGCCATAGTGTCCCAACTGGTCTCCCTGCTCCCTCTGCTGCTCACATCTGCCAGAGGGATCTACTTAAAACTGAAATGAGCCCATGCCTTTCCCCTTCTTAAAAAGCCAAGCTCCTCACCCTGTTTAGAAGGGCTTAGAGGCCCCAGCTCCATTGGCTATCACATGGGCGATATCTTGCGTTTGCCCTTCCTGCACCAGCCTATGGGCCTTCCTGTCCATCAAGTCTTAGAGGAGCATCATAGCTCGTGCCTCTGCCTGGCATGCCCTTCACATGGCTGACTTGTCATTCAAGTCACCTCCACAGAGACTGTCCTTGTCTACTGGTCTAAAGTAGCCACAATTCACTCTATTTTAATTCTTTGTAAAGCTCTGACCATCTGATACTCTTCCATCCCATCCTCCCTTCCTCGTCTCTTCTTTCCTCCTCCCCTTCTTGCCTTGCTCCCTTTTCCCCTTTCTCCCTCCCTCCTTCCTTGCCACTTCTCTGTCCACTAGAATAGAAGTTGTATGAGAACATGAACCCTGGACTGTTCATCTGCCCCCGGCCTATTACAGGCACTTGAATATTTGTTGAAAGAATTAACAAATGCTGATGAAAACTGGCAAAGGTCCTGTGTTTTGTTAAATGATGAAAGATAAAAACCCCATAGCACATAGTCTTCGCTCTACAGAGGGGTAACAATAAATGAAACTGATGACCACAAACTTCAGAAGGCCCAGACCAACACTGACCATTTACAGCTGTCCCCACCCGCAAGGTTCCATGTCTGAGACAAGTTTCAGCCTGAAGTGAGTTTTTATTACCTACTCATAAACCCCTGAATCATGTGGTTTACAGGGCAAGTGCTAATGCAGTCATAATTATATTGGTGTGAACACATTGTCATAGAAATGTAGCAAACATAGACATAGGCATTTAAGAGAAACCAGCTGCTCACAACACAAGATCAACCATCACATAGAAACCGGTCACCAAGCACACAGCTAAGGAACTTGAACTGAGTGACTGAAGGTGACACACCCTATAAATCACAGAGTATGATGACAGTTTGCACCAGCACCTCAGAGCAACCAACTTACTGCCCGGAGCAGTATGCATTTTGAGGAAATCTATAATTAAGACATGGATACCACCCTCCTCAAATGGTGACTGGCATTCTTTTTTCTGTTTAATTAACCCAAGCACAAAGTAAGTCTTAATTTCAGTTTGTGGACGATTTCCTTTCTTTCTCTTTGGATGCAGATCAAGGAACAAGAAAGGACGTGACTTCATTATAAATTCATTACTTACCTAGGGTATTTTTTCCCTTTTTAATCTCTAAAATAACAGTTGATTCATTAAGAGACTCAAAGGTGAAAAATGTCAAGCTTTTGACCTTTTCTTAATTCACACATACACTGAGCCAATGAAAACACATCCACACCCATCTCCCCATAATTAGTACTTTCTATGGACTCAGTGATGATTCCAGAGCAGGATTTCTCAGTCTAGGTACTGTTGTCGTATTGGATCAGATAATTCTGTGTGCCTGGGCTGTCCTGTGCATTGTAGGATGTTAAGCAGTATCCCTGGCCTCCACCCACTGGTTGCCAGGAGCATCACACCTTCTCCCCCCAAGCTGTGACAATCAAAAATGCCTGCAGACATTGTAAAATGTCCCTTGGAAAGCAAAACCATCTCAGGATGAAAACCACTGTTCAAAACATTGTAAAAGGAAAAACTAAGAAAAAAGATCAGGTTATATTCTGTAATTGTTTTTGTCTTTCAATATATGCTGCCACATTTTATTTTTTTGACACTATAAACTTATCAATCCAGAATGTACACTTACTATCCTTTTAGCATTCGTTGCTTTGTTTGAGTGATGAATATTGTTCAGTGTCTTGCTAAAATGCCACAAGGCCAGGATTGCTCTTGTAGAACAACTCCCTGACATTCATCACAGAATTTTATGCTTTCATTCAGCATTGCATGCTAAGATTACACTTAAAAAAAGAAAAAAAAAAAAAAAAAACCAGGGCCCAAAAATAATTGCCTCTGAGATTTGGCATTATTTGCACTTGGTGGAGCAATCTTAAAACTGGTTTCAAACCAGACATTTAAAGATCATGATATTTGTAGGAAGAGTTCTTAAGGAGAAAGAAGAGAGCTGGTTTTAGTTTGAAACCAATGAAAAAACAAGTCGTTTGTCTCTGCCTTTCACTAAAATAACTAACTTTAATGACGATGTATTTAGAATAGCAACAGCAAGAGCAGAACTAGCCCTGGCATTGGTCTTATAAGATTTTACAACTCTGAAAAGGCCATTAATCAGCAAACAATCTATAAAGACAATCTAAAAAAATGTGTTCCAACTGCCTCATTCCCTTGTCTTGGTTATAATCCAAGAGCAAATCCTCCAAGTCTAAATCTTGCAACCCATAAAACTTCTTATCTGCCTTTACTTGGTATAGGCCAACAACCAAATCTCTACACATTGTTTTTCCCATGGAAGAATTAGGCTGTAAGTTTGTTCACCAAGACGCACTTGGTGGGAAGAAAGAATAAGAAAAAAATCTGCCATAAATCCCCATCAGCCCTCTTGCGTAAAGCTGACATGGATTTAGAAAATGTTTGTTCTTCATAAACTTTATTATTTTCCCAGGAATAATTTTATTCTAATTGAAAAAGTGCATTTTAAAAGCTGTCAACAATTGTGCATGGATTATTTGACATTGTACTGGAACCTAGCCAATGTAACACATTTGTATGGCATAGTCACAGTATAATGTGATTTTGTTTGCTTTCAAAATTTTCTTGTATGATGTTTTATGCTTAGTAATTTTGCACCAGATGCATATTTGGCAAGAATGGCATAACGTTTTAAGGCTGTTTACAGAAAGAAGAAAATCAGTGGGTTTCTAAATGATTTATATTTTCTGATGGGTTAATGACATGCCTTGTGTAAGCCCCACATTTTTGTTTGGGCCAACAGTCACCATAGTCCATCAATTTGATTTGTGATTTTACTTTATACCCTCTACTAGTAGCTTGCACCTTGTGATCTATTTAACATCTTGCCTTTCTTACTAACAAAACCCAAACCAGGCCTTGTTCAGGATGACTGGCTGGAAAGAATGTGCTTCATCAGAGACGGTAGATGGGTACCTAGCATTCTTCTAGGTATGGTTTACCACAAGTGTGGAGGATTGGATGTGTGGAAAGTCTGGATTCCCCCTTTCAATTCTTGCAGGGGCCTTTTGAGGTTTTATTCATGATAAATTTTAACACCCTTCTTTTTTATAGATCTCCCATCAACGAATTCAACAATTGCTTCTGGGGAAGGTTGACATTATGAATTTAGTTTAGGAGAAGGTGTTTAAATACTTCTAAATAACCATGTGGTTTCTAAAATAATTGATCATAAATAATGAGTATCTTATAGTTATAAGTCAGGGAGATTAATGATTTGAATACTGCTTGAATAGAGTCTGCTGTTGTCTCTACCCACCAACCCTGGGCCCCCAGTTAAACAAAGATACATCTATCAACATACTCTCCTTGCAAAAATTTGGGTGCTGATTTTAAGGTGATCTAACATAAATTATCCATTCAAAATACTACATATTGAATGTCTGGGAGAGCCAGACATTTACCATATTCTGTCTTTTATTTTCAGATGTAAAATAGTTCAAAAGCTAATTATTTTTAAAGTATGGAGACAAAAGTCATATTTAGAGTGTGGCCTAGTATATTAGGCTTGTCTAGCAGAGCAGTCCTCTTCAGTTTGCTTAACCACTCACAGAGGAATTTGCCAGAGTTTAACAGTCCACTCAGAATCTTCAGTGTTGCTACCACCTCCGTATGCATAAAGAACCAATTGACTATTGCCACCAGAACAGAAATTCTACAGCAAATGCTAGTATGTGCATTATTTTATTCAGTCCTCTGCTCACCTTAAAAGGAAGGTACATGCAATGTCTCCCATTTTACTGAGAGGTTAAGTGATTTGCCTGAGTCATGCAGCCAGCAAGGGGCTAATGCAGAACTTGAAGCCAGCCTTTTCTCAGCATATAGTCGGTGCTCCTCCCGCTCCACCTAGAACAGCAAGTCACCATCACATGATGGAGGGCTGCTGGCTCCCACTGTGAGATCATGGAGAATGGAACCACTGAAATTAGACCCAGGAACTGTTGGATAGAATTTTCCATGCCCTGATGTCAAAGTAGATATATACATGATAGATTCTAAGGCATTAAGGAAACCATGAATCAATAGTAGTGCTTGTTACCAAGTATAGTTATTATATGTCCCTCCATGAGACAAGCAAACATGCAAAAACCCATGTTCAATGCATTGTTATTCCTTAAAAATCTTAAAAACCCAGTGCAGTCCAGTCAATCCTGTTTTCTTCCCTAGACTTTGCACATCAGCTGTTCTTTATTATCTCTTTTATTTAATGAACATAGAGCAGGCACTGAGTAGGGGGCTGGCATTGAAAGTGACTTCAAGTACAGTCACAGAGCTGCAAACTCAGCTGCTGCTGTTCTGAAACACTTATTTCATCTTGTTATCAATGCTTAGACCACACTGGGCATGGCAGGTTGCTGCATTTGCAGTGGGGCATTGCTGAGGGAGCATTGCAAGCTGTATCTGTGACCTGTAGGGTTTCTCAAGTTCTCCTTTCAGAGCAATTATTCTCCAAAGCTCTCTTCCCCAAAATGTGTCCCTGCAGGATTCCTCTCTCTGCTCTGTTCCTCACTAGGTTCATATCTTTGCTGTAGTACTTGTCACATTGCATTAAAACATCTTTTGACTAGTCTGCCTTGTCCACATGACTGGGAGTCTCTCAAAAGCAGATATGTTGCTCATTATTGTGGATTGCCTAAGGGTCTGGCAACTATGTCTGACATATATTGATGATCCCCTCCTCTCTCCTAGTTTGCTTTATATCCTATGAAATTTCTCATCGGAATCCTTTAAGTGTTATTGATTCAAGTATCTACCCAGTTTTGTGACAGCAATTTAGCACTTTGATTTCTCACCCCATTTTACTTCTGTTATTAAATTTATTTTCCCATTAATTTCTACTGCAAGTCAGAAAGATGAAGAAGAAAAATTCTGGGTTGTGGAGTCACTAGCCAGCTGTTTGGCAATGGGCATCTTTACCCAGTCTTAGCTCGGCCCCTCATTTATATTTCTAAGAAGAGGGAGTAGGAAGAGAATGTGGTAAAGAAAAGAAGGGAAGGAATAAGAAAAAGAAAGCAAAAAGTCTGTACTGTATGGCTGTTGTAGGAATTTTAGAGTTTGTCTTTTGTAAGCACTGGCATTTAACAGGCATTTACTAGATGATAGCTGTCCATTTATGTGTATTTTAGTCTATTCTGGGGCCAAATAGAAGACACACCACATGTTTGGGTAAGAGAAAATGGATCTTTGATTCTTTGTCACCATGATGGTATTTGTGGGTGATTTTTTTTTCTTATTCATGTTGACTATAATTGGAATTTTTATGTACAAGGTGAATTCTTGTTATGTCTAGTTATTGGTGTTATAATCAACCTTCTAAAATGTCTAATATTAAAAAGCAGCATGGAGGTGAGGGCATCAGATCAACACTCATTTCAGGGAAAGCTCTCTTTCAACCCCTCTCACCTGGCAGGCCACCAGTACTATTACTGGTACGTGGCTGGTGCTACTTTGGTTCCTGAAGACAGCTCAAACATGAATTTCACTTGCCCTTCTTCCCTTTTCTTCACCTCAAGCAAATAATTGACAATCAGGCTAGAATGTCTTTTAATCACATGATGGTCCTCAAAGATTGTTTTAAAGGAAATAGTACTGAGTTTAGGCAAAGTAATCAGTTACTGTGTAGTACACAGAATGTAATGAGAGACAACGAATACTTTGGAGTTGAAGGGAAACTTAGATTTCTATTTGTGCACATAGGCCATGGCATGAGGATGGCAGAAAAAATTTTATAATACTGTAAGGCCAGATTTGAATCCTTTGGTTTATTTTATGAAAATATCATGATTGGAAACCATCTATCATGTAATAAATGCTGAGCTAATCAATATGTGGTTTTGGTGAGATATTACAAAAATCATGACAACTTAACATATTTCTAGAACTTCTGGGAGATTTATAGCAAGGTTGTGATATTAACATGCAGTAGATACTCACACCTACCATGTGGAAACCAACAGGTACTTTTCCTATATACTTACAACTGTTAGGCAAAGCCAATATTTTTATTCCTGTATTTCCCAAAGGAAAAATTTCCCAAAGGAGACCTAAAGAACTCAAGAAACTTATCCAAAACTAGACTTATTAGAAGTGACCAAACTGGGACTTAAACTCATTTCTGGCTCTAGAAATCTTTTTTTTTTTTTTTTTTAATTAACAAGACACAACAGTTCCCTAATTCTACTACCCTTTAGACCATTATACATGCTGTGGTAGGTACCTCTAAGATGGCACCAAATGGTCCCTGTCTCCCTAGTATTCACAACTTGGTACTTCCCTCCCCTTAAGTAACTTTCTTGTTACTAATAGGATATGGCAACATTGAGGGGAAGTCATTTCCATAATTCATTAAAAGAGATTCTGACCTTCATCTTACTAGCAGACTCTCTCCCTAGCTGGCTGAGATAAAGCAAGCTGGCATATTGGAGAGGCCCACATGGCAAGGAATTGAGGTTGGTCTCTGGGTGACAGTCAGTAAGGAAATAGAGCCCTCAGCCCAACAGCCCCCAATGAACTGAGTCTCCCAACAATTACATGAGTGAGCTCATAAGCACTTTATTCCCCAGTCAGGCCTCCAGATGAGATCCCAGGTTTAGTGGATATCTAGATCACAGCCTAGTGAGACCCTGAGCAGAAGACACAGTTAAGCTGTGCCCAGATTTCCTACCCACAAAAATCTGAGAGATAGTAAACGTGATATTTTAAGCTTCTAAGTTCTGGGACAATTTATTTTGTAGCAGTAGACAACTAATCAAAGGACCCCACAGAAAGGCAATTTGCTTGTCACATGTAGCCACCAGTGTAAGACCCATGGAAGATAATGATGCTAGTTTTTCAGGGTGACAGATACCTCAACTCTCCCACTACATCATAAGCAGAATATTGGCTAAAAACGATACAGGTGAACACGCTGTTCCCTGGGCCTAATTCCTTTGCTTAACTTCTTTGTTAGATGCATGAAACAGACAGGGTGTGACCACCAGGCAGAGAAACAGTGAGCTAATACATACACATAATAAATTAATATAAATGAACAAAGAGCAAGTACATACTGAGTGACAGGAATTTAGAAATAATTTGATTTAGCCAGGCTGGGGTTAGAGAGAATTCCAGCCTAAATGGAGATGTAAAACTAGAAGATGACTGAGTTATCCCCTCAGGAAGCATTTTGGTATTCTGGCTGGTTAGGGGAGCTCTATTTGCCTTAGCTATATCATCAGGAACAGTTATTTGAGTTAGAAAGTTTCTATTTTTACAGTGCTTTTATTTTTTGATGAATGGATAGTCAGGACTCAGATTCAAAAAAAATTCTGGCCCAATTACATTAGTAGTACAAGAAATTATGTTATTTCCCTTGACTTGAAAAATTACTCAAAGCTTACATGAAAGTAAAAAAAAAATTACTTCTATTTGTTTGATTTCATTTCTTTCTTTATTTATGGATTGATCATTATGTTCAATATCAATTTCATTATATAAATATTGGAAATGACACTGTTTGACAGTTCCCATACTAATAGAAATCACAGCTTTAAACTTCATAAACAAAATAAAGAGATTTATAACTTTTCGAGGTCAACAATTACTCACTATACTAAGTGAGGTCCCATCAGCACTCTCAGTAATTAAAATGCAGCCTTTGGGGTTAAGTAGCCCTTAGTTTGGGAATTCTGGGTCAATTCACTTACACATCAGGTACCCTTAACATTCCTGACTCTCTGTTTTATAATCTATAAATAGGGATAAATATAAAGTCCTTCAAAAATAAAAAAACTGGGAAAAGGACTCCATAGTCAATAAATGGTGCTGGGACAGCTGGCTAGCCATATGCAAAAAAAAAAAAATGAAACTGGACCCCTACCTTTCACCATACATAAAAATTTACTTAAGATGGAATAAATATTTAAATGTAAGAGCTCAAACTATACAAATTATAGAAGAAAACCTAGGAAATCCCTTCTTGATATCAGCTTTGACAAGTAACTTATGTCTAAGTCTTCAAAGGCAAAAGCAACTGCAACAAAACAAAAATTGACAAGTAGGACTTAATTAAACTAAAGAGCTTCTCCACAGCAAAAGAAACTATCAATGGAGGCCGGGGGCAGTGGCTCACGCCTGTAATCCCAGCACTTTGTGAGGCTGAGGTGGGTGAATCACAAGGTCAGGAGAGAGAGATAATCCTGGCCAGCATGGTGAAACCCCCTCTCTACTAAAATACAAAAAGTTAGCCAGGCGTGGTGGTGAGCACCTGTAGACCTAGCTATGCTGGAGGTTGAGGCAGGAGAATCTTTTAACTGGGGAGGTGGATGTTGCAGTAAGCTGATATCGTGCCACTGCACTCCAGCATGGCGACAGAGTGAGACTCTATTTCAAAAAAAACAAAAACAAAAAAAACCCGCGAAAAACAAAAAACAAAAAACTATCAACCGAGTAAACAAATCTACAAAATGGGAGAAAATATTCACAAACTATGCATCTGACAAAGGGCTAATACCCAGAATCCATAAGGAACTTAAACAACTGAACATGCAAAAAACAGATAACCTCATCAAAAAAGGGACAAAGGACATGAACAGACACTCTGACAAGAAGACATACAAGTGGCCAACAAATGTGAAAAAAATGCTCCATCCGAGAAATGCAAATCAAAACCACAATGAGATATCATCTCACACCAGTCAGAATGGCTATTATTAAAAAGTCAAAAAACAACAGATACTGGCAAGGCTGCAGAGCAAAGGGGATATTTACACACTGTTGGCTGTTGGTAAGAATGTATATCGGTTCAGTCACTGTGGGAAAGCAGTTTAGAGATTTTTCAAAGAATTTAAGACAGAACTACCATTTGACCCAGCAATCTCATTACTGATTATATGTCCCAAGGAACGGAAACCATCCTACAAAAAAGACACATCAATATGTATGTTCATTGCAGCATTATTCACAATAGCAAAGACATAGAAAAACCCTAGGTACCTATCAATGGTGGCCTGGATAAGGAAAATGTGGTACTTTTACACAATGAAATACTATGCAGCCATAAAATAGAATGGAAATATGTCCTTTGCAGCAACATGAATGCAGCTGGAGGCCATCATCCTAAGTGAATTAACACAGGAACAGAAAACCAAATACATGTTCTCACTTATAAATGGGAGCTAAACATTGGGTTACCATATACACAAAGATGGGAAAAATAGAGACTGGGTACTATTATAGGAGAGAGAGACGGATGCTGGCAAGGTCTAAAAATGTCCCTATTGGATACTATGCTCACTATTTGAATGATGGGCTCATTTGTACCCCAAATCTCAGTGTCACACAATAAACCCATGTAACAAACCTACATATGTACTCCCTGAATCTAAAAGTTGAAATTATAAAAATAAAAATAAAACAACCATAGAGACATTTTAGAAAGAAAAAAATATAAAGTCCTTGAGATAGAGATTTATACATAAATTAAATGACATAAGATGCTTATATTATGCTTCATACATAATAGATAGCTGTTACTATATTTTCAAGATTTTGGTATTGTCTTTAGTTTTCTGTAGTTTGAATATGACATGGTTAGGTGTAGACTTTTGGTCATCAGAGAACATTCTGAACTTTCTAGATTTGTGGTTTGGTTCCTGTTATTAATTTTGGAAAATTCTCAGTTATTATTACTTCAAATACTCAAATATTTTTTCTATTCCTTTATCTCTTTATTCTTCTTCTAGTATTCCTTTTATGTGTATGTTATACCTTTTGTGTTTGTAATTGTCTCACAGTTCTTCAATATTCTGTTCCTTTTCTTCTCTTTTTCTGTTTGCATTTCCCTTTGGGAAGTTTCTATTGGCATATCTTTCAGCTCATTGCTTTTTTCCTTGTCCATGTACAATCTGTGGATGAACCCATCAAAAACATTCTTCATTTCTGTTACAGTGTTTGTGGCTTCTATAATATCATTTCCTTTTGATTCTTTCTTATGATGCCCCTTTGTATGATGCCCTTATCTGTGTTGAGCCTATGATGCTTTTAATCTGTGATGCCTCTCTCTATGCTGTCCCTCTCTATGGCACTTGTCTCTCTAGCACCCCTCTCTGTGATGCTCCTCATTATGGCACTCCTCTCTATGGCAACCCCTCTCTATGGCAACCTCTCTCTGGTGCCTCTCTCTATGGTGCTCCTCTCTATGGTACCACTCTCTACAGCACACCTCCTATGGTGCTCCTTTTCATTATGTCAATCTCTAGGAAGCCATCCTCTAAGAGGCTGGCTTTAAGAAGCTCCTCTCTGAGAAGCTACTCTTTTTTTAAAAGTATTTTTAAAATTGTGGTAAAATATTCATAACATAAAATTTGCCATTTAACCCTTTTAAAGTGTATAATTCAATGACATTAAGTACATTCATAATGTTGTATAACCATCCTTACATACTTCTGGAAAGTTGTCATCATCCCAAACAGAAACTCAGTATTCATTAGATAAGAACTTCCTATTCCCTCTTGCCCCAGCTCCTGGTAATCTCTGTTCTACTTTTTGTCTCTATGAATTCGCCTATTAGGGACTTTTTTATAAGTGGAATCATACAGTATTTGTCCTTTTCTGTCTCACTTCTTTCACTTAGAACAATGTCTTCAAGTTTTATAGCATGTTGCAGCATGTGTCAGACTTAAATTTCTTTTAAAGGCCCTGAATAAAATTCCATTGCATGGGTATACCACATTTTATTTATCCGTTTATATGTCAATAGACACTTGGGTTGCTTTCACCTTTTGGCTATTGTGAATGATACTGCCATGAACACTGGTGTACAAGTGTATGTTTGAGTCGCTGCTTTCTATTATTTTGGGTGTATACTTAGGAGTGAAATTGCTCAATTATCTGGTAATTTTATATTTAAATTTTGAAGAACCACTAAACTGTTTTCCACAGTGGCTGCACCATTTTATATTCCTGCCATCAATGCAATTTCTCCATGTCCTCACCAACGCTTGCTGTTCTCTATGTTTGTGCATGTTTGATAATAGCCATGCAAATGGGTGTGAAGTGGCAGCTTATTGTGGGCTTGTTTGAGAAGCCACTGTTTAAGATGCTTTTCTCTATGATGTTCCTGTCTATGATGTACTGCTGTTCTTTGACGCCTCTCTTTGATGCTCCTCTCCATTCTGTTTTTTTTTAAAATAATACCAACCCTCTCTATAGTGTCCCTGTCTGTGGTGCTCCTCTCTATGATGCCCTTCTCTACAATTCCTCTTGTTGCAATGCCCCTCTGTATTTTTATCCCTCTATGGTGCCCCTATCAGTAGAATCAGCTGTCCTTCTGGGGATGATCTCCCTTTCCTGGGGGCATTCAGACAAAGGCAAGATGGCCAGCAGTCAGGGGTTCCGTTAAAGAGATTTCTGAGGTCACGTATGACTCTAGATTGTGACAACAATGTCATTATCTTCTTTTTTTTTTTCCGAGCTAGCTGAGATTTTATTTTGGACCACAAAAAAAGCAATTGAATTGTTTTGCAACTGGAGGCATGGGCAAGGGGGGTCCCCAGGCAGTAAACTCCCCGCCGGTGGGCCGAGGGCTAGGGCTGAGCGTCAGGTGGGTCTCCTGTTCCCTGCACTCCCCTGCACAGCAACCTCCCTCCTGGGCTCTGGGGAAGCCTCAGGAGGGGCAGGCTGAGAGGGGCAGGCTGGGAGGGACTGTTGCAGCTGTTCACTTGGGCAGGACGTCAGAGGACTCGGACACCAGCCTCCCATCGCGGGTCTTGATCTTCTTCACAACCACAGCCTTATGGCTGAAGGAGCTGGAGCCCGTGCCAGAGCCAAAGCTGAGGCCGTAGCTGAGGCTGGGGCTTGTGAGGCCCCCATAGGCAGAGCTCAGACCACCTGCATAGCCGCTGGTGGTCTTCGTGTGGATACTCATGTTCTGCATCCCGGACTCCAGCCGGCTCTCCTCGCCCTCCAGTAGCTTGCAGTAGGTGGTGATCTCGATGTCCAGGGCCAGTTTGACATTCATCAGCTCTTGGTACTCATGCAGCTGCTTTGCCATGTCCTGCTTGGCCCGCTGCAGGGCGGACTCCAGCTCCTGCTGTTTGGTATGAGCGTCCTTGAGTGCCTGCTCCCTGCGATCCTCAGCATCTCTAATGGCATCCTCCAGGGAAGTCCTCTGGCCTTTGAGGCCCTCGATCTCAGCCTGGAGCCGGCTGATGTTCCGGTTCATCTCGGAGATCTCAGTCTTCGTACACCGCAGATCATCCCCGTGCTTCCCAGCCAGCATCTACAACTCCTCATACTTGATCTGGTATATGCTCTCCGCCTCAGCCTGGCTGCAGTTGGCGATCTCCTCGTACTGCGCCTTGACCTCGGCAATGATGCTGTCCATGTCCAGAGAGCGGCTGTTGTCCATGGACAGCACCACAGACGTGTCGGAGATCTGGGACTGCAGCACCCGGATCTCCTCTTCATACAGCTGCCTGAGGAAGTTGATCTCGTCAGTCAGTCCTTCCAGCAGGCGAGACTCCAGTTCTACCTTGTTCATGTAAGCTTCATCCACATCCTTCTTGATGAGGACAAATTCATTCTCCATCTCTGTAGCTTATTGATCTCTTCCTCATACTTGCTCTTGAAGTCCTCCACCAGCCCCTGCATGTTGCCAAGCTCCGCCTCCAGCTTCAGCTTCTCCTGGCCCAGAGTCTCCAGCTGCTGCCTCAGGTTGTTGATGTAGTTCTCACACATGTTGTCCATGTTTCTCCGAGCCGTTTTCTGCTGCTGCAGGAGGCTCCACTTGGTCTCCAGCATCTTGTTCTGCTGCTCCAGGAACCGCACCTTGTCGATGAAGGAAGCAAACTTGTTGTTGAGGGTCTTGATCTGCTCCTTCTCCTGGGTACGCAGGGCCTGGATGTTGGGGTCCACATCCACCTTAATGGGGTTCAGCAGGCTCTGGTTGATGGTGATGGCGGTGATGCCTCCCATGCCTATGCCGCTGGCCCCAAAATAGCCTGCACCCAGGCCACCCCGGAAGCCACTACTGCTCACTCGGGAGAAGCTCAAGCGGGCACTGGGCCCACTCGTGCAGGAGCGGCTGCTGAAGGCGCTGGGGCCAGAGGTGGACACCTTGTAGGACTTCTCGGTCACCCTGATGGACATGGTGGAGGCAGGAGTGGAGGCAGGTGGGCTGAACTAGGGAGAGATTCCAGAAGGAGCAGAGAAGCTGCTTCTTCAACAATGTCATTATCTTTTCAGTGTGGCTTTGACCTGTTCTTACAGCACCTGAGATGTATTTGTACTGATTGTTCAGCGCCTTCTGTATCTGTCCTTCCCCATGGTCAGTGGCACAGTCCATGAAAAAATTACTAAGTGCAGTTTGGGTTGCTGCCTTTGACTGTGTAATTTGGTTTTATACTAATTTTTGCTTTTTATTTAACCATTACTTTTTATAGTAGTTGCTATGAGCCAAAGACTATTGTTAGCATAGTATAAATACTCACATATTGACTCCATTTAATTTCCGTTTTACAGATGAGGAATTGAAACCAGAGAAATTGAGACACTTCTCCAAGGTAACACAGTGGGTAAGTGGAGAAACTGGGATTCAAACTCAGACTGTCTGGCTCTCAAGCACTCAGTGGAAAGGTCAACAAATGTTTTTTGAAGATTGACCATATGCTGGGTAAAAGAGAAAGATAGAAGTCTTGTGCTTGGGGGGAGGACTCAAGATGGCGCTGTGAGAACAACCCAGGATTGGAGCTCGCGCTGAATCCGCAAAGAGGTGAGTCGGAGCTGCATTTCCAGACTGATCTTTGTTGCCCACAGAACGGGGAAACTCCCAAGTATAAAAAAGACACGGGACGCCAGGCAGTAGGTGTGCCTGGCGAAGCCGGCAGCCGGGGCGGCGGCGGCCGGCCCTACCCAGCCCTACCCAGCAATCCCCACAGGGCGCGCTTGTCCGGGTGCCCTGTTGAACCAGCAACCTGAGACTTGAGAGGGCTAAACTTGAGACTGAATGAGACTTGGACAGTAGGACAGCCCAGGGGATTGCAGGGACAGAGCGTTTGGGGAACCCAGTGGGACGAACAAAACCGCGATTTCAAACTATCCTGAACAGACGGTCCGAGACGCTCTGTGAGGGAGGGGTGTCCACCACTACAGAGGCAACCCGCCCCAACTGAGATACACACCCACTGCTGACGCAGCCAGCCGTTGCCGAGGCAACCCGTCCCTACTGAGATACACGCCCGCTGTGACGCAGCCTCCCATTGCCGAGGCAACCCGTCCCTACTGAGATACACGCCCACTGCTGACACAGCCTGCCGTTGCCGAGGCAACACGCTACAACGAAGAGACTCTGCTGCAGGGCGTGGCGGAGACCACAGCAGAGCCTGCAGGAACAGCGCGAATCACACAACAGCAGGGCGGAGCCTCGGCAGGCAAACAGTGGCTAGTCTGCCTTCTAGCTGGGCAGGACACCTCAACGGACATCGAAAAATAAAGCCCGAACCCCCCAACACAGAGCATTAGAGAAAAAAAGGGTTTTTTTAATGAGCTCTGTTGCAGCAGAATCAAACATAGCAGCCTAACAGCCCTGAATGAACAACAGAGCTCACAGCTCAGCAATTGAGCTCCTAAAAAGTACAGACTGTCTCCTCAAGCAGCTCCCTGACCCCTCTATATCCAAAAGACTGACATTTGGCAGGCATCATCCTGGGACAAACATAGCAGAGAAAGAAACGGGTAGCATCCCTCCCTGTGCCACAGCTGCTAGAGGTGCACCCCAGACAAGCAGGGCCTGGAGTGGATCTGAGCAGTCGTACAGCGAAGGGGCTAGGCTGGTAGAAGGAAAACCAAGTAACAGAAATACTTCATCATCAACAATCTGGGTGTCCACTCAGAGACCCAATTGAAAAGTCAGCAACTACGCAGACGACAAGTGGATAAACCCACAAAGATGGGAAGAAACCAGCGAAAAAAGGAGGAAAACACCTGAAACCAAAACACCTCGCCTCCTAGAAAGGACCAAAACTCCTCACCAGCAAGGGAACAAAGCTGGACGGAGAATGACTGTGACGAAATGACGGAATTAGACTTCAGAAGGTGGATAATGAGAAACTTTTGTGAGCTAAAAGAACATGTATTAAATCAATGCAAAGAAACTAAGGAACTTAAAAAAAGATCTGAGGAAATGATAACAAGAATGGATAACTTAGAGAGGAATATGAATGAATTAAAGGAGCTGAAAAACACAATACGAGAACTTCGCGAAGCATGCACAAGTTTCAATAGCCGAATTGACCAAGCAGAAGAAAGAATATCTGAAGTCGAAGACCAACTCAATGAAATAAAATGAGAAACCAAGATTAGAGAAAAAAGCGCAAAAAGGAATGAACAAAGTCTCCAAGAAATGTGGGACTATGTGAAAAGACCTAACCTACGTTTGATAGGTGTACCAGAAGGGGACGAAGAGAATGAATCCAAGCTGGAAAATACTCTTCAGGACATCATCCAGGAAAACTTCCCCCACCTAGCAAGACAGGCCAACACTCAAATGCAGGAAATACAGAGAACACCACAAAGATATTCTGCAAGAAGAGCAACCCCAAGGCACATAATCATCAGATTCAACAAGGTGGAAATAAAGGAGAAAATACTAAGGGCAGCCAGAGAGAAAGGTCAAGTTACCCACAAAGGGAAGCCCATCAGACTCACAGCAGATCTCTTGGCAGAAACACTACAAGCCAGAAGAGAGTGGGGGCCAATATTCAACATTCTTAAAGAAAAGAACTTTCAACCCAGAATTTCATATCCAGCCAAACTGAGCTTCAGAAGTGAAGGAAAAATAAAATCCTTTGTGAACAAGCAAGTACTCAGAGATTCTGTCACCACCAGGCCTGCTTTACAAGAGCTCCTAAAAGAGGCACTACACATAGAAAGGAACAACCAGTACTAGCCATTCCAAAATCACACTAAATGCTAAAGAGCATCAACATAATGAAGAATCTACAACAACTAACAGGCAAAACAGCCACTTAGCATCAAAATGGCAGTATCAAATTCACACATAACAATATTAACCCTAAATGTAAATGGACTAAATGCACCAATCAAAAGACACAGACTGGCAAATTGGATAAAAATCCAAAACCCATCAGTGTGCTGTATCCAGGAAACCCATCTCACATGCAAGGATACACAAAGGCTCAAAATAAAGGGATGGAGGAAGATTTACCAAGCAAATGGAGAGCAAAAAAAAGCAGGAGTTGCAATTCTCATCTCTGATAAAATAGACTTTAAAGCAACAAAGATCAAAAGAGACAAAGAAGGCCATTACATAATGGTAAAAGGATCGATACAACAAGAAGAGCTAACGATCCTAAACATATATGGACCCAATGCAGGAGCACCCAGATACATAAGGCAAGTTCTTAATGACTTACAAAGAGACTTAGACTCTCACACAATAATAGTGGGAGACTTTAACTCTCCACTGTCAATATTAGACAGATCAACCAGACAGAAAATCAACAAGGATATCCAGGGCTTAAACTCAGACCTGGAGCAAGCAAACCTGATAGACATTTACAGAACTCTCCACCCCAAATCCACAGAATATACATTCTTCGCAGCACCACATCACACCTACTCAAAAATTGACCACATAATTGGAAGTAAAGCACTGCTCAACAAATGCAAAACAACTGAAATCATAACAAACAGCCTCTCAGACCATAGTGCAATCAAGTTAGAACTCAGAATACAGAAACCAACCCAGAACCGCACAGCATCATGGAAACTGAACAACTGGCTCTTGAATGTTGACTGGGTAAACAACGAAATGAAGTCGGAAATAAAGAAGTTCTTCGAAACCAATGAGAACGAAGACACAACGTGCCAGAACCTCTGGGACACATTTAAAGCAGTCTCTAGAGGAAAGTATATAGCAATAAGTGCCCATATGAGGAGAATGGAGAGATCCAAAATTGACACCCTATCGTCAAAATGGAAAGAGCTAGAGGAGCAAGATCAAAAAAACTCAAAACCCAGCAGAAGACAAGAAATAACTAAGATCAGAGCTGAACTGAAGGAGATTGAGACATAAAAAACCCTTCAAAAATCAATAAATCCAAGAGCTGGTTTTTTGAAAAGATCAACAAAATAGACAGACCACTAGCCAGATTGATTAAAAAGAAAAGAGAGAACAACCAAATAGATGCAATAAAAAATGATAAAGGGGAAATCACCACAGATTCCACAGAAATTCAAAACATCATCAGAGAATATTACAAACAACTCTATGCACATAAACTAGTAAACCTGGAAGAAATGGATAAATTCCTGGACTCCTGTGTCCTCCCAAGCCTAAACCAGGAGGAAGCTGAAACTATGAATACACCAATAACAAGGTCAGAAGTCGAGGCAGCAATTAAGAGCCTACCACACAAAAAAAGCCCAGGTCCAGATGGGTTCACAGCCGAATTCTACCAGACACACAAAGAGAAGCTGGTACCATTCCTTCTAAAACTATTTCAAACAATCCAAAAAGAGGGAATACTTCCCAAATCATTTTACGAGACCAACATCATTCTGATACCAAAACCCAGCAGAGATCCAACAAGAAAAGAAAACTTCAGGCCAATATCCATGATGAACATAGATGCAAAAATCTTCAATAAAATATTGGCAAGCCGATTCCAACAGCAAATCAAAAAACTTATTCACCATGATCAAGTAGGATTCATCCCAGGGATGCAAGGCTGGTTCAACATACGCAAGTCTATCAACGTAATTCACCACATAAACAGAACCAAAAACAAAAACCACATGATTATCTCAATTGACGCAGAGAAGGCATTTGACAAAATTCAACAGCCCTTTATGCTAAAAACCCTCAATAAACTCGGTATTGATGGAACGTATCTCAAAGTAATAAAAGCTATTTATGACAAACCAACAGCCAATATCATACTGAATGGGCAAAAACTGGAAGCATTCCCTTTGAAATCTGGCACTAGAAAAGGGTGCCCTCTTTCACCACTCCTATTCAATATAGTTCTGGAAGTTCTAGCCAGAGCAATCAGGTAAGAAAAAGAAATAAAGGGTATTCAAATAGGAAAGGTGGAAGCCAAATTGTCTCTATTTGCAGACGACGTGATAGTATACCTAGAAGACCCCATCACCTCAGCCCAAAAACTCCTGAAACTGATAAGCAACTTCAGCAAAGTCTCAGGATATAAAATCAATGTGCAAAAATCACAAGCCTTCCTATACACCAATAACAGACTTAAAGAAAGCCAAATCAAGAACGAACTGCGATTCACAATTGCTACAAAAATAATAAAATACCTTGGAATACAACTCACAAGGAATGTAAGGGACCTCTTCAAGGAGAACTACAAACCACTGCTCAACGAAATCAGAGAGGACACAAACAGATGGAGAAACATTCCATGTTCATGGTTAGGAAGAATTAATATCGTGAAAATGGCTATACTGCCCAAAGTAATTTACAGAATCAACGCTATCCCCATCAAGCTACCATCGACTTTCTTCACAGAACTGGAAAAAACCACCATGAACCTCATATGGAACCAAAAGAGAGCCCGCATAGCCAAGTCAATTCTAAGCAAAAAGAACACAGTGGGGGGCATCACACTACCGGGTTTCAAACTATACTACAAGGCTACAGTAATCAAAACAGCATGGTACTGGTACCAAAACAGAGATATAGACCAATGGAACAAAACAGAGGCACCGGAGGCAACACAACATATCTACAACTATACAATCTTTGATAAACCTGACAAAAACAAGCAAGGGGGAAAGGATTCCCTGTTTAACAAATGGTGTTGGGAAAACTGGCTAGCCATGTGCAGAAAGCGGAAACTGGACCCCTTCCTGACACCTTACACTAAAATTAACTCCAGATGGATTAAAGACTTAAACATAAGACCTGGCATGATAAAAACCCTAGAAGGAAATCTAGGCAAAACTATCCAGGTCATAGGAGTAGGCAAGGACTTCATGAACAAAACACCAAAAGCATTGGCAACAAAAGCCAAAATAGACAAATGGGACCTAATGAAACTCCACAGCTTCTGCACGGCAAAAGAAACAGTCACTAGAGTGGATCGGCAACCAACAGAATGGGAAAAAATTTTTGCAGTTTACCCATCTGACAAAGGGCTGATATCCAGAATTTACAAAGAACTCAAATGGATTTACAGGAAAAAAAACAAACAAGCCCATTCAAAAGTGGGCAAAGGAGATGAACAGACACTTTACGAAAGAAGACATATATGAGGCCAACAATCATATGAAAAAATGCTCATCGTCACTGGTCATCAGAGAGATGCAAATCAAAACCACATTGAGATATCATCTCACGCCAGTTAGAATGGCGATCATTAAAAAATCTGGAGACAACAGATGCTGGAGAGGATGTGGAGTAAAAGGAACACTTTTACACTGTTGGTGGGAGTGTAAATTAGTTCAACCATTGTGGAAGACAGTGTGGCGATTCCTCCAGGCCTTAGAAATAGAAATTCCATTTGACCCAGCAATCCCATTACTGGGTATATATCCAAAAGACTATAAATCGTTCTACTATAAGGACACATGTACACGAATGTTCATTGCAGCATTGTTTACAATAGCAAAGACCTGGAATCAACCCAAATGCCCATTGATAATAGACTGGATTGGAAAAATGCGGCACATATGCACCATGGAATATTATGCAGCAATCAGAAATGATGAGTTTGTGTCATTTGTAGGGACATGGATGAATCTGGAGAACGTCATCCTCAGCAAACTGACACAAGAACAGAAAATGAAACACCGCATATTCTCACTCATAGGCGGGTGATGAAAAATGAGAACACATGGACACAGAAAGGGGAGTACTAAACACTGGGGTCTATTGGGGGGAAAAGGGGAGGGCCAGTGGGAGGGGGAGGTGGGGAGGGATAGCCTGGGGAGAAATGCCAAATGTGGGTGAAGGGGAGAAGGAAAGAAAAGCACACTGTCATGTGTGTTCCTACGCAACTGTCTTGCATGCTCTGCTCATGTGCCGCAAAACCTAAAATCCAATAAAAAATTAAAAAAAAAAAAAGAAGTCTTGTGCTTATTAAGGAATCAGGTCCAGAGGAAGAGAGAAATGTTTATTGATAATGATTCTGATACACAGGATTCCTGAAGGTGAGTGGTGAGAAATATGGCTCAGAAGGTAGATAAGAGCTAGATGGAGAAGGAGAGCCTTGCCAAGATTGGACTTTAAAATCATAAAAGATCAGACTAGGACTGATCCATGCTGAAATTTCCAATGAGGTGTAGTGAAATGAAGAAAACGTAGGCAATTTAATACATTTTTTTCATAAAGCTAAATTAATTTGATATAAAAGACTGTCCCAACAAAAGATGCCAAAGACCTCTTCAAGGAGAAGAATAAACCACTGCGCAAGGGAAAAAGAGAGGACACAAACAGATCGAAAAGCATTCCATGCTCATGGTTAGGAAGAATCAATATCGTGAAAATGGCCATACTGCCCAAAGTAATTTATAGATTCAACACTGACCTTCTTCACAGAACTGGAAAAAAAACCACTTCAAACTCCATATGGAACCAAAAGAGAGCCCACATAACCAAGAAAATCCTATGCAAAAAGAACAAAGATGGAGGCATCATACTACTTGACTTCAAACTATATTACAAGGCTACAGTAATCAAAACAGCATGGTACTGGTACCAAAACAGAGATATAGACTAATCGAACAGAACAGAGGCCTCAGAAGTAACACCACACATCTGCAACCGTCTGATCTTTGACAAACCTGACAAAAACAAGCAATGGGGAAAGAATTCCCTGTTTAATAAATGGTGTTGGGAAAACTGGCTAACCATGTGCAGAAAGCTAAAACTGGACCCCTTCCTTACACCTTACACTAAAACTCACTCCAGGTGGATTAAATATTTAAACATAAAACCTAACACCATAAAACCCCTAGAAGAAAACATAGGCAAAACCATTCAGGACATAGGCATAGGCAAGGACTTCATGACTAAAACACCAAAAAAAAAAAAAAAAGTCAACAAAAGCCAAAATAGAGAAATGGGATCTAAATAAACTTAAGAGTTTCTGAACAGCAAAAGAAACAATCATTAGCATGAACTGACAATCAACAGAATGGGAAAAGGTTTTTGCAATCTACCCATCTGACAAAGGGCTGATATCCAAAATCTACAAAGGACTAAAGCAAATTTACAAGAAAAAACAAACCCATTCAAAAGTGGGTGAAAGATATGAACAGACACGTTTCAAAAAAAGACATATATGCAGCCAACAAACATATGAAAAAATGCTCATCATCACTGGTCATTAGAGAAATTCAAATCAAAACCACATTGAGATACCATCTGATGCTAGTTAGAATGGTGATCACTAAAAAATCAGAAGACAACAGATGCTGGAGGGGATGTGGAGAAATAGGAACACATTTGCACTGTTGGTGGGAGTGTAAATTAGTTCAAACATTGTGGAAGACAGTGTGTCAATTCCTCAAGGATCTAGAAATAGAAATTCCATTTGACCCAGCAATCCTGATACCGGGTATATACCCAAAGGATTATAAATTGTTCTATTATAAAGACGCATGCACACGTATGCTCATTGAGGCACTGTTTACAATAGCAAAGACCTGGAACCAACCCAAATGCCCATAAATGATAAACTGGACAAAGAAAATGTGGCACATAGACACCGTGGAATACTATGCAGCCACAAAAAGGATGAGTTCATGTTCTTTGTAGGGACATGGATGAATCTGGAAACTACCATTCTTAGCAAACTAACACAAGAACAGAAAACCAAACAACGCATGTTTTCACTCATAGGCGGGTGTTGAACAATGAGAACACATGGACACAGGGAGGGGAGCATCACACACTGGGGTCTGCTCGGGGGGGTAGAGGAGGGACAGTGGGGGATGGGAAGGTTGGAGAGGGATAACATGGAGAGAAATGCCAGATATTAGTGATTGGGGGTTGAAGGCAGCAAACCACCTTGCCATGTATGTACCTATGCAACAATCCTGCATGATCTGCACATGTACCCCAGAACCTAAAGTACAAAAAAAAGAAAAGACTCGCCTCTGTTTAAAGATTACATCCTTCTTATATTTTTGATAGTAAAATGTCCATTCTTTCGATATTTTGTGTGTAAGAAGGTTTTTTGTTATGACATTAATGGTTAAAGTTGGCAACCCATATTAACGGCTGCCATTAAAAAATAATATTAAGTTACTGAAATTGGAAAATCTGGAAATCAGTGCCATAAGAAAGGTCAGGAGAAAGCAATACAAAATGTCAGTGAGAGGTCACGTACAGTAAGAGCTAAAGTGCTGAATAGATTTGGCCATGAGGAGGTCATTAGCCACATTATTTAGGGGCAGTTTTGGCAGTGTGATGTGGTGGGAGGCAGGTTATGGTGGGGATGCATAAGTCTCATTTATTTCTAGGCAATGAAAGTTGAGTTGCCACACCGAAAAAAATATGTATTAGCTCATTACATATATGTGCTTACATTCTTCTGGTTGGTAGGCTGCCACATCTTTAAGACAGCTGGAAAGGAGAGAGAAATGACAAAGAAAACTAATTTAAGCCACAGTTGTTAAGCAAAAAGATTGACAGACTCTAAAATTATCCACTCAACCTGATGAAAAAAGTATTCATCACTTTTCTTCTCTCTCTTTCTCTGTCCCTTGCTCCCTCTCTCTTTCAATCACACCAATATCCTCCTAGATCAGAAACTACATGAACATCAGCATCCTAAAAATCTCTCTAAGCATCTCTATGAGGGATCAAAGTCATGTTCAAGGACACATGTCTTCATCAGCGTTTGAGTCATTCCATTCTTGCTCTGCCTAGCCCAGATTGAGGAGGACATCTGAGACTGGATTTTATGTCCTTTTCAGAGAGTGTACAGCATGAAATACTGTCCTCCTGGCTGCCAGTCTGACTTGGCTTGGGAGAAGTGGGTGAGAAGCATGCCCAAGTCTCCGTTGAACCAATGTGGACAGTTAATCACAAGTCAGGGCACTTTGGACTGAACATTCATCTATGATGAACTGGCAAGCCACTCTCTCTGTGTGCTTCCCTTCAGACTGTATGATTTCAGTAAAAAGGTTGTCTTAGAACCTGAAGATCCAGAAACATTTTCAAACCTAAATTGGCCTATTCCTGGAGACTAGTGCTCAGTCTATTGGGATTATATCCATCTGCAAGTTTTCCCCAGCACTGAAGACATATTTCATCCTATAATTGGAAAATAATTTGATTTATATTCCTTATGTCAGAGCCTCCACTCAGGTCTCTCAGAGGAGGGGTCTAGGCAGCAGGGAGATGGTCTAGTTTTGAAAAAAAGATGCTCCATAGACACTTATGGAGACAGTGCACAAATGGAGCCTGAGTGATGTTTATAAAAGAATTCCAATGCCTCTTCGTAGATTCCCAAGTTAGATTAAGGGATGTGAAGCATGGAGAACCCAGACACAAAAAACAGTGTGATGACTGGCCTCCCATCCTGGAACTGGCATTTGCTGGGTCCTGCCTACTACATGCCAGGCACTTGACATAGGAGTACATTACCTCCTCTCAATGCCACTGCAAATGGGTATTATTAGCTCCACTTTTCTAAAGAAGAGTAAAGAAAGTCCAGAAAGATGGGTAACTTGGCTCAGGTCATATTTCTGGCAAACACCCAGTGATAATTTGAACCTGAACCCAAGTCTTTCTCACTCTGAGACTACATCCTTTCCTGTGTTCCACAGGTTGAGTTTGTAAAGTGTGATCTATGCCTCTGCTAGAAGTGCAGAGTATACAATCAGAACAACCCAAGACACGTGCTATTGATTCAGGCAGTGGTACTCAGGGCATTTCCCTGTGAAATTTATGCTGGACATATTAGCATCATTTTCCTCATATTTTTCAGGAAATGGCTAGAAACCAAGATAATCAGTCATCAGGGCTACCCAAGTGGCAACAAGAGACCCTCTTAGCCTAGAAAATTCTGGGAAGTTTCCCCTCTCGTGCAGAGGTTGGCAAATTTCGTCTCTAAAGTGTCAGATAGTCAATGCTTTAGGCTTCACGAGCCAGAAAAATCTCTGTCACAACTACTCAACTCTGCTGTTGTAGCTCAAAAGCTGCAGGAGACAATAATTCATAAATGAATGAGCGTGGCTGTGTTCCAATAAACCTTTAAGGACACTCAAATTTGAAATCTGTATAATTTTCACTCATCACAAAATGTTACTGCTTTCCAAAAATTTGTTCAAATGTAAGCATGTAAAAACCATTCTAAGCTCACAGGCCATACAAAAGCAGGTGGGCAGCGTGGATTTAGCCCTCAGGCCATAGTTTGCTAATCCCTGCTCTAGAGGATCATATTTTATTTTATTTTTCCCCATATGTTAGATGGTTTACTCTCAGAAGGTTTAAAAAAGTAGACAAGAAGATCTGTTGATAATTAATTAGTGACAACTACTGAATATAACTTAATATTTTAAATCATATTAACACCAGTTTCTGGCCACCAGGATGGCTCACAGTAAACAAAATAATACATAAAGACCCTTACACCCTTCACCCAGGTTCCCCCTAAGATGACATTTTGCAAAATGATCTACCAATTTTGTGCAGATTTCTTCAGTTTTGCTTGTACTGGTGTGTATGTGTGTGCGTGTGTGAGTGTGCACACACGTGCGTGCACGCCCATGCACATATTTAGTTATATTACTGCAACAATCCCTGTGTTGCTCTTTCATAATTATATCTACCTCCCTCCTGCACCCCCATCCCTAACCCCTGGCAACCACTAATCTGTTCTTTATTTCTAAAATTTGGTCCTTTCAATAATGCTATATAAATGGAATCATACACTATGTAACTTGTGACATTGACTTTTCATTCAGAATAATGCCCTGGAGATTCATCCAGGTTGTTGCACGTATCAGTAGTTCATTCATTTTATTCCTGAATAGAGTTCCATGGTAAAGATTACCACTGTTTGTTTAACCCTTCATTTGCCGAAGGACATTTGGATTGTTTCTAGGTTCAGGCTAACATGAATAAAGCATTTCTGGATGTTTGTATCCAGGCTTTTGTGTGAACATTTCACATCTCTGGGATAAATGCCTAAAAGTGCAATTTCTGGTCTATATGGTAATTTCATACTTATTACTTTTTAAATGTTCCCTCTGCACATATTTTACAATATGCTTTTTTAACATTACCACAAAAACACCCCATAACAAATGACACTGTGGTAACAGCTCTTTAAAAATTCTCTGCCATCTTGCATTCTCATTTTATAGACACAGAAACTCTACACTAGAGAACTTAACTGACCCCGGAGGGTCAGTCATAAGTCACAGAATGGTCAGTGCAAGCTGAGCCAGAACAAGAAATCACTTCTTTCTTGTCTCCCATTAGTGCTCTCATCTGAATAAGCTGCACCAGTGAAATTACAGATGGAAGCAGCTAACGACATGGCGTTTCTCATGATGGAAGAAAAAAATGGTTTACTTGGCTCTTAGGAACGTTGTGAGCTCACATCCAATGGCCTGTCCTAGATACAGCCTTCGTCAATGGAGTCATGTGTTGCTTCTTCACTCTAAACTTGAGACTGCCTCACAACATGGGAAAGTGATGAGGAACAGCAGAGTTTAAACATGCAAACAACGTTTAATATTTCTCCAGTGTGACTATGAGAACTGGAAACCCTAAAGCTCTGTGACCCTTTTCATCAGGGCCCTGGGTGTTACGTAGCTGTGTGGTTAACAAGTTGACTATACTGATGGTTGAACTATACATACTAGAGATGATTGAACTAGTATTCATAAATTACAATTCCTTAAATCTAAAGCCTTACCTGACATGTTTCCTGAATGGTCCAAAGAAGAGTTTATTTCATTTCTACATTAGACTTAACAGTTGGTTTTTCAGTCTACTGGCCGTGACCAAGAAGTGCAGGAATCCTATCATCTTTCACTCTCTCCTCAGAATCTAGGAGGTATTACAACAATCTGTCTGCATCTTTAACCAGTGCTGCAAAGTGCGATCTGTGGACCAGCAGCATTAGAATTACCTGCTAACTTGTTAGATGTGCAGACTTTCAGGCTTCATCCTCAGAATGGTTACACAAATTTCTGTGGCTGAGGCCCACCAATCTGCTTCTTTCCTAGCTCTCACTCAGAGACACTGAAGCTCACTAAGCCTTCAGCACTGTCATCAACCACTTTAGAATTAATTTCACATATACAACAGAAATGTAAGTCATAGCTTTCAAATAATAATAATAATAACAAAAGCTCAACCAACATAATAGTTCCAGCCCCTTTCCGTCAGTTACACAGTCTTTCTGAGGCCAATATTGATATAAACATAAACCAGAGTTGTTATTTCTGACATTCAGCAGATTGTAACTTTCTTCACGCATGCACTGTTTAAGTTGTCTCTAATGAAAATGCTCAGTTTGTGCTTCTACTTAGCACCTATTTAAAATTCTTTATCAAACTGTAATTTCCTCGAAGGCAGGAAATGTGTGTCTCTATAGCCTAGTAAATAGGTGTCTAATAAATGGTTGTTGAACAAATGAATGAATTGTGTTTTATATTATGGCTGCTTTGCCCTCCACTAAACAGTGCACTTACAGGTTGGAGAAGATGAGGGTTTCGTTTGTGCTGGATTCTCGACGATTTTCTCACTACCCTAAGTATGCATCTGACTTCTCTGAATACAATAGGGTCACAAAAGTTGCTGGATATACAACAACAACCAACTAAATTGCACCTTTAATGTTACTGCACAGACTCCAAATAATTTTACCATGGACATTATTTCCATGTACATGTAGTAAGAATTAATTTAGTATATGCCATTTTGAATACTGTTTAAGAAACATCATTACCTATAAAATGGAACTTGAGAGCATGTTTGGGGAGATTTGTGGGGAACTTCAGAGCATGTGTAGGGGAGCATGTTTGGGGAGATTCATGACAGATGTTCCTTCTTTCAAAAGGGTTTGCCATGGAACAGTGAAGGAGAAATGAGGCAATACTCAGCCAGGTAAGCCAGTGGGCTCCAGCTTTCTTTTTTCTTTTCTTTTCTTTTTTTTTTTTTAGACAGAGTTTCACACTGTCACCCAGGCTGTAGTGCAGTGGCACGATCTCAGCTCACTGCAATCTCCGCCTCCTCGGTTCAAGCAATTCTCCTGCCTCAGCCTCTCGGGTAGCTAAGACTACAGGCGTGTGCCACCATGCCCAGCTATTTTTTTTTTTTTTTGTATTTTTAGTAGAGATGAGTCTCGATCTCCTGACCTCATGATCCGCCCACCTCAGCCACCCAAAGTGCTGGGATTACAGGCATGAGCCCCTGTGCCTGGCCGGGCCCCAGCATTTTTATTGAAATTTTCTAGTTAAGAAACCAAATTACACAGGCTCACCAGATGATCCAAATTCCGACATTAAGGTAGGATATCTCAAGCTCTTTGATGTTGAATGTTTAGGTTTATCTGCCTTGTTAGTTATTCTGTATGAATGAGAGTATCTGGCACTTCCACAGAAAGGTGGAAATGACAAATAAACACCTTTGAAGGATCAGAAATGTGTGAAGGAAAAACACAATGTCTGTGTTCAAGAATATGCAATAACTTAGCAAGGGTGATCTGTGCTTTTAAATTTTCATATATCCTATCTGAAGGATGGGAAATGTTAATTTCCTCAGTGGTTTTAGTTATAAAACATTACAGAGGGACACAAGTATTATAATCTACTTTTCAGTAAAACAAACAAATCATTTGTCTATGCTTAGGAATCTAAGAAGAGCACAAAGTAAAGTAACATACGTTTATGATAAGTAGACTTCAGCAATGAAGCACAATCAACCGCAACATGATTTGTTTTCCTTCCTTCCTTCCTTCCTTCCTTCCTTCCTTCCTTCCTTCCTTCCTTCCTTCCTTCCTCCCTCACTCCCCCGCTCTTTCTTTCCTTCCTTCCTTCTTTCTTTCCTCTTTCCTTCCTTTTCTTCTCTCTCTCACTCCTTCCTTCCTTCCTTCCTTCCTTCCTTCCTCTTCCTCTCTTCCTTCCTCATCCAGGCTGGAGTGCAGTAGTATGATTTTGCCTCACTGCTACCTCTGCCTCCTGGGTTCAAGTGATTCTCATGCTTCAGCCTCCTGAGTAGCTGGGACTACAGGCAGGCACCACCATGCCTGGCTATTTTTATAGTGTTAGTAGAGAAGGGGTTTTGCCATGTTGGCCAGGCTGGTCTTGAACTCCTGACCTCAGGTCATCTGCCCATCTTGGCCTCCCAGTGTTGGGATAACAGCCATGAGTCACTGTATCTGGCCAACATGATTTTCTTTTCCATCAAAATAATATTTCCTTGAGAAAGACAAGAAGAGAAAATGGCTATGAATATTATTTCATTCTATATAGCTGTCATTTTTGTATATTTATAAGAATAAAATTTTGTTGTTGATTAGCATTTTTACTCTATTGAAATAACATCTTCAGGACATGTATATTCCTTAAATGAATAACATGCTTCTGATCCAATAGGACATACAAAAGTAGACTGAGTATAACATTATCTTCCAAATAAATTTTAATTTTGTGTTTAATCTGTTCAAGCATTTAATTTGTCTCCAGGCAAAAGTCTTAAAAGTTAGTTTTGAGTCAACACATATTACAATGGTTGCCTGAAATCACTAAATATTTTAGCATTGTTAATTCAGGTTCATTTGAGCAGTATTTCACATGCAAAGCTTTAGACTCATCCAGTCTCAGAATGTTTCTTTGAAGGTATAAAGCTGTCAATTGTGAATTAAAGGGACAAGGTGATGGAAAGTAAATGTCTACTTTCAACTCTGGCAGGTCATTGTTTCTACATGCTATCAGTGTTTTTCATTAGCTGTATTAACAAAGACATCTTAAGTCCTGCCTAAGTCCACAGGCCTCTGAAGGAAGTCTAAACAATTTTGAGTGATTTGGAGTGGAAGCAGTACTAAGCAACAAACTCAAAAGCCTTTTGGTGGATACCCTCTCCCCCAGAGGTGGTGTGTTTTGCCTGATTTTTCCTTCAGAGTGACAGTTCCATGGTTGACATGTTTATCAAATACTGGGCCATCACCCCCAAAAGAGCCTGGAGGGGATGATATTAGCCAGCATTTATTGAGTGCTTCCTCTGTTCAGAATACTACACATACTTCTTCTAATTTAGTCTTATCTGGGAGGCAGGTGGTGAAAGAAACCAAGGTTAGAAAGTTAAGTATTAGGAGTAGGAAGTCCAGCTAGCAAGTGACACAGCAGAGATTCTAAGTTAGGTTTGTGTAGCTCAAAAGTTTATCCTCCTAACCTCTGTGCCATTCTGTACATCATCACAGGGCATTCAATAGGTAGTGATGGTGGGCATGGCAAATTGAGGGGTGTGAAAACAAGACTTCTTTTCTACACCTTTCCTTAGCTGGGATGGGAAGCAACACACATATACATTGATTTTATTTTGGTTTTTTCATGGAGGGATAATTCGCATTATGTGTGCATGTGTACATATTCTCTTTCTGTCTCTCTCTCTGTGCATATGCATGAGAAAGGCAGAGACAGTGTGAGAGAGAGAGAAATAATACTTAGAAATATTGAAAAAGTTTGAAGGCCACTCATCTAGTGTCTTCAACTAATTAAATAAAATTAATTTGTATTGTAACTTATCTCCCTTATGCATACCCATCTATTCGTGACTTAAGAAAGACTATATTCTTAACTATTGCATTGTAGTTGTTAAATTTATTGCAATTGATGACTTCAAATTTCTCTATTGCATATTTTTATCTCCCCAGTCATGAGGTAGTGGATGTTCTTTATCCTCACCTTCCCCTAATTGTTTCCCTTTGGTACACACTCTTTCCTCCCTTCAATTTTCAGAAATTCAATAGTCAGGAACCAGAGAGAGCAAGAAACAAATAGATGTTAAGATGTTAAGTGGAGTAAAGCCATTACTTCTTGACGTTTCCATATTTGTTCTTTCTGGTCTCTGGGAGTCTCCCAGTCAGTTGCTGTGTTAATTTTCTGGCAAATTTCAGGAACTCTCAAAATCTTCAAATTATCATCTTCCAATATTCTTCTCTTGGGAATTCCCTGGAAACTTCCTGCCAAAATGCAATCCTAGGACCTGAGTAAGAGCCATATTTTATAGAATACTATGAAATTAATCTTCCAGATGGCTTGTTTTGTAACATTCCATAAGTTACAGGACTCAGTATGTGCAGGCATGTCCTCCAAGCCTTTCTAATCAGTGAGGAAAGGAGAGCCATTGATCTATTCATTATACCATATGCCAATCCCTTCTCATATCTGGGATCATAATTGTTGGGTTTCCTTTTTTCCATAGGTAGAGCTTTTGTTTCATGGCTCTCATGTTCTTGAGCAGCCCCATTGGCTTCAAGCCCTTACCATAAAATTAAGATAATATCACCCATCAAGGAGTCCTAAAATGCAGTCCATTGGAATTAAAGTGATAGTCTTTGCTGTCCTAAAGCTTACCTGTACTGGACACGTGTACAGCCTGGAGGACAAATAGATTGCTCAGCAGCTTGCCAGGGTGAGATAAATAGGCAGTGAAGGAAAGAAAGAGCAAACCCTGGCAGAGCAAACGAAACTGGGGAAATCCATATAGCTATAGCTAGTGAGCAAACAACAGCAGTCTCTTATACAGTCACTGGAAATGTGGTTTCTTTTGACCTAGTGTGCTAATGTGAACCTTTGGTTCACACAGTCCTAAAAGACAACAAATCCTGCAGCAGTCCCAGGAACTTTTGTTATAATGACATCTATGGAAAAGGTCAGGAAAGCAGAAAATATGATCTTTATAATTTTTGTGTACCTACAGGGCCAATTATCTATTAAACAATCATAAATAGTGATCATTTCAGGGAAAACACTAAAAGAGACTTTAAAAATATTCAGTAGATTCCAATGATTTACGTCATAAAGAAACAGAACATCTTAAGTAACACATGGACAATAAAAGCAAGCAGATGTTTGCATTCTAACCAGAGCACTAATGGAGGTGCTGTGGCACTGTATCAAAGTAGTCTGCCATCTTCAGATTTGTCAACTAGAGTTTTAAATACAGCTGTATAACTTTGAGTGAACAACTGGTAAGTATTCCCCGACCACTCTGAGCATCATTCTTTGCTGCAGGTAAGAATTAATAATTCACCACTAGCATGCCGTGTCAAACTCATGTTCTGTAATGGGCCTGAAATGTGTGATTTACTATAAGATGCAAATTTGCCATAAAAACAATTCCTTGGGTTGCCAAATTACAAACAAAAGTTGTTATAAGCAAAATCACAGTAAAAATAAATGAGCAAGACCAAACTCACAAGGGACTGGATTTGAAATTTCATGTGCAGGTTGTAAGCCTGGCAGTTACCAAGTCAAGTGTTGGGTACTTGGTAAAGCTTGACAGTAGAAATGGATCCTACCTTTTTCTTCTGCAGAAATTTAAAGCATTTAAAGCATTTTAATAAATATTAAGCCAGGTATTGCTCATTCAATAACTGACTCCTGGGAGTATAGAAGAAATGTGTGAGACTAACTCTTCAGGCCACCAAATTATCATTCACTGCCCAAGAATAATCTTTTTTTTTTTAAGAAGGAGAGAAAAAAAAGGAGTGAAGGAGAGGAAGAAAGAGAAAGAAAAAGGGGGAGAGAGAATAGAAATGTTGCTTTATTCTAAAGAAATGGGTATTAATAATGGCCAATCAATATTTCATTTAAACCTATGAGTAGGTGTGATGTGGTATTGACAAGAATGTATATTTTGTGTGTTTAAAGCGGAGAGCTCTATAAATATTTATTAAGTTTACTTGTTCCAGATCTGAATTCAAGTCCTGGATATCCTTATTAATTTTCTGTCTCATTGAGTCTAAGTCTCTATGTACCTGGGTGTTAGGATTGTTAGCTCTTATTGTTGCATTGATGCTTTTACCACTATATCTTTGTTGCTTTAAAATCTGTTTTATCAGATATGAGAATTGCAACTCCTGCTTTTTATTTATTTATTTAATTTGCTCTCCATTTGGTTGGTAAATCTTTCTCCATCCCTTTGTTTTGAGTCTTTGTGTATCCTTGCATGTGAAACGGGTCTGGATGTAGCATACAGTTGGGTTTCGGCTGTATCTTTTGATTGGGGGATTTAGTCTATTTAAATTTAGAATTACTGCCATTTAATGTGAACTGGCTGTTTTATCCATTCGTTGATGTAAATTCTTCTTTATGTTGATGCTCTTTACTTTTTGGTATATTTTTAGAAAGGCTAATACTGGTTGTTTCTTTCTATGTGTGACGCTTCTTTCAGAAGCTCTTGTAAAGCAGGCCTGGTGGTAACAAAATCTCTGAGTACTTGCTTGTTCATAAAAGATTTTATTTTTCCTTCAGTTGTGAAGCTTAGTTTGGCTGGATATGAAATTCTGGGCTGAAAGTTCTGTTCTTTAAGGATGTTGAATATTGGCCCCCACTCTCTTCTGGCTTGTTGGGTTTCTGCTGAGAGATCTGCTGTAAGTCTGATAGGCTTCCCTTTGTGGGTAACCTGACCTTTCTCTCTGGCTGCCCTTAGTATTTTCTCCTTCATTTCAACCCTGGTGAATCTAACGATTATGTGCCTTGGGGTTGCTCTTCTTGAGGAATATCTTTGTGGTGTTCTCTATATCACTTGGGGTTGAATATTGTCCTGCTTTGCTAGGTTAGGAAAATTTTCCTGAATAATATCGGAAGAATATTTTCCAGCTTGGATTCATTCTCTCCATCGCATTCAGGTACACCTATCAAACGTCAATTTGGTCTTTTCACGTAGTCCCACATTTCTTGGAGACTTTGCTCATTCTTTTTTATCCTTTTTTCTCTAATCTTGTCTTCTCGTTTTATTTCATTAAGTTGGACTTTGACCTCTGATATCGTTTCTTCTGCTTGAACAATTCGAGTGTTTAAACCTGTGCATAATTCTCGGAGTTCCCATATTGTATTCTTCAGTTCCATTAATTCACTTATATTCCTCTCTAAGTTGTCTATTCTCATTAGGATTTTGTCAAACCTTTTTTCAAAGTTCTTAGTTTCTTTACATTGGGCTACAACATGTTCTTTTAACTCACATTCTTTTATCCATCCCATCATACGCTCGTTCTCCATTAAGCCTGTTCCCTTGTTGATGAGGAACTGTGATCCTCTTTAAAGGGAGAGGCATTCTGATTTTGAGTATTCTCAGCCTTTTTACACTGGTTTCTTCCCATCATTGTAAATTTATCCACCTGTCGTCTTTGTAATTGCAAACTTTCAAATTAGGTCTCTGAGTGGACGTCCAAGTTGTTAATTCCCAGGGCCAAAATCTGAGCAACCCACTGCGCCAGCCAAAACAGCGGCGTTAAGACTGATGGTGCTTTTCTGCCCGGGAATATCCAGTCTGGCTTCCTTCTTGAGTCCATAATAGGCGACTCTGCCTTCCCGGAGCTCCAAACCTTGGTCAGAAGGGGAACCAGTCCCGTTTACTGTGCACCGAGAGCTGCTGCGCCGAGGTGCCAGCAAAACTGCTGCGCCGGCCACAAGAGTCACGCTGGCGACCCGTGCAGCTCCTCCACTGGGAATCTTCTGCTCCATGAGTGACCAAAATTTGTCGGAAAATGTGGCACCCTCTCGTTCTCTGCACTTTCACTGGGAGCTGCAATCCCAAGATGTTAGCGATCAGCCATCTTGGATCCTCCGCAGTGTACCAAATAATCTTTATTAAGATAGGAAGGGCCAACATCTGGAACACCTCACAGCTTAGAAGCTCCAGATTCTTGCCACTCAAGCCTTTTCAAGTGAGGACATTTAAAAAGAAAATTGCACTTGCACTCTATTGTGGAATTGGACTAGTTACAAAGATTAGACCAGCCTTGTCATCTTCAGGAGTTAGCTTCACTGAGATGGACCCCACCAGGACACTAGTACTAAGTCACTCACCCACTGACTGGCTGTTTTGGCATGGGACTAACAGCACTCCCGTTGTCTAATTCTCGATTTCTTCTAAATGCCCGCTTTAATTTTTGTGGTGTTTGCTCCTCCTTTCATAAAGATATCTAGAGAACAATATTTTTTAGCATCTGCCAACTCAAGCACAATGCCTGTGTTTGTCTCATTTCTTATTTCTTGATTTGTTCATATTAACTTTTTATCTCTTACTTTCTTTTTTATTTTACCTTTTTGTTGATTGCTTTAACTTGCAAGCATTTCCCCATAAATATATTTCTTACCCTTTCTTTTGTTTGCTTTCTGTCTCTTTTTTGGTCTCCAGTATTTTCTAGCAAGTTGTAGCTTGCACCATCTTTATACTTTAATTCACCACCTGTTGTTTGTTGGGTTTTTGTTTATATATCAGGGATGGGCTTGGCTGGAGAAGGCAGTAGGTTTTTGTTGTTTTGGGACCTCCCTTCCTCTAACATCTCTTACTGATCTTTTCTTTTCTCATTTTTTCTTTTCTTTTCTCCCTGGACCTCTCTGGTCTTCCACTTATCTTATAAATCATTATATTTGGTCTTTAAAAATTATGACATTTTCATAGTAACCAAAACAGCATGGTACTGGTACAAAAACAGACACATAAACCAATGGAACCGAATAGATAACTCAGAAATAAGACCACATACCTACAACCATCTGATCTTTGACAAACCTGACAAGAACAAGCCTAATGGGGAAAGGATTCCCGATTTAATAAACGGTGCTGAGAGAACTGGCTAGCCATATGCAGAAAACGGAAATTGGAGCCCTTCCTTACACCTTATATAAAAATCAACTCAAGATGGATTAAAGACTTAAATGTAAATCCCAAAACTGTAAAAACTCTAGAAGAAAATCTAGGCACTACCATTCAGGACATAGGCATGGGCAAAGATTTCATGACAAAGATGACAAAAGCAAAAATTGACAAATGAAATCTAATTAAAGAGCTTCTACACAGCAAAAGAAATTATCAGAGTGAATAGGCAGCCTACAGAATGAAAGAAAATGTTTGCACTCTGTTCAACCAACAAAAAGGTCTAATATTCAGAATCTACAAGGAACTTAAACAAATTTACAACAAAAACCAAAAGTGGGCAAAGGACATGAATAGACACTTCTGAAATGAAGACCTACATATGGCCAAAAAACATATGGAAAAAAGCTCAACATCACTGATCATTAGAGAAATACAAATCAAAACCATAATGAGATACCATCTCATGCTAGTCAGAATAGCGACTATTAAAAAGTCAAAGAACAACAGATGCTGGTGAGGTTGCAGAGAAAAAAGAACACTTTTACACCATTGGTAGGAGTGTAAATTAGTTCAACCATCATGAAAGACAGTGTGGCAATTCCTCAAAGATCTAGAGGCAGAAATACCATTTGACCCAGCAATCCCATTACTGGGTATATAACCAAAGGCATATAAATAATTCTGTTATAAAGAGCCCGCATAGCCAAGTCAATTCTAAGCAAAAAGAACACAGCGGGGGGCATCACACTACCGGATTTCAAACTATACTACAAGGCTACAGTAATCAAAACAGCATGGTACTGGTACCAAAACAGAGATATAGAACAATGGAACAGAACAGAGGCATCGGAGGCAACACAACATATCTACAACCATACAATCTTTGATAAACCCGACAAAAACAAGCAATGGGGAAAGGATTCCCTGTTCAACAAATGGTGTTGGGAAAACTGGCTAGCCATGTGCAGAAAGCGGAAACTGGACCCCTTCCTGACACCTTACACCAAAATTAACTCCAGATGGATTAAAGACTTAAACATAAGACCTGGCACCATAAAAACCCTAGAGGAAAATCTAGGCAAAACCATCCAAGACATAGGAGTAAGCAAGAACTTCATGAACAAAACACCAAAAGCATTGGCAACAAAGGCCAAAATAGACAAATGGGACCTAATCAAGCTCCACAGCATCTGCATGGCAAAAGAAACAGCCACTAGAGTGAATTGGCAACCAACAGAATGGGAAAAAATTTTTGCAGTTTACCCATCTGACAAAGGGCTGATATCCAGAATTTACAAAGAACTCAAACGGATTTACAGGAAAAAAACAAACAAGCCCATTCAAAATAAGGCAAAGGATATGAACAGACACTTTACGAAAGAAGACATATATGAGGCCAACAATCATATGAAAAAATGCACATCGTCACTGGTCATCAGAGAGATGCAAATCAAAACCACATTGAGATACCATCTCACGCCAGTTAGAATGGCGATCATTAAAAAATCTGGAGACAACAGATGCTGGAGAGGATGTGGAGAAAAAGGAACACTTTTACACTGTTGGTGGGAGTGTAAATTAGTTCAACCATTGTGGAAGACAGTGTGGCGATTCCTCAAGGCCTTAGAAATAGAAATTCCATTTGACCCAGCAATCCCATTACTGGGTATATATCCAAAGGACTATAAATCGTTCTACTATAAGGACACATGCACACGAATGTTCATTGCAGCACTGTTTACAATAGCAAAGACCTGGAATCAACCCAAATGCCCATTGACGATAGACTGGTTTGGAAAAATGTGGCACATATACACCATGCAATGTTATGCAGCAATCAGAAATGATGAGTTTGTGTCGTTTGTAGGGACATGGATGAATCTGGAGAACATCATTCTCAGCAAACTGACACAAGAACAGAAAATGAAACACCGCATATTCTCACTCATAGGCGGGTGATGAAAAATGAGAACACATGGACACAGGGAGGGTAGTACTAAACACTGGGGTCTATTGGGGGGAAAAGGGGAGGGCCAGCGGGAGGGGGAGGTGGGGAGGGATAGCCTGGGGAGAAATGCCAAATGTGGGTGAAGGGGAGAAAGGAAGCAAAACACACTGCCATGTGAGTACCTATGCAACTGTCTTGCGTGTTCGGCATATGTACCCCCAAACCTAAAATGCAATAAAAAATTTAAAAAAAAATAAAGATACATGCACACTTACGTTCATTGCAGCACTATTCACAATAGCAAAGACATGAGATCAACCACCATGCCCATCAATGATAGACTGGATAAAGAAAATGTGGTACATATACACCATGGAATGCTATGCAGCCATAAAAAGGAATGAGATCATGTCCTTTGCAGGGACATGGATGGAGCTGGAAGCCATTATCCTCAGCAAACTAACACAGGAACAGAAAACCAAATACTACATGTTCTCACTTATATGTGGGAGATGAATGATGAGAACACATGGATACCTGGGGGGAACAACACACTGGGACCTGTTGGGGGTGGATGGAGAGCATCAAGGAGAATAGCTAATGGATGTTGGAATTAATACCTAGGAGGGGAATGATCTGTGTAGCGAACAACCATGGCACATGTTTACCTATGTAACAAACCTGCACATCCTGCACATGCATCCCTGAACAATAAAAACATAGTATGACATTTTCTTTTCTTATATGTTTCATCTAACTTCAAAAAAAGTCAGCAAAAAATAATGAAAGCTTATCCTCCTTAAAATAAAAAAGTACTCTCAAATGGACACATACAGTTGTGTGTGTGTATAATATATATTATATATAATGTATATAAATAAAATGTACATAGAAATATATATAAATACATACAGTGTTGCCTTATCATTGATAGTGACCCTAGTAAATAAAACAAGAACTGGTTTTACTGACACCAATACGTGGAAATAATATACTAGAACTACATAAGCCCTGAAATGGTCTTGGAAGCATCTGTACAGATTAATGTTTTTATTTCAGAATATAGCAATATACACATTTCATTGGATTCATTAGTATTATATATTTCAATTTAAATTTAACATTGATCAATAGCAATAAATTATATACAACACACACACATACACACACATATACACACCCTACAATCTTATTCACAGAAGGTAGGTTATTTATAAATAAACTTTTGCATAGTCTAAAACTCATATATTGACTTATGCTACCAAAATACAGCCTGGGTAAACAGAGAAAAAAATAAATCAAATAGACAAGTATATATAAAATAGGCTGTTTTAGAGATAACACAGGACAGATTTTATTAACTAATTTATGACCTACAGTCTGTTGGCAGAGACCTTCTCCCTAATTTCAGTCTTTCTGAACAGGAAAAACAGACCATAAGGCTTGATGGTGTGCAAAGCTCACATCTTTATCTCTGCCAGAGCTTTATTTGGGGGTCTGGAGACAGAAATTCTCACCATTTATCATTGATTGTAACGTTTGATGTGTTTTCTCTTTGCTGAGACCTTTACTCTGGATGGTTCTGCCAGGTTCCTTCATTATCTTCAAACTATTGGCAAATGATTTATTGGCAGGTAACTATATTCATGGACAAAGTGAACTCATTTTCGGGTTTGACACTGTAGCTCTCACTTCCTTTTATAGCACTGTGACTCCTGAAACACCCAGGCTTGCAGCAACTACTATTGCACATACTAATCAGAAGTTTTTATGGAATGCTCCTGCTTTGAACTCAGCAAAGCCACAGCCAAGTGGGTCCTTATGAAGTGAAAATGGCAGTTCCTTAGGGAGATACTATTCAGATTTAAAATGGACCTTTAAATATAAACTGCACTTCTGTCTTGAAATGTATTTGCACTAACATAGGTTGCTTAGAGGAAAAAATTATGAAGGCAGGGAAAGTAATGGAAAGAGGAAGGCTTTTACATGGCTAGGACTTTTATTCAGATAACAGCTTCCACCCCCACTTCCATCCTCACCCCTCTCATACATCCAAATCCCAATCTGGGTACATACAGTAAAATCTTAAATATGCACATTGAGAAGCAAGTGGAATCTAGTTATCTGAAAGTTCATACAAACGTTTCTTAATCTTCCACCCAAACATTACACAGTGAAATGACAAAATGGGATGCCTCCCACTCCCTCCCACACGTTTTTCTATATGAACATAAGTGTTTAGATAACTGAATAGTGTCTTGATGGGAAATTTAAGCTTCTTAAGAATTCGATGAAAGATAAATGTGGTTTTATTAATACATACATGCACCCAAAATGTAGGCATGTAGTTCAGTTCTAAAATAGGGGCTTACATAACGTGTGCCAAGAACAAAGGGAAAGAAATAGAACAAGGCAAGGAGATGTAAATTTTGGTAGTGACTTAGATCCTACAATGCAACAACACCTGCAGAAAGGGAAGCTAGTATCTTGATTCCACAAGGTTTAACCTCCTCCTCACCCTCACCTGCCCATTCCAGGTTTTCCTAACCCTATGGCTGCAGCTTTCACTGCCTAATGACTCCCCTTAATGGGAGAATATTTGGAAGCCAGAAAGGAATTCACTGAGGTTACTCAAGGGTAGTGGAATTACATATGTCATATAAAATGCTCTTGCTAAATTGATGCTAGAAAAATAGAATGGCAAAACCTTCACCCAAACCCTACTGGGAGTGTGAAGTTAATGGAGTGTGCTCATCTGTTAGTGCAAACTCTCGGGTTACAATTTTCTAAATCCTATAGTCCTCTTACAAGTGATAAGGGATCTCAGCTGAGAAAAGCAATGTAGCTTATTCCTATTTGGGATCCTTTAATCCAGGTTGAGGGGAGGGGGAAAGGGCTTGGAATGAAATAGAAAGAATTCACCGGACAACTGAAGTTAATAGCTGTCCTGTATATTATCAACAAGGAGAAAACTTCACTTAGGTAAACTCTGTAAGAGTGTTGAGATCTTGGCTGTCAAGACCCTCACATCCCACCCCAGGAAGTTATTGAAAATAGCTCTTCTCCCTCCAGGCTTTATTGCTAGTGAATTTGTGGGTTATAATATTAACTCATGTGTAGGACATCTGACCATGTATGAAATGATTTTCATTTATGTAGACCTTATTTGACTGTCCCCAAAATTCTTGGAGTGGATGTTTATGACCTAATTTGTAAAGATTGGGAAACTGCAGTTCAGAGAAACTTAGCATCACACACCTACTAAATGGATGAGCTAAGACTTTAACCCACACCCTGACTTTCAGCCCCAAAGCTCATGCATTTTCCACTCAATCAGTTTACTCCCTTCCACCAAACCAGGCCAACCTTCATTGTCCCCTACACCACTATCATTCTAGTTATGTGAATCAAATTCCTGAGAGTCTGCTTTTACACCTCCTGGTTCCTAATCATCTCCCTTGCGCCATGTATCATCTAATCCTTTTGATTTCACCTCTCTAAAATATAATTAAAATCCATCCACTTCTCTTCATCTCTACCACCATGATATTAGTACAAGTAAATATTATCTTTGCTACATTGACTCTGATGGCCCTCCAATCTGATCTACTATGTTGGTACAAAAGTAATTGTGGTTTTTGTGCTTTTAATTGCAAAAACTGCGATTATTTTTGCACCAACCTAATATTTTCCAGGTTGCTGCCAGTGCGAACTTTTCAAAAGACCAATGTCTTCCCTTGCTGAAAACTGAGTCATAGAGTCTGGCCATTTCCTACCCCTGAAAACACACTGCCTCAAGTCCTTTCTGTCTAACTCTCAGTTCAAGCAATCCTTTCTCAGGGAAACTTTCTCTGCCTTTCCTGCAATCAGCTACATCCCCCTAGTACAATCTCTCATAGCAACATATACCTTCACTTTATAGCTTTTATTTCAGGTGCACCTTTACTCATGTCTATGTGATATTTCATCAATGTTAGTCTCCTACACTTGACTGTTATTTACTTGAATGCAGGTTCCACTTTAGCCTTAGCACATAGGGTGATGCCTGATTCAGAGAAAGCATTTGACAAATATTATTGAACAAATGTAGAGCTTCTCTTTCTTCTTTTTCTCTTTTTCCTGTCCTCCCTCCATTCCTCTACTCTCATCCTTATTCCTTTCCTTGTCCCATGTTCATGGGACTTTGCTCTCTTAGTCTTAATTGGAATGAAATCCATGCCAAAGCAGTAAATATGGCAACTACAAATATTGTTCTCCCTAAAGCCATTTGATTTCTACTAGGACATTCTTGATGCCTTAAAAGACAACAAAATCATTCTCTAATGCTGGTGTTTTAGGCATTCCCATGAGATGGGGAAGATACACCCTATTTCATGAGTTCTCTGGAGAAATTCTTTCCCAGTGTAACCCAGCCGATATTGGGAGGTATCTTACTTTTGTTGCTACTTAGGCTGCAGTTGTGATACAGTTGTCAATGCCTGCCCATGAACCCTCTTGATCATTGGAGTTCTTACTGTTGTCAGTTCATTTGCATTATAGACATTATTTTAAAACAAGCCTTACCTGTTAGGAGAAGAGAAGTTGCACACTTGGCAAAACCACTCAAAGAAAGGGGAAGGAGGAAAGATTTCCCTCCTGCTGGGGAGAGAGAGAGAGAGAGAGAGAGAGAGAGAGAGAGAGAGAGAGAGAGAGAGAGAGAGAGAGATCGATCCTCTCTCGAGGCTCAGGAGGTACTGGCAGAAAGTTGTCTGGACAGATACCCAGGAGATCTATGGAACCCACCAAGCATGCTGGTTCTTAATGCATTTGCAGACCTATGTTTAAAGCGTTAAAGAATTAGCTCACTGAGATGTGTAGTAACTTGATGGACATTCCTTGGGTTATGAATGGACAACTGCATTCCCTTGTAGATCCATGTGAGGAAACAATATATTCTTGATTGTCACCTTCTAGTAGAAATGCAGAGAGAGAAGCTCTTTATTTAAAAATGCTGCATTTTGGTACAAAGTATGTTGGCATGGTGCAGAAAAGCACATATACAATGACTCAGTTGAAAAGTTAAGGCTTCTTAAAAAGTTTATCTCAACCATATCTTCCATTTACTTATGTACAGGAGAGATATGATTTTTAAATAACCAATCTAAATAATAGCTAATAACTCTCTTTCAGAGAGTTATTTCAATAAATTTAGCATAAAATATTTAAGTGCTAAGTAAACATTGTGTTATAGATTAATTGGAATAATTTTTTTCTTTATTAGCTTTGTATCCTATAATTGATGGCATATGAGATTCAATGAAAATAAGTCAGAAATAGAGAGCCATTTGATCTACACTTTGATAAACCTGCCCTGCTTCCTCATTACACAAACACCATATGGTCTCCACTTGCCTTAGCAAAGAGTGAACTCTTGCCAAGACATGTCAGCCAATGGGCTACATCCTTTCCACATCTTGGGCGCCACATCAGATTAAATGCTACATTCTGCTGGGGTGGGGTGTTGGTGGATGAGGAAATAGAGAAAGATACTGGGGTCTGAGGGTAATCTAGGGGGACAAGTGGCTTTTGTCAATGAATTTGCTAGCCCAGCTCCTCCCATCATTGCTAGTGAAAATGATTTCAAGCTGTTAAATTAGTAATTATGAAGTGAGTATTTTTTGCTTTATAAAACATGGTGCTTTTGAGGAAGCACCTTAAAAGGGGGAAACCTACACTGAGATGATGTAGATTGCTATAGCAGAAAGAAGTCTTTAGAACAAGGGTGTCAAACACAAAAACCTGCAAGAAACAAGCAGGTAACACCAATAAGCAAAGAGTACATGGTATAAGACATTAGAAGGCATATCATGCTTCATTGAAACACAAATTTTAAATCATTGAGTGGGCAAAATTATATAAGGGCCACCAGTGTGCATCTGCTTCTATTTCTTCAACCCCTGAATTGTTTACTTGATGATGCCTAACTTATCTCCACCCATTTCAGATCCAGCCAATATTTACTGATTGGCCTCATGCCCAGCATTGTGCAAGGTACGTTCACAGACATGACCATTTTCAATACTCATAACTGTTCAATGAAGTATGTATTTATGTCTCCATCGATAGATGAGGAAATTGAATCTCTGAGAAGTTTAAAATGACTTGGCCAAACCCAGAATTCATTGCTCTGGAAGAAACTTGGGAAACACTACCATTCTTTTATTTCTTAACTTTGAGCCAAGGATATCAGTTCAAGTAAACTTGTTATCTGTTCTCTGGTAGTTTATATACTGTTTGGTTCCCCCAAGGCAATACATGATGAGTGTGTCAGTACAGATATAAATAACTGTACAATTAGATACTCAGGGGGAGAAGTAATTTTGGTTTAAATAATCAAGGCCTCTGTTGCAGAACAATAGCTATAAATAATTCAGCCTTTCCTGGCTCAAGCTCTTTGACCAAAATTCCAATACTGTCACATGTTAAAACTCAAACTGTCAATTTGAGGAGGCTCTGCTTAATTTCATTTTTGTCTCAAGTTTAGACAAGTGAAGAGCAACTCACAAGAGAGTGTGAGTATACTCAACTCACACAAAGTTAGAACCATTCTTTATGCAGCTTCAGCTATTATGTTCTATGCTATATTCCCCAGAGCACAGAAATCCGTTTTTATTTTCTTTTAAAATAAAAATAACATTCAATTAACCATTGGCATTAATATTTATAGTAACTCAGCATCTTTGAAAGGTTTGTTCACAGAAGATTCCCTTGTATGTGATTGCAAGCAATTAATTTAAAAATGGAAATGTACTTTTTTAACTAGAAGTCATAGTCCTGACTATCACTTCACCAGCTAAGCTTTCCTCAAATATAAATATATTTTAAATTGGGTTTACTAATGCCCTAGGTACTTGGAAAATCCTACTGGTGCAAACCCATTATTAACTCATAGTCCCCAATTCTAAGCCTTATATGTATGACCTTAGAAGTAACGGCAGCTGCTCTTGTCTGTTTTATAAGGATTGTTACTGAAACTTGTACATTAATAATTTCCAGTGGTTACAAGCCATTATAAAAGCTCTCAAGTTATGTAGTACTCTGGTAATAGCTCTTCTCCAAGTGGCACCCCAAGAATACTTGACAACCCCAAAGAGAGTCATTTTGAAAATTACATAAACAAAATATAAAGTGGCATCATCCAGCTCTGAGTTATTTATAGATATTCTGCAGGGAGAATCAAATGGTGTATTTCCTCTGTAAGCATACCAAGTTTATTGGCATCTACCTGGCATTATCCGACATGGAAATCATCTGGTGAGTGAAAGCATGAATATCTTGACATATCAGTTACTTGTTCACTGCCCACAGTGTTTTGTGCCCACCAGTTGGGAAGCTCTGATTTAGAGAACGATTAGCAAAAGAGTGAGTTAACATGTAAGTTTGCAGCGAATCATGTTTCACATCCTGCACCATTCAGGTAATGAGATTTTTCTTTGCAGAAATGCTATCCATTGCATGAAGACTTGGTTTAAATTCATCTGTGTCTTATATACCAGCTTCCTCCAGAATACTTAGCATGGGACTTCAAAAGGCACTCAATAAATATTTGCTGAATGAATGTAACAGGAATTAATAACGCAAAAAAATGTTTTTGAAAGATAATTGATGTCAAATGGTGGGCATAGGAAGCCAGAGAAAGTTCACCAGTGATAGAAATGCTGTGTACAAATTTGGTACAGTGTCCAGGAAAAGGATTTCCATTTAATAAATAAGCTTTTAAAGCCAGGTTCTTTTATGTCCATTGCCACTGGACTAAGCCATATTAGTGGGGGGAGAATTCTAGCCAAACAAACCCTGATAGCAGTTTGAGAAAGGGAAGTATAAGCAATAGCTAAATGTTAGAAAGGATTCCATGAAGCACGTTACCATCAGTTGTTCAGGAAATCTCTAAGAATAAAATAGCACATGCACATGCACATACACATACATGGACTACAAAACATATCAGTAAATTCTTTATGAAATAAAGAGGACAAACTGGATAACATGCAGAGGGCCTTAACACTCTCTTGATTGCATGAAAGATGATAAACATTAGGATATTTTTCTTTCATTGAGTCCCCAAGGCCCAAGTTAAGAGAGTGTTGGGATATTTTGACTGCTTTGATTGATATTCTGGGCCTAGATTGTCAAAGGCACTTTCCTAACTTTAACATGTCATGACAGAGAAATTGATCCGATCTGCACCATATATGGAGGCAAAATGAAGAAGCTATGTGATTCAGAGATAACCTTCCAGGGATCAGCTCAGGTCAGCCATGGCCTGATGGCCCATGTGCCAAGAGGGTCCAACAACTGGGTATGTCAGCAACCCACTCATCATTTACCAGTGCTCTGTGGCCCATCCATTGGGAAGCTTTGTTTTAAAGAGTGTTTCTCAGAATGATCATCCCAGAAACAAGCTGCCAAGTAAGTCTGCAGCAAATTATACTTCATGTGGTACACACTATATCTCTCTCAGGGAGTCAAAACATGTATTAATAAATGAACATATTAAGGCTCTGAGAAGACCTATTTCCCATTGTTTGTTTTCTTCTCCAGTATTTTCCAACCTCTTTTAACCAGGGCACCTACTAACATCTTGCAGATCTAAGGAGGCTGCCGAATGGTTAAACCCTCTGTGCAAGCACACAGTAATGTGACTTGAAAGGGTAAATGCAACAATATAGGTCCTATCTGTCTTTAATTGGAGGATTACTTCAGACAGTGAAAAAACTTTAATCTTTAAGAAGGAATCCTCCTGGAACTTTGTTAACACGAAAGTGTTAAATACCAAAAACAATATTATCACTCCTAAACAGGCTGCTGAGAAGCCAGGGATGAGTACATTCTAGCCCTGAGACTCTCAGTCATCTGCAGTAGTTCATATGCCACTGGCAAGGAGAATTCTAAACATGAGATCCAAAAACCCTAGGCATACACCATCCCCCTGCCCTCCCTGCCCCAGGAGACTTATCTGTCTTTCTGGTTATATATTCCCTTGGCTGTTAGTGTAATTAGTGTATAATAACTATGTATATATCAACTCACAGGAAAAACGGCAGACGTGCTGGGTGATTTGGCTTTGGGCCATCTCATCGGCAGGATGAGACAACCTGGTATTAAACCATCTGTTATTAACTGTATATTTTAAAATAGTGTTTTGTGTCTCCCGGGTTGCTGACTCCCATTGACAGCAAGAGAATGTCAAGACTCCTATATTTCTGAGCAACAGCGACGAGATAACAAGCTTTAAAACGTCTGCATTGTCTCTTCTGTTCTGCTGCTTGTGCTATTAAGACTTTTATTTACTAAAATGTCTATTGTATTATACATGCTGCTTTTCTATGTTTCATTCTCATGAAGGTGAACAAGTTTCATTTAAACTGTGTCCCTGTGAAAGTTATGCTATCTAAAGTCAAAGATCCTAGAGAAAATTGTCCACAGCTTTTGTCTTTATGACTAGGCAGTTGCCAATGCCTGTATGAAATCAATAGTCTCACTAGGGAATGGACTTTGACTTACATTTTTTTTAAAAGTGGTCATTTTCTCAAATTTGCTTGTTTGCACTGTTTACTTTTCTTCAATTTAAGCAATTAATTTCATAATATCAGAAATCTGAAATCGAGTCTTTGTGCCACTTGTTGCAGTCAGTAGCACAAACCTGCTCCCTAAACTCAGGATTAAGTCTGAAAACGACAGAAAACAACAGGATTTCTTTGAAAGACGAGCAGTCAAATCATTCAACACAATCATCCAAGTTAATTCAATTCAGAAAACCACATCATGAAAAAACAAAAATAAAAATTTTTACCTGATTCCAAATCACTTTTGACGGCTATAAAAAATTGACTTTCTTTGCAAAAGTTTTCCGTATGCCCAAGAACTCAGTTGAAACAGTTTTTTTTCCTTTCCCAGTTGTCTCTTATAGTTGGCTGATACCAAGTATAACTAAAATTTCCCTGCAAGTCTGTTAAACACTTTCACATTTCCATGTTTAATTACATTCAGATTGAGATTTCTGTATAGCCAGATTTTAACTCAATTGACCACAATGCCTTTGACATAAAGCCTTTATTCATAATTCTCGCCATATATATAAATAGACATACACTCCTTGTCAAAATGCAAGAGGGAGCTTCTTTACATTGTCTAGAACAAAGAGGCCAGCTCGGCTTCTTTTTTTCCTCAGTGTCTCAGAAGGTGTCCTTTATTACATATGCAGGATGCAAGGATTTTGCTGCTGTGTGAATGAAAAATGACACCTTCAGACTGCCTTTTTAGTGACAAATTACACTTTTGCAGACCATCACACTGCCTGTGGGTTTAAGAACCCCATTTAGATTTACTATCACTTCCTTGGGGACTCAGCCTTCCTCACAAAGCACCCCAAGGATAATTTCCACTGTTTTAGAGTGCAACAAAGATGAGAAAGTTTGCTCATCACAATAGTATAGAAACTCTTGCCTAGGAAAAACACTCTCTGGCATTTCTTAAGGTGCTAAAATCATTGGCTCTGTGGATTCTTGGTGCGAAAAACAGGCAGAAAAAGTTGTCTGGAGGTATTCGCGAAACGCTGTATTTGTTCAGGAAGGAGCTGTGAAGTTAGAGGCTGAGCAACGCCTCTTACTTTGCTTCCTGGGTGAGAGCAGACAGGCGTGCCAGTTAGCAGAAGCAAGCAAGAGAGGGTGGTAAGACTCACCGGCTTCCCCATTTTTCCCAGGATGGGGGTTTTTGTTCCTCAACTGTGATCTGGAAGAGGCAAACCTGTAGGTCCTCCGAGCAGGCTGGTCTGGGGCAAGTGGCGGCTCTTTGCCTCGGATCAGCTGAATGGCTGGGGCGTTCAGGAAGCTTGCTCTGTCCAGCTCCAAATCACTCCCCCTCTCCAGGGTGTGTGCTTACACGCCTCTAAGTCAGCGCAAAAATCCGCCAAACTCAGGTCAGCCTAACAGGTTTCCTTATATAGGTAAACACGAATTGCATTCCTGGTGAAAGAAGTTAACTAGGAATCCTGGTAACCTGGTTAACTCTATACACGCCAGAATGGCTCAGAGTCAGTCAGCCTGCGTAGGGGTTTGGTTGCAGTACAAAGGGATTTGCGCGATTTAATTAAAATCATCTTTATCCTGGCAGTCTCTAAAATTGGCCCTTGTAGTGTAACTGTGAGTCAACAGCTAGTATTTTATATCATGGGCTGTGACCAGCCTTTTATTATCTGAAGGCATTGTAGGGGAAAAAGTACAGCATTTTGTAAGTTGTCTTTCATGTTTTTAAAACCAGGGTAATTGAACTTGAGATTATTTTCAAAGAAGTGAATAGAACATGTGACAGAAAGGGAAATAGTGACAGAACATGTGACAGAAAGAGTTTAATAAACCTCCATCAAATAAGGCTCAAATGCCTTATTTGCCATAGTAACGAACAGCTATTCAACTTTCACAGGTCTTTGGTAGATAACGCAGTACAATCAGTTCGGGTTTTCTCCTTTTACAATGCAGTAATTGCTACTGCTTTTTTTTTGATGGGCAAAATGACAGATAATGACATCTATTCCAGTAACAACCCTCCTGAGCCCACATGCTGACGTGTTATTTGATGGTTTCAGGAAAGAAATCTAAGGCTTGTGAATTTGCATACTTGCATGTAAACATTTTTAAACAATTTCCTGGATTTAAGAAGATAAGAAAATATATCCTTAAAAGAACTTTACGGAAGGCCTACCTCTAGGTTCAAAACATAGTTTTTGAATATAATTAGGTATCTTATATTGATTGTCTAATAACTAGCTCTTACCCTTACATTTTATCTACCACCTAGTAAAGTAATAATTTAAAAACTTCTAGCCAATTTCACTGAAGACAGTACAGAGAGTTGGGACTTTCCTATGTAGTAGAGATGAAGATTGTCTGCTAAAAAAGACCTATCTCTAAACGAAACACTTTTTTAAATTTTGTCCATGGGTTGACTGCTTCTTGAGTAGTGACAACCTTATTAAAAATAGCTCAATGCTGTTTTAGGTCTCTGCTCTGGAAAGGTGGGAGAATGAATCTTCAGATGCCACCTAAGCGAGCACCAACACAAACCAATGTCAGACAGTTTTTGCCGAGATTAGTAAGGAGCAAAAATTGCACTGCCAGGAAGGGTAACTGTTTTTGAATGGCATTTTCCACTGGCCAAAGACTTCTGCATACAATTTCTCTTCTTATCTCTGCAGGAACACTGTGAAATGTATAGTATTTCCTCTTCACAATAATAAATTTGGCTTGCAGAGATAAAGGGATTGGTCCAAAGTCTCGTGATCAGTTTTGGCAAATCCCAAACCCCAGATACAGAATTTAATTCCGATAGCATTTCCCAAAATGGAATCAACTTGAAGAGACAGAGGAACATTAAAATGGCAATTTTCCATGTTCGAATACAATTTTTAATAATCCTATGTCCAGAGAATTTAAATGTAATATATAAACTTATTAAAATACTTTTTATAAAGTCATAACTTACTGCTAACATGACTCCCTTTAAATGTCTCCAGAAAGATCATAAAATGAGATAGAGAGTGTATTTTTATTGAATATAAATTTGGGTTATAAAATATTATGAAAATATAACTTGGCAAATATTGCACACATTTTTCTGTTCATGGTATTTATGTCTCTATTGTATCAAGTTAAGACTCATCCTAATTCCTCCACCGGAAGGAATATCAGTGTTTTCTACTTACTGGGTTATTTGTTTTCATTAATCTTAAATGAAATTCTGTATTATGCTAGGTAAACGGCTTTCACTAATATGGTCCATTTATGATCTGGACCCTTTGTGTCCTCGTAATTCCCACTGAAGCAAGTTCTGTTTATGTAGAAACTTTAGACTTTATTAACATATTAACATGTTGTTGCAAGACAAAGAATGCATTTTTTTCCAGGGCAGGCTAAACCTCTAAATGCCTTAAGCTGGCCTCCAAATTGGTTCTTACAATTCTTTTTTTTTTTTTTTTTGAGACAGAGTCTTACTCTGTCACTTAAGCTGGAGTGCAGTGGTGTGATCTTGGCTCACTGCAACCTCCACTTCCCAGGGTCAAGCAATTCTGCTAACTCAGCCTCCCAAGTAGATGGGATTATAGGCACCTGCCACCATGACCGCCTAAGTTTTGTATTTGAGTAGAGAAAGGGTTTTACCATGTTGGCCAGGATGGTCTCGATCTCTTGACCTTGTGATCCACCTACCTTGGCCTCCCAAAGTGCTGGGATTACAGGTATGAGCCACCACACCCGGCCTGTTGTTACAGTTTTAAGCAAACAATCATTTAGGCTTTAAACACAAAATATCATAGGCCATAATTGTTGAATTGGAAGGTCAAAATGAAATTTGCACATTTCAAAAAGGAAATACAACCCTCTGCTAAATCAATTTTAGAGGCCTCAAGAAATGATTTGAAAAGGTGGGGTCACTGAAGCAGCGTGAATTCAACCTAACCATAGAGGACCCCAATAAGAGAATACTTTAAGCTAAAGAATTACACCATGCCAAAAAATAACACTTGTAGGAAACTAAATAAAATATAAGATCTATTTGAAGGGGAGAAAATGTCATTGTGGTTTAAAGAAAACATCAAGGGATAGAGTTTAGAGATTCCCAATGATATATAACTAGTAAGTAGATGAACTACAATTTAAAGCTTGCTCCATCAGACTCCAGAAAGCTCACAACTTCTATGCATCCTGAGTATACCACAGTAACCAAGAAAGAGAAGATGCCTTAGAGTCCAAAGATGTTTCAATTCTAGCTCCGGCTCTTGGATGCGTGACCTCGGATACATTACTTAATGTTTCTGAGCTTCATCACCAATGTAGAAGTGAAAATGGCTCAACATCTTAGATTACTGAAAGTACCTAAGGAGATTTCTTTGCAATCATTCCTCATCTATCTGTTGATGATTCTTATGGTCCAGGCATTCTCCTACATCCTAGGAATAAAGCCATAAACAAGCCTGGCACATTCCCTACCCTCATGGAGCTTACAGCCTTACAGAAAAGACTGTGTATATCTATATTATGGTATGTGAAAATCTAATGTTTCCTTAAATTTCTCACAACACAAGAATGTCTAATCCTTAAATTTCTCACAACACAAGAATGTCTAATTAAAGTTACATATAAATATAGAAATATTAATAAATGAATGTTGTCCAAGCAACAGCTTTCACTGTAGTTAGTGCAAGTTATGCTTACTAACCTGAGGTGGACCTTACCATGATTAGACTGGGTAGACCTGGGCTGAGCCAAATAAGATAAATACTAGGGAAAAGTAAAACTTGATGCATCAGCCATATCATGACAATGTCCTTTTATCTAACAATTGAGAAGGGCCAGCATATGCAACTTGAAAGCATCTTGAACATACTCAGGAAGCTGGATGGACAATGGAGTGATTTTTGTTATTCATTCTGCACATAAAGAAGTGATGGAAAAGCGTAAGAAAAATTTCCTAAATATTGTAATCGGTTACCAGATACCCAATGTATTATTAATTCACTTCTGTGCAAGATGAATTTAATTGGTACATACTATAAATGAGGGTCTGTGAAGGATAGACATAGAAAATGATACACAGAGATAAAGAATGATCCCTGGCTTTAATACAACTTTCTAGAAAAAATGTTCTGGTGTTCAGTAGCTGTATCAGTCAGAATAAATAAGGATATGCTCTGGTAACAAGCAAGCTGCAAATCTCAGTGGCTTAAAACCACAAAAGTGAATCTGTTGCTCATGCAGCATGTTTACATATGCCAACAGGGAGGATGCACCTATCCATAGCTACTCAGGAACCCAGGCTCCAGAAGATTCGGTTTTTTTAAAATTTTTTGTATTGCATTTTAGGTTTTGGGGTACATGTGCAGAACATGCAAGATAGTTGCATAGGTACACACATGGCAGTGTGTTCTGCTGCCTTCCTCCCCTTCACCCACATTTGGCATTTCTCCCCAGGCTATCCCTCTCCAACTCCCCCCCGCTGTCCCTCCCCTATTCCCCCCAATAGACCCTACTGTGTAGTACTCCCCTCCCTGTGTCCATGTGTTCTCATTGTTCATCACCCACCTATGAGTGAGAATACGCGGTATTTCATTTTCTGTTCTTGTGTCAGTTTGCTGAGAATGATGTTCTCCAGATTCATCCATGTCCCTACAAAGGACATGAACTCATCATTTTTGATTGCTGCATAATATTCCATGGTGTATATGTGCCACATTTTCCCAGTCCAGTCTATCATCAATGGGTATTTGGGTTGGTTCCAGGTCTTTGCTATTGTAAACAAATTTGTTTTAACATGTACTTCCTGTTGCTGAGACAGGAAACAGGGAGTTGATGAATCATGTGCTGGATTTTCAAAACTTTACCCCATAAGTGTCCCTTAAATGTCCATTAGCCTCGTGTGGGTCAAAGCAAGTCCTTGAACTGCTTAATTTCAAAGAAACAGAGGAGAATCAGGATACATAACAAATGATTACATAACAGATATGGCAAATTAGCCAGCTGAAGAAGAGTAACACTTCGGCTAAGTTAATTTTATTTCACCAAATTATTCACTAGCACCTATGTGGAAAGTACTATAAAAGGGCCTTATAATCAATGTGAGTACCTTATTCTTCTGAGATAGTTATGCCAAGAGAGAGCAAGGGTCTGCAAAGTCTAGCCCAAAGTGGGCTGTTCAGGACTTCCTTTCTAAATATCACTATTTCCCTTAAGATTCCACCAGAATCACTGATAATCTTTGAGTACACCTTTAGGCCTCTGCTCTTAGGGAAATTGGATCTAATCAGTCATTTCCAAACTTAAAATGCCAGTCATTATGCCATAAGGGGTATTGAGTCTGCCTGCTTAATTGACCATTTCTATTAGTGACTTGGGTGATGAAATAAAAGACAAGTTGATTTAATTTGTAGACGGTGCCAAATTGGATAACTAACACCTCAGAGGATTCTATTATAATTCAAAATGACCTTGAAGAGTAGGAGAAAAATGACATTAAGAAAGGAGCTTATGTTCAACAGAGATAGAGGGTTGGAATTAAAGGTATAGAAAATATATGTTAGAAGAAAAAAACCATATTGAGTTAACACCAGCCTGTAAGTTAAATATATGCTGGCAGCTTAGCACTTTTACTTACAAAGGCTCTTGGGATATATTTAAAAATATGGTGGTCTTAAATCTTGATTGCACTGGAAAATAGGTGCTTCTCAGAGTACTGCTTCATTGGAGATCCACATTTTAAGAAATATGAGATCAGAGCACATTCAGAAGTGAAAGAAGAATTTTCCTGAAGACTAAGTGCTCCAGATCAGAGGTCAGCAAACTTTTTCTGCAAAGGGCCAGAGGATAAATATTTTCATCTTTGCCAGCCATTATGTCTTTGTTGCAACTACGCAACTCTAATGTTGTGATCCAAAGCACCCATAAACAATGCATACATGAAGGGGCATGGCTGTATTCCAAAGAAACTATCAAACTGGACAGCTGACCTGGGCCATACTTTGCAGATTCCTGCTCTCTACATTATAAGAAGTGTCTTAGAATGGTAAGGGATTCAAACTGATTGCAACTGCCTAGAAGGCAAGAGAGGCCTTATTTTGGCCATTTTCCTATTGCTCAAATTCTTTTAATATTGTTTCCGTACAGGTGCTAATGAATTAAACTAAATTAAAATAATGAAAAATGTTAGTACACCAGTCTCCTTATTAAATATTCCAAAAGAATTGGAATATGTAATGCTTGAAAATGTCATGGAAATAAATCCAAAATATAATTTATCATTTCGATTTATCAAATATTTATCAACTATCTTGTCTTTTCAGGAAAGATATTAGTGATGAAAACATATAATAGAACCTAGAGAATAATTATTATAATCAAATTAAATGTAAGAAAAGTCACAATACTAGCCAAGGTCAATAAAGCAGATGTTGCCCTTATTAGACGTAGGTAAAAACGGAAACGAGGAAATGTTAGGTTAATTCTCTAATGTCACCAAGCTAGTTGTGATGGAGAAGAAAATAGGATCCAGATTCCTGGCAATCTCAGTCCTAGATTATGATAAACCCAAAGTACATAGAAGCTGGGACAAAGAAGCATACATATGAATGCAATGCCTGGAGGCATTCATTAGAAAAGTGAGGATGAATGGAGTAACAAACACACACAATATCATAGCCCATACATGGAAGTCCTGTGGTGTGCCTTTTGCACTGCCTCAAGGAAAGTCCAACACTCTATACACCATTTCTCCTTCCCTTCCACAGGTGTCCCCATAGCCTCACATTCTCGAATCCAATCTTGTTTGCAGCCAATCCCATAGCATCTCCCTCCTTAGATAAAGATCAGAAAGCTGAAGCATAGTTATGGATGAGTTGGTCCAAATGCTCCTGAATCTTGCTTTTGACCACTTCTTACTATCATCTCCACCCCATCCTAGACCAATATAGGTTCCTGCCTAGACCAGTTTCTTAATCTCAACGGTATTGGACTGGATCATTCTTGTTGTGAGGGTTGCTGTCCTGTGCACTGTAGGATGTTTAGCAGCACCCCTGGTCTCTACCCACTAGATGCCAATCCAACTGCACCCCCACCCAAAGTCAAGACAACCGAAAATTATCTTCAGGCATTGCCCAATGTCCCCTGGTGGTCAAAATTGAGTCTGAGTGAGAACTTCTGAACTACTGTTACAATATCTTTTTAATTGTCTTCCCTACTTCTTCTTTTGCCCTTCTATAGTCTATTCTTCATAGAGCTGCCAAAGTCACCTTTAAAGACTATTTATCATATCTCCCACACACACACACACACACACACACACACACACATACACACATTATGGAATACTAGTCAGCCATAAAAAGGAAAGAAATAATGGCATTCACAGCAACCTGGATGGAGTTGGAGACTATTATTCTAAGTGAAGTAATTCAGGAATGGAAAACCAGACATTTATGTTCTCATTCATAAGTGGGAGCTAAGCTATGAGGACACAAAGGCATAAGAATGATACAGTGTACTCTGGGGACTCGGGGGAAAGGGTGGGAGAAAAGTGAGGGATACAAGACTACACACTGAGTACAGTGTACACTTTTTGGGTGATGGGTGCACCAAAATCTCAGAAATCACTAGCAAAAACCTTATTCATGTAACCAAATACCACCTGCTCCCCAAAAATCAATTGAAATAGAAATAACTAAATAAAAAACTATTTATTAGATCATGCTACTTCTTTGCTTAAAACCTTGAATGATAAGCTGGGTGCGGTGGCTCATGCCTGTAATCCCAGCACTTTGGGAGGCCGAGGTAGGTGGATCACAAGGTCAAGAGATCGAGACCATCCTGGCCAACATGGTCAAACCCCATCTCTACTAAAAATATAAAAATTAGCTGGGCATGGTGGTGCACATCTGTAGTCCCAGCTACTCGGGAGGCTGAGGCAGGAGAATGGCTTGAACCCAGAAGGTAGAGGTTGCAGTGAGTGAGATCATGCCACTGCACTCCAGCCTGTGACAGAGCGAGATTTTGTCTCCAAAAATAAAAATAAAAACAAAAACAAAAAACCCACCTTGTTGGTATCCTTCTATAATTAGAATGTAATCTAGCTTTCTTACCATTGTCCAGAGAGCTCCCCATAATCTGACCTCTGCCAGCTCCTCCAAACTAATCTCATAGCACTGTGTCCAGCCACCTTCCTTCTCTTTCTCCAACATACCCATTTTGTTCAGATTTCAGGACTTTTGCACATGCTCTTCCCACAGCTTGAAATGCTCTCCCTGGTGTGGTAGGTAGAATAATTACCTCCCTAAGGTGTCCATATTCTAATCCCTGGACCCCATGAATATGTAATGTTATGTGGCAATGGGAAATTAAGGTTGTAGATGAATTAAGGTTGCTAATAAACTGACTTCATGATATGAAGATTGTCCTAGATGTCCTGTGGGGGCCCAGTGTCATCACAAGGTTGTTATAATATGGAAGAGGAGGCAGAAGAACCAGTTTCAGAGTGATGTGATATGAGAAAGACTCCAGTAACCATTGCTGGCTTTGAAGATAGAGGAAGGGGCCATGATCTAAGGAATGCAGAAAGCCTCTAGAAATTGGTAAATGAAAGGGATCAGAATCTTTCCTGGAGCCTCCAGAAAAAAACACAGCCCTGCTAACAGCCTGATTTTAGCCCAGTTAGACTTGCATTGGACTTCTGACCTCAAAAACAGTAAGATAATAAATTAGGCCTGTTTCAGGCCACCAAGTTTGTGACAATTTGTTACAGCAGCCATAGAAAACGAATATACCTGCCACCTTCACTGCTAATGCCTCTCAGCCCTCAGAGTTTATGCAAATGCCTTCTCTGGTAGGAGGGACTCATGACAACCATGGCTGACATTGCTGACCTTGCCATCCATCCCACCTGCGGTAGTTCCACATCACTTTGCCCATTTCACCTCCTTCATAGCTCTTATCACTATCTGGCATTAAGTAAGTTCATTCATTGCCAAACAAAAACAAAACAAACAGTAAAATTTCACCTAGATAAAAGTAGGAAACAATGACAAACTTGAAAAATAAAACAAATGAGGCAGTCATTTTATATGCTTTGGATCAGGAATGTTGGAGAAAGAACCAGGTTTGGATTAAGTAAAGAACATTTATGTTGGATGAAAAGAAATTTTTGACGGTAGTTGGAGTAATTGCACAATGAAATAGGCTGCCAAGAAGGGCCACGGAGGCCTAGATTGTGGCAACACTCACAAAAGAGATTAGATAGCTCAAGTCAGGAGAATAAGTGGAGCTCAGCCTACAGCATTTACTTGATGACCTGCTTGTTCTTTCTCCAGCTTGAAAATGTATGTAGCACAAAGCAATGAATCACAGGACAACATCTGCATGTAATTGCATTTCTGTTCCAATAATAAATGTTTCAACTGCTATGCTATTTACCAAAGCTGTTATCATAAAGAGCCAAGTGGGGGAAAGTCGAAACACAAATGCTTATCTTAAGAAACCTTTCCTTTGCAATTCAGTGTGCAAGTACCCAAGCACCAAATTTGCTTTAGTATCTGAATTGTCCTGAGGAGTTTATTTTTCAAATTCTATTTTACAGTGATTTTCAGGTGTTTGATTTCCTGCAAAAGCTCTTTGTGTCCCGGTTTTCTTAATATCTTTTGAACCCAAAGAGGAGCAAAGGCCAGAAATTGTTCATATTTCCCTCATGGACCTATTATCTGAATTTTGGACCCATTGTCAGCCTTGGAGAGAAGGTATTTTGCACCTTTTTAGGGAAGAATATTAGTTCTCCAAACAAAAGACTAGCATTACAGATTTTTCCCCTTTCTCCACAAAAAAAGCATAATCCCCAAAAAAGGATTTTTTTTTTGCCTTTAACTACTAGTAAAATGCCAGCATAGTTTAAAATGATTAACAACTAATGTAGAATAAATAGGAAATAAAAGAAACTCTATTCCATCAGGTCAGCCTTGTTTCCCTCATCTCCCTATAGTGGCCAATACATTTTCTGTATGAGTGGCACAAGAAAGGTTGACGTACCTGCACAACATTCTCAAAGCTACCAGTGCCACCAGCACAGGCTAGCAATTATTTTGGCCTTTTACAGTTAACTTTGAGTGAATGCACATTCTGCAAAATAAAGTAAGTTGTATTTTTAAACAGTTCACTTTACTTTGCATCTTTGAATTGTGTCTGTCAGCAATGTAAAACTCACTGCTTTGGCTAAAGCATGAACATTCATCAAGATACAGAGAAAATAAAACAAATCTCCTAAATGGCAATCTCTTTCCATTTGGCTAAGCAAGTATTTCAAGATGATGTCATTGAGGGTTTCTTATTTAATGATATGGCAAATAACCACGTGATCAAAAAAATCTTCAAAGAGCAATGAAAATGAGCAATTTTCCAATAATAATTCAAAGCACCCCCCATTTCCCAAGGTCTGTATTTCTTCACTCTTACACGCTTAGTTCTCACTTCATTAGCACTGTTTAAAACATCAGAGTTGAATATCAAAACCAAATGAAAACTTAGAATGGTCTTATAGAAAGATGAAAATATATCACAGTTTTCCAAAGTTACTTTCAAAGAACTTTTTAAAGCTCAAATTGATAACAGTGGTTGGACTTTCAAATGGTTTAGCATCTAGGCAGCCTACAATTACTGTTTCCCACTCATGGATTCTGCTTGATCCATGGTATAGATGAGGATGGAGAAAGATATAGAGACACTCACTGATTCAACAAATAATACTGGATAAATTCTGTGGCAGAGACACATTCATATATTAGAGTAGACAAAAACAACTTACTTAAAGGTTGGAAGAGTTTCAAATTTATGTGTTAGTGAAACATAGAAATCAATCCACTTTTTCACTTTTTTTTGAGACAAGATCTAACTCTGTTACCCACACTGGAGTGAGCACAGTGGTACGACCACAGCTTACTGCAGCCTTGACCTCCCAGACTCAAGCAATCCTCCCACATCATCCTCTCTAGTAGCCAGGGATACAGGTGTGTGTCAACACCCCCTGCTAATTTTGTACTTTTTGTAGAGATGGGGTTTTACCATGTTGCTCAGGCTAGTCTTGAACTCCTGAACTCAAGTGATCTGCCTGCCTTGGCTTCCCCAAGTGCTAGGATTACAGTGTGAACCACCACTCCTGGCCTCATTTTAAAATTAAAAACAATGTGCATTTAGTGATACTAAAAAACAAGAACGCATCACCAGTGATAAGTGATGCTGGTAACATACAGCCTTGTTAGATATGATGAGAAGGGCTCTTTGCCACCAGTCCCCCCCCACCCGCTGAAACCCATATCCTCAGTTTAATCATGTGAAAACAACAGATTAACCTACATTGGAGGGAAACTACAAAATACCCGACCAGTCCTCCTCAAAACTGTAAAAGTCCTGAAAATGAAAAGAAGACAAAGAAACTTTCACATCTTGGGGGAGCCTAAAGAGACATGATAACCAAATGCAGTGTGGTACCTTTGATGGGATATTGGAACATAAAAAGGACATTTGTGTGCTCGGCATGGTGGCTCATGTCTGTAATCCCAGCACTCCATCTATACAAAAAATAGAAAAATTAGCTGGGCATGGTGGCATGTGCCTGTAGTCCCAGCTACTGGAGAGGCTGAGGTGGGAGGATGGCTTGAGCCGAGGAGGTAGACGCTGCAGTGAGCTGTGATTGTGCTATTGCACTTCAGCCTGGGAGACAAATTGATAGCCCTGTCTCACAAAAAAAAGAAGAAAGAAAGAAAAGAGGGCATTTGTGGAAAAACTGGAGAAATCCAAATAAAGTATGGAGTTTTTAATGTAATGTACTGAAGTTGGTATCTTAACATGACCAGTGTATCACATAATGTAAATGAAGGATAGTCAAGTGAAGGTATACAGGATCTCTCTGTATTCTCTTTGTAACTTTTTCATTAACCTAAAATTATTAAAAATTTAAAAGCTTACTTAAAAAAACCACAAGAACAACCAAACAGTATACCATATTAGTTTTACCTGTGGCAAGAGAAGGAAAAATAAGATGGAGAAAAGATCCACTGAAAGTAAGGACAGAGACACTGAGGCAGGGACCTGCAAAGAGAAACAGACAGATACAGAAATAGACTGGAGGGTTCCAGGAAGGTGTTAGAGCACAATGACCTTGTTAAGTGACTGCTATCTCTTAGGGCATAGAAATCAGAGAAAAGGATGATTCTTTGAAAGAACTGAGAAACTTGACATAGGTTGAAAACATACACTAGAATATAGAAACTTTTCTTTTTCTATTTTTAAATGTTAGGTATTTTTTTTTCTATGTGATTCAGAAGGGTTTGCAAATGTGTGAATGAATAGCTTTGGGTTAGCAAGTTTTTCAGGAGCCTTGGCAAAGACTGACCACTAAGCTTTTGACAATGAAAGCTGTCATGTGCCATGGAGTTGTTATCTGAGAGACCCATACTGTCTAGTGTCCTAATGCCAGAAGGATACATTTAGAATTGGCCTTGACTTCTTCCTAATGGACACTTCATTTTAGAAATCATCTAGTTTTTGGTCTACCTTGGAATAGATATAATGAGAAACAAATTTAAAAATTATTTAAAAAATCCATAAGGTTAGTTTAAGTTTTCACAGTTGTACATATGATATTTTCAGAGGATCCCTTCTTCAAAGGAGTCCCAGTATTTCACAGATTTCCTGATCATTGAACCCCACATTTAACTCTGATTAACATATGCTAGGCGATTCTGCAGACCAGTATGTACTCATATTTTCTATGGTGTTTTTGAAAAGGGGATTTGAAACACTATTAACTATATATCAGGAGAGTCTAGACAAGGTTAAGTGTGAGGTATTAACAGCCAATTCAAGGTATTTGCTTAGTGTGTGCCCTAAGACAGTCCAAACATGTACTTCATGGATGAGATACTTATACCTAGGTCTCAAAATATGTTATTGATACTTATCAGAGAATCCACATATTATATTACATGAAATAAATGTCTATTTAGAAACTGATTGAGATTTTGATAATGGTTGTTGAGTTGGAATTGGGAGAGTACGGAGATAGATCTGGAAGACATCTCAGGGGGATGCATATTTCCTCTTAAATTAGTTTCATATCTTAAATGTGAAGTTCTCATGAGCTTGGATTTAAACTTTAATGCAGCAAATTACATAAACTCTTTAATAAGAGCCAAAGGTCTAAAGTGCCCTCTTAGATTTGTTTTCCTTTCCCACTGAAACAGCATACCAAATCTGAATCTGATTAAGCCTGCTGAATTTGTTATCAGTGCTAGGAACTATGTATTCTGTCCAGAAAATTAACTTCACCTAGAAATGCATGTTTTGGTGGTTTTACTCCAGAAAAAAAATTTAAAAAGGCAGGCTGGTTAGAAAGGCAATAAATCCTGGGAGAAGCCAAACTTCATTTTTCCTGATAAAGAATTGGGTTTGCACATAGCTATAAACAGGGCGGAAATTCTGAGTTGTGAAGACATATAATGATTTTAGGTTAAGCTAAGCTATTAATAAGGGATGCCTTGGTTATTTTCTGCTTCTCAGTGTTTGACACTTAGACCGTATCTGGCTTTATTTTTGCATCTATGCATCTATCATCTATCCACATATATCTATCATTTAACTATCTCAGTTTCCCAACCTCAGCACTACTGACATTTTAGATAATTCTTTGTTTTGTGTGTGTGTGTGTAGGCGTGAAGGGGTGGGGGCTGCCCTGTGTACTGTAGGATGCTGAGCAGCATCCCTGGGCTCTCATTACTACCCATTTGATGCCGGTCACATTTATTACCTATCATAGTATGTATAATATAATAATAAACTAGAATAATAAGTAATAAGTACATATTCTCTAGGGGAGAATGTGCCTCTACCTATTATCCTTGGTGACAACCAACTTTTTCTGTACACACTGCTTTCAGATACTGCTTTGAATATGTCATAAATTAACAGACAATATTTAATTGTTTTAATGATTTAAGTTAGTAAATCCACAGCAGATCATAATAATCTCAAAATGAAAGCTTATTTGATATATAAGAACTAGAATTTTTTGAGGGAGAAATGAGATTATTTTGAATTTAAAAAGTTTTTCTTTAAATATCAACAGTCAGAGCCTCAGCTGATTTAGACTATAGAAATTTTTTAAAAATGTACCAACAAGATTTGGTTTCTGAAAGCAAGGAGAGTTGTGTTCTATTTCCCAACTGGAAGACTGAGAAGTGATAGCTTTGTAGGATTCCCTGCCCCTTTTGGGGGCAGCCAGAGAAGAGCAGAAATGAAGGAAAGGTCTTAGCTGGCTGGCTCCAAGTTTTTCTTGGCTTCTCCTTGTTGAGAAGGCAATTGGAGATGTTCATGTATCTCCATAAGTGGTACAGATAGAGTGGTTGGAACTTGAGAGCTGGGAATCTGCTAAGAGTTGTATGTAGTGTTATTCTAGACAAAGGGTCCCATCCCAGAGGTTGCTGTGAATGGGACATTTCAGTCTGGGACCAGTGAAAGAATGAGGCTGAATTTCAGGGCCTGGGTGGGAAACAAACTAGCACGGATGAAGATCAAGTGTGTTGCCCACCCCACCTCTACCCACGTTTTGCCAATGAAATAGCCTTCCCTCGCTGCCTCTCCACACTCAGACCACCCTTCCTAGGATAATGGCAGAGGTCAGTAGAAGAGAAATTCCCAAGTTGGCTGGATTTAAGCTCTGAATGAACCACACTTTGAACCAGAAGTGACCCTTCTCATTGAATTAACAAAGAATTCTTATACTAAGTGGAAACAGTGACTTCAATTTAGTTTAGTTATAAAGAAATAATGTATTTTTGCCCCTTAATGATGTGATTATAAGTTTTAAACTTCCTATAAGCATAGAACTTATTAAAATAGCTAAGTCCAAAAATGTTGAAGAATAACATATTCAAAAGATGACTCACATTTGTATAGTTATATCCTCAGCACCTAAAAGAGTGCTTGGCACACTGGAAGTTTTGAAACCATTTTGTTCAATGAAAGCACAAATACTAAGGAGAGGCCATTGAGAGCAGTTAGTAAAAGTGTAGATTCCAGAACCAGACAACCTGTCTTTACATTTTCTCTCCATCACTCATTTTACGATTCAGATCAAGTCACTCAATACTTCTGAGCCTTAGTTTCTTCACTTGTAAAAAGAAGGGAATCATGCCTATCTCTAGGATAACTATAGTGATGAAATAAAAGACTATTATAAAATGTTCATTCCAGTGGCTTGCACACAGTAGGTCCTCAATCATTATCATTTAAGTAAATCATGGCAGGTTTTTAAGAACATATAACTGGCATCATTTCAATCTAAACTTTAATTTTAAGCAAGACCATAATGAGCACAACCTGGGCCACTTTCTTAAAATCAAAATCTGTGGGTTTATATTTTCATGATGTATAAGACCCCTCTATACCACAACTACCATGTCATGAGTAGAACATAGAGATTGGACTCAGAAGTTGTAAAATGACCTTGGGCAGGCCATTAAAAGTTGTTAAGGCTCTTTGATTCCATCATCTTGTAAAAAGGGAAATATATTAATTTTTACTTTTTAGGTTTTTTTCTGAGGTTGAAATGAGTTCAGTTAGAGCAAGTGCCTTATAACAAACTTTTATTAGGCCTTTGTTTTAATGCCCCTGGAGACTGGGTTCCATGGTCAATTGCTTCAAATTCAGTAGCACAATTTATTTCTTCCTGTGCTTGACTGAAGACCATATATGTGAAAGCCTGCTGACAAGAGTAAAATATTATAGCAATGGAGGTGGCAGTGTGTGTCAGGTAATTCTTCTACCCTATCTCTCTTCAAATAGCAGCTGAGTATACTTGAAAATATTGAACTCCCTTTTAAACCTGGCAATTGTTTAAGGGCCCCCAGGCTACCTACTCTCAGGAGGCAGAAAAGATGGAGACCAGCATCAGCCTAAAGTCAGGACTGAACAGTTTGTCAGAGCTGCCTTTGTTGACCTTGCCTTATGGAGTTTTGTCTAACTCCCTAAACTTGGTTTACTTGACTATTCTATCTTGTGTTGGGTGACCTCTATGAACCTGACCCCTGGTTTAAGTGACCACCATGGCCTTATTCGCTCACTTTCTCATTTATTCACTCATTCCTTCAGCAATGAACTATATTCAAATTGTAGTTAATCAGTGATACTGAGTCTTGTGGAAGATCAAAGGATGATTCAAGAATTCACTGTGCCTTTACCCATCTTAGAGACTGGAGGGGAAATGAGAAGATAATTACATACAGATAACTAATGCTACAAATATATTACATTTATACGCCTGCTTGTACTACTATATTTAATTATATATGTGTGTGTGTGTGGTGTATAAGTGTATATATATAATAGAAATGATAAAGACATAAGAAGAATCCAACTTAGATGTTTTTAGAATTTGATGAAAAAAGATAACAGATAAGGGGCTCATGCAAATCTTAGTTGAAGGTGGTTTTTGAGGCACAGATAGTATTTGGGTATAAGGAGAGAGTGGCAATACAGCTATTCATTTTATAAAATTTGTTAAACTGCACATATATGCTTAACTTGAAAAATGTGGACAGACACTTTAATCATTATGTTTCGTAAGTTTGCACTATTCTCTGCCTCTCTGACCATTCCAAAATGTGGTATCTGAAATATATATTTTAATTAGTCTAACAAAATTATTTTGTCAAACCACTTCTAACAATATTTGGGGTGTACCGATGAAATGGAAAACCGGGATTGGGATTCATCCATCTAAGTCATCGAAAACCCTGAAACCAAGATATTTTTCTCAGAAAAATAGAATCTATAGCTCTCTCTGCATTCTTTGACTCAGTCAGTATTTTTTCTTTTAACATATGGATAATATTATTTGTCTCCCTGAACTGTGTGGCTATTACAGGAGTTTCTAGGGCAATTTGTTCAAGTACTTTAATGAGCCCAGTGTATTTGAAATCAGATCTTTCTTCAGAAGATCTTTCCTTCATGGGCAGGCTGACTAAGGGTTCAGAGATCAGTTCATCCATCACAGTATAAGGGACCTGAGCAGAATCAACCCAATGGGTGGAAGGTGAATTCCTCACCTAAAGTCCCTTGAGGGAAACTGACACCTAGATTGGTGAGCGGCTTGTAGGGCCAGGGATAATTATGAGAAAGACAGAGAAGGAGAGGTAGAGTGAAACATAGAAGAAAGGAAGTCCAGGTACCAAGTGGAGAAAATGTTTCATTGACAGGTGGCCTTGAAAGGTAAGAGACTCGGAATCAGAAACTTAGGGGTTAAGCCTAAATGGTTTCAAAATCAATTCATAATAAGTGACACAAATAAAACAGAACCATTAAAATAAGGATAAAAGAGTAATATAATCAACCAAGAGAATCAATTGCTTAGAAAGCAAGTACAGCAGAGTCATTAGAACTGAACACAATGATTAGCTCCAGGAGCCAAGGCAGCCAAGGCAGGAAGAAAAACGAGACTAATTAGATAGTTTGCATGATACAAAGAAAGAGAAAACCATTTTACTAGCACCAAGAGATGGATATTTTAGGCAGGGACAATGGTACACATCTGTAGTCCTAGCTACTCTGGAGGCTGAGGTGGAAGGATCACTTGAGCCCAGGGCTTCAAGTCCAAGTTGGGTAATATAGTGAGACCCTGTCTCTAAAAAAAAAAAAAAAAAAAGAAATATAGGTATTTTATTCAATGAGTCTTGTGGTAGGCAGAAGAATGCCTTTTCCCTCCCAGAAGATGTCCAATTCACCAGACCTGTGACTGTTTCCTCACATGACAAAAGGGACTTTGCAGATATTATCAAGTTAAGGATCTTGAGATGGAGAGATAATCTTAAATTACCATGGTAGGCCCAATGTAATCACAAGAGTCTTTGTATGGGAAAGAAGTTGGTAGGAGGGTCAGAGTCAGAGAAGGAGACATGATGATAGCAGCAGAAGTTGGAATAATATGGTTACTGGAAGGGGACCATGAGCCAGGCAAGGTAAGCAGCCTCTAAAAGCTGAGAAAGGCAAGAAAACAGATTCTCCCCTAAAGCCCCCAGAAAGAATCAGCCCTGTTGAAACCTTGATTTTAGCCTAGTGAAACCATCTTCAGATTTCTGACCTTGAGCTTCTATAAAGTACAGATCGCCTCCTCAAGCAGCTCCCTGACCCCTGTATATCCAAAGAGTCACCTCAAAAAGGACAAATCAGACTGACATTTGGCAGGCATCATTCTGGAACAAAGATAGCAGAAGAAGAAACTGGTAGCACCCCTCACTGTTGCACAGCTGCTACAGGTGTACCCCAGACAAGCAGGGCCTGGAGTGGACTTCAGCAGTCCTATAGCAGAGGGGCTACACTGTTATAAGGAAAACTAAGTAACAGAAATACTTCAGCATCAATAATCTGGGCGCACACTCAGAGACCCAATCGAAAAGTCAGCAACTACTCAGATGACAGGTGGATAAACCTGCAAAGATGGGAAGAAAGCAGTGCAAAAAGGAGGAAAACACCTGAAACCAAAACACCTCGCCTCCTACAAAGGACCAAAACTCCTCACCAGCAAGGGAACAAAACTGGACGGAGAATGAGTGTGATGAAATGACGGAATCAGACTTTAGAAGGTGGGTAATGAGAAACTTCCATGAGCTAAAAGAACATGTTCTAAATCAACGCAAAGAAACTAAGAACTTTGAAAAAAGATTCGAGGAAATGATAACAAGAACGGACAACTTAGAGAGGAATATGAATGAATTGAAGGAGCTGAAAAACACAACATGAGAACTTCACGAAGCATGCACAAGTTTCAACAGCCGAATTGACCAAGCAGAAGAAAAAATATCAGAAGTTGAAGATCAACTCAATGAAATAAAATGAGAAACCAAGATTAGAAAAAAAAGTGCAAAAAGGAATGAACAACGTCTCCAAGAAATGTGGGACTATGTGAAGAGACCTAACCTATGTTTGATAGGTGTACCTGAATGTGACGAAAAGAATGAATCCAAGCTGGAAAATACTCTTCAGGATATTATTCAGGAAAATTTTGCCAACCTAGCAAGGCAGGCCAATAGTCAAGTCCAGGAAATATAGAGAACACTACAAAGATATTCCGCAAGAAGAGCAACCCCAAGGCACATAATCATCAGATTCACAAGGGTTGAAATGAAGGAGAAAATACTAAGGGCAGCCAGAGAGAAAGGTCAGGTCACTCTCAAAGGGAAGCCCATCAGACTCAGAGCAGATCTCTCAGCAGAAACGCTACAAGCCAGAAGAGAGTGGGGGCCAATATTCAACATCCTTAAAGAAAAGAACTTTTAACCAAGAATTTCATATCCAGCCAAACTGAGCTTCATAAGTGAAGGAAAAATAAAATCCTTTGTGAACAAGCAAGTACTCAGAGATTTTGTCACCACCAGGCCAGCTTTACAAGAGCTCCTGAAACAGGCACTACACATAGAAAGGAACAACCAGTACCAGCCTTTCCAAAAACATACCAAATGCTAAAGAGCATCAATAAAATGAAGAATCTGCATCAACTAACGGGCAAAACAGCCAGCTAGCATCAAAATGGCAGTATCAAATTCACACATAACAATATTAACCTGAAATGTAAATGGGCTAAATGCACCAATCAAAAGACACAGACTGGCAAATTGGATAAAAAACCAAAACCCATCGGTGTGCTGTATCCAGGAAACCCATCTCACATGCAAGGATACACAAAGGCTCAAAATAAAGGGATGGAGGAAGATTTACCAAGCAAATGGAGAGCAAAAAAAAAGCAGGAGTTGCAATTCTCGTCTCTGATAAAATAGACTTTAAAGCAACAAAGATCAAAAGAGACAAAGAAGGTCATTACATAATGGTAAAAGGATCGATACAACAAGAAGAGCTAACGATCCTAAATATATATGGACCCAATACAGGAGCACCCAGATATATAAGGCAAGTTCTTAATGACTTACAAAAAGACTTAGACTCCCACACAATAATACTGGGAGGCTAACACTCCACTGTCAATATTAGACAGATCAACAAGACAGAAAATTAACAAGGATATCCAGGGCTTGAACTCAGACCTGGAACAAGCAAACCTGATAGACATTTACAGAACTCTCCACCCCATATCCACAGGATATACATTCTTCTCAGCACCACATCACACCTACTCTAAAATTGACCACATAATTGGAAGTAAAGCACTCCTCAGCAAATGCAAAACAACTGACATAATAACAAACAGTCTCTCAGACCACAGTGCAATCAAACTAGAACTCAGAATTCAGAAACTAACTCAGAACCACACAGCTTCATGGAAACTGAAAAACTGGCTCTTGAATGTGGACTGGATAAACAATGAAATGAAGGCGGAAATAAAGAAGTTCTTTGAAACCAATAAGAGTGAAGACACAAAGTACCAGAATCTCTGGGACATATTTAAAGCAGTCTCCAGAGGAAAATATATAGCAATAAGTGCCCATATGAGAAGAGTGGGGAGATCCAAAATTGACACCCTATCATCAAAATTGAAAGAGCTGGAGAAACAAGATCAAAAAAACTCAAAAGCTAGCAGAAGACAAGAAATACCTAAGATCAGAGCAGAACTGAAGGAGATAGAGACACGAAAAACCCTTCAAAAAATCAAGAAATCCAAGAGCTGGATTTTTTAAAAGATCAACAAAATAGACAGCCCACTAGCCAGACTGATAAAAAAGAAAAGAGAGAACAACAAAATAGATGCAATAAAAAACTATAAAGGGGAAATCACCACAGATTCCACAGAAATTCAAACCATCATCAGAGAATATTACAAACAACTGTATGCACATAAACTAGTAAACCTGGAAGAAATGGATAAATTCCTGGACACCTGTGTCTTCCCAAGCCTAAACCAGGAGGAAGCCAAAAGTATGAATAGACCAATAACAAGGTCTGAAGTCGAGGCAGCAATTAAGAGCCTACCACTCAAAAAAAGCCCAGGTCCAGATGGGTTCACAGCCTAATTCTACCAGACACACAAAGAGGAGCTGGTACCATTCCTTCTGAAACTATTCCAAATAATACAAAAAGAGGGAAACCTTCCCAAATCATTTTATGAGACCAACATCATCCTGATACCAAAACCCGGCAGAGACTCAACAAGAAAAGAAAACTTCAGGCCAATATCCATAATGAACATAGATGCAAAAATCTTCAACAAAATACTGACAAACCGATTGCAACAGCACATCAAAAAACTTATCCATCATGATCAAGTAGGATTCATCCCAGGGATGCAAAGCTGGTTCAACATACGCAAGTATATAAATGTAATTCACCACATAAACAGAACCAAAAACAAAAACCACATGATTATCTCAATTGACGCAGAGAAGGCATTTGACAAAATTCAACAGCCCTTTATGCTAAAAACCCTCAATAAACTCGGTATCGATGGAACGTATCTCAAAGTAATAAAAGCTATTTATGACAAACCAACAGCCAATATCATACTGAATGGGCAAAAACTGGAAGCATTCCCTTTGAAATCTGGCACTAGAAAAGGGTGCCCTCTTTCACCACTCCTATTCAATATAGTTCTGGAAGTTCTAGCCAGAGCAATCAGGCAAGAAAAAGAAATAAAGGGTATTCAAATAGGAAAGGTGGAAGCCAAATTGTCTCTATTTGCAGACGACATGATAGTATACCTAGAAGACCCCATCGTCTCAGCCCCAAAACCCCTGAAACTGATAAGCAACTTCAGCAAAGTCTCAGGATATAAAATCAATGTGCAAGAATCATAAGCATTCCTATATACCAATAACAAATTTAAAGAGAGCCAAATCAAGGACAAACTGCCCTTCACAATTGCTACAAAAAGAATAAAATACCTAGGAATACAACTAACAAGGAACATAAGGGACCTCTTCAAGGAAAACTACAAACCACTGCTGAACGAAATCAGAGAGGACACAAACAGATGGAGAAACATTCCATGTTCATGGTTAGGAAGAATCAATATCGTGAAAATGGCTTTATTGCCCAAAGTAATTTACAGAATCAATGCTATCCCCATCAAGCTACCAATGACCTTCTTCACAGAACTGGAAAAAACCACCTTGAACTTCATATGAAACCAAAAGAGAGCCCGCATAGCCAAGTCAATTCTAAGCAAAAAAGAACACAGCGGGAGGCATCACACTACCAGACTTCAAACTATACTACAAGGCTACAGTAATCAAAACAGCATGGTACTGGTACCAGAACAGAGATATAGACCAATGGAACAGAACAGAGGCATCGGAGGCAACACAACATATCTACAACCATACAATCTTTGATAAACCTGACAAAAACAAGCAATGGGGAAAGGATTCCCTGTTTAATAAATGGTGTTGGGAAAACTGGCTAGCCATGTGCAGAAAGCAGAAACTGGACCCCTTCCTGACACCTTACACTAAAATTAACTCCAGATGGATTAAAGAATTAAACATAAGACCTGGCACCATAAAAACCCTAGAAGAAAATCTAGGCAAAACCATTCAGGACATAGGAGTAGGCAAGGACTTCATGATGAAAACACCAAAAGCATTGGCAACAAAAGCCAAAATAGACAAATTGGACCTAATCAAACTCCACAGCTTCTGCACGGCAAAAGAAACAGTCACTAGAGTGAATCAGCAATCAACAGAATGGGAAAAAATTTTTGCAGTTTACCCATCTGGCAAAGGGCTGATATCCAGAATTTACAAAGAACTCAAACAGATTTACAGGAAAAAAACAAGCCCATTCAAAAATGGGCAAAGGATATGAACAGACACTTTACAAAAGAAGACATACATGAGGCCAACAAACATATGAAAAAATGCTCATCATCACTGGTCATTAGAGAGATGCAAATCAAAACCACATTGAGATACCATCTCATGCCAGTTAGAATGGCGATCATTAAAAAAATCGGGACAACAGATGCTGGAGAGAATGTGGAGAAATAGGAACACTTTTACACGGCTGGTGGGAGTGTAAATTAGTTCAACCATTGTGGAAGACAGTGTGGCGATTCCTCAAGGCCTTAAATATAGAAATTCCATTTGATCCAGCAATTGCATTACTGGGTATATATCCAAATGACTATAAATTGTTCTACTATAAGGACACATGCACACGAATGTTCATTGCAGCACTGTTTACAATAGCAAAGACCTGGAACCAACCCAAATGCCCATCGATGATAAGACTGGACTGGGAAAATGTGGCACATATACACCATGGAATATTATGCAGCAATAAAAAATGATGAGTTCGTGTCCTTTGTAGGGACATGGATGAATCTGGAGAACATCATTCTCAGCAAACTGACACAAGAATAGAAAATGAAATACCGCATATTCTCACTCATAGGCGGGTGATGAACAATGAGATCACATGGACACAGGGAAGGGAGCACTACACACTGGGTTCTATTGGGGGGAATAGGGGAGGGACAGCGGGGGGAGAGCTGGGGGTGATAGCCTGGGGAGAAATGCCGAATGTGGGTGAAGGGGAGGAAGGCAGCAAAACAGACTGCCACGTGTGTACGTATGCAACTATCTTGCATGTTCTGCACATGTACCCCAAAACCTAAAATGCAATAAAAATAACAAATAAAAAAAAGAAAACTTAAAAATAAATAAATAAATAAATATAAATAAAAAAGTTGTTGTTTTAAGCCACTAAATTTGTGATACTTTGTTATAGCAGCAAGAGAAAACAAATATAGATCTGTTTTATAGTAGACAGAGAAAAATCACTAAAATATAACTTAGATCACTTCTGTTAGGACTAAAAATAATATGGCTTATTTATGTAATGTTCTGGGAAGGCTGTCTAGATGTAAGAAACCAGATATGTAAGAATCATCTGAAGAGATGGTGAACAATTCAGATCCACAAGTCCTTCTCCAGTTCTGCTAAACAGACTCCATGGCTAGGACCCAGGAATTTGGATTTTTAAGAAGCATTTATAATAGCTATCATTGCTGCGTACAAATTGCCACAAATAAGATAGCCTGAAACACTGTAATTTTTTATTACAGTTTCTGTAGGTCAGAAATCTAGGCACACCTTAGCTAATTCCTTTGCTTCAGGATCTTATAAGGCTACAGTTAAGCAGCCAGTTGGGGCTAGAGTCTCATCTGAAGGTTTAGCTGGGGAAATACCTGCTACTAAGCTTATTCAGGTTGTTGGTAGAATTTAGTTATTTAAGGGCATTTTTTTCTCTCTTTTAAAATTTTTAATTTTTCCATAAGTTATTGGGTTGTATTCGGTTACATGAGTAAGTTCTTTAGTGTTGATTTGTGTATTACAGGTGGTATTCGGTTACATGAGTAAGTTCTTTAGTGTTGATTTGTGAGATTTTAGTGTACCCATCACCTGAGCAGTATACACTGTACCATATTCATAGTCTTTTAGCCCTCTTATTTAAAGCCTTTTTAACTGAGGGCCTAGGTTCCTGGCTGGCTATTGGTTGAAGACTGCCCTTAGTTCCTTATCAGGTGAGTCTCTCCAGCATGGTAGCTTGACTTATCAAATCCAGCAAGACAGTCTCCTAGCAAGACAGGGCTTACAATCTTAGTAATGTAATCAGGGAAGTGTATTCCGTTACCTTTGCTATATTCTATTGGTTAGAAGCAAGTCACAGATCCCATTCACATTTGAAAGAAGGGATTACACAATGGCGAGAACACTAAGAGGAGATCAATGGAATCATTATCTGGGATGCTGTTAGGTTGCTTCTAATTGACCTAACAGCAACCCAGATGATTTTTGTGTATGAGCAAGTTGTGAAGTACTAACTTAGGAGAATAATGAATATAAGGAATCAACCATTCCAGCTGGGCTTTTGACAGGAAATGGATGTGAAACAATCCAAGACTGTGGCTCTGGTGATGTCTCTGCTATGTCCTTTTCATAACAAATGCTGTAAGTTAGCATAGTGTCTGGAACTTGGAGATAACCATTATCAGTACTTTCAGGCCCCTCTCTGCTACTAGCCAATTGCTCACTGTCCCCAAGCTGACCTCAACATCTCAAGGGAGCAGCTTTGGGGGGAAAGGGAGTAGGAAAGAGGGAGGGTAAATTGGCATGGTAAGAGTGGGTCTCTATGGAATTAATGAGTTCTGATTATTTTTAGTTTCTTCTCAAAAAATGTAAATTTTGCTGTATCACACTATAAAGAGAATCCGTTTCACAATTTACACAGCTGATTTTAAATACTATCCTATTTCAAGCTCCATCACATTTTCCTCAGATACCGAAATGTTATTCTGGCAGAAACATTGGCATGTACTTGCCAAGCCCTCCTGGGCACAACACTAAACATTTCCCAGCCCCTTGAAGTTAAATGAGGCCAGGAAATAGAGTCAGCCTGTGGCAAGTGGTCTGGCTCCTGAAATCTCCCTCTTGGTCCTTGAAACTCTCTCTTCGCTCATCCTTGGCTGGATGTTGAGAACACAGAAAAGGCCTCTGAGGCTCTCATGACGGCACAGGACTGAAGGAGCCTCTAGACTGAAGAAGCCTGGGGCCCCAGGCATCTATGTGGACTTCTCCTCTACTCTTGTTGGCCAACTTCACAGCAGAGAAATGTGAGCAACAAATGAACAATTGTACTGTGAAGTCACTGTTCATTACAGCAGCTGACATTGCCCTCACTAAGTAAGAGTTGTATTGTGTTCTTCTGCAGGATAGAAGTCACATGTTCAGTGTAGAGGGACATGTAATAGAATAGTTCATAAGGTGATGTTGGTGTGCATATTCCCTTTGTGCTCTTTCTCTCTAAACTATACATTAGCATGGATCATTCTAGATGTCAATTCTCTATCTGTGGAAATTGAGCTCTTTTTCAGTGAGTCTGTATAACAGGGCAGGCCCACTATTCTGACTCAGACACTGATTCTAAGGGGATGGCTTGCCCTGAATTGCCACACTCCCACCAATCTAAATAGACACAATGACAACTTGCTGACAATCTGTGCCCTGTCCCACCCAACTAGAGAGTCTTCATCCTGATGCCAGCCTGGTCCAAGCATACATTGGCTACACTCTTTAGACACCCTGTAGTGGAATGCTGCCTTCCACTTGAGAGTTCAGGGACTACTCAGACATTGTCTTATTTCTACTCTAATACACTAACCTGTGCCATCCTTTCTTTTACCAAAACCCAAGACAATTTTTAAAGGGACAAAATGTCATTTAATATGTGTGAGGCCCTGTGCTCATCATATATCATGTTTTATGTACTTTTATTTAAATGTCTAGGGTAAGATATCAGGATTATGTTGACATGTGCTGATGAGAAAAATGAATCTCAGAGTAGTAAGCTGCCACACAGCTAATTTGTGGGGAGAACTGGGATTAGGAGGCAAGTCTAATTCCAAAGGCAATACTAAGTTGTGTGTGTGTGTATGTGTGTGTGCATAATGGATTTTAAAACAAATAGAAATATATATGTGCATTGAAAAGTATTTAAACCATGTACACATATATATATTTAATGACTAGACTTTAAACCATAAGTGCATGAGCGTTGAAGAGAATTTAAACCACATATATGTATGTGTGTGCTGTATGTATACAACAATGTTTATACGTATGTGTGCATATGCATTTAATAGAATGTAAACCATATATGTACATATATGTATGCATTGAATAGGATTTAAACTATGTATTTGTGTGTGTGTGTGTGTGTGTGTGTGTGTGTGTGTGTGTGTAAGGAAACAGAGTTTTCAAGGAGGATATATTGACTTGGCCAAGGTCACAAAGCCAGTGACAGAGGTGGAAATCCATTCTGGCTTCACAAATCTATGAAAAGTGACCTGCTCTAAGTTCTAGATGTTAACTTCTTTCAGGGTAGCTTCTAATAATTTCAGTACATATTTGAAATGTTTTGCAAAGAGCTAGAAATATACACCTTCCATATCATGCCAATAGAAAGAGACAACAGACTGTATAAGTTGAGGTTGTGCTGTGGTTTATAAAATAATACTAATGATTATTTCTAGAATTCATTATAATGCCATACTTGAAATGCCTGCTTTAAAAAAACACATGCTATATCACACAACAAATTCAGAGCCTGTGGGATTTATGCAATATGTATAATAATATTTTAAAGTACAGTTCTTAAGGTCTCTTTTATACAGAGAGCTTAAAAATATCTATCATTTTTAACTTAGCATGCATATATAGAGAGAGCTTTGGAATATCATCTCCTAAACTAGCTATAAAAAATTTGATAAAAATAGTCAGGACTTACGCAGAGCATTTTCTTATATTGTATTCAACTAATGATAACTTTTTTACTCAATGAATTAACAAATGCATGAATTACTGATATGAGAATGTACATTATTAAACCTGTATGGTAATTAGGCTATGAAGTATATATACCATGGATTTTCTTGTCTAAAACTAAAACAAGATAAATCACACAACACCATTTTCCACACATATGAGGTGACTGTCAAGTTACACAATGTCACTTCAGTTTACTGATGATAAAAATCTTGGCAGTTTGGTTGATATTATGAGTTAAATTCTGTATGGGTCATGGTTGCATGTTTCTCAGTTTAGGGAGTATAATAATGAGGTCTTGATTTGACTTTTAATTTTCTAAATAACACTTTGGTTACATTTCTAGAATTGTGTTATACTGATGTCGTATCACAAGCCCCTCTTTCTTTTAGTTATGTAACAGGATTTCTCAACCTTGGCACTATTGACATTTGGAACAGAACCATTCTTTTCTGTGGGGGCTGTCCTGCTCATTATATAATGTTGAGCAGCATCCCTGGCCTCTATCCACTAGATGCCAGTAGTCACTGCCTTAATTGTGACAACTGAAAATGTCTCCATTCCTTGCCATGCGTCTCTTGGGAGGCCCAGTTGCCCTTAGTGTAGAACCACTAGTGTAGAAAATGCAGGAGCACATTTGAGAGATCAGGGCCTTCAGCAGGGAGCTGTAACCCTACAACCTGGACTCTGTTGCAGCTTTCAACTTTTATCTGGATGAGATTCAGGATGTTGACTTTCCTTCTGATTCTTAGTTGGCTCTGGGCCTCTTCTTTAGAAGGTATCCTGAAACTAACCAATGACCTCGTTCAATTTCTCCATCCAGTTTAAATTCTGGCCATGTGGCTAGAAGTTTTTTCCTCCATCAGAATAACTAAAGTTTAAAGTTCAATTCTCACTAACTCTTGGGATCTGGAAGAGTTACTTCAAAAAGAATGTGCTCTTATAGGCTACTTTTTAAATTACTTAGGAACAGATATTAAACTTTATGCATTTCACTTTTCTGATATCTGACAGCTATTTAAAAAAATAATCTGACGAGCACACATTTACATGTATCTTCTTTCTCAACAGAATTTCCCAAGTAAATAATCTCTTACTTACACTTAGATGAGGTTTTAATAGTGTTTCATTAAGATCTTCATAAGATTTGCAGCGATATTTACATTTTATTTTAATTACTATAGGAATCAGTCATTTTTCTTCAGGAAAAGTTAGGCTTCCACAAACACCCTACTGTTAAGAAAAGCAGTTAATTACAAACACTAAATCTTAGTGTTTCAGCCCATAGGTAAAATGAAGAACCTCTTTTATCCTCAGAAACAAAGAGAGTCTACTCCTGAATTTGCTACCAAAATATATTTTCTTTTTTTTTTTTTTTTGAGACGGAGTTTCGCTCTTGTTACCCAGGCTGGAGTGCAATGGCACGATCTCAGCTCACCGCAACCTCCACCTCCTGGGTTCAGGCAATTCTCCTGCTTCAGCCTCCTGAATAGCTGGGATTGCAGGCACGCACCACTGTGCCCAGCTAATTTTTTGTATTTTTAGTAGAGACGGGGTTTCACCATGTTGACCAGGATGGTCTCGATCTCTTGACCTCGTGATCCACCCGCCTCGGCCTCCCAAAGTGCTGGGATTACAGGCGTGAGCCACCGCGCCTGGCCCAAAATATATTTTCACTGATGTTACCTGTGAGTTAAATCATGTCTGAAATTCCATAAAGTAAATATATTATGTAGTAAATGGGGAGCCATTGTTTAAACAAAGAATCTAAGTAATTATACCTCTACACAAAAAGAAGAGTTTTCCAAATCACTCTCAAGTGCTTCCTCACTGTGACTCAAGTTTCTGTAAGTTCCTGTGTCCATATTTTCAAATGTTGTTGTCAACAAAGTCCTCTCAACATAACATTCTATGCTTATCTTCTCTTGGTAATTTCCTAATAAGTTTATTTGGAACCAAGATTTGTTATTTCAAGCTGCAAGGTCTTCAAACCCAGCATGAGAAATCTGGGTTGGCTCCCATCTGCCTCTTAACTTTTTTCTCTTGATAACAATCCAGTAATCCAATTGTAGCCTGCATTCAACTCAGTGCTCTATCAGGAGGTACAGAATTCAGTTTGCTCATTTGATTCCCAAATGCCCAGGCTAAAAGTATGTCTTGTTATTGTCAAAAAAACAATGAGATTTGAAGACTTAATAGGAATTAAAAGGATAAGAAAAAAATGAGGCCCTATTAAGTTTAATATGTCGTCTCTCAGTTTTCTTTATTTAAAAGGCAACAGAATATGACTGTTTTCAATACAAAATATTGAAAGTAGAACTTAAAACAACTTTCATAACTAAGGACTTTTTTCAGGTACTCTATGACATGACCGAGAGAGAGGATGTGTTGTGTTGATCAGCAGGTGATGCAAAAGCTTCCTTCTTGCCACCCCAACTTGCCTGTGTTATTACGTCTCACAGCTAAACTATATTAGAGTGCCAGCAACATTTGTCACTCTCTGTACAAAATTCTTACCTTAGATTGTTGGCTTATGACATTTTTAACCAGAAGAAATATCTTGCTTTAAATAAAGTGTCCCAGGTCTCAGCTTAAAATTGTTGATATGCTGAGAACATTTCTTTGGGACAGAACTCCACTACATCTGTCTACCAGGTGGCAGAAATGTAAGTACACAGAGTAAATATTATATCAGAAAGGCAGATAATTCTGACACAGGCCGAGAGAAAAGCTGCCAAAATAGAGCAGGGAAGAAATGATACCTTAAGAGTGTTCCCATTTTTACCCTTCCCTAGACATGTCTCACCCTATCCCAAATTCTTAAAAGTCACCCTATAATTCAGAACTCCAAGCTCAGACTTCTCATGTTCTTGTTGTGGCTTCTGACCTTTCAGCTGCCCCACTGATAACCCAGCATAAGATAGATTAACTAACCATATGCTAAAAGGTTCGACCATCCCTTAGGGGATATCAAACTACATGGAGTACTCTATGTCCTGGCAGGGGAAACAGTCTAACCCAATTTTCTTACCACCGTATGCATTTCACGGGCCTGGGAAAAATGGATCTTCTTACTTGTTTTACCAAACTCCATCAAAACAAGACTAGGTGTCGCCCAAACAACTAATCAGAGCCTGGATTTTATTGTGGCTCAAGGGGAAAGCAGAAAGATCATTGACATTTTCTTGGCTCTAAAGCTACCTTAGGGGAACCTTGCAACCCAAACATTCCTCAAGGGATACCAAATATCACTATACTTGACATGGAAAAGGGTATTAACTCAAGAACCCAGATATTCTTGTTTTGGAAAATTGACAAATATGAAGACAGTCATATTTTACATAAATATCATGCTATACTTGTCCTTAGTGCCTTCTTAAAGTTTAATACAAAATATTGAGCTAATTCTCAAAGCCTCCCTTCTGATGCCATAAAATGTTTACGCGAGAATTGTATGCATTATCATCAGCAGAGTGCTACTGCTCAAACTGAAGTCATTGTCTGCTGGAATAACCTCTCTTCCAAAGCTGGAGTTCTGTCTTCCAACAAAACAAACATCCCGCACCAGAATGGTAAAGCCTTCTCTCAAAGCCTCTTGGTCAAGGTGGGAAATATTTTAGTGATCATTAACAAACACAAGTGGCATTACCAGTTTCAATCACTTCTTTGCTTTTCATCTCTATTGCCCTTTCTTTGGTTCAAGCTACCATCCTGTCTTCCCTACAGTACTGCAATAGCCTTTTTGTTTTTGCTTGGCTCTTGTTTTGGTAAAGATTGTAGGAGTGTGATTTACATATCATAAAATTTAACCCCTTTATTAAACTCCATTTAAATTATTTTTAGTAAATTCACTGAGTTGTACAACCATCACCTTAATCCAATTTTAAAACATTTACACACCTTCAAAGAGATTTCTCATGTCCAGTTAATCTCCATTTCTCCCTTCCCCCAGCTGCAGGCAGTCACTAATCTACATTTTCTCTCTCCAGATTTGCCGTTTTGGATATTTCATGTAAATGGAATCATATAATATGTGACCTTTTGTGACTGTTTTTTTCATGTAAATAATGTTTTCAGGATTCAACCATGTTACACCATGAATCAGTATTTCATTCCTCTATATGCCTGAATAATACCCCATTGTATGCATGGACCATATTTTATTTATCAATTTTCCTACCGATGGACATTTGGGGTTGTTTTCACTTTTTGGCTGTTAGGACTGATGTTGCTGTGAACACACACATATAAATCTTTCCTGTGTTTCACTTTCAGATTAAAATTGCTAGGTCATGTAGATATATGTGTCACAGTCTCTGAACTCTTCTACTCGTCTCAATCTGGGCCAACTTCAAGACCTTCTCTTTACTATGGCTAGAATGGTCTTTTTTTTTTCTTGTTGAAATGTCTTTATTCCTAAAGTATGATCTTTCATATTTCTTTTTTAAAAATTATGTTAATGGCCACATAATAATTATATATGTGTATGGGTGTGCAGGGTGATATTCTGATGGATGTGAGTGTCCTGATTCGATCATTACACATTGTAAAATAATCTTCTGAAACTGCAAATCCAGGCATTATTTTGCCTGGTTAAAAATGCTGCAGGGGCTTCCCATTGCTCTCGAGTTAAAATAAAAACTTTGCAACACTGTTTATAGGGCTTTATATGACCTGTTTTCATTCTGCAGCCTCTAATCCTATTCCTCCACTTAATTTAGCTCCTTAACCTTCCCTACATCAATCAGAATAAATTTTAGTTTTTGGTACAGACTGTGCTCTTTTAAGGCCTTATCTTGGGCTGTTCCCTCTATTTAGAAATCTCCTTCCCTTTAGGGTAGTGGTTAAAAGGTAGCTCTGGAGTTAGACACCTGAATTCACCAACCAAAAGCCATTTGACTTTGGGCAAGTCATGTCTCTGTATGTCAAATCCCCCATCTTTAAATTAAGGATTAATAACAGATCTGGACTCATCAGGTCCTTGGAAGGATTAAATGTGTTACAATGTGCAAAGCACTTAAACAGTCCTCAATAAAAGTTACTGATAGCCAATGAATTCTTCATTTTCTGGCTTAGATTTAATTCTCTTCTAGAAGCCTTCACTGACTTCTTAAGTATGGGCTACCTCCTTTAAGTGTTTCCATAATACTCTGTTCTTGTTGAATCATATTGTTATTGCCATTTTACTTGTCTGTCTTCTCCTGGTAGTCTCTGAGTTCTGAAAGGCAAACCAGAGTACTTTAATCTTCAGCTCTTCAGCATCTATCAGAGAGCATGGCTCACAATAAATGCTCATTAAAATATTTGCTAAATTAAAAGAACAAAGCAGGAGGCATCACACTACCAGACTTCAAACTATACTACAAGGCTACAGTAATCAAAACAGCATGGTACTGGTACCAAAACAGAGATATAGACCAATGGAATGAAACAGAGGCCTTGGAGGCAACACCACACATCTACAACCATCTGATCTTTGAGAAATCTGACAAAAACAGGCAATGGGGAAAGGATTCTCTGTTTAATAAATGATGTTGGGAAAACTGGCTAGCCATGTGCAGAAAGCAGAAACTGGACCCCTCCCTGACACCTTACACTAAAATTAACTCCAGATGGATTAAAGACATAAACATAAGACCTAACACCATAAAAACCCTAGAAGAAAATCTAGGCAAAACCATTCAGGACATAGAAGTAGGCAAGGACTTCATGACCAAAACACCAAAAGCATTGGCAACAAAAGCCAAAATAGACAGATGGGACCTAATCAAACTCCACAGCTTCTGCATGGCAAAAGAAACAGTCATTAGAGTGAATCGGCAACCAACAGAATGGGAAAAAATTTTTTGCAATCTTCCCATCTGACAAAGGGCTAATATCCAGAATCTACAAAGAACTAAAACAGATTTACAAGAAAAAAACAAACAAGCCCATTCAAAAGTGGGTTAAGGATATGAACAGACACTTTACAAAAGAAAACATATATGAGGCCAACAAGCATATGAAAAAATGTTCATCATCACTGGTCATTAAAGAAATGCAAATCAAAACTACATTGAGATACCATCTCACGCCAGTTAGAATGGTGATCATTAAAAAATCTGGAGACAACAGATGCTGGAGAGGATGTGGAGAAATAGGAACACATTTACACTGTTGGTGAGAGTGTAAATTAGTTCAGCCATTGTGGAAGACAGTGTGGCAATTCCTCAAGGATCTACAAATAGAAATTCCACTTGACCCAGCAATCCCATTACTGGATATATATCCAAAGCATTATAAATAATTCTATTATAAGGACACATGCACACAAATGTTCATTGCAGCACTGTTTACAATATCAAAGACTTGGAACTAACCCAAATGTCCATCAATGATAGACTGGACAGGGAAAATGTGGCACATATACACCATGGAATACTATGCAGCCATCAAAAACGATGAGTTCATGTCCTTTGTAGGGACATCGATGAACCTGGAAAGCATCATTCTCAGCAAACTGACACAAGAACAGAAAATCAAACACCGCATGTTCTCACTCATAGGCGGGTGTTGAACAATGAGAACACATGGACACAGGGAGGGGAGCATCACACACTGGGGTCTGTCGGAGGGAAATACAGGAGGGACAGTGGGGGGGTGGGGAGTTTGAGAGAGATAGCATGGGGAGAAATGCCAGATATAGGTGATTGGGAGGAAGGCAGCAAATCACACTGCCACGTGTGTAGCTATGCAACAATTTTGCATGTTCTTCACATGTACCCCAAAGCCTAAAATGCAATTAAAAAATTTGCTAAATTGAAAAAACTGTATTAGATAGTCTCTGTGTTCCATTCATTCCCACCCATGTTTGCTCAGTTTGTCTCTCTTAAAGAGACCTACATGGACTGTATCCTCTAGACTACCTACCAGCTGTGGTCAGTAGTTTGGTTGGGTTTATCCAAGAGGAAGAGATGGATGAGTGGGTGGAGGGAGAGGTCATGGTAATTACTCTTCCCACTTCCTCCCTGCTGTGGTTCTGCCAGTGACTGCATTCTACTACAGCTATGACTCCTGTTAAGACATCCCACTTCCAGAGCTCTAGCTCTTTCTGGTACCATTAAGAACCTTCCCTTCTCTTGCCTACTCAGGCCTAGGAGTGGCAGCTGCAGTTTCCCACTATTGTAAATCCCATGGTGCTCTACCTACCATTCCTCATCAGTCTTTTAGCTCTGCCCAACCATCTGTAAAAAGTTCACTAATCTATCTCCATGTAAACTCATTTGAGTGTGCCATCTGCTTTCTTTGGAGACCCTTAATAAGAACAATGACTGAGCATAATCATTCCTGCTAGGGGTCTCAGGTGGCAGAGAGTGGTGGACTCTTTGGTGTGCTTTGTTGGAGATACAGTGGTGGGGTAGAATATGATTTCACTATTAAATAGCTTGCAATGTTTACAGTTCTTATTTTTATGTGTATATACGTCACTTACCATATGCCAGGATGTGTTACTACCAATGGTTTCCATATGGATAGTTCATAAAGCATTTTACTGTTGGATCATTTTTTTCTGGTGCACTCTGTAGTGAAGACTGGGTAGCAGTGCTTGACTTGATTGATAGAAAATCATAGTCCAATAAGTGCTAAGTCTCTTCAAGTATCACAATTATTTCAGTTACAGCCAATGGTACATTTCTTAGGTTATTATTTCTAGTTCTATTTGAGAAACAATGCTGGATATGCAAGCCCATAATTTTTATTACAGGAATAGGTTTCAGATAGCCAAGTGTCAGACTCTGAAACCAGGAAAGATCTACAAGTTCAAAGACTGCCTCCTGGATATCTGCGTCTCTTGTGTTGGTCTGTTGACAGTTATTAACACACACACTCCTTAGAGCCTGATCCTGTTTGCTTAGTTTCCAAGAGACAGGAGGCTTGAACTGACCCTTCAGGTAGTTTATGATATAACTATTGCTTTGTGTCAAATAAATGTCTTTTTGCATATGAACTTAGAGTTATAAATAGCACACACAAGGACTTGGCATTATTATCCAGTTTGCATAGTTTAAAATGATTCTTTGATTAGTAAAGCTCAGATCTGAAGAGCTCTAACTAGATTACTTTTTTGAAGCCATTAAAATTTCTCTGAAGCTAAATGTGTCTGAGGAATTGATGGGGTTTTAAAAGTACATATTCTAAAAATATGGTTATATTAGTTTCCTATAGCTGTTGTAAGAAGTTACCATAAATTTAGTGGCTTAAAACAAAGCAAATTTATTATTTTATAATTATAGAAGTCACAAGTCCAAATGGATATCACTGGGCTAAAATCAAGATGTCAGCAGCCTTGTGCTCTTTCATGAAGCACTAGGGGAAAATCATTTTCCTTGCCTCTTCCAGCTGCTTGGAGCTGCCCACATTCCTTGGCTCATGGCCCCTTCCTCCATCTTCAAAGCTAGCAATGCTGGTTGAGTCTTTCTCACACTGCATCACTTTGACACTGCTTCAATCCTCATAACTCTGCCTCTGACTATCTTGTCTCCCTCTTTCACTTACAAGGACCTTTTTAATTGTACCATGCCCACCTGGATAATCCAGTATAATTTCCCCATCTCAAAAGCCTTAACTAAATCACATCTGCAAAGTCCTTTTTGCTATGTAAGGTAACATAATCATAGGTTCTAGAGATTAGGATGGGAGGCCTTTATTTGGGTCTACCCTAAACTTTGTGGGCTATTATTCTACCTACCACACCTATTAAATAATTATTTAAAAATTTAAAGCCTTTGTCTTTGCTGTTATAAATAATTGAAAATGATGGAAATAAAAACTAAAATTTATTCTATGGGTGTTTTCAATTTTCTCCCGAAGCCATAACAAAACTGAGAAACATTGTGTTACCCTGATGTCTTTAAATGGAAAAACACAAGCACTCCAAAGGGCTTAAATTTTTTGAATTTAAAATGGCTAATACAGGTAAAATTACTAAAGTAGAAAATGTGCTCAAAAATAATCCTCTATGTATTGCACACTATTTTTAATACATATATTATTTTCCCTAAGTTAAGAAAAATGAATATTTCATTAGTAATAATTATAATTGACTAGGTTTCAGATGTCATTTTGTGATTTGGAAAGCTCTATGAAATAATCTCATAGTCTGTTGCAACTCATCTTCAAAATTAATAAAGAAGAAACACGTTTTTTGAGCCTATATGTAATTTTTACTTAAGTAGCTGTGGGTTTGGCTCTCTACAAGATAGGAACTAGAAAAATTTTTGGTTTCTATGGTGGAAGCTAGGAATTTTCCCCTTAATTACAAGCCAACTATGATGTATGATTATTCATTTCAGCTACTAAGAAGACAATTGGAAAGTTTGAATATGGCCAGGTTGTACTTCTTAGCACCATAAAGTGTCATTGCTATGCCACTGTACCGAGGACAGTGAAGTAAATGGCCAGCCCAAAAAACTTATAGTAATCAAAAAGATAACTAACCACCAGGTCAAGGAACAGGGGTGACACAGACAGATAAGGGACCTGCTTTTGTGGTACTTACATTCTAATGGCAGAATGAGAGGGAAATAATACACTAATAGGTAAGTGAGCCAATATACAAACAATGTAAATCCAGAGAAGGGGAAATGTTACGGTGAAAGTGATATGCTCAGCTGTGTCTGTGTCAGAGTGGAGGCTACCGTAAGGGAAAATGTCTCTGGGGAGGGGGCATTTGAGCTGTCATTTGATGACAGGCAGCACATCCTCTAAGTCCTTAAGAGCCCAAATCCCTGATCTCTAAAGTGGAGTATATACACTACCAAAGGCAAGCAAGAGAATCTATTGGAGTATAGGGAAAAAGATGAGAATTTATGTTTGTATTTATTTTTCTTTAGAAAACAAGAAATAAATTAAACTTTGCTAACATAGGGGAGGAAAAGATTTCCATCACTAACTTTGTGGCCAGTTTTCTGTAATAAAAATAGATTATTAACAAGAAAAAACATATAAATATATTTAATATAAGTTTTATGTAACACAGGGGCCTTCAGAAATGAAGGCTCAGAATAGGTAAACTTGTATATTTTTATACTTAAGATGGATAAAGAATGGACAGTCATGGAGAAATATGATTGGAGGACAAAAGGATATGATCTAATGATAATAAACTGGGGGGAATTTACAAGACTTGTTTACTCAGATTCTTCTCTGCACCCCTGTCTTCAGATAAAATGTTCCTTTACTTCAGGTATAGTTCCTTTCCTACAGGGAGGAAACCTCTCCCATTAGGGTCTAACAACCTGCTTTATCTAATTTTAACTTGAATAAGCCTCACACAATGGACAATGGCTTTAAAAGTTTTCTGTAAGGAAGCCACAGGTTGAGGAAGTACTACTATTTCAATCTTAACTCAGTTATAAGAAAATGTCAGAAGCAACTCTTTTCTTACTCCAAGTAGGCCATCATCAGCCGTATTATGACTCTTTATTCTGAATCAAATGTAACTCAGCCACAAATATTTAACATTATTAAGAAATCCACATACAGCACGTGTTAACAACTACTTATATTCTATACAAACTATACCCTAAGAGGGAATTGTGCCTTCCATAGGATGATGTTATCATGGTGAGCAACACATTTCAAAATGTTATCTATTTACCTCATCTTTATTCCATTATGTATATTTTATAAGATACAAAACATATTGGCTTCTGGTTCATGTATGTAATTTATAAATATAAATATAAATATAAACATAAATATAAATATAAATATAAATATAAATGCGGGTGAAGGGGAGGAAGGCAGCAAAACACACTGCCTTGTGTGTACCTATGCAAATGTCTTGCATGTTCTGCACATGTACCCCAAAACCTAAAATGCAATAAAAAAGTGTGCATTCAAAAAAATAATAAAGTTCTACAAATTAAAAAAAATGCTAGTACCACACAAAAAAATATATATATTTAGAATACATGGGCATTGATTGTTACTTCTACACCTGCATAATCAAACATACTTTTCAATCGTTCTAAGCTATTTGATAGCTATGGCCCTTGTTAAGAATTGTCAGCAACTACATATAGGGCAACCCGTTTCTGAATTCTGAAACTAATTTTCAAAGATGGTATGAAGTCTTCAGCATAAGGTGCCAAGAATCACATAATCCAACAAAATCTAGGTGAAGTGGCAATTTTCTGATGCTTTGGAAGGTGCATTCTAGTTCCAACTAGAAGCTTCAAAGAATCTGTGCCAATACCTAAGGCAATGTAATTTCTGTGTCTTTGGTTCTTAGACGGTGAGGGTCTAGATTTCTCTGCCTATCTGTCCCCCCAAAATAGAGTTATATGAGTCTATACAGGGTCCCATCATCAGCAAGTTTTGTATAAGTGTGTGTGTATGTGTCCTTGCATGCATGCACACACATACACCTACATGACACCAACCAATCTTCCCTTGGGCCCTTTGTGATTTCATCAAACACATTTTTAAGGTGTTTTGACAGACAATTTTAACATTGGATAAACTATTTCATATCAAAGTGGTTGTTACTTTTTTTGGTCAATAGCCAAGAAAATTGAGAATCCTGACTATAAATATATTTATAATTAAGAGTTAAATGTATTTTAAAGTATGTGCATGTGTTTTACTCTAAGTGGCACTGATGAAATAGTTTTCAATTTTGTTTGTCCTTAAGTATAGGCATTTAATGCAGTACATTTTGAGATGCTTTCATGTTATCAATTGTACATGGCAAATAGCAACTGGTAATATTTTAGGATTTCCTGGAGACTAGATTGGGATGCTTCAACATGCAACACAAATGCTTTCCCAGGAGAAAAGGGAGATGCAAAGGTGCCTCAAGGTTTCCATGTCCTATATCTCGCATTTATCAAATTAACAACTGTTCTATGAAAGGATTTTTCTCCTGTTCATTCTTTCTGCTCCTTTTGTGTCCTCTTCAGCTAGGCACACACATCCAGTTCTCAGAACACAGACTAACCTATCCTAGAAACACAAGCAGGGTAGAGTTAATGAAGACTAAGCCAGTTATCAGCATTTTCAGAGATTTGGTGCATTTCATTCCCATTGTTCATCTACATTTATACCATGCCATTCTTTGAAGTGTAATGCCACATAAAGAATTTTAATAAAAGCATCTTGTATAGGTAAATATACGTGTGCTCAGATGATGGTGTCCAATCTTTCTGAGGAGACAGATAACTTTATGGGAGTATTCTAAGGAAGTCACTGCATTTTTCTGTGATGGTGTTGGTGGTGGTAATGGTATGTGCATGTGTGTATGCATGCATGCATGTTGGCAAAGACTGAAGGAATAGGTTTTCATATAAAACCATCTTTCCCATACTGTGGGAAAGAAGATAGGATGGAAGCTGCTTAAATTAGTAATCAAATACTACCTGAGGGTCCATACCATGCACATTAAACTTATAAAAGTGGTTTGAATCATCCGTGAAAACTGTATATTCGGACCTGATTATTTGTTCCCTGGAAAATCTTTTCTATCCCTTTCTTATTTTTACCAAATGCCCTAAAGGTAGATTCTGGATTGATTCAGGCAATCTATGAATTCCAAATCTATTTTAATAAAAACATTTCCAGTCCTGAGCAACTCAGGGGTCAGTGACAAGCTAGCCCCTATCTGGGTGAGGCAGTCAGTGCAGAGAGGCACCCGGTGGATTTCATCAGAGTGGGATGGAAAAGGTGGGGATGGAACATCATGATCAGTTTGGTCTCTTCTTTCTTCTCTCTAGAGACCCAATTAATCATTTCAATCTTTCCATATCAAGATTGTAGTAGATTTTCTCTGGAGAGGACAACTTCCCAGGAAGTTTCCAAAGCCTGATATCCTAAACCAAAAACACAGAAAGCCAAGCCCCCCACCTACCTCTTATTATCACAACAAATATGTACCACAATAGGATGGTTTAATTTATTTTACATATGGAAGATTTTATTAAGTTTAAAGTAGATGGGTACACAGTTCTTTCCTGCAGCTGCAGTTTATGATGAGGGTAACCCAAAACACATGACCACATGATAAAATAATGTAATGGAGTGCTTCAAGAATTCTGAGTGGACAGAAGGTTGGAAAGCAATCCTTTGTGTAAATAAGAGCTGGTCTCACATAATGGTAGATGCTTGTAGATCTACAATTCAAAGAAACATGCACTTTCCCCCAGGATGTCATTTTCAGTATAATAAGCCTGATTCTAAATGCTTTTATACAAATATTGTCACATGAAAAGTCTGGACGTCTGTCATCCTCTAACACCATCTATTTGGACAAAATTTAAACCTAGAAATCATTGAAGGGGCTGTTTTTTATTAATGTAAATTCAAGGAAGATTCCAGCATTTCTCTTCTTGATCTTGCTGTTAGGTTATCAACCAACTCACTTCCTTCTGACGTTAGCCCAACGGGAGGAAACTTCTTAGATAACTTTTCAGGTGTCTCATGCTCCTGAAGCACATTGACTTTTTTCTGGCTCGTCTAGATGCACATCTTCGGGCCCTTCAGACAGGAAAAATATGTAGCACCATCCCCTCTATCACCACCAGGGATCTGCTCCAGAACTTGGGAAACCTTTGCAGAATGTTCTTTTTTTGCTCACAAGTATAGTCCCCTCACAATGCACAAAATGCTAAGAGATAAAAATGTCATTTTGGAAAATATTTTGGATGGCATACACATGAATTTAACTAAGCATGAAATAGTGTAGTTTACCAGGAAGAGGAAATGCTGTTGAGTTGGGAGGCTTGATTCATGGTCCTCACCCTTCCATTCATCAGCTGGGGCAACTTGGGCAATTCACTTGACATCTGTAAGCCTCCTGATCCTCCTAATATTAAAAGGGACCATGAATATCTCCCCTACCTACTCACAGGGTACTTCTAAGAATTGGATTACTTGAATTATTTATTGGTATACAATGATTGGATACTGTGTTGAAGAAAGAGTAAAGGGTTACTGAGTTACTTCTTAGGGAATATTTGGTAAAATCATTGCATTTTCCTGGATCAGTGATCTGAGGCATAGGGAAGAGAAGAACTCAACATTTCTCATGGTTACACAGTGGATGTATGTTTACGATAAAAAAGAGTAACACAAACAATTGTTTGGACTACATGCTCACTATAATATTGTCCATTATATCTATGTGAAACCGGTTTATAGAACATGACAGGAGTATTTTTTCTCCAAAACTTTGCCTTCAAACATTTTCTGTCTGGCTGCCAGTTTCTTCCTCAAAGATATCCCAGGCAGATCCTTCCACTGACTGCTTATTTTCGATTTGAAAATGACCAGCTCACTCCATTCTAAAACTTCAGTCTCATACTGAGCTTAGTAGGAATTCCTCCTCTGAGCTCCTAGTGCTGGGCCTTGGCTTGAAGGGTTTTAGACAGGGAGAGGGCTTTTTCCACTTCTTTCATATTGTCCTCTTCCAGGTTCTTTTATTTTTTAATATATATTTTATTGCTTATTACTTTATAAAGATGTATTATAGGACAGACCCAGTGCAATCAGATTGTTCTGGACTCAAGTCCCAGTTCCTCTACACCCTGTGTTAGATGACCTTGGGGGGAGTTAATTGCCTTCAATAAACCTCAATGTTTTTTTTCTATTAAATGGGATAAATATGAGTTCCTATGTCATCAGGTGGTTGTGATGATTGAACAGGATAATGCAGTGCACTTAGGACAGCACCTCTTCTAGTACACACTAAGCACCCAAGAAAGGTTACCTGTAATTATTATCTAGACAACATCATTAGTAGGTATTATCACCCTCATTTTGTGGTTGAGGACAGTGCTGTCCAGAGAGCTTAATTAGTTTTTGCAAGTTTATCCAGCTAGTAAGTTGTGCTGGGATTTGAACCTCTTTCTAACTGACTCCAAACCCCACAGTTTTTTAATTTATCAAAGTACTTTATACCTTACTGATTGTATGGCTTCTCAGTTCATTGGTATGCACAGTATTTAGGTCATCTTCCTAAGGAAAATCATACCTGAAGTCACAGAGAAGATACTTTCTTCATTTTTCCTTTGTGAAAATGTAGCTCCCCTATGGCTTCATCTATAGGTTTTAAACAGGTATGTGGATCATCCGTCTATGAGAAATCATACCTAAAGCACTAAAAACACTGCCTTTCTTCAGTTTATGGAAAGGTTGTGTTCATATTTCCAATCTTTTCTAAAAATATGGCTCATCTATGACTCCATCTGTAGGATACATACAGATATGTGGTAGGTCCAAGTTGGTCTCCCAAGATCAAATTGTGTCTCCTTTTTGGTGGTCTCTACTAAAACAATTTGTTTTAGTTTATGAAATCATTCAATGCCATTATCAATTGAGTTTTAAAATGTTATCAAAAATTTAAATTATTATTAACACAAAAATCTAAGAACTATGGACAATCTGCTTAGTGTGGGCTTGTCTTTCAGTACAAAAAAAAAAAAAAAAGGATTTTACAGTATATGCCAAACAAAAGTCAGCATTTTTCTCAATCCTATTTCCATTTTAGACTGTAATTTTGCTTTGGCTTACATTTTAATAAAGTTGGCATTTTTACCTCTTCCACATCTGGAAAATTTCCAATTGGCTTTGTCACATTATGAACTGAAATAGTAATTCAGTTGTACCTAATTTGCTTTGAAGACTAAACTACCACTTTTGCATTTTTCTGCTTTATGATTTACTGATTTTCAAGATGTGCCAGGAAATATAGAAACATAGGTATACATATATTGTATACATGTATATATATATAGTATATGTATGTGCATATGCACAACTGAAGTTAAAATAAAGCAAGAGTTGCGTGCATGGTTGAACTTATTGTTAATTTAGTTTATTAATACAGAGTAGCTCTGATAAGTGAGAAGGTGAATAAAAGCAAATTTAACACGGAGAAATATATATATATGTAGGTTGTTTACAACACAATTGTTTCCATCTCCTCACTACTTCTGGAAAATAAGTATTCAATTTGTTCAATATTTTAGTTTAAGAAGAATATATTCTGTTAAATCAGTAACTCTGGTAAATCCACCAGGTACTTTACATCAATGTGACTCTTAAATGTGTGAAATAAATGACAGCAATTCAAGAAGTCTAAATTACATTCCCCTTTACTTTCAAAAGTTTTAGTACCTTTGAAAGTAAAGGGGAATGTAATTTGCCAGTCAAGAATAGCCACTCTGCCATTTTTGTTTGAGGGTGAGAGCATGGTAGGGTGACCAACCATTCCATTTGCTTGGGATTGGGGAGGTTTCCAAGATGTGGGACTTTCAGTGCCCAGGATTTTCCTGGGCAAACCACAATGAGTTGAGTAGCATACAGCAGAGAAACCTGTCTTGGGTGTTATAAATTGCACCCATCTGGGTTTGTTATTGTAACACATGGCTGTCCTTCAAGTACCCAGATCGGAGATCATTCCTGGAAATATTCACAGTGTCTAAATGGAGGAAAAAAATCCTGAAACCTCAATAAAATCTTAAATGTTTTAAAAGGCTAAAATGAATGCCTTTTGTAGTTTGATTTCTCCAGAATAGTCAGGATATTGATATAAACAAAACACTTTCTAAAATTCAATTAAATAAAATCAACTCCCTCTAAGATAAGTGTCAAGTCTAAAATGAACATAAACTTAGTGCTTTGCCGTGAGGGAAAGAAAGATGTTTATATATGTTGAAAATGCAATATTATGTTAAGAAGGCAATTTAGAAAGTAGCTTCTTTTATTATCAGAAGCATTGAGTTCTCTAAGATAATAGGATGCCCATTTTACATGAAAAAGTCTCCAGGGGCTAATATTCTAGTGACAAGTTCCAAAAAAACTATACTTGAATCTGCCACTGTTTCCTATATTCAGCTATGTCCAGAATTGGGGACTATCTTGAAATGCATCCTGTGTAAAGCAAAAGCCTCTGAAAAGAAGGTATTTATGCTCACAGATAAAATATTAAGTGCTTTTAAAATGACTAGACACCTCTTTTATCTCTTGTTCACAATTGGCCATAGTGAACAAGTTCTCAACCAGAACATTGGTTGAGGAACGTGTTCTAGTTGAGAACTCTTCCATCTACTTTTGAGTTGATTACACTGCTAGAAAATATGCACAGATGAAGGACAAGAGGGGCTTGGCCTAACTTTCTCCTTTTCATTCTATGAGTCAGGTATAACTCAGATGTCGGCTGAGCCATGCTTTCCCTTTTGATTCTCATTAAGTTGGCTGGTATCTCCATCCCAGTGACAGTGGAGGTCCTCCAGGGATTCGTGGAGGTAGGAGGGGCTTGGGTTTCTTCTAGTTTTTTTTCTGACTCCAATTTCTGCTTCTGATGAATTAGACTGGTGTCTCAATCACCTCACCTTACTGAGTTTATCATCTTTGGTGACCATAGGCTTGTGCCACTCAGATCTCCCTTTATGAGAACTTGCTACCAGGAGTATGGTTAGCAGACAGCCGCTAGTTCTTGTCCATACAGCTCCCCTGTGGCATTTATTCCCTGAAGTCATTCCCAGCCAACGACTGAGCACAGCCAAGGACTAGAGAAGACCCCTGTCTGATGTGGATTCCCCTAATGGGCAAGCTTCGTTCAGAGGCTCCCCATTAGACAGGCCAAGATGTTCTTGTGGCTGCACTGAAGGTTAGGAGTTTTCTGCCCCAATCTTCCTTCCTTTCTTCTTTTCCCTCACAGGTGTCAGAGTTGCATCATGGATTAATGACTCTCCCTGACTCCCCCTGCTTATCTTTCACTGGCACTTTCTCTATCTGCATATGTGCTTCTTAGAAGAGCCAAATTGACACATGGATTTTTCTTATTTACCTGTGCTAGACACTACTAAAAGTACCAATGACACAAAGTTCTGTGTATAGCAGTTTTTCATTGAAGGTTGGAGGCAAAGGATAGTGGTCCCCGTTACACACCAAATGATATGAAACTGAATCTTCAGCATCTCTGCCTTAAAATACTTTGCTTACACCCCAAGTTTGGAATTTCTCATGAAGTATCTTTCCATAGGCTTTAACTTCTTGTTGTGTCTTTCACATTCTCAGCCTTGTGTCATTTCTACGATCTCCATTCTGTACTCACTATTTGCTGTGCCCCTAGATTCTTGTTAACATTTAAGCTATTGGCATATAATCTGCTACAGCTCAAGACATCTATTATTTCTCTTCCTAAAACTGTCATGCCAGAGTAAAAAATGATATTTTTTCAGACCTGTTGGGCATTATTAAGGATAAAGAACCACAAATCTCATATTTACAGATTAAAAAAGGAATATAATTTCCATAACTCTATACAACCAGAAAGTATTTCTTCACTATATGAAGCCATAAGAAAAAGAAAGAAGGAAAGAAAAGCATTAAATTGAGTTAAACCAGTGGTATTGTGGTAATGATTTTGTACATTTGGGATTTAATGTAGGATACTCTTTTATTTGCCATAAAACCACCTTAAGCATCTACTGACGCTTGCTAGTTCCAATGATGTAGAATGTGGAAGAGATTAACTAGCTGTTTACTTAACCCTTTCTCCCCATTTGTTGATTTGCTGGGCAGTTCAGTAGGATCTCATGTGGGCAAGAGTAATGTACATCACACCAGGCCTGTCTCATAAAATCCCCAATTTGTGGTTTCTCCACATTTTTTCTCCTTCTTTGATAATCATTGAAGATGGCAAAGCCACATAGGAGAAGGATCATTGGACTCTGAAATTAGGCATAGAGAAAAGTATCCTACCTATCCAGAATTTTGTCGACTTTTTACTGAGTGGTTACTTTTCTTATTATTGAGTTTTAAGAGTTCCTTATATATTCTGTATATAAGTCCTTTATCAGAGATACGACTTGCAAATATTTTCTATCAGTATGTGCTTGTCTTTTGATTCTCTTCATGGTGGCTGTTTTGAATTTGATGAAGTCCATATTATTACTTTGTTCTTTTATACGTCATATTTGGTGTTATATTTGCCTAAGTCAAGAGAAGAAAATGTTCTATTATAGAAGTTTTATAGTTTTCATGCCTTTACCTTTAGGTACATTTTGATCTAGGATCCATTTTAAGTTAATTTTTGTGTGTGGTGGTAGACACAGATAAAAGTTAATTTTTTGTATATGGACATAATTGTTCCATCCATCACCATTTGTAGATCAGGCTACATTTTCTCTACTGAATTGCTTTTGTATCTATGTAAAAATTCAGTTGTTCATATGCATGTTGGTTTATCACTGATTCCTCTGTTCTGTTTCACTGATGTATATGCTTATGTCAATACCACACTGTCTTGATTATAGTAGCTTTACAATAAGTTTTGAAATTGGGTAGTGTTACACACTTTTGTTCTACTTTTCAAAGTTGTTTTGGCTAGTCTGGGTTCTTTGCATTTCCATATAAATTTTAGAATCAGCTCTTCAATTTCTATTTTAAAAAACTGCTTGGGTCTGAGCACAGTTGCTCACTCCTGTAATCTCAGCACTTGGGGAGACCAAGGCAGGAAGACTGTTTGAGATCTAGAAGTTCAAGACAAGCCTGGGGAACATAGTGAGACCCTGTCACTACAAAAAATTTAAAATAAATAGCCAAGTTGTGGTGGTGCATGCCTGTGGTCCCACCTACTAGGGAGGCTGAGGTGCGATGATCACTTGAGCCTAGGAGGTTGAGGCTGCAGTGAGCCTTGATTGTACCACTGCATTCTAGCCTAGATGACAGAGCAAGAGCCTGCCTCACAAACAAACAAACAAAAAAAACAAACAATAACAAAAAAAAAAAACCCAGCTGGGATTTTGATTGGGATTACCTCAAGTCTACAGATCAATCTGGGGGAAATAACACCTTAACAGTAAATTACATTGTTTGATTTTCCTATTTTACACCAACCTGCATTCCTAGTATTAACCTCACATAGTTATGATGTACTATGCTTTTTATATATTGTTGAATTTGATTTTCTAAAATTTTATCTGAATTTTTTTTTGAGAAGCACTGGTCTAGCACATAAATATTTGAGAAACGTTAGCAACTTCTTCCCTCAAATACACCTACTGCTTCTATGGTTGCTGTTTTTCTCTATGGAGTATGACGAACAGAACTGTAAAAAAAATAAAAATAAAAAATGCCCACTAGTGCATTTAAGCACCTGTGAAAATTTAATTAGCTTATTAGGCGTTATCATCGGGTTTCAGATTAAATATATTTAAACTTCAATTGAACTTCTATTTTTCAGTTACATAAATATAATTAGCATATGCCCTTTTCTTGCCTGTAACAAAGAGTTCCAGGAGCTGAGAGTTCACCTGCAATCCTCAATTTCTTTCTGGCTTTCTATTTTCAGTTTCAGACTTTACAAAAGCAGCAGAAAACCCCACTTTTCAAAATCATGGCTAATGGGGTGTCTTCATATCCACACAAGACAGAGGGGTCGTGCTTCTAGTAGAGAGAATTAGAGAACCTATCTACATATGCTCTGTTAAACACATGTGAGATCCATTCACCTTTGAACACACAATTAGCCCAATTCACACGTCAGGTAAACAAGGCTGTTATGCAAATTGGCAAGCTACAGAAATTCCAACACCTATAACCATCTAACCTCTTCTTACATGTCAAGCAAAACCTGGGACAACATAGAATAAGAGCAGAATTGGCTTTCAGATTGAGTTGTTTGTATTGCTGTTTTCCAACCTTTTCTGAATCAGTGTCATGGGCTGCATAACACAGCCAATCAAACTGTCGCAGCCCAAAGGAAAAGTAATATCTTCTGTTATCACTCACAGATTGTTTATGTGACAGCTAGACATCCCACTCCCTCCCACTACAACTCAACCACAGAAGCTGAGTAATAGGAGGCCTGGGAGAAGGGAGACAGCAAAGGAATAAATTAATGTTTACGGGTATAGGAAGAGGCCATCTGTCTCATCATCAGATAAAATGTAATCTAATCTAAAATTTCATTTTACTTATTTTTTACTATTTATTTGAGACAGACTCTTGCTCTGTTTCCCAGGCTAGAGTGCAGTGCTGTGCTGCAATCACAGCTCATTGCAGAGCCTTGACCTCTCTACACTTAGGTGTTTGTGATCCTCTCATCTCAGCCTCCTGAGTAGCTGAGACTACAGGCATGCATCACCACACTCAGCTTTGTTTATTGTTATTATTATTTTTAGCAGAGGTGAGGTCTCACTATGTTGCTTAGACTGGTCTCAAACTCCTGGGCCCAAGTGATCCTCCTACCTCAGCCTCCTGAGTAGTTGAAACTACAAGCATGCACCAACATGCCTAGCTAATTTTGTTTGTATTTTTTAGTAGAGGCAAGGTCTCACTATGTTGCCCAGGCTGGTCTTGAACTCCTAGACTGAAGTGACCCTCCCTCCTCGGACTCCCAAAATACTAGTATTACAGGCATGAGCCATGGTGCCCAGCAAAAATTTCCTTTTAGAAAACACTAAGTTTAGTACGTTTGTGTCTAAGAACCTTCAATGCTGACAGTCACAGTCCGAGGCTAAAGTATTTAGGACATGGTAGCAATTTAATTCTAATGGTCTCAAGTACCTGTAAGGCAGCCTTTTTTGTCTTCCAATTTGTCTTCTGACAATCTTCTGAATGATCCTATTTGGTGTTCAAAAGAGACCATAATTTAATATTTTGCAATCAACTTCAGCCATGGTTGAGTTAGAAGTACATTTCTAAAATGAATCCTGGCCCTACTGTTAGCACATTCTCTTTTTCCTTCTCTTGTTTACTATTTACTATTCTTATATTCTGCAGAAATATAAGATAGTAAATTAGTAGCAGTATTGCTGACTGGGACATATTGCTAAGAAATCTCTGAACTATTTTTCATGAGTAAACATTTCTAAATTTATATGGGTTCTGGCATTACATGAAGATGAAGCATTTCTCTATTTCTTATGATCAACATAATTTTAACTCAATGTGTATTCTTTCATTCAACATTTATTTTTTAATGCTACCTATGTGCCAAATGCAGAGTTTCTTTTTAAAATAGTAAATCCTTTGTTTGCAAATCTAATTTCTTGTAGTTATTCCTTAGACACCTGTATATGTAAGACAGTGAAAGCCACCTTACAACATTTCCATAAATACTTATAAAGAATTTGAAAAATTGTGTGTAGGACAACACTTTTTGTTTTCTGGACATTTGGTTCAATGGTTTCTTCAACTCTTTCTTATTTTCTATGATTTTTACCATAGACAAATGCTTTTCCACTCAGGCAGGAAGTTGGTTGTGTTTTAAATAAATAAATACAGACATACATGTGACCATTTTATAAATTTATATAGTTTTTGCATATTTTTGTGTGTATGTATATATTTCATTCTGAAAGCACACTTGGCCATAATTATAAAAGAAGTACATTATCAGAGACCACAATTTCTGTGTTGAATATTTCTTTTGCAAAATTTTCTGATCTATGACACCCTGGAAGGAGAAAACACAGAAGGTCAGGAACGCTAGGCTGATGTGTGTAATGATTCTCTCCTGTATTGGGAAGGCAGGATGCATTGTGAAAAAACGTTCTTCAACCAGACAGTCTGGGCTACAAAAAGCAGTAGAGCATGGGATACTGCCCATTTTCATCAAATGAAATTTGAAAGAAGGATTTCAGAAGTAATCCGTACAACCTGTGTAGTACTTCAGACAAGTGTTTAAATAAATGCCAGTGGTGTTTAAAGTGAGACTGTTTGGAAGGCCAAAAGCCTCACATTCAAATTTCATTGCAAAGGGAGAAGTCTTAAGTCACATGCAAAAAAATTATGTTTAGGTATCTGAATTATCTGTGTCTAAGCCCCTCTTCATTCCACAGTTAACAAAGATCCAAAAGAAGTAACGTTTCTGCCCTTATCCTCCTCTCATTGCATTATTATTATGACTTGAAGCAATATGATGCTGCTAATCCTATGACTGTACAGCCTGACGTGTCCCATAGGAAATACTCCCAGGGCTAGAGTCTGCCAAGGCTAGGCTAGTCTTAATAATCTACAATTGGCAAGTCATTCATTTGAGATATCAACCAAGATGAGCCAAAACACAGCAGAGATTTCTGATCATCAGTTAGGAAGAAAAAGAAGAGAAAGCTTAAAGAAAGTCTCAAAAGGAAAAATGGCTCAATGAATGGCCATGGACGCAAGTCCCATAATCTCTCCACATCTCAATATCCTTCTTTGTATAATGGTAGAGTTACACTGGAAAATTCTGGTGTCCTTTTAGTTCTAAAAGCCTGTGAATTGAAGTATATGTATGTATATTTTGAATGACATCAGTGCCTTATCCAGACTCTAAATCTGACAGAGCATCCTTTAAAGGTGCACCCCTTGTGTTTTGTTTTACTAGTTTCGCCATGTTAAAAAGAAAAGAATCCATTTAGAAACCAACTAGTAAGCATAAAATTTAAAAATGTGGTGAAAGTTGTCAGTACATATCCATTTACGTGTCAAAAGGTGGTGAAAGCGATTGTCCAATTTGTTAACACCTCATTTTTGTATCCAGCCCCTCCATAAATACTTTTCTCAAACCTCAGAAAGAACAAGAACAGAATATATGTAAGCTGGGCTTACTGAATGAGTCAAAAGCCTTGTCAGAATATATGAAGCCTTGAAACCATAGATTCTCAGTAAGTGACACTCAAATGTATTCCAACCCTGCAGTCTGCCATTTAAAGGAAGCAGTTCTTATTATGTCCTGGGTTTACTTATTTGTTTGTTTTGTTTTGTTTTGTTTCAATTTACTGAAGTTTGCTCACATTTGGCAAATGTCTATATAGTAGAGGGGAGAGGGGAAGAGATGGAATGGGAATAAGGAAATAAACTTGCCATAGGAAAGGGAGTTCCAGAAATATTTTCTACACAAGTTTCCATAGGAAGCCAATGGTAATAAGGATTCACCACATGCCAGGCACTGGGTGAGGCCTACAAGGCACCATGCTAGATGGACATCAAAGAGAGAGGGATGAAACACAGCCACTTGGCAGATGCTCCTGAGTTAAAAACCCTTTTTCACTGGCTTGAGAGAGGCTGTTGTCCCCTGGAGAGGATTTGGCATGGCCAGAGGAAAACATCAAAGGCACTCCAGACTTCAAATCCCCTCCACGGGTGTGATCAGCGGGACAGGAAATGGGAAAGTCATTCTAGAAGGGATTTGGAAGGGAAGGGGCTTATCAAAGGATGCCCCTTACCCTGCACATGAGCTCTCACCATGTGTAGAGTTAACACACATGATATGGTGAACAGCTTGGCACCCAGTCAGTAGCAAGTCTTACCCTAGCCCCCGACCAAGAAACTGGGGATAAGGCAACACAAGAAAAGATAATTTAATAAGGATGTTTTGTCGTCTTCATGGTCGACTTAATAGTCTGAAAGGATACTATGGAACAGGGAAGTTTGCATTCAAAAACAACAGAAACACGAATAAATAACCAAAGATAGAAGTCCAAAGACCAAAGTCAACCAAGAGAAAATGAACAAATAGTGTTTGCCTGAAATAATATCTGGCGTGTTAAACTAAAACTCCTGGCAACCCAGTAGGGTTGCTTCATGCTTATAGTACCTCAATATGACCAGGGAACCAAAAGTTGCCAACAAACACAAGGAAGGCTTTTAATTCCATGTTGCTGGGAAATAATGACAGACTATGAAATCTGTCCATGTGCAGAGCCCAAACACGACTGAAGTTTCACTTGCGGCCTGCCATTGAAGTGGGACCATAAAAATTAAGTCAGCCAAGCTGTTTTTTAAAGACAAAGAGCTCCTACAAAAACAAGGAATAGAAACTTCCTTGAGATAGGAAGGTGAAAGCAAATGTACAGGATACTGTGGATGTATATTAGTTGATTAAACCAAAGAACACATACCATGTACGTATATATGTGCACACACACACACACACACACACATTTGAAATTGAGCAAAGCTGAGATTTTTAAAGTAAAGCTGCAGCAAGTGATGAATTTTGTAATGAGTTCCCAAACCTGGTAATCCTCTCTGACACATGCCTAGTTAACGAAGACCCATGCATGCAACCCATGCATAGCTGTGTAGCATAATGGTCAAGCTTGGAGTTTCTGGAGTGAAACCTTCTGGACTTAGATGGAAGTTTCACTACCAACTATCAGTATGACTTAGAAAAGGTCCCGGACCAGACCTCAGAAAATATGGGCATAATATCAGTACTTACCTTATATGGCCGTTGTAGGTATAAAGTGAGATAATACATGTAAAGCACTGGACTGGACCCTAGCACATGTTAGGGACTCAATAGATATTCACTATTAATATCATAAATCTATCATAAGCTCTGTGCCCCATATCCCTTTATAGCGTGCACAGCAAATAACAGGGCAAAGAGTAAAAATAGTATTTATTAAATACCTGTTGTTTGATTTACAAATTAGGACTCCATTGTTTGTTTGATTTCTTAAGTCCCACAATATAATAGGTGACCTATAAAACAAACTTTTTTTCTTTTTTTTCTATGTGGTTATTTTCATCAGTTATGTTTTTAAAGATTTTTTTTACACTGTACTCAGTTTTAAAACTTCATCTTCTTAGAACAAAGTAAACACCAGTTCCTTGTCATCAGTATTAAATCCCATAAACAATCCTTCTAGAGCCCAGCACAATATTAGCACCTTAGAATAATTTTCCTCACAGTATCTCCAAGAAGCATATTCTTCAGATGTGAATAGATATCCCTATTTTTAAAAATATCATATTAAAGTTAATTTTAAAATGCTGAATTAAATGTTAATCAGGCATACCAGACTTATCAGAGCCATAAAAATGCTAATATGTGCTGTGGATCTCCAAGAGAAGAATATAGAATGAAATGCTGTGTTCCAGCAGGTTACTTGTCCACACAACTCCTTTTTCATGGAATGACCTCTCTCACAGAACTACGACCTTCATACAGCAGTAATGCTCTATGGTAGACACTTTGGGACAGTCTGTGTTCAAGGGATGACCTAAAATCTATTTTATTCTGGAAAGTGGGGTCACCATCTCATGATAACACAGTCACTTTTCTATTCAGGTGGTCTGCATATGAAGCAATGATAGCTATAAAACATCAGTATCCTGATCCCCAGGGCTAATTCTGATGATTTTACTGAATGGAATGGTGTTTCTTTTTTTTCACTTGCACTATTCCCTGTGTAGCTTCCTCCTGCACCTATAAGCTCAGAAATATTAAATTCTTCAACAGATGCATGTAGTACTAGTTTTAGTCAAGGGCTTCACTTATTTTGGATGTGCGTATGTGGAACACATCACCAGTGGATACTGCAAGATCAACAATATATACTAGAACAATACAACCTTCATTTGTATTGTACTTTCCATAGTCATTTAAGCCTGCATTACAATTTAGTTTCTTAATCAGTGTTTCCCAAACTATACGATCATAATAATCACCCATGGAACTTGCAAAAAATCATGATTCTTGAGTTTCACCAGCCCTGCAGAGTCTCCAGGTGGGAGGCTCTCCTAGTGAGGCTTATGATCAAGCATCTTTTGGAAATTCAAACTTGAATATATATTACATGCTTTATTTTTTTCAAAATACCAGAATTCTAAGCAAAACACACTGTATCAGAATCTCCAAAGGTGGAATAGGCATCTGTATTTCTAAATGCCTAAGAAATTCAGAGTCAGTCTTTGAGAGGAACCACAGCTCTATACCATAACCCAGAGATGCACTGACAGAGCTAGGGATGAAACTGGAAACCAGCTTCTCCAACTTGAAGTCCCAGGTTTTTTTATTGGACCATTTCATACTGGCCATGAGGTACTGAACAGCATGGCACCCGAAACGGGAGGAGTCCAAATACATACTGAATGAATAAGAAAGGAATGTCAAAAGCAATACCTGAAAATAAATATTATTCTCTAAAATTGGGCAGAGTTGTCCAAAATTTCCCAATGTGGTTTGACCAATAGGTTCTTCTTGAGAAGATGTGATCATTCCACTTTACCTTCCAGTATTTTCTACAGTGGAAAATAGCTCCACGGGCTTTTCTCATGAAATGAAATACCTCCCCAAACAGTACCAAGCAGTTTTCTGACTGGTGATATGTTTTCTTAATATATTTTCATTTCTGTTTTGTTCCCCCAACCATAAGTCTGAAATATAGATATATATATAGAACAAGCTCTCCACAGGAAGACATGGCCTTCCAAGTGGGAAATGTGTGAGCCCTGCTGTAAAGGAGGAGACTCATCACCAGCTATTAGACTCTGGACACCTCATGCTAGAAGAGGAAATCTCAACACAGTTACAGAACTGGTTAATCATACTGTCAGCCCTGAGAAGCTCTTATTTGAAGACTTAGCACAAATGGCAGAAGGAAGTAAAAAAAATTAAAAGAGAACTTCTGGAATTAATTTTGTTAACCTGATTTCTACAAGACACCCCTCAGGAATCAAGACATGACTTCTTTTTAAAAAAAGATTTTTTATATTTCCATAAGCTTTTGGGGAAACAGGTGATATTTGGTTACATGAGTAAGTTCTTTGGTGGTGATTTGTGAGATTTTGGTGCAACCATCGGTTGAGCAGTACCCACTGAACCCAATTTGTAGTCTCTTATCCCTCACCCCCTTAAGACGTGATTTCTTTTTATCAGTTCATCTTTCCTGGGAGATAAATTTTACACTTACAGAGGAGTTTCAAAGATAATACACAGAGTTCTCATATATCCTTCACCTAGCTTCCCCTATCCTTCACATCTTATATAACCATCAAATTTTTATTAAAACTAAGAAATTGACTTTAGCATAATACCATTAACCAAAGTACAGAACTTATTCATATTTCGTCAGTTTTCCCACTGATGAAAAAGAAATCCTGTCCCTTGAGAGGTTTTTAAATCAAGATGTCTTTTGTTTTTGTTGTTGTTGCAGGCACCCATTGAGGAATCCACATTGCAGTAACTTATCACATTTCCTTAGTCTCTTCTGTTCCATGACTTTCTCTTTCTTTCCTTGCCTTTCAGGACTTTGACACGTTTGAGGAGTACTGGTTACTTGTTTTCTCATGGTTTAGGCTGAGGTTTCACCTTTGGTGAAATAATACTCCTGGATCACCTAGCTAAGCTGGTGTCTTCCAGAATTCTCTACAATAAACTTACTCTTCTCTCTTTGTAATTATTAAATATGTTAGAAGAGATACTATCTAAACAAATATCCTCTTTTTGCCTAGACTATCACCCACTCATTTTAACATTCATTGGTGGATTTTTCCTGAGACAATTACCATCATCGTTTACTAATTCTATTTTTAAACTACTAAATTTAGAAGTTCTATTTGTTTATTTCCATCATTCTTTTTAATTTTATTCATTGGAATTCTTCTATAAGGAACAGTTATTGCTTCTCCTCAATTTAAGACAAAATATTGAAACCACAGAAACAGGCTATATAATTTGAGGTGGATTGGTAGAACAGCATGCATAGATGATTGGATCTTAAAAATATGATACTAGACCACCATCCAATGATGGTATTCTACTCTAAAGACAAGCAAAACATGCACAGGGCTGGACACAGTGGCTCACACCTGTAATCTCAGCACTTTGGGAGGCTGAGGCAGGAGGATCACTTGAGGTCAGGAGTTCAAGACCAGCCTGACCAACATGGTGAAACCCCATATCTACTAAAAATATAAAAAATTAGCTGGGTGTGGTGGTACGCACCTGTAATCCCAGCTACTCAGGAGGCTGAGGCAGGAGAATAACTTGAACCTGGGAGGTGGAAGTTGCAGTGAGCCATGATCATGTCACTGTACTCCAGCCTGGGTGACAGAGCAAGACTCCATCTCACATAAATAAATAAATAAATAAATAAATAAATAAATAAAATTAGCCAGGCTTGGTGGCATGCACCTGTTGTCTCAGCTACTCGGGAGGCTGAGTCCGGAGAATTGCTTGAATCCAGGAGGCAGAGGTTGCAGTGAGCTGAGATTGCACCACTGCACTCCAGCCTGGGCAACAGAGTGAGACTGTTCAAAGAAAAAAACAAATCAACAAACAAACATTCATAAGATGTGAAAAGTTCTGCAGTTTAAACCTAAAATCCAGGTTTAGGGTGGAGTAGGGTGGAGATGATGTGAGGAGGGGTTGTTTCTCATTGCGTCCATCTGAGGAAGATGAAATACTAGCCAGGAACAAAAGCATTTATGAGGTTCAGTGAGTATAAAGGCAGAAAAGGCTGAGCAGGTGAGTGGCAACTGATGCTTGATCATAAAAATAGTCACTATCAAAAGAGTCCAAGCAAAAAGGGGCAGGGCCTGTGATGAAATTACATAAGGAAAATAGGACAAAATCTCATGGGGCTTAAGACTAAATACAGAGGACTTTGGGTAACAGCAGGAAATCCAGGCAAATGTGATAGACACAGAAAATAAAAAGAATAGCTGGTACCATCAGAATTGTTCTCTGTGAATGGCCAGAAAGAAAATATTTTAGGCTTTATAGGCTGTACAGTCTCTGTTCAACAACTCAACTCTGCTGTTGTCACATGAACATGGCCATACACATTATGTAAAGGAATGGCCATGGCAAAATTTGACTTGCAGTAGTAGCCAGAATGTGATTTGGGCACTATATAATTTACCTTTTGATCAGTCCTGTCTTGACTTAAAAACTTTCCAAGGGGCAGAGAACCAAAAATTGACTATAGTCACTTAAAATGAAGCATAAAGATTTTGTGAATTCTTGCAAATGAGAGGGTCTTTGAGTTACTTTAGTTACTGTTTTGATCTAGATAGAGGGGTAAGCATTACTTTGAAACTCAACCAAGTTACTTATTTATAATACATTTCCCCAAATTAGATATATTCATTACATACTTTCATTTAGAAGTTGGATTTTAAAAGTACTTTATGTTAAAGTTTCATGTGACTTTTTTTGAACCAAAATTGAATATAAGCCCCTGTTATTATTAAATGACCTCTTAACTTGAAATTTTATGATATGAGTAATTTGAACCAAGTTCTTGCCTTAAATTATTTCAGTAAGTTGAAATAAAGGAAATGCTAACATTCTCTCCATCCTTTGATTCATCTCTGGCCTGGCGTTTTATTTAATGTTCTCCTTTAACATTATACCTTTGAAATATAAGCTTTTAGAGCATAACAGTGACTAAATAGAGGAGGATGAACCAGGGGAGAACTTCAAATCATTTCACTCTAGGAGGGTTAAAATATATATAAAATGTTAAACTAATCCTTTTGGGAGTGAAATATCAATTCTATTTTCCTTGTACCCTCTGGGCTTTTCTTGAATTTTTGAAATCCTTTCCCTATAACTGGAATCCCTGTGAAAATATTTCTGTATATTTATTCCCAAGTAGAAAAAAAAAACTTTACAATTCTTTGTTAATTTAATTGTATAATGTTGTATAATTTTGACAGCTTTGGAACTTATATAGACACAAATACAAGGCAAGATAGACAAAATGCATGACCATTCACCTGGGAGATGAATAAAAAGAAAAATTACCTTTCAATATTTTCAGTTTCCATAATGTTCTATTAGATCCCTGGAAATTTAATTTCAAACATATGCAATACTTTACAGATTTGATGTGAAGTAGAGGAATAAATTTCAGTAAAATATTAAAAAGATGTTTTCACATTTTAAATTTCATTAGACTGAATATTGATATAAGACATACAGGATTCATGCCACAATCTACAATTTATAATGTTGGAGTTGAAATGTTATGCAAATTATTTTTCTTCTAAGAACTTTTTCAGCAATGTGCCTTCACCTTGTGAAAAAAATAATAGTTTCACACCCCCAAACCAGTAGACAGACTATAGTACCATTTGGGTATTAGGGCTATAAAAATTCCGATTATTATATTCATGCTTTCCTTTGAGCATAAATTAAGTAGGCCATGGGACAGTTTTGGAGAATGACCACAGCTTTACAAACCTTATGGTTCAGCAGATGTGGTTGTAAGATATGGGTTCACTGAAAAATATTCACCACTAAGCAACGTGAGAACTTCATTCTGAGGTTTTGATTTAAAAACCTGGAATTTCCAATAGAAAATTGGTAGCTTTACCATCATATTGGTCTTGGGATACAGAAATATTCAGTTGTCTCACATATGCAACAATGTGAATCAGGAGTATTTCAAATTGCAATATTTTTACAAATTTGCAAGTCATGAGCTAAGAAAGGTTTTCAGAACATACAATGACTCTTATTTCAGTTTCCTTTTGTTGGCTTCAAGGTATTCTGGGGATTTTCTTGGTCAATAAATTAGAGGCTTTCATGGGAGGCATTCATTTTGGAAGATCACCTCAATATCTGAGTAAATTATTTGAACAATGTATTCTCTGATTAGTAAAATATGTGCATTTTTGAGTAAATGTGGGATTATTGAAATGTTCTAAGATTTTAGAGGAAATATCATAGCTACAATCATTTCCTGGGCTGTGGATTTGAATAACATCATCCATATGTACATTGAGAAATTTTATAATATCCTGAAATGCACAGGAACCAAGTAAGTAACTAGACATCCATGAGAACAGAGACAAAGGAGCTTCAGAAACACATTAGTCAACCTCATGCTTCAAAGGTTTGAGTTAATGAAAAATTGAGTCAGACCAGCAGTACTATGTTCATGTAGATCAAAAGTTCCCGCTGTAATTCCTTGGCTGTGAGAGGAAAGTGTATTTCCAGATCTTTCTTTGTAAAATAAAAAAAAAATCTGAAAAATGCTGACATACTTTCTTAATGCTTTTAGAACTTGTGAAACGCATTATGAAACTCATTGAGTTACAATCTAACATTTCCATAGAACAGGACAGGCCGATGAAATCAACATGCTAAAAAGTTGCAAGGGAAATCTACCTCTACAACAAGGCAGGATTGCAGTGTTGACCCTCAATGAGTGCTGTTTCCTCACTTGGGGGATAATTCCTAGTTGGTGGAATACTTAGTCCACAGAGCCTCTTAATTTGTTCTAGTTTCTCACTTACTTTCCCCTGGAATATTCAGAGTATCACTTACAGTTTTATTAGTCAGAACTTGTTGGTTGCCCAATCATGACTTTATTGCTTGCTTGCTTGCTTGCTTGATTGATTTTTCTCAGTGTACTTTATTCTCCTGCTGTCTAGCTAAGCATCCCACACAAGACAGAAATGGGTAGCACGATATTTATTTTTAAATATTCCTGTTTACTTGGAGTGTCCTTGAAAATAACCAAAACCTCACAGAACTCACTCATATAGATAAGTGAAGACCAGGAAGAATAAAAGTACTGTTTCAATCGCCTAAGAAGTTGTCTGTTTTGTCTCATTATGTTATAATCCCTGTGAGGGTAGGGACATTAAGTATCCTTTAGGGTGTCATCAACACTAGTATGGTAGTTTGTACATAATATAGGAGCTCAATAAACATTTTAGTTTGGTTGATTACATCTGGGGTCATTAGCCCCTATGCAGTATGTTTCCTCTACTTATTATAAATTAAACTTCACAATGGCTTTTCCAGTTAGGCAATATTATCCTAATTTGCTAAAGTTCCAAGGTAAAATAGTAGGAAAGCAAAATAACTGGGATGAGAACTCAGGGTTTCTTAGTCCAGATTTATTATTTCCACTCTCACCCAGCTGTGTGAAAAACTGTTCAATGGACAGCAGTAGTTTCAAAATCTTTACTCATTCCACAAAATAAAAGATAATAACTAGGTTTAAAATTTTTTTTAACATAAATACCTAATATAAGAATCCTTTCTTACCAAAGAAAAGGCGGAGTTTTGAAATTCATTATTCCTTTCAACTTTGAAGGAACAGAAAAGTCTTCAGTTTACTATTTAGAGGAAAGACTTCCCAATTGCCAATCCAATATTTTCCCAATCACATTCCTAGTTGGAACGTAGGCACTGAGTTTGGAACCTGAAACCTATTTCCTGTCTAAAATTGTTTTCATTCATTTTATGTGAACACTTGTTTTTTATTGAAAAGTTGTTTACAAAGTTGAACTGCTGGAATACATTTCTTTTAATGAACAAAAGAGTGATGGAATATTTAGCTGGAAGGAATTCACAGAGTTACATGCAACTCAAAAATAGTCTTAAGGTTTGAAAGTTCTAATGTAGGCTTTTTAGTCTAAAGTGGAGGAATATGTAGGTAAAAAATTTTTAATAAAACAATTGAAAAACTCAGAAAAGGAAGTGTGACAGTCTCTTCAAACTAAACAGAACTTGCTTTCATCTAAAAAAATGTTTCATTCAGTAAACATTAATGAATATAAAATCCTTGCTACATGCCAGGCATCAGGATATTGTTCACTAACATTGATCCCAACCCATAACATAAAAGATAATCAATAATTTTATATTGTCATGAGAAATGGCAAATGACTGTTATTGTAAAGGCAACTTATGTAAGTGACAACAAATTATACTCAGAATCCCAACAGTTAGAACAATATCAACACATAAGGCTGAGACCAACTGCATATACAAGCTACCTTGAAAACAAAATCCTGGTACTTGGTCTATAGAATACATGAATCAAAAGAAAGTATTCCTTTTTTTTTTTAATTGGTGAAACTTCCATCTTTTTACTTAAATGAAGATCCAATTCATGCACCATAAAATCTGCTATTTTAAAGTGAATGATTCAGTGGTTTTTAGTATACTAATAGAGTTGTGCAACTATCACAACTATCTAATTCAATTTTCATCACCTGAATTAGAAACTCCGTACCCTCTAAGCTATCACTAGCTGTTCCCTCTTTCCCCTAGTCCTTGGGAACCACACATCTCCTCTTGGTCTCTATGGATTTGTCTATTCTGGACACTTCATGTCAATAGAATCATACACTATGTAGTCTTTTGTGATATACTCCTTTTACTTAGCATAATGCTTTGTGTTTCACCCATGTTGTAGCAGGAATCAGTACTTCTTTCCTCTTTATAGTTGAAAAATACATCACTGTGTGGATGGACTACATTTTAATCATTCATTAGTTGATGGACATCTGCATTGTTTTTATTTTTTGGCTATTATAAATAATATGAACATTTCTTTACAAGTTTTTGTGTGAATATGTTCCTTTGATAGGATCAACTTAGAAAAAAGAAAAGTAAGAGTGAAAAAGGCAGCAAATACAGTTTCAAAGACAGCAAATGGCCTATTATAAATGCAGAAATCAGGATGCCAATATTCCCTAATTATTCTGAAGATAAGTCACTATGTCTTTTGCTACAGGACATATTCATGGGCCCCAAACCAGGCATAGTAAATTAGAATTTCCAGGGAAGTAGGGTGAAAATCTCTACATTTAAGCAAGGCTCCCAAGTGATTCTAATCATTAGCCAGGTTCAGGGAACACTGGTTTAGTCTTTGCAACTCAAAGTTGATTCCTGAGAATCTCTAACACTCCATCTCCTGGAAGCTTGTTAGAAATGGAGAGTCTCAAGCCCCACTCCAAACCTATTGAATCAACATCTCATTTTAACAAGATCCCAGGTAAAAGGACTCCTTATTCAATAAATGGTGCTGGGATAGCTGGCTAGCCATAAGCAGATGAATGAAACTGGACCACTACCTTTCACCATATAAAAAATTAGCTCAAGATTGATTAAAAACTTAAATGTAAGACCTAAAACTATAAGAATCCTAGAAAAAAAACTAGGAAATACCATTCTGGACATGGGCCTTGGGAATGAATTTATGACTAAGTTCTCAAAAACAATTGCAACAAAAACAAAAATTGCCAAGTGGGGCTTAATTAAACTGAAGAGCTGCACAGCAAAAGAAACTATCAATAGAGTAGATAGACAACTTACAAATATTTGCAAACTATGCATGTAACAAAGGTCTAATATCCAGAACCTATAAGGAACTTAAATAATTGAAAGAGTAAAAAGTAACCTCATCAAAAAATGTGCAAAAGACATGAACAGACACTTCTGAAAATAAGATATACAAGCATATAACGAACATGAAAATATGCTCCACATCACTAATCAACAGAGAAATGCAAATCAAAACCACAATGAGATACCATCTCACACCAGTTAGAATGGCTATTAGTAAAAAGTAAAAAACAAAACAGACACCGGCAAGGCTGTAGAGAAAAGGGGATGTCTATACACTGTTGCTGGGAATATAAATTAGTTAAGCCACTGTGGAAAGCAGTTTGGAGACTTCTCAAAGAACTTAACACAGAACCACCATTTGACCCAGCAATCCCATTACTGGGTATATACTCAAAGGAAAATAAATAATTCTACCAAAAAGACACATGTAGTTTTATGTTCACTTTGGCACTATTCACAATAACAAAGACATGGAATCAACCTAAGCGCCCATCAATGGTGGACTGGATAAAGAAAATGTGGTTCATATATACCATAAAATACTATGCAGCTATCAAAAAGAATGAAATCATGTCCTTTGCGGCAACATGGATGGAGCTGGAGGCCATTATCCTAAGTGAATTAACATAGATACGTATCCTAAATGAATTAACATAGGATTCCCAACCCTAGCTACACATTAGATTTTACTTAGAGTGCTTTTAAGAAATATGATCCCTGTGTCCCACTCCAGACTAATTAGAGCAGACCAATTAAACTCTTAGGAGTTGGAGGTTGGGCAACAGTATTTCATTTGATTATCTTAGTTCCCAGGTGGGTTTAATGTCCAGCCAGGGTTGAGACACATAGAAAGTGGTGATCCCTCTCAGGCAGCCATCCCCAACCTTTTTGGCAAGAGGAACCAGTTTCATGGAAGACAATTTTTTACACAGATGCAGGGATGGGTTTCAGGATGAATCTGTTCCACCTCAGATCACCAAGTTTTAGATTCTCATAAGGGGTGCACAACAGATCCCTCGCGTGCACAATTCACAATAGTGTTTGCTCTCCTAGGAGAATCTAATGCCGCTGATTTGACAGTAAGCTGAGCCCAGGTGGTAAGCCTGTCACTCACCTCCTGCTGTGTGGCCCTGTACTGGTCTTCCGCCTGGGGGTTGGGGAACCCTGCTCTAAGGTAAGGCTAGGAGGTGAATCCAAGAAGAATACTTCGTTGTCACACAGCCTTTCCACTGCAATATAGATATAAAATTTCATGTACTTAATCCTTTAGTTCCACTATTTTTAAAAAGGGAAAGGGAAAGGAAGGGAAAAGGGAAAGGGATAGGAAAGTGAGATGAGAAGGAAAAGGAAAAAGGAAGGAAAAGGAAAAAGGAAAAGAAAGGAGGGAAGTAAGAAGGGAGGGAAGGAGATATGAGACAAGAAAAAAGTATTATAATCTGCTACATAAGAACCTTATAGTTTGAATCAATTACAACAATTTTTATTCGAACATATTAAAAATTTCCCTGTTAAGTTTTAAAAAATTATGTTGGGGTATCATTTACATACAGGGAAATTAATCTCTTTGGTGTACTGTTCTGAATTTTGACAAACACATAAGCTTAGGTAACCACCACGGCAATCAAGGCACAGCAATTCCATCACTCCCAAAAATTTCACTCATGCTGACTCTATGTAGTTAGCTCTTCCTTCTACCCAAAGACAACCACTGACCACTTTTCTGCCTCTACAGTTTTGCCTTTTCAGAATGTGAAATAAGTGGAATACTGAGTCTGGCTTTTTTTTCACATAGCATAATAAATTTCAGATTCATTCATGTTGTTTCATGTATCTGTAGTCTGTTCCTTTAAATGGAATACTGTTCTATTGAATGGAAGTGCCACTGTTTATTCACTTACCAATTGTAAGATGTTTGAGTTGTTTCTTGTTTTTGGCAATTATAAATAAAGCCACTATAAACATTCACATACAGGTTTTTGTGTGAATATAAATTTTAATTTCTCTTGGGCTATTACCTAGGAGTAAGACTGTAGGATTGTATGATAATTCTGTGTTTAACGTCATAAGAAACTGCTAAGCTGTTTTCAAACAGACCCCAGTGTTTTAACTTCTCATCAGCAATATATGAGAGCTCTAGTTGCTGTGCATACTTGTCAGCATTTAATACTGCCAAGCTTTCTGGTTTGTTTCTTTTAGTTCTAGTCATTCTGTGTAGTGATATCTCATTGCAGTCCCTTTAGGTTTTGATGCCCTAAATTATCCTCAGCTGTATTTTTTAACCTATTTTTAAAAATCTAGCAGGTAACCTGTTTTGTTATTATTTTTGTTTCCTAGCATTAAAAAACTTGTACATAATTAGACAGAAGAGTATAATAAATCTGTCTGAACTGATCACATAGTTTCAATGATTGTCAGTATTTGTTATTTCTTTTTATCAGTCACCACTATCAATTTTGTTTGTTTCTCAAGTCCTTTAAAGCAAATTTTATATTTTATTTCATTAGTTAATATTTCAATATGAATCCCTCGAGGAACGTCAAAAACAAAGCAAAGGTAATCACATATAACAAAATTAGCAATAATTTTTAATGTCCCCTAATAATCAGTGAATTTTCAAATATCCTCAATTGCCTCAAGCATGTCTTTTTAAAAATTGCTTTGTTGAAATTTAATTTGCTATGACATGAAGCGGAAGCTATAAATCCAAGGTCCTACTTTTTTTTTTCAAATGATTGTGGTTCCACTCAATTTTCAGAAATACTTTGAAGTCAGTTCAGATTTTACTGAGCTATAGTTTATCTATTCAAATTATATTTTTATTCTATGACAGATACTGGGAATTATAAGGCAGATATTAGGAACATTGAATTGGTATATCATTTAGCCCACAGATCTGAATAGTTAAAAGATGCCTGCCAGAAATGGACAGTACAGTCAATTGATTCTGTTGGCAGTGAATATATGGGTTGGCATTACCAACCCAGGGTAACAGGGAGGGAGAGGACAAATGTGATAGTAGGGGAATGGGAAGGGATTTTTATTTGGCCAACAGACGGAATGGCTCACTTCTCTCACCTGGCACTGTTACAAATAAGGTTTGTTGTGGGCCCCTAACACAACTATGGAATTGATAAAACACTATCAAGAGAGGGGTGTTGTGTGGGGGGGTATGTGTGTATATGTGTGTGTTGTCCCAGAAGTTTCATCCAAATACAATTTTGGTTTTATTTTGTTTAAAATAATTTCTTCTTTCTTTCATTTTAGTTTTTTCTTTCACTTTAGTTAGTAAATAAACAAGACTTTATTTTGAATTTGTTCGATTGTTGCTTTTATCTTTTTAAAATGAGGTTTAGTTCACAGCTGAGTCATATAAAAGTAATTAATATTTAGATTTGAAGATCAGCATCATGGCGTTTTGTGTTCTGATTATTTTAAGTATATGGTTAAGTTTAAATTCCTGGTTGGAACAAGGCTTTTGTTCAATCCAAACCTATATATATTCTTACAGCCTTGAGCTCTTTTTCAACATTTGCACAAACATATTTGCTTGCTCTATTACTGTTTAGTACAGATAAGAAGGTTCAAGTAAATGTAACCTGCACAATAAGATATAATCACTGTTTAAAATCAAACTTCAGAACAGGTCAACATGGCATAATCTCCTGTCTAAATGATCTGTAATTCACCTCTCCAGATAGTCATCTTGGCCCCGGAGTGGTTTAAAAGCTAGTAGCTGCCAAAAATTGTTAACCATTAAACAAAAGTTTGCTTTTCTTTTATGTGGCAGGAATAAAGGTACACTTTTAAATGGTCTGAAAAACGCATTGGTTTTGAACCCAATTTACTCTACAACCATTGCTTTTGGGATCCAAGAGGAACCTTTCCAAAGAGGGTTTTTGGTTTGTTTTTTGTTTTGCCTTCAAGGAGTGACCCGAGCCAAGGTATGTGGGTTTTATTTCTGGAGGCAAAGTTGACATAAAGAAAACTTGGAAAACCCAAGGGAGACTTGAAAGGATTGTGCATTACACTGGAATGTATTCCATCAATTGTCAGAGTACTTAAGGATACTGAGTCATTATGGGGAATGTCCCCTTCATGAAGGCAACAATCGGTTTGGATTATGGAGAATATTCATTTCTCTTACTGAACCATAGTGCAGTTTGGCAGTCCACACATTCACCCTTCATGGTAGCTAAAAAGTAAACATTAGTATTTATGTTCTATTTCATAAAATTAGCCCACTACATTGCTTCTAGCCTCAAAGAATTCTGTAGTTTCACTTTCAAGGCAAGTCTAGAAGACAGTATTTTAAGCACAAGGGGACTTGCAATGCATACACAACCAGCCTCTTATGGATTCAATTAGTCATCATTAGAACCTGACCTGAAGATCTAAGTTTCTACTTAATTGTCTGTGCTCAAGGTAGGTTTCTCCCAGGGTATTTCTTTCATAGTTACATTTGGTTTCTGCCAAATTATTCTTTTGAGATTTATTTTTTTTTTTACCTTCACCAATGGAAGGAAAATGCCAAGTATTTCATTAGCATAATGGACCTATATGCCAAAGCCATGAAATTATCATTTTACTTATCAAATTCCTTAAATCATACATGTTGGCAAAGTCTTCACTTCCTTCCACTTATTACGTTAGTTGTTTTTACTGCCAGATGAGAGAAACAAAGATATTTGAAGTGATCTTTTCTAATCAGGTGACTTGCTACTATGAACATTTAGGTTAGGCAATTCTTTGCTGGAGTAGGGACTGTCCTGTGCATTGTACGCTTAACAGCATCCCTGACCTCTACCCACTGTTTCAGTAGAAACCTCATCCCAAGTCATGACAACCACAATGTCTTCAAACATTGCCAAGTATCCCCTGGGGAGAAAAACTGTCCCCTATTGAGAATGAGTTTTATAAACAGCAAGACAGGTATTCATCCTCAGTCTTTTGAATTATTTATTAATACATTCCACAGTTGGTTCCTGTGTAAGGGGTGGTGCTAGTCACTATAGGATATGACCCTTGTACAAAGCTTGTTTTCACAGAGCTTATGAGTTAGCCTAGAAAGCTCACAATCTAACCTCATTCTTAACATCTGTCTGGCAAGAGTCATGAACCAGCTCAGTACAGGTAGGCTAGGACCCATATGTAAACTTACACCTTACATTGGCTCATTACCTATGTATTTGACCCTGAATCCCCAAACCAGAGCATCTGTGTAGCCTCGGTGGGCACTCAAATGGAATGACTGGGATGACTCCATTCTCTCTTGAACTATTCCAGGGTATTAGATTTGTGCCATTGATTATCTACTGCCCAGTTTATAGACACTGTGTACTGTTCATCATTTTCTTATTTTTAATGACTAGCACCCTCCGTAAAATAGATTTGGCTAGGTGCCTGGATAAATTGTTTGGTCCAATATTTTGGTGCATCTTGGCAGTCAAACTAAAGAGTTTGGAGACAATTTCTTTTAGTATGGGAATGACATGACTGATTACTCAGTAACATCCACATGTCATGGTACTAGAAAGATTTAGAGAAGAGAAAACATGAAGACAAAGAGAGAATAAAATAATTTTATATTCCTTCTATGGATCAGAATGTACAGTAGCACAATAGCAGCAATGCAAATGAGGAACAAAAGAACAAAAAGGAGAGCCATTTCAAAGAAAAAATAAATAAGATTATGCAAGAGGAAATGATCATTACAGAGGAACTGCAAGTCAAAGGACTCAAATTAAGTGTGTGTGGATCTGAAAATGTGGTTTCTCCATTAAATACAAATATAAGCATTGAGATGAATCAAGATATCCTGATATACTGAGGTCATCATTCTTCATGTAACTTTCCTCATTTGAAAGTAATATTCTTATGAATTTTCTATTCTTACATCAAGTCTAGTTATAGACTAAGAGCAACCAAACAGGAGGTGGGATGACTCACGTTTTGAACAATATCACATGTAAATAATGCTGTGAAAAGCAACATAATATGAATACAACAGGCCTGAAATGCGAATCAATAAATCTGGGCTCCCAAGATGACATATGTGAAGCCTCAGCTCTCAGCTCACTGCGCCACGGTTCCTTTTCTTCAATGTGAAAAAAGGTAGCAAAAACGTAGCTGACAAGTGAAGCTTTCCTTAAAATGTAATATTTTTAGAAATGCCAATTAAATTAATGATATCCTCCTTATTAATAATCAAGTAGTTATGTAATATGCAGAATAATCTCAAGCACTAATTTTAAAGTAAATGAATATTGACTGTCTCATATATGTCAGACCACTTTTCTGAGCACTGATAATAAAGGGGATTATAAAATAAACTTATTCTTGTCCTCTTGGAGTGTACATTCTAGTAGGGGAGACAAACAGTAAACATATAAAGAAATGAATATGTAATAAATCATGTGGTATTAAGTGCAATAAAGACAACTAAGGCACTATAATAGGATTGAAGGTGATTGAGGTGTTATTTTTGATCAGTGAAGTGACATGTAAGTACACTAGGAGAGCAGGAAGCAGGCTATGCAGTGTCCTAGAGAGGACTATTCTGAGCAAATGAAACAGCAGGTGCAATGGTCCTGGAAAGGAGAAGTGCTTGGCCCCTTAGTGAAACATCAGCGAGGCCAGGTTGCTGGAGCAGAATGAGTGACAGGGGAAGGAGAGGAAGTCAAGAGGGAGTAAGGGCCAATTTATTAAGGGCTTTGTAGACCATGGAATGGACTTCAGGATTTTCTCCCCAAATGTGATGGGAAGAAATTGGGAGTGTTTTGGCTAAACAATGGCATGATCTGATTCACAGTTTCCAGCAGTGGTTCTCAACCAGGGATAATTTTTGTCTCCAGGGTACATTGGGCCATGAATGTCTGGAGATATTTTGGTTGTCACAACTGGGGAGAAGTGCTCCTGGCCTCCAGTGAACAGAGATTAGTAATGTTGTTAAACATCCTACAATGCAAAGGACAACCCCTTTCTCTTACCACTGCCCATTCCCACCATCAACACACGCAGCAAATAATTTTCTGAGCCATAATATCAACAGTGCCATACTTGAAACTCTGGTTTACTGGATACCTCTACCATTGTGAAGAGAACAGACTGTGGTGGGGTCAGGGTAAAAGCAGGAATAAACTTCATTAGACTCGGATGTCAGGGGTAGAGACTGAAAAGTGCTCAGATTGAGGATATTCTGTGAAGACCAAATCAATTGAATTTGTAGATAAATTTAGTATAAGAGGTGACTCAAGAATGACTTCAATGTTTCTGGTATGAACTACTGTGCTGAGGAATTTAGGGAGAGTAGCAAGTTTGGGAAGATATCAAAAATTAATTTTTTCACATATAAACATTGAGAACTTATTAGCTATCTAAGTAGCCATATATAAATATGAATCTTAGAAACATGAATCTAAAGTTACATGTTTGGTTGCAAATATAAACTTGAGAGTGGTATTGCACAGGATTCTTAATTGCAGACAAAAGAATCCATTCTAGCCCATTTAAATCAAAAGGGGTTGTTACATAGTTCCAATAATCTCTGGGTAGGATAGAACAAGACCTGATGGTATTTGGTCAGAAACAGTACATCCAGGGTACACAGCCAACCGCACCATAGGAAAGTTCTGGTGAAAATACCACTGTTGCTACTATCCACTATGACTTTACAGACTGGACATTGGAGATGTACTCAATTTGCCTCAGACCAAGCACGTGTCTTAGCCTTCATGCTAGATAACCCTATCTCTCCTAGTCACAATTGTGCCCAAATCTTGCACTTGTGCATTTGATGTCACATGTCTCCACTCTAGCTATAAGAAAAAGATACAGTTTTAGTTTTGCAGTTTTTGCAACATTGGAAGGGGAGCTAGAAAGGTTTAGAATGAATATTGAATAAGTCAACTTGCTCTCTATCTGCCTCAAGAAGCCACGGGCATATAGATGGAATTTACAATTATGGTGTTTGATGAGGCCACGTGGAGAGAGAACAGTTAGTGGGATGAGCTCTTAGGCATCCCAACACTTGGATACCTGGTAAGGAGACGGAAAAGAATCAGATAGTGACAGGTATGAGAACCAGGAAACTGATATCTCAGAAGCCAAACAAAGAGAGTGTTTCAAGGAATAAGTGATCAACTGTATTGAATGGTGCTGTCAGATCAATTAAGGGCATATAATTAACCAGTTGATTTGAAAACACTGAGGTTATCATAGCCTGACATGAGACATTTCAGTGGAGTGATGGGGACAAAAGCCTGACTAGAATGGGTGTAGGAGAGATTGGGAGAGGGTGAAGTGGGGACAATGAGTATAAAAGGGACAGAGATACAGTCCTGAAAGTTGGAAGGGAAAATGGGGCTAAAGAAACATCTTTTTTTCAAATGGAAAATATTTTAAAATTAAATATTAAAAGAAAGGCATACATAGTCACATTTTAAAACAATACAACCAAGTTCTATAATTTAAATTCCGTCTCGTTCATAGAAATTGGGTTTATCTTGGTCTTTGCAAATACTGTGCATTTAAACATTGCTTCTAATCATTTGGAAAGCCTCCATGGGGAATGCCAAGGGATTTCTGATTATCAGCTCATTGCCCTCTAAGCCTTGCCACAATCAAGGTGTCATATAAAAAAAAAAAATCATTGCCAAGATAATCCTTCCACAACTGAGATCTCTGATTTTGTTTAAGCTTTTCCTAAAATACTTTTCATTTCATTTTTCTCTACTTTTAACCAATGAGCTTCATTAGAAAATACTATCCTTTGTTATCCATAAGAGAAGTTCACCTTAGAAAGTGCTAGAATATGAATATCTTGCTGTAATAATATATCTGTCTTCATCTGCTGAAGTACAGCTACTACGAAAACAAATGAATAACTGGTTCCATTCAACACTCCCAGCTCTCCCTAAGGGGAACATACCTGAAGAATTAAGTGATTTGGTCACCTTTAATAAATCTTCATTTCCATAATATGCTCTTAACAATTCAAGAGACACTTTTCTCCATTTAAGTCTCCCAGTGGGCATCTCTATTTTTTTTACAAACTCTTCTTAGTTATTATCATTGTCTTGCCTATGGAGATTAGGTTTGCTGCTATGACAAATCAGAGGAGATTTTAAAGGATGACATTACTTTGACAATTTCAGGATATTTATTCATATCTTTATATATCAAAAGGATTAGAACAGTCATTTCGTTTTTTCCTTATATATTTTGCATGTTAACCTCTTATCAGATATATGGTTTGCAAATATTTTCTCCCATTCTGTAAACTGCCATTTAATTTTGTTGTTTCCTTGGCTGTGCACAAGTTTTTTAGTTAGATGTGGTCCTGCTTGTTTATTTTCGCTTTTGTTGCTTATGCTTTTGGTGTCAAATCCAAAAAACTAATTGCTAAGATCAATGTTAGGGAGCTTTTCACTTGTTTTGTTTCCTATGACTTTTATGGTTTCATGTCTTACATTGAAGTAAATAATTTTTGTGAATGATGAAAGACAGGAATCCAATTTCATTCTTTTGCATGTGACTATTTAGTTTCCCACCACCATTTATTAGAAAGACTATTCTTTTCCCACTGTGTATTATTGACACTTTTGTCAAATAGTAGTTGACCATATATGTGTGGGCTTATTTCTGGGCTCTCTATTCCTTTCCAGTGGTCTATGTGTCTGTTTTCATGCCAGTACCATACAGCTTTGATTACTATAGCTTTGTAATATAGTTTGAATTAGGAAGTGTGATGCCTCCCACTTTCTTCTTCTTTCTCAAGATTGCCTTGGCTATTCTGGGTCTTTCGTGGTTCCACAGGAATTTTAGGATTTTTTTTCTATTTCTGTGAAAAATGCTATTGCAATTTTTTTAGAGGTTACAATGAGTCTAAAGATCACTTTGGGTAGTATGAATGCTTTAACAATACTAATTCCTCTGATCTATGAGCATAGGGTATCTTTCCATTTTTTTGTGTGTCTTCAGTTTCTTTCATCAGTGTTTTATAGTTTTTGGTGTAGAGATCTTTCACCTATTTGGTTAAATTTATTCTTAAGTATTTTATTGTTTTTGATGCTATTATAAAAAGGATTGTTTTCTTTTTTAGATAATTTATTGTTAATATATAAAAATACAACTAATTTTTTGTATGTTGATTATATATTCTGCAACTCTATTGAATTCATTTATTAGTTCTAAAAGTTTTTTGGTGGAATCTTTAGGGTTCTCTCTATATAAGATTGTGTCATCTTCAAACAGAAAATGTTACTTTTTCTGATTGGGATGTCTTTTATTTCTTTTTCTTGTTTAATTGCTCTGTCTAGGACTTCTAGTACTACGTTGAATAGAAGTGGTGAGAGTGGGCATACTTTTCTTGTTCCTGATCTTAGAGAAAAATAATTCAGTTTCCCACCATTGAGTATAATGTTAGAGGTGGGCTTGTTATATATGGCCTTTATTATGACGAGGTACAATTCTTCTGTACCCAATTTGTTGACAGTTTTTATCATGCAAAAAATGTTGAATTGTATCAAATGCTTTCTCTGCCTCTATTGAGATGCTCATATGATTTTAATATTTCATTTTATAAATGTGGTCTATCACATTTATTGATTTGCATGTTGAACTCTCCTTGAATCTCAGAGACAAATCTCACTTGATCATGGTATATAATCTTTTTGATGTGCTGTTGAATTTGGTTTACTAATATTTGTGCATATTTTCAGTTCTTTTGAGTTTGCTGAGGTTTTATTGTCCAGAACATGGTCTATTTAAATTCAATGTCCATCATACTTAGTGAATATTCATATGTTTCACTACAGAAATATTTATATGAGTTCTTTCTTGAGGCTGCCCTAGTCTCTAATGTGGGTACATACACAATATATGTAGCATATAATATTCTTAAAATTTGAAAAACGGTGAATTCTGAAATACATCTTATTTCAGGGATTTGAGATAAGAAATTTTTGGTTATATTATCATCCTTATGATCTAGAATAAGTTTATATTATTTTTATATTATCACTCCACGAAAACAAATACATTTTAAAATTTCATAGAAGAACTTGCAGACTCAAAAGAATATTTCCATAGACCATGGGGTCTCTGATTCCCAGCTAAAAATCTTAGCAATGATGAATTTACAGTATAATGGTGTTGAGTTTTCTTTGGCTCTAGCTGCTTTCTCAGCAAAGACCTTTGAAATGCTAAACTGTCTGACAGGCAAATTTGGCTGGCACTTTTGCTTTGGATTTTCTTGGATGTGATCAGAATTGCCAAAGGTAATTTTATTGCTTTTCTATGATGAGTGCCAAAGATTGCAAGGAAATCACCAAGGAGAAAGAGATGAACAGTTCATGACAAACATCAACCCCATATGGTAACAAGCCAGAGGCAAAGAATGCATTTAAGGGTCCTTATAATTGTAAGCTTTAGCCCAGAATTAAATAAATAATGCCAATCTTTATTTAAAAATATTGTTGAGTGAAAATGATCAATCAAGGGGCCTCTATTGTTGTTGGGTGTGGTGGCTCATGCCTGTAATCGAAGCACTTTGGGAGGCCGAGGCAGGTGTATCACTTGAGGTCAGGAGTTCAAGATCAGCCTGGCCAACATGGTGAACCCTGTCTCTACTAAAAAAATACAAAAAACAAAAATTAGCCAGCTGTGATGATATGTGCCTGTAATCCTAGCTACTCCAGAGGTTGAGGCAGGAAAATCGCTTGAATGTGGGAGGTGAAGGTTGCAGTGAGCTGATTGGGCTACTGCACTCCAGCCTGGACAGCAGAATGAGACTCCATCTCAAAAAAAAAGAGTCCTCTGTTGTGTAGGATGAGGTGGAAAGACTCAAGATCAGCTACGGAAGTTAAACCATTAAATTCAATGGACACAGTATAGGCCAGCCAAATCTTTGGGCAAAAGAAAGACAGTCCAGGGAAAGAAAACAGGCAAAGCTGTGACATGGTTTGCATTCTTTAAACATAAGTATTCAAGGAATCAAGAGAATCATGGGAAATTGACTAGATATTGTAAAGGTTGATGCCACAAGTGCTCTTCACATTTTGCACTCCTGTTTGCCCAGGAACTAAGACCTCTGCCTTATTTCAATAGCATCATAGAGAAATTCATGTGCTAAAGAGGCGAACAGTAATTGGGGGTGGAGCAGTACATCATCTGGTTGGCTCCACCCTGACAGTCTTGAAGAGCAACTTGGATTTGATGTCATTAAAGAGAAGAATATTAAAAGTTACTTTTAACTGGCTGCTACTGTGTGGCTTCCCCTCTGGACTCTGGGTAGGCTCCATGTTAAGTAATAAAAGTGATCTGATTACATATTCCAGTTGAATGACATGGTCTGCTCTTGGATACCTACTCAAAATGAAAAGTTCAGGAAGCTGAGACTCAGGACTGGAAACAGATGGATGAGCCATCTCATGGTGCCCTGTGCAGGCGAGAGGGTGAATGTCAGTGCCTCTATTGCTGGGATGAACCTCCCTCTCCACCGCTGGGCTGGGGAAAGGTGGCACACAGAAAGTCAATAGGCTTTACATAGCATTCTTGACAAAGCACTTCTTTTTTCACTTATATTTCACCTAGATATTTTAAAAACCCACAGGGTAGATCAGAGCTTTTGAAGAACCCATCACAAAACACAACCCTTGGTCAGGGATATTACCTAAAACTTCCTATTCTGATTCTACTCCCATTTCAAATTTAGGAAACATATCTGCTGGTCTGCCTCAGTCTCCTCTATATCTGAAATCAACTTCAGAGACAGAATGGAGATTTGGTTAGGTAAATGGTGGGTATCCATAGCATACTTTGAAGAGAGTAAAAGGCCAAGCCAGTGCTGCAGGTAGTCATGAGTAGAATTCTTACACCCCATGAAAAATCAAGCTGTGCATGATTCTGTTTCAGCATTGACTCTTTGGTTGCATTAAGTGGCTACTTCCAGTGAATGCAAAGTTCAGCCTCCCAAACTGAAGTCTGTACCTGAATACTCTGGGAAGCTGTCCTTATTTTATTTTCCTCAAAACCCTACAGCCTGCTGACCAGGTAAAGTAAGAAAACATATGGTCTTTGTTTAGTTACTTCATGCTTACCGCCAAAACTAAGAGGAGGGTAAGGAGTGAAGATTTCTTGGCTGTCTCTGATGCTTTCCTTTAATCTTACTTTATTTGCTAAGAGCTAATAAAAAATCTGAAATGCTTAACTCTCAAGTGTTGCTTTTCTTCTGAGAATTGGTATTTGATTTGTTCCTCAGCCCAAACTCCTTCTCTCTTTTTACCACCAAATGTTCGATTGTGAACATCCTTTTTAATGCCGTGTTCATTCTCCTTTCTTTATTTTTCAGTTTCTTAAAGTTTATGTCTTTCTCCACTCTTATCCAAAACTCTAAGCTATTTTAAGCTACAATCATATTGGATTTATACAAAATAATTTAATATAAAAGTAATAATCTATTTTTGAAAAGGATGAGAAAATAATTTATAATTTTACTGTTCAATTGCAATAGCTCCTTAATTATTCTCTTTTAATATGTGTTACATTTTTCATAAGACAGTCTGCATAGAATTCTGCCACAAACGTCTTTCACCCCACATTATCCTATCAATATGATTTCATGTTCACTAATTCTGCTTTGTAATAATTAGGTTGATTATTCCACTGAGTGACATTGCCTCAATTTTACTTAACCATCCTGCTCTCAGTGGGACAGTGTGATTGATAATACCTGCTTTTAAGGCTGTATTAACACCGACAGGAGTTTTGTAAAGCAATCAAACCTGCACAAAATTAACATGTAAGGCCTAATAATGTGTGAGCCTTTGGATATAAAAATGACAAGTTATAAAAACTTTGTGACAAATAACTCAACAAGAACAACTCTCCTTGGTTATTTTCAATACTTACTTACAACTGTGGATTGGGAAAGTGAGCATATGTATGATAAAACTTAAGAATGAGTATCAGCATTCTTAAAAAAACAAGTATCACTAATATAATCATCCATACGCATGGAGTCAATCTGCTGCCATATCTTTTCTGTAACTTGCCCTTGAAAATGTGACTCTTGATATACCCAACTCCCAGGTCAAACTAGTTATATCTATATCAAAATCTTCAATATTTGGACAGGATAAGCATTTATTTCCTTATCAATTACATAGTAAGTTGCCTTTTAAATATCTTTCAGTGTTCTAATATTTACACATTCTAATTTCTTTCAGAGAAAATTAGAAAATTAAATTTTTCTTCTAGGGGGTTTGTATTTATTTGTAGACACTAAAAACTGAAACTAACAGCTAAATAAACCTGACTGCATTATTACTATCAAGCCTAATAACCTTCTTTTGTGATAATCAGGAAATTGTAAAATAGACAAAAACATGCTCTTCATCCTTTGTTAGTTAGTGATTGCACTATTCCTTTTTAAATACACAGTGCCTCTTTCTTTAATCCAAAAAATATTTTATTGACTGTCTTGTATACCTTTATATGTTTCATATTTTGCCTCCTCATATGACAATGGTCCTATATAACTTTATAGAGATATAAAGATTGAATAGAGAGACAATTCAATCTTCTAGAATGGTCAACTGAAATTTTTTTTTAGCTTGTACTATAGTTTATTACTTTCTTTTTAAATTATACTTTAAGTTCTGGGGTACATGTGCAGAATGTACAGGTTTGTTACATAGATGTACACATACCATGGTGGTTTGCTGCACCCATAAACCTGTCATCTATGTTAGGTATTTCTCCTAATGCTAATCCCTCCCCTTGCCCCCAGCCCCTGACAAGCCCCAGTGTGTGATGTTCCCCTCCCTGTGTCCGTGTGTTCTCATTGTGCAACTCCCACTTATGAGTGAGAACACGCGGTATTTGGTTTTCCATTCTTGTGTTAGTTTGCTGAGAATGATGGTTTCCAGTGTTCATACATAATGCCTCTTAATCTGGATATTGATCCTTTTTCTTTTTAAAATTCTTTTGTTAATAAAATACTTGAAATATACGGAAATCCTAGAGATTAATGATGCAGTCATCTCCTAGACAAACATGTTTTACCAAAACCTTTTAATAACCTTATTAGATCATTATTTTTTTTCTTATCCAATCTTTATTTTAGTATCCCTTTTTTTCTATTTAAATATATTTTTCTTAAACCCTTCTCTACTTTGTAGTACTTAGTATGCCTGTTTTGTTTTGGTAATTGGTCTTTCTCTGGAGATATATTTTTTACTCTCTCAAACTATTTTAAAATAGTTTGTGTCACTTTATGTGTTTCTTTTGTGGGCAGCATATGGGTACATTTAATTTTTAATCCAATCTGACAATCTCCATGTTTTATGGGTTTATTAAATCTTTTTGTGTATATTTTTACTGACATGATAAACTTATTTATGCTGTCTTTTTTCCTTTTTCTTTATTATCTTTTGATTTGCTATTATTTTTATTTTCCTTTTCTAACTTCTGTGGGATAACTTTTTAATCTAATCTTCTTTTGATAAGGTTTGCATTGGTATTACTTTAGTGGTTATTCACACATGTTAGCATACACAGCAAGTTTAAATTTTTCTAACAGCTTTAAGGTTATTTGGTAGTCCCATCCTCCTGCAGGACACAGCAAGAGCTTTAATGATTTAAATAGCCATAGAGACTTCTTCCGATTCTCTAGTTACTTGTGTCTATAAATTTACTCCTATCTCTTTCAAAAAAACGTATTTTTTATCAAAGTTAATCATGTTTATTCACATATTTTATTAATTTTAGGCTTCCAATTGTTTCTTGTACTCCACATTTTCTTCTGAGTTTCCATTTCATCATTCAGAAGCCCCTCACTCCTTGTAACTTTAGTGAACGTCTTTGGCTTTGAGTATCTGAAAAATGTCTTTACTTTGTTTTTGCTTTAGAATGATAGTTAACCGGGTATAAAATGCTGTGTTGGCATTTACCCTCAACATTTTGAGGCTGTTAATTCATTATATTCTGGCATCTATTTCCAATTATAAAGAAATGCACTGGGAATATAACCAACAGGAGTCAGTTCTCTGTCTTTTCTCTTGGGCAACTCTTTAGATATTTTGTATGTTACCCTTCATGTTCTGTAGTTTCATTACAAGTGTCTAGGTGTGGATTTATTTCCATTTATCCTCTTTGATACTTGGGGCATTCTTTTAAATTGAAGACTCATGTCTTTCTCCAATTTAGATATTTTCCAGCTATAATAACAGACATTTCCTCTATTCTTGGCGTCCCACTTCTCTGATGCCACTCCAACATAGTCAAAGTGATGGTTTGGGGCATCTCATTACAGCCTGGCCAGGATGGAAGTCTAAGCTCTGCACTCTGCCTTTGCTGGCTGGGGTACAGCTGCAATTTGTTCTTTGTGGGTTTTTTTTTTCTTTTTTTTTTTTTTTGGTGTTTAGCTGGAGTAGAGTGGTTAGTATCTAAACGTTCTTTGCCAGTTGCCCTTTTCCTAGTTTTTGGCTAGAGAGATCTGGCTTTTCTCAGGCTTTTTTGTTTGTTTGTTTTGGTCTGTATCTATTGGCATTTCCAAGTATCCAGTCTGGAATATATGATGCAAAAAGAAAATCTCAGGTCCCAAGGTCCCTAGCCAGTCTATCTGCTTTTCTCTACCTTTCAGAGGCTTGTTATATTTGATTTATGTTTAATATTCAGGGTTGTTCGTGGTACTTAGCTAGAAAAATGGGAAAAAGCATGTCTACTTCATCTTCCTGGAAGCAAAGCCTATGAATTTTAAAGTCACTGTCAGAATTCTCTATAAATTAGTTTTAAGTAGGAAGAACTTAATGATTTAATTATCAATATTTTTGGCTATGTTCCTCACATTAGATTTCTTTGCCTGTTTTTGCATTTTGGTTCACAAGCTCATTTTGAGAAAGAGATTTTGCTTTATTTCTCTCTTTCTCTCTATTTCAATGATCCCTTGTCTTTTTATGGTCATTTCATTATCTCTTTCTCAAGATACTAGACTTCAATTCTAGAACCACGTTTAAAACGTAATTCAGGGTCCTTGTTTTTTTTTCAGTCAGCTACAGTTATCACAGATCTGAACCCCAAGGCATTTGGTAACCTGGCTAAGTTCCTAGTGGATCAGCTATGACTGAGTTCTTCCACTGGTTTGGCCTGTAGGTACCTGTGAACTCAGTGACTGGCAGCAGATATTTTCAGTTTGCTTTCATTGGTGGGAACAGAGGAAGACCCACTTCAGCCCTAGCTTTAAGCAATGAGTTTGGTCCAGTGCATACCAAGTGGAGATGGAAAACCACAGGGCACGTTAGTCTCCCTTACTTTGAAGCCTGACTGTCTTCTGTTAGACCCAGGTTTTGAGAGGCTGCTGGGTTTTGCACTTCTGTTATTCTTTTTTTGGACCACAGCAATATTTATTTTAATCACAAGCTTTTAAAAATCTTTTTGATATCTCATAACTGTGTTAGGAGCAGAAACTGTGCATCAAAACATGAACTTGCCTGGCTATCTTAATGGAATAATCTAAATTTTACTTAAACACCTTTGGAAATACTTGGGGGGAGTGGTTTACATAAGATAGCAAGCAGCAAAACCCCAAATTAGCTCAGATTAGGTTAATTTAAAAAAAGAACCAGTTTTTAATCAACATCACTTATTTATTACCAATTCTGGCATATAATTATGTGATTTTCTTCATCTCCCTTCACATGAATGCATCATCCAAGTAACTTTGTGTTAAATTGTTATTCAATATTATTAGGTAAATATAAGCCAAATGTGTGCTGTCACTAAACTTTCTTCTAACCTTTTTTCTCCCTCGTGCTGATAACAGTCTCATTTTCCTGTGCTTAGTTGTCTTTTTATCTATGGCTAATTCTTCCCATGTCGTATTATGGGTAATGGAGATTTCCATGCAGTCAAATATCTCAGTTTATATATCAGTTACCTTTTTCTCCTTTCTGACTTTCTTCCGAGTACTTTCCATCTTCATGTCCATTAAGGCCAATTACTTTCTTGGACTTCTGACAATTGTCTTCTTGAAACTTCTCTTTGCCATCAATCTGGGGATTATCTTTTCCTCTTTCCTGTGTCAGATCTCCTGCCTAAGGGCCTCACTACTTCTTTCTGGATTTACTGTAGTGTGGCTCATGCTCTAGAGACTTTCTAAGAATAGATACATGAGAGATACCTTAAAAAAAAATCTTTATTTTACTCTCACTCTCAATGAGTAGATTGGCTGATATACCATTCTAGGTTAGAAATTATTAGAATTTTTGGAAGTCATTGATCAATTTTCTTCTAGCTACTAAAGTTAGTAAGTCAAAGATTGTTTTTTTGTTGTTGTTTTTTCCTCATCTTTCATATGGGACCCAATTTTTATCTCTGGAATATTTTAGGACTTTCTCCTAATCATCTGTGTTCTGCAGTTTCACAATTGTATACCATAATGTGGGCTTTTTTTATTCTTTGAGTTATGACCTAGGGAGGTCTTTTCAATGTTGAGACTCAAGATACTTGAGTTCGGGAACTCCTTCTTGAATTAGTGGCAGAACAGCTAAACTCCTCATTGGAATTTAGTTTTTCTTATTCCAGAGTCCACCCCCAACCCTTATTCCCCTTACATCCAGGTAGGCCACATGATAAATTCTCACCAATAATAGGAGAAGGGACATCTAGACTAAGGCATTGCAGAAGTAGGTGGTTTATTCCACTGTCTTTCCTCCCATTTGCCAGATGGATGCAGCAAATGTCAAGGTGCTAGGATGGTAGAGCCACAAGGCAGAAGGATCATGAGTCCCTTAGTCATCATGAGGAGACAAGCAGCTTGGTAGCCAGTAACCATGGGCATTCATGTGTTATGTGAGTGAGAAAAGTACTTTAATTTATGAAGCCACTGATGTTTAAAGGTTTGTTATAGTGGTCAGTGTTCCCCGACTGATATATTTTTCTGAAATGTCCTCCAAACTGCTTTCTCTGTTCCCAAATTCCTGCAAAGTTAATCAGTGAGATATTTGACTTCCGAGATTAATCTTCTAATTTCTCATGTTTTCTTACATCCTATCCATCTCTTGGGCCTTTTTTGCCTACTTTCAGTGAATTTGATTTGATAATTTCTTTGAATTATTTTACTGAAAAACTTCAAAGAGGGGATGAAGAGGGAGAGAGCTATCATACTTTCTTAATTTCCAAGAGTATTTCTTTGATTCTTCTATTATAGTATATTTTATAGTATATAGATCATGTTTGACTAACTCAACATACTTCTTATCTCTGAGGATAATAATTATAGCTTTAAATTATTTCCTGATTTTTACATCATTCATTTCCTTTGTGTCTATTGGAAGCTATTTCACAATGTCTTAATGATACAGGGCTGCCATACTTCTTTAGACTGAAGCACTAGAAGTCTGACTGAAAGCTCCATGTGAGGCAGGGAGCAACTAGTGAGCTTCCTGTAAAACTGGCTTCTTCACTGGATGAGCTCCAATTATGTGTCATGAATTATCCACGTGGCCCTGATTTTCTGGGAACAATACAGGGACAGGAGATTGGGTGGGAATGGAGAGTGGTGTTCCCATCATTTTCTATGTTACTGGTACTTCACCCTTACCTTCAGCTTAACATGTGCCAGGTAGCATCCCTAGTCTCAAGTCTCTCTAGTTCAATGTATGCATAGAATTACAAGGATAGGGAAGAAATAATTGTTTAATATGGAAACAAAGGCTGGGTTATGGAGGCAGAGCAAAATTGGTTGATTGGGATCTTCCACACTCCCAGAATTTTATAAGTGAAGTGGTGTCTTAGTAATCCCTTTAGCCAAGATGTGGGCGACACAGGAGAGATAGTAAGTGGGGCATGGTTTGAGGTTCTAGATAACTGGCTTTTTAAAGGGTTGAAGGACCCCAGCAACAAGAAATGAGAGAACCTGGATTGCCAGGGTATCTCACTTTGGAGTTGATTTGGAAAGTGCTACGTAGAAACAGAAGTGAGTGAATGAGGACAGTGAGACAGGAAGAGGAAAAAAAGCCACAAAATAGTGAGTTATTAAGTTGGTAAATAGTGTGGGCAACTGGGGCTCAAGCTCAATCAGTGCCATCTGGGGAAGTAGTAGAACAGATCTCAGAATTGTCACATCAAACTAAATGGAAGTGAAGTCATTTACCTATTGACTCTTGTTGCCTCTCATTGGTTACTCTTGGAGCATCAACATCTCCCTCATACTTTAGAGGAGTGTCTGTTGAAGGCCTAAAGGGTCTCCCTCTGCTTTGGAGAAAGTCCTGAGCAATCAAGCAAGGAGATGCCAAGACTGAGATATGACACATTGGCAGTATGCATGGAATGTCCATCCCAGCTGCAGGGAGGTCAGTTAGGCTAAGAGCACATAGTGAAAGATACTATGAGTATCCGTTACACGATGTGGTGGAAGGAGGTAACACAAGTGACTAAACAGAAGAGAGAAGCACCTGCCTAGCTCAAGGGGGTCAAAGTCAGAGGGTTCAAGCAGAGATCCTCCAAGGAGCCTTCGAAAAAGGCCCATATGACAAAGGACCAGCTTTAAAGGTCTGCCAAGCATTAAAAAATGAAGGCAACTCAGAAAAGACCAACTCCATTCCTTTCCTTTCTCTTCCTGATCTTACTCCTCCTTATGCCCAAACTCTTGAATGCTCTGCCCAACATGCTAGGGGGTTGGGGAAGAGGAGAAACCCAAGTTCACACCCATATCTTCACTGGAGGTTTCAAGTAGTGGGAAAGGGATAAAGTGCTGCCTTTAAATCAAGCTTTCTGTTTCCATCTATATCTTGGATTGAACAATGACTTGAGAACTGAGACTATTTGCAACTGTCTATAACCACAAAAACTGCACGTTACCTAAGAATGAACAGAAAATATTTCATCTTGGGGTAGTGTACATTCAATCCTTCCAAATAAAAGTTATATCAGGAATGTAGCAGATAAGAAATAAAGTTGCATTTTGATTGTAACATTGCCTGTGCTTATTTGACCTACATGTATCTTTTCTTATTTTCCCTGGTAGACCATATTTTCCAAAATGAAAGAGGCGATGAAGGATATGGCAGATAGAAAGCTTGGCTTGAGGCTATGAGAATGAATCCACATTCCTTACCACTGCTCATAAGGCTCAGTGTGGGCCTGAGCCTGCTTATCCCTCCTAGTCACATAACACTCTCTTCCTCAAATTCTATTATTCAGCCACAGGGAGATCCCTTCACTTCTTGCAGAGCACCAACATGTAGTTCCCTCCCTTGTCCTCTATATTGTTGTTCTCTTCCCACTCTCCCACCTCCTCTGTCTTCTCTTATGCTCACCTAACTTACTGTTCACTAGATCTCAGATTTTGCCTCCTTCAAGAAGACCTTCAAGCACCCAAGTTCCCAGCACTCCCTGTACTCCATCTCTTCTAGCACCTTATCACTACAATATTTACTTGTTCAATTTGTGGTGTACTTTTTGCCCATACCCACTACCACAATTTCTGTAAGAGATAGTCTGTCTGGCTCTTGTCTGCATCCCCAGAAGTTAGTATAGTGTCTGGCATACAGTGGGAAATTACTGTCAAATGATTTAATTTGTATGTGTATTTACATAAACCATCTGATAAATGTACATAAATCAAGCCATAGATTTAAAAAAAATAAGCTTTACTATAAAAAATAAAATGAAAAGATATCAGAACTATCCTGAAAATTTCAGGATTTATGTTGGCTATATATAGTAAGTATATATCTCTTAAAAGAGTGTTTTTCAAAGTGTTGTCTCTGGACCAGCAGCATCACCTGGGAGTTTGTTAGAAATGCAAATTAACAGCAGGGAAACCTACCCTACCTCACTCCCAACACTGACACTCTGGGAGAGGGGCCCAGCATCTGTGTTTAATAAGCCATCTGGGGCATGCTCAAGTTTGAGAACCACTGCCCTAATATTTGAAAAGCCCCTCCCTGCAAAAAGCTTAAGTCATATTTGAGAGGAGATGGTGTGTCTATTAAACATCTCTGAAAGTTGAGATCTGTATGTTCTCCTTCTCCTTGATTTCAATCAAGTTAACCATCCAAACTAAAGACTGTCCAACACAGTCTATTACAAGAGGACTCAGCTGGAAAGGATTATAAATGAGTACCACTGTCAATATCTACAAACGGTCTCCAGGTGTGTGCATCTGGTATGCCTGGCTAGGAAATCACTGGATTACTTGCTTCATTTAGTTCTGCATTTTAACAGTCTGACATTTTAAACTTCATGGCTGGATTTTTAATCAGATGGGCTAATCTCTGTACCTATCTTGGCATGGCAATTTACTTTGTGGGAGAGTTGAATTAGCAAAGGTGTTAAGCCTCAGGTTTGGCCAAGGGGAGAGGAAGTGACACTTAAAATGTATGACCATTCCATTCGGGACTTAAGATCAAAGCCTCCTGTTGGATATGGACAGTGAAGAGCCATACAGAAATCATCCAGAACCTTCAGTGCATATTTACTGATTCCTTAACCCGAGGAAGTCGTATATTCTTAAATCCCTATCAAGTTCAAAAAGACAGGAAGTCTTGTATTACAGGTTAGATTCTATTTTATCCATGAGGATCACCAATAGGATCAATGGGAAAGACCTAAGACACAGGAAGGAAAATACATTTTTAAATGTAGTAAAACAATAACAGCAAAAACAAAAAGCCAAGAAGAGCACAAAGAAAAAGAGTGGAACAAATAACAAACAAAGGAAAAATGCCAGACACTATGTAGTGGGGGAAAATAAAGAAGAATAAAAATGCCAACCATCTTAGGTGCTAATGGCTGTCTACTTATTCTTTAGAATTGCTCTGTCCAAGAAGGAAGCTGCTAGTTATATGAGGCTATTTATATTAAAATCAATTAAAATTACATAAAATTAAAAATTCAGTTTCTCCATTACACAAGACACATGTCAGTTGTTCTGTAGCCACATGTCGCTACCATATAGAACAGCACAGATTAGGACTCTACATCATCATAAAAAGTTTGATTGGACAGTGCTCCTCTAGATCTTACTTTAAGATGAAACTTGTACTTCTCCCTGTCTTTCTAGGGGTACCTAAATTCACAGAATATGGAAAACTGAAAGGTTGATGTCCAGGGATGCAAGTAATTTTGCTTTGCTGATGAATTAGAATTTTCTCTGAAATTCAGTGCAAACATGGTCTGGTTTGTTTGTCTATACATCTCTGAAGCATATATTCAACATAATTCTACAAAACAAATATTAACTTGGATGCCTGCTCTGGGCAAGACACTACCCAGAGCACCACCTGAAGAGTAAACATGCATAGCATATAGTCCCTGTTTTCCGGGGACATATTTGACAGAGCATGTAACACTAGGATATAATTATAATACAAGATAAGAAAAATAGGCACATTGGGAGTGGTATAAAATAAGGTGTGGGTCTTCAGTCTTACTGTGCATATAATGCCTTGTTAAAAATACGAATGTTTCAGGATCATCCCCAGACAGGTGTATTTGTTGGTTCTGGGAGAAGCTTCCAGCATTGGGCATGTACCTTCTTTATGGATGCATATATCTATAAGATGGCTGGTGGGTTTAAGGAGGCAGGGAAGTACAAGAGAATGGGCATTGGTGTGGAGGTCAAGAGAAAAAGGACTTATAATCTGGCTCTGGCACAGACATTTATGTGCTGTTAAGCAAATCACTTCAGCAACTTAACTGGTGACTATGGTCAAAATAACTGATTATGATTCATGTTTGAATCTTCAAATGTCGGAAGAACAATTTAAATCCTTGAGTAGGAAAATGAACTCAGGAATTAGTGAGATCTGAATGGAGTAAACAGGGAAACCAAGTCCTGAAATCACCACAATTACTCAAGGGAATTAAGCCAAATCAGAAGACAATATAGACAATCCTTTCGAGACAGATGAGTCATCTATGATACTTATCAAGCTATTAATTAATATAGGTAGATCAGCAATCCTAAGGGAAGAGCACACTCTTTATAGATAGAACAATTATGGAATACATGGAAGCATTCCTTGGGATACAATACATAAAACTGAGAGTAGCTGGTAAAATTATGTTCCAAGATACAGCACTTAACCAGGTGACAAATGAGTAACTTTCTGAGCACACTGTCCATAGATATTTCCTAGCCTATTCCTTGGCAGTAGAGGCTTTCACATCATTGGCTGATTGACTTGGGCCAATGTGATGGACACCTCTCCTATGGCTGGGAAAAACCAGAAAAATCAGTATTAAGTTTGTGGTTGACTTCAATCACAACGTAGCCTAAAAAGCACATAAGTATTCAGATTTTAACTTCCTCATTCTCATCCTTGGTTTCTTTTTTGTCCATCTATTCTGGGATATTGCAAATACTTCCTTTCTCCCTCCTTTTACTGTTATTATTCCTCCTCCTTCTCCTCCTCCTGCTCCTCCTCCTCCTTCTTCATCTTCTTCTGCTGATGCTGCAAGATTGAAGATGAAGGGACTTGCTGTTTCTTTTTTTAATGAGACAGAGTTTTTTAAATATACTTTTAGTTCTGGGGTACGTGTGCAGAACAACACATGCCATGGTGGTTTGCTGCATCCATCACCCCGTCATCTACATTAGGTATTTCTCCTAATGATATACCTCCCCTATCCCCCACCCCCTGCTATCCCTACCCTAGCCCCCACTCCCCAACAGGCTCCAGTGTTTGATGTTCCCCTCCCTGTGTCTATGTGTTCTTATTGTTCAACATCTACTTATCAGTGAGAACATGCAGTGTTTGGTTTTCTGTTCTTGTTTCAGTTTGCTGAGAAGGATGGTTTCCAGCTTTATCCATGTCCCTGCAAAAGATATGAACTCATCCTTTTTTATGGCTGCATAGTATTCCATGGTGTGTATGTGCCACGTTTTCTTTATCCAGTCTATCCTTGATGGGCATTTGGGTTGGTTCTAAGTCTTTGCTATTTTAAACAGTGACACAATAAACATACATGTACATGTGTCTTTATAATAGAATGATTTATAATCCTTTGGGTATATACCTAGTAATGGGATTGCTGGGTCAACTAAGTATTTCTATTTCTAGATCTTTGAGGAATCACCACACTGTCTTCCACAATGGTTGAACTAATTTACACTCCCACCAACAGTATAAAAGTGTTCCTATTTCTCTATATCCTCTCCAGCATCTGTTGTCTCCTGATTTTTTAATGATCGCCATTCTAACTGGTATGAGATGGTATCTCAAAGTGGTTTTCATTTGTATTTCTCTAATGACCAGTGATGATGAGCTTTTTTTCATATGTTTGTTGACTGCATAAATGTCTTCTTTTGAGAAGTGTCTGTTCATAACCTTTGCCCACGTTTTGATGGGGTTGTTTGTTTTTTTCTTGTAAATTTGTTTAAGTTCTTTGTAGATTGCTGTTTCTTAACTGGATAAAGCAGATAAAGAAAGTATCGGCTTACTCAAGGTTGTCCTAATTTCCTTCATTTTAACATATTTCTTCACCACCCCAGAATGCCTTCTCTAATGACAAACAATTTCCTGCTGTACCATATTTCAAGACTTTATTCCTTGCAAACGGCCATGCAAATGTTAGTTTTGTAAGTCATAAGCAGTTTTCTAATGAATTTTTAATTTGTATTGGACAGGCAGGCTAAAAGGCAATTCTGGCTTTTATTACACACTAAAAGCCTGTCTTTAAAATAAATCAGCAAAGGAACATTTGGGTGAAACAAACAGCAGATAAGAGGCAAGATGATCATGTAAGACCATGCTGGTTGTACATTGCACAACTATAGGAAAAGTGATTCATAAAGTCTTTGATGTGAATAGTATTCCCTGGAGTTGTACAGTATACAACCTGCCCAGCTGCTCATGACAGACATAACAGTAATATTTCTATATAATTACCATATGTCAGGTTCTGTGCTAGACCCTGGTGAGCCAAAGTAATGAAGTTTCTGTCCTCATGGAGTTAATATGACATTAGGAGAGTCAAAGAATTAAGGAAGTATTCATGATTAAAGCATGTTGGGTAATATAAGAATTATACGGTGAAATGGAGCACAGAGAAGGGAACCCCTTTGAGAATGGGTTGGGGGAGATTCCTAAAGCAATTGACATTGTTTTGAAATATTAGAAATAAACAGGACTTAAATAAGCCAAATGAGTAATACGATTAGAGTGTAGAGGGGGAAGGGATGCTGAGGAAGGAACATCATTCCAGAAAACTATTATGCATGAAAACAACTAAATGATGTGTGATATGCTGAGTTATCAGCTACTTCCTGATGCCAGTTTTGTTGGAGCCAAATGTGCTTGCTTTATCAGTGCTCATGGCAGAGCCAAGCCATGGGTCATGCTTAGAGATGTCATCTCTAGGCAATCGCATGGACAGCTGTAGTTTGCATCTGCTTGGTGACACTTGTCTCTAATCTTATGCTTTGCTCCAAAGTAAATGGGGTACTTCACTCCCCACTCAACTGTGAGACTTCATTAAGAATACAGTATGTCTTAGTTTCCAATATCCTTCATGGTATCTTTGCATGTAGCAGGTGTCCAATAAATATTGATAGAAAACAATTAAACCATCATCTAACAAGATAAATCAGCATAAGATAAAGACTTGGGATTCTTTTTTCCTTTTTCCAACTTTTTAATTAAATTAAACCAACATAGACATGTAAGCTGGGAAGATTTTGAGCCTGGTTTTTCTGATTTCAATTGTGCTGTTAGTGAATACATTAAGAGTGGTTTCCTGATATTGTAATATGACAGAAAAGGACATTTAAACAAATAATGATATTTGCAGCCAAAGAGCCATGATCTCATGTTTTGATTCCAACCTTATAAACACTTGAAAGTAGCTTTATAGGTATCTTGGGCTAAGACACCTCTGAGAGAGTGTATAGTTCTTGTGCAGTCATTGGAAAGAAAACACAGTATCCTGTTCCAATAAAAGTTTCAGACATGGCAGTAAATCAGGCTTGCCTTCCAGAATGCAACATTAGGCCATCAGTTTGGGCATAACATTTGGTAATATCATTGAGGCACTGAAGGTGATCACCATAACCCACATATATCTGCAGTTCCAGTCGAAGCCAGAACACGACAAAGGCATGCCGTTTTTTACCTCATATGGTGAAGACTGTAGAGACTACCAGCCAGTAACAAATTAATAAGATTAACCTTTGTTTTGATCCCAGGGGAGTGATTTTTCTCAAAGCTCATAAAATATCTTTGTATCTCCACTGATAAGTTTGCAATGACAGTGAGAGTTCTCAAGTTATTCCACTCAGCTTAAAAATTTTTAAGAAGTTTGATTGCAAAAATGCTCATTGATCTTTCAATTACACCACTCCTTTCTCTTATTAGTGACAACGTGGCCAGTAACAGTGAGGACAAGTGGCCTAAAAAATGTGGGCTTTCATAATTTGGCTGATATTTTCAGCTTGTATTTAGGAGATTTTACTTCCAGTTTTCTCCCGGTTTTTCCACTGCTTTAATTTCTCACAAGCTCTGATTCCAGAATAGCTATGCCAAATTTGATCATCCATGAGGACAGTGGTATAAGTTATAGAAATACTGGCTTTCAGATTTCTTTGGAGAACAAATTCAAATTTAATGCTGCCAATACCCCATATTTCTTAGGAGAAATATGCTAAAATATTTTGTTTCACTTATAGGGATACTCAAAGAAATGGATAAACTTGCCCATTTAAGAGCTTCTCATTTACTGTATAATCTCATTACTTTAGATTCTGATGATCTTGGATTACATTGGGCTATTTCAACACTTAATCTTTCATGATTTCTTGAGGCTTTCAACAAAACGAATATACTTTATGGGAACAAATAATTGATATGTTACAGAATTGATATAAATATCTTTATAACTGAGCATCTTTCTATATTTGCTTTGCACATAGCTGTCCAGGGTATTTTTTGAAAAGAATAATAGTTCTATAAATATTTCTCTATATCCATCAGCCAAAATATGTTAAGGCCAGACTGTGACTTGGATAATTTTAAAACAACATACTTCCAATTGTAAAATGTAGTTCAAACCACTCATCATTTTCAGTCTTTTGGCATCTCTCTGGTCCCCAGGTCTATATTCTCATAGGTGAGCCCATCTCCCAGGAATAGTCAGGTTGATCACAGTATTCAGCCACTGTGCCTACAGAAAACAGGGGCTGTGAGATCCTAATGGAGTGTCTAACAACTGAAAAGGGCATGTTGGCAAGCAATCCCAGTAGCAGGCAGGCAAGAGATTTCAGGAAGGTTCTTCCCTGAGCTGGTAGGGAACAAGAGAATACAGCCCTCCATCATTGTAGGAAAATGAGAAGGGATGAAGATGGTACAGCCCTAAGTAGGCTGAGCTGATTCTGATTTACTGAGATTTAGCTTGAATTCAAGAGATGAGCCAGTAGGATAGAAATTAAGGTGGCTGTCCTGGGAACAAAGAATTCCAGTTATATGAACCAGAGGCAAGATGAGAGCCAAAATGGCAGCCAGGAGGGCATGAGAGGATATTCTGGATATTAAACCAGAATTTCTTAAATCCCTCCAACAAAGATAAAGGTTGGGTCTAGAAATTAGCATGACATTGAAATAAAGTGACTGTGCCAGGGTGACTTCAGTGGGTGGCTCTATTAGTCTGTTTTCACACTGCTATAAAGAAATAGCTGAGACTGGGGCATTTATAAAGAAAATCAGGTTCAATTGACTCACAGTTCACATGGCTGGGGAGGCCTCAGGAAACTTACAATAAGGTTGGAAGGGGAGGCCAGGCACGTTTTACGTGGTGGCAGGAGAAAGAGAGATGAAGTGGCACACATATAAACCATCAGATTGCATGAGAACTCATTATCATGAGAACAGCATGGGGGAAACTGCCCCCATGATCTAATCACCTCCCACTAGGTTCTTCCCTCAACATGTGGGGATTATAGTTTGAAATGAGATTTGGTTGGTGACATAAAGGCAAACCATATCAGTGGTCCTGTTTTCCAGGTCATATGAATGTTTACCCCACACTGCAGGGCCCCCAATAGCTCCATTTTCTCCTGTGGCTAAGCCCTTGTAATTTCTACAAAAAGTCTTTCTTCATCACTGAAGGTTCAATCTTGCACTAGTTTCCATACCCAACTTTTATCTTTGTAGGGGGGATTTAAGAAATTCTGGTTTAATACCCAGAATACCATCTCATGTCCTCCTGGCTGCCATTTTGGCTCTGATCTTGCCTCTGGTTCATATAACTGCAGTTCTTCTTTATTCCCCGGACAGCCACCTCAATTTGTTGCCCACTGGCTCATCTATTGAGTCGAATCTGAATCTCAGTAAGTCAGAATTAGCTCAGCCTCCTTAGGGCTATACCATCTTCAGACCTTTTAGGTTTCCTACAATGGTGGAGGGCTGAATTCTCTTGCTCCCCACCAGCTCAGGGAAGACCCTTCCTAAAATCTTTTGCCTGCCTGTTATTGGGATTGCTTGCCAACGTACTCCTTCTAGTTGTTAGACACTCCACTAGGATCCCCTAGCCCCTGTTTTCGGTAGCCACAGTAGCTGGATGCCGTGATCTACCTGTGTATTTGTTCATTTTCTCCAAGAAGCAGATGCTAAGACAAGATGAGGTATGCAAGGAATTCATTAGGAGACATGCCGCCTTTAAGGAACTAGGAAGGGAAAGGAGTAGGCCAGGAGAGCATTCACTTTGTGATGTAAATTGACTTCCAGTGAAGGAGAAAGAGGAGAAGATGGAAGCTCCTAGACCGTCCTTCCATCTTAGGAAGGTTTGGGAAAGCCACCAAGGCATCTTATCCAAAGTCGCCCATCAAAGAGGTACTGTGTCTCTCAGGAAAGGACCTGCCTTAGAGGACCCCCTCAACCCCAATCACAGTTAGTCATTGGTAGAGATCAGCCTGTGGCAGAAACCCACTGACAGATTCCAGAGTGCACTAGATGGAGTTTCAGTCAATTACATTCCCTGTAGTCACATGTGTGCCACATGCACGCTCATGACCTTCACAACTTGTCAGTTTGGACTTTCTTCTAGCACCCAAAGGTGGGTCTGTACCCCAAGGTAACTATTCTCACTCTATAAGCATTGCTGTTTTACCTTAAGGTCCCAGTCTCTCCTAGCCTGCTTTATCCAGCTGGGATCAACAGACAGGCCAGGTCAGGCCTTATCACCAGTAGCATTTTCAAATGTGAATTCTTCTCTGGCATTTCTCCAGAAATGTATATGTACTTATAAAACCCAAATTGTAAGAAAAATTCATTGAAACATTGAGGATAACTAAAGATATAACTTTAGTTATAAAGATCAACATAAAGATATAACTAGTTTGATGGAAGCCACTGACAAAAAGTCAAAAGAGCAGGAAACTCTGACATGGAGTCAAAGATCAAGGTTGGCATTTCCAGAACCATGACAGGAGTACAGAACATTGGTCATGAGCTAATTAATCATCCCTTCTTGCAGCTGTTGCCATGACACATGTATGTGTTTGTAGCAGAGAAAATAAATATTAATAAGTTTATATGTATAGTATACTTTATACAAATCATATGACTGCTGTCCCAAAAAACAACAAGTTTTTGAAGCAAAATAAGTCCTTCAACTGGCAATTTCTACATGTGACTCTGGAAAGCAATGTTAATTAGGAGATCTGAATGTGAGGTTATTCATATGTTATCCAATAATATTTGTCAGCATTTTTCAGTGTTTGAATATTTATTATAAACCATAATTCTTGGTAAAAATAGTAAATTGAAAATTTCTTATTTATTAAATAATTAAATGTCCATAATAGTAAGATATGAAGAAGAGTGGAAGTATTCAAAGAATAATATATGACTTAGAATAATTTATGAAATTTCCAAGAATTCCAATATCTCATTCCAAGTCTTGAAGACTGTAAATACTGTGAGATAAAGCTTGGGAATTCTCCAGAATTGATTAGAAAAATGATGATGACTAAAATGAGAATGCTATCTTCCCTTTTATCCAATCAGAACTCAATCCCCCCAGCCAATCTAAGCTTTAATCTCAGTGCTGTGAGCCTAATTTAACTGCTTCTTCAGACTAAGGAAAATAATTACACCATGAAAAGTTCAATTGTGAATTTTCCCAACTTAGAAAAAGATCAACACAATTTTAAATATTTGTCCTCTATAGAGCTTGGCAACAACATGGATAAAAATAAAAGTGATATTTCAACTAAAAAGAAAATCACACCTGTATAGTCATGTTATTGCTACAGAAAATTTCATATACTTAATCTTTGATTAACATATCATCTCTCCAAAGAGATATTCCCAATTTTACTCCAGTATCTTAGTCTGCTCAGGATGCCAGAACAAAATATCACAGACCAAGTGGCTTAAACAACATAAATTTATTTCTCACCGCTCTAGAAGTTGGAGAATTCAACATCAAGGCACTGGCCAGTAGTATTCCTGGTATATCTCTGAGGTCCTTTCTTATAACATCACTAATTTCATCACAAGGTCCCTACTCTCATGACCTCACCTAACCCTAATTATCTACCAGGAGCCCCATCTCAAATACCATCTGTTTGGTTGTAGGGCTTCAACATGATAAACGGGTAGAGGACAAACATTCGGTTCATAACATCTGACATGGATTTCTTGAGACCAGAACCAGCTCATGAAAAGAGTCTAATCAGGTAAGCATGACTGGGCAGTTCCTACCACTTCTCCTTGGTGCTCCTTATTCCCCTGTAGGCACCAGTCCCTTAGTGTCCTCATGGGTTTTCTCTCTGGGATTTCAGGAGCAAGTGAAGGGAGCAGCACATTCCCATGTACGGAGGGCAGACCATGTGCAGGGGCTTCATAAACAGCATGAACTTTCACCCTTCCAGCATCCTTGCTGGGAGCACCTCTTCCATTTTCAGAAGAGAGACATTTGGGGTTGAATCAGTTTCAATAATTCATATGCCCATGTCACAGAAAAAGTAACGATAGAGCTAGTCTTTTCTTAAAGATACAATTCAGATATTACAGCATTCACCCTTTCAAAGTATACAGTTCAGTGATTTTTAGGATATTCATAACACGCAACCATCACCCCTATTGAATTCCAGAACATTTATATTACCCCTAAAAGAAACCCCATACCCTTTAGCAGTCACTTCTCATTCTTCCCTTTCCCTGGCCCCTGGCAACCACTTATTTACCTTCTGTCTCTTTGGACTTGCCTATTTTAGATATTTCATATAAATTGAGTCAGACCTTTTTTTGGTGTGATCTAGTTTCTTTCACTTAACATAAGCATTTTCAAGCTTCCTCTATGTTGTAGTATAAATCCCTACTTCATTTCTGTTTATGGCTTAATAATATTCCATTGTATGGATATACCACTTTTAATTATGGATCTATCAACTGATAAACATTTAGGTTGTTTTCACCATTTTGACTCTTATGAATAATGCTGTTATGAACATTCATGTATAAGTTTTTGTATTGACGTAGATTTTCCTTTCTCTTGGCTATATACCTTAGGAATTGAATTGCTGGGTCATATGATAACTCTATGTTTAACTTTTTAGGGAAATTCCAACAGACCTAGTTTTGGACCAAAATATGTCTATGTTCTTTCCACCACATCAAGCAGTTATCACAACTTCCCTCAATCTTTGTTGCACATTCTAAGCACTTGGAGACCTTTGAAAATACCCGAAGCCCAGGTGTCTCCTATGCAACAGATTCTGATTGAATTGGTCTAAGGTGGGGGTTAGACACTGGTGTTTGTTTAAAGCTCTGAGTGGATCCTACTGGGAAGCCAAGGTGGAGAATCATAGCATTCTACTTTATGCATTCCAGATCTATGGACCTTTCAGCTGAGATCAGTCCCCCTACTGTTGATAAAGAGAAATAATAGGCTAAACCACTCTGGGAAGGTGTTGCCCCTTTCTTGGCCACATCATATTTTAACAGAGTAAAGATGAATAGGTCTTTGACTGAGCATTAGATTTGCCTTTGAAGCATAATGAGGCTATGGTAGGCCAGAAGCCCCTTGGTTCCTAGTGTACATCCATGAAGGTAAGAGCCTATTCCTTTTCCCAACTTCTGGGATAACATTATTGTCTGTGAACCTTGAAATAACCCTCTGAGATAATGATGGTAATGATCCCCATTTTACAGATGAAAATGCTAAAGCTTGAAGAGCTTCAACCCCTTGCCCAAGGTCCTCAAGTGGTGGAGCTAGAATTCAAACTGCAGGCATCCACCTCCAGAGTCTTCAGTCATAAGTGATCTCTGATATTGACTCTATTCTAATAAACAACTTTAACAAAAATCTGTGATATTGACTCTCTTCTAATAAACAACTTTAACTTTATTCATCTGAATTACTGAAAAAATATCACCAAATGTAGTACTCTATATGACCAAACCAAAATGAAACTCTCTGGTGAGAAGTGAACCAAAGATTTTGAAATCTGGCTCAAGGGATTAAGAAAATAAATACTGATAACAGAAAATTTCAGATGTTCTAGCTTCCAAACCTATGTTGGGAACCTGACCCTAAGGCACAAGATGTATTTTCCATGACCCCATGATGGATATATTTAACGATTCTTTTCTGGTTTGAGAATGGGGGTTCTGATAATGTAACACACACAATTACATTGTCCTGTGTCTGGGAGGACTTTCAAAGGTTGAAAAGCTTGCTAAAAGTTTACCAGCACAGTGAGGCCTAAGCTGCCATCTCCTTCCACTGACCAAACCATATCAGTTTCAAAACTGTCTCTCAGTAGCCTCTGGTTTTATTTAATTTACTGCATTTGGAATTTGATAAGTTCCTGGCTAGCTTTCACATTCTTTTGCATCCTAGTAAATCACATATTATCTTTCAGCTTTCAATTCTTCAAATCTTCTAGCTACTCCTAGAGAAAAACTGCTTTAGTGTTTTATCCATTTAATGCCTCAAAAAGATAGTCAAACACAGGGATATATTCTTACCCCAAAATGTTATTATGGTCCAGAGACTCCTCAATGTCCAATATTTTGGGAGGTCCATTTTTTTTGTGCACACTCCCCCACTGAGGATCTACAGATGAAAGTGTCCCCGCCCTACAGGAGCTTAAATTTTTGTGGGAAGAACAGAAAACAGCCAGTTAAAAAATAATATAGGCATTCCAATAGAGGCATGGCATGTGGTGCTGCCCAAACTCATGATTGAGGAAGCTTGCACAGACTGTGGAGACAAAGGAAGATTTTTTTATGGAGGCTGTGGGCCAAGATGATTAGAGGGACAACTGCATTCCAGGAGGTGGGAGGGCATCCCCAAAGCATCATCTGTGAAAGTATAGATCTGAGCATAGATTGTAGGATATAAATTGAAGAAATATAAAATGGCCAATCCATGTATAGTCTTACTATATGCCACTTGTGGTTCTTCCTGCTTAGTAACTGCTTGTTAATCCTCACAACTCCTGGGAGATAGGCACTACTATTTAGAGATGAGGAAACTAACGCAGAGAGAGGTCAGAGTGCCCAGTAAGGTATAAAGCTAGGATGCTAATCCAGGCAGCCTGGAGCCAGAGTGCACAGTTTAATTCTACCAGGCAGGTATGCAGAACATGCATGAGATCATGAATGACTTTGCCAGTTCATTCCATTCATTCATTCACTCATTCATTAATTCATTCATTCAACACATATTCATGGAATGCTGCTATATGGCAGGGATGGTAATAGGCTTGAGGATAAAACAGACAAGGCCCTTGAATTCTATACTTAAGGTAATGGTGAGAGAAGGTCATTGGGCAGTCTGCTGTTTTACTAAGTTGCAAATGAAATGAGACATGGGCCCTGCCTTCTGGGTATACAAAGTCTAGCAAGAGAGAATGCTATAAGAATAAGAAACATTCTATCAAAAATCATTCAATATTATGGAAACGAAATTTAGACTGAGCATTGAACCTAATACAAATTAATCTTAAAATGAGTAAGTGAGCAAAGATTGGTAAAGAATAGGTTGTTACGCAAAGGGGAGAAAGATGGAGATAATTGAGGCCAATGGAAAGGGAATGCAACTTGATATAAAGAGGCCGGGCAAGGTTACAGGGCTGGCAAATGCCATCTGGAGGCACCATGAACATCACTTGGGTCTCTGTCAAAATCTATCAGGGTCCAGGCACCTGTAATCCCAACACTTTGGGAGACAAAGGTGGGAGGATTGCTTGAGCCCAGGAGTTCAAGACCTACCTGGGTGATATAGAAACCCCATCTCTGCAAAAATTAAAAAAAAATAGCCAGGTGTGATGGTGCATATCTGTAGTCCTGGCTACTTGGGAGGCTGAGTTGGGAGAATAACTTAAGCCCAGGAGTTGGAGTCCGTAGTGAGCTATGATCATGCCATTGCAATCCATTCTGGGTGATACAGCAAGACCTTGTCTCTAAAAACACAAAAACAAAAGCCTACAAAATCCGTCAAGACTTCTCTTGGAATGTTCAAGGATGTTGCCAGCACATAGTAGCACCTGGAAGCCAGCCTCAAACAGCTCTCTGGCCGACCAAGAAAAGAACTAAAGGAAGATAGTTACAAATTCTTCCATGAACGTACCCAATTCATATACTCTGGCCTTAATGACTTAGGCAGACTGGGTACAAAACATATGACCCATCAGCTCCTGATTGACTGACTTGCCCCAATGTGAACCCCCACACCCCCACTCCTCCCCTACCTCTTTCAAAACTTTCCAGTGACAGGAGAGAGGAAACTACAAGGCTGAGAACATTTTTTCTTAAAAATCTTTCCAAAGTTTCTTCTTAAACTGAAGCAGGGACAACACTTTATGAAACTGTTTCCAAAGCAGATTTTTCGCTTGACCAAAGGTATAATTTTTCCTCCAGGAAGTGAAGGCACCTCATGCTGGTGTAATCGAGTTTCCCTGGGAAGAAGCTGCTGGCCCCTGGGTGGTCACTGCTGTTGAAAAATTAAACACAGATGTTTGGCGGGTCGCCTCCCCATGCATCCCACTCTTTGTGTGTTTCCTCTTAGAGAAGTGGGAGCAGATTCAGGACATCCCTGACATGCTGGGCCTACATACTCATCAACACGTCCACGTCCATGCAGTTTGCTATTATACAAATGTCTGAAACTAATTGGTCATCCAGTGAATCCATCAGGCACTACCATATTGGTTATCCCTTTTCCCAGCCATTGTCCCAGACAATGAACACAGCAGTTATGTCCCTTCTTATTTGAGGAATTATGAAAAAGATTATGAATTTGATAAACGCAGATTTTTAAAGCTATGTTCTTATTTACTCTTTCAGGAAATAAATGTCAATGATTTTAACCTTTCATATGAAGGGGAAAGAAAGGGTGAAGGTTTTTTCCCAAACATGGTGCTATTAAGTGAGGATAATGGATATTGACTTGCTAGTGCATCTGCCAATTCATAGTAATGTTTAAAAAGTTATGAGCAGAAATAGGAATAGGTTAAGCTTTTAAAACTCACCTTTATAAACATCCTACTAGGTCTTCTAACTAAAGATAAAAACATATTTATTCTAGAACCCCTAAAGTTAGTCCATCCTTTATTTCCTGTCATTTATAATAAAACTTCTGAAGAATTGTCTGGACTCCCTGAAGCCAATTTCTTTTTTCCCATGCATTTTGCTACTTCAATTTATCTACCTCACTATAAAACTCATTTACAGGAAAACTTCCGAAACACAAAAAAATCAGCTCTGTTTTTTCGGCTAATTTCATTTTCTTTCTAGTCCTCCACTCTCTCATTTTAGGACCGTGCTGTAATCAGGCTTTTGCATTAGTACAAGCTGACTTCCTGTACTAGTTCACTGCTATGCTCTTCCTTGGTGGGTCCTTAAACAGGCCAATAAAATCCTGGTAAAAACACTGTCTACGACTTCATTCTGCAGCACAAATATTAATCTATTGTCAGTTATTATTTGCAAGCAGCAGTATTTTCCAGTATCAACAAGTCTGTCCAAATCTGGTTTGATGCCAAAAAACTCATCATGACACACAATTAAAATACTGTGTTTCCACCCATTTTAGTCAGGGCCAGTAAATAGAGTGTGTGTACATATGTGTGCTGCATACCCTTTAAGTACACAAATGTCACTCAGTCATCTTGCACTTCTATAATTGTGCTCACTGAATGTGTTGCTTCCTTAATGATAACTGCAGGCTAGGGTGATTGATCGATTTGTAAGTGTATTCACTCTACAATAGCAAACCCTGCAAGCAACTTTTGAGTAATTATGGGGTAGGAAGGCAATAAGTCAAAGCTTTAAAATCACCTTCAAAACATGCAGTTATTTCTCCCATCACCCAATTTTTCTCCAGATAGTGACACATTTCTCAACTTCCTTTTACAAGGAGACTCCAAGTGTTGCCTCTACTTCCTGTTTCCACTTTCCTGCCTCTCAGTCTTGTGAACCTCCTCTTTCCAAGCCCCTGCAGCCACCAAAGCTGTTTTAATGAAGGATCATTAGTTACATCCACATTACTATAGCCAACGTTAGTTCTCAGTCCACATCAGGCGTGGCTCATGGGCAGCATTTTACAAAGTTCATCACTGTCCTGGAAACACTTTCTAGGCTGGGCGCAGAGGCTCACACCTGTAATCCCAGCACTTTGGGAGGCCAATGCAGGAGGATCACTTGAGGTCAGGAGTTCGAGACCAGTCTGGTCAACATGGTGAAACCTTGTCTCTACTAAAAATACAAAAATTAACCAGGTGTGGTGGCGTGTGCCTGTAATCCCAGCTAGTTGGGAGGCTGAGGCATGAGAATTGCTTGAACCTGGGAGGATGAGACTACAGTGAGCTGAGATCACACCATGCTTGATTGTCAGGACAGGCACAGGAAAACCGTCTTGGTTTTCCTTCTGCCCCTGTTTCTCCTGAGCCTGCTTCACTAGTCACTTCTCCTCTTGCTTTCTTTTTCCTTTTTTTTTTCAAATTGAGATGAAATTCACATAACACAAAAGAAAACATTTCAATTCATTGGCATTTAGTACATCCACAATGTTGTGCAACTACTCACCTCTATCTAGTTCTTTTTTTTTTTTTTTTTTTTTGAGATGGAGTTTTGCTCTTGTTACCCAGGCTGGAGTGCAATGGCGCGATCTCGGCTCACCGCAACCTCCACCTCCTGGGTTCAGGCAATTCTCCTGCCTCAGCCTCCTGAGTAGCTGAGATTACAGGCACGCACCACCATGCCCAACTAATTTTTTGTATTTTTAGTAGAGACGGAGTTTCACCATGTTGACCAGGATGGTCTCGATCTCTTGACCTAGTGATCCACCCACCTCGGCCTCCCAAAGTGCTGGGATTACAGGAGTGAGCCACCACGCCTGGCCACCTCTATCTAGTTCTAAAACATTATTATCACTCCAAGAGGAGACCCTGTATCTATAAAAAAGTCACTCAACATCCTCCCCTCCACCTAACCCCTGGTAACCATGGTAACTACTAATCTGCTTTCTGTTTCTATGGACTTTACAATTATGGTTATTCATATGAATAGAATCATATGTCTTTTGTGTCTGGCTTCTTTCACTTAGCACAAGGTTTTCAAGGTACATCCGTGTTGTCATGTGTCAGTACTTCATTCCTTGATGAATGATGACTATTCTATTGTACACACAGACCATAATTTGTTTCATATGTTGATAGACATTTGGGTTGTTTACTTTTGTGTTACTTTGCCCCTGACTTGTTAATATCAGCGTCCTCTGAGGCTTAGTCCTCCCACCTCTTCTCTCCATTTTCCTTTCTATATCACTCTTTAGTAGATCTATTCCAGTTGCATGATTTTTATTTTACGATATCTGAATGCTGTATATCTCCAGCTCAGACCTCTCTCCCAGTTAAATATACTGTTATATTTAACTGTCTTCTCAGCATCCATTGTTGGGTGTTTAATAAGCATGTCAAATGCAACACGTCCAAAATGATACTTTTATATTCTCCCACCTACCATTTACTACCAATCCTGCTTCTCCCAGTCTTCCCCATCTCAGTTAATGACAACCCCATCTGTATGCTTTGGCCAAAGAACTTAGAGGCACCCTTGATTTGTCCTGTATTCACATTTGATCGATTAACAAATCCTATCATCTGCTCTCATTACCTCCACTCGGACCACCCAGGTCCACACTACTGTTATTCTTTCCTGGATTATCACAATGGTCCCTGACTGGTTTCTCTGCTTCTGCCAAGGTTGGGTTGCAAACACAAAAAGACACACACACACACACACACACACACACACACGCACATGCACCCACACCCCAATATGAACTCCTCAGCTCTCTGTTTTTTTGGATGTTTTCACAAACTGTTAGCCTGCTTCTGATTATAAAAGATTTCTTAGGCAAAAGCATCATGACCTTCCAGGAGAAGTTGCAATGTATCCATTATCAGCTGGCAAGAATACTTTCAGATGAAATAAGTATGGAAGAAATGACTTTATTCACTCTCAAATGTGCCTATTTTCTGGCTTTATTTTCGTTGTTTCCAATTCTTAAGGAAACAATTCAATATAATTAAGTTCCTTAGGTCTACTCCAAGGGAAAGGAACATGTTCTTCTTTGTGCAATTTCGATAGTAATCTTCCTCTATTCATTTTAATATATGGACTAACTTCTAACTCCCTGTTCAGCGTATTCCATGTTGAATTAGCTCCATGTTGCCTAAGTATTTAAAAGGACAGTAAATTAACTCTACCAAACCTGCTCACAAACAGAGGTCAGCATAGCAGCACCAAAAACTTAAATCAGGGTTTCATTAGCAGCAAATTATTTTTTCTTGTCACATGTATAATTACATGAGTATTTTCAAGAAAACAAAATTGTGATGTAATATCATTGCCAACTTATCTTTCCATAAGGCAGTGATTTTCAACTTGGGGATATTTTGCCTCCCAGGGCACATTTGGCAATAACTGGACACATTTTTGGTTGTCGCATGGTGATGGGGGATTGCTAATGGCATCTAGTGGGTAGAAGCCAGGGATGCTTCTAAATATCCTACAGTACACAGGACAGTCTGACATCACAAAGAACTACCTGGCCCAAAATATCACAAGTGTCAAGTTTTAGAAACCGCTTTGAAGTTACAACACTCATTACTCCATGGGGCCATGGGAGGTAAGTCCAATTCTAAAAGATTTACATTTTGTAAGTAGACTTCTGATTTTCAGACTTTTGATGCCTTTCACTGAAGGCATAGCTTTTACATTTTCATCTCGGATAATGTTATATAAATTAACATATGTCATCTTTAAAGTCACCCATGTAGCACTAAACTGACTTTTGGAACTACTCTGAGGAAAACTCAGCAAAAACTAATCTCCTCAAACACTGATCTGGCCCCAAACAGATACCCTGGAGATGAATAGAGAAGCATGAAGCATACTGCATTGCACATAGTATGTGTAGGAAATATCTGGTAATGTCTTAACTCCAGTCAGAATGTGTTTGAAATTCAAGTTTCTGAATGGTTTGTTAGTGTCTACATTGATTAACTTAAATGTAGATTAAAATCTTTTTGGGTCTAATAGGGTCCCACAATTTCTATAAATGGAGGCCGTATGAGATGACTTAGAATGCCTTTATTTCAAAACACTCAATTCAATCTCCCCCATTACATCTATAAGCATAGGTCGAGGTATAACCCCGTAACTACTGAGGCCAAATTAGATTAAAAATTCCACATGTATTGTGTTCTCTACTTTAAGAGGTTAACTAAAACATTAGCTTCCCAGAATGTGGATACTTGATGGACTTTAATGAAGATCTAGTGCAACCACTCCTTTTTATTACAAATGAGGAAAGAGGATCCCAGAGGATATGAGACTTTTCCAAGGCCACAGAGCTGGTTATTGGCCAGTCCTGGACAAGAGCTACTCTTCTGTTAAAATATTCTGGGATTATTCCAACGAGTTAATCTTTTTTTGCTTAACTTATTTGGAATCAAACTTTCCATAACTGCTTTGTAAAGTTGTGTTGGCTAATTTATCGTGAGTCTATAAACTTGGTATAAGTCCCTGAGCAAGTTATTTATTTCCCATCCTTTTGTCTGAAATGAAAATCTTCTACTAGGCACACAGCACAATGCTCTCTTCTCTGAGGTGAGCTGAAAAGTTCAGACATTATAAGTGCAATGTATGATACATAATAATTAATATATAATATGGTACAGTTAATGATTTTTTCTCTTAATGATTTTTGAGGAATCATACTATTTTTAGAACAATACTTTTTTACCAGAATATCAATTTTTTCACCCCAAAAACACACTAAATAAACTATAAGAGGTAATATATCAACATTATTAATTTTGGCAAAGATATATTCACCAATTTACTTGATGCAACAATTTTTAGTAAGAGAATACAGTAATATGGAACAAGTTTTACGTATACTATGCTTGAATGAACTCAAAGAATTTTGCTTGGTTTTTAAGCTAAGCAAGAAAGATGAACTGGTTGATGGCTGTTGGCCACATGTACCGTTTCCACATTTTGAGATACACCTTAATGTTGCCCCAAAGTATATATTTTTTCTGCACTATAACTATTTGTAAGTGTATTCTGAATATAATACAACCATGAGCCCCCAAAGACTGAGAAGTTGAGAAAGAAAATGAGTCAGAAAAAAATGACACAACAAATCTTCATAACATTTATATTTATAAGTACAAAATATACTTAGGTATTTATTAGTTAGTATCCATTTAATCTAATTAGTGAACCTTGTTTATTTCATGGTTTTCAGTAATAAATTACTGTTGTTAAACAAGGAATAAAGCTGTAAGTGATTTGGGATTTTTATCATAAAGCCAAGTTCTCAAGCAGTTTCCACAATTGTAACTCTACAGGTTGCCTCTCCCTCTCCCCTAGTAGAATTAATTATTAAAACATTAATTCCAGATCGTTTATTCTCTTTGCATATCTTCTCTTTTGATCTTTTCCTGCAAGTTAGTTACCACAGTATTGTAACAGACACTTCAAAAATGCCTGGAGTCAGTCATGTGACTTTATTAGGAGGCTCTGGCTGGAGCTTTTTGCAATGAAAACCAAATAATTCTGCATTCAAACGGAAATGGAAATATTTCATCCTGAATTATCTTTACGAGATGATTTCAGCTTTAACCTGAAAATAGCAGTTGAGATTGTTATCTGTGAATTTCTCAGGAGCTCCATTTTCGGACTATGTGGTCTATTTTAAACACACCATATGGATTATGTACTCTAAGAACTACTCTTGACTAAAAAAAAAAAAAAAAAAAAAAAACAGTGCAAACACAAACCACCCAGCTCTAAAGTCCCAGCTGGCACTTCTGTTACCCATAAGTGCTCTCTTCTGTTTATGTTTCTTACACCCATATGTATATGTGTTTGCAGTTGGAATCCCTCACCCTTGTCTCTTAAAAATTCCTTGAGCAACAAGGCAGCTGCGGGTGAGATTTTGCTCCATTTCTTGTAGCACGAACAAGGCCAATACTGCAGGCAGACAGCTGCTGAGAGAACACATGGTCCAGAATCTTCTCTTCCTCCTCTTCCATCTAAATTTGCTTGTCTTGCGTTCCATTCCCTTGAGGCTTAACTCTCTGCTCTCACTGATGCCACCCAGTCTGATGAACCAGCATTTCCCAAAGATGTGTGTTTTAGCAGCTGTTAGCAAGAGTCCCATGAAAAGATGGGTCCCATGGTTAAAAGCATAGGAAGTCGAAACTTCTCAAAACCTTTTATGCCCAGTACTTTCTATGTTATTATTTATTATAAATATATTATATGGGATAGCAAAGTACAGATTTTTTAAAATTTTTAAATATTTCCATATTTTTTCTCCTGAGGGCCCTATAGAAAGATTAGACCATGTAATTCATTTTGAGAAATACTGCTAATATTAACGGCATAAGGGAACTTTTCAAGATCTAATACTATATCCCAGTGGCATGGGTCTCAAGTAGGACAGGCAGGCTGCAGGGGAAGCTATTTTTAAATAAGCAGAGCTATTGGCACATATCAGGGCCCACCACACAAGTGGTTGCCAGTTCCAGTCTGATAATAGACTTCCCTGTGACACAGTCACATTGTCACACATCCAGGAGTGACAGCAATGATTTCAGGGCTAATGAACTACACAAGAAGCAATGCAGAAAGTAGACAGAAATTTTAACTGTACTATTCAGGGTTTATGAATTACAAATAGTATCAATCCTTTTGTCCTTTTGTCCTCCACTACACGATGATTACCTTAAGAATGGTGACCAGGTTGTTCCTAATTGTTGCCCTGGGCTCTACTAGGTACAGGGTCTGGCATATGTATGCACTCCATAAACATTTGCAGAATGACTCACTGAAGGAGTGGTCACCAGATTTGGTCATTCAACTAAGTTTTTATCTTTCCATCTTCTCTACAATTCCAATCACCATTTTCACACATGATCATGGGAATCTGCAGATAAGGAAACCAGAGAGGACATCTAGTCTGCTATTTGTCCTCAGTCTGAAAGCCACATCTATTAGATGAATGACAGCTCCCCTATCTTTACAAACCCCAGTAAAAGAGGCTTCAAATCTTCCTTATTACCTTGTTTCAGAGCTGAATTACACCCACTACTAGAAAACTCAGTCTTAATCACACCTTCTATCTTGTGCAACCACCCAAAAGGCACTGGAGGGATGGTGGCCATTTCCCTGGATGTATCAACTCCAACCATAACATTTTGGCAAAAGCACCAAAGAACAAGATTTTTCTTGATGCATAAACAGATGAAGGACATTCTCTGGAATCTAATTTCCATTCCCACCTTTTAAAAAATATGCACAAACATACATGTATACACACATGCATATATCTGTGTATATGGGTGTATATTTATATGTGTGTATGTGTGCTAATATCATCACTTGGCTAATCATTTAGGTTCAAGATTTTAGCCATTTTCTAATCATCCTCCTCCTGTGAGCTTTTCATTTAATTAGCCACTGAATTGGGTTCATACTGCTTCTGAAATGATGTTCATGCCAATTGGATCATCTCCAAATTACTACTACTAGTTCAGCCTTCTTTCTCTTTCATTTAGTCTATGCAGTAGGCTCCAAACTGGTAGGGAGATGTTTCTAAACTCCACATTCAGTATTGCATTTGTATGGTACCTTATAACAGCTAAAAGGTCTTCTAATATATTATTTCATGCTTATGATAATTCTGTGGATGAGGCAGTATGGCCTCTGTATGCAGATGAGGTCATGGTGAACAGTAAATAATTAGCTCAGTGTCCCACCACTATTAACTTATGTGTCAACAAATCACCTCTTTTCCCCTCCTCTTTTTTCCCCATAGACCTTAGGTATGTTTTTAATGTTGCTAATGACTGCTAAACAGGAATGTATTAAGTGGAAAAAGACAAAATTTGTCTTTATATATATATTAAAAGTTATTAACCATCAAAATATTAAAGTAAGTGTTTATATAAGGTTTAATAATTCTACTTGAAATTTATTAATTTATACTATGAAAAATTATGCAATTTTAAAAGTTCCTATGGGCATGTGAAAAGCCATAGATGGCCATGAAAGGATTCTGTTGTTTCCTAATTGTTGGGGTTTGTAGTTCTGATCAAGTAGAACTACATGTGGGGTGCGGGCCCTACATTTGTCCATTCTTTACTCCCAGCATAGGAGGACATTTTCCAGTATGTCTAATTTGCCAAATCTTGCTCAGCCTCCAAGTTTCAGGTCATATGCCACTCTCCTCCCCGACCCATTGTCCCATGGGCCTTGTCTGTTACCTTAGGTCATTGTTTAAAACTCTTTTAGGGAATTCAACAAACCCTAGCCTAAATCATAGTTATCTAGGTACACATTCTCCATCCTTACAGAATCATTCATTCATTCACTGATTCAACAAATAATCTTTCAGCATTGCTAGCATGCCATTCTGGACCCTGAAAATAAAGGGAGTAAGAAGAAATAAATTCTGTCTTAAGAGTGCAATCTTGTACAAGCAGCTGACATCTTTGTTATGAAACATATATGAGTGAATAGTGCTGCTATGGCTGGTCCAGCAAATCTGACTACAGACCTCAGTTTACTGAGGCTGTTTATTCTACTGCCTCTCTAGTATAGCCTGAGACTGTACATTTACCAGAAAGAAATCCTGCGTTTCAGCCTTGCATTTAGTATCTAACAGCTAACTGCACTTCAAACAGAACAGTACTTCTTTTGAGAATGGAAGTATCCCTCACATGAGTCCAACAACCCATGAACCAATGAACAAAAGTGTTGTTTCAACATTCCATTTTCCGCTGAATTCTTCTCTTAATTATGTAGCTCAGGGTAGTAACAATAGTAAGGAAATCGGTCATAGCCAGAGTTCTTTTCCACTAACAAACTAATTAGACCTTCTTGTTTATGTTTATATTTATATTCACATGAGATTGAGTTAATTTTACAAAATACTCAGAGTTCCATGGGAATGAGAAGTGTCCATGGTATCCTTCAACAATTGGGGACAATTTTTTGAGTGCTTGGTGGTAACTGTCCGTTCACTATTTATATAATAAACTCCTATGAAGATGTCTTTCCATAGAGAGCATAAACCAAAATGCTAACATTAGGACAAAGGGGGAAAAAAACTTCCAGTAGACCTTGTAAATTACAGATTCCATCATTACTTTATGGATTGGGAAGTTCTTTCAAAGTAGGATTTGATACAGCTTACAAGTCAGTATATAAATTCCAATAAAAATAGGAAATTTAGGTCATGGAATGAAGTAGAAAGAAAATGTACACTGGCACATTTGATGGCACTAAACAAGTTTAACTCTGAGCTTCTTGCTGGCAAGGGCAAAAAGAGAAAGATGACCAGCAACTGAGATATCATCAGCAGAATGGACAACATATATGCATATTCTCCTTGGCTGACCTCCTCAGTTGGAGATTAGATGTTAGTTTACTCATCTTTGCCTCTCAGTTTGCTAAATTGGATCTTCTGTTCCAAGTGGAAGTGTGGGCTCCATTAAGTTTTACCAAGTTTCCTCTGTAATCGAAGGCAGTATTGTGTGTATAGCTAATAACTTGAATGGTAATCCATTCTTCAGAAAACAACTAGAGTGATCTCTCACAAACAGACATCAGAGCAGGTCTGTCACATATGCATCATCCTCTCAAGACTTTCCATCACGTTTAGCACAAGTCCAGACTCAGACTCCTATACCTAACCCAGAGGTCCCCAACCTCTTTTGGAACCAGGGAACAGTTTCATGGAAGACAATTTTTCCATGAATCGGGGAGGGGTATGATTCTTCTGCATGACACTTACTGTGTACTTTATTTCTATTATTATAATATTGAAATATATAATGAACTAATTATTCAACTCACCATCATGTAGAATTAGTGAGAGCCCTGAGCATTTTTTCCTGCAACTAAACAGTCCCAGCTGGGGGTGTTGGGAGACAGTGATAGATCGTCAGGTATTAGATTCTCATAAGAAGCACACCAACCAGATTCTTCGCATGCACAGTTCACAAAAGGGTTCACACTCCTATGAGAATCTGATGCAGCCACTGATCTGTCAGGAGGCAGAGCTCAGGCAGTAATGCAAGCGATGGGGAATGGCTGTAAATAGTGATGAAGCTTCCCTCACTCACCTGCCCACCATTTACCTCCTGCTGTGTGACCAGGTTCCTAATAGGCAAAGAACTAGTACTGATCCATGGCCCAGGGGTTGGGGACCCCTGCTCTAACCCACACGACCCTATAAGATCTGAACACTGCCTCATCTCCCACCTCCCTTTCCGTCTCTCAGTTCTACTTTAGGCACTGAGGTCATCTCTCTATTTCTAGAATACATCAGGCTTATTTCCTCTTCTGGGTCTTAGAACTTGTTCCTCCCTCTGCCTCAAAAGCTCATCCTCAGATTTTCACATGACTTGCTCTTTCATGCATTCAGAATTAATGCAAATGTTAAACTCAAGAGGTGCTTTCCTGATGACCACAGAACTAGTCTGAACATCACATTTTATCACACAACTGGGTCTTATTTTCTTTACCACACTTAACATCTGAAGTGGTCTTGATGCCTGTCTCCATTTGCTTGTTTGTCTGTGTCATCACTAGCATGTAAACCCAAAAGAGAAGCAATATGAATATCTTGCTTCCTTCTCTACCCTCCCAGAGTTGTGCCTCCCACGTTGACATGTGGTGGTGGTGAAGAAATCATTAACGCAAGATATATTATAAATGGATTTTATTATTAAAATGTATAAAGTGAAAGAGAAATACAAATATACCATAGTTAATTCCTTTCCCAAACTATATGGTTAATGTCTAAATCAGTGAATTCTCTTAATACAGGGGTTGGCAATTTTTTTTCTATAAAGGGCCACTAAGTAAATATTTTAGGCTTTGTGGGCCATATGGTCTCTGTCTCAATTACTCAACTCTGTGCTTGTGGCACCAAAGCAGCAATACATAATACATAAAAAAATGGGTGTGCCTGTGTATCAATAAAACTTTATTTAAAAAAATAAGCAGCCATTGGATTTGGCCCTCAGGCCACAATTTACCAAATGGTAATATAGCACGTAGATCACAGTATCAAGAAAATCAGAGTTGCTGTTAAAAATAAAAACAAATAAATAGAAAAAAATCAATGTTAAAAAGAATCCAGAATACTAGAGTGAAAATTAATATGTGTAGAAAAAAATGAAACAGTAATAAAAATAATAACAGAAAAAATCAAATAGCAGCAATACCAATGGCCATATCCTGGTTTAGGTCACACTCCGGAGCTTCACTCCATGATTGTGAAAAGATGATCCTCTCTCTAGAATATGCTGATGAGATCACACTTGGAAAAACGTAGACAGGTCCAGGCACTTCATTAAGAAGAAAATGGAAAAAAATGTCCAAAAATATTGGAAAGCCTTCCTAGTTGCTGGAGTGCATTCAGAAGCATGAAGCCAGAAAGGCAGCTTGGGAAGCGAACAGTTGCAGAATGATTAAAAAGGCCCCAGGTTATGAAACAGAGTGGAATAAAGAAAGACTATGGGGACACATGAAAGCATTTATGTAAGAATGCTGCACATGCTGCAGAAAGAGGTATGTGCTGTTCATTCTATCTGAAGATTTGAAAACATAAAATAGAATGATATTTGGAAAATACATATTGGATCCAAATTTTCCTACCAGAGTTTAGAAAAAAACATTAATATCTCTTCTTTTAAAGTCTCTTCCAGTGATTCTAGAAAATGTTTCCAAGAATATATTTACATTTATTTATCACTTCACAGTTTTTAAGGTACATTTGGACACTCAATTCCAATTTGAGTATTGAGGCAGGCAAGAAAAACTTTACTATCCCCATTTTGTAGATGAAGGAACAGAAGTTCAGGGAATTGAACTGGGTTGGCTACTAAGTAATTGGCTAAAGGGCCCGTGCTTTGGAGCCATGTAGATCTGAGTAAAATTCTAGCTTAAGTCATTGAGCTTATTGCTACTTAAGACAGAACTTTCTCTGAACATCTACATCTTCATGGACTCAAAGAATGTTACACTTGGAAAATTTCTGGCTTGACATGAGATATACCTGAAGTACATTGAAAAAAAAATGTAGCTATGTCTGAGCTTCACCCAGAACAATTAAATAAAAATTTCTGGGAGTGAGACTCAGACATCAGCAATATTTAAATATTCCAAGGTACCACCAAAGTATAGAATCACTGATCTAGTATAAGGGTTGGCAAGTATTTTCTGCAAAGGGCCAGCTAGTAAATATTTTAGTCTTTGCTGACCATTCAGTCTCTGTCACAATTACTCAACTGTGCTGTCCCATGGCAAAAGCAGCCTTAGGCAGTATATAAACAAATGGGCATGGCCCTGTTCCCATTAAATTATATTTATAAAAACAGGTGATGGGTCAGATTTGGCCCAAGGGCCATGGTTTACCAACCCCTGATCTAGTAGAAGATTTCTATGGAAAGAGATGTCTGGAGACGTTAAAGACCTCATCACTCATCAATAATAAAGTCAAGGCCAGAATTCTGCTCTTCTGCCCACTGGCCTGCTGTGGTCCCACTTCCAGCTCTCTGTCTGTCCTGGACATGCTGTGCTTTATTCTCAACAAGCTTGAAACATTGCTCTAGAATAACATATCAATCATTTAATGGGAAGAGGGCTGCCTTTAGATAGAGAGAGTCATGGTTGTGAGTCCCAGCTCTGCCACTCATTAGCAGAAGCAGTTCCCTCAAACCCTATGTGTCTGAGTGCCTTCATTAACAACTCAGGTATGAGATTCCCCTCAGAGAATTTCTATGTGGATTAAATGAGGATGAAATGGCCAAGCACCATGGTTGGCACATGGTAATTGCTTGATATTGATTCTACCACCTGCAGACTTTTATTATTTTAAGATGTGCTTTTTTACACTTCATGTAAAAATTGGAAAAAACTGAAGTCTTAGGAAAAGATATATATTTTAATAAAATTTACTCTCACAATCAGAGAGAGGAGCAGGAATATATTGAAAAGGGGATGGGCAGAGGGGTGAAGGAGGTATGTGAAGAAGCTCCCCAAAGAGATTCTGATGCCATGCCAAACCTTACCATCAACTGAGAAGCACCAGCCTGGAGTCTGAATAGTCTCCAAGCATCCCAGAATTTGAAACAAAATAAAGAGAATGCAAAGATTATATATATTTTAAATCAGATATATTTAAAATGGCTAAGCTTGGTAGCTTAAATACGAATCTAAATAACATAATTCATTATTTTTCATTGACTAGAAGAGACATGTTCGTCAAAGTGTGACGTCAGGATTTAGTTGACATGACAAAATTGATTTATACTTATATTCATGAATTTACTGACTTTTAAAAATATCCTAGGGTGGTGATCAAGCTACCTATCTTTCCACTGAGGTTTAGAAGATTTCTATGTCACATGTTCTAAAAGATTGGGATAGTAATTCCTATGAGCAGAAATTGTTGGTTGACTGTACAACATCCATTTCCTTCCTTCCTTGCTAAGGGATACCTATATCATTCAAAGATCTCACTCCTAGGCCATCATGTGTTTCAAGAAAGGGAGGCTGAACCTATCCTCAGCTCTACCTGTGGACCTGATTGACACAGCAATAATGTATATCTTCTCACTTGTGATTAGATAGAAAATGGGTATATGACCTTATTCTGGCCAATGAGAGATGAGAGGAAGTCACATAGGGCTTCTGGGAAAGGATTCCTAATTCTTTTGAGAGGGCAACAGGAGAGACTGTCTCTCTTCTTTCTTTGTAAAGCATTGTTTCTGTAGGCGATGCCAAGATCCATCACCTTGCCTAAAGTTAAACTGATAATAAAGATGGCCATGGGGCAAATGGTATCAAGAACTTGGATTTTTGTTGACATCATTATGTCATGGAATCAACCACCCTGAATATGTTCCATCTATGGGTGTTTATGTGAGTTAATACCTCTCCTTCTAGTTCAAGTCAATTTAATTGAGAATGTCTTGGTTTCAAAAGTATGCTCCTGAAGCCTTTTTTTTATCTGATGCCATTTTCTGGATGTATTTCTCTCTCATCTCTTCTAAAATCAGTTTTCAAATTACCATTTCAAAATACAAAGGAGCATGGAGTAGCTGTATTGCTACTTTTGGTAACCTGAGGCTTCACAAGGAATGCAAATAGCCTGGCATTTTGAAGATTTAGAAGATAAATGCTCTTTATTAACAAATTTCTACAGACATATTTCATAGCTGGATGGCAATATACCCAGAAATAATATCATTAATCTTTAGGGAAAGCAATGTCTTTGGAGTTCGGACCACTTGAGTGCACACATATTTGCCAATCTTGTACACAACTCAGAATTTTTGTTTTAATTCATCATTTTCAATAACAATCAAATGTTCACCAGAGCAACCAAATAAATGAGAAAAACTTAAATTTATGGCTTAAAAATAATATAGGTGATAAATTATTTCCCTTAGCTAAGCATGGGAACTTCCTGTACTCATTCATCCCATAAATATTTAATGAGCTGCTATTATATGCTAGCTGTAGGGAATATAGAAATGCAAAGGGCAAAAATCAATCCTTTAAGGGAATCAGAGGCTACCAGAGTCCTGTACAGTAAACGTTTCTGCAATGATGGAAATGTTCTATATCTGTACTGTGCAGTACAGTAACTCTAGCCACCTGTGGCTAAAGACTACTCACAATGTGGCTATTGCAACTTAGGAACAGAATGTTTAACTGAATTTAGTTATAATTAATTTAAATATAATAGTCACATGTACCTAGTAGTTTTCATATTGGATAGTACAGTCTAGATGGTAATGCAGACAAGAAAATCAAAGGTGATGATAAACTATGATCTGTACCACAAACAGAGATGCATCTGGCTCCAAAATGTAGGACTACAGGGGAACAGTATTTAAGTCATTCAGCTTGAGGCTAGCAGGCAGGATAAGAAAATACATTCAAGGAAAGCGGATCTTTAACTAAGTCCTGAAGGACAAAGAGAAGCTAATCACTAAATCCACTTTCTGTCTCTATGACATTAAAGAATTATATTTGCATATTTTAGTATGTCATGAAATTAGCATACTCATTGTATATATCCATTGGAGCTTTCATGAATCACTCACTCCACATTTGATGCAGTATTTATACTTGACATTTTTATGTTAAATACAAAGTATTTTATGTTAATATAAAATCACCCATGTGCCAGTTTGAATGGGATATCTACAAACTTGTTTTTGAGCACATACTACCAAAATAATTTTATTTGATCCCACTCTATGCATGTTTTTCTCTCTCATGTATTCTAAATACTGGTTTTCAGATTACTATTCAAAATACATATCTGAAAAAGTAAACCTCCAGTTATAGAAGTAGAATGTGTATGGATATTCATTTCTCTTTCTGGTTGGTTATAGTTCACTGAGAGAGTCATTTCTGACTCTTGAGTTCTTTCTGAAGCCATGAGGCCCGCTTGCCTCTGGAGCAAAACTGAGTGTCCACCTCTGTGAATTGATTCCAGGTCCTATCATACCCTTCATGGTTCCTAAGCACAACATTCTGTCTCTCCCAAAGGAGAGGAGCTGGGAAAATCTGTGTGTCTGAGTACAGCTGGCTCTAGAAGACTAACAGGTGAGGAGTGAAGAGGACAAATGCAGGTAGGGGTACTGCTTTGAAGCAGAATCACCAGGAGGCCTGGACAATGAGGAAACGGAAAGGTAATTGGATCTCAGGTGATAGCAACAGAATGGAAAGGCTTGGAGCAGAGGTGAGGAGAAAATGAGAGCACCACTGGGTTGGAAACACATTGAATACTGGAAGGCAAAGATGGTAAAGGCTTTAAAATAGGTGATTAAACAAATAGTATAATAATTTGTGTGAAAAATGTGGAGGATGGGTTGGCTTCTTTTGGGAGTTGGGTGGGGGTTCTGTTGGATTTGAGGAGTAGTGGGTTGTGGAAAACACAAATGCAGAGGTCAGTGATACTGCATTCAGAGAGATCACTGAGGAGGTAAGGCAGAGAGCAAAGTAAGGGGCAAGAGACTAGATAGGGTGCAACCACACAGAAGAACTGATGTGCTTGGGGGTTCTCAGGTCTTGGAAGAGGCTATGAAGCCCAGATTAAGGTATTGAATGAGAGAGTCAGGACAGAGAGAGACCTAGAATGGAGATAGATTGGGAACCACAGGTCTGTGATTCAAATTGAATAATGGAGAATATGTCCCAATACTGCCTTGCTCCAGGAGAGGAAGTATGCTGTGGTTAAGATTCCAGCCTCTGCCACAGTTTAACCTGTTTTGGAATCCTGTCTCTGTAACTTCCTGGATGTGTGACCTTGGACAAATCACGTCATCTTCCTGTGCCTTGGTTTCCTTCTTTCTAAAACAGCAATAGCAACAAAGCCTTGTGTGTCATTATGAGGACTGAGCAAGTTAATATATATAGTATATGGGAGAGGTGGAAGAAGGGAAAAGGTCTTTCTGAGCTGGAGATCTTGAAGTTTGGAAAGCTTTGATTACTAATGTTGGTGGCAGGGACAGATATCAGGGGTGAGGTGAAAATGGAGGCCCAGGAAGTGCTAGAAATTGAGGAACTGGCAGGTAAGTGTGGTGGGAATATCCTCAACATAAATGTTAAAGGAGAGCAAGCATAAAAAAAAAAAAGGAAGAGGAAGTTTTTCCTGGCAGCATTTGAAATTTTAATATTAGCAGATATTACTGATCAAATATGCTAGCCTCTATGGTTGGCAGTTTCTGTGCCTTTATATCAGTTTATGCTCATGACAACTCTGCAAAGTCAATGTTTTCTGCCTTTTCAGAAACGAGAAATTGAGACTCAAGTGGTTTATGTACAATGCCAAAGCTCCCACACATAGCGCATGGAAAAGAAGCCTTTAGAACCTGGGCTTTTCTAACTGCAGCTTTGTCATTGGAGAAAAGAGAATAGCTCAGATCTCCAAATTGTAGTAATAGTTGAGCTAAGATGATGACTGTCAAGGGGAAGGTAAGGGAGAATGCAGAAAAGATGAGTTTGCAAGACTGAAGGCTATTCAACATTGTCATTTGTATTTGCAAAACTAAAAGAGAACTAATTGGTTTGCATCACTTCTTTCTGGGTCATTGCAGTCACCCACTGAACTGAGGATGCTCTTTTCTTTCTTTTTTTTGTTGTTGGAGAATAGCATTATCATTCAGATTGGTTTGAGTGTCTGACAATGTTTTAGGTAGTCTTATTTTCAAGCCTGAAAAGTTATTCTCCATATAATAGTTCCATATTCCTTTTTGAATGTGTAGCATGATATCCCTCCCTCCCTCCCTCCCTCCTAGCAGGTTGTCTTCTATGATATATGCCATTTCATCCCTTTAGCAATTGGAAAATATATTTCTGGAAGCCAGTCTCTTGGCAATTGGTGGATTATTTTTCCATTAAAGAGAATATCCATGCATCCACTAAGAATTGCAAGTTTAAGTGTTTGGTAATGATCTCTGGTTGTTTGTCAAGCAGAATTTCTGTCTGAATATGAAAATACACATAAATATGATTTGCAACCATTCCACAGGGTTCCTAATTTCCTCCAGCAGCACAGAGTGATTTTTATTCATGCTTAAAATCCACTACTGGTGCTTACTGCATTTGGTCTCCTTTGGAGGTACATGTTCTAAGTCTGACACAGAAAAAAGTTTAAAATGTTCTAACCAAGTAATCCCCCCACTCCACAATCTTTGAACTCTGCTTTATTCCAGAGCTGAAAATATTCATCACTAGTTGAGCTAGAATAAACTAACTCTTATGACATATAATTAAATTACTGGCAGAAATAAAATATAAAATTCCTCCACAGTACTTCACATAAACATCAGCAGAATAATTGAGTTGAGGTAAAATATTTTGTTGAAAGGCCAAAAAATGTCACCTGAAGGAATTTGTTTCCCTAATCTCTGATGTTGTTTAATTTTCTCCATAATTACCAAAAAATTCACTTTCATGTAAAATCCTCTTTTCTTTTAGCTCTTCTTTACCTCACTTCTCTATATCAGTACCAGAAACTGAGAATAAAAATATTAGAAAAATGTTTACAATTTTAGCTAACTGATAGTCTCTCCAGATCTGGCTAAAAGAAATTATGCATATACTCACTATTCAAAATTTCTAAGTTTAAATTCTAGAAAGGGGGAGTGTTGCATTTCTGTTTTGTCTATCTTTCTTTTCAGTTGCCCCAAGAACAGACTCGATTATCCTCAAGACTTTGTAACCAGGGCACATTAATTTGGGAGAATAGTGATTTCTGCTTTCCTAATTAAATAGCCCTAGGGAGGGGGCCAAAAATGGCCTAGTGAAAGTAGCTGTGGAGAGAGGCACTCACAGAGAAGAATGAAAGGGGCAAGTGAATACAGCACCTTCAACTGAAATATCCAGGTACACTCCTACTGGGACTGATCAGGGAAACCACCCACAGAGAACGAAGAAAAGCAGGGTGGGGTAACGGCCCTCTCAGAATTGACACAGAGCCAAGGGAACCCCCACCCCCAGACAAGGGAAGCAGTGAGTGATTGTGCAACCCTGGGAAACCACCACTTCTCCCATGGATGTTTGCAACCTGTGGATCAGGAGATCCCCTCATGATCCTTTGCCACCAAGGCCTTGGATTCAACACACAGAGCTGTGTGGAGTCTCAGCAGAGCAAATGCTCAGGATCGCACAGAGACCCAGGAACTTTACATACTCTGGGTCCAGGATCCCCAACAGACATGTCTGCAATTCAGGCAAGGCAAGAGGTCCATACATACCCCTAGGAAAGGGACTGGATCCAGGGAGCTGAGCAGCATCAGTCTGTAGACTTCACTTCCACTGCACCTCTAAGATAAGACCCACTGGCTTAGAATTCCAGCCTACTACTGGCAACAGGGTGAAGCCTGCCAGAGATGAGACAGTTCCCTCAGGGGTGGGGGGATAGGCCACCATCTCTGCTGATTGGTAGACTCAGCATTCCAGCCTGCGGGCTTTGGAGAATCTAAGCTGATACAGGCAGAGGCAGTTCCCCAGCATGACATGGCTGCTTTGTCAAGGCATGGCCAGAGTGCTTCTTTCAGTGGGACCCCAATCCACTCCTCCTCTTAGCTGGGTCCTCCCAGCCGGGGCCTCCAGCCATCCCTGCCCATGTTCTCAACAGAGTTCTAACTTCACCCTGGGATGGAGTGCCCAAGCAGTAAGGCAGGCTGCCACCTCAGCTGTTCGGGTGTCTTAGCCAGTTCAGCCTGTGGACCTTGGAGAACCGAAACTGATCAGGTGCAGAAGGGATTCCCAACACAGAACATCTGTTCTACCAAAAAGGCAGCCAGACTGCTTCAAGTGGGTCACTGATCCCATTCCTCTTGACTGGGTAAGACATTCCAATAGGGGTCTCCAGTCACCTCCTACAAGTGTGTTTGGGCTGGCAACAGGTCAGTACCCCTGGGATGGAGTTTCCAGAGGAAGGGGCAGGCTGCCATGTTTGCTATTTTGAAGGCTTCACTAGTGATACTTTCAAAGTATTAGAAAAATCAAGGTGACTAGGGTCTGGAGTAGACCCCCAGGAAACCACAGCAGCTCTGTGGAAGAGTGGCCAAACTGTTAAAAGAAAAACAAACAAGCAGAAAGACAACAACAACAACCACCTATAAAAACCCCATCCAAAGGTCAGCAACCTCAAAGATACAAAGGAGATATGCCCACAAAGATGAGGAAGAATCAACCCCAAAATACTGAAAATCCAAAAAGCCAGAGTGCTCCTTCTCCTCCAAATGACCATAACGCCTTTCCAGTGTTGGAAAGAACTGGGCTGAGGCTGAGATGGCTGAAATGACAGAAGTAGGCTTCAGAATGCGGATAAATCAAACTTCACTGAGCTAAAGGATCATGCTATAACCCAATGCAAAGAAGCTAAGAATCATGATAAAACAATGCAGGAGCTGACAGTCAAACAGCCAGTTTAGGAAGAACATAACCAACCTGATAGAGTTGAAAAACACACTACAAGAACCTCACAATGTAATCCCAAGTATTAATAGCAGAATAGGCCAAGCAGAGGAAAGAATCTCAGAGCTTGAAGACTACCTTTCTAAAATAAGACAGGCAGACAAGAATAGAGAAAAAAAGAATGAAAAGGAATGAACAAAACCTTTGAGAAATATGGGATTTTATAAAGACACCAAATCTATGACTGACTGGGGTACCTAAAAAAGAGAGGGAGAATGGAACCAATTTGTAGAACATACTTTAGGATATCATCTAGGAGAATTTCCCCAACCTAGCAAGACAGGCCAACATTCAAAGTCAGGAAATGCATAGAACTCCAGTAAGATACTCCAGGAGAAGACCAAGACACATAATCATCAGATTCTCCAATGTTGAAATGGAAGAAAAAATGTTAAGGGTAGTCAGAGAGAAAGGCCAGGTCACCTACAAAGGGAAGCCTATGAGACTTACAGTGAACCTCTCAGTGGAAACCCTCCTGGCCAGAAGAGATTGGGGGCCAATATTCAACATTCTTAAAGGAAAGACTTTCCAACCCAGAATCTCATATCTGACCCAACTAATCTTCATAAGCGGAGGAGAAATAAGATCCTTTTCAGAAAAGAAAATGTTGAGGGAATTTGTTACCACCAGACTTGCCTTACAAGAGATTCTGAAGGAAGCACTAAGCATGGAAAGGAAAAACCATTACCAGCCACTACAAAAACACAATGAAGTACACAGACCAGTGACACTATGCAGCAACTACATAAACAAGTCTGTGAAATAACCAGCTAGCAACATGATGACAGGATCAAATTCACACATAATAATACTAACCTTAAATGTAAATGGGCTAAATGCCCCAATTAAAAGGCAAGCTGGATAAAGAACCAAGACCCCTCAGTATGCTCTCTTCAAGAGACCCATCTCACATGCAAAGATATACATAGGTTCCAAAAAAAGGGATAGAGGAAAATTCACCAAGCAAATAAGAAACAGAAAAAAAAAAGCAGGGGTTGCAATCCTAGTTTCTAACAAAACAGACTTTAAACCAACAAAGATAAAAAAAAAAAAAAAAAACAGAGGGTATTACATAATGGTAAAGGGTTCAATTCAACAAGAAGAGCTAACTATCCTAAATATATAAGCACCCAATACTGGAGCACCCAGATTCATAAAGCAAGTTCTTAGAGATTTTCAAAGAGACTTAGGCTCCCACAGAATAATAGTGGGTGACTTTAACATCCCACTGACAATATTAGACAGATCATCAATACAAAAAATTAACAAAGATATTCAGGACCTGAACTCAGCTCAGGATCAAGTGAACCTGACAGATATCTACAGAACTCTCCACCCCAAAACAACAGAATATACATTCTTTTCATCACCACACAACACTTACTTTAAAATTGATCACATAGTTGAAAGTAAAACACTCCTCACCAAATGCAAAATAACTGAAATCATAACAAACAGTCTCTTGGACCACAACACAATCAAATTAGAACTCAAGATTAAGAAATTCACTCAAAATCATACAACTATATGGAAATTGAACAACCTGCTCCTGAATGATTTTTGGGTAAATAATGGAATTAAGGCAGAAATCAAGAAGTTCTTTGAAACTAATGAGAAAAAAACTACAATGTACCAGAATCTCTGGGACACAGCTAACACAGTGTTAAGAGGGAAAATTATAGCACTAAATGTCCACATCAAAAAGCTAGAAAGATCTCAAAGTTAGTAACCTAACATCATGACTGAAAGAATCAGAGAACTGGCAAACAACCCCCAAAGCTAGCAGGAGACAAGAAATAACCAAAATCAGAGCCAAAGTGAAGGAGAGAGACATGAAAGACCCTTCCAAAATATCAATGAATCCAGGAGCTGGGTTTAAAAAAAATTAATAAAATACTTAGACCATTAGCTAGACAAATACAGAAGAAAAGAGAGAAGATTCAAATGAACACAATCAGAAATCACTGATTTCTGACCCCAAAGAAAGACAGACAACCATCAGAGAATACTATAAACACCTCTATGCACATAAACTAGAAAATTTATAAGGAAGGATGGATAAATTCCTGGATACATACACCCTGTTAACTGAACTAGGAAGAAATTGAATCCCTGAATAGACCAATAAAGAGTTCTGAAATTGAGGCAGTAATATATAGCCTACCAACCCTTCTGCCCGCCCTCACGCCAAAAAAAATCCCCCCACCAGATGGATTCGCAGCTGAATTCTACTAGAAATACAAAGAGCTGGTACCATTCCTACCGAAATCATTCCAAAAAAATTGAAAATGAGGGACTCCTCCCTAACTCATTCTATGAGATGAAAACCTAGCAGAGATACAATAAAAAAAGAAAACTTCAGGCCAATATCCTTGATGAACATCGATATAAAAATTCTGCACAAAATACTGACAAACCAAGTACAGCAGCACATCAAAAAGTTTATCCACCACAATGAAGTAGGCTACATCCCCAGGATGCCAGGCTAGTTCAACATATGCAAATCAATAAATGTGATTCATCACACAAATGAAGACAAAATCCACATTATTGTAATAGGTGCAGAAAAGGCCTTCAATAAAATTTAACATTCCTTCATGTTAAAAATTCTCAATACACTAGGTATTGAAGGAACATGCCTCAAAATAGTAAGAGCCATATGTGACACACCCACAACTGATATCATACTGAATGGGCAAAAACTGGAATTATTTATCTTAAAAACTGGCACAAGACAAGGTTGCCCACTTTCACCATTTCTATTCCACATAGTATTCGAAGTCCTGGCAAGGACAACCAGGCAAGAGAAAGAAATAAAGCATATTCAAATATGATGAGAGAAAGTGAGACTATCTTTGTTTGCAGATGACATAATTCTACACCTAGAAAACCCCATCATCTCAGGCCAAAAGCTTCTTAAACTGATATGCAACTTCAGCTAAATCTCAGAATACAAAATCAATGTGCAAAAATCGCTAGCATTCCTATACACTAACAGGCAAGCGGAGAACCAAATCACAAATAAACTCCCATTCACTACAGCCACAAAAAGAATAAAATACCTGGGAATATAGCTAACAAGGGAAGTGAAGGACCTATTCAAGGAGAACTATAAACCACTGCTCAAAGAAATCAGAGATGACACAAACAAATGGAATAACATTCCATGTTCATGGATAGGAAGAATCAATATTGTGAAAATGGCCATATTGCCCAAAGCAATTTATAGATTCAATGCTATTCCCATAAAACTGCCATTGACATTGTGCACAAAATTAGAAAAAACTATTTTAAAATTCATATGGAACAAAACAGAGAGCCCAAATATTCAAGGCAATCCTAAGCAAAAAGAGCAAAACTAGAGGCATCATGCTACCTGACTTCAAACTATACTACAGGGCTACAGTAACCAAAAGAGTGTGGCACTGGTATAAGAACAGACACATAGACCAATAGAAAAGAATAGAGAACCCAGAAATAAAACTGCACATCAGAATATCAGAGGTCAAAGACCAAATTAATGAAATAAAGCAAGAAGACAAGAATACAGAAAAAAGGATAAAAAGGAATGAGCAAAGTCTCAAAGAAATATGGGACTATGTGAAAAGACCTAATCTACGTTTGATAGGTGTACCTGAATGTGCCAGAGAGAATGAATCCAAGCTGGAAAATACTCTTCAGGATATTATCCAGGAAAATTTTTCCAATCTAGCAAAGCAGGACACTATTCAACCCCAGGTAATACAGAGAACACCACAAAGATATTCCGCAAGAAGAGCAACCCCAAGGCACATAATCGTCAGATTCACCAGGGTTGAAGTGAAGGAGAAAATACTAAGGGCAGCCAGAGAGAAGGGTCGGGTCACCCACAAAGGGAAGCCCATCAGATTCACAGCAGATCTCTCAGCAGAAACTCTACAAGCCAGAAGAGAGTGGGGGCCAATGTTCAACATCCTTAAAGAAAAGAACTTTCAACCCAGAATTTCATATCCAGCCAAACTGAGCTTCATAAGTGAAGGAAAAATAAAATCCTTTGTGAACAAGCAAGTACTCAGAGATTTTGTCATCACCAGGCCTGCTTTACAAGAGCTCCTGAAACAGGAACTACACATAGAAAGGGACAACCAGTACCAGCCATTCCAAAAACACACTAAATGCTAAAGAGCATCAACAAAAAGAAGAATCTGCATCAACTAACGGGCAAAACACCCAGCTAGCATCAAAATGGCAGTATCAAATTCACACATAACAATATTAACCCTAAATATAAATGGGCTAAATGCACCAATCAAAAGACACAGACTGGCAAATTACATAAAAAACCAAAACCCATCAGTGTGCTGTACCCAGGAAACCCACCTCACATGCAAGGATACACAAAGGTTCAAAATAAAGGGATGGAGGAAGATTTACCAAGCAAATACAGAGCAAAAAAAAAGCAGGAGTTGCAATTCTCGACTCTGATAAAATAGACTTTAAAGCAACAAAGATAAAAAGAGACAAAGAAGGTCATTACATAATGGTAAAAGGATCGATACAACAAGAAGAGCTAACGATCCTAAATATATATGGACCTTGTACAGGAGCACCCAGATATATAATGCAAGTTCTTAATGACTTACAAAGAGACTTAGACTCCCACACAATAAGAGTGGGAGACCTTAACACTCCACTGTCAATATTAGACAGATGAACCAGACAGAAAATTAACAAGGATATCCAGGGCTTGAACTCAGACCTGGAACAAGCAAACCTGATAGACATTTACAGAACTCTCCACCCCAGATCCGCAGAATATACATTCTTCTCAGCACCACATCACACCTACTCTAAAATTGACCACATAATTGGAAGTAAAGCACTGCTCAGCAAATGCAAAACAACTGAAATCATAACAAACCGTCTCTCAGACCATAGTGCAATCAAGTTAGAACGCAGAATTCAGAAACTAACTCAGAACCGCACAGCTTCATGGAAACTGAACAACTGGCTCTTGAATGTGGACTGGATAAACAATGAAATGAGGCAGAAATAAAGAAGTTCTTCAAAACCAATGGGAATGAAGACACAACATACCAGAATCTCTGGGAAACATTTAAAGCAGTCTCCAGAGGAAAATATATAGCAATAAGTGCCCACATGGTAAGAGTGGAGAGATCCAAAATTGACACCCTAACGTCAAAATTGAAAGAGCTAGAGGAGCAAGATCAAAAAAACTCAAAACCTAGCAGAAGACAAGAAATAACTAAGATCAGAGCAGAACTGAAGGAGATAGAGACACAAAACAACCCTTCAAAAAATCAATAAATTCAAGAGCTGGTTTGTAAAGATCAACAAAATAGACAGACCACTAGCCAGACTGATAAAAAAGAAAAGAGAGAATAACCAAATAGATGCAATAAAAAATGATAAAGGGGAAATCACCACAGATTCTACAGAAATTCAAACTATCATCAGAGAATACTACAAACAACTCTATGCACATAAACTAGTAAACCTGGAAGAAATGGATAAATTCCTAGACACCTGTGTCCTCCCAAGCCTAAACCAGGAGGAAGCCGAAACTATGAATAGACCAATAACAAGGTCTGAAGTCGAGGCAGCAATTAAGAGCCTACCACACAAACAAAGCCCAGGCCCAGATGGGTTCACAGCCAAATTCTACCAGGCACACAAAGAGGAGCTGGTACCATTCCTTCTGAAACTATTCCAAATAATCCAAAAAGAGGGAATCCTTCCCAAATCATTTTATGAGACCAACATTATCCTGATGCCAAAACCCAGCAGAGACTCAACAAGAAAAGAAAACTTCAGGCCAATATCCATGATGAACATAGATGCAAGAATCTTCAATAAAATACTGGCAAACCGATTGCAACAGCACATCAAAAAACTTATCCATCATGATCAAGTAGGATTCATCCCGGGGATGCAAGGCTGGTTCAACATATGCAAGTCTATAAACATAATTCAGCATATAAACAGAACCAAAACCAAAAACCACATGATTATCTCAATTGACATAGAGAAGGTATTTGACAAAATTCAACAGCCCTTTATGCTAAAAACCCTCAATAAACTCGGTATTGATGGAATGTATCTCAAAGTAATAAAAGCTATTTATGACAAACCAACAGCCAATATCATGCCTAATGGGCAAAAACTGGAAGCATTCCCTTTGAAATCCGGCACTAGACAAGGATGCCCTCTCTTACCACTCCTATTCAATATAGTACTGGAAATTCTAGCCAGAACAATCAGGCAAGAAAAAGAAATAAAGGGTATTCAAATAGGAAAGGTGGAAGCCAAATTGTCTCTATTTGCAGACGACATGATAGTATACCTAGAAGACCCCATCACCTCAGCCCAAAAACTCCTGAAACTGAGAAGCAACTTCAGCAAAGTCTCAGGATATAAAATCAATGTGCAAAAATCACAAGCATTCCTATACACCAATAACAGACTTAAAGAGAGCCAAATCAAGAACGAACTGCCATTCACAATTGCTACAAAAAGAATAAAATACCTAGGAATACAACTAACAAGGAACATAAGGGACCTCTTCAAGGAAAACTACAAAGCACTGCTCAACAAAATAAGAGAGGACACAAACAGATGGAGAAACATTCCATATTCATGGTTAGGAAGAATCAATATCATGAAAATGGCTATACTGCCCAAAGTAATTTACAAAATCAATGCTATCCCCATCAAGCTACCATTGAATTTCTTCACAGAACTGGAAAATATCACCATGGACTTCATATGGAACCAAAAGAGAGCCTGCATAGCCAAGTCAATTCTAAGCAAAAAGAACACAGCAGGAGGCATCACACTACCAAACTTCAAACTATACTACAAGGCTATAGTAATCAGAGCAGCATGGTACTGGTACCAAAACAGAGATATAGACCAATGGAACAGAACAGAGGCATCGGAGGCAACACAACATATCTACAACCATACAATCTTTGATAAACCTGACAAAAACACGCAATGGGGAAAGGATTCCCTGTTTAATAAATGGTGTTGGGAAAACTGGCTAGCCACATGCAGAAAGCAGAAACTGGACCCCTTCCTGACACCTTACACTAAAATTAACTCCAGATGGATTAAAGACTTAAACATAAGATCTGGCACCATAAAAACCCTAGAAGAAAATCTAGGCAAAGCCATTCAGGACATAGGAGTAGGCAAGGACTTCATGACCAAAACACCAAAAGCATTGGCAGCAAAAGCCAAAATAGACAAATGGAACCTAATGAAACTCCACAGCTTCTGCATGGCAAAAGAAACAGTCACTAGAGTGAATCGGCAACCAACAGAATGGGAAAAAATTTTTGCAGTTTACCCATCTGATGAAGGGCTGATATCCAGAATTTACAAAGAACTCAAACAGATTTACAGAAAAAAACAAACAAGCCCATTCAAAAATGGGCAAAGGAGATGAACAGACACTTTACGAAAGAAGACATATATGAGACCAACAAACATGAAAAAATGGTCATCATCACTGGTCGTTAGAGAGATGCAAATCAAAACCACATTGAGATACCATCTCATGCCAGTTAGAAGAGCGATCATTAAAAAATCTGGAGACAACAGATGCTGGAGAGGATGTGGAGAAATAGGAACACTTTTACACTGTTGGTGGGAGTGTAAATTAGTTCAACCATTGTGGAAGACAGTGTGGCGATTCCTCAAGGCCTTAGAAATAGAAATTCCATTTGACCCAGCAATCCCATTACTGGGTATATATCCAAAGGATTATAAATCGTTCTACTATAAGGACACATGCACACGAATGTTCATTGCAGCACTGTTTACAATAGCAAAGACCTGGAACCAACCCAAATGCCCATCGATGATAGACTGGACTGGGAAAATGTGGCACATATACACCATGGAATATTATGCAGCAATCAAAAATAATGAGTTTGTGTCCTTTGTAGGGACACGGATGAATCTGGAGAACATCATTCTCAGCAAACTGACACAAGAACAGAAAATGAAGTACCACATATTCTCACTCATAGGCGGGTGAGGAACAATGAGAACACATGGACACAGGGAAGGGGATACTACACACTGGGGTCTACTTGGGAGAATAGGGGAGGGACAGTGGGGGGGAGCTGGGGAGGGATAGCCTGGGGAGAAATGCCAACTGTGGGTGAAGGGGAGGAAGGCAGCAAAACACACTGCCATGTGTGTACCTATGCAACTATCTTGCACATTCTGCACATGTACCCCAAAACCTAAAGTGCAATAAAAAAAAGTAAGTCAGGCCGGGCGTGGTAGCTCACGCCTGTAATCCCAGCACTTTGGGAGGCCGAGGCGGGTGGATCACAAGGTCAAGAGATCGAGACCATCCTGGTCAATATGGTGAAACCTCGTCTCTACTTAAAATACAAAAAATTAGCTGGGCATGGTGGTGCGTGCCTGTAATCCCAGCTACTTGGGAGGCTGAGGCAAGAGAATTGCCTGAACCGAGGAGGCGGAGGTTGCAGTGAGCCGAGATCGCGCCATTGCACTCCAGCCTGGGTAACAAGAGCGAAACTCTGCCTCAAAAAAAAAAAAAAAAAAAAAAAAAGTAAGTCAAGGACATGAACAGACACTTCTCAAAAGAAGACATACATGAAGCCAACAATCACATGAAAAAGCTGAACATCACAGAGAAATCCAAATCAAAACCACAGTGAGATACCATCTCACACCAGTCAGAATAGCTATTATTTAAAAGTAAAAAAAAAAAACCAAAAAACAGATGCTCGTGAGGTTGTGGAGAAAAAGAAATGCTTTTACATTGTTGGTGACAGTGTAAATTAGTCCAACCATTTTGGAATACAGTGTGGTAATTCCTTAAAGACCTAGAGGCAGAAATACCATTAAACCCAGCAATTCCATTACTGGGTACATACTCAAAGGAATATAAATCATTCTGTTATAAAGATACATGCATGCATACATCCATTGTAGCACTATTTACAATAACAAAGGCATGGAATCAATCTAAACGCTCATCAATGATAGACTGGATTAAAAAAATGTGTTACATATACACAATGGAGTACTATGCAGCCATTAAAAGAAAAGAAATCATGTCCTTTGCAGGAGCATGGATGGAGCTGGAGGCCATTATCCTTAGCAAACTAACACAGGAGCAGCAAACCAAATACTGTGTGTACTCACTTACATGTGGGAGCTGAATGATGAGAACACATGGACACATGGGGAGGGGGAAGCAACACAAACTGGGACCTGTTGGAGGGTGGGAGGAGGGAGAGCATCACAAAGAATAGCTATTGGATGCTGGCTTAACACCTGGATGATGGGATGACCTGTGTAGCAAACCACCATGGCACACATCTACATATGCAACAAACCTGCACATCCTGAATTTAAAACCAAAGTTGGAAATTAAATAAATAGCCCTGAGGAACACACTCCCCGCCCCCATACGCACATATGCTACTCAATCACTGTGTACTTTTAACCATTCGGGAACTTTTTAGGATGACTTCAGCATTGTTTTGCTTGGGAGTTTATTCTTTCTGTCACTTGAAATTTCAAAATGATATGGTCATTTCAGAAGCCACAATTGCAGTGTCTACACCACATGGAAAATTTATAGGCCAACACTCTCAGGATTCACCACAATATGAACAACTAGTCAACACAATGGTAGTTTACAAGGCAATAAATTTTTCCTCCAAGGTTTTGTGGTACCAGTTTCATATTTATTTCTAACTTTGAAAAATTATCCCACCTCCTCCCTTTTCCTGTTCAACACCAATTTTTAAATTATCTGGTGGTTTAATAAACTTCTCTTATTTTTCTACACTCTCTTCAACTGTGCTAGTGTTTTCCATGCTACTCTTCTTTCTAAATGCAGGGGGCAGAGAGAAAAAAAAGAAAGACTGGACTTGAATTAGGAAAATTTGGGATTGGCCTCAACTCTGTCATTTATTAGCCATGTGACCTGTGGCTGGTCCTGTGATGCCTCTGATACTAGTGGGCTCATCTAAAAAACAATGATATAAATACCTACACAAGTGGTATGTGTAGGTATTCAAAGATATGGTAGTTTGTGAAGAAGATTTGTAAGTGCCAAGAGGCTACATATAGGTAATTTTTATTAAGAGGCATCTTTGTGACATAAAATATCTGGCAAAAGAACGCATTGGCTTGCTTCTTCTCCCGCTGGGAAGAAATGGAAACTGTCTCAGCTCTCAGCACTCACTGCTGTAATTACAAATGTCTCCCCACTCTGATCTCCAGAAAACTCTCCTTCTTACAGCTCAGAACTATCCCAGACCTTCTCTCAAGAAGGTAACTCCACTCCTACCATTTTGCAGCCCATAGTTTACTGATAACATCTCCATATACCTTCATATTCTCTAATGTCTCTGCCCCTTGCCTTATCCTCAAGGCTCTACCTTCCTTCCCAGCCTTTCCAAAGGAAGTTTGATTGTTCCTTTTCACACTTCCCATGACTTGGGGATAGGAGTAGAATGACTAGGAGGAAATGGAATGTTCCCTACTTTCTTCTGTAGCTTTTAAGTTCCTGCCCCAACATCATCATGCAATAATGTGTTTAGTTTGGGGGGGTGGTTGTTTTATTTTGTTGAGACAGGGTCTTGCTCTGTTACCCAAACTGTAGTTCAATGGTATGATCATGGTTCACTCAAGCCTCGACTTCCCAGGCTGAAGTGGTCTTCCCATCTCAGCTTCCTGAGTAGCTAGGACCACAGGTGCACACCATCATGCCCAGCTAATTTTGTAATTTTTTTTAGAGATGGGGTCTCACTATATTTACCAGGTTGGTCTTAAACTCCTGGGCTCAAGAGATCCTCCTGCCTTGGTCTCCCAAAGTACTAGGATTATAGGCATGAGCCACCAAACCTGGCTCTGTTCCTAAGTTTTAAGTCTTTTGTCATATACTTACACATCTCTCATTTGCCATTTATTGTTGTTCCATTCTGAGACACATTGCCAGGTATTTTAAGACACTAGGCATCCACTGCAGTCTTTCTTTTTAAAGACACCATCCTCCAAGGCACTGACAACCCCTACTGATGCCCTTTCTAACACCACAGTTCACAGATCCTTGTCCTTCAGTGCACTAAGAACTCAACTCTTTGGCACTTCCCCTCTAAGGAAGCATTACAATACACTTGTCCATTTAGTGTAACTAGGATGAGACCCCTCTAATAGACCACCACCTCCTGAACTCCCCAGGCTTTCAAATCCTGATTCCTGCTGCATCTCCTTCCTCGCCATAGCATCCACTTCCTGGATCCCTCCCTACTTTTCTAGTAGATTGCCAACTGTAGTCCAATGAATAATGATCCCCCCAAAGGTTTCCACATTTTAATCCCCAGAACCTGTGAATATGTTACCTTCCATGGCAAAAGGGATTTGCAGATGTTATTAAGTTTAGGATCTTGATATGAGGTGATTTTCCAGGAACCCAAAGTAACAGCAAGGATTCTTGTAAGCAGGAGGCAGGAGGATCAAAGTCGCACAATGTGATGCGAGGATGGAAGTAGACACTGGAGTATACAGCTGTGAGCCAAAGAAAGTCAGCTGCCTTTAGAAGCTGAGAAAGTCCAGAAAGATTTACCCTGGAGAACTAGGGGAGACCTAGTGCTGACACCTTGATTTCAACCCAGTGAAACTCATTTTGGATTTCTGGCCTCCAGAACTCTTAAGATAGTAAGTGTTGTATAAGCCATCAAGTAGGTGGTAATTTGTTACAGCAGCCATAGGAAATTAATATACAACCATGTAGCTGAGTGGCCGCTTGTCTCAGTTCTGAAAGAGTCAATGGTCAATAATTTGTTTTGCCCTTCACCCTAGAATTCCTCTTGCCAAGTCTCAACAAACTTTGTTTTCCAGATTGCTGCCTTGCCAATTCCCAACTGACTTATATTACAATTATGAAATTTTTCCATTCCTACACATCAGCTTTTGAGTGATGTTAGAGAAGACCTTAAACTAGTTAATTAGGATCATTTATAAATTACTGAATCATAGAAATCTTATTTTTCCTTGAAGATTTCTCATCAGTGGCTCAGTAGCAGATGCTGCAAATATTTCTATGCTGTTTCCAAATCTACTTCCACTCAATTCAGTCTTCAATGAACCCAGCTTCTCTGACAAAATTAAGATAATCTACAACCTTTTAACCTTTTTTCCTATCTTTTTTAAAACTGTTTTTAAAAATGTAATTTATTTTTTTATTTTTAATTGATATATAATAGTCATACATGTGTTTAGTGTACACACAATATTTTGATACATGTACACAAAATAGTTACAAGATTGGAATGTTGCCAACACAAAGAAAAATAGTGTTTGAGGTTATAGAGATCCCAATTACCCTGATTTGATCATTACACATGTATACATGTATCAAAATATCTCTTGCACCTCTTCTACTTTTAACTGCCTCTTTTCTTCCTTCTTGTCTCAAATTCAGTGCCCTTTTCCTTCTCAGCTCTATGTACGTCCTCTCCATATGCACTAGATCCCACGCCACTCTGCATCTTCCTGGGTCTTACACCATATATCAGCTTTAAACACTGGGGTGCATAAGATGAAGTCTTAGGCACTGGGAGCTTAAATCCCAGGTTCAGGGAAGCACTACCTAAGCCATCCAAGATAAAAATCATTCTCAAGTTGTTTCCTAAGATCCTTAAAGCTAGATCCATACCTTGTTTTCTCTGACTGTATTTTCTTGCCTTAAATGTAAAGACTTTCTCAAGTTGAACAGAACATTCTATTGTTCTGTCTTTTGGAGATACACAGGAAATGACACAATGACATTAATAGGAATTCTCTAAGATCTTGAAGATTGCAAATATTCTATACCATTGTCTCCATAAATATAAAATGATCCATTTTTTTTTGTTTTGTTTTGGAAATTAGGGTCACTCTTCCCATGATACCTGAAGAACTGTGTCTTTTGTGTAACAGACACTCACTAACTATTTATTGAATTAAATATTCAAAACAGCTCATTAAAATGCACATTTTTCATGAGCTGCATCATCATGGGCCATAGAACTCTTACCCCAAACAGCTGGATTTGCCTTCAGGTAAGAATCTTCCATCTCTGTCCCCATAAATTTGTTACAAAATAATATTTTCATCAGTGCATAACCTTTACCATGTGGCTTCCCACTGTGAAAACAGAATTATGTGCTTTCTACTGCTGACACTAATATAAGCTTGTTATTGGCTTCAAAATGTCATGTAATAGTTCCAAAATTTTTTGCTGGCAATTCAAGCCCATGGATGAAGAGAAATAAGCATAAAAGGGAACAGTTGTGTATATATATATATATACAGACACACACACACACACACACACACACACACATAACTGACATTATGTTGATGTTAAAGATGTCAACATTTTGGGGGGGAAATATTGCTTATTTTAAAATGTCTAACATTATTCTAGCCAAATAAATAAAGAACCAAGCTCTTGCAGAAATATAATCCTTGTGAAAAAGATACAGATTTTTTCATATAGCTATTTTCTTTTTGCTTAAATCAATTGCATGTGTACATAAAGCACACAGGCTTATATTTAAAAAGTATATTACATATATTAACTTCTCAAAATTTATATTTTCAATCTGTGAATTTATATATATGAAATACATGAACCATTTCAATGATAGTACCAGAATACATCTTACATCCCAATTTATGAAAATATCTTAAAGAAATTATAAAGACATTTAAGTAAGAAAAGCAATATGGAGTACTGAAAAGAAGGTACGCGTTTGAGCCAACCCAATATGAATTTGAACATTTATCACTCACTATGTATTATTTCATAAGTTCAATCCCATTAATACCAAAAATTATATACAATAATATTGTAATTCTCATCTTCCTTGATGTTATGGAGCTTGAATGAGTCACATCTTCTCCAAAAACACAGATTTCTTTTCCTCCTTCTGTTTAAGAAGTGTATTTAATTTTTCCCCAAGAGTGCCCAATACAATGCTTTAAACAAAGTAAATACTCAATAAGCATTTACAGAATAAATCAATGTCTTTCAAATCATTTGGCAATGTATATTATCTACTTTCCCCACACTGAGAAAAAAACCTTCACAGATAAATCAAGTTAATTCTTATTCACCTAAGAATTACACCTCAATTTCTTTCAGAGAACTTTACATTTTGAATCTCTATGAGTTTCTTGTAAATTATCTGTGTTCTATGGGGCTTAGCAATCAAGTGGCTAAAAAGAAAAGGGATGCCAAAATTTAAGGAAAAGGAAAACACATTATTTTAGCCATGGTATTGCTTCAAAAGGTTTTATATACTTGACCTTTACTAAACATGTTATCTCTTTGAACAGCTATTCCTGATTTTAATCCAAGGTGGCTTTCCCAAGACCAAAACCAGCTCGTGAAAAATAAACCAATGGAGAAAGGGTGATTAGACTCTAATCACCCAGGGCAGTCCCTGCCTCTTCTCCTTGGTGCTCCTTATTCCCTGCAGGTACCAACCAGTCCTTTAGCATCCTCATGGGGCCCCTCTCTAGGATTTGGGGAGTTAGCTAAGGAGACAGCACATCCCCATTTATAGAGAGCAGACCACATACAGGGGCTTCACAAATATCAACTTTCACCCTTCTAGCATTCCTACTGGAAGCCCCTCCTTCATCTTCACAAGACAGACATTTGGAGTTAAGTTTCAATAATTCACTTGCCCACGTCACAGAAAAAGCAAGGATTAGACCTAGCTTTCTTTTTCTTAAGATACATCATATATCATAAAACTCACCCTTTTAAACTATACAGTTCAGTGGTTTTTGGTACATTCATGATGTTGTGCAACTATCACCACTGTCTAATTTGAGAACATTTTTATCCTTCTAAAAATAAACCCCATACCTTTTAGCAGTTAATCCACACAATACCCCACCCTCAGTCTTAGGTAACCACTACTTTCTGTCTTATATGGATTAACCTATTCTGTGCTTGTTATATAAATGGAATTTCATATGCTTTTTGTAAAAGAAAGGAGCAAACTAGGATATATATATATATATATATATATAAAGATATATATATAAATATGTAAAGATATATATATATATATATATATATAAATATATAAAGATATTTTAGTCTGTTTGAGCTGCTAGAGCCAAATACCTTAGACTGGGTAATTTCTAATATAAATTTATTTCTCACAATTCTGAAGGCTAGGAAGTCTAAGATCAAGGCACTGGCTGATTGGTGTCTGGTGAAGACCTGCTTCCTGGTTCATAGGCAGAGCCTTCTTGCTGTGTCCTCATATGGTGGAAGGGGTGAGGGAGCTCCCTGGGGTCTCTTTTATAAGGGCACTAATCCCATTTATAAGGCTCCACCCTCATGAATTAATCACCTCTCAAAGTCCCCACCTTCAAATACCATCACCTTCATATTAGGTTTTAATATATGAATTTTGGAGGTATACAAATATTCAGTTTATAGCAATGAGGAAAGGGAAATTGAAGAGATTCTGTGGGTAAGAGGGGCTCAACCCACCACTGTGGGCAGGGGCCAGGGAAAGCAAGAGAAAGAATGCAGGCAGCTGCTGGGAGCAGAGTGGTCTGACTGACAGCCAGCAAGGAAACAGGGACCTCAATCCTACAACCACAAGGAACTGAACTGGCCAACAATTACAGTGAATTTAGAAGTACATTTTTCTCAGTCTCCCGGGGAAACCTAGTTGGCTGATGATTTCAGCCTTGTGAGCCCCTGAGCAGAGAAACCAGCCAAGCCAACTCAGACTCCTGACTTACACAGTAGTGACATTTTGTGTTGTTTTAAGTTGCTACATTTGTGGTAATATGTTGCAGCAGCAATAGGAAACTAATACATACCTAGCTGCATTATTTGTCTTCTTATTATAAATAATGATTGAAAGCTAGTGGAAATCCAAACAGACCATGCTAAGATCATTGATAATAAGGCTAATTTCCCAGTGACATAACTTATCCAGTCAAAAGCTCATGATAATTTTTAAATTTTGTTTTGTGTACCTAAACTTAGATAATTTTAGTTGGAAGACTGTAATTTTGACAAAAATTCCCAGGGAAGCAAATCTTTCTAGTAAAACTTGAATGGCAGGCTTATTATCCCAACATTCTCTGTCTTCTAAATCTAGAGCCTTCCCTTAATACTAAAATTCCAAGATATAAACGTGGTTCCTTTAATTCTTAAGAAGTTGGTTAAAATTGATAAAAATTAAATTGATAGACTCTAAAGAGATAGACACGTGGCTTAAAGGAAAACGTTTGCCTTGTCTACTTGAAATGTCTAAAGGTTAACTCTGCACTTTATTTAACCTTTAACCACACAGTTCTTCCCTTTTGTATTGGGTATGTTCCAGAGCTTTGCTAAAAGAGTTTAATGTTAATATATGGGGGAAATAGTCAAATAAGTGGTATTTAATACAAAATTAAGATTAAAGTTCTAAGAACACCATTTCTCTTTATTATCTCTTATCTCTTTACAGCTAAGTACTTTGTAAGAAAACAAAAACCTTCCAAAATTGACTACCTTCTACGAGAAAAAGCAGAAATATTTTTCCTTCATAATTTGTTGAAAAAGTTAAATTAATTAATGTTGAGAAAATGTTACAAATTAATCTAGTTGTTGGGTAAAATCTACTTATTTTCACTATCATCTCTCCTCTTCTAAGACCTGTATCCACCTCTTGCTACCCTTTGCTGATCAGTATTTATCTCAGTAGTTTTCAACCAGGGGAGATTTTACCTCCTAGGGCACATTTGGCAATGACTAGAGATGTTGGTTTTCTTGGTTGGTTGGTTGGTTGTTTTTGAGATGAAGTCTCACTCTGTCACCAGGCTGCCATGCAGGGGCGTGATCTCAGCTCCACCTCCCAAGCACAAGTGATTCTCCTGCCTTAGCCTCCCAAGTAGCTGGGACTACAGGCGTGTGCCACCACATCCAGCTAATTTTTATATTTTCAGTAGAGACAGGGTTTCACCACGTTAGCCAGGATGGTCTCAATCTCTTGACCTTGTGATCTGCCTGCCTCAGCCTCCCAAAGTGCTGGGATTACAGGTGTGAGCCAGTGCGCCCAGCCCGACTAGAGATGTTTTTGACTGTCACAAGTGGGGGAGTGCTAGTGGCATCTAGTGGGTAGAGGCCAGGGGTGTTGCTGAACTTCATACAATGTACAGGACAGCCCCCTCCACAGAGAATTGTCCAGCTTCCAAATGACAACGATGCCAAGTTTGAAAAACTCTGGTTTAGTTGGATCTAGAGAGATGTGTAATGAATAAAGATGTAGGGTTCTCCATTTCGGACAATTAATGAAAGCCATGTTAGTACAGGATTGTTACTAGAGAACAGGAGGAACAGGGCCAGAAAGAGATTTGACAAATGTCTATATTAGACTATATTAAAAAAAAAAAAACAGAAAAAGGGATCAAAAAGTAGAGGCAAAACCAAATGATTAGAGAAATAGGAAGACAAGGATAACAGAGTGTCACAAAAATAAGATGGGAGACATTTCTAAGGAAGACTTGGTCAACAAGGTTGAATGCTATCGAGCAGGAGTGTTGAATGAGCACTAAGGAAACACCATGACTTTCCTACTAGGATATCATGCGTGACCTCTGAAATATTAGTATTAAGTGAACAGTGAATTTTGGGGAAGCATACGAGGCTTGGGGGAATAGGAACATATGCTGTTTTTAAAATTTTTTTGTTTATTTTCCTGTGTCTTATTGCTTTTTAAGACAGAAAAAATGGAGAATGTGGTTATGCTGACAAAACCACCACCAAGCAGCGTAAAAAATATCATTGTGCTAAAAATTATCTTCTGAAATCTTTAGGATATCAACAGTAATTTTAATTTTCTTCACAATTTCAAGCAATCACAACATTTAAAGAGGCATATATCATTATTAAAAGGAGATACAAACTATCTTGTGAAAAATGAGACATATTTCAATACAAAGAAGATACTCTTCTCTCCTTGTTCTTCTTATACCTAGTTGTAAAGTCCAGTTCACGCAACAGCCAACAAATGAAAGTTAGTTGTATCTAAAAAATTAGTCAACTGGAGTGAAGAAAATGCAAAGAGAAGAGGAGAGCATTGCTTATACTGCTCTCTGGCATGACGACAAACAGTTGGTAAACCAATTTGGTTTTTGTACTTTTCAGCTGATTTTTCTGAATAGTATAGAGAGGTTAACTCTTATTTTCCCATTTGAAACCTAAATGGATTTGACATCACAAGTATTTCTTTAAGGAAACCATAAAAATAATCTATTCAACTATCTGCCTCCTTCATGCTGGGCTGCTGGTTGCCATGCTGGACTGTGAACTGTCATGCCAGGCTTGAAAAGCCATTGATTCACACAAAACCCAGGCCTGTCCCCATGGCCCCACATAGCTCTTGATGGGCATGCTCTGTGGCTCCTTGGAACAGGCCTGAGAGCTGGAAAGTCACTACGGAGCAGCAGACAGAGTCAATTAAACAAGAACTTCGTTGGGCAAGTGCAACTACAGGAAACGATAATAGACTTCAGATTTCTGGGAGGGATTGTTCTTATCCAGGCTCTGAAAAACAGAAAGCTTTTTCAGACCCTTGAGAGAATTTTACTCTAGTGTTCTTTTAGCTTTGGGTTGGAGAGAATGTGGCTGAGTAATAACTAACAAGTATCAAAATGCATTCACTCTCTTTAAAGCCTCTACCATGCCAGCTTAGGGGTAGAACTGAAGCCCAGTGCTATATGCATTTCAGCCGCTGTGGGTTGGTTAGCTTTGCCCTGTGTCACAGTGTCTCATCCTAAGTCAGTTTAGGATGAATGGGTATGGACAGAACACCATATTCTTTGTTAACTACTGGAAAATAGAGACACCCTCCTTCTGATGTGAGTCCTGTAGCATCTTCCATGAAAAGGAGAACATTATATTATTCTTGATGATGAGAGTAGATGCTACCTAGAAGATACTCACATATCCAATTAAACTTCCAGTTGATTAGCATGTGAGCTGGCTGCTCACACCATGCCATGTTCCCCCACTGGTCCTGTAAGTCCACAGCCCTCAGTCTGTCCATCCCTCTTTCCCTTTTTACGACTTTGGCATGACACACACTTCTGTCTCTCTAACTCCTCCCCGTCTACCACCTTGTTCAACACTTCAGAGAGGCACCCCAGGATCTTGGCACTTAAGTTGTGAAAAGTCACCAGACCTAACTGTATCAATGCCCCTACTGAATGCTCAAACAAATAAATGATGGTTTAGTGTGGAAAAACCCCACTGCCTTTGTAAATGCTGCTATAACACTCATTACATCGGAATAGAGCCAAAGAAAGAAGCTTAGATTTAATCTGTTTTAATCTCAGTTATTTCCTAATATAAAAGACTGTGGGCATTTTCACATTCTTTGGAAGGATTAGCGAAGGCCAACATGAATAGCAAATTGACATTTCTGAAGTTCTAGAAGAGCCAAAAACAATACAAAAGGAAGGCAGACAGATCAAATTTCTGAACAGAATTATTTTTCTTACAGAGTTTAAAAGTTAACATTAGGAACAAATGTTAAACAGCTCTGCACAGTTATTTTTCTTTACCTGGAACACATTTTGCCAAACAGTTTAAGTGACAATTTAGAACGACACATCTTGATGTTATAGAGACCAAGAAACTTCATTTATGACAGGCATAATAAAGAGATTTTTTTATAGTAATTTGTATAACAATTTTTACATTCCTCTAGTCATTTTATTGTCTAAAATATTCCAGAATTAATGGTGCCAATTTTTTTTTTAGTGAAGAGTGTGTTGGTTCCCATCAAATTGCTGAATATTTGTGTTAAAAGAGATCTAAAGAGAAGTAATCTACTTGGCCTTTCATTTCATGAATGGGGAAAGTCATGCTGAGAAAGAGTACCCAAGAATTCAGGGTCATAAAATCACAGATCGATGGCAGTCCAGGACTAGGGCCCTGGTTTTCTAATGACTCGTCCAGTGATCTTTTCATTTATCATTGTTGCTTTCCTCATGAAAGTTATATTTTATCATTGTATAGTATTGCTTGCTCCGTTACAACCACATTGCAATTTGCTTTGATGTATCTTGAATCAAAATAGCAAAAACAAATTGATTCTTGTGGCTGTACTTGTCTTAATGTCACACAAAGTCGCTGAGAAATGCTGTGAGGGTTGCGTACATCCCAGCCCTTGGATATAGATATATTCATATCTAACAGAATTGTGAAATGAAAAGATTCCAGAGCTATTAGTTCTATGATACAATTCTAAATCCTAACACATTCTGCCCTCCCCCTTATTCCTAGACATGGGGTTTAGTCTAAACCAGGGTTTCTCAATATCACCACTATTGACTTTTAGGGCCAGATAATTCTTTGTTGGTGAGTATCAACCTATGCCTTGCAAGGTGCTTAGCAGCGTCCCTGGCTTCTACCCACTACATGCCAGTAGCACCCCGCCCCTAAATTGTGACAACCAAAAATGTCTCCAGACATTGCCAGAAGTGTCCTGGGGTGGGGGTACAAAATCACCTCAAATTGAAGACCATTGGTCTAAACCCTTTAGCACTTATGTGAACCTTGACACAAAATAGGAGCAAAGCAGAGATGAAAAGTGGGATACAAAGGAACTCACTGGCACCTTTGACTATGAATCTTCCTTGGCTCTAAAGCCATTTAAGTGTTTTGGTGAAAAAAAGGGAAAGCTGTTTTAATCAACCATATGCCTTTCCTCACTCCCACCACACTTTTGCATTAAAATATTTTTTTGTTGCCATGAAAACACAGCCTGCCTGTTTGTAATTATAATATTATTCTGCAGCAAATTTCAGAAAATGCCAATTGGTGTATTTCCATCCTCAAATTCTCTCCCTCTTTATCTCCCTTCCCTAGCCAGAAGTTTGGAGAGAGGGAAGGAATGAAAGAAGAATGCCTCTTATCTGTAGCTCTGACCTCCTAATGCCTGCACTGAGGATAAATCTCTCAGGTCTCCAGGACCTGGCAACCAAATCTCTAAACTCCTTGTCTCTGGCCCATCTTCATTTGCTCAGCATTTTCACCCAAAACCACAGAACTTTGGTAAGAGTTAGTCAGGGCTCAATGATGGTGAAGAAAGGGAAGGAAGAGGCAAGACAAGTGGAGCCATGAAAATCAATTTGTTCTTGCTATTTTGATGCAAGATACAGCAAAGCAAATTGGAACGTGAATATAGCGGAGCAAGTTAACACTATACAATGATGAACACCCATTGTTTTTTCAATTTCTATTTTTATTTTAAGTTCTGGGGTACATGTGCAGGATGTGCAGGTTTGTTACATAGGTAAATGTGTGCCATGGTAGTTTGCTGCACATATCAACCCATCTCCTAGCATACCCATTGTTAATGAAAATAAGTTATGGTATTATTTTATTCATAGCCTGTGTTACTTCTCTGAATATGTCAGTAATAAGCATGCTGTAGAAATTTAACAGAAATATTTAATAGATGTAGTTCTTACATAATTTCTTCTCTGGCATTTTATAGCTTGAGATATAATTTACATACAATAAATTGTTCAAATCTAAACTGTAAAGGTCTATAAATTTTTGCATATGTACATATTCATGCAACTGCTTCCCAGATGAAGATATAGAACATTTTCATTACCCTATAAGGCAATATTGTGATTCCCACCAATGAAAGATTAGCTTTGTCTGTTTTTTATCCTATAAGTTATACAATATATACTCTTTGTGCCCTTCTTCCTCAGAAACTCAACATGTTTCTAAGGTTCATTCATTCAGTTTTGTGTGACAAGGGTTTGTTCTTTTTTGTTGCTATGTAGTACTCCTCCATCTAAATAAAACACAGACTCCTGTTGATGGATATTTGTGTGTGTGTGTGTGTGTGTGTGTGTGTGTGTATAAGAATAAAACTGCAAAGAAAATGGGGTGTACTAGTCTTTGTGTGAATACATGCACTTGTTTATCTTGGGTATATAACCAATAATAAAATTCTAATATTAAAAATGGAAAATATCAAACAATAGGAATTTTTTATATTGTTATAAAGACTTCAGTGATCTCCCATTTATTTTACACAAAGGGAAAATAGATAAACCTTGTAAATAATTAATCAGGAAAATATATTAATGCAGATGAGGATATAGAACACCTGACAGTAAGGTGAATATAGAATTTTTCATGAAACTGGGAGACTTTCTGAGTGAAGGAGGGATGATCAATATTTATATTGGGACTGTTTAACCTAGACTTTGCTGAGAAAACTGGATCTTATGGCCACTCATGCTAATTCTGACTGAGAAGATGGAAACTAGGCCAGACATCTAATGCCAGCTTCAGAATTAACTCCCTTTTTGACCTTGGCCAACTTGTTTAAACTCTTATCCTTTAATCATGGCATTGGTCAGAATATTCTCCCCTGAAACTTTATAAAGACTCCATAAATGGCAAGTCATAAATCATAAACCTCAAAGCCAGTAAAGCTGCCCTAGAAGGACTGAGAGCTGGAACGCAGACTTCCAGGGTTGAGATGTATGCTTTCAAGAGCCTGGTTGTACCCGCTTCTAAAGTGCCACTCAATTAATTTATGAGGTTCTCTCGTCTCTTTCATTTACTTTTCCAATTGTGACTTAAAATAAGTTTCAGCTAGCCACATATGCTCTATGTTATTTCACTGAAAAGATGTTAACTGCAAATTACATCAGTGGTTGCGACATATTTGGCAGTGTCTTTCTTCTTCATGCTTCAGTCAACTAGACTTATTGTGTGATGAGAATCCCAGAGGCCCAGTGCGACAGTCCCTGAAATTTTCACTAAGTCAAATACCATGAAATTGTTTCACTGAGCTGACACTTGACATTGGGTGAAAGGGGGTTGGCATTGCCTCATCAAAGTTGATGTTCTTGGGATCACATGGGACAACAATGCTTTATTTCTACCATGTTTAGAAGTTTTAAGGCAACACAAGACAATAACCACAAAACAGCAATGTCATTTGAAAAGGAGGGGCTGCCAGTTTTTGCAGGTATTTAAAACTGTGTTTGTCAAAAACAAAAAACAAAAAGATAGAAAATGGAAAACCAAAATAGGTCCCTTGCAAGTGAAACAATGTATATTGGCTACCTTTAGACTGTCCCTAGAGTCACTGGACTGAAATAATTAGTTGCAAAGAAAGGGTAAATTTAGGTGAACTAATGATAATCTGATATTAAGGACATTGTGTTTCCTAACACAGAAAAGCAGTCATTCCAAGTGAATTCATTGGGAGTCATAACCTGTTGCAAAATTACAGTTTAGAACAAGGACTAAAAATATAGCATAAAATCAGAAACTAAAATACTATTTATAACACAAATTCTTTTTTATTTACTTTTAAAAAATTATGGATATATAATAGTTGTACATGTTTATGGGGTACCTGTACCCCATAAATTGTTGTATGTATAACTATACATGTAATAGTTTTGATACAAGCACACAATGTATAATAATCAAATAAGAGTAATTGGGATATCCATCATCTCAAGCATTTGTGTTAGGAATAGCCAATTCCACTCTTTTAATCACTTTGAAATATACAGTAAGTTATTCTTAACTATCACCACCCTATTGTGCTACTGAATACTAGATATTATACCTTCTATGTAACTGTATTTTTGTACTCATTAACTATCCTGCCTTTAATCCCCCAGTCTAGGACATGAATTCTTTGTGAATAAATTTTTGTTTTCTAAAATCATCATTATCTTACTGCTAAGTTAGTATTTTCAAACAAAGTATAAAACTATACCTTCTAGATTTCAAATACAAAACTGTAACCACATTAGTTAATTTAAAAATATGTTATATATATATAAACATATATATTTTTTAAGTTTTTAAAAATCCATGTCTATTTCTAAATATGAACACCACATACACACACATACACCATACACAATCTTCTTCTTACCTTTTGAGAGTCACTACATTCTAAAAACAAAAAACCCTTCCTAATGTAAATTTTCATAAACAAAAACCAAAATCACTTTGGCAAAGTCTTTGATATATTTCTGTTGCCCAAATTAAGCCGATTTATGCTAAAGCAACACAAAGTCACACTAAAATGAACCCAATAATGGTCAATATTTAACACAAGTTGTTATAACAACACATAACAAGGAAATAGCCCTTTAATTCATCACTAACATGGTTACCTATCTGTACATGTTCCACTTTTTGCTAGCAGTTATGTATCATGCATGTAAGCCTGTGACCATAACACATACCTTTGACCCTCAATGTTTAAGTAATTGTACTTTTAATTAAAAAATAATTTAAAAAAAACAATGAAACTATCAGTGATAACAATGCAAATGGCACCTGAGATCATCACTATTCCAAACCAGCAAACCAGGAGTTCACTTGGAGGAAGAGATGGCAAGAAACACCAACTGCTTCATGCCTGTTCCATAAAATATTGGCCACCCATTTTCTTTGGGCTAACCAATGAGCATTCAAATGCCCTTCCATCTGTCCTCTACCAAGCCCAGTCAATCAGGACTGGGTCATTCTTCTCTAGTGTTCTTTAAAGACAGCCAAGCGGACACAGGGTTGCTATCTGCAGTGTTCAGTGAGGACCTGATCAAAGATAAGGTGACCTGAAGCTGTCCCATATTAAGAGGTGTCTAGATAAGACAATGGAGAAGAGGAACAAAAACATACCATTTCAGTTAGAGCAAAAGTATCTTTATCTGTGTTTGTGTTAAACACATATGTGTCCATGTGTGCAGTGATGCATCTAATCACAGTTGGCAATGTGTTGCTCAGGAATTTGCTGAGCTAAGAGACTTGGTATCACTGAGAGAGAGTGAAGCCAACATAAAGGATGTAATGCTTCCTTTGATAAAGAGAATTCAACTCATCCCAATGAGTCTCCCCTTTTGCTTGGGATGCCCAAACTCTCCATGGAAGGAGTGGAAAGCAGAGAAAGGATGAGGGAGACAGGAAACCAGAGCAGGGGAGACACAGCAACCTGAGACAAAAAAATTAAAATTCCATTGAGGATGGGGCTGAGAGAAGTGCAAGTATGGATGGGGCCACAGATACTTTCCACTCTAACCATCTTTCCCACTCCGAAGAAAGGAAGTAGGAAAAAGAATACGGGGGAATTGGCTAGTCCTGCCTAGAGGCTCCTCCCATCCATCCTCAGGGCCACCATTTTCACCCAGGCTCTGTCTAGAACCCAGGTGGCCTGCTCAACTCAGCTCACTGTATACATGAGTCTCTGTATCCTTTCTGAGAAAAGCCAAGTGCTGGTCTGTTGAATATGGGTATAAAAAGTAATGAGGAAGTGTTCATGGAGATAACCAGAGAAGTGGAGCCATCTAAGAGGACACACCTTAGGACTGGAATCCCTTGATCAGTGATTTTCAGCTAGGGGTCATTCTGACCCCTGGCAACCCTGAGCAATGTCTGGAGACATTTCTAGTTGTCACAACTCAGGGTAAGGGAGGATGCTACTGGCTTCTAGTGAATAGAGGCCAGGGATGCTGTTAACATCCTAAAATGAATAAGGCAGCCCCCAGAGCCAAGAATTATGTGGCTCTAAATGTCACTAGAACTGTGATTGAGAAACCCTGGCCTAAAAGAAGCCACCCCTAGCTTGGTGATGCAAGAGCAGCCAGATTACATGGCTAAGAGGGACATAGTTGGAGAAAGTCAGACATGGGACATTTCTGGGCTTCAGAAGGACTATTAATTCACGATGATAAATGAATGAGAAGTCAGAATGGTGTTGCCAAAACATCAGAAGTTTCAAGGTCAGAATCAAGATTCCAGCAATTACTTGATGTTTCCCAGTGTTAATTTTTTCATCTGTAAGACTGGGATCATAACAATGGTTACATAGGTATTTGCTAAGACTAAAGAAGATATTGAACATGAAGCAGTTCTCACCAGTGATTTGCAAATAACAGGCACTTCACAAAGAGCACTTCTCTTCCCTTTTCTTGCTCTAGGTAACCTCTGGAATGAATATTACAGAGATAGAGCAAGGAAGTGGACGGTTGGATCTTTTCCCCACAGCCTGACATTTTCAGAGCTCCTCGATCTTCCTTCACTTTTAAATTTTTCTTTCTACCCCACCTCTTTCTAAAACTGAAATTTCTCATCCATCATTGATCACAGACTCAGGCATGGGCTTGAGGTGCAACTTTTTTCACCTTGTGACTCATGAAGATACAGTAGGGTGATCTCACCAGGAATCTATGCACATAAGAGACAAAAGACCCTCATGGAAAATAACTCATCCTTGAAGAATAAAAAGTCAACAGGAAAAGAGTGTTTCAAGGACAACAGGTAAGCTTTGAAAGAAAGGGGTCCCTCTAAGCACAGCATAAGCCTCATCATGAATTCACCCTGAATCTCTGGACAAGGAAACATTAAAAAATACCTACTAAGAACCAAAATTGTTTTTGCAAAATTTCCAAGAGCTACTTAAAGCACAAATATTATTGGATTTATAACTATGAAGAAGAAGTTGGCATTAGTGGATACTTTGCCTACAAGAGCTGCCTGCTTTATTCTGACAACCAAGTTGGTGATATGGTGGCCTGTATCCACCTCTATTCACCTTGATGGAAGAATTGGTTGCAACTGTAGCAGCAATGCTCTTGAGAGACATCTGCAGTGGAAGTTTTCCCTTCCATTGCAGATGGAAGCAATCAAATACCTCCCCACAGAGACTCAGAGGAGAGGAAGAAAGAGGTGGTGTATTAGTCTGTTTTCACACTGCTATGAAGAACTACCTGAGACTAGGTAATTTACGAAGAAAAGAGGTTTAATTGACTCACAGTTCCACAGGCTATACAGGAGGCACAGCTGGGAAGGCCTCAGGAAACTTACAATCATGGTGGAAGGGCAAAGGGAAAGCAAGCATGTCTTCACATGGCAGCAGGAAAGAGAGAGAGTGAAGGGGAAGTTGTGTACTTTCAAACAACCAGATTTTGTGAGACCTCTATAATGAGACAGTACTAGAAGGGATGGTGCTAAACCATTAGAAACCACCCACATGATCCAATTACCTTCCACTAGGCTCCACCTCCAACATCAGGAATTACAGTTCAACATGAGATTTGAGTGGGGATACAGAACCAAACCACATCAGGCGGTGTGCATTGCCACAGCACGGGGAGGACACATAGAGTACAGTGGGCACATTCCCTGGATATCCCCAAGACTATGGAGGGACAACTTGAGCAGTGGAGGCAGAGCAGCCAGAGAAACACTTTTGGAGGTTGCCATTTGGCATTCCTTTCTTACTGAAACTGTTATGGCTCAAGTTACAATATAAGAGTAAACCATTATTCTTCAAGAACACCCAGTGGTCCTGCTTTCCTGGTTGCTAAAAATCCTAACACTTTAGGTTTCCCCAGTAACAATAAGATGTTTGTTGTGTCCCTGGGGCCATCCAAATACTGCACAACCTCAACCTGAGCTCACAAACCTTTGACAGGCCAGATCCACTATAGCAGATGATGGTGTTAAGGGGAGGAGGAGGGAAATCACTGCTCTTCTAACTTAGCTGACCCTCAACTGATGATTCTAAGTTGCTGTATCCTCACTTCCCCCCTGAAATAAATATATTAAGTTCCAATCTTTCTGCTTAGGGTACGGAAAAGTAAAGCTAAGGCTGCTCGACTTGCCTTACAGCATGCTGTGAGACAAACGAGAGCCCAGAGTCCCTTGCTCACCTTGACTGTCACTGCCTGGCCCATGGAATCTATACAGTGTAAATAAAGATCTGAGGGAAAAAATCCTGGCTCTCTGTGATATTTTAGAGGAATGCAAAAAAATTAGGCTTAAGGCATTTGCACTGAAACTCTTACATTCCATTATTCACATCTGAAGCTCTTTTGCTGGTTCTTTGTCTTTTGTGGATAGGATGTTAATCTTAAATCAAGACTGTAAAACTAAACCACTTTAAATAGATGCATGCTTAACTAAAAGATTTTAGAGATTAGAAATCATTTGTAAAATTAGATTTTACACATTTGATTTTAAAACATGTATTGAATGTTAGCCCCCAAGTCCCCAAATTCATTCATTTGTAGGTACTAAAGGCTCCCGAGAGGTGAGTTGATTCTAGCCCAAGCCCAATTAATCCTGACTCTAAACATTATACTTGTATTTTTACTGAGTGCTTTCTATGTGTTGGCATACTGGACAAAAAGCTGTTTGAGCACTGTATCTAATATGTGTGCAATATGTCCCTCTTCACTGTGGGGAAGAAATATTTCACTCTCCTCTTAATTTTCATACATATATATGTATCTGTATCACACTTTCCTCTTAATTCTCTTATATGTGAATAAATGCATATATTTATATGTGCATATATGTGTGAATACACACACATGCATTTATATATACATAAATATAAATGGCACCTAAAGTTTGGCATCAGTGTTCACTCCAACTCTTTAATCCCTGTGGCTTTGTGAGATCAATGTCAAGTTCTTCAAGAAAACAAACATTTCTGAACTTTTAATTTAAATCTCCTTGTTATGGTCTGAATTATGTCTCTCCAATTCATATGTTGAAGTCCTAACTGTATTTGGAGATAGGGCCTTTAAAGAGGTAATTAAGATAAAGTGAGGCTGGTAGGGAGGGCTGTACTCCAATATGACTGGTGTCATTATAAGAAGAGAATCTTTGGGACACATAGAGACACCAAGGATATATGCATACAGACAAAAGACCATGTGAGGACACAGTGAGTAGGTGGCCATCTGCAAGCCAAAGACAGAGGACTCAGAAGACACCAACACATGACACCTTGATTTCACACCTCTGGCCCCCAGAACTGTGAGAAAATAAATTTCTCACAGTTGTTTGAGCCACCTAGTCTGTTGTATTTTGGTATGGTAGTTATAGAAAATGAACACACTCTCATGTTTGAAAATTCAGATTTTTAACAGCACTGTGTAGGTCAAACAAAAACATAACTAAAATGAAGAATGAACTCTCATACATTATGGGAGTGTAGATAAATTGCTTCAATTGCTATGGAGGGTAATTTGGAAATATCTATCAAAATTAAAAATGATTATTTTTGAGTCAGACATTCCATTCCTAAAGTATTTATCCTGTAGAAATATTCTCATGTGTGAAGTAATGTGGTCCATATTTATTACATAATTTTAATGCAGCAAACCACATACATACCCACTGATATGGAACAAGTAAGTAAATTATAACGCACCTATACTATAGAATTTTGTGTAGTTATTTTTAAAATGAGGAAGCTCTATATAGAATGATTTTACAGATTGAGTGTCAGGTTAAAAAAAAGTATCAGGACAGTGTGTGTATGTGTGTGTGTGTGTGTGTGTGTGTGTGTGTGTGTGTGTAACCACTTGTGTAAAACATTGTATAATATGTTTCAAAATGGCCCTTCAAACTTAGATGTGAAATAGGAAAAAATCTATCTGACTCTGAAGTCAGGGCTTTTGACCATGACCTTGAGGGATTTATTAGGGACACCACCCCTATCACCAACCTAGATCTCTCAGCCCATTTCCAGATGGGCACTCAAATTTCTCAGTGTGGTTGGAGCCCTGCCCTACACAGCTAAGAAGCTGTGATGATCAGACTTCACCACTTCTTTTTCCCTTGGGAGGCTTCTACTTCTGGCCTTTCCTGACCCCTCCCTGCTTTCCACTAAACACTGCCTGAGATATGGATAGCCCACTCAGAATGAAGCCTCCATTTGTTATACCTCCTGGTATATCAATGAATGGGCTACTACTATCTCCCTTTTTTTTTTTTTTTTTTGAGACGGAGTTTCGCTCTTGTTACCCAGGCTGGAGTGCAATGGCGCAATCTCGGCTCACTGCAACCTCCGCCTCCTGGGTTCAAGCAATTCTCCTGCCTCAGCCTCCCGAGTAGCTGGGACTACAGGCACGTACCACCATGCCCAGCTAATTTTTGTATTTTTAGTAGAGATGGGGTTTCACCATGTTGACCAAGATGGTCTCGATCTCTTGACCTCGTGATCCACCCGCCTCGGCCTCCCAAAGTGCTGGGATTACAGGCGTGAGCCACCGCACCCGGCCCTATCTCCCTCTTTTGAATAAGGGCTCTCTATGGCCTAGTTAGAGCATTTAGCTTAGGTGGCAAGAGTATTCCAACCAGCACAAGAACCTCATTATTTATATGATCAACTAAATCTTACAAATGCTGCATACAATTGCATACTCACAAGTACATTAGCATATAAAGACTCTGAAGTCTCCATGGTGTAGAAAAGTGGTTGCCCTTTTTCAGCGCACAGTTGCCCAAGATTATTTAACTAATGAATTGTCCCTTTCTGCTGTACATCTGCACATATCATGTAAAAGTAGTATTTTCTACTGTGTAACACATTTGAGAAAATCTCTTCTAACCCAAGCCCAGCTCCCATTCTTTTCTCCAGCTTGCTCTTTATAGAAGAGACTCCAAATACCTTCCCAAACAAGGCTCCAAGGATTACAGCCAACAACAACAAAAATAAGACTAAATAGAAGAGGACAGGAAACCCAATAAAGAGGTAAAATTTTAAATTAAATGTCAAATTTTATAATTTTATGGTTCTATTTATTTCAGATTAAGAAAAGAAATCTGATCATGGAAAGTAATAAATTAGAAACCAGGAGGCCAGCAGGCAGAAGAACAGAGAGGAATGATGAAGGTCACAGCAGGCAATAGGTCATAAATCAGGAGACAAGAGAACACAAACACCTGAGAGGAGGTCAAGGTCAATGGTTCCACTCTGCATAGCTCATCAGGAACCATTAAAAAGCCAGGGGAATGAGATGGCTATAGATTCTTACCCAACAGATGCTTAAAAGATTACTAATTTAGGTTTGATTGACCTGATTTCTCAACAGCCAATATGTTTATGCATGTTGTACATCTAATGGAGCACCATTATGATGGCAGACACTGTAGACTTGTGTATTTGACATAATTCTGGCATACTCTTTCTAATAAAATGTGTATTTTTGTTTGTTTGTTTTTGTGACGGAGTCTCGCTATGTTGCCAGGCTGGAGTGCAGTGGTGCGATCTCGGCTCATTGCAACCTCCACCTCCCCAGTTCAAGCAATTCTTCTGCCTCAGCCTCCTGAGTAGCTGGGACTACAGACACACACCACTACAGCCAGCCAATTTTTGTATTTTTAGTAGAGACGGGGTTTCACCACATTGGCCAGGATGCTCTCGATCTCTTGACCTCACAATCTGCCTGCCTTGGCCACCCAAAGTGCTGGGATTGCAGGTGTGAGCCACTGCGCCCGGCCCAAAATGTTTATATTATAACAATATAGAAATATATTATATTTCTAACTCATGCAAAGGTGCCATATGAGCAAGCAGCAATCTTGCCCCAAGGTCTGCCCAGTCTCTGGAAGGCCATGGAGGTGATGGCAGGAGACCAGCTCTTAAAATCAGATGATCTGCATTCTATACCGTGTACCTTTGAGCAGTTTTCTTCACCATTCTAGGGTTGAATGTCCTCATCAGCAAAATGAAATCTCGTTCTAGATGATGTTTCAGTTCTATGAATATATTAGATTCTTTCTCACCTCTGATTTTTCACATATGCTATTGCTTCTTCTTGGAATGCTTGTCCTTCACACATGCACAGGCTGGCCCTCCACATTCTTCGAATTTCTGCATAAATGTCCAATCTTCCAGAATGCTTTCTCTTCTAGCTTGGTTAGATCCCCTACTCAAAGCTTCCAACAGCCATCCTCCACCCATCATCAATTCACATCAAATGTTATCATAATTATTTATTTCACTGTTTGTTTTTACCACTAGACTTTAAATACCCATGGACAGAAAACATCTCTCCTTCTCACTCGGGGCTGTTTCCACTACCAAGCACACAGTAGGAAGTCAATAAAAATTTGTTGGATAAAGACATGAACAATCCTAAAATTTATATGGAATCCAATAAATCTTATTTTTTTAACTTTTAAGTTCAAGGGTACATGTGCAGGTTTGTTACACAGGTAAACTTGTGTCATGAGGGTTTGTTATACAGAATATTTCATCACCAAGGTATTTTCATTTTTTTTTAAAGAATTTTTCTGTATCTAGTATGCCACTTCATTTGTCAAAGTTAGCCAAATTCACTTGTCTCCTACTTAAGAAAATTCTTGAATCCTGACTTCTTTTCTCTGCACATTTTTATAAAAATAAAATGCCATATAGGCACAAATATATTCTTATAAAGTTGTATATGTTTTGAGCACATGAAAACTAATTTCTACTTTAATTGTACTTAGCAACTCAAATGGAATGGAGTCATCCTATTAACAAACATCCTTCCTCCCAATTTATTTAGTAAATTCAGATTAATTGGGACTATTTTACTTTAAAAGAATGGATTCCTGGTGTTAAAAGTGGGGGTTGTGGTGAGGGAAGTCCTCTTATTATTGATATGGAAATATCTTGATCATTTTCTCAGGGAAAAAAAATCAAGATAAAGAACAGCAGAAGTGTGATTTGCATGCGCTCCTTCACCACAGCCCCCAATATAGCCCCATCCCCCAGTCTCCCAGAGGACTTTGTCTTTGGCACACATGTTTTGGAAGGCCAAAAATGATCCTCTGATACTAGAGGAAGTAGAAAGATGAGACCACCTGGATCTTATTGCAGACAGGGGCAGTATTTGAGGGAGGTGGCATATACCCCTACAAAATGAAGAATTTACTCCCTGTAAGGTAAGACTCCCAGCACCTGCAGATGTTTAACAGCACAGACGGTGAAGGTAGACTGCCTGGATTCAAATCCTAGCTCTACCCTATTATCTGGGGAATTTCGTATGTTACTTAACAGCATGGTGTCAAACTCACTTATTTGTAAAAATAGGGATAATTATGGCAACTACATTATAAGGTTGCCACACAGGTAAAATGAATTAATGCATTCAGGAGCTTAGAAAACTGACTACCATAATAAGTTCTCAATACTCATATATGTCAGACTGGATTTTTATTATCTTTACCTCTATATTCATGGGCAGGGACTGAGAGGGAGTTGCTTTTGTAAGATACAGTATGCTAAGTTTCTCCAGCCTAGCCTGAGGAAATTGGCAAAAACGGAAATGGCAAAATTCCTTTGGGTAGGAGGGCCCAAAAGAGCTGAGGTCACTTAGAGGCCAGATTATAATCACTTGAGATTCTCCAAATTCTCTGACTTTGGTGTAGGCAGTGGTAGCAAGGGAGAAGACAGAAAGCAGGTGAAGATACCAGTTAATGCAGTGAGGGTGGCAGAACTGGGAAACAAAAGCAGCCAAGAAGCAGAAATGAGAAATGCCTGGAGAAGATGAAAACTAGACTCTCCAGTCAAATATTTGCTAGGCTTTCCTTTTTAGGTGCCTTCTGGAAAACAGTATAAGAAACTGCCTCATGGTATAGGAGGCATCTAGAGCCCAAAGTCTGTAATTGTTCTTCAGTTTTTTTCTCAACAGAGAAAATCCCATTAGATAATTCCAAAGTGTCCCAAGCACCCAGTCTATTTACTGGTGCCCCGTGGAGTTGTGTAACACAGAGATGCTGAGCTGAGAGATCATAAATTATGTTTTTCCATCTATAATTAGTTAGTCTATTATTCCCACCTTATAATTCTGTACCATTTCCTTTTACTGCATAACAGAAACTAATTTACATCTACAACTAATGTGTGCATTTATTTATGTATTTATTTAGACACAGAGTCTCATTCTGTTGCCCAGGCTGGAGTGCAGTGGTGTGATCTCACCTCACTGCAACCTCTGCCTCCCGGGTTCAGGCAATTCTCCTGCATCAGCCTCCCAAGTAGCTGGGATTACAGGCATGCACCACCACTCCTGGTTAATTTTTGTATTTTTAGTGAGACTGGGTTTCACCATGTTGGCCAGGCTGTTCTTGAACTCCTGACCTCAAATGATCTGCCTGCCTTGGCCTCCCAAACTGCTGGGATTAAAGGTGTGAGACACCATGCCTGGCCAATATTTTCATTTAGAGGCTACTGATTAATCACTAAGTTGTGAGGAGTGATATGTGGTGTTTTGTTTTTTTTTTGTTTTTTTGTTTTTTTTTTGTGTGTGTGTGTATTAGCCTCTTTTAAGAGGTTATTTAGAAGAGGAAGACATAATTATTCACTTCATTTATAAGAGTTGGTTTATTACAATTTGGTTGTTCCTTTCATAAAGCATTCATGACGTTGTTAAAACTTGTCATTAAGTCCCTTGGCGGAGGGTTCTATCTCTAATCTTTACCCAGCACTGGCTTCTTTCTGTCTTGTTTTCTCACCCATCTCATACTGCAATTGAATATTCTGGCTGGGCTCGCATATGTAATTAGAGTTGTGTCTCTTTGTCAAGGTGGTTTCTTCCTCCTCTACTAATTAGTCTAGTTTTCCCTTTAAGGCATGTAGGAATTATCAGTTAAGCCAAATGAAAACAACAGGCTGGGTGATGTCAGTTTTTGAAACTGTTGATTACTTTCCACATTATATCATATGGCCATGAAGATTACTCTGCACTTATGGGTAAACTATTCAGCTACTCATTAGCTCAATACAGACACATCAAGGCTTGTCCTGGTTTAACTAACCTTTTAAACCATGTGACACAGGAAAAACAAATTCTTCTTCAAGAGTTAAACTGACTATCATGTTAAGACCTTCCTTTCCTGATGGCATTTGTAGTCATTTTTCTCACAACCCAGCAGTTCCAAGACAAGAATTTGGAAAAAAAAAAAAAGAAGCAACAAATTAATGGTGCTTGGATATCTCTTAAGAAGCTAGAGTCATATTTTGCAAATACATTATTGTCCATTTTTCAAGCATCCTAACAGGATGTGATGAACTCAGAAGCTTCCCAGTAGTAGCATATATTGTTCCAACACTTTTGATATACTAAATCCAGAGGTTTGCGGTTACTCTAGCACAAGGAATAGTAACTTCAGATGTTGGCCATGGGGCAGTTGTTACTCTTACTGCCATCTCTGGGAGTTCTCAAAAACCTGTGCTCCCAGAACCAGCAGCATCAATATCACCTATAAACTTGTTAGATAGGGACATTTTTGTGGCTCACTGCAGACACAATGAATCAGAAACTCTGGGGATGGAAGTCAGCAATCTGAATCTTAACAAATTCTCTGGGTAACTCTGGTACATCTCTATCACAGCCAAGTAGATATGGGCAAAGCAGGCCTGTACAGGTTTTAGTGAAATCCTTAAAGCTCATCCTATTACCATGAGCCTTAGATCACAGAAAACGCAGTGTTAGAATTATTGTTACTTCTTTGCAGAAAAGGAAGAAGGAAAAAAATACACCAATTTCCTGGTAAATTTCCCCAACAGTTTTAACAATCTTTACCATATGCAAAGTATAATGTTCTCAAAGATTAAATACCACTCTTGGGACTTAAAGAAAAGAGGAATAGAAGGCCATACTTGGGAAAAGAAATCTTTCTCCTGCTATGGGAGAAATATAACACTTATTATTAGGTAATTCAAAAATCTGTTGCATTGGTTTCTAAGACAAAGAAAACTTATTAGACAGAGTCTCCAAGATGAATGAGAATACCTTCCATAGTGACGTTTTCCAGTGTTGACACACAATTTCTAACAAGAAATGTTCCTAAAGAGATTAATCTAATTACTAAAGTTCTCTTTACTCCTGTCATAAAGGAAGGGAAGAGGAGTTCAGGTAAAATTGCCTTGAAATCAGAGTCCCAGACTCTTACACATTCCTCACATTCATGGCATTCATGAGACCATCAGGAGATCACCCCTAAAGACAGACAAAAGAAGATGGACTGGCGGCAGCACAAATAGTAATTATCAAAGCCATTGCCAAGTGATTATCCTATGGAAACACATTTCTGTATAGTCAGTAAGTGGCAGTAATGATAACCGAGGGCATGCCAGCCAATAGAAGAGCATGAACAGAGCAAGATTCTTTCTGACCTTATCAGCAAGAGAGGACTTTGAGGGAATGGAGATGCCTGGGCACTGAGGTCACCAACACTTAAGAGGCCAGCCCACCATGTCCTCATCCTGTGTAAATCCAATTGCTTACTTGGATTAGCTCTGCCACTTTAAAATAGATGCTTAGAGAAAATCGAAATAATTTAGCATGCTAAGTGAAATTATATGACCAGGACTAACTGGGTAATTTAAAGTAAAGGCACAGCCACTTTGTTCATTAGCATTGGCCTTGGTCAAATTTTGAATCTCTCATTGCTCCAGTGACCTCATGAGACCAATGAGAATATTATTACCAACTTATTACTAGAAGACTCTTCAGAGAAATGGATAAAATGGGTTGGGTTCTGCTGTCCTGTACTCTATAATTTTGCATGTATTTTTATTTGTGTTTTGAAGAACAAATTAGAAATAACCCATATTCAAAGCCATTCTCACTGGAATCAAGTGAGGAAATCACTAAGTCAGTAGGCAAGTATCATATGTTACCTGATGTTGAATGTTAAAAAAAGACCAGTGAAATGCTTCTATTAACAGCAGAGTTCTTCATTTCAGTGTCTGTGTGTGTGTGTGTGTGTGTGTGTGTGTGTGTGTAGGAAAGAGTACTTTAAGCCAACTAAAAGGCTAGATTGTCAACAGAGCCTAGGAGTCTGGGAAATTTGAGATAAGCAATGTTGATATAAACACCATTAGCACTTAGTCTTTTAGAATACATATTCTATAGCTCTCCAGCAAACCAAGTCTTCACATGAAGAAGTCACTGAGGCAGCAGGTAGATGCCATGGTCCTGGTCATCAAGGTGGCCCTAACATTCACCTCTGCTTGCTAATGGCAACTCTTTGGGCCAGCTCTAACCCTCTCCCTAAGCAACATCTGTCCTTCAGGCTTACCCAGCCAGGGTTGCTATGCCACGGCCCAATGGTAGGCCAATTAAGATTCATTATGTCATATCAAGGGAAGAATTCCAAACACTGGGCCCTCCACCAACAATGCAGCATCCTTACCCTCCCACTTCAAGCCCTGAAACGGTTTCAGTAAAAATAACTTTAGCTAATCATAATTGCTAGGAAGGATAGAGATAATCTCAGTGAGGTCACAAATAGCTAAAAATAAGTCTTTTGAGATTAAAGAGTTACACTAATAAGGAGTCGGAAAATTCAGGATATAATAACTAACCTTATATCCTTCTGCTCTTTCTGAGCCCCAGCTGGAGCTTGAATGCTGGAATGCTGGGATACTGGGATGCTGGGATGAAGGTGTTTGTCCCATAGGCCAAGCCGTATGCTGAATCAATTCTTAGTTCTACACAGAAAAGAAGTATCATTTTAGTCTCAGATAAATTGATAGTATGCAGCTAAATAACTAAAAACAGAAAAACTCATCATAGTGACAGAGTTGTAAAAGGCAGTCGCAGGAAATTGTACAAAATAAGCAGCATAAATATTACTGGAGTGAATTGGATGGTTTATGCAACAACCACCTGACACTCCAACTTTCTTTCAGATTTCACTTTTCCTCCCCTCTCTTTTTTGCCAGATGAATGTACTTCCAGCTGGACTTAGGAGAAGCAATGGTGTCAAACAACGACTCATTAAGAAATACACACCTGTCATAAATGCAAGACGCTCTCAGGGGATATATTGAATTGCGTTCCCTGCTTCCTATGAAAAGGTGCAATGAAAAAAACAAATTATCAACTACCAGATGTTTCTAGCATCTCTATTAGTTTGAGAAAGATGAAACAATTGCTGCATTGTACAGATGTATAATTCACATAAGTATTTCGGATGTGGGAGGAAGGCTCGACTAAATGTGTCTTGAGAATAATTGATTTTTTCTTTTTGGCAGTGCTTCATAATAACAGGAAGAAATCTCCTCCTCTCCTTGAATTGAGACATTTTTTACCAACACTAAGAATAAATGAACATATATCTAAAGGTGCAAGTGTATGGATATGCATTTTCAGCCTGACTTTGCTTCACTGCATCTATTATAACTATCTTGAACTTCCCGGTGACAATCATATATGCACATTTCATGATTTGAAAGCTTTCTAGTTATAGAAAGTTCTAAGTATTGTAAAGCCCATTCTGTAAATGATAAAATGGAGTCTGGTGAGGAGAATTTGTGTGGTCAATGGTATGGAGAAGGAAAGAGTTGCCTATGCTCTAAAACTATTAAGGGGCAGTATCTACAAAATGTTTGAGTTACTCTTTTCCTTACAATCAATACTCGATGTTCAAGTATATGGAGGAGTCATCAATATGTGTTATTCAAGAAAAGGGTCAGGAGTATATAGTGGCAATAGCCCCAGTTCTGCCTGTGGTTCCACATTATTGTATCTCCCAACTGAATGGGCTTTGGCTTTAGCCCCTTGTGCTCTCAATGCCACAGGAGAGCTAATGAATGGAAAGCGGAGGGGAGATGCCATTTTATGTCACGGAGTACAGGACTCACAAACAGACTTTAGCTCAACAGGCCAAATCTGATGGATTTTCTCTAGTGGCTGCCCAAGCTCTAACGGGAGAAGAATTCTGAGGTTGTGTCTGGTCTTAGGCAGGAAGAGAGTTGAAATCTATTAGCAACATTTACTAGTACTGTGTAAGGAGATGCTAACAGCTCTTGAGGAACTTTCCAGCTTGGGGCCTTGTAACAGTTAAGAGTGTGGGCTTTGATGCCAAACAGATCTAGGTTCAAAAACTATAGCTATACTACCTACAATCTCTGTCACACTGGAAAATTTACTTAATCTCCCTAAAATTCAATTTTATCCTCTCTCAAGTAGGGATAAGTAATATTATCCAAAAGAGCTGATACAAAGATTAAATGAAATAATGTACGGAAAATGTTTTGCTGATTTCATGCCATTGAGTAAAAGCTACCAGAATTACAACTGTGGCAATGATAGTCATAATACCCTGACCATAGTAATAGGACTAGCAGAAGTATCAGCACTCAGGTAATAGTATTAGCAACAACAGTGTCAGTTACGGTAATAGTAGTAATAGCAGTAATATTAGTACGATAGTAACTTAAGGAGAGGCCTGATTTTTTTCCGGCATGGATTAGACATGAAAATTAATGAGAGAGGGTGAGCGAGCAAGCAACAGAGAGAGAGAGAATGCAACATGTTCTGATTAGCCAAGAAAACTGGAATCAGAAGCCATCTCTGGAGCTTATAGTCCACAGGTAATCATCATTCAGTTGAGATGACTCCTTCAGCCCCAGAAAGGTTTGCTCTTCTCTCTTGGTGCTCTCAGTAGTGTGGCATGTGCCATACCTATTGTACTGAAACTGTGCTGATAACTCCTGAGGTGAAAGGTATAGTTTGAGCTCTCTAAGAAAGAGATGAGGCAATGATGGGTGGTCAGGTATTACTGAAAATCTTTGAAAGGTGAAGAAAACAGAAATGGAGGTATAGCCGCTGTCCCTTGGGCCAGTTCATTATCCCATTGATACTGGCCCTTATGATCCTGCTTTTTGAATGGCACCTAAAGGAGAGTTATCATGTGTCTTGTAGAATTGAGAGCATGTGTGATGAGTAAGAAAAAGGAAGTCTTGGAGCAGTCCAATGCTGAGAACACAGGTGGTGACTATGTTCCCTTTGGATTCTGGAGCCACTAATTGTAACAAAGTGGGTTTCAGAGAATCAAAGATCATGGATGTATTAAAAAGGCTCAATTTGTTAGAGAAATAATGGCCTGCTTCACACCAATAGTGGAAAAAGAACAAATTCAGGAGGAGGAGTTTAAAAGAATTTTAAAGAGCACTGCTGGTGGAATAATAAAGGAATAACAGCTATAGATCATAGACTTTTATTTCTGGCATAAACATTTAAGATCATTATTTACACATGAATAAATGAACATCTTATGAATAACAGGCATGAGGAAAGAGCTTTTAAAATCAGGAGTTACTGCACCAGAGAGAGAGAAGGAGTCCAGAAATGGACATGCAGACTTTGGAGTTGTCTAGGTACAAGCAGTAATTGAATTCATCTATGATGATACAGAGGGAAGAGATCCATTTCAGCTTCCAAGCAAAACATATAGAGAGTGAAACACCCATAATGAAATGGCTGAATGGATACCACCCAAACATAGAGAACTATATGGTCCAAACTGTGAATAAATAGAGGAAATTGGATGGCTATATTTCACATTTTTTGGCATATGAAGTGAACTTTAATTACTTTTTGCTCCTGGGATAAATTTGTCTGTCTCTCAAAGATTCTTAAGGAAAAAGGCAGAATCAAAATTTGCAGTGTTTTGGGGAGGCTGAGGTAGGCAGATCACTTGAAGCCAGGAGTTCAAGACCAGCCTAGCCTACACGGTAAATCCACTCTAATAAAAATACAAAAATTAGCCAGACATGGTGGTGCACACCTGTAGTCTCAGCTACTTGGGGGCTGAGGCATTAGAATTGCTTGAACCTGGGAGGCAGAGGTTGTAGTGAGCTGAGATTGCACCACTACACTCCAGCTTGGGTGACAGAACGAGGATCTGTCTCAAAAAAAAAAGCACAATGTAATACTATTTGGCTAAAACATATAAGTAAATAAAGAAAAAAGAGTATCAGAAAGATTAAAAAGGTCTAGTGGTGAAGCAAATATTTATAATTATATTACAGAATGCAAAAATAATCATTCTTGAAAGCAAAGCTAAATGGGTTAAAATAGTATTTAACATTAAATAACATGGATCTATAGTGACAAATAATTCTAACAAAATTCATAGGATGTGTCTACAAGAGGGAGGCATGAAAAAGAAGCTATTGACCTCAATTTAGATGGGATTGAAATAATTTTCTTTTGTGTTACTGACAATTAGAGATATACAAGTTATGCATATTTTGTAATTTAACAGTAAAATTATAATAAAAATACATTCAGTGTTTCTAGAGACAAAGAAGCCCAAGAAATAACTAGTAATAGTTATAAGCACTGACTACTGATGTATCAGCCACTTTTAAAACATTTATTCCTATAACTCTCTTAATACCCCTACACAATAGGTACTATTTTTATCCCTGTTTTTCAAGTTTTAAAAATGAGGATATTTAGGCACACATAATTTAAGAGCTTCTGATTCTTGAAATGTTGAAATGGGACCCATGCCCAAGTAGGCATATGCTTGAGCTTATGGTCTTAACCAATATTCTACACATGGATCAAAAGATGAAAACCAGTAAGAACACTAGGAAGCAATTAAAAAATAACATAAATGAAGACGTCAGAAGATAAAATATATTAGTATGAAAATAAACAAATTTGTTAAACTCATTTACAAATATTGTAGCAATAGAATTATACATTATTTAGAAGAGACAATATATAGAACAAAATATTCAGAAATATTAAAAATACAAGGACGGCAAATATGTATCAGGAAATTGAAAGAGAAACAGGAAGCATTAAATGCAGATTGCAATAAATAAAAAAAATAGCAACACTAGACTAATCAAAGGTATAATTTACTATAAAATACAATAGTCAATCAATGCTGTCCAATAGAACTTTCTATGATAATGGAAATGTTCTATACTCATTCAGTCCAAAATGGTAGCTACTAGGCACATGAGGTTTTTGAGCACTGGGAATGCAACTGGAGTAACATATAAACTGAGTTTTAAATGCTATTTAATTTTAATTAATTTAAATGTAAAAAGTCACATGTGGTGAGTGCCTACCATAATAGACAATGTATGTCTAGGTCTCTGTAGAAATATATATGGAGTAATGTTGCTATAATTAAACAGAGTTTAAGAGAAGTATATTTCAGTGTTTTATTAGAAAACAATTCTGAAATATTCAACAGGCCAAAACCAAATACAATATAAATAAATTGAATAATTTAATTGCTAAAGTTACTTAATAGTTACATATAGAACTTTGTCTCAAGGAATGTGTACTCACATTCAAGGATGTTTACAAATTGTGACCCACAAAGAGCCTATTTTTAGATTTCCCCAAAGTAGACATTTTACCAGCTACAATGTAATGACTTAGAAATTTATAACAAAATTTTAGTGAAATATTCACCAAAAAAACAACAAATTGGAGATTTTAGAAGCATTAATCTAAATTTGTGCATATATATATATATATATATATATATAAAACATAAATAAGCTCTACAGTTAAAGATAATTTCAATATATTGAGATTAAACAGGTTGTGGCAAAATTATACCCAAAGGTAACTTCATAACATTTTACTGAATTTAATCAATAAAACAGTGGAAATAAATGAGCTAACTCACTAAGAAGAGAACAAGATTATAAAAAAAGTTAGGAAAAAAATAATAAAAGTAAAAGGCAAAATTAATGAATTAAAAAATAGAACAAAGTAATAATTTAAAAACAAATACCTGAGAAATTGAAAGATTTAAAAATAAAGAGAAAATCCTCAGTTTAGTTTTAGGAAACAAAACTGAGAAATATCAAACATCAAAATGTGGAAATGAGAAAGGGGCTATAAAAAACAGTCATGGAGGGTGGGTGTGGTGGCTCAGGCCTGTAATTCCAGCAGTTTGGTAGGCAGAGGTGGGCGGATTACCTGAGGTTGGGAGTTCGAGACCAGCCTGGCCAACATGGTGAAACTCCATCTCTACTAAAAATACAAAAATTAGTCAGGCATGCTGGCGGGCACCTGTAATCCCAGCTACTGGGAAAGCTGAAGGAAAAGAATCACCTGAGCCTGGGAGGCAGAAGTTGCAGTGAGCCGAGATTGTACCACTGTACTCCAGCCTGGGCGACAGAGTGAGACTCTGTCTCAAAAAAAGAAAAAAAAAAAGCAGTCATGGAGATGCTTTAAAAAATATTATTACAATCATATGCTAATGTATTTTAAAATCTGACTGAATGGATTATTTCTAGCAAAGTAAAAGTTACCAAAATTGACATGAGAAGAAATAAGAAAACTTCCGGTTATAACGCTAACTTCTAAAACTATGATTACTAGAAATTATCTCCAAAATATCCACCATGTCCATAAAGTTTTAAAGATGAGTTCTATCAAGTTTTTAAGAAACAGAATACTCTTGCTCTAGAAACATTTCAGGCCATGAGAAATGCAGAAACATAAGATTGATTAAAAATCGGACAAGGAAAGATTATAGAAAAGAATGATAGACTAAGCCATTCTTAAATTCATAGGCAAAAATCAACATTGAATTGAAACAAATCATGATTATTAAAACAGCTGCTGAAGCCAGGCGTGGTGGTTCACTCTTGTAATCCCAGCACTTCGGGAGGCCAAGGCAGGAGGATTGCTTGAGCCTAGGAGTTCAAGACCAGCTTTGGCAACACTGTGAGACCTCTTCACTACAAAAAAGTTAAAAAAGTAGCCAGGCATGTTCGCATACACCTGTAGTTCCAGAGACTTAGGAGGTTGAGGTGGAAGGACCACTTGACCCTAAGAGGTGGAGGCTGCATTGAGCCATGTTCCTGCCATTGCACTCCAGCCTGGGCAAAAGAGTGAGACCCTGTCTCAAAAAAGAAAAAAAAGAAAAGAAAAAAGAAAAACCCACCAAACTATCTGCTGTATCTTGAAAAATGACAGAACTTGGAAACATAAAATTTACCTAGGATTTAGTACTAGAAATTTTATTACTTTGATTAAGCACTTGAATATGTCAAAGGAAAAAAGTTATTATTTCAAATAGATATTAAAGGAGCATTTGTATACAAAAGATTTGAAAAGGCACTTTAAAAGTAAAATATACAGATAGCAAAAAAAAAATCCATAAAAAGATGCTCAACATCACTAGTCATTAAGGAAATGTAAACTAAAATTATGAGACACAACTACACACCTATTAAAATAAGTAAATTTTTAAAATTAACCATACCAGGTGTTGGTGATGAGAATGGAGAGAAACTGGAACTTCCATAGACTGCTGGTGGGAGTGTAAAATAGCACAACCACTTTGAAAAATAATTTGGCAGGTCCCTAAAAAGTTAATTATACATCTCCCATATACTCCCATAATTAACTTTTTAAGGACCTGCCAAATTGTATACAGCAAGGAAATAGAAAGACTTTGACAGCACAATTAACAAACCTTAACTTATTGAATATATTATATTGTATACAGCAAGGAAATAGAAGACTTTGACAACACAATTAACAAACCTTAACTAATTGAAACAGAAAATTTCTGCACCCACATCAGAGAATTGAGCTTATTTTCCAATATTCATGGCACATTTACAATAATGACCTTTTACAGTTCAAAAAGAAAATCTTAGCACCAGAGAACTAGTATCATATAGCTCATGTTTTCTAATCGCAATTCAGAAACATACAGCTAAAAAGTAATATTTAAATAATAATAAAAATACAGTAGGGATCTAAAAATCACACATCGAGTTTCTAATCACACATATCAATCTAGATACACATGTTCACCACTATGCCTTACCCCAAACACTATTACAATTACAGGGATATAAAAATTCGAAAACTTACAAAGATGAAGCAGGGGGAAAAGCCACAGCCACTATGTTTTGGAAGCAGAAATAGAGATGAAATGTACAATGGTAATAAGAAAAACCCCAAAGCAGGGCAATTTATACCACAGAACTCCTGAATCACTCAGGAACTAGAACCACTGTTTATCTTTAAAATTGGGTTACAGGTAAAAGAGAAAATTGTACAATCAGCTGCATTTTAAAAAGCAGTTAGGGACATGTATCTCTTCCCTAACTCAAATAATCTGGAAACTACTCCCATTTCAGTAAAAGTGTGCGGACCTATTCTCCAGCAGTGATGAATCAAAGGCACTCTGGACTTGGGGATAGTCAGAGAAAAGGGTGCTATACTGTAGACAGAACAATAAAGTAAAAAATCTACTGCCTAATAAATGACATCCCACTGAGAAGCCAGCATTAAATACCCCAGGAAGGAGATGCAAAACTTCTCCCCAGGAAACTTAGCTCAAAGAAAAGGCTCAAAGCTACTGAGATTGTACCCCACAGCTTACCCAGCTAACTCATCCCAGTAATCCTACATTAAAGTCCACATTCTAAAAGGCCCTCCTCCCAACACCTACACAGGAATCCAGAGCTATCAATTAGCTCTTTTTTATGTGCTGGAAGCAAAGGATCCCCAGACCTTCGAGAAAGCCTCTAATGCGAATGACAGACGAATACCAAAGAGGAATTGAAGAAAATAGAAGTGAATCAGTGAGAAGACACTTCAAAAAAACTATAAAATCATCCAAGAGATAAAAAAGATATGGCATTTGGGAAACTTTTAAATTTATTTTTAAAAGGAAAGAAAGAAAAATCAGATCATAGAAATGAAAATCATGGTAACAGTAATTAAAATTTAGGAGAAGGATTAGAAATTTTGAAGAAGGATTAGAAGTTGATAATCTTGACCAAAAAGTAAAACAAACAATTGGGAAAACTAGAGAGGAAGAGAAAAACATTAGAAAATAAATTTAAGAGGTCTAAAATCTGATTATTAGAAATTTTAGAAAGAGCAGAGAATAGTGTAGGGCAAAAAATACATAAGAAATAATAGAAAAATAAATTTCCTAAAATTTAACAAGTTTCCAGATTAAAAATTCCCGTCAAGTTCTCAACACAACAGAGTCCTTCAGTCAGGTTAAGGACTACTCTGTTTCATTATATGGCTATAACACAATGTACCATTAACAGTTAACTATGTTCCAGCGAAAAATACAGATAGAGATATTTCTGTCAAGGAGCATCAAGATACATGAAGAAAGCAGCCCAGCATCCTGGTATCATTATAGGATCAACTTCACTATGTCGCCATGAGGAAATCTCATAGAAATGTTCTGCCATATAATAAAAAAAAGACAAATACCATATTATTTCACTCATATGGGGTACTTATGGTATTCAAAATCATAGATAAAGAAAGTGGAATGATGGCTGCCAGAACCTTGCTAGGAGGAAAGAATGACAAGTTATGTTTAATGGGTACCGAGTTTCAGTTTCGCAAGATGAGAAAAGTTCCGGAAATGAATGGGGATGGTGGCTGCACAATGATGTTAATGTATTTAATGTGACTACACTGTATACTTAAAATGACTAAATTAGTAAAGTTTGTTATACATATTTTATCACAATTTAAAAATTTTAAATAAGGTATTGGGGAGTTACTGGGAAGCAAAACGTTGAAAATTTTTTCTTTTATAAAATAAGAAAAGAAAGAAGGAAATAACACTTTTATTTAACATTCTCTACTACATATATATTGATGTATACACACATAAAAACATAATGTGTGTATAGCATTTTTCACTCAATATTTAACTTTGTTATTTCATACTGACACAAATGGATTGATTTTTATGCCAATAATCACATGACTACATATAGTAACTCAGACTGTAATTTTACTAAAAGTGACTTTATGTTCACAGATGGTTATATTTATACTTAACCTAGCATCTTTTGTCTTAAAATTATATGGCTTAAAATAAATGACTAATGTGCAGACATTAAAAATGAAAAAAAGAAATAAAGCTGGGTGGTCAGATAAATTTTGCATTCTTTAAAGAGAATTTTCCAGAATGGTAAATTTATGATAGCATATGTTCAGAATACAAAGCAATGAAAAAGTGTGCCTCCTTTATCGTTTTCTGCTGACAAACATCTCTTCTTATCTCTCTTTTTCTCCTATTATCCTCTTATCGGATTAGAAACAAACTTTGAAAAGTTATCTTCTACTTTATCAGAGCTTTGAATGAGGATCAGTATTACACCATACTATTTATAGCCTCTAAGCAGGGAGATTTTCCAAGCTCTCTGATAACTCAGGTCTGCTTGAACTATCTTCTTCTCTTAAGTAATCAAAGCTCTTCTTTCCCACTTTAGTAGAAAAACGAACAGTTGAAATCTATGATTTAGGTTCAAATAATTTTTAATGTACTCATTGAAGAAGCATTTTAAAGTAGATTAACGCTAAAAACAATAGTCTCGTGTACCATATGAAACCATGTATGTGCCATTCTAGAAAAGGAAAAACTTCTGTGACAGAAAAAAAGATCAGCAGCAGTTGTCGGTCAGGGGTGAGAAGAGGGGATTCACTGTGAAAGGCCATAAGGGAACTTCTTGTTTTAAAAGAAAAAATCAATAATTTTAGTAGTACAAGTGCTTTTTGGTTACATGGATAAACTGCACAATGGTGAAGTCTGGGCTTTTACAGTGGCCGTCACCCAAATAGTTTACATTGTACCCAATAGATAATTTTTCATCCCTCACAGAGAATTACTTGATTGAGAATTGAGTGGTAACCAATTGTACACAATACCACAATTTATCACATTATACACTAAGAATGGGTGAATTATATTGTGTGCAAATGATATCTTAATTTTTAAAATTGCTTTGTTAAAAATATAATAACCCTGTAGTCTCACTACTAAAACACAATCACTATTAACACACTGGTGTGTTTTCCCACAACATTTCTCAATAGACACTTATTTCTTCATTTGTAAACATAATTTGGATCATATAGCTTTTTGTAGCTTGTTCTTATAACAATTTACTGTAAGCACTTGCTATATTACATAGACTTGGAAAATCATCATTTTCTAATCAAGAAACAGGAATTACTGAATGTTTAAAACTATTTAACCACTTGTCTATTGATAGACACATTTGTTGTCACCAATTATTTTGTTATATAAGTGTTACTGAGAAAAAAATTTTGTGCACAAAGTTTTTTTTTTTCCCTCAAAATTCAGAAGTATTTTTAGGATATATTTCCAGATGTATAATATTGAGCCAAAGGATATAAACTTTTTTAAGGCTCTTGCCAAACTCTAGATTCTTGCCCAAAAAGCCATACTAATTTACACTGCTTCCAGCAATGCTTAATGACCTTGTCACCTCCCCAGAAATGGATATTATTATTTTTTTATCTTAAAGACTTCCTAACGACCTCTCCCCACAGCCTTTCATCGATAATTAGCTCCTCTAATTTTTTTTGTGTCAAGCTTTTAAAAACTTTTCCTTTTTTGGTCCCTGTCTTCATTCCTCATTTCCTCCTCCTTCTTCCCTTCTCTCATCTACCAGGTCCCTTTACCTCTCCCACACCCTACTGGTTTCTACTATAATTGATGGTTTTCTTTTTTATTGAGTGGAAAGCCTCCACTATAATATAGATTGGGAAGAAAGGTGTTGCTTTGAACAAAACAGAACTTAAGGCATGAAAAAAAACAAAACAAAACAGCTCTTCCCTGGAACATTGCATGGTCAGAGAAACCAAAAGCATTTCAGGAACTGGAGTGTCAGAGACCAGATATTGAAGACTGTCTTAGGGAGAGGGAGTCTGGGAGGGTAGAGCACTCAAGGAGACAGACATCAAAGCTGTCAAACTCCCTGACTACATTGCTACATTAGGAGATAATGCTTGGAGGACAGCAAACCTTGGTCTAATGGTTATATCTTCCCAGATGTGGAGACAGAGGTTCTGATGGTGTCAGGGCCCATGGGGCACTTTGATCTTTATATTGAGGCACCTGATCTGCTCTCAGGGTTGCATGACCCTTTGACAACGGAGGGAAGTGTTAAGGGCAAAATGAGTTTGTGAAGGATTCAAAGATCCCAGCATAGTGTATCGAAAGGAGCAAGGACCTCCGAGGAAGACGGACTAGGTCTGACTTTCTAGTTCACCACTTACTAGTTCTTACACATGTTACTTAGCTTCTCTAAACCTGTTTCCTCATCTATGAAATATCTTATCATTTCCTTTCTTAAATTGTTCCTTTAAACAGCCAAAACCTGGGGGCATAAGAGTAATCTGGCCCTGGCAGAACAAGCAAACAATAGTCAGCTAAAAGAATAAATGAATTCATAAATTTCCCTCCCCAGTTTGAACTCTAGGGTTAGTTATTTCACTGGCTCTCCTGAAAACCTTTAATTTGTCCATTATGCCCACTTCTGTCAACTGGCAACCCATAGTAGTCATTTGCTTTCTCCATTCCTAAGTCTGCACTGAAGGCTGCTAAAAAATTACATAAATGTTGTTGGTTACCATTATGAACCTATTTGAGATTCAGGGTAATTCTGTTTGCAATTCAAAGTCACCATGAAAAATGCCAGGTAAATATAAAACGAAAAGGCATGGGATTTGATATTGATGGTGAATTCTTATACCAGCAATTGGAGTGTGGGGCTCTTCCCCCTTTGGATCTAAAATTGGGCAGAAGAAGAGTGTAGACATGATTCCAGGTAGGATGGGACAAAATGGTAATAGCACATTAAAGGAACTGAGAATAATTCCTAATCCTGGAGGAATCTTTCACAAGATGGAGAACTGCTATGTGTCAGTAGAAGAATCCAGGGAATCCAATATTCAAACATCACAGATGAGGAATCGATCATCTCAAGAGCTAAATATCTAGAAGTAGGGACTCAACCAACTCAAGTTTTTTTAGCTATTGTCAATGCTGAAAGTCACTGAAGGATTGTGAATAAAATTTCCTAGTTAAAAATCATAGTCATTAACTGGGGAAAAGAAAGTTTTCTGTACATGTGCCAAATGTTTCCATTCACATGAACATATATATTTGAATGTTGTTATGTGGATCACCTGTTGAAAGCTCAAACTAAGGTGTGTGGACTGTCAGTATTATTCTTGTTTGGTTGCCCTACCAAAAATCCTTGAGAGTAATAACTACCTAAGGAATTTTTCATGCTGTCTGCAGTTATTTACCACAAGGAATTGTTTGGGGGTTTTACCATTTAGAAATCTGTAAAGGAAATGAAGACTGTTCACTTTCTGCAGAAAACCTAACCCATGGGCTTAATGTTTACTCTATTGTATTTATTTTATGTACATTACACCCCCTTCTAAAACCTTGAACATAGGGCTTGCAAGATAAATTAGTGGCAGTACCTACTGAACAGGTTAACATTCTGATGTATACTATGTGGAATATTCCAGAGAAAAGAAAATATTTTTAAAGGTAATAGCAGGACCTTCATGTTAAGATGAAGTAAAATAAGACATTAATTTCCAACAGTAAAAGACTCAACTCTGCTTGAGTGTCACTTCTAGTTTTCCTTCTACATCTATGATGATCCTTTCCCAGTTTTCCGTCTTTCATACTGGTTTTTTTCTGCCCCCTTAAAATCACAACTCCCCAGCCCCTATCCAGATCTCTGCTCCTTTTTTCCCTACATACTCTCCCTTGTTTAATATATCTATGTCCATGACTCCAACTACCACTTAATTACTAATGATTTTGAATTTTATATGCAACATTGACTGCTCTATAAAATTGCAGATGTGTATTCCCAACTATTTCCTTCAAGTACTTTGATTTTGATGTTTCTAAAATTAAGTTATCATCTTGCATTCACTTCAGGACTTGCCTTTTCCACTATAATTCCCATTTCAATAACTTTCACTACTATTCACCTAATAATGTAAATTAGAAAACTTGAGTTATTCCGATTTTCCTTTCTCATGACTCATTATTATTATTATTGTTTTTGGAGACAGAGTCTCGCTCTGTCACCCTGGCTGGAGCGCAGTGGTGTAACCTTGGCTTTCTGCAACCTCTGCCTCCCAGGTTCAAGTAATTCTTGTGCCTTGGCCTCCTGAGTAGCTGGGATTACAGGCTTGTGCCACCACATCCAGTTAATTTTTGTATTTTTAGTAGATTTGCCATGTTGCCCAGGGTGGACTCAAAAACTCCTGAGCTTAGGCAATCCACCCACTTCAGCCTCCCAAAGTGCTAGGATTACAGATGCGAGCCTCTGCACCTGGTCCCATTACTTTCAATGTCATAAAGTCCTACTGATTGTGCTCTCTAGAGATCTCACAAATACACCTGCCAGCCATTCCCTACCCACTGACCCATATCTTTACTGTGACCATCTCATTAGGGCCTCCTTATGTTTCAAATGGACTATGGTATCAGATTCCAAACTGGTCTTCCCACGATGAGCAATTCTTCATTCATGCCTTCTCCCAATACCACCAAGGTTTTGCTTGAAAACAGAGACATCAAAATGTCTGTCAGTCTTTCAATTAAAACTTTTCAAAAGTTTCCCATTGCTTATGGAGTAAAGTCTAGAACTATATCCTAGTTTGCCGCCAAATCTAATATTAACTTTTCTTAATCTCATCTCCTTATATTACTCTCTACCTCACTACCAATGGTCACATCAAAACCATCCCTATCACACTCTAAACTTAGTCCACTTCCTTAATTTCTTCTTTTCTTTGCACACCCTCTTCTTTCTGCCTTAGCCATACCACATATACCTACATATTTCTATCAGTCGAGGTCTTCAAGTCCAAATTATAGCCATTCTAGCTAGCAAAAGGACATTGATTATAGGATACTAGTAGTTCACAAAATGTATTGAATAGTATGAAGAAGCGTACAAAATTTCCAAAAGAGTCAGAGACTTTTGCGTATTCAGATGTCAAGAACAATGCCCAAATTCTCTAGCCTCCTCTGCAACTCCAACATCACAGATTTCTCCACCCCTGAATAGCTCACACTAAAGCTCTACTTCTGTCTCCAGAAGGCAAAACCCATACACCTACCACTTTCATTGCTCACCTCTATATCAATGTCTGCTGCTTACCCCTTTGACTGCTGGAATCTAGACCATGGGCAAGTGTGTAGCTCCAAATGAGTCGGGTGAAGAAAGGTTTTTGGCTTCTGTATTGGGGATGCAAGAAGTTTCCCAACCATTACAAGAGTGTTTACAGGGTCTAGGCAGCTAGAGAATCTGGCAACTATCCACAACGTTCTTCCTCTTTCATGGCCAAATTCATATTTCTCTGCCAAGACTAATCATCAGATTCCTTCAGGCAATCAGTTCTCAATTTCACGAGGTATACCCCTACCATGACCCTCATGCTGTACTGGAATTATGCATTTGCATTCCTCATAAGCTCCAAAAAATCCTTGCGCATCATGGGTATGACTGATCTTTCTTTGCATTATCCTCTTCTCCTTATTTAACATATAGCTAATGTCTGGCAGTTGGTAAGCACTTAATGCTCTTTTTGGAAAAATTAGTAAAAACTGGAGTCATGGTTCAAATGTTCTTTATCTGCAAATATTTTAGTGATATACCTTTAGCTGAATTCTTTTACTCAATATCCCCAATTCAAGGGAATATTTTAAATTCCGCTGCAATAATATAACATTTTAATACACAAAGTATTTAACCAGTACTAAAAACCTTCTTAATAGTATGTGGTTTACTAGTATGTCCAAGCAAAGCTGGAACTCTAGCATGAATGTTCCCAAAGCTTAACAAAACACAGCAATTTGATTTCAGGATCCCATGATGTCATTAACAAAGATGTGACTTTGAAATGGAAACAGAATAGTGGGGAAGAGTTCTGAGAGGAAACCTCAACTGTAAAAGTCATTTTCAATGAATTCTATTTGTTTTGTTAATAATCATGGGATTTGCATTGATGTTACATTGCCTTTATTTTAAAGTGGTCTCCATGGATCTGTTGACAGCTTCACGAGCTGACTGTGACAACAGTCTATGTCCAATGAAAAGAAATGGGCAAGTAGGGAGTATTTTTATAAGTGAACATAAAGAGAACAATAAATAAGTTCCCTTTCTATCTTCGAAATATATATGCTTAGCTTTTTGAAATAAAATTTAGTCGTTCAGAGCCAATTCAAGGTACCTAACATCCATATTTGATAGCCATTTCGTCTAAATTGTGAATCCATTAGTTCTGTGAGAAGAACAATTCACATAGAGCCTGAATGGTCCCTAGACCCCACCACCTATCCTCTATGTTGTGCCCCTAATTCCATGGCTCTGCAGTCTAACAGAGTAGACAATGTATGTGAGGGATGAGGGTGGTGTAGGGAAGGAATAACACAACAAATTTCAAATATATTAGAAAACACTTGCTTGAAAAATGTGCATCTCAGATCCACCTTGATCAATGAGAATAAAGGTAGAAAACAAAGTCAATTTTCATATTCAAAACAACTCTTCTCTCTACATTTTTAAAGATGAAAGACTAAAAAGAAAATGAGAAACTTGACACTGAGCCAAGATCATTCATTCTCTCTCATGTCACAAAATTTCTTTAATATGAAAGGAAAACCATATGAACTTCCCTGTCCTAAATGCACTTACTATATTCATGAGCTTTTCATTAAAGAGCAGAAAGAATCCAGTTCAAATTCCTCTAATAGTATATGTATTGTCACAGGTAGTATACAGGGCTAGTTTAAACATACTGAGAGCATTTCAGTTACAATATAGATATTCTACTTTCCAACTGTGACAGCTCAGTTTAATTTCATGGTAGACTTGGTGAGTGAGGAAGGATGGACAGGCATTCATCCGTGGTCATGATACAGTTTTTGGCTTAATTTCACCAATATACAGGGTGAGCTATGAGGGACTATTAATTAAAGCCCAAAAGACCATGTGGAAGATGGATGTTTATTCAATGAAACTACTATTTTCTCAGCCTGTTTCCACAGTGCGGGAATAAGGATTTTCCATCAGATGAAGAAAAGAGAACATTTCAGAAATATCTGTGCTTCTAAATATTAGGCTGAAATTCAAACATTTCTCCTAATAAATTCTGACAGTGTTTATACATGCTTTTAATCTAATCATTTATATATTGTTTTCTTCTAAAATGATTAATCTGTTAATGCTTGTGGCTTTGGAAAATAGCAGAATTGTATTTTTGCAGCTACAGTTGCCCCAGCCTATACATAGTTGTTACTTCCGTTTTCCTACAATACTTCAGTACTAGATTCCTTTCCACCACCCTTTCATCTACATCCTTCCTTGCTCTATTTTTCTTCCTTTTTCTCTTCCCCCCTTCTTTTCATTTATCTTTCCCCATTATCTATTATTGTAGAACTGAGATGTTTTTATTTATGAAATATCTTACACCTGAAATAAAGTGGAAACGACAATAATACTAACTTCATTGGGTTCTTGTGAGGATTGAACAATATACATGAAATGCTTAGAACAATGCCAAGGAAAAATGAAAATTATGTAAAGATAACTTAGCAAGAATTATCTTGATTTTTGGTAGTTATTAAATAGCATTTGATAATCCTTGTCCTTAATTAATAATCGGATATATAAAATTTCTAGCATTTGTCTTATAAAAGCAATTTGAAAAACTTGCTCTTTATTTGTTCTTCAGTTTCTTCTCCTGCTTATAGGAACTCCTAGCAGCATCAACTTTTTATATCCAATGTTTCTCATCCATTGAGGACAATAACAAAAGCTCTACCCTACACCGCAGAAAACTGCCTATATACACAACATTTTGCGTATTACTTCAGAGCTCTCATTGATATCTTTTGTCCCTCTATTGACTCCTTAGTTGTCAGTAAACCTTACTTATGAAACTCTGTTCCACAGAAAAAAATGTTTTCCTACCCTGCCTAGTACCAGATTACACAAATGAAAAAACAAGTTATGTGCTTAGGATACTGCCAAAGCAGATGAGAGAGGGGTAGGAAGAGGGAAGGAGAGGGACCTTTGAAAAAAAATTGGTTATTGATACTTCTATAAATAAATAAGGTAGTCACCATGCAAAAAAAGTAAGACAATGTGGTATGTTTCTGTACTTCTTCTGGGGCTTGGCATTATTTTATTTTGCATTACATTGGAGGGGTTCATTTTTTTAGGTGTCAGAGCCATGATCTATCCATGTCCTGCCTGAAGACTAAAAATGGTATATTTCTCTGGAAACAGCAGAGATCCTGGAAGCAAGAGAAGTGGAGCTTGTGTTTGGATTCTCTTTTTTCACTTCCTTGCTTTGGATGAGGCACTACATTTCTCAGAATGCTTGCTTCCTTGGCTTTCTGAGGGTAAGACCACCTACCTCTTATGCTTATCGGGGAAACACAAGATCAGTGGGTTAAGGTGCTTAATGTGTATAGGTTCCCTTGACTTTGGTTTGTTTTCTTTTTTTAACAGTAAAATTGTGCTAAATAAACAGATCATGGTGAAACCTGTTGCTCACATTATTTTAATGGTGATTTTACAGACTGTCACTCCATGATTTCCATGCATTATTGATCATGAGTGCTAGATTTTGTATTTTTTAACTGCAAAATTTGAGCTTAGGAACATTATCATAGCATACTGTTGTTATTCTGAGAATTGAGACATCTTTGAACAACAGAAGGCAACTGTCCATGTGACTATTTTATTTTATAAGGGAAGATACAGAGAAAAAAAGGGCTGAGAATAGGACAAGAATGAAAAAGTAAAACTGGAATTTCACATACATTCCTTCTGCTTATGCGATTTGCAGTAATTAATGTATTGTAAATAGGACAATTTTTCTTATAAATTTTCACTGTGAGGAAAAACTGCCATTGCCTTTATTATTTTCCATCCACATCTTGTGCCAAAAGTGCACTTTTTATGATCTTTTAAAATACTTTTAAATATTTCTACAAAATTTACCAGGCAGAAAACCTAAATATTGAGATGGATATCTCTGAAAACAACTGTGGTTCCTTTCCTTCCGAATGCCCATTCCACCAGGCGTGAGAATGCAGATATTTGGGTATCAGGTGATTCTCCCTTGGGAGATAATGACACACATGCAGAGGTTGAACAATGTAAATAGGCTAATATCTTGGAAAACCATCCCAAAAATGTGTATATAAAGATTTCTTCTCTTTCTTTGTTCCTTTCTAAGCTTGATGATTACTGTACTTCTCTTTTTCTATTTCCCCACTCTTCCTTTGACACAACCAAAGACGTTTGGTTTTCTAATTTCCCTTTCTGAAGCATCCTATATGAGATATACAAGTTTTGTGGTTTTTTTCTCATTTTTTTCTTCTTGTAATGGGAAGAAAGTTCATAACTTTCATTTGAAACACTGACTCTAACTAACAATAAGATTTATGTGAAATGCCATCTATTCCATCATTAAACATTATTGAAGACCTACTATATGCAGCAACATTAGGCACTAGGGGCACAAGTATATATTAGATATAATTAGTGTCCTTTACACATGACCTGTCTGAGAGACAAATGTTTTAATAAGATTTATAAAATGAATGCACTCTAATACAGGCATGCACTCAGGAGTTTGCTGACACAGAGGATGACATGACAAATTCTGCATAAAAGAAAGGGTATCTGAGATATGATCTCAAAAAGAAAAGATGTGGAAATGAATCTTAAAAGGTGAGGGCAGACCAGATGATTGGAACAACCCCTCCAATGAGCAACAAACTGGACAAGTTGTTTAAAATGACTTCTTGAGAAAAGCTGGACGACTTGTTTAAACCAGCTGCTTTAAGGCATTGACTGCTAACAAGGGATTAAACAACTTTAATTTCAAGGAACTGGGAGCAGACAGAACTGCAGAGAAGTAAGCCTGCCATTTGGGTGTTGCTTCTCCTTTAGAGGTATTTGTCAAGCCCAAATGAGGGAACGAAGAAGCTGAGACGTGGAGAAAAATGTCTGACAGCTTCCTAAGTCTAGAAGAACAAAACTGGAAGTCCAGGATCACCAAAGAAAGTGAGACCCTGCTAACCATGCAAAGCTATGGAGTGGAACCTTAAGGAGCTGCAGAGGAAGTGTCAAAGTAAGTTTCAAAAACATTATCTCTCCCAGGGACTCCAATCCAAGTGCCAAGCACATGGTGATATGAAACAATTATTGCTGAATGATTGATTAAATGACCACATCTGTGAATCAAGAGAGTGATGGCCCCCCCTTTTACCAGCTGCCCCATGAGAGAGCACACAGTAGCTGGATGGCCAAGTGGCAGAGGCAAGTTGGCACCAAGTGCCAAAAGTATGTGTCCAAAGAGATAGGGTTCTGAGGTAGGAGGAATTAGGCAACAAGAGAAAGAGGGTGGAAGGGACATACAGCTAAGACCGGGACATACAACTAAGATCATACCATCTCTAGCCAACCCTGTTCCACTTCGAAAACAGGAGAGGGATCGGGGGAGAGAGAGAGAAAAGCAGAGGAGGGGTGGGTAGAGACAGAGATGGGGAGCTGGGGGAGAGACTGGGAGAGGACGGGAAGCATGAGGGGATGGTGGTAGATCAAAACTCGGTTAAGAAACAGGGCAAACTTCATTATATTAGATATCAATCACTGTTTCCTACACTCGTACAGAAAATTTATTCCTTAAATCCACTACAACATTAACCATTAACAATTACATTAATACCAATTTCAATTTGAACTACACTGGAACTAGTTTCATTTTAACTATGGTCTGTGGAGACCTTGATCTCTATTGATTTCTAATCCTACTCTAGATCCCCATTATTTAAGGGCTTGAATCTCCAAATTAAACTGTTTTCTTGCCTGGTTGAAAATGTTCTCCTTCCTTGTTGAAACTGTTTTCCAAGTTCTAAAAACTTAAGATTTCATATTAACCACTCAGAAGTGAGAGTTGTTCAACTCTGTGCATGATTTTTTGAAAAATTAGAGTTGTGTGTGAACAAAGGCCAAGTTTCCAGTTTGTAGCTGAATGATAAATGAGGTGAACCTAACATAGCTTTATAAAAAATGTAAAATAAAGATTTGTCTTTCTCTTCCTCTTATGCTTAGAAGAATAAGCTACTGCCCTAAAAAGCATACTTACTCAAATAGCGAACCTGGTCTTATTGAACTGTTCTATGTGGGTGCCACATGTTTACAAATATCTATATCCAAAATTTCTTCCTTTTCTCTCAAGCTAATATTCTGCATGGTGCGCATTAATGCAAACTTGTTTAAAGGGTGAAAAATCAAAAGTCAGGAAATGCCTAGTTAAGAATCTTAAGAACAGTGAGAACTTGGCCACATTGCATACCTTGGGCAAATTATTACATAGTTTTTACCACATGAACAGAACTGTACTGAAGGTAAAAATTTAACAAGGAAAAGAGGAATGGAAAAATTACATTCAGGCCACAACAACAACATAATTAGGGTGTAGAACTTTTTGAATTTTCTGAAAACTTTTCTAAAGTTTGGTCTTTGCACAGAAACTATGTGGTAACATAGTTTTGGCATTTAATTTCCATGAGTTTACAAGAGAAGAAAGTATTCTAGAGAAATCTTCAATTTAGCAGTTCCTAACCCCAATGTTCTTAATTCATGTATCTTTATAGGACTGCAGTGGAACAAAACCACTCAAAGCAAAAGATTAATATGTCTTTATAGACTTTCATTCTTTATACTGCATTGAGAATTTTTTCCTGAGCAATAATGAGCATACTGCTAAAATGGATTTTTAAGTTGGTCATTTGGAAATGTGAAAGCATAGGCATTTGTGCTTTGAAAAATTTTTTTCTGAGCAAGAAATAAATGGGTAAAGGTGATTGAAAAAAGAATCTGAACTGAAAAACCCTCATTCTTTCTCATTTTCTTCCCCAGCCAAAGTCTTAATGGTTGAAGAATTAAGTTTACACAAGGTTAACTCTTTAGCATGCCTTCTCACTCGGTATGTGCAAATAATAATCACATGCAGTAATCTGGTTTTCTAGATAAGGTCAGATTAATTCATTTGTAGCTTCTGAGAATTAAACGTCAGTGGCTATTTAAACACAATTTTTCTACCAACTTTCCAAAGAACTTGTGGGTTTCCAACAAAATTATTTGTGAAATTCTAACTCAGAAATATATATTTTTTATTTTATACAGGTGTATAAATGCACCTACCCCTGTCATCAAAACATTTTCTGAATTACACAGATTCAAATGTATTAAAAAAGATTATGAAGAGTGTTATTAGTTTAATTTAGTTTCAGAAAAAGGGTAGAAATTAGCCATTTATTTCTTAAGCAGGGTGAGAAAATTCCATATATAGAATTGTAAAACTTTGTTTTTTTTTTTAAAGTAGTAAATAGCTTTCATTTTTAGTATCTTTTAAAAATATATACTTTAAGTTCTGGGATACATGTGCAAAATATGCAGGTTTGTTACACAGGTATACATGTGCCATGGTGGTTTGCTGTACCCAACAAACCATCATCTACTTTGGTATTTCTCCTAATGCTGTCCCTCCCCTACACACCCAGCCACTGACAGGCCCTGTTGTGTGATGTTCCCCTCCCTGTGTTCATGCGTTCTCACTGTTTAACTCGCACTTATGAGTGAGAACGTGGTGTCTGGTTTTCTGTTCCTATGCTAGTTTGCTGAGAATGATGGTTTCCAGCTTTATCCATGTCCCTGCAAAGGACATGAACTTATCAGTTTTATGGCTGCATAGTATTCAATGGTGTATATGTACCACATTTTCTTTATCCAGTCTATCACTGACAGGCATTTGGGTTGGTTCCAAGTCTTTGCTATTGTGAATAGTGCTACAATAAACATACATGTGCATGTGTCTTTATAGCAGAATAATTTATAATCCTTTGGGTATATACCCAGTAATGGGACTGCTGGGTCAAATGGAATTTCTGGTTCTGGATCCTTGAGGAATCGCCACACTGTCTTCCACAATGGTTGAACTAATTTACGCTCCCACCAACAATGTGAAAGAGTTCCTATTTCTCCACATCCTCTCCGGCATCTGTTGTTTCTTAACTTTTTAATGATTGCTATTCTAACTGGTGTGAGACGGTATCTCACTGTGGTTCTGATTTGCATTTCTCTAATGACCAGTGATGATGAACTTTCTTCATATGTTTGTTGGTAGCATAAATGTCTTCTTTTAAGAAGTGTCTGTTATATCCTTTGCCCACTTTTTGATGGGGTTGTTTTTTTCTTGTAAATTTGTTTCAGTTCTTTGTAGATTCTGGAGATTCGCCCTTTGTCAGATGAATAGATTGCAAAATTTTTCTCCCATTCTGTAGGCTGCCTGTTCACTCTGATGATAGTTTTTTTGCTGTGCAGAAGCCTTTTAGTTTAATTAGATCCCATTTGTCAATTTTGGCTTGTGTTGCCATTGCTTTTGGTGTTTTAGTCATAAAGCCTTTGTCCATGCCTGTGTCCTGAATGGTATTGCCTAGGTTTTCTTCTATGGTTTTTGGTTTTAGGCCTTACATTTAAGTCTTTAATCCATTTGAGTTAATTTTTATAAGTAAGGGGTTCAGTTTCAGCTATCTGCATATGGCTAGCCAGTTTTCCCAACACCATTTATTAAATAGGAAATCCTCTACCCATTGCTTGCTTTTGTCAGGTTTGTTAAAGATCAGGTAGTTGTAGATGTGTGATGTTATTTCTTGAGCCCCCTGTTCTGTTCCATTGGTCTATATATCTGTTTTGCTACCAGTATCATGCTCTTTCGGTTACTGTAGCCTTGTGGCATAGTTTGAAGTCATGTGGCGTGATGCTTCTAGCTTTGTTCTTTTTCCTTAGGATTGTCTTGGCTATTTGAGCTCTTTCTTGGTTCCATATGAAATTTAAAGTAATTTTTTTCTAATTCTGTGAAGAAAGTCAATGGTAGCTTGATGGAGATAGCATTGAATCTATAAAATGCATTCGGTAGTATGGCCATTCTCACGATATTGATTCTTCCTATCCATGACCATGGAATGTTTTTCCATTGTGTCTGTCCTCTCTTATCTCCTTGAGCAGCAGCTTGTAGTTCTCATTGAAGAGGTCCTTCACACCCCTTGTAAGTTGTATTCTTAGGTATTTTATTCAAGCCTCAGTAATGGCAGGTACCCCTCCCCACACCAAGCTCAAGTGTCCCAGGTCGACTTCAGATTGCTGTGCTGGAAGCAAGAATCTGAAGCCAGTGAATCTTAGCTTGCTGGGCACTGTGAGGGCGGGATTTGCTGAGCCAGCCCACTTGGCTGCCTGGCTTCAGCCCCCTTTCCAGGGAAGTAAATGGTTCTCTCTCACTGGCGTTCCAGATGCTACTGGGGTATGAAAAAGAACTCCTACAGCTAGCTTGGTGTCTGCCCAAATGCTGCCCAGTTTTGTGCTTGAAAGCCAGGGCCCTGGTGGTATAGGCACCCGAGGGAATCTCCTGATCTGCAGGTTGTGAAGACCATGGGTAAAGCACAGTACCTAAGTCGGAATGCACCATTCCTCACAGCATAGTCCCTCGTGCTTCCCTTGGCTACAGGAGGGCATTCCCTAACCCCTTGCACTTCCCAGGTGAGGCAATGCCCCACCCTGCTTCTGCTCATGCTCCATGGATTGCATCCACTGTCTAACCAGCCCCAATGAGATGAGCTGGGTACCTCAGTTGGAAATGCAGGAATCACCCGCCTTCTGCATTGATCTCACTGGGAGCTGCAGACTGGAGCTGTCCCTATTCAGCCATCTTGCCCAGCATCAAAACTTCCACTGGGTTAAATTTAGAATTTTATTCTTAAATCTATTAAACATGAATATTAATGACTATTATTAATCATAGTTCTTTTCCTTGAATAACAGTGATATCAGCAGTTAATGCTTATTGACTTCTTACATTGTGCTAAGTCCTTTGCTTATTCATCTCATGAAGCTACTCAAAAATCCCATATTGGAGATGTTATTACTATCTCCATTTTACTGAAATGGAGATAGCTGCTTAACAGGGTTTAGGAACTCATACAGTAAGTGCATGTAATGGTAAAAGGTACACCCTGCTGATGCACATTGAATTCTGTCACACTTCTGGTGAATACTACTCATTAGAAAATATGAAAGCAACCACAACATATCTTCATGATCTAGCTCAATTCCAGCAACTAGAGACTGCAAAGTGTTAGAAAACTAAATTCAGATTCCAGCTATTCCAAATGAGTAGTTGATTGCTGAAGGAGCAAACACTAAAATGTTTGATCTTTCATCAGGTGGTGTTGATATATTACAAATATTTTAATGCTACTCTAAGGAACAAAAGGGAAAACAGAAATAATCCCATCACCCAGTGATGTGCTAAAAATTGAGAAATGGAAGCTCTTGTTTATTTGGTCAAGCTACTTCCTGAAGGTCATTTTGTAAGGAAAATGTTTGTGATTGGGAAAAGAAAATTCTTATTTTCTTTTGTGGCATTTGTTCACACACAGAATAAGCAAATTGAATTTTATAGTTTATAATCTTATTCATTTATAAACAGCCAATAAGTGGGAGGTATTTGAAGATACAATTAAATGAAAACATCACCTCAAGAACTAATATTATATGTCTTTAATCTATTGAACTTTGAATTATTTGCTTTAAATTTATTTTCATTTCTGTCCAATTTATACATTCACATATTTTAAAGAGTCAAGTAATTTCACAAAGTTTCAATAAAAAACAAAAGTTACCTGCTTCATCCACTCAAATGTTTCCCTTCCCAAAGGCACCATGATAGACATAAAATGCAATTTCTGAATTTTTCGTTCTAGTCATTGTCTATGACTCCTAGTATGAAAGATGAAGATTTTGCTCTTGCAAAATTTCACCCCATTTGCACTCCTGCATATATTTCTCAACTTCATCCTCCCACTTACAAAAACAAAATCATTTAGTTTTTACATCACACTGACTCTGTAAATCCTATTTATAACTGAGTTGCCTTATATACGATGACTACTTTTCTATGCAGCATTTTGTTTTTCTTAAAGTTAGCAGTCATCTGGTGGTTGATTGCTTAGCTTTGTGTGTATTTACTACTAATATATTTCTCAATTATCCTCAAGTTGTATATAACTCTCAGGACAACAGGACAATTTTACAACTCTGGATAAATCCCTCCAGAGTCTGAGCTGCTTCAATCTGGATTGTTTGCCATCTGCACCTGCATTAATTATTTACTGCCACAAACTTGGTGGCTTAAAATAACATACATATATTATTTCAAACTTTCCATGGGTTAGGAGTCCAGGCACAGCATAGCTGAATTCTCTGTTCAGGATCTCACTGAACTGAAATCAAGGTATTGGTTAGAGCTGAGTTCTTATCTGAGGCTGAGCATGTCCTTTTCCATGCTCACGTCACTCTTGGCAGGATTCAGTTCATTGTAGATGTGGGACTGAGGCTGTTGACTTCTATAGACCACCCACCATTCCCTGCTATGTGATCCTCACCACATAAATGGCTGTCTGCTTCTTTAAGTTGAGCAGGATAGAATCTCTGATGTTTCAAATCTCTTTGACTCCTTTCCTCTATGATCTCTAGACCATTTTTAAAGGGTTCATCTAGTTAGATAAGACTCCATTCAGGATAATCTCCCTATTGATTAACTTCGAGTCAACTGATTAGGTACTTTAATAACATGTGAAAACCTCTTCATCTTCACCATATAACATAACAGGAGTGATATCCCATTATATACACAGGTCCTGCACACACTCAAGTGAAGGAGATTCTACAGGGCAAATATATCAAGGGGTGGAAATCTTGGGGGTCATCATACAGTTTTGCTTACCATTATACCCAATAACTGGAAGCCATCCAGAAATCCCCATTCATTATCATCACAGAGACTCCCTCAGCCTTTCTCTTGAATTTGATTCCCTGTTTGCCGAACTTTGTGTCTTTTTTTTTTTCTTGGTTCACTCCATAAATTTCTAGAAGCACGTTTTCAATCAGCTTGCTGAAAAGGGGCTACATAAGAAGTTTTGTTTTATAGACATTGAATATGGAGTTCTTCAAGTTATTTTACTCAGAATTTTTAGTGTGTTGTTGCTCCATTGCCTTCTAGCTTAGACTATTTGTTATTCATAAGTCTGATATCATCTTATACTTGATACTTTGTATGAAATCTGGTTTTTTCCCTCCCTGAGACTTTATATTGTCCACTATCTGTCCCCAGCTTTATATAATTCCTCAATAATGTGCCTTGGATTTGGTCTACTTATCTATTGTTCTGGGTGCTTAATGACATTCCTTTCAATCAGGACATTCATGTTCTTCATAAATTCTGAAAATTTTATTTTGAATTATTTTATTAGTGATTTCCTTTTATCTATTTTCACTGTCCTCTAGTCATAGAACTTGAATTATTCTAGAACATTCTAGATAAGTCTCTATTTTTAAAAATCTTATCTATTTTCTTCTAGTCTTTCTGGGAGATTTGCTTGATTTTATCTTCCAATATATATTTTTAATTTTTAATTTTGACCTTTTGAGATGGAATCTCATTTTGCTGCCCAGGGTGGAGCATAGTGGCACCATCTCGGTTCACTGTAACCTCTGCCTCCTGGGTTCAAGTGATTCTTGTGCCTCAGCCTCCCAAGTAGCTGGGATTACAGTCATCCACCACCATGCCCAGCTAAATTTTGTAGTTTTAGTAGAGATGGGGTTTCATCATGTAGGCCAGGTTGGTCTCGAACATCTGACCTCAAGTGATCCACCTTCCCCAGCCTCCCAAAATGCTAAGATTACATGTGTGAGCCACCGTGCCCAGCATATCTTTCAAAAGTTTATGTGATCTTATTTTTTATTTCTAAGGTTTCATGTCCACTGAATGTTTGTTTTATGGTATCCAAGTCTTGCTTTATACATTCGTATTTTCTAAGGATATTAATACTAGCTATTATTAAGTTTTTCTTTCTATTTTCTTTGGCATTTAAAATGAGGGTTTCTTTTTTCATAAACGCCTGGCAGTCCTTGGCTGTCTGCTCATATTTAAGAGTAAGGCAGGTGCTAAAAAGAAGGCTGGGCACTCATGGCAGGGGGAGTGCTTCTCAATGGTACTCTCCTCTCTAGGATAATATTTGGGAAACTTTTAAGTATCTTGTGCTTATTTCTCTTGGAAGACAGATTTCTCAAAGAAGATGCCTTTGACCTCCTCCACAGAAGGGGGAGAATGGTCTAGAATAGTTGAAATTCTATGAATAGAGGATAGAGAAAATGGAAAAAAATCAGTAATAAAAGAATTCAAAATAAAATTTCTAGAATTTAAGAACATATATATCTGTCTATATGAGGGAAGATGGCTAGATATCTTAGGTCCTATATATAAGGTTTATCTTAGTCGTCATGTTTTCTGTTTGATATCTCTGTTTTAGTTGTGTCTGGTATCACCTAATTCAAAGATCATCTGCTTGTCATCGTTAGAGAATAAACTTCAAGTCTCCTGCCAGAATAGGGGATGGATATTTTCTCAGATGTACAAATTTGTAATGGAGATACAAAGGACTAAATTCTTAAACAGTCTTTCAACTGATTATTCCACCTGCCAAATCCTGCTTCTTTGGAGGAGTCTGCAATGTACATTAAGTTATTTTGCCCCTTTTCCAACTTCCAGATTAGGATTCAGCTGTCTCATGTCTGTTAAATCATTTAACCCCTACCATATGTCCACCAACTTCCAAAATTGTGTCACTATAGTCTCCTATATCATACTTTGGTCTTATATATTTATATCTTTTGCAAACATTCCTTTATTCTCATTTAGTGGGATTCTGGGAGGGAGAGGAACTAAGTGTGTGTTCATTCTACCATTTTTTAACTATTCATATGCAAGACAATACTCATCAAAGCCCCAATGAACTTTTTGAATGGAACATCACCAGATGATTTGAAAGCCTTCCTGAATTAATACACTTGTGAGAAAGCTAAGTCATTTCTGTGAGAATGTATTAATGAGATTTTTCCGCTATAAAATACCAAAACATATTTTAAATAGTAACGAAAATGGAATCATATTGGTGATTACAGACAGATTAATGGAACAAAAACACAGCAGACCAAAGACATTCTTATATGATAACACAATATTTCAAATTAGTACTAAAAGGATTAACCAGGTAAGTAATCAGCTGGTAAATGATATTAGAACAAATTATTAACAATTTTTCAATATATAAATATAACCTCATCAGAATAAAATTTGAGGATCCGTTCTACTTCCTAGAGTCTGACAAGAGTCCCAGGGGATAACAAGAACTCCAAGAGTGTCTTTCAGTGTGTGGTTGTAACTATGCCATTTTTCTTTGTTCTAGCTCTTGTGGTCCTCCTGAAAGCAGCTGGCTTTTCTGATCCAATCCCTCCACTACACACACATGCATATGCATATGCTCATGTGCATGTACACCTCTTCCCTCCCCAGGGGATCATGACAGCCTTAACTGCAGCTTCCAAGGTCACTGTGCTTAGCATTTGGTTGCTAGTCTTATCAGAAGTCCTGCCCCTTTCCCAAAGCCAGATTGAGAGCAGGGCACCATCTCCACTGCTCTCACAACTCCCTGCCCTTAGCTACTCAGATTAGGAATCTCATTCCCTGTGGAGTAGACTGCCATCTCACTGCTTGAACCCTCTGAGCCCTGATCTTGTTCACCCTGTCTGGAAACAAGGGCCTTTTATCTGTCATTGAAGCAAAAAACTATCCACATCTCCAGAAGAGGAAGCCCTGTTGTTATAGTTATTTCATCCTGATTAACAAATCACAGCCAAACTTTTCACCATAAGCAATTCTTTTTTGCTCAAGAATTTGCAATTTGGGGTTGCTCAAAGACTGAGGACTAGCATATAAAATTATCTAGAGGCCAGTTCACTAACCTCTTTGGTAGCTAATGAAGGCTGCCAACTGGGGGTCTCAGCTAGTGCTGTTAGTCAGTGCACACATGGTTTCCTCATGTGGTTGAGGCTTCCTTATTGCATGGTACCTGGGTCTCAAGGGTGAGCATGCTAAAGAGGGAGAGCCAGGTAGAGCCATATTGCTTTATAGGACCTAGCCTTGGAAGTCATGCAGCATCACTTCTACTCCATTCTATTTGTTGACCAGTCTCAAAGTTCCACTCAGATTCAAGAGAGAAGAAATAGTTTCCACCTTTTGATGGGAGGGTGGTATGGTTCTGAAGGAACATGTAGGACTGGATAGATTGCTGCAGTCATTTTTAGAAAAAATTATCTGCCACACCTGGTTTACTATATTAAAAAGAAGAGGAGGAAACTGAACAAAATTGAGAAAAAAATCTATAGAAAGAATCAGTGAAACCAAAAGTTTGTTTTTTGAAAGCACAAACAAGATAGACCGCTAGCCAGATGATTAACAGAAAAAAAAGAGAAAATCAAAATAAATACATCAGATATGACAAAGGTAACATTACAACTGATTCCACAGAAATACAAAAGATCCTCAGAGACTATTATGAACACTTCTATGTACACAAACTAGAAAAGCTAGAGGAAATTGATAAATTCCTGGAAACACACAATCTCCCAAATTTGAATCACGAAGAAACTGAAACCCTAAATAGATCAATATCAAGTTCCAAAATTGAATCAATAATAAAAATGTAGTAAACAAAAAAAGCCCCAGACCAGATGGATTCACAGCTGAATTCTATCAGATGTACAAAGAAGAGCTGGTATTAATTCTACTGAAAGTAATTCAAAAATAGTTACTGATCAATAACTCATTCTACAAAGCCAGCATCACACTGATACAAAAACCTGGCAGACACAACAACAACAACAAAAAAACCATAGGCCAATATCCTTGATGAATAATCCCTGTTGAGGTGCAAAAATCCTCAAGAAAATACTGGTAAATTGAATCCAACAGTGCATGAAAAAGTTAATTCACCAAGATCAAATCAGCTAAATCCCTGGGATGCAAGGTTGGTTCAACATACACAAATTAATAAATGTGAGTCACCACATAGCAGAATTAAAAACAAAAACCATATGATCATCTTAATAAATGTGGTAAAAGCTTTTTATAAAATCCAACACAACTTCATGATAAAAATCTTCAAGAAACTAGTCATAGAAGGAACATATCTCAAAATAATAACAGCCGTTTATGACAAACCCACAGCCAACATCATATTTAATGTACAAAACTGGAAGCATTCCCCTTGAGAACTGGAGCAAGTTAAGAATTCCCATTCTCACGAAAGCTATTCAACACAGTATTGAAAATGCTTTCCAGAGCAATCAGGCAAGAGAAAGAAATAAAAGGCATCTAAAAAGGAAAAGAAGCAAGCTAACTCTCTTTATAGATTATATGATTCGATACTTAGAAAACTCTAATGTCTCTGCCAAAAGGCTTCTGGGACAGATAAACAACTTCAGTAAAGCTTCAAGATATGAAATTACTGTACAAAAAATCAGTAGCATTTCTTTTTTTTGTCTTTATTTATTTATTGTATTTTAGGTTTGGGGGTACATGTGCAGAACATGCAAGATTGCTGCATAGGTACACACATGGCAGTGTGATTTGCTGCCTTCCTCCCCATCACCTATATCTGGCATTTCTCCCCATACTATCTTTCCCCAATTCCCCACCCCCCACTGTCCCTCCCTTATTTCCCCCCAACAGATCCCAGTGTGTGATGCTCCCCTCCCTTTGTCCATGTGTGTTCTCATTGTTCAACACCCACCTATGAGTGAGAACATGCAGTGTTTGATTTTCTGTTTTTGTGTCAGTTTGCTGAGAATGATGGTTTCCAGGTTCATCCATGTCCCTATAAAGGACACGAACTCATTGTTTTTGATGGCTGCATAATATTCCATGGTGTATATGTACCACATTTTTCCAGTCCAGTCTATCATTGATGGGCATTTTGGTTGGTTCCAGGTCTTTGCTATTGTAAACAGTGCTGCAATGAACATTCGTGTGCATGTGTCCTTATAGTAGAACGATTTATAATCCTTTGGACATATACCCAGTAGTGGGATTGCTGGGTCAAATGGAATTTCTATTTCTAGGTCCTTGAGGAACCGCCACACTGTCTTCCACAATGGTTGAACTAATTTACACTCCCACCAGCAGTGTAAAAGTATTCCTATTTCTCCACATCCTCTCTAGCATCTGTTGTCTCCATATTTTTTAATGATAGCCATTCTAACTGGCATGAATGGGAAACAATTTTTGCAATCTACCCAACTGACAAAGGGCTGATATTCAGAATCTACAAAGAACTAAAACATATTTACAAGAGAAAAACAAACAAGCCCATTCAAAAGTGGGCAAAGGATATGAACAGACACTTTACAAAAGAAGACATACATGAGGCCAACAAACACATGAAAAAATGCTCATCATCACTGGTCATTAGAGAGATGTAAATCAAAACTACATTGAGATAAAATCAGTAGCATTTCTATATGCTAATAATGTTTATGCTAAAAGTCAGATCAGAATGCAATCTTATTTACAATAGCCACAGAAAAAAATATGGAATACGTCTAACCAAGGAAGTGAAAGATCTCTACAAGGAGAACTACAAAACACTATTAAAAGAAGTAATAGATGACAAAAACACATGGAAAAACATTTCATCTTCATGGATTGGAAGAATCAATATCATTTAAATGGCCATACTACCCAAAGCATCCTACAGATTCAACACTATTCCTATGAAGCTAGCAATGTCATTTTTCACAGAACTAGAAAAAAAAAACTATTCTAAAATTCATATGGAACAAAAAAGAGCCTGAATAGCTAAAGCAATCCTAAGCAAAACAACCAGCATCAGATTACTCGACTTCAAACTATAAGGCTACCTTCAGTAACCCAAACAGCATAATACTGTACAAAAACAGACATAGACTAATGGAACAAAATAGTGAATCCAGTTATAACACACCTAGAGCCATCCAATTTTTTGACAAAGACAAGAAAAATGAGGAATGGGAAAAGGACCCCCTACTCAATAAATAGTGCTGGGATAGCACATGGCTAGCCATGTGCAGATCAATGAAACTCGATCTGTACTTTTCACTATATATAAAAACTAACTCAAGATGGGTTAAAAATTTAAATATAAAACCTCAAACTATAAGAATCCTAGAAGAAAACCTAGGAAACACCATTCTGGACATGGGTGTTGGGAAAGAATTTATGACCAGGTCCTCAAAAGCAATTGCAACAAAAACAAGAATTGACAAGTCGGACCTAATTAAACTAAAGAGCTGCCGTACATGAAGATAAACTATCAACAGAATGAACAGACAACCTACAGAATGGGAGAAAATATTTGCAAAGTATGCGTCTGACAAAAGTCTAATATCCAGAATCTACAATTGAACATGCAATAAACAAATAAACCCATCAAAAATGGGTAAAATACATGAACAAACACTTATCAAAAGAAGATGTATCAGCTGCAAAGATGTAGATAAAGAAATGCTGCATATCACTGATCATTAGAGAAATGCAAGTCAAAACATCAATGAGACAAGCAAGTCAGAATAGCTATTACTAAAAAGTAAAAAAAAAAATCAATTCTGGCAAGGCTACAGAGAAAAGGGAACACTTACAGACTGCTGATGGGAATGTAAATTAGTTCAGCCACTGTGGAAAGCATTTCAGAGATTTCTCAAATAACTTGTGACAGAACTGCCTTTCAACCCAGTAATCCCATGATTGGACATATATCCAAAAGAAGACAAATTGTTCTACCAAAAAGACACTTGCACTCACATGTTCATCACAGTACTATTTACAATATAAAAAACATGGAATCAATCTAGGTGTCCAGCAACAGTGGACTGGATAAAGAGAATGTGGTACATATATATCACAGAATACTACACAGCCATAAAAAGAACAAAATTATGTCCTTTGCAGCAACATGGATTAAGCTAAAGGCCATTATCTTAAGAAAATTAATGCAGAAACATAAAACCAGTGGGAACTAAACACTGGGTACTCATGAACATAAAGATAGTAACAATAGAAACTGGAGACTACTAGGTGGGGAGGAAGGAAGGGATCAAGAGTTGAAAAACTACTGGGTACTATGCTCGCTACCTGGGTGATGGGACCGTTTGTACTCCAACCCTCAGCATTATGCAGTATACCCTGGTAACAAACCTGTACATGTACCCCCTGAATCTAAAATAAAAGTTGGAAAAAAAAAGAAGAGAAAGAAAAAATGTTTCCTTTGTTTTTGTGCATTAAAAGCCCACAGGCAAGAAAACATACAGTTAATTTCTCAGTTAGGCTACCCTGCCCATCTGGTTTCATGGTTGAGAGACAAATGCTAATGAATCCTTTGCTACGTCAATTAACTCTGCTTTGCTTCAAGGTCATGTATTAGATCCCTACATCAAGTCAATCACCTTGAAAACAAATGATACTGCGAACAAGGATAACCAGACATCCCATAAACCCCACCAAAAAGAATGTCTCAGTGTAAATTCTTTACTACTGGCAAATGATCTACTAAAAAGACATCTTCTGTGCCTAAAAATGGGCAGCCCATAAACATGTACAGTGATACGAGTAGGAAATTGTGTTTTTGTTCCTTTCAAATAAATCATTTGCACATTACCACTCTATTGAACTCATTTATAGAAGACAAGATCACGTTTTTGTTTTTGTCTTGTTTTGTTTAACAAAGAACAAACCATGTTACTGTTAAAATGCAACACTATTTGTCTTGGCAACTATATTTGGATACATCTCTATGGAGTCTCTATTGTTTGGTGTTCTATCATTGCTATACTTTTTAAAAATGTGCTCATGAATGGTTAGCAATTGCCTGTCACAGTGAACCTTTCCTTTAGGAACTGGGGATTTCTGATACACAGAACTGCATTTCCTTTATATCATATTACAAATACTTGATAATTCAAACCAAATTCCAGGTTAGTCTTAGTAAAAAACACGGCCAACGAATAGCTGAAGAGTAGTTTCTAATTCACAGGTGATATATTTGCATCTGGAGTTGGTAGAGGAAGATATAAGAGCAAATCTTGCATGAAGAATGGTTTAGAGAAAGCTTGATTTAGTTATAGCCTTTCTTGTTCTAAATAACATTTAAACTAAGTAAGCAAGACTTGTACAATCTATGAAGGATTTTTCTTAAGGAATGAGTCAGAAACTGACCCAAGAACAGAAAGCCAAGCACCATATGTTCTCACTCATAGGTGGGTGTTGAACAACGAGAACACATGGACTCAGGGAGAGAAGCATCACACACAGGGGACAGTTGGTGGGGGTAGGGGAGAGACAACGGGGGTGTTGAGGGAGGGGAGGTTGGGTAGGGATAACATGGGGAGAAATGCCAGATATAGTATGCACCTAAAGTAAAATAAATTTTAAAAAAAAGAAATGACTCAGAAAAAAATTTGCTAATAACTTTAAATCTATTGTGAACAAGAAATGTGGCTTATTTAATTCCCAAATCTTACTTTGATAAATGGAATTTCCTGAGAGACTTGTTAGAAATATAGATTCTTAGGGCTACCCTTAAGAATTTGAGTAAGTCTGGAGTGACACTCCAGAATCTGCACTTTAAACCATGCCCCCATGTGAAATGGATACTAAAGGACCTACTAACCTAGATAAAATTTTATTTTTAGTTTTAGCAATTTAACAGAAAACTCTTACTCTATGTAAAACAAATATTAACTCATTAAATCCTCATAACTAATAATGTAGGGATATTGTCCTCAGTCTACAGATGACAAAGCTAAACCACAGAGAGGTCAAGTAACTTGTCCAAAGACCCGCAGCTGAACCCAGGCAATCTGACCCCAGAATCTGTGCTTGGTTGACTTTTAAGAGACTTCATCACACATACATAAAAATAAACTATATAAAATAAAATAAGTATGTCAAGGAGAACAAAAAAAAGTGTATAAAAATCACTGAACTGTAGGGCCAAAGACTAAAAGTCTGAAAGTTGTCAGCTTCCCTCTTTCTTGGACCTTTGTAGCTGGAGTTATTGTAGGCTCAATGCTACCAAATTTCTGAGACAAAGTGGCCATAGAGTCTCAAGTGCTACCACTAAGTCCTACCAAAAGTGCTACTCAATTGTTAGCCACTGAATTTCCATAATTCCCACTGTGGCAATCATCCCTATCCTTTGAATTCTCCACTGGGACTGCCTGGAGCTCCTGTGTGACCCACACTTGGCTGGTATTGACCTAGCCATTGACAACTCTTGCCAACTTTGTCCCTGAGTGGTGGGTGTCATTTCCCATAATCCCATAACTTCTGCCTGGGGTTCTTCTCTGAGGGACTCATCATCTACCACCGCTAAGTCTGTCCTTCTAGTGTCTAACACTCTGATCTGCAGTCAGATTACATTCCTTTGATCACAACCATGGTACAGAAACAAACCCACATCTTTACTAGACTTGATATCCTCAACCTCACACTAGCCCAATGCCTCAGAGCACTAAAATTCAGAAATAAGATACACTGCTCTACAAGCATGCTTTATGGGGGTATTTCACACCCAAATATCTGGAATATGTTGATATATAACTGTACTTACTTGTTATCAGATCTAACATGACTTTCCTTCTCCGAAAATGAAAACAAGCCAAAATGAAACTTCAAATTTTTAAATTTACATATAAATAAATTATGATGCCTTTGAATTAGACATTTTCAACTTTTGCCTTAAATAGATAGGATCTGTCAGATCCCATAATCTGATTTCAGAAGTTTAACTCCATGAATTGACTTTAGATGAAATATTTATAAACATTAGAGGTGTGATATAGAAGACAGATTCATTACGGTCTTTTTTTTTTTTTTAAGCTCATGAAGAGGTGCATTAGGAAACTGGACTCATTCTTAGCTGCACATGGAGCATGAATAGGTATAAGGCTAAATGTTTTTTTCCTAGACATTTGGGTCATACATAATCAATTTGATGTTGTGTTTCCTTGGTTTTATTGCTTAACTGTATGTATATGCCATAGGAGGCAGCAGAAAGAAAACATGTCAACTATCCATTTATACAAAATAAAATTTGAAGAGAAAGATAATCTGTCAAGGTATCAGAGTGTGGTGGAAAATATTATTTTCAATGGAGTCAGAGATATCAGGGCAAAAATTCAAGTTTGCTACTTCAAAGTTTTTTTTTAGCTTTTCAGAACCAAGTACAGGTTAATGACCTTATTCCCATATTAGAGAGAAGCTGGCAAACAGACCTCACTGAAGAAAAATAACTTATTTCTTAAAACTGTGCTTTGAACCTTAGGAAAGAAATGGGAAAGGGTACATACGGATGTTCCTTTTCCAATGTCTGAATTTTGTATTATGTTATTTTATTAAGTTATTTGGGGATCTAATAAGCGGGATTGGGTCATTTTAGTATTTGTGATAGTGTTAGGTGAGCAAAAGGGAGAGTAATGGTGCTGTTGATGTGAAATGAAAGGGTCAGATTAGTTCAAATCATCTCTCATTCCCTGGTATACTCTATCAAGAGGTTAGGAGATAACAAGGTGACATGGGTGTGGCTCTCCAATTGAACCAATTAACTCCACCTAATTCAGAGCATCAGATGTGGGTAATGGAGGTATAGCAGAAATATTGAACAGATGCATTAAAGGGGTCACCGAGGGAAGGCTTCAGGGGAAAATCTATCCTGCAGGCAAAAATGCACCACAACAAAAACAAGGAAGCTAATGACTAGTGACCTTGGAAGAATCAAGTTCTTACTATAATTTTGAGTTTTAAGTTCTCCCTCACGCTCATGACTTTTCACTTAAGTTTCCTAAAACAACAGGTTTTGTCAAAGATTACCAGTTGGAACCTTGGCCACCAAACTCAAAAGCTTTGTTTCAATACTTTTTCTCTCTCAGTTCAGTGGGGCTTACCTCTGCTAGACATGTCTTCCTTCAGAAGACATTACCTTGATTCCAGGACAGGCTTTTACTGGAAGTCCCAACTTCCTTTTTTGTCTCTTTCTTACTTGTTTTATTTCCATCTTTTCCCCTCTTCGCTTTCTAAATGAGAGCACATCTCACAGCTTAGTTTTTGGCTCTCTTTTATTTTATTTTTTTTGGATTGTAATTATTATTATTATTTATTTATTTTTCATTGCATTTTAGGTTTTGGGGTACATGTGAAGAACATGTAACACTGTTGCATAGGTAAACACATGGCAGTGTGGTTTGCTGCCTTCCTCCTCATCATCTATATCTGGCATTTCTTCCCATGTTATCCCTCCCCAATTCCCTACCCCCTGCTGTCCCTCCCCTATTCCCCCTCCCCCATAGACCCCAGTGTATGATGATCCCCTCCCTGTGTCCATGAGTTCTCATTGTTCAACACCCGCCTATGAGTGAGAATATGCAGTGTTTGATTTTCTGTTCTTGTGTCAGTTTGCTGAAAATGATGGTTTCCAGGTTCATCCATGTCCCTACAAAGGACACAAACTCATCATTTTTTATGGCTGCATAATACTCCATGGAACGTTTACTAGCTTTTAGTTAGTACATTTACTCCTTTGGCTGCTACTTTTCTATTTCAAACCTTGATTAACTTCTTAAGTGTGGTTGAAATTTCTAAACTCCTTATACACATCTCTAACAGATGTCCTACTGGCCGCTGAAACTTTTGCATCCTGCCTGTATTAGTCAGTTCTCATACTGTTATAAAAAACTACCTAAGACTGGGTAATTTATAAAGAAAGAAAAGAGGTTTAATTGACTTATGGTTCTGTGGGCTGTACAGGCTTCTGCTTCCGGGGTACCCTCAGGAAACTTACAATCATGGGAGAAGACAAGGAAAGTAAGCACCTTCTTCACATGGAGGCAGAAAGGACAGCAAAGGCGGAAGTGCCACACTTGTAAACCATCATATCTCATAAGAACTTAGTCACTACCATGAGAATAGCAAGGGGGAAACTGCCTCATGATCCAATCACCTCCCATAAAGCCCGTCCTCCAATTCAGCATGAGATTTGAGTGGGGATACAAATCCAAACCATATCACCGCGACTCTTCTTATATTCACTGACCCATGCTCACCAATTCCCCAACACAGCTCCTCTCACTCAAGTTGCCCAGGTTCCCAAACTTGGAATCACCTGGGACAAGATGTTTCCTTGTCATTCACCCTCTTACCTTAAGAGGTGATAATTACTACAGATTCTGCCTGCCAAAATCATCTAAGTCTGTGCCATTCATCTGATCCTTCCACAGATGCTCTGTGTGTCACGTAAACATTATGTCATGCCTGGAGCTAATACATCCCAAGAGAAATACAGGCCAAATGTACTGGGAGTCCAGAGGAGATTATTAATTCTTAAATGGATCATTCATGTATCTGTTCCAGATGACAGAAGGCAAAAAACACTGAATGATTACCAGTCTCTGGAAAGTCACCCAAAAGTGTACTGAAAGACTAAAATGAACATTGTGTCTTAAACAGAAGCTGATTGTTGTAGAAAGAATGGTATTTACAAAGAACAGGGCTCTTTTAAAAACAGACAAAGCAAAAGTTTTTTCCCCTCCCCTAATCAGTCAATAGACGGTAACGATATGATGGCAACATAAGAACATATATCCGTCTTTCCAGGTGGTTTTTATGGACCCTCTGAATCAGAATCATCTGGGATAGCTGTTAAAATGCTGTTTCCCAGGTTTCACCCTGTACTTTTCTTTTGTAGTGCCGTGGGACATGCATTTTAAACAAGTTATATCTATGATTCTTACGTACATTAAAGTTTAAAAGCCACTAAAAAATAAGCAAGAAAAAATGTCAAAAATTACATCAAAATATTATAAATTACATTTTTATACTCATCTCTAGGTTTCAGATTTTATAGTTATATAAAAAAAGTAATGAGTAATTTTAAAGTTTGTAGTCTCTCTCTGGATTTTGACTATATGTATCTGGCAATAACTCACAGATAAGTTCTTTTAAATAATTAAGAAGGTTCTGTAAAAGAAAAAGATATTTGAGGCAGAACTTTTCCATATATTTTCAAAACTACTATTTAACTCAAGAGCGACCTAAATAATCTAAAGTTTTTTAAATTCAAAAAGTTTTAAAAATTCCAAATGTGTAAGAAAAAGATAATAAACTTATAATACTATTCTTCTTTTTTTAAAAAACTCAAGTTCTTTTGCTAATTGTTAAGGATACTGATTTATTTAAAACATAACATGTTTCTGCTTCATAACAACATCTGTATTACTTTTCATTTTTATTGGCAACTTTCACCATACCCTGGTGATTTCTAGAAACCCTCATACCTTCCTGCTGGTCAAAGTTTCCAAAAAATAATAACAATTGATTATTATTAACTCTGATCTTTTTATTCTATGACCATGTACTCTATAAGAAGCACTTGAAAAAGTAGAGCTATTAACTTTAGGGAAAATAGGGTCCCTATACCAGGTCTCAACTCTAGGGATATTTTGTTAGGTAGACAGACCATCAACAGTAGACAGTAAAACACCCACCACAAGTGCATTATTCCCAAGAAAGAGTGTTGGCATTTGGATTTCTATGAACATAGAACACACTCATAACTTTTCTACCTCATAAAGGGAATCTCTCCTGCTCATAGAGAAGTTGCTATCATGGCCAGTGTTGCTTTTTGCACAAGTGTCTATCCCACCAGTTCTCAACTGGGGGTGATTTGAGCCCCCAGGTGACATTTTTTAATATCTAGGCATATGTTTGATTGTCACATCTTGGGAAAGCTTCCACTCCTCACTGGCCCCTCATAGCTCTAGGAATTTTCCCTACCCACCCTTTAACAAGACCTTCTCTGAAAGCCTCATCGACATGGGTACTAAATGACTGATCATATTTTATTCTCGCCTAACAGGAATTAAGGTTGCCATTCAACCTTGATTCAAGTTCCATCAAAGAATCAGCTTGTCATCAGAGACTACTTAGGGAACATGAGGGACCTTTATGGTGCCATACCACAGTGAACTATATGGTATCAGAGACAATGCCATGAATTCACCAAACCCCAGGCTCAATGTTATAGATTTCCCAGCCTTCTCTGTGATGCAACTAGGCCATGTGACTGAATTCTGGCCTACATTATGTGGGTAGAAGTGATGCCTTCCACTTCTAGGCCTGTTCCCTTACCACCTTCCCCCAAATCCCACACAATTATTCATGCTCCTTTTTACTTTTTCTACCATTTGTTTGTAGTTAATCAAGTTGAATTCTAAGGTCTCCGGGCATGGAGCCATAACATGAATGGAGCCTGAGCCCCTGAATGGCTGAATGCAATAGAGCATTTCTCTACACTATGTCAACCATGCTTGGTCTATGCCAGAGAGATTTTCAGGTCACCTGGATAGTAATGCTTACCTTAATACCTTGGCTTTAGCTACATCTGAATGCAGCCATAAGAACTAGGTTTGCCAGAAAGTTTCTGAGTGTTTTAGAAACTGTCTTAGAAAAGCCCTATAAAACAGCATCCTAGAAAATTCAGAAAAAAAAGAGACTTCTTTGCCATTATAGGCATAGCAAGGAGGTAATGTAATCAAAGGCATAACCACTTACAAACCAAAAACAACTGGCATCCTATATTTAGCTACGGAAGATATAAATGGGTCATGTAATTAATTCACCCATACATATTACACACACCATTGCTTGTGTGTTAATGTACTTAAATTTTGTTTCAAAAACAAAATATCCTCCTCTCATACTCTGAGTAAACAAATTCTTAGCAAAAATCATGAACAATGCCTGAAAAGAGAAAAGAAAAACTTGAGGAAAATGAACCAATATTTTCCCTTAAAAGTGAAAAATAGGAAAAGATACAAGGTTGGTTGGATAAATATAGAGATTACACAAACCAGAAATTTAAGAAGTGTGTTATTCTAAAGGCCAAAATAAACAAAGCCTGATGTATATTAACCCACTATTACCATGCTTTTTAGACGTCTGTAGTCCATACTTGGAAGAGAAAATAACCAAGTGAAACAGGATGACTTGCTTTTCTCTTTTAAGCAATTAATCTCTTCTATGGAAGGATTTAGCTATGCTTCAATTCTCTGGAGAGACTCTATTTAAAAAAAAACAACTTATATTATTATATTTGAAACTATCTCCACAACGGGCTCAAATTTGAAGTAGCAGAAAACTTTGGATTCAAATCTATAAATGCAACTGATTTTATTCTATTTTAAATTTTATCCTCAAGGAGTACATGCATATTTTAAGTCATTCTGGAAGATGGTTTCCAAACATCTTTCTGTTCATAGGAGAATTTGCTAAACAGCAACACTTTCAGCCATGCACTAATATCTGAGCACCTCCTACACTTATTAATGGTTCAATCCACTGTGTGTGTGTGTGTGTGTGTGTGTGTGTGTGTGTGTGTGTGTGTTTCCCACCATTTTGCTGCATTGGAGGCAGTTTTATGCCTCCAATTTTTAATTTTTTTTCATACATAGTAGGTGTATATATTTATGGGGTACATGAGTCATTTTGATATGGGCACAGAATGTGTAATAATTACAGCAGGGTAAATGGAGTATGTATCACCTCAAGCATTTATTCTTTATTCATGTTACAAATAGTCTAATTATACTAGTTATTTAAATACATACAATATATTATTGTTGACTGTAGTAACCCTGTTGTGTTATCAAATACTAGATCTTATTCCTTCCAACCATATTGTTATACTTATTAGTAATCCCAATTTGCCCCTCCACCCACCCACCCACTAAACTTTCCAGCCTCTGGTAACCATGATTTTACACTCTATCTTCATGAATTCAATTGTTTTATTTTTCAGCTTTTATAAATAAGTGAGAGCATGAGTTTGTCTTTCTGTGCCTGGCTTATTTCACTTAACATAATGACCTTCAATTCCAACCATGTTGTTGCAAATGACAGGATCTCATTCTTTTTAATGGCTGAATAGTAATCCGTTGTCTATATGTGCCACATTTTCTTTATTTACTTGACTGATGATAAACACTTAGGTTGCTTCCAAATCTTGGCTACTATAAACAGTGCTGCAATAAACGTTGGAGCATAAATAACTCTTTGATACACTGACTTCCCTTCTTTTGGGTACATATCCAGTAGTGGGATTGCTGGATCATATAGTAGCTCTATTTTTAGTTTTCTGAGGAACCTACAAACTGTTCTCATAGTGGTTGTACTAACTTACATTCTCACCAAGAGTGGATGAGGGCTCTCCTTTCTCCACATCCTCACTAGCATTTGTTATTATTGCCTTACTTTTGGATAAAAGCCATTTTAAATGGGGTGAGATAATATCTCATTGTAGTTTTGATTTGCATTTCTGTAATGATCAATGATGTTAGGCACCTTTTCATATCCCTGTTTGCCATTTCTATGTCATTTGTTGAGAAATGGCTCTTTACATCTTTTGCCTATTTTTAATTGGATTATTACATTTTTTCTTTAGTGTTGTGTGAGCTCCTTATATATTCTGGTTATTAATCCCTTGTTACATGAATAGTTTGCAAGTATTTTCTCCCATTCTGTGGGTTGCCTCTTCACTTTATCAATTGCTTCCTTTGCTGGGCAGAAGGTTTTTAACTTTATGTGATCCCATTTGTTCATTCTTGCTTTGGTTGCTTGTGCTTGCAGTGTATTACTCAAGAAATTTTTAGCCAGATCAATATCCTGGAGAGTTTCTCCACTGTTTTCTTTTTTATTCATTTTTTTTCTTTTAAAAATTCTACATGCAGGATGATCTCCAATGTTTTCTTGTAGTAGTTTCATAGTTTGAAGTCTTAGATTTAAGTATTTCATCCAATTTGATTTGATTTTTGTATGTGATGAGAGATAAGAATCAAGTTTCATTCTTTTGCATATGGATATCCAGTTTTCCCAGCACCATTTATTGAAGAGACTGTCCTTTCTCCAAGGCATATTCTTAGCACCTTTGTCAAAAATAAGTGTACTTAGGTGTATGTATTTGTTTATGTGTTCTCTCATCTGTTCAATTGGCCTATGTGTCTGTTTTTATGCCAGTGCCATGTGGTTTTGGTTACTATAGCTCTGAAGTAGAATTTGAAGTCAGGTACTGTGAATCCTCCAGTATTATTCTTTTGGCTAAGGATAGCTTTGGCTATTCTGGATCTTTTGTGGTTCCAAATGAATTTTAGGATTCTTTCTCCTATTTCTGTGAAGAATGTCATTAGTATTTTGATAGAGATTGTACTGAATCTGTAGATTGCTTTGGATAATACGGACATTTGAACAATAGTGATTCTTCTAATCCATGAACATGGAGTATCTTTCAATTTTTTTGTCACCTCTTCAATTTATTTCATGAGTATTTTATAGTTTTCATTGTAGAGATCTTTCACTTCTGTGGTTAATTCCTAAGCATTTTAATGTTATTAGTTACTATGTAAATGGGATTACTTTTTAATTTCTTTTTCAGATATTCACTGTTGGCATTTAGAAATGCTACTGATTTTTATATGTTGATCTTGTAATCTGCAACTTTACTGAATTTATCAGTTGTAATAATTTTTGGTTGAGTCTTTAGGTTTTTCCAAATATGAGATTATATTATCAGCAAATAATTATAATTTGACTTTTTCCTTTCCAATTTTGATGCCCTTTCTTTCTTATCTCTGATTGGTCTACTGAGAACTTCCAGTACTATGTTGAATAACAGTAGTGAAACTGGATATCTTTGTCATGTTCCAGATCTTAGATGAAAGACTTTTAGTTTTTCCCCATTAAGGATGATACTAGCTATGGTCTGTCATATAGGCTTTTATTATGTTGAGGTATGTTCCTTCTATATTTAGTTTTTTGAGGGTCATGAAGAGATACTGAATTTTATCAAACTTGTTTTCAGCATCAATTGAAATAGTCATATGGTTTTTGACCTTCATTCTGTTGATATGATGTATCACACTGATTGATTTGCATATGTTGAGTCATCCTTGCATCCTTGGGATAATTATCACCTAGTCATGATGAATGATCTTTTTAAGGTATGGCTGAATTCGATTTGCTAGTATTTTGTTGAGAATTTTTGCATCAATATTCATCAGAGATATTGGCCTGTAGGTTTCTTTTTTAGATGGGTCTTTATCTGATTTTAGTATCAGAGTAATATTGGTCTGGTAGAATAAGTTTGGCCATACTCTTCCTCTAGTTCTTGAAATAGTTTATGTAGGGTTGGTATTAGTTCTTTAAATGTTTGGTGGAATTCAGCAGTGAAGCTATTGAGTCTTGGCCTTTTCTTTACTGAGAGACTTTTTGTTACAGCTTCAATATTATTACTAGTTATTGGTCTCTTCAGGTTTTTTATTTCATCATGATTCCACTTTGGTAGGTTGTATGTGTCTAGGAACTTACCCATTTCCTCTAGATTCTCCAATTTACTGTCATATAATTGTTCATAGTCGCCGCTAATAATCCTTTAAATTTCTGTGGTATCAGCTGTAGTATCTCTTTTTTCATCTCTGATTTTCTTTATTTGGATTTTATCCCTTTTTCTGTTCACTAGTCTGGCTAAAAGTATGTCAATTTTGTTTATCCTTTCAAATTTGTGTTTTGCTGTTCTTTTATATTGTTTTCTTCATTTTGAATTCATTTATTTTTATTCTGATCTTTATTATTCCTTTTATTGTACTAATTTTGGGTCTGGTTTGTTAGTTCTTTAAAATGCAACACTAGGGGGAGGAGGATGGCTGGGCTCATGAAAGTGTGGGAGCAGCACCATGGGGAGAATATGAGCTTAAGGCTATTGGTCTGGGACTAGACATGACTCTCTTGGGCCCAAGGATACTTCAATAAAATGATAATCAAGCTTCTGGAGATTCGAGATGGTGCTGTAGGACCAACTCAGGATTGCAGCTCCCAGTGAAACCACAGATGGTGAGTGCATGCCGCATTTCCAGACAGATCTTTATTATCCACAGACCAGGAGATTCCCAGGTGTAAGAACCACATGGGCCGCTAGTGTGGCTATGTGAGCTGGCGCAGCTGTTTGGGCTGGGGCCGCAGCGCAGTGGCACTCCGTACAAAATTCACTGGTTTGGTTGCCCTGTTAAACCGGCAATTGGAGATTTCGGAAGGCAGATTAGCACATTCATCTGATTATACGGGACTTAAACAGAAAGCCAGGCCAGGAGATTCTCGAGCAGCAATGTAGTTCCAGCCAGCGCAGTGAGTTGCTGCACAGGAAATCGCACAAATCCTGGCACCCTTTCAGCAGGTGACTGGAACACCTGGGAGAGAGTCAACAGTTCAACTTAAAAAAAAAAAGGGGGCTCTGAGGCAGGGAGCCAGGTGATCAGGCTCAGCGGGTCCCACCCCCACACACAAAAAAACCAAACAGCAATTGGAAACGCTCGGGGTTGAGAGTTTCATGGCAAGCACAGCTGAACCCAGGACAGTGCAGCTCAGAAGGGGAGGGGCGTCTGCCATTACTGAGGCACTCGACCCCTATGGAAGTACACTGCCATTGCTGACACAACCTGCCATTGCCGAGACAACCCGCCGTTGCCAAGACAACCCACCATAAGAGAGAGAGTCTGCCACTACAGAGGCGGGCCATCATCACCATGGCAGCTCTAACCACACCCATATAAACAGGACTACAGGGAATGACACAAGGCAGCAGGGTGGAGCCCACAGCAGCAGGGCGGAGCCCATGGCAGCAGGACAGAGCCCATGACAACAGGGCGGAGCCCACGGCAGCTGAGCATAACCACTACAGGCAGGCAGTGATCAGACTGCCTCCTAGTTGGGCAGAACAGTGCAACAGATACTCATAAATAAAGCCCTAACTCCCCAGGACAGAGCACCTGAGGGAAAAAAAGGGGCTTTATGAGTTCTGCTGCAGCAGACTAAAACGTACCTGCCTAGCAGCCCTGAATAAACAATGAAGCTCACAGCTCAGTATCTGAGCTCCTATAAAGTACAGACAGTCTCCTCAAGCAGCTCGCTGACCCCTGCATAACCAAAGAGTCACCTCACAAAGGACTGATCAGACTGACATTTGGCGGGCATGATTCAGGGACAAAGATAGCAGAAGAAGAATCTGGGAGCATCCCTCACTGTTCTGCAGCTGCTACAGGTGTACCCCAGAGAAGCAGGGCCTGGAGTGGACCTCAGCAGTCATACAGCAGAGGGGATAGACTGTTAGAAGGAAAACTAAGAAACAGAAATACTTCATTATCAGCAATCTGGACGTCCACTCAGAGACCCAATCAGAAAATCAGCAACTACTCAGATGACAGGCAGATAAATCCAAAAAGATGGGAAGAAACCAGTGCAAAAAGGAGAAAAACGCCCAAAACCATAACACCTCGCCTCCTACAAGGGACCACAACTCCTCACCAGCAAGAAAGCAAAGCTGGATGGAGAATGAGTGTGATGAAATGACAAAATTAGACTTCAGAAGGTGGGTAATGAGAAATTTCTGTGAGCTAAAAGAACATGTTCTAGCTCAATGCAAAGAAACTAAGAACCTTGAAAAAAGAGTTGAGAAAATGATAACAAGAATAAACAACTTAGAGAGGAATATGAGTGAATTGAAGGAGGTGTAAAACACACACAAGAACTTCACGAAGCATGCACAAGTTTCAACAGCCAAATTGACCAAGCAGAAGAAAGGATATCAGAAGTTGAAGATCAACTCAATGAAATAAAATGAGAAGCCAAGATTAGAGAAAAAAGCAAAAAAAAAGGGATGAACAAAGTCTCCAAGAAATGTGGGACTATGTGAAGAGACCAAACCTACGTTTGATAGGTGTACCTGAATGTGACAAAGAGAATGAATCCAAGCTGGAAAATACTCCTCAGGATATTATCCAGGAAAATTTCCCCAACCTAGCAAGGCAGGCCAATAGTCAAGTCCAGGAAATACAGAGAACACCACAAAGGTATTCTGCAAGAAGAGCAACCCCAAGGCACATAATCGTCAGATTCACCAGGGTTGAAATGAAGGAGAAAATATTAAGGGCAGCCAGAGAGAAAGGTTGGGTCACCCGCAAAGGAAAGCCCATCAGACTCACAGCAGATCTCTCGGCAGGAACCCTACAAGCCAGAAGAGAGTGGGGGCCAATATTCAACATCCTTAAAGAAAAGAACTTTCAACCTAGAATTTCATATCCAGCCAAACTGAGCTTCACAAGTGAAGGAAAAATAAAATCCTTTGCAAACAAGCAAGTACTCAGAGATTTTGTCACCACCAGGCCTGCTTTACAAGAGCTCCTGAAACAGGCACTACACATAGAAAGGAACAACCAGTAACAGCCATTCCAAAAACATACCAAATGCTAAAGAGCATCAACAAAATGAAGAATCTGCATCAACTAACGGGCAAAACAGTCAGCTAGCATCAAAATGGCAGTATCAAATTCACACATAACAATATTAACCCGAAATGTAAATGGGCCAAATGCACCAATCAAAAGAAACAGACTGGCAAATTGGATAAAAAGCCAAAACCCATCGGTGTGTTGTATCCAGGAAACACATCTCACATGCAAGGATACACAAAGGCTCAAAATAAAGGGATGGAGGAAGATTTACCAAGCAAATGCAGAGCAAAAAAAAGCAGGAGTTGCAATTCTCATCTCTGATAAAAGACTTTAAAGCAACAAAGATCAAAAGAGACAAAGAAGGACATTACATAATGGTAAAAGGATTGATACAACAAAAAGAGCTAATGATCCTAAATATATATGGACCCAATACAGAAGCACCCCGATATATAAGGAAAGTTCTTAATGACTTACAAAGAGACTTAGACTCCCACACAATAATAGTGGGAGACTTTAACACTCCACTGTCAATATTAGACAGAACAACCAGACAGAAAATTAACAAGGATATCCAGAACTTGAACTCAGACCTGGAACAAGCAAACCTGATAGACATTTACAGAACTCTCCACCCCAGATCCACAGACTATACATTCTTCTCAGCACCACATCACACCTACTCTAAAATTGACCACATAATTGGAAGTAAATCACTCCACAGCAAATGCAAAACAACTGAAATCATAACAAACAGTCTCTCAGACCATAGTGCAATCAAGTTAGAATGCAGAATTCAGAAACTAACTCAGAACCACATAGCTTCATGGAAACTGAACAACTGGCTATCGAATGTTGACTGGATAAACAAAGAAACGAAGGCAAAGTTCTTCAAAACCAACGAGAATGAAGATACAACATACCAGAATCTCTGGGACACATTTAAATCAGTCTCTAGAGGAAAATATATAGCAATAAGTGCCCACATGAGAAAAGTGGAGAGATTCAAAATTGACACCCTATCGTCAAAATTGAAAGAGCTGGAGGAGCAAGATCAAACAAACTCAAAAGCTAGCAGAAGACAAGAAATACCTAAGATCAGAGCAGAACTGAAGGAGATAGAGACACAAAAAACCCTTCAAAAAATCAATAAATCCAAGAGCTGGTTTTGTGAAAAGATCAACAAAATAGACAGACCACTAGCCAGATTGATAAAAAAGAAAAGAGAGAATAACCAAATAGATGCAATAAAAATCGATAAAGGGGAAATCACCACAGATTCCACAGAAATTCAAACGATCATCAGAGAATATTACAAACAACTCTATGTACATAAACTAGTAAACCTGGAAGAAATGGATAAATTCCTGGATACTTGTGTCCCCCCAAGCCTAAACCAGGAGGAAACCGAAACTATGAATAGACCAATAACAAGGTCTGAAGTAGAGGCAGCAATTAAGAGCCTACCACACAAAAAAAGCCCAGGTCCAGATGGGTTCACAGCTGAATTCTACCAGACACACAAAGAGGAACTGTCACCATTCCTTCTGAAACTATTCCAAATAATCCAAAAAGAGGGAATCCTTCCCAAATCATTTTATGAGACCAACATTATCCTGATATCAAAAACCTGGCAGAGACTCAACAAGAAAAGAAAACTTCAGGCCAATATCCATGATGAACATAGACGCAAAAATCTTCAATAAAATACTGGCAAGCCAATTGCAGCAGCACATCAAAAAGTTTATCCACCATGATCAAGTAGGATTCATCCCGGGGATGCAAGGCTGGTTCAACATACACAAGTCTATAAACTTAATTCACCACATAAACAGAACCAAAAACAAAAACCACATGATTATCTCAATTGACGCAGAGAAGGCCTTTGACAATATTCAACAGCTTTTATGCTAAAAAACCTCAATAAACTCGGTATCGATGGAACGTATCTCAAAATAATAAAAGCTATTTATGACAAACCAACAGCCAGTATCATACTGAATGGGCAAAAACTGGAAGCATTCCCTTTGAAATCCGGCACTAGACAAGGATGCCCTCTCTCACCACTGCTATTCAATATAGTACTGGAAGTTCTAGCCAGAGCAATCAGGCAAGAAAAAGAAATAAAGGGTATTCAAATAGGAAAGGTGGAAGCCAAATTGTCTCTATTTGCAGATGACATGATAGTATAAGTAGAAGACCCCATCGTCTCAGCCCAGAAACTCCTGAAACTAATAAGCAACTTCAACAAAGTCTCAGGATATAAAATCAATGTACAAAAATCATAAGCATTCCTATACACCAATAACAGACTTAAAGAGAGCAAAATCAAGAATGAACTGCCATTCACAATTGCTACAAAGAGAATAAAATACCTAGGAATACAACTAACAAGGAATGTAAGGGACCTCTTCAAGGAAAACTACAAACCACTGCTCAATGAAATAAGAGAGGACACAAACAGATGCAGAAACATTCCATGTTCATGGTTAGGAAGAATCAATATCATGAAAATGGCTATACTGCCTGAAGTAATTTACAGACTCAACCCTACCCCATCAAGCTACCATTGACTTTCTTCACAGAACTGGAAAAAACCACCTTGAACTTCATACGGAACCCAAAGAGAGCCCGCATAGCCAAGTCAATTCTAAGCAAAAGGGCCACAGCAGGAGGCATCACACTACCAGAGGTCAAACTATACTACAAGGCTACCGTAATCAAAACAGCATGGTACTGGTACCAAAACAGAGATATAGACCAATGGAACAGAACAGAGGCATCGGAGGCAACACAACATATCTACAACCATACAATCTTTGATAGACCTGACAAAAACAAGCAATGGGGAAAGGATTCCCTGTTTAATAAATGGTGTTGGGAAAACTGGCTAGCCACGTGCAGAAAGCAGAAACTGGACCCCTTCCTGACACCTTACACTAAAATTAACTCCAGATGGATTAAAGACTTAAACATAAGACCTGGCACCATAAAAACCCTAGAAGAAAATCTAGGCAAAACCATTCAGGACATAGGAGTAGGCAAGGACTTCATGAACAAAACACCAAAAGCATTGGCAACAAAAGCCAAAATAGACAAATGGGACCTAATGAAACTCCACAACTTCTGCACGGCAAAAGAAACAGTCACTAGAGTGAATCGGCAACCAACGGAATGGGAAAAAATTTTGCAGTTTACCCATCTGACAAAGGGCTGATATCCAGAATTTACAAAGAACTCAAACAGATTTACAAGAAAAAAACAAGCCCATCCAAAAATGGGAAAAGGATATGAACAGACACTTTACAAAAGAAGACATACATGAAGCCAACAAACATATGAAAAAATGCTCATCATCACTGGTCATCAGAGAAATGCAAATCAAAACTACATTGAGATACCATCTCACGCCAGTTAGAATGGCAATCATTAAAAAATCTGGAGACAAAAAAAAAAAGTCTGGAGACAACAGATGCTGGAGAGGATGTGGAGAAATAGGAACACTTTTACACTGCTGGTGGGAGTGTAAATTAGTTCAATCATTGTGGAAGACAGTGTGGTGATTCCTGAAAGACCTAGAAATAGAAATTCCATTTGACCCAGCAATCCCATTACTGGGTATATATCCAAAGGACTATAAATCGTTCTACTATAAGGACACATGCACACGATTGTTCATTGCAGCACTGTTTACAATAGCAAAGACCTGGAACCAACCCAAATGCCCATCCAGACAGAAGCTGGACTGGACTGGGAAAATGTGGCACATATACACCATGGAATATTATGCAGCAATCAAAAATGATGAGTTTGTGTCCTTTGTAGGGACATGGATGAATCTGGAGAACATCATTCTCAGCAAACTGACACAAGAATAGAAAATGAAATACTGCATATTCTCACTCATAGGCGGGTGATGAACAATGAGAACTCATGAACACAGGGAGGGGAGCACTACACACTGGGGTCTATTGGGGGGGAATAAGGAAGGGACCGTGGGGGCGGCGAGCTGGGGAGGGATAGCATGGGTAGAAATGGCAGATGTGGGTGAAGGGGAGGAAGACAGCAAATCACACTGCCACGTGTTTACCTATGTAACTCTCTTACATGTTCTGCACATGTACCCCAAAACGTAAAATGCAATAAAAATAAATAAATAAATAAAATAAAAATAAAATAAAAAATGCATCACTAGGTTATTTATTTGAAGTGTTTCTTTTTTTATGATGTAGGTATTTATAACCATAAATTTCCTTCTTACCACTGGTTTTCCCATATACCATGGGTTTTGCTATGTTGTCTTTCCATCATCATTTTGTTTGAAAAACCTTTCGAATTTTCCTCTTAATTGCTTCATTGACTCACTGGTCATTCAGGAGCATATTGTTTAATTTCCATGTGTTTGCATAGTTTCTGAAATTCCTCTTTTTGTTGATTTCTAGTTTTATTCCATTGAGGTCAGAGAAGATGTTTGATATTATTTCAGTTTACTTGAATGTTTTAAGACTTGTTTTTTGATCTCACATATGGTTTATCCTTGAGAATGATCCATGTGCCAAGGAAAAGAATGTTTATTCTGTAGCCTTTGGGTGGAAAGTTCTGTAAATATCTGTTAGGTCCGTTTTGTCTATAGTGCAGATTAAGTCCAGTATTTCTCTGTTTAGCTTCTGTCTGGATGATCAGTCCAATGCTAAAAATGGAGTGTTGAAATTTCTGACTCTTTTACTGCATTCTATCTCTGTCTTTAGACATTTGCCTTACATATCTGGGGGCTCCAGAGTTGGCTGCACGTATATTGACAATCATTATATCCTGTTGCTGGATTGACCCTTTTGTCATTATGTGAGGACCTTTTTTGTCCTTTTTATAGTTTTTGTCTTGAAATCTATATTGTCCCATGTGAGTATTGCTCCTCCTGCTCTTTTTTGGTTTTCACTGACATGGAATATCTTTTTCCATCCCTTTATTTTCAGCCTATTTGTACCTTTATAAGTGAAGTGTGTTTCTTATAGGCAACAGATAATGATATCTTGTTTCTTCATCCTGCCCAGGGCAGGTCCAGTAATACTGTCCAAGAGCTAAGGCCTGGACTCAGGGACCCCAAGAGCCTGCTTCTTGCTCTACTGCAAGGTGGCCAAACTGGTACCTAAGGTGCAAAACAAAGTCCCCTTTACTGGTAGTCTTTTACTGTAGCCACAACAGCGGGGAATGTGCTGAGTCACACCTACAGTCAGCACACTGCAGTGCCCAAGACCCACAGTGTACTACATGATCATCACTTTGGGTTATTCATGGCCTAAGGCTTAGTCAGCAGATAATAAATCCTGCCAGCACTGGGTCCTTCCCCTCAAGGCAGCTGGTTCACTTTTGGCCCCAGGTGTGTCTAGAAATGTTGTCTGTGAATGAGGGCCTGGAACAGGGTCCTCATGACTGCCCAATGCCCTATCCTACTGTGGCTGAACTGGTATCTAAGATGCAAGACAAAGTTCTCTTAACTCTTCACTCTCCTCCCCTTAAGCAAAAGGGGACACTTTCATTGCTGCAAGCTTCAGTGCTGGCAGTTTAAGGAAAAGTGGTGTAAACAATCCTTTAGTTACCCCAGCTGATGTCTCCCTAGGTCATGTACCACCCTCGTCCTCTGGCTCTGAGCCCAGCCCAGCACTAAGAGTTGCTTAGGAATTGCAGGCCTTGTGCCCTAGACTGTTTTTTTTTTTTTTTTTCATTTTAAAAACAACTTTATTGAGGTATAACTTCCATTCTGAATTTTCACTTATTATAAGTGTACAATCCATGACTTTTAGTAAATTTACAGAATTGTTCAACTACCATCACTATCCTGTTTTAGTACATTTTCATCACCTTAAAAAGTTTCTCCTCGGCTGTTTGAGGAAAGAATTTACTTCCACTTCCCATTGTAGGCAACTGCCGATCTGCCTGTATCTCTACAAATTTGCCTTTTCTGGACATTTTATATAAATGGAACCACATAGTGTGTAGTCTTTTGTGTCTGCCTTTTTTTTTTTTAATTGCATTTTAGGTTTTGGGGTACATGTGCAGAGCATGCAATACAGTTGCATAGGTACACACAGGGCAGTGTGTTTTGTTTGCTTTCTCCCCTTCACCCACATTTGGTATTTCTCCCCTGGCAATCCCTCCCCACCTCCCCCTCCCACTGGCCCTCCCCTTTCCCCCCTATAGACCCCAGTGTTTAGTACTCCCCCCTCTGTGTCCATGTGTTCTCATTTTTCATCACCCGCCTATGAGTGAGAATATGCGGTGTTTCATTTTCTGTTCTTGTGTCAGTTTGCTGAGAATGATGTTCTCCAGATTCATCCATGTCCCTACAAACGACACGAACTCATCATTTCTGATTGCTGCATAATATCAAGTTTACCTAGGGCCCCAGAGCACTTTGGCCTAATGTGCCAAGACTTGCCAAGAAACCCAAGTTCAGACCAGTGGGATGGGAAATTCCCCTCTGGCTAGGTCTAGTCCAAATGCTCCCTTCATGCACAGGCAATGGCTGAACCCAACATGGTTTTGCTCTGCTATGGCAGGGCAGCACTGAGTTCAATGTAAAGTCCCCCAGTCACTGTGCTCTCCCTCCCTCAAATGCACAGACTATCTGCACTGCACAGTAATTGCCAGAAGATGGGAGAGTGGTGCCATTGGTGATCCAAGACTGTCTCTCGAACCCTCTTCAATGCCTCTTTCAATGATATGAAGTTAAAACCAGGTCCTGTGATTGCTAACCTGTTTTTTGGTCCTTGTGATCGTGCTTTTCTATGTGCAGATAGTTGTTAAAATTTGATGTTTCTGGCAGGGGGTACAAACCATGCAGGCTACTATTTTGCCATCTTGCTCTGCCACCTCTGAGTTCTCATTACTTGTTACTGGCTTTTTCAAATTTTGGATTTTTTCATGGTTCAATCTTGGTAGGTTGTATGTGTCCAGCAATTTATCCATTTTTCCTAGGTTTTTCAATTTACTGACATATAGTTGCTCATAGTAACCTCTAATGATCCTTTAAATTTCTGTGGGAAAAGTTGTAATGCCTCCATTTGCATCTCTGATTTTATTTCTTTGGGTATTATCCATTTGTTTCTTTGTCTGGCTGAAGATTCATCCATTTTGTTTATCTTTGCAAAAGAGTAACTTTTTATTCCATTGATCTTTTGTATTGTTACTTCATTTCAATTTCACTTATCACTACTCTGCTCTTTATTATTTCCTTTTCTTCTACTAATTTTGGGTTTGGTTTACACTGTTTTTCTAGTTCTTAAAGATGCATCATTAGGTTGCTTACTTTTTTTTATGTAGGATCTTATATTAAGAGCTATAAAGTTTCCTCTTAGTACTGCTTTTGCTATATCCCATAGGTTTTGCTATGTTGTGTTTCCATTATCATTCATCTCAAGAAATTTTTACATTTCCTTCTTAATTTCTTCATTGACCCCCTGGTCATTCAGGAGCATGTCATTTAATTTCCATGTGTTTGTATAGTTTCCCAAACTTCCTTTTATTATTGATTTATAGTTTTATTCTATTGAGGTCAGAGAAGATGCTTGATATAATTTCCTTTTTTAAATTTTTTAAGACTTGTTTTATAGACTAACACATTATTTATCTTTGAGAATAATGTTCTCAGAATATGCTGAGGGAAAAAATGTATATTCTGCAGACTTTGGATGAAAAGTTCTGTAAATAACTATTAGGTTCATTTTATCTTTATCACAGATTAAGTCCAATGTTTCTTTGTTTAGTTCCTCTCTGGATGATCTGCCCAATGTCAAAAGTGGGTGTTGAGTCTACAGCTACTATTGTATTGGGGTGTATCTCTCTCTTTAGATCTAATAATATTTGGTTTATCTATCTGTGTGCTCCAGGATTGGTACATATACATTTACAATTGTTATATATTGACCCCTTTATCATTATATAATTATCTTCTGTTTCATTTTATAATTTTTGTCTTGAAATCTAGTTTGTCTGATATAAGTATAGCTACTCCTGCTTTTGGTGATTTCCATTGGCATAGAATATCTTTTTCCAACCCTTTATTTTCAGTCTATGTGTGTCTTTATAGGTGAAGTGCATTTGTTACAGGCAACAAATAATGAAATCTTTTTTCTTCATCCATTCAGCCACTTTATGCTTTTCATTTGGAGAGTTTAGTCCATTTACATTCAATATTACTGATAAGTAAGGACTTACTCTTGCCATTTTGTGATTTGTTTTCTGGTTGTTTTGTGGTCTTCTTTCTTTTCTTTCTTCCTGTCTTCCTTTTAGTGATGGCAATTTTCTCTGGTTGTATGTCTTATTATTGCTTTTATTTTTTGTGTATCTGTTGCACATTGTTTGATTTAAGGTTATTATGAGGCTTACACATATCTTTTAATCCAATATTTTAAACTGGTGACAACTTCACATTGATTTCATGAACAAAGTAACATACAAGGAAAGAGAAAGTAATAAAAATTCTAAACTTTAACTTCATCTTCGTGTGTTTTAACTTTTTATTGTTTCTATTCATATCCTATATTACTATGTGTTGAAATAATCATGTTAGTTATTTTTGATCAGTTTACCTTTTGGTCTTTCTACTTGAGTAATTTACATACTACAGTTACAGTGTTATAATATTCTGTGTTTTTCTGTGTACTTACTATTACCAGTGAGTTTTGTACCTTCAGATCACTTCTTATTGCTCATTAAAGTTCTTTTCTTTCAGATTGAATAATTCCTTTTAGTATTTCTTGTAGGAAAGGTCTGGTATTGATGAACTGCCTCAGCTTTTGTTCATCTGGGAACATCTTTCTTTCTCCTTTCTATTTGAAGGATATTTTCACTGGATATGCTGTTCTAGGATGCAAGGTTTTTTTCCTTCAGCACTTTAAATTTGTCATGTCACTCTCACCTGGCCTGTAAGGTTTCCACTGAAAAGTCTGCTGCCAGATGAACTGGAGCTCCATTGTATGTTATTTGTTTATTTTCTCTTGCTGCTTTTAGGTTCCTTTCTTTATCCTTGACCTTTGTGAGTTTGAGGTACTACTTGAGATAGTCTTCTTTGAGTTAAACCTGCTTAATGTTATATAAAGTTCTTGCACTTGAATAATGATACCTTTCTCTGGGTTTGGGAAGTTCTCTGCTATTATCCCTTTGAATAAATTTTCTATCTCCATCTCTTTCTTTACCTCCTCTTTAAGGTAAGTAACTTAGACTTGTTCTTTTGAGGCTGTATTCTAGATCTTATAGGCATGCTTCATTCTTTTCATTCTTTTTTCTCCTCTGACTGTGTATTTTCAAATAGCCTTTCTTCAAGTTCACTAATTCATCTTCTGTGTGATCAATTCTACTGTTAAGAGATTCTGATGCATTCTTCAGTATGTCAATTGCATTTTTCAGGTCCAGAATTTCTGTTTGATTCTTTTTAATTATTTCAATCCCTTTGTTACATTTCTCTGATAGATTCTGAATCCCTTCCCTATATTATCTTGAATTTCACTGAGTTTTCTCAAGATAGCTATTTTGAATTCTCTGTCTGAAAGGTCACATATCTCTGTTTCTCTGCAATTGATCATGGGTGCCTTATTTAGTTTGTTTGGTGAGGTCATGTTTTCCTGGATGGTTTTGATGCTTGTAGATGTTTATTCATGTCTGGGCATTTAAGAGTTGGGTCTTTGTTGTAATTTTTACAGTCTGGGCTTGTTTGTACTCATCCTTCTTGAGAAAGTTTTCCAGGTATTCGAAGGGACTTAGGTGTTGTGATCTAAGTTTTTGGTCACTGCAGCTGTATCTGCCTTAGGGGGCACCCCATGCCCAGTAACAATGTAACTCTTGCTGACTCATAGAGGTACCACCTTAGTGGTCTTGGATAAGATCCAGAAGAATTCTCTCAATTATGAGGCAGAGACTGTTGTTCATTTCCCTTGCTTTTTCCCAAACAAATGGAGTATCTCTCTGTGCTAACCTGCCTGAAGCTGGGAGAGGGGTGATACTAGCTCCCCTGTGGCTGCCACCACCACTAGAACTTTGCTGGGTCAGACCTGAAGCCAGCCCAGCCCTGGGTCTCACCAAAGGCTCGCATTAACCACTGTCTGCTACTGTCTATGTTCACTCAAGGCCCTAGGACTCTACAGTCAGCAGGCAGTGAAGCCAGCCAGGCTTGTGTCCTTCCCTTCAGGGCAGAAAGTTCCTCCTCATCCTGGGCAGGTCCAGAGATGCCATCCAGGAGGCAGAGCCTGGAGTCAGAAACCTTAGGAATCTATCTGGTGCTCTATAATACTACAGTTGAACTGGCACCTAAGCCACAGGACAAAGTCCTTCCCACTCTTCTCAATGTCTCCCTGTGGCTGCCACTGCCCCAGGCCTGTGGCAAATACTGCCTGACTACTGCCAATGTTCACACAAGGTCCAAGGGCCCTTCAGTCAGCTTGTAATGAATGCTGCTAGGTCTGGCACTCTCCCTTTAGGGCAGTGGGCTCACCTCTGGCCCAGGGCAGATCTAGAAATGCCACCCAAAAGCCAAGACCTGTAATCAGTGACTCCAAGAGCCCCCACTGTGTCCAAGCTTGTACCTAGGCTGTAAAACAAAGTCTCCTTTACTCCTTTCTCTCCTTTTCTCAAAAAGAAGGAGTCCCTCTCCCTAGTCAACTCAGCTGGTAATGTGCTGGGTTACATCTAATGCCAGTGTGTCTCTGAGTCCCACCCAAAGCTGATGGCAAGTACTGCCTGGGTGCTGCTGCTGATTATTTGAGGCCCCATAGCTCTTTAGTCAGCAGGTGATTAATCCTGCCTGGAGTGGGTCTTCCTCTTGAAGGCCCAGGGTGCATCTAGAAGTACTGTCTGGGAGGTAGGTCCTGGAATGGGGGCTTCACGACTCTGCCTGGAGCCATATCCTACTGTAGCTGAGCGGGTATCCAAGTTGCAAGACAAAGTCCTCTTTACTCTTCCCTCTCCTCTCTTCAAGTAGAAGGAATAAATGTCTTCCAGATTTGCAAGCTGCAGTGCCTGGATTTGGGGAAGGGGTGGCACAAGCACTCCCTTGGCCACCCCAGCTGGTATCTCACTAATTCATGTGTCCCCCTCCAAGACCACTGGCTCCAAGCCCAGCACACTACCAGGACTTGCCCAGGAATTGAAGTCCTGCAGCCTAGACTGCCTTTCAAGTTTATTTAGAACCCCAGAGCACTTTTGCGTGCAGTGGTGAGGCTTGCAACAACTAAGGTTCCAACTGCTGGGATGGGTGGTTCCCCCCTGGCTAGGGCTGGTCTAAATGCTCCATTCATGAGCCACCATGGCAGGGCAGCACCGAGTTCCAATGCAAAGTCCCATGATCGCTGTGTTCTCTCTCCCGCAAGTCCACAGATTCTCTTTCCATGCCATGCAGTTGCTGCTGAGGAATGGGGGAGGAGTGGTGTTAGCAATTCAAGACTGTCTTTCCTACCTTCTTCAGTGCCTCCTTCAGTGATTTGAAGTCAAAACTAGGTACTGTGATCACTCACTTGATTTTTGGTTCTTATGAAGGTGCTTTTTTGTGTGTGGATAGTTGTTCAATTTTGTGTTTCTACAGGGAAGGCAATCAGTGAAAGCTTCTATTCAGCCATTTTGCTCTGCTTCCTCTTTTATGTGTCTTTTTATTTGGAATCCTACACTGCCTCACGGCAAAAAATGCATTAGATAGGCCAAGACACAATAAATGGATATTCAAACAGCTATACATATAAACTTATATTTTTGGTAGTATATATATATATATATCCTGTAAATAGAACATTTTGATAAATTCCATTTCTCTTGATTTATATCAAAAATATAAAAATATGATGCATTTGTAACTGCAGCATCATCAAGTATATTTCTGACTGAAGATGACTTTGAGTTTAAGTAGGTATCAAGGAAAACCAAACCCAATGCATATAACTTTACACATCTGATGATTGGAAAGATTATCCATAGATAGGCTTCTGACTACATACATTTCAAATTTTGCTTTTCCTACACTACTTGAATACTTTGGTGACAGGTAACATGGGGCACACTCATGTCACAATACAATCTCTGGTCTTGTGCCTTGGGTCACAGTACAGGGTGACTCAGCACAGTGGACAGTATTCCTGGAAGCCTTTCCTACACCAGAGCAACTAGTCATAACATACATAGCAGGGACTAGTAATCAATAAATATATTCCACCAATGAATTGTAGGGGTGTCAAAATGCATGTTCCTGCTGGGAATTTTAAATCTGTATCTTTCATCTATGAGTAAAGATAATTGAAAGTTATTTTATATCCCCAACTTGACTTTCCCTTAGTTAGAGCCCCCAGAAGCTCACAGCTGCTCAAACCTCTCTCATTTTGAAGGGAAGCATGATGGAGGGGCTTTTGAAAGGGGAAGGGACTACAGTCTTAGACAACTGTGATTAAATTATCTCACGTTTTCAAGTTTTACAGAAAAAATATGAAGACATCCCCAGGGCTCCTCTCAGCATTCTAGAAGGAACCCATCTAGTGGTGGGTCCTCAGGCCTAAGCTTCTTCAGACTCAGGGTATTCCTACTTTTACATATAAGTTGTTTTTATTTCCTTATAAAAACTTTATATTATGCAAATTTTCAAACATATACAGAAGTCATGATAATATATAATAACTCGCCATATACTTATCACTTAGATTCAACAACTACTATTTCAGGGCCCTTCCTATTTCTTCCACGGCCCTGTCCACTCTCCCCTTCCCTCCCTACACCACAATTATTTTGAAACAAACCCTACACTTGCCATTTCACCTACAATTATTTCTGCACATACATGTATGTTTAGGTTTATATTTCCTGTATGGTGTTTTATGCCAAATCTATCAGTGGCCATAATTAAAATGAATGTTTTGACTTTTATAAGAATTATATTTATTTCTGCTATTTTCATAACAGGAACCAAATCTATTCAACACTACTCACTTTTAACATTTACAATAAAGATGAGTGCTCACTTGGACAGCATATATACAATAAAGATGAGATTTCATTTGAACTGACAATGACCTTTTTTTTTTACAATAGAGCTGTGAATAAACTTCTGTTTCATGAACCCCCATATGTTTTATTTTTATGGCTAATAAGTCATCAATCAATCATCACATATATATACATACAAATCACACAGAAAGACATGTAATTTTTCTTCCTGTATCTTACTTCTCTAGCCTAAACTGAACTAGATTCTTCAACCACGGGTAAAAGTCTGTATAAAAGGCATTTGTGAAAGAAATAAGAAAAACACAAAAAAGTCATCTAACCTATTACTAGTTAAAGGAACCTAGGCCACACCCCATCCCACACATCAGTTTATTTGTTTTTATAGCACCATCATTATATGTCATGTCATTTTCATAGATTATAAAGTATGCATAAAATAAAAATATTTTAAGATCGAATTACTAACATTTTAGTCAAAGTTGAGAGAAGGAATTTAAGTTGGTGCCTGTAGTTCGAGGAGAAATTTCTATGATTTCACTATTCTCACTAGTCAAATAAAGCCTGTTGGGACACACTGCCTTAGGGAATTCTCCTTTAGAGCCATAAAGGCTCCAGCATGAGGGAAAAAAATAGTATTTTAGTATGTTAGAGAGCATTGGAACGTGCCTTGGCTCAGGAATTGCTCTGATATTGGAGTTGTGATAAATTTCTTCAAAATTTGAGAGTATACCCTGGGCTTGAATCCAAGAATTCTGGGATAAACAAGACAAGTGTGGTCACTACCTTCACAGAACTTAGGATCTACCGAAACAGACTACTATGTGAGGAAGCACAATAAAATGTGGCACTTACTACAGCAGAGTTATTATAGGGGCTTTGGTAGTGCAGAGCAAAGGAAATGAATCAGGGGTGACCTGGGAAGTGATTAAGGTGATGAAGCCGAGGCTCAGGGTATTATTACTGACATTTCATTTTATTGAAAGGATAGCTCTGTGCAGAGGGGAGGGGAGATGGGAGGAGACAATGTCAGGGCAGGGAGAACAGGTAGAAGACCACTGCCATGAGTATGAGCAAGAGAAGGTGGCACCCCAAACCAGGGCAGTGGCAAGGAAAATGGGAAGAAGTAGGCAGAATTGAGAGCTATTTCAGAGTTAACATCTATGAAGTTTATTGATAGATTAGTAGGGGTGAAAAGAAAACGGAGTATCAGATACATGTCCCAGAAGGGAAAGTGGCAATTTTTGTTTTGTGAAGTTGGACAAGGAGTTAAGCTATTTGACTTCTAGATTCCTATTTCAGTTCATTCTCCAGAGACAGACAAACCTCTCAAAGTAGAGCTTAGCTGTGCACTTCATGAAACTTTGAAGAATATATGCAAGTGATGTAATCACTGTTATAATTTAATGGGGCTGCTTTGTGCCTTTAAAGCGAGGAAGCAAGCATGCCTTTGTGTGTTCAAAATGCTAATTGAATTATCTCTGACTTTAGTTTATGTTCCTTAAGTACAAACTCTTAAGTCAGGCCAAAGGGATCACGGCTATGTGTACCATACTTGGCTACCTTTTTTATAAGAAAGGATTTTTATTTCAAAAATAAACAGAGGCATACAGACATAAACCCATAAAGTATGTGGGCTGGTACTTTAAAGAACGATGTATTTGCACAAGGACCAGGAGAGCTTTCTTAAAAGGGACCAGGTCCTGGGAATTCTCTTTAAAAGTGATTTATTTCTGTCAACATTCTTCTTCAATTTAAACATACACATTCACATATATTTAAATTCCTTCAGACATTTGAGTTTAAAGTTTTACTCTTGATCTACTGAGTAAACACCTTTAGCAAATAGGCAATAAATTAAGTGAGGGCAGCTTTCCTCTTTGAATATACCTTCCTCATACAAATCTCTATCTAAACACCTAAAGATTATTTGATGATATTTATTTCAAGATATTTCCTATGAGGTATTTATATATGTATTGTATATATATATATAACATATATTACAAACAATTGAAATGTCTAAGATTTGCTGTTTTTTTCTCACAAAAGAGTTTTCCTCTGCTTTCTGATAATGTAGATTTCAAACTTTATAAATGTATTAATAGAATCATTTTCAACAAATAGTTGTTAAATATCTACTGTATATAGGTGGATATGCTCGTGTATGTCAATATGCATCATTACCATAATAAGTCAATTGTCAAAAAAATCAGACAACTTAACTGACAAATAATATTAAACAAACTCATGACCACAAATGGAAACTTACTTAGGTGAATACTTTCTACCTTTCTAGTTTATTTAGAGGACAACTAAGAACAAAAACAATCATTTACAAAGCTTGTTCCCTAGTGATCATAACAGGAATTGTCCATTCTACAGCCCTGACAGTACGTTTTCCATAGAATCCTGATAAGCAACTTCAACAAAATGATATTGTACATGGCCAGTGGCACAAGTCATTTCACATCCCAGGTTATTACTGAGCACCCAAAAAATATTCACATTATTTATATTTTCTATAAAATAATCTTTAGTTCCCAGTAGGAGGTAACTTTGCATTAAATGACGTACCAGCACTTTGGAATATATATCCTATTAGTGTATCATATTAGTACATTATCCCTAATACAAAAATCTCGTCTGTTACTTTAATGGAAAGCTTCACTTTTTCCTCACTTATAACTTACACAAAGACATGTTGAACAAGTTAGTTATGTCAATACATGTCTGTTAAGCTGAATTCCAAAAGGACTAGAAGAATTTCTTAAAATGCTCTGTTTACATTGCTGCTGCATTAACATTGCTGACCCTATTAAAAATATACATGGACAGTTCTGTAACATTTTGTATGATTTAAATGACAGGGTAACGTAAAAGGGAGCCAAAATAGGTGGTTTGATGTTTCAGAACTGATTCCCTGGGGCAGAATGAGAGTGATTGTCCAGCTGATTTGAAAGTGATCAACCTTTAAACCTGGGTTGGGAGATACTGAGCATAAGATAGAGAATAAGCACAAACATCATCCAGAATGGAGTGAATTTTTTTTGTGGAGTTGTTCATCCAAACTTGAGGTGCCAAGGAATCTTGCTGGTGTGAAGACTGGTTCATACAAGGAGAAATCACCCCAAGATGTAGTCAACTTGACCTTTCAATCAAGCAGCCCGTCATACAACAAATAGCTGCCCCAATAACACAGCACTTTGGCTCTTTTTTTATTACTCAATGAAACGTCATGGAGAGAACTTCTTATCTAGTTCCAAGGTTTGTTCCTGGGTTCCTGCTCCATCTCTGCCTTTACTCAGCTTCAAACATTTGGTCTCCACTTTCTGTCTTCTGCTTCCAGAACTATACCTGCACTTCAGGCAGATTTGGACACTTAGATTTTTGGTACCTTGTTTGAACTCACTCTGGTACCTATGAATTTGGCTACCCCTCCACTCAAACTCTGGTCTCCAGGAGTTCTCTGCCTTACTATTGTATCCATCATACTCAACCCCACCCAGACAGAGCAGAACAAACAGTCTGGCCTCTATCCTGCGAAGGCACTTTATCAGTTAGTCAGGAGAAGCCTGGGGATGCTTCTGTCACAACAGCCCCAAACTCTCTGGAGTCTAGAGCAGAGGTTTATGTTTGGCTTATTCTACAGGCCCACCATGAGCCGGCTGTGACTCTGCACCAAATCACCCTCACTCAGAGGCTCCTCTTGTTGGACCATCGCTGGTCACATACCAAGGGGAAGAAAGCATATAGCATTGCAAACCAGTTCTTAAAGACTTGACCAGAAGTGATACATTTCCATTCAAAATTAATTGGCCAATGCATCACATAGGCATGCTTCATGTCAGGAGGCACAAAAGATCCCACCCAAAGACAGGAGAACCAAAGATATTGCTGAATTATACTAACTACTACTTTTACTAAAAAGGGGTCCTGATCTAGACCCCAAGAGAGGGTTCTTGGATCTCATTCAAGAATAATAAGGGGTGAATCCATAGAGCAAAGTGAAAGTGAATTTATTAAAAAGTAAAGAAACAAAAGAATGGTTACTTCTTAGGCAGAGCAGCCCTGAGGGTTGCTGGTTGGCTATTTTTATTGTTATTTCTTGATTGTATGCTAAACCAGGGGTAGATTATTCATGAGTTTTCCAGGAAAGGGGTGGGGAATTCCTGGAACTAAGAGTTCCTCCCCTTTTTAGAGTACATAAGGTAATTTCCAGGTATTGCTATGGCATTTGTGAACTGTTGAGGGGCTGGTAGGAGTGTCTTGTAGCATGGTAATACATTATAATTAATGTATAATGAGCAGTGAGGATGACCAGAGACCACTTTCGTTGCTATCTTGGTTTTGGTGGGTTTTGGCTGGCTTCTTTACATATCCTGTTTTATCAGCAGGATCTTTGTGACCTGTTTCTTGTGATACCAGTTCTGCAAACCTCCTATCTCATCCTATGACTAAGAATGCCTAACATCCTGAGAATGAGGCCTAGTGGGCCTCAGCTTTAATTTATCCAGCCCCTATACAAGATGGAGTCACTCTGGTTTCAACACCTCTGACATTACCACAGGAACCAATTGTTAAGCCAAAATTTTCCAACCTTTTGTTCATGGAACTGAAATAGACCACAGTATTATTTGCTCAGATCTGTTGACTCTCATCAAAGCCCAAGGAAAGCTTTAACTTAATGTTTAATTAGGACATAACAGGGATTGACTGAGAAGAAATAAATGCTTCTTAGAGAAACCTCTCCTGCTAGAGCAACAGTCATTTGTAGCCATATATTAATAATGAAAGCTAACACTACATTTATCAAGCATTTGCTATGTACCAAGCATACTTTTAAGCACTTTACATATATTAACTCATTTAATCATCCAGCAATCCCATGATGTAAGTATTCTTTGGATTCCTGTTTTATAAACATGGAAACTAAGTCAGAGTGATGTTTAGTAAAGTGCTCAGGGTCAACAGCTATCATGGTTTACTAGTTGCTAATTTAACCTTTAAATTATCAGCATAAATGTATAATGTGGTTTGGTGCTTCTGGTAACTCCAGGGTTTCTACACTGGGTCATTGTGAACACATTGGCTTGTTATTTTTAAAACAATGTCTCTCTCCAGGCTTCAGTAGAGAACATTTCTGGCACATTTCAAGAAGAAATAGACTGGGTAAAAATGTGCAGGAGTTCCATTTCTGGCTAGAATGTAGAAACTCACAAGAGAGCATCATTTTCACCCTAACTATCAAAACAAACCTGATAAGCTACAAAATCGAAGTTTTATAAAATTCTCTAGAGAGTGGAGGAGGCAAACAAATGTGAATGAACATGGTTCCAGAAAACAGTGAGCCTCTTATAGGTGAGAAGACAGCCCTAATTGTTCTCAATCTCAGCAGAATGATGGGTGGAGAGGAAATCTACTATGGAAGAGAACAAGGAAAAACAAGGCAAAATTTTAACGAAAGTTTAATGGTCACATGTGGTCTGGTGTGACAGATGAGAATGCTAAGGAGTTCAGCCACAGGGTCTGCACTGGCTCATCAAATCATTCCCACAGATTGTCATCAAGTGCTCAGGGTATTGTGCCAAAGGCTGTGTGTTGGGCTGTTCTTACATTGCTATAAAGAAATACCTGAGACTGGATAATTTATAAAGAAAAGGGAAAGAGCTTTAAATTGGCTCATGGTTCTACAGGCTATATAGGAAACATAATGGCCTCTGCTTCTGGGGTAGCCTCAGGAAGTTTATAATCACAGCAGAAGGCAAAGGAAGAGCAGGCATATCACATGGCCAGAGCAGAACAAAGAGAGTGATGAGAGAGATGCCACACATTTGTAAACGATGAGATCACACAAGAAGTCACTCACTATTGTGAGGACGGTACCAAGAGGATGGTGATAAATCATTCATGAGAAATCTGCCCCCATGATCCACTCACCTCCCACAAGGCCCCACCTCCAAAACTAGAGATTACAATTCAATGTGTGATTTGGGTGGGGACAACATACAAACTATATCAAGCTGCGATAGGTAGAAAAAAGAGAGATGACCCACTTGCCTTTTCTAAGTGCAAGGCAGCCACCTCTAAAAACAGAATTGAAAATTCCAGAAAGCACATCGGAGACACTCTCTGCTCTGAGGTATTGAAGACATGGGTAAGTTGAGAGAAATCTAGCTGTGATACTCCCATAAGTCAACAACAGAAAGACAAACAACCCAATAAAAATGGGCAAAATAGTTACTCAAACAGATACATCACAAAAGAAGATTGTATGTAAGACAAATAAGTATACAGAATAGTGGCCAATATCTTCAGTTTCCAGGTAAATGCAAATTAAACCAAAATGTAAAAGACTGACAACATCGAATATTGGTGAGAATAGGAAGCAACTAGAACTCTTGTGCATTTCTATTTAGAGTGTAGGCTGGGCATAGTGCCTCATGCCTATAATCCTAACACTTTGGGAGGCTGACACAAGAGGAAAGCTTGAGCCTAGGAGTTTGAGGCTGCAGTTCCAGGGCAACAAAAACCCCACACATTAAAAGTGTTAAAATTCTGATTAGAGTATGAAATAGTACAACCAATTTGAATAACTGTTTGGCAGTTTTTAATAGTTAAACATAGATCTGACCTAAGACTCAGCAATTCCACTCCTAGGCAATTACTGTAGCTGAATGAAAATGCATGTTCATAAAAAGACTTATTTACTAGTGATCAAAACAGTCTTATGCATAATAAGTCACAACTGGAGATTACCTACATGCTCACCAATGTGTACGTGGATAAAACTTTGTTCATACAATTGAATACTATTCAGAAATAAAAATATAAATTACTCATATACCCCCAAAGATGGCTATTTCTCAAAAACATTATGCTGAATGAAAGAAGTCAAACACAAGAGTATATATATATATATATATATATATATATATATATATATGAATCCATTTATATGAAGTTCACCAAAATAATATATGGTAATAGAAATTAAAACGGTAATTGAATTGACCTGAAAGGGGCCAAGAAAGACTTCTGGCCAGGTAAAAGGTTCTTTACTTGGTTTCAGATGTCTAGTGCATACAGTTCTCAAAACTTAACTGAAACAAAGTTTTGTGCAATTTATTGCAGCATAATTATACCTCAGTTATTAACTGTACATGGTCAAATATCGTTATTTCAGAATATTGAGAATGAGTCAGCTCCAAATTCAGTCCATGATATAAGAGGTAAAAGCCAGGTCCTGCAAGCCACTCAAGGTCAATATTTTTAAAATCACAGTACTTTTCTTATTCATAGCATTTAATAGACAGCTCTACAGACAGGATAGGGCTTGCTATAAAAAGGGTACAATCCCACCTGATGAGTGATCTTTTCCTTTTATCTGTCTCTAGCCATGTTATCTCAGGCGGATTCACCCAAAACCTGCTGAGGTGTCACTGCTACAATCTCTGTGTCAGCCTGTAATTGTTTAGGGTCAGCCTTTAATTCACTGGGGATTCCCACTCTAACCATGCAGAGCTTATTGATTATATGGCTGGTGAGAGCTCTACCATTAACTGCTTGACTGTTTCATTATTGCCACTTCTGATCTCAAATTCTCTATACAAGTCTGTGCAAATACTTTTCCGTGAGGATCCTTTGAAGTACTCCAAACTGACTACGGGTGACTGTAAGTGAGAAAAAGAACATCTCATAGTCTTACCACTGCCTAAAATAGCACTTCTCACACTAATGTGCATACAAATCACCAAGGAATCTTGTTAAAATGAAAATCCTGATTCAGTAGGTCTGGAGTGGAGCCCAAGATTCTGCATTTCTTTTTTTTTTTTTTTTTGAGACGGAGTTTCGCTGTTGTTACCCAGGCTGGAGTGCAATGGCACGATCTCAGCTCACCGCAACCTCCGCCTCCTGGGTTCAGGCAATTCTCCTGCCTCAGCCTCCTGAGTAGCTGGGATTACAGGCACGTGCCATCATGCCCAGCTAATTTTTTTGTATTTTTAGTAGAGACGGGGTTTCACCATGTTGACCAGGATGGTCTCGATCTCTTGACCTCGTGATCCAACCGCCTCGGCCTCCCAAAGTGCTGGGATTACAGGCTTGAGCCACCGCGCCTGGCCGGTTCTGCATTTCTAAAATGCTTGCAGGTAAAGGGACAATGCTGGGCCATGGGCCACACTTCAAGTTGTGAGGACCAAGTATTCTTTTCTCTATGGTTATGTTCTCTGTTTCGAGAAATCGCCTCTCTCCATGTGTAGATTTGCAATCCGGGCTTTGATATTCGATAGCTTCAGGTTCAAAACGTGCAAGCTGGGGTCCCAACAGTAGACAAAGGATAGCTTTTGGATTTCAGAATAAACATTTGGACAGGCATTCTAGTTTTTGTGAATTCACTCAAAATCAATTCATCTCCCCTGATGCATTCCCATCATCAATCTGTAGGATTTTTATTGACTAGTAGCTCCCATAGGACAGGTAGCAGATCTTCCAGAATCATCTAAGACCAGAGCAGTGGGCCACATGCTGGAGCCTCACCAACACCTCAGCTCCTGCTTCAGCAGGAACACCGTGTCTGATAGCCAGGGAAGGAGGAATATAGGTCAAGGAGTCCCTCTCTGGGATGGGCCAGAGCCTGGTTCTATAATCAGGTCAGGGAAAAGGGCTTCTTTTCCCAGTGGTTCTGCTGGGTGCAATGTTGCTCCTCAGGCAAACATAAAGGAAAACAGATTTTGCCCCAAAGTAACCTTTGGGCAATAGCATTACAAGAGATGGTAAGATTACAGTGACAGGATTATATTTGATATCCCATAGGGACATATATTGAAAGTCTAAAATCTTTAAATAAATATTTAAGATGACAAAAATGTTATCTGTATGCAAGAGTTCCAGACTTTACTCTTTTAAATGTACTGGAATCATTGAATCTAAGCAATTTAGAATATTCATAAGTCCCCCAACCATTTTACTTAAGGATTTAATTTATCATTCAGAATAAAACTTTATATTTAAAACAAGAAATATCAGTGCTTAATGTGGTATAATATATACACATGTGGTATGATATACACTTGGGTTTTTGCAATTGATCAGGCTTTTTGTTAATTGGGTCAGTGTCATTAATCCTCAGGCACACAAATGCTCTGTCAAAGAAACACAAATAACTAAAACTCATAGGCACATATATGACGGCAAAAGAAGAGCTCTTCAAGTTGTTCATAGTTTTGCTAGTTTAACAAGACAGACTAGTTATGGTGTGATAAAGGTTAGGAGTTCCAAACTTTGCATAGGCTGCTTAAAATGTAAAAATAAATTTTAAATGAAGGCAGCTAGTTAAGTGTTTAAACTAAGGTACAGGGATCTATCCATTCACAGAGATCTAGAGATTTATTAGGAAATAGAAACTTCAAGGTGCTCAGCTAGGATACCTAGTATTCAGCAAGACAGCTACATAAACATGAACTAACAGGCTACTATTTATTCTGTTTTCAGTGCCTGTCATCCCTTCTAGAAGTCTTCCTCTGCCATCCTAGGGCATTTTATGACAGTGGTTTAAGGTACTACTCAACATTTAACAGGGATTAGTCCAACATGTTGGTGGTGATCATAAAATACACACTCTCAGGCAAGGCAAATTTTCCTAACATGGGTTTAGCTAAAGAATCAGGAGTTTTCTCCACACTCAAAATGAGTAGTAATGAAATCTGAAGGTGATCAGATATCTGCGGATAATCAGAGATAAATTATTATAGAAAAGCACTGGGTTATTTTGCAATATGGTATCATCACCATCATCAATGTTATCATCACTATTACTGCTACCATCATATACTATTGATAGTACAATAAATGGGAGAAGGCTTATTAAAAATAATTTTGGTAATAACTATTAAATATTCACAATTCATATACCATTTGAGTCAGCAATTTCTCTCCAAAATATCTATCTTGCAGAAATGCACATGCAAAAAGGCATGGAAAAGCTTAATATTATAAAATGTCAATCCTTGCGAATAAAAGTCCAGTCAAAGTTCCAATAGGATTTACTTTGGGCAAATTAGCAAACAGACTCTACAATTTACATAGAAACATTGTTTAAAACAAGGAAAAACTGCAAACACCCTAAGTAATTTTGAAGACAAATTCATTTAACAAATGTTTATGAAGTGCCTATTATGTGCCAAGTATTGCTTTAGCCAAAGGGATAATTAAATAAAACCTTGGTATGCACCTATGATAAAGTGCTAGGCTGAATATAATAAGAAAAAAGTACACTTAATCAACAGATGTGAAAAAAAGTTGAAGACATGCTGTGAAGTTAAAAAAAATCACAGTGCAGCATATGCAAATGTATTTAAAAATATCTTGATCTGAGCATATAAATATATAAATGCACAGAAAATAACTAGTAAAATATGTTACTAACAGGAGATGGATGATTACTTCTGGAGAAAAAAGTGGAACTGAGTGAGTCATGGAAAACTTGGGTTTCGTGTAATATTTGGACTTTTGCCAGAAGAATGTACTTATCATATGTGTACCTAAAATATATCAGGCTACCTGAAAAGCACTGATAAAATGTTCCTTGTGATAATCTGGCCTAGAATAAACTGCACTTAATATAATGTTTTCAAAAACCTTCATATCATTGCTAGTCGTTTTCTAGGACTTTAGATTCTGCAGGCTGATTGTAGACAAAGTTTATTTATTTAGCTAGTGGTGGACGGGGTCACTGAAAAGTAACTATAATTTTTTAAAGACTTCTTTTAGAGTAGCTCTACATTCACAGAAAAAGTAGGAGGAAGGTACAGAGATTATCCATATACCCCTGCAAAATGTACTTTTGTTGGAAGAAAAGGCAGGAGGGCAGATAGGTAAGAGAGACAACAAATTAGGATGATGTTTCTCATCAGTTGAATCTTTATTATGGTGCCTGGTAAACATGCGTGCCCTCAGAATGTATGCTTCTAGTAGCAAATAATAGGATGCCTAACAAAATATGGCTTAAACAACAGAGATTTGTTAACTCAAACAACCAGAAATTCAGAAACAGAACAGCGCTAGGCAGGGCAATCTCAACAGCTCTCCCTTGGCTTTTCCTTCATGGTTCCAACCAAATACTGCATCCTCACAAGACAGCAGTCCAATGTAAGAAGGAATGAGGATTTTTATTTATGCAAGTCTTTACTTCATTAAAGAGAATACATTTTCCCAACAGCATCCACATATTTCCCCTTACATTTAGTTGGCCAGAACCAGGTCACATGGCCACATTCAAGTCAATTGCTGGAAAAGAGGAATAATATCATGTTTGACTTAAACTCAATCATATTCCATACCCTGGGGCTGGAAACTATGTGATACCTGCAATAAATCTGGATTCCTCTGTTAACAAAAGAAGAAAAAAAGATGTTCACCATTGAACATCCAAACAACCAAATTTGCTACAAAAAGTAATTAAAGATTCAGTTTGTTCATCTGCAAATTGGGCCAAATGACTTATTCTCATAATTGCTTGGAACACTAACTGAGATTGCATATGTAAATCACTTGGCTTATACTAGCTGCTTTATAAATCCAGTTTTCTCCCTCTACCTCCTTCATTAATAATTTTAACATTATTTCAGTAAGGAACAATTATTATAACAGGAGGTGGAAGAGTGAAGGAGCTCAGAATTGGGGTTCTCTACATGCAAGTAGACATTACCCTAGAGCAGTGGTTCCCAAACTTGAGTGTAGATTCCAACACATGGTAAACTTGTAAAATCACAGATTCCTGGGCCCCACCCCCAGCAGGTCTTGGATGGACTGAGAATCTGCATTTCTAACAAGCTCCCAGGTGATGCTGATAATGTTGTTCAGGACCGCTCTTCACAAGCCACTGCCCTGGAGTGAGGCATAAGCCATGAGTATGAGTATTGGCGTCATTTGTTCTTTGAGTCCTCATCAGCAAACTCAGGGCCAACTCCAGCCAAGGAGAATGGGGAGTAGAGCTGTGAAATGTATGACATTTCTGAATAGTTTCAGATTATTTCCAGGCTGCAGAACTTTGGACTGAAAGACTTTATTTGGGGATAGGCCCCTTCAGGTAAGCTTGAAAGGAGACAAGGAAGGCCACCTACCAACACAAGCCAGCTACCTAGTCCCTCACCTGCCAACTTCCCAACAAAGGGAGAACAAAATAACAAACACTCAAATTCTAAATCCCTTTAAGGGTTTACAAGTATTTCAAGTAAATTATCATTCCTTCTTTTATGCCTGAGAAAACCATTTAAGCAGAGACCCCAAGAATTTTGGGCTCTTTTGCTTTTTTGCCAAAGGACAGTTCTCCTTGATTGGGCTCTGTCACAAAATCCAAGAGTGGAGTCCCAGACAAACTGGCTCGACAAGCCTGCTGTCAATTGCTTTGCCAACAATGTACCAAAGAACTGGATTAGCGAAAGAATTCTTTCTGTAATTTGATGCAACAGATTTTTCAAAACAATATTTTAATTTGCATACCAAGCCAAATTCCCTCTCAGAGGGGAGATAGAATGCATTCCATTGTGTAAGACAATACTCATTCATTCCCACGCAATGATGTCAGTGCTTAGTGAGCAATGCACTTTCTGCAATTCTTTTTCTTGCCTTTAAAGTTTCTATTATAAAATTTTAACCACTTCAGAATCATGCAAGATGTTGCAAATCTTTCTGTTATCGTTTTTGTAAAACCAAAAAAGACAAGGCTGTCACCAACTGCCTCACGCACAATTATTTAATCACTTTTTCCTCTTGATATGAATAGGATTTCTGAAACCTATCTTCACCTTCCAGGACTTTCTTCTCATAGGAATACTGATTTGGATAGTTTACTTTTGCCAGCTTTTAATATACAGGGAGCAGTCTCATTGTTTGCTGAAATGATAGGAGGCATTTCAGGGTTGTAAGGCTGAACCCTGGTAGGAATTTTGAGGTTAATGGGAAACACACTGGGCATTTTCTTAGGGGAAATACTCTGGCACAGGGAAGATTACGGACAAAATGCATTCAAACACATAAATGATATACAATGGTGTAAAGTAGCATAGCATGGCAGGGAGATTTTGACAAGAGCTTCTTCTTATGATGGCTTTATCATAAGATATCAAGTTAAAAAAAAAACAATTCTCTCTCTCCCTACCCCTCCCAACAAACCTACCTGCCTGGCTATTTATTTCAATATTTATTTTAGATTCAGGGAATACATGTGCAGGTGTATTACCTGGGTATACTGTGTGATGCTGAGGCTCAGGGTACAAATGATCCTGTCACCCCAGATACTAAGCATCGTACTTGATATTGTTTGGCTCTGTGTTCCCACTCAAATCTCACCTTGAATTATAATCCGCATAATCTCCATGTGTCGAGGGCAGGACCAGGTGGAGGTAATTGCATCATGGGGGCAGTTCTCCCATGCTGTTCTCATGAGAATGAGTCTCATAACATCTAATGGTTTTATAGGTGCCTGGCATTTCCCCTGCTTGCACTTATTCTCTCTCCTGCCACCCTGTGAAGAGGTACCTTCCATCATGATTGTAAGTTCCCTGAGGGCTCTCTAGTCATGCAAAACTGTGACTCAGTTAAATGCTTTCCTTTGTAAATTACCCAGTCTTGGGTATTTCTTTATAGCAGTGTGAGGATGGAGTAATACAGTAAGCAACAGTTTTTCAATCCTTCCTCTCCTCTCTAGTAATGCCCAGTTTGTATTGCTGCCATCTTCATGTCCATGAATATCCCATATTTAGCTCCCACTTGCAAGTGAGAACATGTGATATTTAGTTTTCTGCTCCTGCATTAATTTGCATAGGATAAACTGTCTACCTATCACATACCCCAGAATTTTAATATTAAAGAAAAAAATCAAATTTCTATTTGAACTCCAACTGTGTGCTACTTTTTTTTAATGTGAAAAGCTTGAAAAATATAGAACAGTGAAGAAAAGAAAATAATACAGTGTCAACCAGCCTAAATTAACAGCTGTTCACACTTATTCAATATAACGTAGCTACTTTTAAAATAAAAAAGAGCAATGTAATTAAAAAAACAAACCTTGTTTTTTTGTGCCCCATTTCCCTTTCCTTATTTAACTTGTTGGGTACTCTTCCAGTACATAGGTTTATAGTTTTATTTCATATAATATATATCTTAATCCCATAGTATATCCCTAAATAATACATAATATAGTCTTGTATGTTTTCTAATGTCTACATAAATGCTATTGAAAATAGTTTTTATGATACTGAAACTTGATTGTTTTCTTTCAGTATTATACTTCTGAGTTTATCTTTTTTGACACATATAGATCTAGGTTATTTTTGATGGTGGCATAACATTCTATTCTATGAATACACTACAATTTATCTTTTAGTCAGCTAATGAAACCTTCAGCTATTTTCCATTTTTCACCATTACAAACAGTACTGCAATGAACAGTATTGTCCATGTTTCCTAGGCAGTAGGGGAAGAGGTTTTCTTGGGACTATATTAAGGACAGAACTGCTTGGTCAGAACATTTGCACATTTTCAGCTGTGCTAGATACTATCAAAATACTCTCCAGAGAGGTGATAGCAATTGGTATTCCAACTGGCAGTATTGACAGTTTTTGTTTTCCCTAATTCCTGTCAAAATTCTATCATTCTTAAGTTATTCCATTCACCCAAGGGTCCCTGGTAAACAATCAAGGTGAATTTTCTACCCACACCTGGGATGACACTGCAGCAAATGTCTCCTGCTCCTCACCCCCAGCATAGCAACATAGCAATAGCTCCTCACCCCAGCATAGCAACAGAGTGTCTCTTTTCAGTAGAGAATTGCATTCCCACACAGTTTATTAGTCACAAGGCTATGAAGGGGCTTCTCTGTATGTACAGTGATTGATCCAGAGGTTGACATCAGAACATGTCCAATCGGACTTTCTCTTTTGAGGTTAATATGTGCAATGGGAGAGAAAAATAGCTCCCTTCTTTAAAGAACTTTAGGAGTGAGGACCAAGTTGTTTTTGCTCATCTAAGGATGAAACCATGGAGAGGAAAAAGGAATCAAGATTCTAGAAATTCCACCTCTAAGTATACACCCAATTGAATTGAAAACAGAAACTCAAACAGATATTTGTACACCAATGCCTATTTCAGCATTATTCACAGTAGCAAAAGATGGAAACAAACCAAATATCTACCAACAGATGAATAAACAACATGTGCTATAGACACATAATGAAATATTATTCCACCATAAAAAGAAATAAAGTGCTAATCAATGTTACAACATGGATGAACGTTAAAAACATTATGCTAAGTTAAATAAGCCATACTCAAAAGGACAAATATTATATAATTCCACTTATATGAAATATCTAGAATAGGCAAATGCATAATGACAGAAAATACGTTAGAGGTTACCAGGGGCTTGGGAAGACGAGAATTGGGAAGTTAATGCTTAATAGCTATGGAGTTTCTAGCTGGTATGATGGAAAAGATTTGGAAACAAATAGTCATGATAGTTTTATAACATCGCTAATGTAATTCATGTCATTGGATTATACAATTAAAATGATTAAAATAGCATTTTATGTTATATATATTTTTTATCACAATAAAATATTTAAAAGGCACAAGATTGCTGAAAATTTAAAAAGGTAAAAAGATTAGATGGATAGATAGTTATATAGACAGAAAGATACATATGTATATCTCCTTACCACATAATTTGACTCCCTGAATCATACCATGCCTGAAGTCAGCCCTAATTCTTTTAACTTTTAGTTACATAAACCAATACATTCTACTTTTTAATCTAGTTTGAATTGGCTGGCACCAGAAACTCAAATAATTCTGGATCCTATTATTTTAGGCATAATAGTGTACAGTTAGGAAGGAAAAAGATGTACCTTGACATCTGTTTAGGTTCTGAAATTTTATTTAAATCCCTGATATTAGCAGAAAATCAACCAAATCTCATTCTAGTCATGTGTGTGTGTGTGTGTGTGTGTGTGTGTGTGTGTGTGTTAGTAGAAGCTGGTAATAACTCAGATAAATATGATTTCCTAAGTTCATTTAGCTGCTTGTTACCGGTCTAGCCCAACCATAATTTTTCCAGATACATTTCTCCTCAGTTAATGTGCTAAAAAGAATTAAGTGAAAAATTAAAGGGGATAAAAGAGAATAGAGTCCACGATGACGAGAAGATGAACAGTAAAAATGATTCTTTTATTCTGCTACCAAACAGAAAATGAAATAATCCAAAATCCTAAGGCAAAAGTAATTTTCATATTTTAAGCATTTATATTGACCTGGAGAATGGGTGCTCCCTTTCCAAAAGTCATCATCTGTTTTAGAAGACACCAGGAGTCTCCTTATTTGTAACGGCTATTAATCATTATTATCTTGATTTCACCTGCCCTTTATAGGGCCTCTGGATGACAAGGCCTCTGGAATAAAAGAAGAAGGAACAAGGGGAGGAGGGAAGGGAGGAAGAGAATATCTCCTTGATTTTTATTTTGCTTTAGTTTGATGTTTCTGTCTTCACATAAGTTTAGCAACAGACAACATAAATATAGATAGAACAAAATAATTGAGGATTCACAAGACTAGGTAATTTTTGCCTTGAATAAATTATTGAAAACAACTGTACTTTGAATCTAACAGTTTCTCCTTTCTCGGAAATTACACATATAGCAACTGGCAGACTGGCTTGTAATCTTGGTCCTGATATAATAGAATGAAGCAAAAAATAAATAAATAAATTTACCAAGAGATAAGCTATAGCCTTAAATGCATTATTTATTGTAGAATTTCCTTAAGGACTTAAACATGAGTGGTGAACAACAAAGTTGTAAGATATTCCAAAATAATTGAGTGTTATAAAAATCGCAGAAATGCAATGATCTTCAGGACAGGCAAGAAAAAGAGAATGGATTTGTGTGTATGGAGTAGGAAGAGAGAAGCAAATTGGCAGACACTAGTGACTCCAATAGGCAAAATCTGATAGTTAATAATAGGTTAGATTGCTTTTATAAGTGTTTCCACAATGGCCAAGTTTCAGAAATGTAAATTCAAAAGGAAATTAGGTAAAATACAATAAAAACGAATTATTTGTTCAACATTAAAAGAAAAATGCAAAAAAACTGGAGCAGGAGAGATCCAAGATGGCTGATTACTAGCAGCTCAGGATTGTAGCTCCCAGTGAAAGCACAGAGAACGAGAGAATGCCACACTTTCAGATGAATTTTAGTTGCTCATGGGCCAGGAGATTCCCAGCGGAGGAGCCCCATGGGTTGTCAGCGTGACACTTGTGGCCAACGTGGTGGTACTTGGTGCAGAGTAAGCGGGACTGGGTCCCCTTTTGGTCCACGTTTGGAGCTCCAGGAAGGCAGAGTCACCTATTTAGCTGATTGTAAAAGGGACTCAAGAAGGAAGCCAGACCAGAGATTCCCAGGCAGAAAAGCACCATGAATCTTAACGCTGCTGTCTTAGCTGGTGCAGTGGGTTGCTCAGATTCCGGCACTGGGAATCAACAAGTTGGACGTCCACTCAGAGACCTAATTTGAAAGTCGGTAATTACAAACAGGACAGGTGGATAAATTACAATGATGGGGAGAAACTAGCGTGAAAAGGCTGAGAATACCCAAGATCAGAATGCCTCTCCCTTTACAGGTGATCACAGTTCCTCATCAGCAAGGGAACAAGGCCTGATGGAGAACAAGTGCATTCCATTAACAGAATTAGGCTTCAGAAGGTGGATAATAAAAAACTTCTGTGAGTTAAAATAACATGTTCTAGCCCAATGTAAAGAAACTAAGAACCTTGAAAAAAGGTTTGACGAAATCCTAACAAGAATAGACAATTTAGAGAGGGATATAAGTGAATTAATGGAATTGAAAAATACAATATGAGAACTCCGCAAAGTATGCACAGGTTTTAACAGTCGAATTGAAAGGATATTAGAGGTTGAAGACCAACTTAATGAAATGAAATGAGAAGACAAGATTAGAGAAGAAAGAGTAAAAAGGAATGAGCAAAGTCTCCAAGAAATATGGGACTATGTGAAAAGACCTAATTTACGTTTGATAGGTGTACCTGAATGTCATGAAGAGAATGAATCCAAGCTGGAAAATATTCTTCAGGATATTATTCAGGAAAACTTTCCTAACCTGGTAATAATGCAGGACAATACTCAACTCCAGGTAATACAGAGACCACCACAAAGATATTCCTCAAGTAGAGCAACCCCAAGACACATCCTTGGTAGATTCATCAGGGTTGAAATAAAGGAGAAAATTCTAAGGGCAGCTAGAGAGAAAGGTCAGGTTACCCATAAAGGGAAGCCTATCAGACACAGCATATCTCTCAGCAGAAACCCTACAAACTAGAAGAGAGTGGGGGTCAATATTCAATATCCTCAAAGAAAATAATTTTCAACCCAGAATCTCATATGCAGCCAAACTAAGCTTCATAAATGAAGGAAAAATATAATTTTTTGCAAACAGGCAAGAACTCAGAGATTTCATCACCACCAGGCCTGCTTTACAATAGCTTCTGAAAGAAGCACTACACACAGAAAGGAACAACCAGTATCAGTCATCCCAAAAACTTACCAAAAGGTAAAGAGTATCTCCATAATGGAGAATCTATATCAACTAATGGACAAAATAGCCAGCTAGCATTAAACGACAATACTAAACTCACAAATATCAATATTAATCCTAAATTAAATGGATTAAATGACCCAATCAAGGACACACACAGGCAAATTGAATAAAAAGTCAAAACCCATCAGTACGCTGTATCCAGATCCATCTCATAAGCAAGGACACACAAAGACTCAAAACAAAGGGTTGGTGGAAGACTTATCAATCAAATGGAGAGAAAAAAAAAACAGGCATTGTAACTTTTGTCTTTGACAAAATAGACTTTAATAGTAACAAAGACTAAAAGAAACAAAGAATGACGTTACATAATGGTAAAAGGATCAATGCAACAACAGGAGACAATGATCATAAATACATATGCACCCAATATAGGAACACCCAGATACATAAGACAAGTTCTTAATGACTTATAAAGAGACTTGGGGCCAGGTGTGGTGGATCACGCCTGTAATTCCAGCACTCTGGGAGGCCGAGGTGGGTGGATCACGAGGTCAAGAGATCGAGACCATCCTGGTCAACATGGTGAAACCCCGTCTCTACTAAAAATACAAAAATTAGCTGGGCCTGGTGGCGTGTGCCTGTAATCCTAGCTACTCAGGAGGCTGAGGCAGTAGAATTGCTTGAACCCAGGAGGCAGAGGTTGCGGTGAGCTGAGATTGCACCATTGCACTCCAGCCTGGGTAACCAGAGCGAAACTCTGTCTCAAAAAAAAAAAATAATAATAATAACAGGAGACTTTGACACCACATTATTAATATTCGATGGATCAACAAGATAGAAAATTAACAGGAACATCTATGATTTGAACTCAGACCTGAAACAAGTAAACTCAGCAAATATTTATAGAATTCTTCATCCCAGGTCTACAGAACATACATTTTTCTCAGTATCACATTATACCTATTTTGAAAGTGACCACATAATTGGAAGTAAATCACTCTTCAGCATTTGCATAGCATTTCATAGACTTTAATGAAATATTGGTTGACTGTTTGTTTGTTATTTTCTTCCCTTATTCCTTCCTGTCTTTGCTGTTAAGCACAATTATCGGCATAAAAGAGGTTTTTAATACCTATTTTTAGATTGCATTCCAGCCTGGGCAATAGAAGAAGACTCCTGTTCTCTCTCCCCCTTTCTCTTTCTCTTTCTTTCTTTCGGAAAAAAAAAAGAAAAATGCAAAGAGAAGAAATATTGCAACATTATGAAAGTTGAAACATTATTTTTCTCCTGAATTTTTTCTTTCTCTCTCTCTCTTTTTTTTTTTTTTTGGCCCTGTCTTAGCTCCATAAGGACTGAAAGAAGGGGGAGGAAAAAGGAATCAAGGGATCTCATTGGAAAACAAATAGGGCTTCCAAAATTCATTTATGCTTCTCCTCATCCAGTTTAGCCCTTTTTTCCCTCTCTTTAAATGCTTACATGGGTGTTTTTTCTGCCTGGTATTCATAAGCCAGACATTTTGAAACATGCATCTTCATACCAATAACAGGGTGGGGTGGGGCACCACACAGAGGAGCTTGCATTCCAAGTAAAAACACAAGGAACTCCCTCTTGAAATCTGTAACATTTCCAACTCTGGGCAGGCACAGCTGGCTTCATGTGTCAGTGGTAGTTAAGACCTTCCAAAAGGAAGCAACATGAATGGACTACAATGTATAGTCCATCTCTTGTTATAACACGATTGAAAATATGAGCTGATTTTTCCACTTCTGACATCGCGTGGGTTTTCAGTATGCTTCACCTTCGTGGTAGTTCAATTGAATGAATAATGCCATAATTAGAGAGAAAACTTATTCAGCAAAAAGGAGGGACAAGGAGGGTATAGAAGGGATAATTGACATGGAAAGTCATTTGATATTCCCAGTTAAGCTTCAGAGTTGGGGTTTTGAGGATAATTCCAAACAAAATCCAGACATTGGTTTGGAAAGTGTTTCTTTAATCTGTGTTCTACTTCTGTGGCATTCCAATGATTGATATCCCAAAATTATAAATGTTTTCTTCAAACCAAATTTCCTGTGAATTGGCAACAATCAAAGTTTAATTGGAGACAATATGACTAATGTTGAGAAGGATATATTTGCTCTGAAACTTCTGGAGGAAAACCTATTCTGGTTCAGTAAAATAAAATATGAACTGTAGCCATAAATAATTCATCCTACAAGGGAGTTCTATGATACATTTGAGGGCTCATTTAAATACTGACATTTTCCCTTGTAATAGTAGGATATAGTAATTAAATGTGTTTCAGGGAGTTGGATTATTTAACATCCATTCCAATTCAAAGTCAAGGTCTTAATTTCCTTTGCATAGCTCTGAATTAAAGTAGGATGTAGGACTTGACTCTGGAGGTGGGGCTCTTAGACCTCAGACCACATTGAGGACTAGCTAAAACAGGGATGGGGTGTAAGCAGCTTTCCAGAAGACATGCCTACCAGTTTGCCACACCAGCTTACCATTGCCATGGCAACATCCCGTTGTTACCATACCTTTCCATGGCAATAACCCAATGACCTGGAAGTTACCACCCTTTTTCTAGAAATTTCTGCATAATCTGCTCCTTATTTTGCATATAATTAAAAATGGGTTTAAATATGACTACAGAACTGGCTTCAAGCTACTACTCTGGGCATACTGCCTATGAGATGGCATTGCTCTACAAGAAGTAGTATCTCTGCTGCTGCTGCTGTATGCTGCAGCTTCAATAAAAGTTACTGTCTAACACCACTGGTTCACCCTCGAATTCTTTCCTGGACAAAGCCAAGAACCCTCCTGGGCTAAGCCCCAATTTGAGGGCTCACCTAATCTTCATCATCACCTCATTTTCTCTTCATTTAAGCAGATAGGTTATTGTATCTATTCATTGGCTCACTATTTAGAAGCAGAGAGCTATGAAATTGTTAAATATATACATCAATGACTACCATTTGCTAAACAGGTAGCTAGGAAGAGGCAGGTCAAGAACTCAAATTTATCTTTCATTGGAAGAATTTTCTAGTAAGTAGCACCATCCAACAAGACAAAAGGCTGATTACAAATATCTAAGCAGCAGCTGGATAAGATGATCTTTTAGAGAAACCACTAAGGTTCCTCCTTGGAATTAATATCCAGATGTCCCAAGTGTTCCTGCTTCATTGTGGCACTTGCCTTTAATATCCCAGGACAAGTGGTCAAATTTCCATGTCACAGTATATTTCCCTGCCCAGGTATCTTTGACATTGACATTCCTAAATACAATCGTTGACTATTGCTTAAGTTCATTTAGCCTGGTGCCTTGAGGCTACAGCCAGCCCTGGAATTTAGCACCTTAATGTCTCATAAGCTTTCCCAGCAGGCTGCAATAACTCTTCTCACAGCTTTGTCCCATACAGAGACACTGACCACTCCTTTGATTTCAGAAAGTACTGCTAAGACCAGGCTACATACAGGGTTTAATAACACTTACTGACCACAGCAGGAGAGAATTGTAATACAGAAGAGAAAATATAAAACTGGACATAAAATCATGTAGCTCCCAGTGCCCATTACATTGCAGAATTGAGCCCACCTCTCCCACCTCCTCCTACTCTTCCTGGAAAGTCTCTTGACCATTGCCTCTCCTATACACACATTTTCCTGGGACCTAGAGAGAGGCAACAAAAGTTTATCCATGATTACCAGCCTCAGGCACGCTTCCTGTGAGTGTACATCTCTGACCTACGATGAAGATTATACAGATGGCTTAGAGTTATGACTTCCCTTTGGCATAACCAAAAGAATTACTGTGGTTGTCTTTTTCCCCCACAACTAAGGAGCCCTTATCCTCAATGGAGAATCAAGCATCCATCTCTAGCAACAAAATAAACCACAGAAACTGCAACACTAGTGTGTCTTTTTCTCCCAAGACTCAAATATCGCAGGATTAATTTCTACAATTAAGGCCCAGGGTTAAAATTCTGGGGATTTGTTTCATTCAGATTCAGAAGTTTCAGTGAAAGGAAAGTTGTGGCCCAGCATGTGACCCGAGATGAAAAGAAAGATCAGCCTTGATACTGGGATGAGGTACGGTAAGGAGAGGAACCAAACATGGTACCCCTCGCCTCTCCAGAGCAAACACCAAGAGATAGGTTACTCCTCCACCTTCTCCTACCCATTCTATGATTCAATTAGACCCAAGAACTGCACTTTATTTTGTGTCTCATCTTGAAAAGTAAGAAGTTGCACTGATGTATTGTGACCTCAGGGTGGTATAGATTATAGACACGAAAGGTGGTCTCGGCCATCATCTGAAAACAGTCTCCACACCTTTCTCCAGCCATCACATGCTACTGTCCAGTTACTTGCTGCTTGGGAAGGGCAAGCAGTGGCTCTCTCTCTCTCTCTCTCTCTCTCTCTCTCTCTCTCTCTCTCTCTCTCTCTCTCTCTCTCTTTCTATCTCTCCCTCTCTCTGGATCCATTAGGGGAAGAGAGGATTTGTACACTCCTCTCTTATAGGTCTGGCTCTGTCCCCGTGGGGGCTGACCTAAATGAACTTTGTAAATGAGCCTTCCAATGAGGAGTCCCAGCATATTATCAGAGAAAGTGAGGAGATTCAGTTTGAAGTAGGAATTCCCCCAGTGTTGTAGCTGCAAAGTGATCTTGGTCAGCCTCTGTTAGCTGAAGGTTACAGCCTAGTCAGGTAGCCCTCTTGACTCAGCTTTCCTTGTGTCTGGGTCCTGGAAGCTGATCTCTCCCTTCCACCCTTCAGGCATGGGATGTCAACAGTGTCCATTCACTTATGGGTAGTGTACCTACGCTTGAGGTTTTCACACCTTTGTAACTAGACCCTTTAATAAACTCCTTTCAGATTGCTCAACATAAATGTGCCATTGGTTATACAAGCAGTTTAAAAACTTCTAACTCATACTTTTGTGAGATGGATTTGTACTCTCTAGGACGGCTGCCTTCTTGAGGCAGGTACCCAAGCTTTCACGGGGTCCCTTCGGGACATTCTGACCACAACACCTGTAATATGACATGGGCTTTCATCTGACTCACTGTTCCCAGTCCCCTCAGCATCTGCCCTAGCATTGCGCACATTTGCCTCCGAATGCTGAGGTCCCCTTGCCTAGGATGATGAACATTCAGATGTGTCATCTTGATTCCTTTTCAAGGAAAGCCTTGCTGTGCTGAGAGTGCTGCAGGCAGACAGCTTTCAGCTGGCAGCAACTTAGCAGCAGAGGGCTGCCATGGCCAAGGTCACATCCTTCCCAGTGTGGCCTATACCCAAATGACCACTGGTCAAAGCAAAGGTAAATTACTGTCATTTGTCCCAAGTGGGACCATTATGATGAGCCATTTTACTCCAGAACTCCCCATGGAAATGGCCAAGGCTGACTCTGGGCCTACATTGAAGCTCACCTTCCCTCTCTGCAAATGCTGCTTTCTTCCTCTCCTTTACCCAGGTGTTGACCCCAAGGGTCATGTGCACACTAAACTATTAGACATGTGCACACTAAACTCCTTCTCATGGTGTGCTTAGTAGAGAAACCAACTTGAAACACCCTGCTATAAGATTCCTGTTAACAACCTAGAGCCAATATTTCTATTACGAGCTCCACAGCTGGTCTCTAAAATCCATGCAACTTTGGAGGGAAGGCAGTTTCCTTTCAAATGGAACCCCCTCTCCTCCACCATAGACCAACTCAGGGTTCCTCAGATGAGTCAGGTGACAGCCCTTTGGGCTCCCCAGTTTCAAGGGACAGACCTCACATCTCAGTGTGGGTTGCACTGATGCTCCCCTCACCAGGATTGGGGCTAGGGGTAGGAGTTTTCTTGCCTTCATTCTTGAGACTCTCAGTGCTACTTCTTCCATGGAAATCCCTCTATCAAACACCTCTTTCCTCTGTCCTCTTGACCTTTTTATCTGTCAGGTCAGTGAGTCTTCTATTTAGGTTTTCAATGATCTACTTGGAATTATCGTCCTGGTGTTCTCTTGGAGTGTGATGTTCATTGTCTTCATTCCTCAACCAAAACTGACTCTGGACGAGTCCCCACTTTTAACATGTTACATTATGTAAATGCTTGAATATGGCAAGAATACCTTCTGGAAGAACTCTAACAGAGGTCTCTGAGGAGGAAAATGGGTGGCTATGGGAGAGGGATGGGATTGAGACATACTTTTCACTCCATTTTGTTTTCTGGGATTTTATGCCATGTACATGCATGTTATACCTGTTAGATTGAACTTCATGGAAATATAATTTTGACCATTTTTTGGTCAAAGTTTTCTTATAACTTGTCTATACTCAGCATAGTCAAGTGTAATGAACCACAGGTGAACTATTTGGTGTTTCTCCTACCATCAGATTATGATCAGATTTCATGTGGCCTAAGCTGTTACCTCTTTCTCTCAAACCTGGACCTCACTATATAATTTTCCTACTTACATCTTATACACTCTAAGTTTACCTTTAGAAGCAGAATGGAAACAGGAAGTAATCTAAGGAAGATAGTCACATTCCCACTCTACATCCAAAACTCTTCCCTAGGTCCCAGTAAATCACCCTCCTTCAAAACTCTGCTAAAATGGCATCTTCTCCCTCAAGTCATTTCTGTATTTCTTTTCACTGCTTCCAGCTCATTGAAGAAAGATTGACCATTTCACTATGAAGGTACTTATCAAAAAGGATCTCATATGCAGTACTGTCCTCATGCATAGACAAATCTTTTTCCTTTATTAGACTATTCATTTTTGAGGAAAATATACAAGTTTTATATCTCGTACATTTTCCTTAAAAACGAGAACAGTGCCAGGATCAGAAGAGTAGACGACTGCTGAAGGAATAAATGACTTCGTTATAAAAGCTGGCATTATTTCATAGAATAAATAAGTTTAGCAACATTTTATACCGGACACTTCTTATTCTGGTATGAGTAAAATATTCTCTCTAAATGTGCAATGGGATACAACTGTGAATCATTAGCTTATGCTGACTCACTCAATGGGCCATATATGATAGATGTCTTGGATACACAGTCCTAGCACACAGAAACATACTCTTTCTGAAAACATGCCTCAACAAGGAAGGGTAGCCAGTAGGACCCTGGCTCCTACAGACGATAATTCTGTTATGCTTCATAGCCTCCAAATTTCTATCTTGCTTCTAAGTGACGAGGAATTTCAAGTCTCCAAGGAGAACAAATAACATGAGAAAACTTTGTCAGGAAACTGCAGGCCCCTGGGGCCAGAGTTTAGAAAACACTTATGCAGGTGAGGCTATTTTCAAGAAGTTTCAACTATATAAATTCCTCTTTTTCAGAGTTACCACATATTAGTCCAAGACAGTTATGATATTTTCTTATAAGCATGCACTGTTTTCTGCATCTGGTGCATTTGCCAAATTGTAGATTTATTCCTATTTCTATACATCTGTGAAAAGAATGTGTGTTCCATCTCATCAGGGAGTTACTTGAAGTCACAGGTTGATAATTTCAGATGAATAGAAACAGTGATTAATCTGGGAGATATGGGCTCACCACTATTCATGTAACAGATGTCCATTATGATGAGTTACACATTTGTTCCATGTTTATACTAGAATACAAAAAAGAGGATTCAACTATTTTGTAAAGAAGAAAAAGAAAGAAAGGAAGGAACAAAAAGAAAATGGAAGAGAAAAGAGAAGAAAAGAAAAGAAAAGGGGGGATGTGGGAAGGTAGGAACTTATTAGAAAATACTTGAAAATATTTATTCAGGTGCCAGGTTAGATGCCACAGAGACATGCAGTATGTCTGGAGGGTGGCAGGTACGGAGTTGAGGGGAGGTAGAGGGCTAAGCGGGAGAGAGAGGGAAGTGGGGCTCAGTGTTCCTGGCTTCATTTCTGGGTATGGAGATTAACTCAGTCAATCTCACTTGGCTGACAGAAGCACTAATGCCAAAACCGGCAATTTCATCAGCATCAGTTATACAGAAGATGGGATTTCAGAGGAAAGCACGAGAAAAGGCAGAATGATGTATGTGATTTTATTCAAATAATTAAAAACAAAGTTGGCAGTCTATCTTCCTGTCAAGAAGAATAAATATCAGACTATGAAGTTGGAAAGAAAAGTGCAAGCAGCTTCCTGCTGCTCCATATTAACTTTGGTCCAATACAAACTTTAGAGTTGACTCTTCACACAAACAAAAATTCTTTTTAAATGATTCTCCTGTGTTTTTTCGGTTACTCTGTACAGCAAAAGGACATGAGCCAGAGCTAAGTGCGGAGGAGGGAACCAGACTGAGCTACACTCGAGCTGTTTGAGTGAAAGCCACAAATACTACTTCTCCATAGCTGAGCAAAAGAAGGGATTCTAGAACTTTCTTTTCTCTCCTTATTGTCATCCTGTCCTCATAAGCGCAGGAATCAAAGCAGGGGCCTGGCTCATAGTAGGGACTGCATAGATAACTAGATAGCTATATAGATAGACAGATAGATAGATAGATAGATAATAAATATATAATGAATATGTTTTAAAATGAATTAAATTAACATGGGCTGGACTCAACTAATGACGTGCACATGGATGGATAATATTTACTAATTGATTCATTATCTTATATACTATATTTGCAGGCTCACTGGATTATAGTAGAAGCAGCATCATAACTGAAAGTTCAAGAATCCCTTCTGAGTGTCATAACATGGATGCTATGTGTTCTAAATTATACCTTTCCAGAGAATTTATTTTTTATTAAATTTTATTAATAAAAAATAAAAATTTGACTAGATTTGCTAATAATCATTTCTCTATATTTCCAGTAAAGTGTTCATTACTTTTCAACTACTTCCAAAACATTGAACGTAAGATGCAAAATGCTCCACTTTTACATCTAAACCTTTCTTTTTAGTAGTTAACCATTACAACAGAAATGAGTAATCCTCTCTGCATTTGTAATACACACAAGTCCAATTAGAGAGCAGAAATATCCTTCAGAAAAGCCCAAGAATTGATTGGATGGCTGGGAGTCATACAAGACAACAACCATATACATATCAACCTTAGGCAATGCAGGAAGGGAAATACTGCAGAGGTAATCAAATGATTAAGGAGGAACTCTGCTACTTAAAACTGGCACATTGTTGTGCCAAGTTACAAGTGTTAGTGGGTGCTTTGAGCCTATTAAAAGGTTCTTCCAGGCATCCAAAACCTCTTTGCCAAAAAATTAATAATTTTATTTAGTCTAATTCCACAAAGTGAGCCAAGCTGATGAAGACAGAGGCAGAATCAATTTTTAAAGGAAGTAGGAATTTGCATAATACAGGCATCAGCAGACATTTTCTGTAACGGGTCATATAGCAAATATTTTAGGCGTTGTGTACCACATGGTCTCTCACAATCACTCAACTTTGCCGTTGTAGTGAAGGCATCCATAGACAACATGCAAATAAGTGGGCAAAGTTGTGTCCCAATAAAATTTTATTTATAAAACCGCATGGGAAAGCTGGATTTGCTTCACAAGCCAGTTTTCCGATCCCTGGAGTCTTATGTAGATGGCTCTCCAAAACAGACTGAAGCCTAAGGGAACATGCAGATCTCAAGGTCAAGTTGAAAATTATAGTGGTTTTTAAGTTCCTTGCATTTTAAAATGTGCTTAGCAGTACCTTTACTTCTCACATGGATCTTATGGTGTTTGCCTTTCAATAGAATTTTCCTTAAATGCACCTTTTAGATGTGCGTGTCTTTTATCAAAGTATCTGCATAAGCTTGAATTTAGTAAAAAAAATCATTTTAAGCATTCTAGGAATAAAGAAACTACTACAAGTATTTGTTGCACTCACCAAAGTGGGTGGTTAGCAAAAGCTTGACAGAAAACTGCTCCTACTTGCAAGAATATCTGAGAAACCTTTCACTAACTGTTTCAGTTTGCACCAGCAGAGTATCCTGTTCTCAAGCACTCCCTGCAAAGCCTCTAAGTCTCCTGCCTGCCTACCATCTAGTTGCAACCACTCCAAGCATAATAGCTTGTTTCTCTTTCAACCCTCCAAAAAATAGATTATATTACTCTCTCTGGCAATCTAACTCAAGAACGTACAGGGAAGGGGATAGAAAATATATAGCACTCTACTTTTCTCCTGCAATGCAGAAGAGCTCTTAGAAAATGATGGTAGTAATGCCTACTTGGCAATGGACAATCCACCACAGTTTGCCCCTTTGTCAATCTAGCAGCCATATGCACCCTTTTTACCCATTTTTAACTTTCAAATAAGGTAAACCAGATAATGCTTCTGTCCTACTTGATGCAACTATTCTTCATACATCCAAAACCCACTCACACTTTCCCCCAAAGTGGAGCCACAATGTCCTATTTCTTGTTTTATCCATAACTGATTGATCTTTATTTGTCTTCTAGTTCAGTCACAATAGCTCTTTATCCTGCATTTAAATATTGAAATATAGGCTTAACTCACCCCTTATAGTCTATGATAGAGGAATGGAGGACACATTTCATTAATAGGTACCGATATATTCATATCAAACAAGTAAGAAAATATACCTATTACAATCACATTTCTACAACTGATCACATGGCCCTTTTCAGTATTTATAACTTTAGTTTTCTACTACTCATGGGGATCTCAGAACCTAGAACACTCAAATAGGGTAATTATCCATCCTGAATGCCAGGCTGGGATTTGCCATTCCCCAGTCATCACCAGGTGATGTGCAATAACCAGTTCAGGTCTCCGTAATGGCAGGGGCACCTAACAGAGCCCAAGGCCTCACCTACTCTAGTCACCCACTTCTGGGCAGTTTCCTGGCTCAAAGGAGGCAAACAGCCTAAAGTCTGGAGTTTCAAGGAGGGGAACAGATCCATCCATGCTTCTGTGTTCCTCCTACCTCTGACCCACATTTTTTAACCTTTAAATCTGGTCCCTGGTCCACTTGAGGGGTATAAAGTCTAACTTTGCCTTCAACTAATGTAGACTCTCTCTGTCTCTCCCACTCACTGTAAAATCCAATAGATTTTACAGGGAATATCTTCATTCAGATTACAACTAAAGGCATGTATTAACTCTCTTTGATCTAAGCTGGATAGCTGAGTTGATTACAGGCTGGGGTTTATGGATTTAGATTCTTCATGAACACATTTTGCTTTGTACCAAGAAAAAGCCTATTTTAGGACTTCAGCGTCTAACTCCTCCTGGCCAGCCAGTTCTCAATGTGTGCTGGTGGTCGAGGGCAAGGATAGTATGTGTGATGATTCAGTGCAATCCCTCCCTCATTCCTAAGAAACCAATAGAGAAAGCGTTTTCCTTAATGATAGACTTAATGGGCAAGAGATAATGAGATTATTCTTTATTTTAAGAAAATGGTTGAAATGTTAGTATCATCTGAATAAGACACCCAATATAAGTCCCCAAATATTCAGGCTAGAATGTCCATTTCCAAATTCTCTCCCCATCCTACATACAGGTGTACGCACACGAACACACACACACACACACACACACTTTCTCTCTCTCTGTCTCTCTCTCTCTCTCTCTCTCTCTCTCTCTCTCTCTCTCTCTCTCTCTTTCTCTCTCTCTCTCTCTCTCTCTCTCTCCCTCTCTCTCTCTCTCTCTCTTAACCTTAATGCAATGAAGATTTGGGGATATTGAGTATCAGGATCTTTGAAATGTCAGAGTAAGGCACCAGAATTCTTGTTTGAATGGGGGCTTTTTAGAAGCCAGTGTTCCTCTAACTCTTTTAATGATAAGAAGTGTCAATGACACTTGTTAAAAATACACCTTCTCAAGTGCCTCTCCTGGAAATTCTAACTCAGTGGAAGGAAAGTTTCCATCCCTGGGAAAGCTTTCAAAAAAATACAGATCTCTGGGTCTCCAACCCAGACACACTGAATCTGAATTTCTAGGAATGGGCCCAGGAAATATTGGTTGTAAAAAGTTCCTTGGTATATTAAACAAAAATTAGTCAGCTTTGGAGTTTGCCAGGAGAAACAGCCAACATATCAGGACTGATTGTCAGATTCTAAGACTAAGTTGTTTTTCTTTTGAGACGGGGTTTTGCTCTTGTTGCCCAGGCTAGAGTACAGTGGCGAGATCTTGGCTCACAACAATCTCTGCCTCCCAGGTTCAAGCAATTCTCCTACCTCAGCCTACCAAGTAGCTGGGACTACATACACACACTACTACGCCCAGCTAATTTTTGTATTTTTGGGGTGTTTTTAGTAGAGATAGAGTTTCTCCATGTTTTGGCCAGGCTGGTCTTGAACTCCTGACCTCAGGTGATCTGTCCATCTTGGCCTCCCAAAGTACTAGGCATACAGGTATGAGCCAGAGTACCCGGCCCATATTCTGAGATTCTTAAGCAGAGTCTTAAAGCCAGAGTCAACCTCAAGGGAAGGCTGATGTGTGTTTCTGAGCAGAGACAGGAAATCACCATGAAGTAAAAAGATGGAGAAAAGGCATTGGCCCACCAAGGTTCAGTCTCCTTGCTGCTTTTTTTTTTTTTTTCCTAATCTCCTCTGCTCTCCTCCAATCTGGCTGCAGTCCTATTTGAACATTTGAGCAGTTACATAAGGCTTTAAACACTTCCCTTTAATCAATTAGCAAATTATTTCCTTCTCAAGGTGTCACTTTCAATTTTTAAAAAGATATAAGTAATTTTTCTCCTGACATTTTAAGTTTTTCCAATTTCAGAAAACTTGCAAGAAAAGCAAAATAAACAACCATATACCTAAATTCACCATTTGCTAATATTTTGCCATATTTGCTTTGTTCTCTTCCCCTAACTCTCAAAACAATTTGAGAGTAAGATGAAGCTGATCTCACAGTACTTCATCCCTAAATATTTCAGCATACATCTCTTAGAACAGCATATTATCTTATTATCCTACTAAACCACAACACCAATACCATACTGAGAAATTTAATACTGATAAAATAATATTACTTAATGTTATTTTAAATATTTGATATTATTTAAACATTAAATGTTTAAATGTTACTTAAAATAACATTATTTAATATACAATCCATATTTATTCTTCATATTCACCAAATCATGTACCTCATGACTGCTTTCAAAAAATCATCCAAGATCCAATAAAGGATTACCTATTGCATTTAGTACACCAGGAGAGGGAATCTTAGAGACCATGTTAGTATTCTGCCTACCACAAATGAGCTGCTTACTCCTTGTAATAGTCTGCTATGAAGTCTACTTTGTTTGATATTAATATAGCCACTCCAGCTTTCTTTTGACTAGTCTTATGTTTCTTTCCATCCCTCTACTTTTACCTATTTCCATCTTTATATTTAAAATTAGCTAACTGTAGGCAGCATATAGTTGAATCTTGCTTTTCTATCCAATCTGAAAATCTCTGCATTTAAATTGGAATGTTTAGGCAATTACATAGGATGTGATTATTAATATGATTAAGCTTAAGCATATCATCTTGTTCTTTGTTTTCTATTTGTTCTATCTGTTCTTTGTTCTCTTTTTCATCTTCCTTTGCCAACTTTTCAATTATTTATTTATTATAGTTCTATTTTATCCCCTCTGTTAACATACTCATTAAATCCTTTGTTTTGTTATTTTGGTCACTGATCTGAGTTTCACAGTGTACATCTTTAACTTATCACAGTCTAACTTCAAGTGGTTATTTTTTAGAAACTTTTAGGTTCAGGTGTACATATGAAGGTTTGTTATAGGTAAACTCGTGTCATGGGGTTTGTTGTACATATTATTTCATCACCCAGGTATTAAGCCCAGTACCCAATAGTTATCTTTTCTGCTCCTTTCCCTCCTCCCACCCTCCACCCTCAAGAAGACCCCAGTTTCTGATGTTTCTTTCTTTGTGGTCATAAGTTCTCATCATTTAGCTCTTACTTATAAGTGAGAACATGTGGAATTTAGTTTTCTGTTCCTGCGTTAGTTTGCTAAGGATAGTAGCCTCCAGCTCCATCCATGTTCCTGCAAAAGACATGAGCTCATTTTTTTTGGCTACATAGTATTCCATGGTGTACATGTACCACATATTCTTTTCCCAATTTGTCATTGACTGGCATTTATGTTGATTTCATGTCTTCACTATTGTGAATAGTGCTGCAATGAACATTCATATGCATGTGCTTTTATGATAGAATGATTTATATTCCACTGGGTATATACCCAAAGATGGGATTGCTAGGTTGAATGGTAGTTCTGCTTTTAACTCCTTTGGAAATTACCACACTGCTTTCCACAATGGTTGAACTAATTTACACTGCCACCAATAGTATATAAGTGTTCCCTGTTCTCTGCAATCTCACCAATCAAATTGACTGCATTTTTCTAATGATCAGTGATGTTAAGCTTTCTTTTCATATGCTTGTTAGTCACATGTATGTCTTCTTTTGAAATGTATCAGAGAAAGAATAAAATACCTAGGAATGCAGCTAACTAGGGAGGTGAAAGATGTCTACAATGAGAATTACAAAACTGCTGAAAAAATCAGAGATGACACAAACAAATGGAAAAACATCCCATGCTCATGGATAGGAACAATCAATGCCATTAAAATAGCCATACTGCTCAAAGCAATTTACAGATTGAATGCTATTCCTGTCAAGCTACCAATGGCATTCTTCACAAAACTAGAAAAAAACTATTTTAAAATTCATATGGAACCAAAAATGAACCTGAATAACCAAGGCAATCATAAGCAAAAATAACAAAGCTGGAGGCATTATGTCGCCTGACTTCAAACCATACTACAGGGTTACATTAACCAAAACAGCATGGTACTGGTACAAAAACAAGCACACAGACCAATGGAACAGAATAGAAAGCTCAAAAATAAGGCCACACACCTACTACCATCTGATCTTCAACAAATCTGACAAAAACAAGCAGTGGGAAAAATACTCTATTCAATAAATGGTGCTGGAATAACTGACTAGCCAAATGCAGAAGATTGAAGCTGGACCCCTTCCTTACATGATATACAAAAATCAACTCAAGATGGAATAAAGACTTAAATGTAAAACCACAAACTTTAAAAACTCTGGAAAATAACCTAGGCAATACCATCCTGGACACAAGAACATGCAAAGATTTCATGACAAAGGCACCAAAAGCAATCACAACAAGAGCAAAAATTGCCAAATGGGATCTAATTAAACTTAAGAGCTTCTGTACAGCAAAAGAAACAGCAGAGTAATGAGACAACCTACAGAGTGGGAGAAAATATTTGCAAACTATGCACCTGACCATTGTCTGATATCCAGCATCTATATGGAACTTAAGTTTTCAAGAGAAAAACAAACAACTCCATTAAAAAGTGAGCTAAATGGTGATCATTACACCATTTCTTATGTAGTATAAGAATCTTTTAATAGTATATTTCCATTTCTCCTCCCCAACCTTTGTGCTACCGTTGCCATTTACTTCTACCTATCCTATAATACACATATGATAGTATTTTTTTATTATACTGTAAGTTCAGGGATACATGTACAGAACATGCAGGTTTGTCACATAGGTATACATGTGCCATGGTGGTTTGCTGCACTCATCAACCTGTCATCTACATTAGGTATTTCTCCTAATGCTATCCCTCCCCTTGAACCCGACCCATCGGCAGGCCCCAGTGTGCGATGTTCCCCTCCCTGTGCCCATACGTTCTCATTGTTCAACTCCCACTTATGAGTGAGAACATGTGGTGTTTGGTTTTCTGTTCCTATGTTAGTTTGCTGAGAATGACAGTTTGCAGGATTATTATTTTTATTTAAGCATTCAACGATCTCTTGAAGAAATTTAAATAGTAAGAAAATACTCTTGTATATTTATCACATATAGTGACCATTTCAAATGTATTCTTTTCCTTTGTGTAGATATAATTCCATCTGATATCAGTTTCCTTCTGCCTGATTTTTTTTTAAACTTTCTCATAGTGTGGAGCTGCTGGTGGTAAATTCTTTCAGACTTTGGATGTCTAAAAGTCTTTCACCTTTATTTTTGAAAAATAGCCTCATTGCTATAGAATTCTAGGTTGACATTTTTTTTTGTACTTTAAAGATGCAAATCTACTGTCTTCTTTATCTGCTGTCATCTTTATCTTTGTTCCTCTGTAATGCATCTGTATGTAATGTATCTTTAGTGTCTTTATTTCTCTGGATGCTTTTATGACTTTAATTTGATTATGATGTGTCTTAGTGTCATTTTCTTATTTTTTATGCGTCAAGTTTATTGACCTACTTAGATATGTGAGTTTATAGTTTGATTGTTGTATTGAAATTGTTTCCTATAATCTCTCTTCCAGCTTCAGGAACTCCAATTGCACATATATTTTAGGCTGTGTGAAGTTATCACACAGATCACTGATGTGCTGTTCATTTAAACAATTTCTCTATATGTTTTATTTTAGATAGCTTTTATTGCCATATCTTCACATTCACTAATCTTTTCTTTTACAATGTCTACTCTGTCACTATTCCCATGTGGTCTACTTTGTCTCCAACACTGCAGTTTTGATCTCTAGAAATTTGAATTGGGTCTTTTCTATATCTTCCATGTCTCTACCTAACTTTTTGATCCATTTGGATCTTGCTCTTAAGATGTGTTAGGTAGGGCCAGAGCTGTATTTAGAACTAATTACTCTCCCACTACTGAGGCAAGATCCTTTTGAGTATACCATCTAGTGCTTCATGAATTATGAGGTTTTCTAAGTCTTCCTGGTGGAATAGGCACTATTCCCATGCCAGTGAGTGCTGCATATCACTCCCTGTAATCCTTTCAAGTCATTCTTTCTCTGGTTCTAGGTAGCATCCTCACACGAATACACTGGTCAGTACTGTGATGGATATTCTGCAAGTATCCAGAGTTCTGTTTCTGGGCAGCTCTCTCTTCCTTGGTACTCTTTTCTGTGAATTTTAGCCTTCTTGTTCTTCCTGGACCATCAGCTGCATCTCCTCATACCAAGGGGTTCATCAAGCTTCACCAACCCTCTCCCTGAACATGGTGCCTTGGAAATTCTCTCCAGGCAGTAAGCTTGGAAAATCAGAGAGTTCACATCATTTATTTATCATCTCTCAAGGACCCCTGTCCTTCATTATCTGACATCAGTGTCTTGAAAATCCCTGCTTCATATATTTTGTGTAGTTTTTTGTTGTTATTTCAGGTAAGAGGGTAAATCTGGACTTTGTATTCTATACTGGTATGAAGTACAAGTCCATCATTTTTAGTTTTGTTCTGTTTTGTTTTAAACAATAAATAAACTAGGTCGATCTCTTGGGGACCTTCACTATACAATGTTGTTTTAACCTACTTTATTGTACTCCCTATTTTAGAAAACCATGCCAACAAATACATTTCAAACGTCCACTAGTCAGAAGTTTCATAAAGTTAGGTGGTTCTTTCCTTAGTTAGTTAGAATAGTAAAGTTTTCTTGTAATAACTCACACAAAATCCATGCTGATTTGTAAACAATATCATCATAAAGCTAATATCAAATACAAATTAATCATAGGTAGCCTAAGTGTTCAAACATTTTAGACATTTATCAAAGAATTGGAATACTATAAATCAGCTCAATATTCAGAATCCCCAGAGTCAACATTCTAGCTCTCACATGATTTTTTGGTGTCTGTTTATTTAGAACACAGGCTGGGTTCACTAGAACAGCTTCAAATTGAAAAGGTGAGAGCTAATTAGATTTCAGTGTTTGTAGATTTTTCCTTCTCAGCTTTCTTCCCTCAAGGCTCTTCAGATCAGTGCTGTTAAAGTCTGTCTCCCTCCTTCATTTTTTAGCCCAGGATCATATCCGGTTATAGTCTATCTTCAGTACAACTTTCTAACTCTGAGTTCTTTATCCACCATTAGTTGTGATCTGGTTTGCTTATAAAGAATGCATCATTCCAGTATTGTAAGTATGTATGTACATGTAAACAAAACAAAACAAAATCCTTAATAGGACCAATATCATTGCAACTAATACCATCATAATACAAAATTTCATATAATAAAGGTTTTCAATCTCAAATACTGATTCCATTTATTTTAAGCAATGTTGAACACACACACACACACACACACACACAATTTTTTTGGACCAATAAAAATGGCTTTCAACTGGTATTAGACAGTAGGTTAAAGTATCAGAAGGATCTACTTTTGCTGTGCCCTTACTGTGATTCCCTTATCATGTTATTTAATATCTCTAATCATCAATTTCTTCATTGGTAAAATGTGGATAATTATAATTTTATTAAGAAAAATTATCTAAATGTTAAATAAGGTTAAAAGGGTGTGGCATAACCTTTCAAAATTTTACCAGAGCACTGACTGGTGCTAAGAGTTATCTCACTATCTAGGGAATGTACCTGTGTTTGACTTTCTATTTTCTATTGAATTAGAATTTAGATGACCTGAAGTTTTGTTAATTTATAAATTTCTATCAAATAGAAAAGATGATACAAAATGCTGTGCTTTTATTGCTTTGAAGGACATTAACCAGTTTTTAATGTAGCCTCAAAATCTTATTCAACACTTTTTTTTCCCTCAAAATGTCTATAAATACCATATTCCTCAAAATGCTCTTGGAATTAGTTTAATCTTTTAATGGTTCCAATCATTAATGAGTGAAATGACTGTTTGGCATGTTTTCATTCCGTATTTATATGACATTCATGTATTTAACTAATTAAAAATTATATTTTAACTGTACTTATAAGGATGTTATGATTGATAGTTAAATAAAAATAATATAAAGTAGGCCAGGCGCAGTGGCTCACGCCTGTAATCCTAGCACTTTGGGAGGCTGAGGTGGGTGGATCACCTGAGGTCAGGAGTTCAAGACCAGCCTGGCCATCACGGTGAAACCCCATCTTTAAAATAATAATAATAATAATATAAAGTAATTAGTAAGGCCCTGACACATTTTAATCAATGAATGTTAGCTATTGTTATTATCTATTATTAAATGAAGTTTGGTCCACAGGAAACAAAAAATATATTATATGCCAAACTTCACCTATAGTTATCCATGAGGTTAAATTAAAATAAATAAAACAAAGAGAATGTTGATTTCCTTTGGGGCTTTTGAGTCCTCCAGTGTCTAGTCCAAGGAATCAAGCTTTTGAATCAGTAGCCATTTTCATGGATGATGCTGAGTCTTACATTTATTGGGATACCTAATCATAAGCAGAATAAATATTCTGTCTCATAAAGAAAAAGAAATATAATTTTCCCACTTCATTTGACTGATAATAGATAAAATAGCTAAAAATTGATTAAAGTGAAAATTAATATTTCTCCTCTCAGTCCTGCCTTGATATACCCAATTGCTATCTTTCATTTTATTTCCTTTTATTTTAATGGGTCATCCCCTGATTTTTTTCCAAAACTTTTTTTTTTTGAGACAGAGCCTCGCTCAGTCACTTAGGCTGGAGTGTAGTGGTGTGAACTTGGCTCACTGCAACCTCCACCTCCCAGACTTAAGCCATTCTCCTGCCTCAATCTCCCGAGTAGCTGGGATTACAGGTGCCTGTCACCACGCCTGGCTAATTTTTGTATTTTTGGTAGGACGGAGTTTCACCATGGTGGCCAGGCTGGTCTTGAATCCTGACCTCAGGTGACCCACCTGCCTCAGCCTCCCAAAGTGCTGGGATTATAGGTGTGAGTCACCGTGCCTGCTCTTTCCATAAGTTTTGAATATCCTTCACATCTTCATGTGATTTCAACAACTGCTAAATACAGCGGTGGCTTCCCTCTAAAAAAATTGGCCCCTAAAAGAAAGTAAAAGGGATGCATGACCAATTTCTCCAATTTCATTATGATTTTGGTTCCTATTTATGCTCAAATAACTTTCTCAGATTATAAATCGTCAAAAAGAACTGTCAATTTTAGGTTTGGGGGTTTATTTTTTAGACACTGGCACAGCAGTTAAATCAACTTTGGCTCAGAGGAACTAATTGAATTTAATCAACTGAATAATTGAATAAACATTGAAACAGCACTTCAGAGCAATTCCTCTCCATACTGATGTCTAAAGAACAATGAGAAAGCATCTGTAGAAAGAAACACAAGTACCAGAGCTCAAAATTTCCACGTACAAATGAAACTGGGATTTACTCTGCACTGTACTGAAAACCAGAGCCTGGGTCATCAAATACTTTTTAAATACCTTCAAACGTTGAAACACAATGCAGGAACCTACTTAATTCATTTTAAAAAGCAAACAAATGAACATAGCAACATCAAGATTAAACATTCAGCTGTTGTCAGTTGCAGTGAACCAAAGAAGTGTACACTGAATTTAAAATAAAATGAAGGCACATAATACATGAGGTACTGAAGTACTCTTTACATTGGCAGAGCCAGCTTATGCTTCCAGACAAGTTTAGACCTATCTGTACATATGTATAGATACACACATATTTGCGTATATACACATGCATTTATACATATGTATAATATATGTATATACATATTCACACACACATTTCCTAACCAAAAAGGAAAGGCTTATTGTTTCCACATTGAGCCTCTGAAATAAGATAATAACACTGAGCAAGTGGAGAAATAAGAGTGGAAGTAGCCATCATTCAATATTACTCCCAGATCTTTGCTACTCAAAATGTTGTCCCTGACCCAGCAGCAACAGTGTTACCTGGCAACTTTTTAGAAATGAGGAACCTCAGGCTCCACCCCACACCTCAGAACAGAACCTAAGGTTTTACCAGATTGTCTAATTTATGTGCCCAAATTAAATTTTGAGAAGTGCTGTCCATTTCCAAAGTTACTAGCCACATGCATCTATTCAGCTATTGAAATGTACTTATTGAGACTGAGAGATTGCATTTCAAACATTTAATTAATTAAAATTTAAAAACGCATACTCAGTTCAGTTATTGGAATACTTTTCAATATGTTCGAAACAACTTGGATACATGAATTTAAATACAGATCAAGTATTTCTGGTGAAAATGTAGCATCCAAATTGAGAATTGCTGTAAGCGTAAAATACACACCAGATTTCAAAGACTTAGTATAAAAACATTTAGATAAAATATGTCATTGAAAAGTTTATGATTACAGGTTAAAATGATAAAATTTCAGATATGTTGGGTTACATTAAATATGTTCTTAAAATTGATGTGCTTCTCTTTTACTTTTCAAATGTGACTACTAGGAAACTGCAGCTCACATTCTATTTCTACTGGACAGCATTTCTTTTGATCCATGCTTCTCAAATGTAAAATTACTGGTGCCTGGCTCCCACTCCCAGATATTCTGATAAAATTGATCTAGGGTTTAACTGAGCATTGGGATTTTTAAACTTTTCCTGGTGATTCCATTGAGCTTCCAAAGTTTGAGAACCACCACCCAGGGTTAATAGAAGATTCATGAATTTTGAGGATAAATACTGGTCTCATAGGGTCTTTATAACTTTTGGGAACTCCCATCATACTTTAACTAAAAATATAGAGCTGGGGAAGTAGTACCATTTCTTAGGTAAAGATGAAAAGGCTCAGGCAGAGTTAAATACACCCAACCAGATGAAATTCAATTTTTCAATATCTTCAGAAACTGGTCATCAGTTCTTCCAGTAATTCATTTCCATATCTAATGTAGTGGATCTCAGACTTCTGTGTGTTTAGAATAATCTCCTCGATAGTTTGTTCAATAGTAGTTTGTTGGGCCATAGTGAGTCACAGGAGTTCTATGGTAGGGTGATTAAGTGCGCTGGTTTGCCTGGGACTTTCCTGGGAATTGCTCAGTTCTGGGCAAACAGGGGCAGTGGGTCACCCTAACCCAGGGAAGTGCATTACTAACAAGCAGTCCAGGTGATACTTATGAGCACAGTTTGAGAACTGCTTCTATAAACACAGGCTCTCAAATACTTTTTTAGTGATATTCCTTTTGGATTAACCAACTGTACTAAGAATACAACCAACAAAGTTACACAAATAACCAGTTCAGTAAACAACTGATTGGGGAAGTTGTTCTAATGTAATTAAATATGTCATCAAATTGTTTAAAAGTGTATGAAAGAACTATAAAGAGATCATCCTAGTAGCCTTGATGGGAACAATTCCATTCTCAGAAATTTAGCAGATTGAGACCAGGTAGGCAAAGTAAGTATGGGGCTTGAAGTCATGTCAACACTGAGTTTGAATCACGGCTTCTGCCATTTGCTAGTTGTGTGACTTTCAGGAAGCTCCTTAACCTCTCTGTGTCTCAGTGTTTCCATCTATAAAAGATGAATAATTTATACTTATACTGAAGATTAAGGATGAGAATGAGAAATAATGTATTACATGAGACGAATCCCAGCTGAGGGACATTCTAAAACATACCTGACCAGCACTCTTCAAAGCTGTCAAGGTCATCACAAAGAAGAAAAGTCTGAGAAATTGTCAGGGCCCAGAAGAGCCCAAGGAGATATGATAATGAAACATGTGGCATCCTAGACAGGATCCTGGAACAGAAAAAGTATATTAGGTAAAAACTAAGGAAATCTGAATAAATCTTGGGTGTTGGTTAATATTATTGTATCAGAATTGGTTTTTTGCTTGTGACAAATGTACCATACTAATGTAAGATGTTAATAAATGAACAAAATGAAGGTAGGGTAAATGGAAACTTTCTGTATATCTTTGTGACTTTTCTATAAATCTAAAACTATTCTAAATTTAAAAGCTTACTATCCCCAAAAAATGCCTAGCATACTAGTGCCCAGGCCAGAATACATAATTGTTGTTACTATTTTTGCGAATCGTACATTAGAAGTGATGCTAACAAAAAGAACAGCATCTTGATTCAACATCTTTAGAAGGAACTAGGACCTTGAAACCCTTGGACATCAGAGTTCAGAGAAGAGGACAAAAGGCAAGATCAATGGTCATGAAGACCCCAACCATGTTACTTCTGTCGGCTTTCTTTCTGGCATTATTCAAATTCTGTAATTATTTTATTTATTCATCTGTTCTCTGCTTTGAACCCAACCTCTTCTACCTCTGCCCTAGAATGTAAGCTCCTTGGAGGCAGAGACTTTGTGTGGTTTGTCACTTCTGTATCTACCATACCCAGCACAGCACCTCACTTAGCGTGAACATTTTCTCTGAATTTACTACACTGAATGAAATGATTCCATTGACCATCAAAGGGCAGAGGCAAACACTCTGGACTGGAGCTAGAATCCTTTTTATACATATTTTCACCTCTTAGCTTCCTTGTAGCTCCCCACCTTTCAAAAGAAGAAAAGCAAACAAATAGCAACACCACTTTCCACTGACCAAGTAATTTACTTTAGGGAAAGAAAAGACTTCAACGGTTGAGTCCAGATTTGCTCTCTCACCTTCTAGCTTACATTTGCAAATATGAGTGACATAGCTGAAACAGAAATGCCTTAGTAATTACTTGTGCTGTATCACACCTTGTGTTTTCTACTCAATTTAAACCTCACAAAAATTGTGTTACATAAGCAGGGCAGATGTTTTTATCTCCACTATAAAAAGATATAAAATATAAAGCTTTATATAAAAGTGATATAAAATTTTTATATGAAAATATTATTTTTATAAAAAGATTTTTTTAAAATGAAGGAAGGAATTTAAGGTGGCATCATCATTTACCCAGCTAATTCATGGGGGATTATATTAGTCTGCTCGGGCTGCCATAACAAAATCCCACAGACAGTGGTTTAAAAAACAGAAATGTATTTTCTCACTGTGTTCTTCATGGTCCTTTCTCTATATGTGGAGAGAGAATACAAGCCCTGGTGTCTATTCCTCTTATAAGGACACCAGTCCTCACCAGTTCCTATAGGATTAGGGCCCTAAGGGCCCTACTCTTAATGACCTCATTTGACCTTAGTTACCTCTTTAAAGGCCCTATCTCCAATAAAGTCACATTAAGGGTGAGGCCTTTCAACATATGAATTTTGTAGGACACAATTCAGCCTATCAGCAAAATGTTTTCTGACAATGGCCTGGAGGGTTAACAGGATGAGCAAGGAGTTGCTAACACTTACTGAATGGGGAGGAACTAACCATTAAACCAGAAGTCAGCAAACTATGGCCTTTGGGCCAAAGTTGAGGGCCACCTTCAGGTTGTAAATAACCTTTCATTGGAGCACAGCCACATCCATTCATTTACACATTGTGGTTGCTTTCATGTAGACTTCAGTAGTTGCCATGGAGTCTATGGGCTACAAAGCCCAAAATATTTACTCTCTGGTCCTTCACAGAATAAATATTCTGACTCCTGAGTTAGATCAATATAGAAATGTTCATTTTCTCTATGAGATAATGTCAGCATTCTTGTCACTTCACTCATGAGGCAGTGGAGACTCTGAGAAGTAACATGATATCCATATCACACAGCTGACAGAGAGCCCAGAGTTGGAGCTTCATGACTCCAAAGGGTGCCCTTTCCAGACCACCTCACCTCTGGGCCCAGGGCTTTTCTCCTAGGCTCAGAATGGTGTGTGGATGTGGCTGCCAGCCTGTGGCCTAGGTAAGTTTGCCCATCTACACAACAACTTCCTACAATCCTCTCAGCCTGGAAGATCAAGGATAATTGTCATTCAGAACAGAATGTCCCACTGTTTCCACTCACACCTTATCAGCAATTGACTATAGCTATTTTTGGCCCTTGGTTTCTTGAAATTTTATTGTTTTCGTTTATGTTTCATGCTGGGGCATGTGTTTTATATAACTGATGACTAACATAGAAAGCAGATCATTTGCATTAAGGGAGCCTTGCAAATAATATGTAGACCTTAAGAGGTTTCTAGGGATAATTTTAGGACTTTTAGACTCAAATGCAATTGTTGGTTCTTTTCATGATTAAACAGAATGTTTTCTTTCATTTCGGCATTCAATATTGAACTCTTGGTGCTTTCTTTATTGTAGGAATAAAAGAAGCATGTGATTACAACTCAGGTTCCTCTTTATGGGCATTTGTGAATAGAAAACAGTTCCAAGATCCTCTTTGAATTAATAGAGGCATTTCCCAAATTATTTACAAAAGAATCCAGAGCCTTTTCATTAGGCCTATGTTAGAATCTAAGGAAGCAAAACAGCAATTGGGATTAATTTTACTATTGGCTAATGGATCACTTCCTGTTTCTCAGCTTGTTGATCTTCCTGTCCATACAGACAAATGATTTGCCTGGAGATTCATGCTGCTTTTGTCTGTTCAGCATCATTTCCTCTGAGGAACATCCTCTCCCCCATTTTAGGTGGTCTCAGGTGGGCCGTCAATCACAACACACTAGACCTAGCCAATCATATTGCCTCACCTCCCCAGACACAGTAATTGATCTAGGAGAAAGAATGTGACCCAGTCAGAGCAAATTCCCCCAAATGTTAAAGAAGTTGGGAGAGAGGCTTTCACACTAAGTGGTATCAGGCCAAGAGATGGAGGCAGAGTACCTGGATCCAGCCCTTCCTGAGGCTTTACCCACCCCTGTACTTCCCAAGGGTGTGATCCCCAAATTTCTTTTTCTGCTTAAGCTAACTCAAGCTGGACTTCTCACTCTAAATCCAAAATGTCTCACTAACATCACATGCTTCCAGGTTTTCTGAATGTCTCTCACAAACATGTGTCAGCAACTTCCAGAAGGCATAGGGCACTGAGTGTGGGAATCCATGGGTCCTTATCCTAGCTGCAATCTTAGAGCCCTTAGGTCATCCCTATGTCAGGATGGAGGGCTTTTGAAATGGAAAGCCTAACACACAGGCGGTGCAACCTGATATCTTGGCTATGTTTATGTCTTTTCTTATACACAAAAGTGCATTCTAGATTTGTTTTTTTAAGTTCCACATTTCTTTGTCCACTTTGTCCCTTCTTGGAGTAGAAGCGGGACAAATTCTTGTGCTGATGACACTTTTTCTTAGATGGAATCTCATTCTGCTGCCCAGGCCGGAGTGCAGTGGCGCGATCTCAGCTCACTGCAACCTCAGCCTCCCCAGGTCAAGTAATTCTCCTGCCTCAGCCTCCCGAGTAGTTGGGATTATAGGTACACACCACCATGCTTGCTAAATTATTATTATTATTTTTAGTAGAGATGGGGTTTCACCATTTTGCCCAGGCTGATCTCGAACTCCTGACCTCAGGTGATTTGCCCACCTTGGCCTCCCAAAATGCTAGGATTGCAGGCATGAGCCGCTGCATCCGGCGGCTGATGACACTTTATTGGCAATCTTGGGAAGGAAAAAAAGACCAGGCAGAAGTAGAAAATGGACCCCTAACATTTACATTGCTTGATGACTCCGCTGGCCAAAATCTGATGCCAGGACCCCTACCCTGCCGGTGGTTCCAAGCATCACCGAAGGAATCAGAAAGGAGAAATAAAGCCCACAGCACGCCACCATGTGGCTACAATATTACTCCTGCAGCGAAAATTTTTTTTCTCTCCTTTGTTTTCCACAGGGTGCTTTTCTAAACCTGTCCAAACTCCCTCTCACTAGTCACTTCAAGTGATACCTATGACTCAGAATTTCCTAAGATAAACTCTATAACCTCCCTCCTTTCCTCAGGAAAGGTACCAACTGAGGCCCACCCACACCAACCCAAACTCCGATCCAAGTATCTGAGAGCTGTCTTAACGCTGCTTAAACTGTGCACTTACATGTGTTTGCAGGTAGTGACAAATAAGCACTCTTCTTCACGGTTTAACTTGGCCTCCTCTGCTTCAGACAAAAGGGAACTGAAGTAAATTCTTAAGACGCACAAGGAAAGAAAGTTCTTTGTGCTGAAGGCAGTTCGCCAAGGTGCTAATTCCATCTTTGGTAGGTTTCTCCCAGGGCTGTGTTCCTCATCCAGGAATTTCCCTAAGCTTGATGGTTCACACGTCCAAATTCCAGCTTTGAATAAATAAACCAGTTAAAGTGCTCTGTTGCCTCAGGGATTAGCAGAGCAATTCATGAACTTCCATCTCCCCCAAGTGGCAATTATTGGGATCTTTCTGTTAGAGATTTTCTGACAGTTAAAATTTAGGTTATCGTTCTCCTCCCCACCAAAGTTGCTTAAGTCTTTTTTTTTTTTCAATTCTCACATTGAAGATTATGAAGTCCTCGTGTGGAGGTATGTTGGTAATGTCGAATTAATGGCTTCTGGGTCACAGGGTTGTAGATGGATAAGATGTAGTACCTGTTTTCAGAGTTCTAAGTAAAAGACTGATTTTTCAACCTGGTCTCTATTCTGAGGCTCCATCCTCAGAGAAGGTGGAAATAAGCAGCACCAATCACTAAATCCAGAAAGGACTCTCGGTGTGTGGCATCAAGGTAACCTAAGAACCAGTTAGCCTTGGTTGCAGAGAGATGAGAACTCAGCCAGCCACAGCGATAGTATCTACTCTGAAAAACAAGATACGGACTATGTGAGATTCTAAAAACAAAAAGCAGAAACTGTTGAGGAGAGAGCATATATCCATATGAAATAGCCAAGGAAAACTTTTCTAGCATAATAAGCTCACAAATTGATGTAAAATACATTTAGTGATTTTTGATGGATAGCATAAAGTACTTCACTTTGTCTATTATTATTATACTTTAAGTTCTGGGGTACATGTGCAGAATGTGCAGGCTTGTTACATAGCTATACACAGGCCACGGTGGTTTGCTGCACCCATCAACCCGTCATCTACATTAGGTATTTCTCCTAATGCTATCCCTCCCTTAGCCCCCTACCCACAACAGGCCCCAGTGTGTGATGTTCCCCTCCCTGTGTGCATATGTTCTCATTGTTCAACTCCTACTTATGAATGAGAACATGCAGCATTTGGTTTTCTGTTCTTGTGTCAGTTTGCTGAGAATGATGGTTTCCAGCTTCATCCATGTTCCTGCAAAGGATATGAACTCATCCTTTTTTATGACTGCATAGTATTCCATGGTGTATATGTGCCACATTTTCTTTATCATCTTGTTTTATAGAAAAGAAAGAAGTGGAATTTAGGAAAGTTCAGACTGAAGAGGCTTATCTTCACCTCATAAAAGGGAAGTTTCTTGCCTCCCTGCCCACAATGGAGTTAGTACTTAAGCTTATTTTACAGATCACAGTAAATTCCTCAGTTCACCACCTGCCATGCTCCACCCCCACCCCCTTTTTAAATTTAAGGCCAGGTTGTAGTCACTAAACCAGCTCTAAATTCCTACACACCAAACAGTCCTGCCAGTGCTAGATCCTGAATGGAAGTATTTGTCCTTCAGCCTCCTTCACTCAGATTTTATCTCCTTTCTGGCCAGAACAGTCTCCTTCCCTGTCCACCCCTCACCCCTTGGCTTTGGAAGGCAAACGACCTAATCTCTTTTGTTTAAGAATTCTAAATCTTAGTGGTTTAAGTGCCTCAGTATCAGTACATGTAAACACTTAAATTTATATACATAAATATAAGAACATAGAATGTTTTATTATCAGTTCATTGTATTTTGTATAATATTTGCTTAATAAATTCACCCTTAAACAAAGTATAAGCCTTTGTGAGTTAGCCCTGGCCTCCCCATCTCCTGGAACCCAAGGTCTTACTCATTGGAATCTCCCAGTTCATGGTTCATAGAATATCAAGTTTCCCTGAGTTATATGTTACTCCTCAGGGACTTAGGTTCCCATGGTCACTTCTGTCTCTAGACTCCTCTCTCTGCTTGTGCTGGCTCAGTTTACTTTGACCTAGATGGGAAACTCTGCCCCTTTGCTATCCTCTATGAAAACTCATTTACTAAATTACTTGCTGATTTTGTAAAAAAAACTCATAACAAAATAGAGATATTTGGTTACTTCCTAAACGTGACAAAAAACTTCATGCCAATCTAAAAGTTTGCAAAATGCTTAATGGATAAACACTAGACACCTTTCCACAAAAATTATGAATGTCGACTGCCACCTTTATTTAACGCTTTGCTGGAAAGTCTTAGCCCATGCCGGATAAAGAAATTAGAGGCATTAAAGTTGATAGGAGGAAATAAAATCATTTTTAGTTGATATTATATGAAATAATCCCTGGAAATCCAAAATAAACATACAAACATTAAGACTAAAGACAAGAGAATCCAAAGCATAGCAGAGCATAAAATGGATGTAGTCACTGGAGCTTGTCTTTAGTCCGTTTTGTGTCGCGACAACAAAACACCTGAGGCTGGCTAGTTTATAAAGAAAAGAGGTTTGTTTGGCTTACAGTTCTACAGCCTGTTCAAGAAGCATGGAACCAGCATCATCTCAACTGCTGGTGAGTGCTTTCATGTTGAGTCAAACATAGAAGAGAATGTCAAAGGCGAACCAGGCACGTGTGAAGAGAGAGTAAACAGGAGAGGGATCCTCACTTTGTAACAATCCTGCTCTTGCCGGAACTAATCCAGTCTCGTGAGAGTGAGAATCCACTACCACAGGAAAGTCACCAAGCTGTTCATGAAGGATTTGCCCCATGATCCAGACACCTCCCATTAGGCCCCAGCTCCCAGCTCTGCCACACTGGGGATCAAATTTCAAAATTAGCTTTGCTTGGGACAAACAAATCATATTCATATCATAACACAGCTGTACCTTATTCCTTTCACCAGGATAAGTTTCAACTATATAAATGGTTTAAAGGAAAAAGTGAAGTTTTTTTTTCTTAACCGAAGAAACCTGGGAGAATTTAGGACTTAAAGAAAATATTTTTAATTATGCCACATCATCCAGAAATCATAGCAGATTTTAAAATTAAGATGCATAAAAATTACTCAAAGCAAAACTTAGCAGAAAAACAAAAAAACAGATAATTTTAGAAAATATTCCAACCTCATAGTGTAGAAGAAAGGTTAATTTCCTTATAAAGAATGTCTACAGGCCAGGCGCGGTGGCTCAAGCCTGTAATCCCAGCACTTTGGGAGGCCGAGGCGGGTGGATCACGAGGTCAACAGATCGAGACCATCCTGGTCAACATGGTGAAACCCCGTCTCTACTAAAAATTACAAAAAATTAGCTGGGCACGGTGGCGCGTGCCTGTAATCCCAGCTACTCAGGAGGCTGAGGCAGGAGAATTGCCTGAACCCAGGGGGCGGAGGTTGCGGTGAGCCAAGATCGCGCCATTGCACTCCAGCCTGGGTAACAAGAGCGAAACTCCATCACAAAAAAAAAAAAAAAAAAAAAATGTCTACAAATCAATAGAAAAAGAGAGCAATACACTTTATTGATAAAGGTATGGAAAAACAGGAACTCTCATCCACTTCTGAGGGAAGAAGCTACAATTGGTACAACCACCTATTAAGGGTCATTTAGAAGTGACTATCAAAGTTCTAAAAGCACATTCCCTTTGACCCAGTCATTTTAATTCTAGGTATTACACAGATATGTTCATACAGTGTGAGTAATGATGTAAGCACAGTATTACTCACTGTAGTATTGTTGTAATAGGAAAGTATTGGAAATAACATAAATTTAGTTCATTAGTAAGGGACCAGTTACATTCATTGTATTAATCAATATGATGGAATAGTGTGCCTGTCTGAAATACAAACAAAAAGGAACACTGTATATACTGATGTGAAAGTTTATATCTTAATCATTGAATCTGTTAAATAAACGGAAACACTGATATGGAAAATCTCCAAGATATTTTAGGTGAAGAACAACAGTTAAATCCCTATATAAAGTATGCTACTATTTGCGTTTAAGGAGAGAATAACCGTTCTGTAGCATCTAGCAGTGTTTGCCACACTGAAATAATCCCTAATTAGCCTTTAAAATCAATTCATAGTGATAGTTGCACAACATTGTGAATGTATTATATTTAATGCCACTGAATTATACACTGAAAAATAGTTAAGATGGTAAAATAAAAATGTCAATTCAGAGGTCATCTCCTGTACCTACCAGGATTCAAGAATTAAAATATGAGTTTTAGTATCCCCCAAAGCACATTTCTTGGAAAACTGCATTTTCTGTGGTGGTAGTAGAGAATGGTTTGTCAACTTGTCTTCTGTGACTTTCATCTTTCAATCCCATTTTAGAATAAATCCAAACCACTCAAAAGAGCCTTTCCCTCCTTCCTCTATAGCCACTCATACCTTGCCTTCTTGATTTTCCTTCCATTACTCCTGTTTTCTCCAATTTATTAATTCATACTGCTTACAATAAAAACTAAACTGCCAAGGAAGAAGGAATTTAGGTTGGCTAGTGAAGTGTTCTCTTCCTAATAGGAAAGCCAAACTAAGGAAGTTCTTTGGTAAATTTGGAATGAGAGCAAAGAAAACCAAAGCCTTGAAGGATTTTGCCATCCATTCTTATGGCTTAACATCCAACCAAACCAGATAACTTAATTTCCATATCTGCAACCAGCTCTTTCCTGAGTTCTAATTCTGTGTTCTGAACTGCTTCGCGGATTTCACTGCCTACCTAACCATTATCACCTCAAGTGCAACCTGAACGCATCTTGCCCCTAAAACCTAAATATTTCTCAAAACCAGTAGCCATTTTTTTTACTCCTCTCTTGCTATTTACTTCTTCGCCTTAGATTTCTCTTTATGCAGTAAGATGGTAATTTCAGACAACTGTATTCTACCATCCTTCTCCTTTTAGAAAGAATAGGTATGTCAGAAGGTCTTTGGTTACAGTTTATGCTTTAAAAATTGGAAGGCAAATCCAATACCCACTGGAATTTTCATTAACATAACCCCATGGTTTCCCCATTTCTAACACTGATAACCATATCCACTACTAATTATTTCCATAGGGAAGAAAACACGAAATTCCTCACTCCTCTAGCCAAGACTATACTGATGTCTCCTGCCTGGGTGGGTAGTGACTCACATGGCTCTCCAGAACTCCTCCCCAGAACAATGTTCATTTCACCCATTCTTACCAGTGCTATTCCCATCTTTTTCAGCATGCCACGTTAAATCTAACGATTCATAAGGGAGCACTTGTGACAACAACTGGATCAGCAACTTAATCATAATAACTTCAATAATAATAATAGTTTTTACGACTTGAAAACAGTGAGTTCCTTCCCCCATTTCTGCTTCTGAATGACTGTGTATGTTGGTTCAGGGTAGAAAGAAGGGGTAATGAGTTAAATAGTCCCAGTGTTGTTACTTAATGCACACTACATGCCTGCATGTTTGTGTGTGTGTACATATATATATACGTGTATATATATATGTGTGTGTGTATATATATATATATATATATATATATATATAGCAATCTGAGAAAGTAGAAGCCTATGCTCTAGTTGCCAGGTATCAAGGAGAGGAAGTTTCTGGCCTTGGTTTTCCTAGAATAGGGTCTTTCCACTCTAACATTATTGACATTTGGGGCCAGATAATTATTTGTTGCTAGAGCTGGCCTTTGCATTATAGGATGCTTAGCAGAATGTCAGACTTCTATCCACTTGATTTCAGCAGCAACCACTACCCTCAGTGTAACAACCAAAAAATGTCTCCAGATATTATCAAATACTCCCAGGATAGGGCTAGCAAAATCAGCCCTAGTTGAGAAGCACTGCCATAGAGGGAATCAGGGCTCTGTCTCCTATCAAATCTCATCACCGCTTAATTCCCCAGCATGACAAAAGGCTGGGCAATCTCCCTGTTGGCATTCATAAAGAATAGCCTTAAGTTTTCTGAATTGACCCCGTTGTAGGCCCATTAGTGCCCACTCAGATCCCCTTGCCAGATATTTAGGGAAGCCCAGTCTTAAATAAGTACAGCTATAAATTAAAGAAACTTTCTCAAAAAGCAATGTGCTGTATACATCTGGAGACATGAAACTAGGTTTCATTTAAGAAATTGGGAGTGTTCCATCATATAAGGTAGTCACCTGCAATCAGTGAATTAATTAATTGAATTTTTAGAGGTCTATGTTAAGAAACCCTTGACTCTCATCAAAACACAAAAAACCTTGGGACCTACCAATTAGTAACATAACCTCTGAAGTTAGTACAATGGTTGTGAGAATATTAAATAGAATGACAACCTCTGGCCATCTATAATTTTATTGGCAATAAATCCCTTTAAGGAAAAGCAGTGTCCATTTTGAAAAGTAAGAGGCAGCCCTAGCCTCTGATGTAGATGTGGTCCTTCTGAGTATATAGGTGATGAATTCTGGCAGACTCCATGGAACTCCATGGAACACAGACATATAAGTGGGGAGTTTCCTGTCTGTATCTTAGGAACTTACCTTTATTCATTTAGACCTTAGCAAAGATCACAGTCTATGAAGTTCATGGGCAGTGCTGTCATAGAACCAAGTAAAAATCTCCAGGTATAACTGGAGAGTGGTGAAGAGCAAAGTTGAGAAAAATAAGCTATCTCTATTGTCAAATCAAATGACTCTTATTTTTAAAAACCCTTCCATGGCTTCACATTTCAATGAAAAGAAAATGTAATTTCCTTATGGCCTATGGCATGATCCAGCCCCAACAACACCTGTAACCATTCTGTCCCTAACTCATTCTGTGTGGGCCACACTGGTCTTCCCCCATTCCTTCTGATCTTGGAACATTTTACCATGGAATTCTCATTGTCTGGACCACTCTTTGCATTCATCTTTACATATATCCTTCTCAACATTCAGGTCTCAGCTAAAATGTCCCCCTTTTCAGAGAGGTCTTTACTGACAACCACATCTAAGAAGGTATCCTGAGCTCTCAGTCTGTATCGTGCACACTTATCATCTGGGGATCATGTTACAAGACAGATTTTGACTCGATGACTCTGTGAAGGGACTTGAAATTCTGCATTTCTAACAAGCTCCCAAGGAATACAGACTTTCTGCTTCACAGATCATCTACCCAAGGGGTGGGTAGACCTCCATCCCTCAATCTCTGTCACACTACCTGTGTCATTTAATTGGCTTTTCTCAGGATCTGAAACTATTTACCTGTTTGTGTTGGATTGTTTGTTATCTGAACTATTCATTTACTAGAATGTAAATTCCCTGAGAGCAAGGAGTCTGTCTAGCACTTTTAAATTCTCAGCACTTCCCACAGTACCTGACACAACACAGATGCTCCATAAATACTGTTGAATGAGTGATGTTGTTCAAGATTCATTGACTCTGTGATCCCTTCAGTGCCTGCTTCTGATTGCTTCAGTGGGCACTCAATTATACAACAGAAACTACACTGTAATGATAGGGCAGTGCTACTCAAGGGCTAGTCCAGGTACTGATAAGAATCTTGTGCTATAATATAAATCTGCTATGTTACTAAGCACAATTTTATCTGAGATGAGACATTTTTCATAGTAAGACTTTCTTGACTTGATAAAGCAAGGAATGTTTTGCTTTATCTTGTGGTGAAAGCCCCTCATCTCATATTAGAATGGTAGCCGTGTGTGAACTGGTCCCTACTGGCAGGACACATTTTGAGTTGTGCTGACATAGGGGATAAAAAGCTAAATAAGATCTATTCTCTAACTTCAGAAAATCATACATAGGCAAGAGAATTACACATTTAAATATATAATTCTGTTTTTATGTGAAAGAATTTAGGAATTGTGGAAACAACAAAGAATTGGTCTTTTGTGCTCCCCCTTAGTCACAACTTTCCTGACACTTGTTCTCCTTATAGCTACAAACCCTCCCACTGTACTCTTTCCTCTTGATCGCATACCATTTTTCTGGGCCATGCTCTTCCACTTGGGCCCTGCTTTCCTTCTTGCCCACTCCCATACCTCCATGCAAAGTGAGCTGTGCTCTTCCCTGACCTACCTTCTGCATGCCCAGGCTGCACCCTCTTCCACTGCTCTGGCTATGGGCCTGAAAAATCTCCCCTTCTTGCCCTGCTCTTAAGAAACACTGAAGTTACAGGACCAGGCTCGGGTCTTCTGAGAAATTGTGAAAGGGAACTGAGAATTATGGTAGAGAATAGAAAATGGTAGGATAAATAGGGAATTGTGGGAGAGAAGGGAGAATTATGGGAGAAGGGAGAAAATAAAGTATCATGAGAGAACAGAGAATTGTGAGACAATGTGGAATTAGGAGACAGACTAGGGAGCTGCAAAAGAACAGAATTGTGGGAGAAACATGGAATTGTGGGAGAGTACAGGACAAAGAACTGTGGGAGAGACAGGATTGTGGGAGAAAACAAAAAATTGTGGAAGAGACACAAAATTTTGGGAGAAAAGGAATATTTGTGGGATAGAAAATTGTGACAGAGAACATTGTGCGAAAACAGAATTATGAGAATGGGAGTTAGTAGAAGGACTGAGGAATTGTGAACAATAATGGAGTATTTTGAGAGAATGGAGAATTGTAAAAGTGGAGAATTCTGTGAAAGAACAAAGAATTGTGGAAGAGACGGGGAATTATAGGAAAGAGAGGAAATTGTAGCATAGAATGCAAGATTATGTTTAAGATAAGGAATTATGGAAGAACAGAGAACAAGGAGAGAGATGGGGAAGTAGAGGAGAGAATAGAGAATTCTGGGAGATACAGGGAATCGTGGGAGAGAATAAAGTGTTGTGGGAGAGAAGGACTAATGAGAATGAAGGGAGAATTGTGGAAGAAAGGAACTAATGAAAAAGAATATTGTGAGAGAACAGAATTATGAGAGAGAATGGGGAATTATGGGAGAGACTGGGGAATAACAACAGAGTACTGTGAATGAACAGAACACTGTGGAAATGAATAATTTTGAGAGAAAAGAACTGTGAGAGACAGAATCATAGGGAATGATGGAAAAGACAAAGAACTGTGGGAGAAACAGAACTGTGGGAAATACAATTTTGAGATATATAAGAATTTGTAGGAAAGAATAAAGAATTGTTGGGAAACCCAGCAAATTGTGGGGAAAACAAGAGAATTATGGGCAAGACAGGGAATTGTGGAACAGAAATGTGAATTGTGGGAGACACAGGGAATTGTGGGAGAAACAAGATAATTGTGAGCAAGACAAGGAATTGTGGGACAGAAAAATGAATTCTGGGAAGGAATAGAATTTTGGGAGTGACTTGGGATGGTTAGAGAATTAGGAATTGTGGGAGACAGATGATTGGGCAAAGAACTGAGAATTGTGGAAAAGAGAATTGTGGGTAACAAAACAGAATTATCAGAGTGAAAGGGAATTGTGGGAGGGATAAAATAATTGTGAGTAAAGAAAGAAGTTAAGCTGTGATGTAGTCAATGTAGTTGAAAAGGAAACCTCAGGCTATACTATAGACAGCTCCAATGCTGGGATGGCCATTCTGAGTTGTCTCTCTTGGGGCTAGGGGCCTAGGCTTATGTGCCTTTACAGAGACCTTCATAGGATGCAGACTGTTCCCAAGGAGGAAATGTGATTTTGTGTGCGGCGATTCTCTTAGGCAGAGAACAATTCCTGGAGACTCAGCTGAAAGCTGTGAGCCCCAACACTTCCTGCACCAGGGGACATCTGGACGCATTTCACAGATCCACTAGTTATACAGAAAGATATATGTTTCTTTACTAACACTTTAAGTAACACGATCAAATTACTTTAATTTGAAAGTAGTGGATGGATGATATTTTGAGATAGACACAACCACCATATGTGACATAATTTATCTCTGATGTCTATTAGTGCCATATGTAGCTAATAGTACTAGGATTTATTGCCTCCATTCCTGATAGAAGAAAATGCTAAATTTCTGTTGGAGGTAAATGAAAATACAGACATTCAAAATCACATACCCAGTGAAGAAGACCTTGGCAGCCCGAACACTGTCTTGTTCACTTTTGGATCTCCACCAGCCACAGTTATGGGCACCTGCTAATGTTTCTTGAATCACTGCTATAATTAAAACTGATGGGATACCATTTAAAGAAACGGAAATTTTAAAACTCCTCCAAAGCACTCCCTCTGCCGCATAAAGCATACATAGCAGAGCTCTTCACTCTAGGGAAGCCTCTGGACCAGACAACCTACCGTGCCAGCGCGGGCATTTTGAAAAAGCCTCCTTGCCTTAAGGGGCGGGCCCAGAGCGCGGCCCCCTCTGCGGTTACAGGCGGAGGCGCGGAGAGGACGGAACCCGCTCTCCGTGATTGACGGAAAACATTACTCTTCAGCCCGCCTCCCGCGTGCCCGGAAGTCCCGCCTTCTAAAAAGGAAGTAGCGGCACGTGAGAACGCCGGGGGTGACCGCGGCTACAGCGGTGACCGAGCGAGAGGAAGGTGGTGGCGGCGGCGACGGCGGTGGTGGCGAAAGTCGTTGCTGCTCTGGGTTCGGGTTGGCGATTGAAGGCGGTACCGGCCGCCCGGAGCAGCCCGGGGGGAGGGCTCAGGTGCAGAAGGGCGGGCTGACCGCGGCCGGTTTGGTCTGGGGACCGCGGGCTGGAGCCGGTGGGCACGCGCTGGGACGGTGTGGGGAAGACACTTGGCAGCACCTTGACCTCCGCTGTCCCTTCCTTTCCTCTGATTTCTCTTCATGCGCCGCACCCTTCCCGGACACCCAGTCCCTCGCTAAGGCGCTGGGGACTGGGGTCAAGTCTGGGCTCAACGGGCCTCCCCTCCTCCACCCGGGTCACGACTCCTAGGAAACCCCCGCCTCAGGACTATACCTCCTGGTAGTGTCGTGGTTTCTCAGCGACTGCCTCACCTCAGTCCCCAAAATCTCACTGCCTTAGAAACGTCCCCCCAGAGGTTGGTGTAGGTTTCACAGTATTTCCCTAAGGGAGCAATATATTAAAGTTGTCCTTCAAAGTTGGTACCCTGCCTGGTAGATGCCCATGGGATGACAAAGAGGAGGAACAAGGGTTGACCAGATTAGGAATAATGAAAGAATAGTTTTGAGTCCAGAGACATTAATATGTCTCTTTGTTTTGGCAGGTGGAAATACAGAATTGCTTGGTGTCAGCACTGTTTCCAGCCATGGGTTTGTCTCCATCTACTCCTGCTGTTGCAGTTCAGGCCTCAAATGCCTCAGCATCCCCACCTTCAGGATGCCCAATGCATGAAGGGAAAATGAAAGGTAATTGACCCTTTGTCTATGAAAATAAAAGATAATTCACTGCCAGGTGCCGGGGTCAGGCTTGTGACAGCACTTTGCGAGGCCAAGGTGGGTGGATTGCTTGAGCTCGGGGGTTCAACACCAGCCCAGGCAACATGGCAAAAACCTGCCTCTACAAAAAAAAAAAAAAAAAACATTACGCAGACGTGGTGGTGGGCACCCATAGTACCAGCGCAGGATCGCCTGGGAGGCCGTGGTTGCAGTGAGCCGAGATCGTACCACTGCACTCCGGGCAGGGTGGCAGTGAGACTGGGTCTTAAAAAGTTCCTGAAAGGCTCTAAAAGAAGAGGCAGTGTATTATGCTGCTGAGGCTGGTAGGCATGGGAGTCAGGCACCGTAGGTCTGGTCCTTATTTTGCCTCTTATTGAGATTTGTGACTCTGAACAAGTTAGCTCTGTAAGTCTCAGTCCATCATCTGTAAAATGAGGATATAATAGTATTTCACAGGCCTGTCACGAACAGATTGAGATAGTACATGAGAACATAGTGAGTACTCTAAACCAGCCCCAACTTCCCAAAATTTACTTGTGCCTACATCAGTGGTTTTCAGCTGGATGGGGGCAATCCCCACTTCCCACAGGGAACATTTGCCAGTATCTGGAGGCATTTTTGGTTGTCACAACTGAGAGGAAAGTGAATAGAGGCAAGGAGTGCTCCTAAACATCCTACGATGTACAGAACAGCCCCCCAACAAAGAATCAGCTGGCCCCAAATATCAAGAGGGCCAAGGTTGAGAAACCTTTGTCTAGATCTGCCTGTCTTAATAAATAACCTTTGCTCCCATAGCCATTTCAGTATTCTTCCATGTAAAAGAAAGCCATCACCTAATGGACTTGCTTTCCATTTTTTAGATAAGAAAATGAAAATGGAAAAGCTGTCTTTCATTTTTAATTGATGCATGTCTACTTTAGATTGTTCGTATTTAAGTATGGCTTGAATCAGTAAGTTGTGAGGGGCAGAAGCAGCATGGTGTGCTTACTGAGTACTAATGCATGTGCTGTTGTTCATTTCTTCAGTCAGCCAGCCTATTCTGAGAGGTCACTGCCCATTCTGTACCAAGCACTGCTGGATTTGTTTGTTTCTGCACAAGAGAATAGCATCGTACGAAATGCAGCTTTGCCTGGTGGAGCTTACATTCTCATTGTCATAGCTGTGTGGTTGATTTGCTCCCTTTTTTTATAGTCAGAAACCTAAGGGTTGGAGTAACTGATGCTCCAAGTCACATAGGTGGTAAGTGGCAAAGCCAGCAAAAGTTCTGTGACCTTGGACAAGGACAGACGGTGTTCTTCTGGGGTTTCTTTGTATAGGAAGAATTGAAACAGATCAGCTGAAGCAGGTATGCTCTTGTTCTGAGTGTCCTCAGGGAGATCCTAAAGCCATTTCTCTGGTTTTATGTCATTTGCTGTGTATCTTGGAGAGCTGTCAGACTTATTACATTAGTAAAGAATGTGGATATCTATAGGAGATCAAAGGGGCTACTGGTTATATGATTTGAAAAATGGAAACCTTATTTTCTTTCTAACACCCAACTGGGATCCATGACTTGGAAAGGATTGGTGCTTTCAGTGGTAGAGAGGGAAGGCATAGCAAGTCTTCCTTCACCGCTAAAGTGGGCAGCAGCACAGGTTACCAGGAAATGAGGGCTTAGGAGGAGAAGTGCAGGGAAGGTAGTGAAAGCAAACTCATCTTTTTCGCGTGTATTGCTGTAGTTACTGCTGTTGCCTGAGGCCAGGAATCTATTACATGAGCAGCTGTCTTCTGGGTTGCAGCCCTCCAAGTGCTGGCTTATTCTCTGAACCAGCTTCTCAGTCCCCCACTAATTGGGATCAGCATCCTGGTTCTTTGGGCATAGTGCTTGCTATTGCTTATCTCATTAGGCTCAGACCTTCCCTTGTAATGAGCATCTTGATCCCATATGGGTCGTGGAATGTTTTCTTTAATGTCTGCCTTTTCCTGTTAAACTCTCGCTGTTGACTGATGGGAATATTACCTAGGCCACATGGTTTCCTGTGCCTTGTTTCAGTCTTGGGACAAGGCAGAGTGGCATTCAGATTTTTTTTTCCAATAGCCTTTGTGTTGTCTCCTCTGTTCTTTTCCCGTTCCTTGTACCTGAGATAATGCATCAGTAATGAAAGCCTGGATCGCAGCTGTGTTCTGACTGGGGCTGGGCTTCTCTGGAACTAGTGAATGGAAAGTCAAGGAGACCCTGTGAAATGTGGCTTGTCCCCACTTAGGTTCTGTTCACAGCTCCCAGCTGCTCATCCAGCCAGGTTACTAAAGCCATGGCATGGATAACACATGCTCTTCCAACTGCCAAGGTTTTTTGGCTGATTTTTGCTGGGGATGTGACATTAGAGAAGGGGTACTCATTTTTCTTTCAAAGGAAAAGTACATTTGTAGAATCTTCTCATCTTTAGGATTTTGGAATGTTAGCTAGCTCAGTTCTTGGTAGATTTAAACAGAAGAAACCTGGCTTTTCTACAGTGGTAAACAGTTGGTCAGAAATTCAGCTCTTTAGGGCTCCTGTTGAGAGAGCTAGATGTCCTGCCTTCATGGTGACACCATTTTTATATTGATTATTTCAGGCTGTCCAGTGAATGCAGAGCCATCTGACCCAACCTGTGAGAAGAAAACATACTCTGTGCCTGCCCACCAGGAACGCGCCTACGAGTACGTGGAGTGTCCCATTAGGGGCACTGCAGCTGAGAATAAGGAGAACCTAGATCCTTCAAATCTGGTATTTCACACTTGTCTTTTCTTTCTGGAGCTTTTTATGCAGAGATGCTTGTACAGTCTCCCAAGACAAGTCATTTTTGAAAAGCTTGTCATAAAAAAGTTTTTAGAAATGGCTGAAGATCCTGGCATTAGTTTTTACTTATTATTCCTTGTTGACATTTCTTCTAAATTTGTTCAAAGGAGGCGCCAAAAATTTCACCATAGTTTTTACCACATTTGGTAAAAACAACTTAATCAATGAAGAAACACAACTTCAGTAATCTGACTCTTCAAAACAGTCAAATTATCTGAGAAGTCTGAAATTTTTATGTCACTGATTTAATAAGTAATCTGTGCTTTTTATGTGACATATTGCTTTCCAGGAAGTAGTTAATTATATTGCCTTTGACTTTATATCCTATAAAAGCAAATCTGCTTATTTTATTTAGATGCCACCACCCAATCAAACACCAGCTCCAGATCAGCCATTTGCACTGTCTACTATCAGAGAAGAGTCTTCCATTCCCAGAGCGGACTCAGAGAAAAAGTGGGTTTACCCTTCTGAGCAGATGTTCTGGAATGCAATGTTAAGGAAAGGGTGAGTGAGCATATTATTTAAAGTAAAAATTTGCTTGTCAAATGTATCCAAGAGTTATATGCTGAAGAGAATTTTTACCTTCAAAACAATATAACAAATTTTTATGTATTCAGTTTATAATCACCTGATTTTTCAGACCTGTCAGAATGTAAGTGCAAGGCCAGTGTATTAAATCAGGGTTTTCCAGAGAAACAGAACCAATAGGTTATGTGTGGGGAAGCAGGAGGCAAGGAGGGCAGGAAGATATTTATTGTAGGAAATTGACTCACACAATTATGTAAAGCTGAGAAGTCCCAAGATCTGCAGTCAGCAAGCTGGAAACCCAGGAGAGCCAAGTCTGAAAGCCAGTGGGCTTAAGATGCAAGAAGAACTGATGTTTCAGTTCAAGTCCAAAGGCAGGAAAAGCCCAATGTCCCAGCTCAAGCAGTCATGCAGGAGGCTTTCCCTCTTACTCATGGAAAGGTCAGTCTTTTTGTCATTCAGGTCTGCAACTGATTGGATGTGACCCACCCACATGGAGCAGAGAAGGCAATCTGCTTTACTTAGCCTACTGATAAGAATGTTACTCAGGTTCAAAAACACCCTCACAGACACACCCAGGATAAAGTTTGATCAAATGTCTGGGCATCCTATGGCATAGTCAGGTTGACACATAAACTGAACCATCACACCCAGTAAAAGGTTTTTTAAGGAACTGGAAACACTGTTAGATAAAATGTTTAGAAAAAGTTAGGTAATCATTGATCAGTGGCACTATCTGAACAAATGTCACCTCATGGTTCTGTAACTGGTTTACTGTGACTCAATAAAAAGAGACTAAGGTGAACCTTCTATATTTGTTTTAAATGCTTCCATGGTAGCTTTGGATTTATAATGCTGTTCCATGATCATGGGTACATCTTGAAAATGAGTCTTAAGTTCAGAAAAAATGACCATTCTTAGTTCTTTCTCAAAGGGAAATGCTGAATAAATCATCTTATGAAAATATGTGGATGAACTTTATGGCATTATCAAGAATATTTGTCAGATTTTACCAGATGTTCTTTCCTAGGTGGAAGTGGAAAGATGAGGATATCAGTCAGAAGGATATGTATAATATCATTAGAATTCACAATCAGAATAACGAGCAGGCTTGGAAGGAGATTTTGAAGTGGGAAGCCCTTCATGCTGCGTAAGTATGTTTGAGATCTTAAAAAAAAAAATGGAGCATCTTTCTTATTTCCTATCAACTTTCTAGAGTTTTAACATTTTATTCAAATAATTTGTTGTTCTAATAACACATGTTATAGCAGGCATGGGTCAGTGACAATTGTTGCATGACAGGCCTCCCTTCTTAGTCATGTGAAAAATAGCAACCATTTTATTAGGCTTGTGGATTCAGTGGGTCTGGAGTACAGCAAGGATAGGGCAAGGGTGGCTTGTCTCTATTCCTTGATGTCTGGGTCCTCAGCTGTGAAGACTCAGTGGTCAGGTTGGCTTCTGAGCCATGGGCTAGAGTCTTCTGAAAGACTGTTTACTCCTCTCACGAGTGGTATTGGCTTTTGGCCAGAACACCTGCCCATGGCCTCTGAATGTGGCTGCTTCAGCTTCCTCATATCATGGTGGCTAGGTTCCAATAGCTAGAGTTCCAAAAAGCATCTCTCCTTTTCTGACCCAGCCTGGGAAGTCTCAGAATGTCAGGAGCCTGTCTGTATTCAAGGGGATGGGACAGAGACCCCACCTCTCAGCAGAAGGAGAATCACAGCCCTTTGAAAACAGAGCATGTGAGAAGGGAGATGCTAAAATGCCATCTGCCCCAAGGGAGGTGGGAAAGACATTTTTGTTCCCTCAATAGCATTTATTGATTCCCCATTAGGACTAAACACAGAGAGATGTCCTAACTCAAAGCCCTTTTTCTCAGGGACAATAGGTAAATAAAGTTGTCTGTGTTAAAGGAGACAGGACTTCATTCTGTTGGGAGTAGTGGTTCTCACACTAGAGCATGCATCAGCATCACAGGAAAGGTTTGTTAAAACTCAGCATGCTGGGCCCCACCCCCAGGGTGTCTGACTTAGTCTATTGCAGGTGGGCCTAGACTGGGTGTATCTAGAGCACTGCATCTAATGCTGGTTTGAGCCAGATTATATCATAAACAGTGGTTTACTAAAGTCCACCTAATTTTTTAAGGTGTTTTGTTTGTTTTTAATATTTGCATTCTCAAGTTCATTAGTTGCACAGCCTGGCTATCACTGGCTGGGCCTCAGACCTGGGGTGGGTGCATGTGAGAGGGGAACAACTGCAACCACATTCTCCTCAGTAACCACTGGCCTGAGAGGAGCCACAAGTGTTTGCAGTGACCTACGCTGAAAATGTGTTATAATTAAGACCACCTGCTAATTACTGGTGTGATTATAAGCAAAGAGAAAAGGGAATTTCATTTTGTCAGTTTCAATTCCTTCTCCAGTTATTTTCCATCAAAATTAAGTAGACCTTTTAAAGACTTATGCTATGGTCTCCAGGAGAAAGTTTTACCTGTATTGAGTTTACCTTTTGCCTGTGACCCTCTTGAGAAGAGATGTTAAGGAGCAGTTCCTAAAAGAAGAAAAGTAACTCATAAGTCCTCAAACAGGAGTCCTTTATACTTTGGAATTTTTTCTACCTCCCACTTAATTAGACACATGAATACCAAAACCTGTCTTATCCATGGGAGCAGCTAACAAGATAGGTGGCCTTCTGTCTTAGCCACCACCCCCTCTGTCTGGGAAACAGCTGTCTGTCTAGCCTACAGGTGAGCTGTGAACTCCACGAGGACAAGGCATAGAGGGTCTTGTTGGCACTGCTACACCCTGGTGCCCACAGAGGGCTGGCACCTAGAGAGTCCTCAGCAGGGGTCTGCGGGCAGAGGGAGTGCATTTGCCAGCTAGGACTCCACCACCCCTCAGCTTATGTGTAGTTATTAAGGAACTGGTCCAACATTAATTACAATCCATTTATAGGGATTAATTCGTCATTTTCCTTTCTTCATAAAAGCTGTTCATTGGTTTGAAATGAAAGAAGAGTATAGGATTTTCTTGTTTGTCTGAAAACCCCAGCTGCTCTGTGCCAAAGAGAAAGAAGCATGATGCACAATACTTGAGGCTGGTTTGTTTTCAGTGTGCCTGTCCTCCTACACCAATTGGAAAGGCCCTGTTTCCTGACTCCTGCAAAGTGCGGCATAGATATATCCAGGAGGAAGAGGAGGCAGTGGAACGCACCCGGTACAGAAGGAAAGAGGAACGTTTTTAGCAAATAGGCACTTGTTTGAATTATTTTAGAACTTACCTTTCTCTGTAAATATGATATTATGTGAAATGCATACAGAAAAAAATGTATATTACTAAAAAATTAGAACATCATCTTTGTCAAAGAAAAGAAAATATTTTAACAGACTTTTCTTATTTGGGGAATTCTAGAGAGTGTCCTAGTGGTCCATCGTTGATCCGGTTTGGAGGGAAAGCAAAGGAGTATTCACCAAGGGCACGAATTCGTTCCTGGATGGGGTGAGTGTCAGCGCAGAAGTGTTGTTTCACCATCCTCAGGTCAGGGTCAACTTTCTGTTCACACCAAAACCATCTAAGAATTGCAGTGCCATCTTGCAAAACTTAATCCATATTCAGCTGCAGGTTTATTTCTCTCCCTGAGGTTTGCCCATTAATGCGCAGATGTATTAGGGTGTAGTAGATTGCTTCCTGTTTGTTTATCATTGGGTTGAATGGAGTTATCGTCCCTGTTCTTGGATCTGCCCTCTTACTCTTCCCATGATCTGTCTCTTTGGGTTTATACACTTAGCAGTCCTCCCTTTCTTTTCCAGCATAGTTCAGATTCTTTGCTCACACCTGCATTACTGCAGTATGTCAGCTGACCTCCCTGGCCTAGGTCACTTCCTATTGACCTTACTCCTTTGTAGACAGATGAGCTGTCATCTGATCTGGACTCATCACAGTTCTTCAGTGCCATCTTCCCTTAGTGCTGCTCACTGTGTGATTCTTCAAGTCTGACTGACTTCCCCAGTTAGGTGTTTGGGAGCAGGTGGTTGCATGTGATCTGGAGCTTTCTCATGGCTTACACCGGGACTGAATCTAGAGCAAGCATTTTAACACGCAGTGGCATGTTTTTATTCTAGGTACGAGTTGCCTTTTGATAGGCACGATTGGATCATAAACCGTTGTGGGACGGAAGTTAGATATGTGATTGATTATTACGATGGTGGTGAGGTCAACAAAGACTACCAATTCACCATCCTGGACGTCCGTCCTGCCTTGGATTCGCTTTCGGCAGTATGGGACAGAATGAAAGTCGCTTGGTGGCGTTGGACCTCATAAAGCACTGTTTGAGATGGAAAAATATAAACTATTTTTCTGAGAGATACATTAAACTATTTTCCCCAAATTGAATTGCACTTATGATGTAATGGTAACTTCAAGTGGGTAATCACACTTTATCCTTCATTTAGCGAAGGATACTATGCACTACTCACTTTTGAATTGCACTGTACCTTGCAGTTTATAGCAGATCATTTTGTTTTCTTCCTACTTAGCTTAAGTGGGAAGCAGTACCTCAGTTTTTCCTTACCTGCAGTATTGCCTGTGTATTTCATCTAGAAAAGCCGGAACAACCTCTGAAAAAGAGCTTTTAAAAAGTGATGAAAACTGCTTTTTTTTTTTTTTTACTGTTTTCTCAGGAATACTCAAGATGTAAAACCTGAGAGTCCGCGGTGATGCTCAGGAGCTTTCATCTGGCCAAATATTTTAACCAAAACTGTTTATTATAAATGAGAGGTAGTTATGCCTTTTTTTAAAAAGTTACTATTATTTCTAAAGTTCCTGTGATATGATTGTGACCTTTAACAAAATGCAAAGTTATATACTGGAAAGGTACTCAGCAAAATTCTCTCCAAATTCTGATTTATGTGAATGTCTTGGACTAGACCTTGTTATAGAGTACTTTCAACTACACTATGCTCTGGAACATACCTTTTAAAAACTTGTTCCTTTGATTCCTGTTATTCTGATATGTAACTGTGCTTCCAACAAACAGATCACCTCATTGTCTTTGGCACTTGACACGTTATCCCAACTTCGAATCTCATTCCTTCCTCTGCTGGCAGCCTCCACCCTCCCCCTCAACCCCCATAAGGTGGCCTAATCCAAACCTTGAAAGCATGGCGTAAGTCCCAGTATCAGTGATGGTACCCGGTAAAACATGATTTTATATTTGGCTGAGTGTTAAAATTCCTAAGATGAGTGTTTTTCTGAGATGAAGAATGTTTGCATCAACTCAGTTGGTCTAGAGTTTTTTGGTTTGTTTTAAGGAAGCTCTAAGTTTGCCATTGAATTTTTTTGTACCAGTAATCTATAAACTGGTTGTTCTAATTATAGCAGCATGTTACAAATGACTGCTGTTTTCTTTTAAACTGTCTATACTATTAAATCCTTTAATTTATTCTGAATGCTGTAGTGTTCAATTAGTGGATGACATTGGCAGCCTGTGATTAATTTGGTATGGATTTGTCAGTTTTGTGTGGAGTTTAAGAAATACAATAGCCTTAAACTCTACATTTCAAAATACTTGTATATTTAAAAATAAAGCTGTTAGTTCACAGGTTTTGAAAATTTTTCAGAGTAATTTTACACTTAACATTGTTTCTTCAGACATGTTATCTTTATAAAAGCAATGCCATAGTCTCCTTACTCAAAGCAGCCACTTTCTCATCTACTAATCACGTTTTTAAACTGTAGAGGAAAATAATGACTGTTGGCATTTTGGGGAGTGGTCCTAAGTGCTATTGAGTGAGTGTGGGATAAGACATTCTTATGAAAAATAAAGCACTGTAACTGGAAACAAAAAATTAGGCCAAAGGCAGGATTCACCTCTTCTAGAGCTATGGTATTATTTAAGATAAGCAAACTTGATGACAAGATCCAACAGTTTTATACATCTTTCCACCACTTCCAGAAAAAAACCACGGCTTCCTGGATTGTCAGAGCTGCTTTGTCTAGATTACGCTTGATTGGGTCCAGAGGTCAATACTGATAGGCATTTTCAGGTACAGCTTGAAACTTACTTAGGATATTCTTGTGTTTTTGTTTTTGAGACAGGGTCTCGCTCTATAGCGCAGGCTGGAGTACAATGGCATGATGTCAGCTCACTGTAGCTGCCACCTCCCAGGTCCCGGTGCAAGCAATTGTCCTACCTCAGCCTCCTGAGTAGCTGGGATTACAGGCACGTGACACTATGCCCAGCTAATTGTATTTTTAGTAGAGATGGGGTTTCACCACGATGGCCAGGCTGGTGCTGAACTCCTGACCTCGTGATCTGCCCACCTTGGACTCCCAAAGTGCTGGAATTGTCAATGTGAGCCACCGTGCCTGGGCTCCTCTGGGGTTTTAAACTAAGTCTTGTGTCTATGGCAATAGCACTATTCAGAATCAAAACAAATTACTGAACATTGGGCTAAGTATTGGCAGACAAGGTGGAGCTAAAAATGGATTGCATATTAACGTTTAGTATTCCTATGAGTTCACTGGCTAACAAAATGTAGTTATGTCCACATTGTGCATCATACTAGGAATACAAAATTGCAAAAGGTGTGACCCTGATACGGTTTGGCTGTGTCTGCACCCAAATCTCACCTTGAATTGTAACAAGCCCCATGTGTCAAGGGCAGGTGAAGATAATTGAATCATGGGGGCGGTTTCCCCTATACTATTCTCGTGGTAGTGAATAAGTCTCGGGAGAGCTGATGGTTCTTTAAATGGGAGTTCCCCTGCACAAGCTCTTTTGCCTGCTGTCTCATAAGATGTACGTTTGCTCTTCCTTCACCGTCCGCCGTGATTGTGAAGCCTCCCCTGCCATGAGGAACTGTGAGTCCATTAAGGCCCTTTCCTTTATAAATTACCCAGTCTTGGGCATGATTTTATTCGCTGTATGAGAACAGACTAATGCCCCTACTTGCAGGGAACTCAGTCTTATGGACAGTCTATAAATGAAATGGTGGTAAATGCTAGAACTCCAATTTAAGGAACACATTGTGGTACAGCGTGCGAGCTCACATAAGTATTTTTGAATATATGGAGATGGTTATCAGTTTCTTTACTGAGTTATCATGGTTTCTCTCTCCCGGAGATTGTGTCCTAGGGAAAGTGAAGTGATACACATTTCTTGTCTCACCTTTGCAGTGAGGCTTGTATGATCTTGTGTGTATCTCCCCTTTAGTTGCTGTGTGATCATAATGTCTCTGGGCCTCAGCTTTCTCAGCTGTGAAATGAGAGTAATAGAACCAACTTAGCTTTGAGATGATGCCTAAAAACACTGAGAACAGAGCCTGAGGGTGGAAATATTTGGCAAATATTAGCTATCACCTCATGACTTACAGCGGCAAGGACAGAAATCAAAGTGCTGAGATAGAATCTATGTCTCTCATCCTCTGGCCTTATTCCCCCGACACCCACCAAGAAAAATTGTGTTAGAGGGGTAACAGCAGGCTCTAATCCCCATTGTGATCAATTTTAAGAATTACCAGGTGTTTGGGTGCTTGCTCTAAACAAGCTCATGTTGTTTAAAATCATCAACTGGAAAAAGAACAGGTTATGGCCTTTGATCTTGCAAACATATCAGGGTAACAATTAGGTACTTGATATGCAGGCCCCACTTGACAAAAATATTCTATTTACCATCTTTTGTTTTTTTTTTAAAGACAGTGTCTCACTTTGTAGCCCAGACTAGAGTTCATTGTCATGATCTTGGCTCACTGCAACCTCCGCCTCCTGGGTTCAAGAGATTCTCGTGCCTCAGCCTCCGGAGAAACTGAGATTACAGGTGCCTGCCACCACACCTGGCTAATTTTTTTTTTTTTTTTTTTGTATTTTTAGTAGAGACGCGGTTTCACCATGTTGGTCAGGCTGTTCTCAAACTCCTGACCTCAGGTGATCCACCCATCTCGGCCTCCCAAAATGCTGGGATTCTTGTGCTTCTTAATCTAAAATATAGCTCATTGTGTCCTTTAGATCACAAAGTTAGGTCCCTCCATGAAAATATATTACATATCTAGATTCAAAACATATTACAAGTTTATGTTTACTGCAAAGAAAAAGGTACCAAAAATTATTTCCAAAGCCATGTATATTCCTTGTAACTTAAGGTAACATTTAAAAAATTATATAATTTGGGGGGTATACAGTATATTAAAATGGAGCATATGAATTATGCCTTGTTTCACTCACGATAAATGTCACATGTTTTCATTTATAAGTGAGAGCTAAATGATGAGAACAGAGGAGAACACCACACACGGGCCTATTGGAGGGTGGAGGATGGGAGGAGGGAGAGGCTTAGGAAAATGGAAACTAGGCTTTGCACCTGGGTGACAAAATTATCTTTACAAGCCCCCATGATGCCAGTTTACCTATGTAACAAGCATACACAAGTACCCCGGACTTAAAAAGAAAAACATTGACTGTTGCAGTAGCGATTGTCACTGTACGTGCAGTAAAATTTCAAGCCATTGGTGGAAGTGGTAAAGCGTCTATTTTCGTGCTTGTGCATGCTCCAGTTTGGAAGAAAAAGCTGACAGCACTTTCTGCAAATGATTCAGCCTGGGGTTTATACATCACATGGCAAGGATTCGAATGTTTTTGTGGAGTCATACCAGATGCTGGAGCAAACATTATAGTTCCTAAGACTGGTTTAGGGAATGGGGCATGTACATGTGGTTGTATCTTGCATTTATAATTAGCTTTTAATTGACGCTTTTACACACCCAAGGTCATATGTGATAGGGGCTACAGAAATAATCCATCTTGAATGGTGTAACAGAAACAGACAAGAGAAGGCTTCAGGCTCATAGTCGAGTGAAATCCTAAAGAACAATGAAAAGTTGCTATTTTGGAGCTCTATGCAGAATCATCATTTAAACACTTTGCTATTCCTTCTACATTTGGGATAACGATGTGACTCATTCCCGTGGCCCTTCAATGGTTTGCTATAGAATATTATCAGGATGCTTTTGGCTTCCAGTAACTGAATCCCTGCTTGAACTCACAGCCAGAAATGCAGAGGTCAGATGTGTACTTGGTCAATCATGCTTCTCTGGACTCCCTTTCCTTCCATGTTCAATTTTAACTTCATCCATATAGGAGCTGGTTCATTTTATCAGCATCAATGGTTCTCAGTTGCTTTGAGATCCTTGTTTATGGTCAGTAGATATGAGGTGGGGTGGGAGCGGGCCATCTACCACAACCATGAGGCATAAGGTTTCTCTTCAATGTAATTGGGCCAATTCAGCACTGGGCCTGTGTCCTACCACCCTTCCCATTTTATGTACCTGGGGGCGCTTCATGCTTAGATTAGCTCAGACAAATCATCAGGAGGAAATGTAGTGACCACAAGAGGATTCCTTCACTGCTGATTTTAAATCCCATTCTTAGTCATCATTTCATTAAGGTCTTTTTCCTTCATTTGAACCTTTTTAAAATGTTTTTAAATTTTTAAAAACATTTTAAAATTGTTTTTCCTGAGACAGGGCCTCACTGTAGCACCCAGTCTGGAGTTCAGTCCTGCTATCTTGACTCACTGCAGCCTCTACCTCCCGGGTTCAAGTGATCCTCCCATTTCAGCCTCCTTAGTAGCTGGGACCATAGGCATGTGCCACATACCCAGCTAATTTTTGTATTTTTTGTAGGAACAGTTTCACCATGTTGCCCAGGTTGGTCTTGAACTACTGAACTCAAGCGATCTGCCTGCCTCAGCTTCCCAAAGTGCTGAGATTGCAGGTGTAGGCCACGAAGCTCAGCCTGAGCCCTTTTCTTAGGGCCAGGGTTTTAAATCTGGAAGTGGTAGCTAATGTAATGGCATGAGACAAAATTGGAGAGCTTTGTTTCTGTGCTGATTCCCTGTGTTAAGCTGGCAGATTTGAGACAAGTCATAGGTCCGTAAGTCTTTCATGAAATGATCTTAAAGGCTCCTTTCATACAAAATGTTTATGTGTTTCATATGGCCTCACATTAGGATGGACTGAAATGTGTCATGTTTCAGGTTGAGAATCTTTAAGGGAAAATAATGTGGTTTGAAATCCTATTTCAAACTACTTTTTACATAAAGTACATCAGTAGACAGACTCTTAAAATACCTACACTTAAGCGAGTTCCAAGTTAACCAGTGCCTTCCTTTCCCTCTATAAGATGTGCTGGCTTGGAAACAATTCAGACATTCACCAGTTAGTAAATGGATAAACACATTGGCATATCCATGCAATGGAATATTATTCAGCCACGAAAAGAAATGAAGTACTAATACATGCTACAATATGAATGAACCCTAAAAACATTGTGCTCCAAGAGGCCAGACACAAAGGGCCACCTTTAGTATGATTCCATTTCTATGAAACACTCAGAATAGGCGAATTTATAGGGGCAGAAAGCAAATTTGTGGTTGCCAGGGCTGACAGAGGAGGGATGGGGTATGACTGCTAATGGCTGTGGGAGTTTCTTTTGGGGGTGATAAAAATGCTCTAAAATTGATGGTTGCACAACTCTGACTATACTAGAAACCATTGAACTGTTTACTTTAAATGAGTGAATTGTGTTTGTCGTTATAGCTCAATAAAGCTGTTTTTAAACATGAAAAAGAAATAGAAATGTGCTGGTTGATCCCTACAGCTAGCGGGTCCCCACTCTGCTCCTCCTAGTTGAGCAGTCAGCTTAGCATGAGCCAGTCACAGAATTATTTTAATTAACTGAAACAACAGGCAATGCAATGTAAATACCTAAGCCAAGTATATAAAGTCTAATGAACGATAAGGAAGGGTTTAAAGGAGAATCACAAAAAATGTTGCCATGAAACTGGAAGGGGCTTGGGAAATATAGAAATCTAGGATAATTCTTCATTCACTGCTTTGCAGTCATTTCTTAAATTTGTCCGTTAAAAAAAATCTGGAAGAATAGATGATACACTGGATGAAGTGGAACTGCTGACCCGCTGCACCCAGAGATGCAAAAGGCCTTGGCTCATATTGAAAGATTAGCAAAAGTTGCACATTTATGCTTTCAGGTAAAATGTAACATGTAGTCATTTTATGATTTCTAGTTTCAGCTGACTTTTTTAAAAGCATGATTTGACATTGTTCAGGCCAGGCAATGCTGTAGAACAGCATTTTGGATCTTGCTGCCTTTCCTTTTCCACCTCTTCCCCTTTTGTCGTTTCCCTAGCAAGATGCTTTTCAAGCTTTTTGTCCTGTGTATAAGAATCCCCTAGAGGACTTGTTAAAACGCAGATGGCTGGGCCCCCACCCAGAGTTCCTGATCCTATAGGCCCGGGGCAGGCTGAGAATTCCCGTTTCTAACAAGCTCCCAGGAGATGCTGATGCTGCTGGGCCAGGGGGCCCGATTTGATCCTCACTTTCCTCTGGCATCTTTTGAATCCTTTGAGCTTCCACCCACCCTTATCTTTGTGATGAATTTCCAGTTGCCTCATAGTCACATAGCTATGGGTCAAAGTTCCCATGCAGAAGATGCAAAAGCAAATCTTAAATGTAAATGCCACTGCCCCAATTTTGCTTATTTTCCATTTTTCTTTAAAGTCCTCCTGCTCCACTCAGTTCTGAATGTTGCATGATTCCACCTTTGTTTTGCTTTAATAATGAAAAGCTTTCCTCTAAAAGTTCAGTTCTTCACATGACTTCTGTAGGTGATGATAGTGGGGGCAGGAAGATAATGGGGTGAAGACAACAGCCTCCCAGACTGGGTAACAGAAGGTCCCTCTTACAGTGTGCGCAGCTTCTGTGAGAATTGTGGTCTCAAAAGGAAAATGCTTTCTTGGTAGCCACTCACTGGAGCAGGAGAGGTAGTCTGGGTGGTTCCTGTTACTTGACCTTTGCTCAACACATCAGTTTGCTGTGGCTGCCATAACAAAGAGCCTCAAATGTGGCATAAATGACAAATCTATTCTCTCACAGTTCTGGAGGACAGAAGTCCAAGATCAAGGTGTCAGTAGGGCCATGCTCCCTCTGAAGGCTCTAGGGAAGGATGTGTTCCAGGCCTCTCTTCCAGCTTCTGGGAGTTCTTCCGCATGGGGCAGCATGACTCCAATCTTCATCTGGTGTTTTCCATGTGTGTGTTTGTCTGTCTCTGTGCACCAACATCCTCACCCCCCTTTTTTATAGAACACCAGCCATACTTGATTAGGGCCCACCCTACTGACCTCATCTTAACTTGATCATCTGCAAAGACTCAATTTCCAAATAAGATCATATTCACAGGTACTGGGGGCTAGGACTTCCACATTTTTAGGGGGAACACAATTCAACCCTTAACACTCACATTTTCAGAATGACTGAAAAACTTCATCCATGGTCAGGCCAGCTCACTTATCTGGTGCTTGAGCCCTGTCACTGCTGAATTGCTCCACTTGTGCCCACTTGCACACTTTGCTGGGCCATGGCATTGCAAACTACTGTGGTTTGGCTCCTGTATTGGCAAAAGGGTGAACCCAGAAGGGCTTCACCCTTTTGCCAAGCTCCACGTGCTCATGGTCTTTCCACAGACAGGATAACCAGTTAATGCATGCCTCTGATGGAAGTCTTTTGGTGAGAGAAGAGGGGGAGGGCAAGAAAATCATCTGATCCCCTGAAAAGCATCCAGAATGAAAAAGCCAGGTAGCTCATATGCCCCCAGGTTCATTTCATGATTGATTTTCCCAAGAAGATCTTGGGCCTAGACCCTTGGTGTCTGACCAAGTAAAGTGAGTCGACTAGAAGGAGGCACTGAACACTGATCAGCTACATTTCTTCCCCACAGGAAAAAGCCTGTTTCTAATACCTTCTCTAATTCATTTACCCTCTAGGGGAATGCAGTCATCTCCTTTGTGCAGAAACAAGAAACAGCTTTGGCCTTCCTCTGCTGGACATTTGAGGGTTCTGTCCTCCTTTTCATTCATTGCCCAACACTACATTTGATCTTGGAACTAGGCAAATGGCTTAGTCTGTTGGGGCTGCTATAACAAAACCCTATAAACTGGGTGGCTCATAAGCTACAGAAACGTGTTTCTCACAGTTTTGGAAGCTGGAAGTCCAAGGGCAAAGCACTGACAGATTCGGTGCCTGGTGAGGGCTTCCTGGTTCATAGACAGTGCTTTCTCCCTGAGTCCTCACGTGGCGGAAGGGACAAAGGAGCTGGGGCCTCTTTGAAAGAGCATTAATCCCATTCACGAGGGATACACCCTCATGACTTCATCATGTCCCAGAGTTCCCACCTCCTAATACCATCACCTTGGGAGTTAGGTTTCAATATATGGATTTGGAGGGGACACAAACACTCAGAGTCTAGCAGTAAGAGAAGCGCACATGAAAAGATAATGTCAGAGAAATGGTGACTCAGAAATAAGAATACAAAAATGATGGCAGAAATAGAAACAGAAAGAAGAAAAGTGTGGAAGGAAATAAGTGGAATGGGTTTCGCATATCATAAACATTGCTTATATTCCCGGGAATGGAGCAAGGTACAGTGTTACATTATTTTACATTATGGAATTATGTTCAGATGGAAAAGAGCTCTATGGAAGAGTTAGGTACTTTGTGAAATGGCCTCAGGCAAAAGGCCCTTTAACCTCCTTGGACCTCAGGTGGCTCACCTGTACTATGAGGGGCTTCCTGGTCTGAAACTGAGTCCTTCTGTTTATCTAGCAAAGAATGTGGCCAGACCTGCTTAAATCATTTGCAAGGTCCAGTGGAAAATGAAAATGTGAGGCCGCTTGTTCAAAAGCATGAAAATTCCAAGACGGCACTGGCAGAGCATTCAAATAAGTTCTGGGCTCTTCCAAGCATGGGGTCCTCTGTGACTGCAAAGGAAGCCAGCCCACAATGGTGACCACACTATCCCTGATTTCTGCCAAGTTCTTTCTTTTTTCCTTTTCTTTCTTTCTTTTTTTTTTTTTTTAAATGGAGCTTTGCTTTTGTTGCCCAGGCTAGAGTGCAATGGCACGATCTTGGCTCACCACAGCCTTTGCCTTTCAGATTCAAGGTATTCTCCTGCCTCAGCCTCCCAAATAGCTGGGATTACAGGCATGTGCCACCATGCCCAGCTTATTTTATATTTTTAGTAGAGATGGGGTTTATCCATAGTGGTCAGGCTGCTTTCAAACTCCTGACCTCAGGTGATCTACCCACTTCAGCCTCCCAAAGTTCTGGGACTACAGGGTTGAGCCACCGTGCCCAGCCCTGCCAAGTTCTTTCTAAGGTGTTTGCTTCACTTCCAGAAACTGTGTTTCCTGTTTTACACCCTCTAAAAACTTTTTACCCTGGAACAGACAGATTGATAGATGGATGGATGGATGGATTTGTTGATTCATTTATGCAATGATTTACGGTTTGCCTATCAGATACAAGCCACTGGGACATTTGCTGGATTTTGGGACTTGACGGCATCTGCTACCCTTCTTGCAGTACATTTTATCAGAGTGAGCATTTTATTAGCTGAGAAATCTTTGAAGGCATATCTGGACTTTTCTTATCTGTCTTTCTAATGGGCTTGGAAGCCAGTAGGCCACTGGTAAATATTGACTAGATAAGTTATTATTGGATGAATCCATCAACCAACCAATTGACCTAATAAAGTCAGTGTGTGGCTGTTGTAGCTGTATGGGACCAAAGGAAAATCTAAAGATAATGCTAGACTAAAATTAAGTGTAAGGTGTCAAATTAATAAATATGTAAATTGAATATTCTTAATTATAATTCAACCAGGAAAGTTCAATGACTAAATCACAGCCATTCTTTTGTGTAGTTTTGCCATCTAAAACTTTTCAAAAATCGAACTCTCTTTGGACCTGTTTCCATTTTAGCTTTCATTTCATTTCCCTTCAGTAGGAAATGGGCAGGGAGCCCAGACCTTTCAATGCTCCCCTGAAGCTGTGGATCATCCCGGAGGCAGAGGCCTTCCACAGAGGATGGTCCAGCTGAGCCCTCTTCTTTAAGACAGATACCCAGGGGCTCCGATAAATAACCGCAGTGCTTTGTTCATGGACTCTGCATTATGCAAACAGCAGGTGGCACAGTTGGATGGCCTGTGACCAAATCCTGGTTCTACACCTTGTAGCTGTGCGGCTTTGGACAACTCATTTTATATCACTTTGAGCCCATTGTGCCCTCTGGAAGATGAAAGAGTTAAATGAGTGAAAGTGCATAAAACACTGAGGCTAGAGCAGAGGTTGTTAGTAAACGTTATTTACCACCGCTGCATTTCACAGCAAGCTTCCCAATTTTTGTTTCTAAAATGATCTCACATAGGACACCAATTACACTGCCATTTGTTGAATATTTGGTATTGTTTCACATAACCCTCAGAAGAATCCTGGAAATTCGGTGTTTTTATGCCCCAACTATTCTGAGGAAATGGGGAATTGGTGGATTAAAGCAACTTGGCTGAGGTCACCCAGTGGATAAATGGGAAAGCCACGAATCCAAACCTTGTTCTCTTGGATGCTGAAGCCCGTATCTTGAAACATTCTTGTCTTTACGATTGCTAAGTATCTATTGCATGCTCACCAGGCAGCATAGAACTATAGATTTTCTTACCTCATTTGCCATTCAAATTTTAATCTTAAGAACGGAAAGCCACTCACTTCCTCTGTTGAGGTGGTACATCTCTGCAGGGGAGTGCCAGTTGAGAAAGCATCTCTGTCTCTGTGCTTGCCATCAGCTTCTCCTCAGCCTGTCTCCTCCTTTCTTCAAAAACCTATTTTTATTTGGAAAATATATCACTATATCTGCATTTGCCAGGTGGATTATTAGATGAATCCACCAATATTGGATAAATACAAGTGGATGGACATGTATTTTTCCCCTACTCCATGGTAAGCTGGTTGATCATATTTACACACATACATTCAGCAAAACTTTATCAAATGCCAATTGTGTGTCAGGTACCCCAGTCCTGAGGGTAGAAAAAAAAGTACATGGCCTCCACCCTCAGGGATAGAGGGGAAATAACCTCCACAAAAAAGAATACGACAGTAACTGTAATGCACAGCAATGATTGCTCAAATAGCCATGTGGGCAAAAGGCCAGAATAAGCTGTGTTGAATCATGTTTGTGGGAAGGGAAAGTTTGAGCTGATTTTGCAAGGAAAATAGCTTCCAGTTGAATAGGAAAATCAGGGAAGAGCATTCGATACCCTTGGAACAAAAATATAAAAGTGTGCCCTGCACATGAAAATAAGGTTTTCTGCACATGGCCAGAGTATGGGGTGCCAGACTGGGGAGAGATAAGAGGCGGAGGTAGATGAGACCAGATCGTGGAGTATGTTGATATTATGGTGGGTATGGACTTTGTACTATATATCCGGGAGCAGGAGAGCATCAATGGCTTTTCAGCGGTAATGGGCCTCTGACACCATGTGTACTTCAGAAGTATAAACTGTGGCAGAATGGAGGAGGGGTGGGAGGCCAGAGATGGAAGAGTCCACTCTGAGTGGGGTGGACAAACGGTAAACATGTGTTCAGGAGGGCAACAAGAGGGGGATCCCAGGCCAGGCTGCCTGTGGGGAGCAGGAAGCAGTGCTCTTCACAGGGATGGGCCTGGTAGCTGGTGAGAATGTGGCTCACTGGTCCTTCAGGATGGTTGAGGCATTAAGGGACATTCAGCGAGAATGTCAAGCAGGCAATTGGGGAATGGGTGGGATGTTAAGGTTAGATATTAGGGTTGCCAGATTTAGCAAATAGGTGCTAGGTTCAATTTGAATGTCAGATAAACAATGAATCCCTTTTTATTGTATGTCCCATGCAATATGTGGGATAAAGAATCATTTTTTAGCATAATTGTGTCCCAGGTATTGCATAAGAATACTCATGCTAATACATGATCGGTTTATCTGATATGCAAATTGAACTGGGTGTCCTGTATCTTATTTGGCTACCCGACTTGAGAGATGCCAAGGTCAAGTGTCTTGGATCCCCCATGCCAACCTTTCCCCACCTTGTCACGTCATAGAATGGCCTGCATCCTGGACCTGGGACTTTGTTGTTTTTTCCTAAACTCAGAATATTCCTGGAGAAACTGGGATGAGTTGGCCACCCTAAGCAGAAAAGATATTGATTAAATTGAACTTAGAGATGCTTCTGGTCCTTTTGTAACCTCTTGGGGCCTTCCAGTTGGAGCTGACACTGCATGCACGTTGAGGTGGGCACCCAGAAACCATGGTCTGCCATTCGCCATTTCCATGACACCATCTGTCACCTTGACTGTGCCGAAGAATTCCAACCTTTGTCAGAATTTTTTTGGTTTGTATTTTTTTTTCTCTTGAACACTTGCTGCTGATTTAGTCCTGTTTTAAAATTATGCTCAGCGGAGATGTTGTTCTGTTTTAACCTCTGTGTGACTCTTCTTCAGTCATTTCCTTTCGTCTCAGTTCAGTATAATCTACCCCCCGCACTTTGCTTATCAGACTGACATATCCCACAGGCCTGGACTTTGTTCTGACGTCCCTTTATATTTAATCCCAATGCTGTTTCTCTGCCAAGCAGATGTGTTTTAAAATGTGCATAAGAAAAGAAGCAAGCTGGGTTTATTTAGAAATTTCCTCAATTTGCACAAACTCCATTGGTATAAGAGGTTTTTTTTTTTCTATGAAAACCCACAACAAACATATGGTAATAGCTACTTAGATGGATCAAGACAAATTTGTATTTGGCCATTTCTGCCATCCCCATTCTGGCCCTGTTGCCAAAGACAAAAACAAACAAGCAAACAAAACAATGGTTCATATTGCTTCAGTGTCAATGTCAGAGTATTCATAGATGCAGACACATATGTCACACACTGGAGCTTGTTTCTCGCTTGTTGAATCTCTCTTCATGAGGAATGAGTGACTTGAACAGCTTGTTAAAGAGGTTTTGGACAGCTTGAAAGTTTGAGTTTTATTTTTTTCTTGTCAGGTATTATATCATTTATAAGGTATTAGAAAGGATAACTTCCCTCAGCTCTTGTGGGTTTCATGTATTTTCTTTAAGACCACTTATTTTCAATATGATAAAGGCATTTAAGAAACAAGTCCAGGCATGGTGGCTCATGCCTATAATCCCAACACTTTGGGAGGCTGAGGCGGGTGGATCACTTGAGGTCAACAGTTCAAGACCAGCCTGGCCAACATGGGGAAACCCCATCTCTACTAAAAATATAAAAATTAGCAGGGCACAGTGGCATGTGCCTGTAATTCCAGCTACTCAGGATGCCCAGGCAGGAGAATTGCTTAGGCCCGGGAGGCGGAAGTTGCAGTGAGCAGAGATCATAGCATTGCACTCCAGCCTGGGCGACAGAGCAAGACTCTGTCTCAAGAAAAAAAAAAAAAAAAGAAGCTGTCACTCACTAAGCTAATGATAGGTCCCTAGGCTTAAACATACAAAGAGAGAGAGAGTGAATATTAATATGTAAAAGATATTCTGAGTCCTGTTTCCAGGACTGCTTAGTTTGGATCTGTGAACAGATGGACATAATTTTCATTACCTTTTCTGACATGGACATCAACTTCAGGGTCATTTGATTTGGATGTTTTAAAAAACAGGACTACTCTAGCAAGAATGTGGTAGAAAGAGAGTCCAATTTATCAGGCCATCCAGTCCAGGAAGGAGGGAAAGAACCAGTGAGATCATGATCAAATTCAAAGCTAAGGAAATAGTATCATGAGGAGCAGGATGAGAGTAGGTGGCACAGAAAAGCCACCTATGATCCATAACCAAGCAGCATTTCCTCTGGATCTTGTTGACAACTTTTGGCTGAGTGTGGGCAGTCAGGAAGGACCAGAGGTCTGCAGGCAAATCCTCCCTGACTCCCAGCCAGAGGTGGAAGTACTGGACCTGATGGCAGAGCCTGAAGCTGTATCAACCATTCCCCAAATAAGAAATATCACATGCCACTTGTAGATTTTATTATTTTGGCCCTGAATCAAATTAGGCATCTAAGGCCCATAAAGCAGATGTAACTTACAGGAACTGTGCTAGGCAACACCTGCTAGACACAGTTCAGGAAACTCAAAAAACCTGAGTTTCAGTCCTGTAGAAAACCACTTCTTCAACAGTTGAGGAAATCAGCCTTTACTTGCCACAAATTATAAATTTCTAAATGCTTTGGTGTCACTGAGTTGATGTCCCAAAGCCAACTGATATTTTTAAACCAGATTTTTTACTATATATATATATATATATATATATGCATAGAATTGCCATGATTTATTATGCTTGGACTTGTGGATAGTAAAGTATATGTCTGAAAGGCGGTGCAAATTCATTCAAGAGATTTAAGGTCAGGGAACAAAGCCTTTGCTTAACTTTTTATTCATCACGGCACAAGATAGAACCTTAAGAAACACCACTGAAAATTTCATCACCAACATGAACATTAAGAGTAGCATGTTTTATATGTAAAAAAAAAAAACTTTTTCTATAATACACTTTCCCTTCAGAAGTGAAAAAAATTGCGTAAAATACTGAAGCAAATCGCCATCTGCTGGTCAAAAACAGTTATGCAGTTGAAAAACTTCAAACTTACTACTAAAGTACAGTAGGAACATTTTACAATACACATAAAATTAAGAAAGAAAACATTTCCTCAGCCTTTGGCACATTGTAAGTACAAAGCTGTAGGCTTTTTTCCAAATGTGATTTAGTTTTTAAAGAATTGCGTGTAATTTAGCAAATACTGATTATGGGGCAAAGGGAAAAACATGTTCTATAATTTGAATATTCTATTTAGATTCTTGAACACTTTATAGTTGGATTCCAGTTTGTAGTTTTGAAAAATACATAAAAGTTATACATTATAAATATCTATTATATACGGCCTATATAAAACTGAATTTGACGTAAAGTGGGACAGACAACTTCTTAATTTCTTTGTGAGGCACTGCCTTTGTCTTGTCAGGCTGAGTCATTTCTAAACAAGTTCTAAAAATATATTTCATAATCTATCAGATTTAACATTTTCCGTAAAACGTATTCAATATCAAAAAGCATTTAGTGATTTTTCTTCTTGTATCTGACTCATATAAAAATATGTCTTCTCATCTTCTGTTTCATCTTGTTAGTGTTTTTGTTAGGTATTAAAGGAAGGGTTATCCCCTGTTATAAAGCTATGGCAAAAGCACAGAAACCCGCTTGTGCATATTCTAGAACATTCTATAGAATCTCATCGTTTAGTATATTTCATTGCTTAAAATAAGTGAAGTGATTTTTAAAAAAATGTTCCTTTTGTTTTCTCTTTGTGAATATATCATATATGATTATCATACATAATCTGTTACAGAATATACAATAGTCAAAACTGAAGACACATAAATACAGTTAGGCTACACAAAAGCAAGAGTTGTATCTTATTATAGAGCCAAGAGGGACGTTTTTATATTGGACATTGCCATTTGGTTTGGGTTCTGTTTGTTTTTCCTAAGGCTGGCTATGCAATGGAACCTTATTCTCAATGGCAGGGGCGTGAGTGCTCTACCTCTGTAGGTGAACTGGATTTCTCGTGTTGCTTTTGGGAAGTGTGAAAGAAGAACACTAAGTGTGCCAGTGGCCACCACCCACGTTTTCCCCTGGGCTGGAGGGCGGGGCGGGGGGGGGGTGGAGGCGCGGGACAGGAGGGGCTCGGCTGGGTGCGAGCTCAGACCAGCGTCTCAGGTAGGGCATCGGCGTTGTCAGCAGACAGAAGCTCCCAGATCTGCCAGCGCTCTCTCTGCCAGTCGAGCCAGCCAGCGTCCCCCAGGCGCGGACTGTCCTGGTCGCCCGCTGGCAGGGAGTTGGCACTGCTCAGTTTTTTCTGTGCGGCCTGCTGCTCTGGCTTGGCCTCTTGCCCTCCCTGGTCCGTGGCTGTCCCTGCGCCTTCCCGGGGCCCCTGGATCCAGGCCGTCACCGCTGCTGCTGCTGCTGCTGCGGGCTTCCCGGGGCCCGGGTACGGAGGCGGGGGCCGTTTGTCATCCCTGGTGCTCCCACGGGGTCTCTGGCACCTCGATGTGGCCTGGCTCTGCAGCCCGGCCAAGTCCAGCTCGCTCTCGCTGAGGTCATGGGCACTGCTCAGGATCAAGTGCTGCTCAGATCTGGCCATGGGCCGCTCGGATTTCCCACTGCCACCATGGACGTGGGGCGTACTGTAGGCACGTGGCACCACAGCGTGGGCCCTGCCCTCCCTTGCGGGGGCCGCGGGCTGAGTCCTCTGAGCCACCTTCGTGCTGCTGTCCAGCTCTGCAGGGTTCCCCTGCCACCGAGGCCAATTCGGGGACAGGTTCCCTTGAGAAAGGGAGCAGGGCCCCGGTCTTAGGGAGCTGCTTTCAAAAATGTCTCCAGAGGAACCTGGAAGCCAGAGAGAAAGCCAAGAAGTAGAATTAGTTTGTAGAATCTTGTTATTTCTTTCTCACTTCTAAGAAGTCCCAGTGGACTTCTAAAACTGAAACTGCAAGGTATGCTCTTAGCTGCTGCTGCCTTAAAGAAAAGGACCTTCTTAGCAAAACAAATGCTCAATTCGTATGCCTAGACTTCGACAGGTTAGCTGAGATGTCAGACTAGATTAATAATTGGTTTTGTCACCAATTTGTGTTTCAGGAAAGGGCCCCTCTACATGGCTGGGAAAACTTTTCAGAATCTAGAAAGTGAAAGAAGCATTCCTTTCTTTTCAATGCGTTCTATAATCCAGGAGAGATACAAATTATATTTTCACGTTTCTATCACGTCAATGAAGTAACTTGAATCTCAAGTACCCAGTTCCGTGCCAGAAGGCAGGCCAGCCACTATGCATATTCTCCCACCGTCACTGTGGAAAAGACACACTTGGTCATCACCCAGTCATTCCCCTTTACTTCCTACATGACATTTCCCAGCCTCTCTGGCAGTGAGGTGGGCCACAGAAATGAGGTCTGGGCAACAAATATGGACAGATGTGACGTGAGCCAATTCTAGGCCTGAACTAATAATAAAGAAAACTAAACAAATGCCTTCCCACTGTTCTTTGCTTTCCCCCCTCCCTTAACTACCAGTAGCATGAAGTCTTGGAGGACTTCTCTGGGCTCTGAAGATGGTGGAGCCTAGGCTGGTCACCTGAGTGACTGTGGAAGACAGCACTCCCTCCCTTACCCACTCCCACCCCTCCTCACCCCCTTGCAATCTACACTGTACTGGGACAGTGAGAGAGAAATCCAGTTGTAATAGCTTAAGCCACTCACACTTTGGAGTTGTTATAGCAGTTAGCTTTCCCTAAAGGATACAACTTCCTTTTTTTTTTTTTTTTTTTTTGAGACGGGTTTCGCTCTTGTTACCCAGGCTGGAGTGCAATGGCGCGACGTCGGCTCACTGCAACCTCCACTTCCTGAGTTCAAACAATTCTCCTGCCTCAGCCTCCCCAGTATCTGGGACTACAGGCATGCGCTACCATGCCCAGCTAATTTTTTTTTTTTTTGTCATTTTAGTAGAGACAGGGTTTCACCATGTTGACCAGGATGGTCTCAATCTCTTGACCTCGTGATCCACCCGCCTCGGCCTCCCAAAGTGCTGAGATTACAGGCTTGAGCCACCGTGCCTGGCCCAGGATACAACTTTCTTTAGGAAACTGAGAGAAAGAAATAACGGTCCATTTTGCAAGGCAAAGGAGGAGTCCTTGGGGCATGTGTCCCCAGACTACCATTTTCCTATGAATCTGCTCTATCTCCCACTTCTAATAAAGCAGACAAGGAACAAAAACAAGGCCATGTTGGGGGCAGGGGATCGGGATCTGAGTATTCACAAAGAAACAAATGGCAGCTGAAACAGGTGACAGCTGAGACTGGAGAAGGAAAAGGGAGTAAGGCTCTTCACAGGATACAATGAGATATAGTTAGAAAAGGAATCAGTACTAGAGGCCATCAAATTTAAAAATGTACTGTGTGTCTGGGCACAGTGGCTCATGCCTGTAATCACAGCACTTTGGGAGGCTGAAGTGGGTGGATCATGAGGTCAAGAGATTGAGACCATCCTGGCCTCAATTACATTTATTGATTTGCATTTCTTTCTCACCAGTATTTTGTTTTCAAAACAAAACAAAAATGTAATTTTGTTTTCAAAAATGAAAACCCACAGCAAAAATGAAAACCCGCTAGTTTGTAATATGAGATTTTCAGACAGCAGTGGAAAATGTCCTGCTATCCACAGTTTACAGAATGCAAGCTACTGGATCCTACACAGAACAGGAAGAGACTGTATCTCCAGATTCTTGGAAAGGCTTCTTATATTTGACCCACTTCCCTGTTTGGGATTTATAACCTTTGACTTGCTTTCTAACATTTTGTGAATCTATTAATAATTTGAAAAAACAATTTTACAAAAGAGGCTCCTAACAGTGGAACTTACTACAACGATAACAAAAAAATTCAAATGACTTAGTATTGGCTTGTAAACTATGAATATGCACTCTGTGGAATATTTCTTGCCCTTAAAAAGAATAATGGAGAGGCCGGGTGCGGTGGCTCATGCCTGTAATTCCAGCGCTTTGGAAGGCCGAGGTGGGCGGATCACAAGGTCAGGAGTTCGAGACCAGCCTGGCCAATATGGTGAAACCCCGCCTCTTTTAAAAATAAAAAAATTAGCAGGGAGTGGTGGTGGGCGCCTGTAGTCCCAGCTACTTGGGAGGCTGAGGCAGGAGAATTGCTTGAAAGGATGGAGGATGCAGTGAGCCGAGATCGTGCCACCACACTCCAGCCTCAGCAGCAGAGTGACAGTCTGTCTCAAAAAAAAAAAAAAAAAAAAGGATAATGGATAATAACTGGAAAATGGAAGTTAGAAAATAATACAAAGTTGCACAGACAGAATGATTGTAACTATGAAAACCTTTGCAAAGGAAATAGAATAAAATATAGTCAAAGATTGTCATGTTTGGGTGGAAAGCCTAAGGTTAATTTCATTCCCTCTTATTTTCAGCATTTCTAAAATAATATTTGAGAGGATATAATAAAATTATAGTAAAACTTTGCAAAA